>NC_134396.1:48385278-49697782 GCF_035582795.1 Mycteria americana | reverse complement strand
AGGTGATGATACAGAGACATCTCTACAAGCTGCATTAGCCAGATCTACTGCCAGCAAGGTATTGATCCCCATCTTGCCTCACCCTTTTTCGGTATGTTATTCTGTTCAGCTTTAGTTTAATCTGTGTGTAATCTGTTGTGTAGAACATTTGAAACTGCAATGATCCTATGTTAATACAGGATACAGTCTATAGAGAATTATGGATGGTGTCTGTTGTTTCAGAAAAAGAAATGAAAAACCCTTGCCTTTATGGCTACATAAAAGCAAGAAAATGCATATCTTAGGCACACACTAAAATATTCAGTGCAGAGAGTGAAAAATCAAGTTAATATTGACAGCATTCTTTTGGCTAACGAGCTATCAAGAATAATGAGAAGGATTTTAAAAACTGGGATATGAAATTGCTCTTGGGCTGCAGTACCCACGGTAGTCTAAAGCTTCTAAAAAATCTGAGGCCAGTGTAAATGTTTCCACAGCAATGCTCATAACTTTCAGTAGAATTGGTGTCCTTCAGTATCTGAATCCATGTACATACTTGAGAATCAGCAAGAGGAATGTAAACACCTAGTTGTTTTATTGTCAGATTAAAAAGCCACACACGCAGATTATCAATGTATCTATGCTAGATGTATGCTGTTTTATTCAGTAACTGCAAATTAAGAGTAGATTATATCTATTCAAGTGGTATTCTCCAGTGTCCCCCTACTCCTCTCAAAGAGTGTTCACACTAGATTTGTCAAGTCTTTTCATTGCATGAAATTTCATAAGTCATTTGTGGTGTGGACAAAGTATCCAGGGATAGTATTCACTCCATTTTATGAAAGAAGAACTGAGATTATTTGACACAGCCTGTGAGACAGTGGAAGCTATAGGTCTTTATAGGTTAAATTGATTATATAGATTTTTAAAAAGACAGCTCTTTCCAGGCTATTAATGAAAAAAAAAAAAACCCTCTGATTCATAGAGCCCCTGATCTGCAGATTGCTGGAAGATAGAAGAACATGTCAGGGAAGTATCATGCATGCATGTCCTGTTCTTAGGTTCTTTCTTACCTGACGTTGGTCGAGTCAGACAAGAATGTTGAATTAAGCTTTTTGGGGACTCAGTGTGGCAGTTCTACAGTTAGATTTAGTACTTTCAACTGGTAATGAACTGGAAATTGAATTCAGAACAGCAAAGTGAAAAAAGCAGATTTAGTTTAGTCTTTATTTTCATAATCGTAGATGTACTGTAGTAGTGGTGAAACAGCTTTTTTTCTGGTGTTCCTGACCCAGCTTAGAAACTATGTATTTTCTAACAGATCTTCAAGTGTGGTATTTTCTAAAGGTTGTCTGTCTTATCATAGAAACATTCTATGAGCATAAGAGTGTCAGCTAGGTGGGGGAATGAGGTGAAAGATACGCAGTCTAAATCTAAAGGGGATGCAGTTATACCCACCTAAAACTGCCTGTATTGACATCATGTATTCCAGAGCTGGATACAAAATAAGCTAGACAAGGTTAAAACATCATAGTGTAGGATTGCTAAGACACCATTTGGATTTAGTTACACTGGTACGAAGATGGTGTATGGAAATAAAGATTATTTTGCTTTGCAAACTATAACAAATTACTTGTAACACCAGCCTATTTTAGTTACAGCCTCTTTCTAAACTTGATTACAGTTAAGCAGCAAACATCTGGAAGTGAGGATGACTTAAAGATACTTTTGGCTATAGTTTTGCTTCTGTCCATTCCTTTATGTATTTGACAACTTATTTTATATGTTGATAGTATAATTATGCCCACGTCCACTTCATTCACATCATCCAGCCAACATCATGTTGATACATACTGCAAGGGAAGGTAAAAATCATAGCTTTCAGTACTTGTAACATTTTTTCCACAAGGTAAAAAAGAAAAAAGTTACCAGTTTGTCCCTGTGTTTTTCTGATTTAATCTTTTCTCTTTGAAGAAAGTATTTCCTGTCTAGGAATATTTCTAGAACTAGTTCTAGAACTATGGAGTCAAATTGATTCTTTTTAAGTTTCACCATGTTGTTAGTGAAAGATTGAAATAAGAGGTTAGTGATCCAATCTGATTATTTTAAAAAAAAAAAAAAAAAAATCCTTATTCCACTGCCTGTTGGTGATGATGGAGCAAAAAAAAAGGTGTCTAAAAAAGTTTTGTGGCTTGTCTATGCATGAAAGGTTTGATCTGCCCTGCTGGTATACAGTATCACCTTTTTAGGTACTGTAAGCAAGCGAGAGGAAATGTTCTTTTACAGTGCATTAGGTTGCCCACTTTAATTTATACTTCCCTGGTTAAGCAAGGTCTATAGGACTTGTGAAAGAAGGTGTGATACAGTGGAGGAAATGGAATTAACAAGAGGGAGGTTATCATTTTGCTTCTCATAGTATTGTCAACTCTCATATTTCACAGTATTTGATTATTTCTTAATATCCTAAATCCTTTAGTCAAAAATGAATACATGAGAAATCTGTTCTTTTGTAAAGTAAGAGTTAGTCATCATTCCAAAGGACAGTTTGAAAATGTGACCTGTCTTCACCCTGAGGGTTTAGAACCAGATAACAAGGAAAACTTGCCTTTATGTTTAACGTTCTGATAGGAAATGCTGTATTATATATGAGAAAAGACAAACTGTAACTATAGTTTTACCTGGTTCTGATAGACTAACAACCAAAGTAGTGTGATGCTTTTTAGAGGATTGTAGTAGCCCTACAGATTCACTATTGTAAATGCAGTTCACTTTAGCTATAAATTTCTATAAAATATAAAAAAGCAAATCGGTTAGTTCATTGTGGCACTCTCTCTCCTGACAGGAGAAAAAGTAAGTTTGCCTGAAAGAGTGACTAGTTAGGTCAATATTACAATGTTATGTTCACCTTACTCCTCTTTTTGCACCAGAGTCATGTTAAATGCCAGGAAGAGGGAATGAATTTAATGAAAGGCAAAAGAATGCAATTAAACTTAAAACAGACATTCATGTAGGATCTTGAAAAGTGACTTAAAAAGCAATGCTGCAGGGTCCACGAGTATTCATTTTATCCTGGCACAGTGGATTTATTTCTGCCATTCCTATCAGAAAATTACTCCCACTGAATGCTCTGTTTCATGCTACAAATGGTAGATGCTTAATTATTTATCTGAGCGAATACATCTTGATTCATTAATCCATTGAATTTTGAAGAACATGCCCTTTTATTTTAAAAATTATAGTAGCTGAATTGTATCTAAAATAATGCAAGTACAAAGTAGTGACCAAGTAACAGCATTGTCCTCAAATAATTTCAAAACTGCTAGTGAAAGAGCAAGAAATAAATTTTGAATTGATTCTCCAATCCATGCTTTACAAAAACTATAAAGCAATAATAACTACGATATAAACTATAAAACAGTAATAACAGTAGTAATTGACAGAAAAAATATACCCTCATTTTAACTTGCATTACTAAATGATGTTTTTCAGTAATAACGTTACTTTCATTGGCATTTATTGTTTGGATTTGAAATTTGGCAATGATTTCTGAACCCTGGTCTACAGAGCCACATCTCTTGATGCTCTCACTTGTATTTTCACTGAAAAATTTGGCTACCTTAGAAAAACTTGGAGTTGACAGTGGTTGGTCCTGCGATTTTGGGAACTATGAAATACAGAATTTGGGGAAGGGAAGAGTTCTCTTCACTCTGCCCTTTGCGAAGGAAATGTTGTATCATAGATGTTATATATTTGTTTTGCGCTTTTTCTCATTGTTCGCTAAAATGAAATTAGCCTTTATTTTAAAAGGGGAATAAGAAGGCAGAAATACTTTTCCAGTACCTTAAGGAATGTTACTTCTCATCTTGTCTTATCTTTTTAAGGAAGTTATAAAACTAAAAGAGTCACAGGACATATTTTCAGTGAATGCTTTACTGAAGGGCTAAATTTAGACCTGCTTGTGTGTGTTACTTAAGTACCTGTTTTGTCAGGTTGTTTCCCCCCCCCCCCCCCCCCCCCCCCCCCTTTTTTTTTATTTCTACCTTTCTCATTACTAAAACCCCTTCCCTTTTTCCCTAGTCTGCTTTCAGCTTTGGCCAAGTCTATAGGATGGTTTCTGTGAGAATAACTGAATAAACAGAGTATGAAGAGAAGTGATCCCTGATCAGTAGAGTTTGTGACAACATGACACCCTCATGTAGGACATTTATTTGCAGCCCAGGGTTGCTAGTCTGGTTTTGGTGGGTTTCTCTGCAGCACACAATACAGCTTCTTGGTTGCATCCATCTGTTTGCAATATATTATAACTACAAATCTGCATTAATAAAACCACCATCACTTGGATAAAACCTAATTTGCTGGTTTGCTTTATCTTTAAAGATAAAAGGCACAATTTTTTTTTTTAAACATAATTTTGAATCGGCAAACTTATCACAGCACTCTAACATAACAAACTAAAAAAAAGCATAAGCACACTTTGTCTTCTATTTTGAGTATTCTTGAATTACTTCTCAGTACTCCAGTGCTGAAGATACCAACCTCATTATGGTCACAGATGTTCGGTGTCATGTAGACATTACCTTAACAATGTATTTGTCAGTACAGTAAATCTTCTTTTGTTTCTGGTTTTACAGGCAAATCGTACCTGCCCAATTTGTAGAGCTGATGCTTCGGAAGTGCATCGTGATTCAGAATGACCAGTCTTAAGAACACAAATCTGGTTTGGGTGTTCCCGGTCACATGTATAAATGAACTATCTATTGAACTTACCAATGTGGCTTCCAGCCTACCCTTTACACAAAAGGGTCAATGGACCTTACTTTGCACTGTGTGACTTAATCAATTACAAAGCTTATAACTAGTCTTCACAGTTATGGGATTGTTATACTAACAGTGTGATTGGAACTCCAAAGATTTGGTTTTTTTGTTTGTTTGTTTTTGTTTTTTTTTTTTTTTTTTTTAGCTTAATTTTGTGTGTGCACTAACATTCCCTGGTTTTTGTGTGATCATTCCGAGTGTTGCTGCGAGATTACTGTGGACGTGATCTTTTAGCATGTGCTTTTATATAAAAGAAAAAGGAAAAAAAAAAGAAGTGGTAGCTCCAAACAATATAGCAATCTACCTTATATAGAGCCTTCAGATACTGTGAGTGGGAATGAATGGTGTGAATGTGTGTTTGCTTGTGAGAGGGTGTGTGAAGTGTGCTGGTGACTGAGTGTGCATGTGTGTTTGAGAACCTATATACCAGCATGTACTGAGAATGTATGTGTGTAGTAATAATTATGCTGCAATGTATAATCTTGTGTGTTATTTAAACAGTACTAGTACTGTACACTGGTTCCTTTCCTTGTGTTTGCAGTTGCACACTGAATGCAATGGGTGCAGCAATTACAGACATTTAGTATTTCCTCCCCAATGTACTTACAGGTATAAAGACCTTTCTACCTACTATTCAAACAGCTGTTATGCTTCCCCTTCATTGGAGGCTTTAAATGTGTACCACTAAAGAGTGCATTGATTGTTCATACATGAGTAACCTTGGGGTTTTTAGCGTATATTACAAAGTCTGGATTTTTAAATGGCTGATTTACAAGTTATTTATCAATGTAAAGTTGCAATATCGCACAAATCATTTAGCAATATTAACATTTTCAGTTGCTAATATGAATATCAATGCTTTTCTGTTCTCCTTTTAAATTTTTCTAGCTGGGTTTGCCAGTTACGAGCTTATTCCATGAAAGGAAGCAGAAAGGACACTGAGGATCCTGTGCAACAGCTCTTTACTTTTGGCCATTGTACTTGCTAAGGACATAATCTTTTAGCTTATAAACATTGGCTTTAATCACATACATTCTTTGTCATTTACAAGGGAGTTTGCATACAACTGAAATAACTTGTAAAACTTTACAATTTTATTCCTGCAACTTCATTAATTAAATAAAATGTTTAGCATTTTCTCAGAGAAGTAGAACTTCTGATTTTTTTTAATTGCATCAGTTGCCCTGATGCTTATTGCCCTTCCTTATTTCATGAGGAGTGTAATATGAAGAAGGAACTCCCTTGGTTTTTGCAATCAAGTTTCCAGAGCACTCCACTATAGGAGAAAATTGGAACACCTTCCAGAACAGTGCTGTGAAATAGGAGGTGATAACCTCTATTCAGGTGCTCTGAATAATGTTTTATTTGGGCTATTGAAAAAAAATTAGCTTCATGTATAACATTCAGGCTGTTAACATCTTTGATATGTTCTAGCAAAATATTTAGGTCTACCTATACCATAGTTATTTAAAGGATGCACTTTTTGCAACAAAATTCTTCTCCTAAATACAGTGTCATTACTTTGGTTGCAGCAGCACAAGTGGCATAATTAGCAATATTGCTGCAACTTGCTGCCAGTCTCAGCTTTAAGTTTATTTTTTATCATTTCTGATGCTTTTGTATGCTGCTGTGCTTTAGTATCAGTTATAATTTCAAACAGTGTTAGATGTTCTCCATGCTGATTTCGCTCTTTGAAGATTTTACAGACCAATCACAGCTCTCGGTGCAGATAAAATAAAAGCACAATTTTGCCCTATTTCAGATGCTCTTCCCTCTGTTTAGTTATGCAGGTAGCTCTCAAAAACAGAGTCTTTCCATACGTATTCATTCTTAAGAACACTAAATAAATAAAAATGCTGTTACATCAGCTTCAAAATGGTAGAATTTCTTCTCTCTTCCAGTGGAGTTAAAGAATAGGCTTTTCACAATAACACCTACCAGGTTAAATTACGTGTAAAATTTATTTTTTTAACAAATAAAATCATGTTGTTTAAAAAGCGTATGCCACATGTCTTACAAAACTTAGGCTCTTTTATATAGCTGCAAAAAAAAAAATTCCGTGTGTACAGATTTAAACATAATTAACACTACTGTATTCAGTTTGAAGCATGGAAGGAGGGCACTTTTTCTAAGCTAGGTATAAATGAGCAAGACATTCTTCTGAAGCCAAGAAAAAGTAGTCTTCTTTCTGGAATTGCAGAAATCTTGATGTGTAATATCCCTTTTTCCCCCAGTAAAACTCTGTGAGGCAGTGGGAGATCTAGGAGATGGAGGGTCTAAGTTGGTAAAATTCTGAAATTAATTGTTGCACTCTTATGGCTCATCTCTTCTGGAATGGTTCTTTCGTTTGCATGGGACTCTTGCAGATGTATGCGGACTTGCTTCCTGTGGTTAGTGTGTATAAACAGCACACATGCATATGTTCTGAATCAGCTCAGACAAGTTAGAACCAAGTCCTCTCTGTTGTGGCTGTCATGGGAGGGGGATTCATATGCAGCTGTTAACTGCCATGTGTTATGCACATTTGTGTGTAATTCCACAGCCTGCCATGGTGCCTGGCAGCACCTGAATTCAGCAAGACTTTTTTTATGTTCATTGCCTTTCCACCATCACCTGGCTCCTTCTCAAAAAAAACCAAACCCAAAAAAAACCAAAAACAAAACAAAAAAACTGTAATATGTTTGCTTTATCATATTGGCCCTGCTGTGTTTTTTGCATAAACTGTCAATTTAATTTGACATTTTAGTGGATATCAAGGCCTACAGATAATTCCAATGTCTCATTTTGTGGCTTTCTTTACAAAAAAATTAAAGCCTTTTGTTGTATGCCATTATGTACAGGCTCTTGAATGTGATTTCACAGCTGTTAACACATTGTGTAATACTTGGGATGGGATTTACCAACCTTTTTAATTCTAATTGTAGGAAACACATTTTTGACTGAGTTATCTTTGGGCCTTTGTAAAAGCTGTGGTTTTTTTCTTTGGTACATTGTTACCTCATTTTGCTACTTGTGTTTCAGATTTGCTAATGATTATGAAAGCTTATGGGTTTTGTTGGAATCATATTTTGTCAATGTGTTTTCTTCAAATCATACTCTATTGTATCATTTAACACGTAGTTTTAAATGTATTATAAATATCTGTAACCAAATCATTTGAAGGCTTGATAAATTTTTAACAAAATTTGTACATTTTTTATGAGAGTTACTAGTAATGCTTTACTAGGTAGTGCAATGAATTTTTATTTTTAATCCCTGTGCCCAATTTTGGAGTTGAGAGAGTTGTTCAGTAATAAATGTATGATGTACACTTATGCAATTTTGTCCTCTTCTTTCTCTTAGGAAGAGGTGGATTGTTTCCTTTCATTATTCTGCGTATTTCTGTGCATGCTCATGCAACTCTAGATATTGGCAACAGATGCTTGTATTGTAGGGGGAGGTTTTGCCACCTTCATTGTAGTTCATGACAGACATTTTTTAATCTAATTTGAGAGATCTTAAGAAAATGATATGAAATGTTGTGTCATATTTTGAAAGTGTAAAATAACTATAATTCATAGAACTCAAAGTCTTGCCTAGAAGATCAGCTTTCTAAAGATGTTACTTAGTCAAAGGAAAATTTGCAGGGATGGAGGTGCTCCTTAGACATACTATTTGCACTGTGTGTCAGCTGAAGATGTGTTACACTTTGCAGTGCCCTAACAGTGGTAAAAAATGCATCCTGAGTTAAGGATGAAACTGAATTATAAGGAGTTTTATTAGCCACCAGGGTCACACAAGAAGCTGGAGGTGAAACAAACCAAAAAAAAAAAAAGAGGAGTTGTTTGGTTTTGGTTTTGATGAGATGATGTAAACTAAGGTGACAGATGTAATTATTTAAAAGGTTTTCACTTTACACAGGGCATTTAATAGCTCCTCCTAATTTAGTATCCTCAGTGAACTTAATGTACATTGGATTCCTGCATCCAGATCATTTACAAAAACATTAAAGAGCACTGGCCCTAAAATTGAGCCCTGCCGAACCCGACTAGGGACAAGATGAACCTAAGCAAAGCTGACATAAGCTTAGCTGCTGCCTCTGTACCAGGATTTTGTCCATTTCCCTCTGGCCGCTGTTGCTTGCCACCAGCAGCAAATGTATATGTACTGCAAGCAACTTCTGAGGTCCAGCACCAGCCTGTGTGAGATTCTGAGCACCAGTTGTACCCAAGCAACAGCCAAATCTGTAATTCATGTGAGCTGTGCTGAATTAGGTAGTGCTCCCAGCAACAGAAAACTAATCTTTTTGCCACAGAGTTCATCTAAACTCATGGTGCCCTATGTGTACAGACTGTACAGTTTGTACTGTAGCAGGGACATGTTTTGTAGTATATCACCGTGTTTGTGCAACTGAGACATCTTAGGCAGAAACACAGCTGATCCCTAGGCAGCTTCCTGCTGTACCTTTCCATGCAAAAGAAAGGATGATGTTTGACTGTTTGACTGGAAGCTTCTGCATGGGGAAGTAAGACTCAGAAAACATACTTGTCAACTGGTAGGTGAAGGGCCAAGTCTGTTTGCCTTGCCAGACAGTCTTCTCACTGCTGAATCTGTAGGTTTTCTGCCTTTGTTTCCTGTTGAGTATGCTACTCTTTTTTGCTGTCCCCAGCACAACTACTTTCAAAATCTAAATCCCTTAATCTTGAAACAAATGCCAAGCCAAACTCCAGCCATTCTATAAGTCCGTGAGTAGTATGTACCTTGTAACTGAGCAGTTGTCCTTCATTTTGGCCAGCAGTGAAGTTCTCTTCTTGCTTCCTTGGAATACATATAGCTCTCCATTCCTTGCAATCGTAGTATTTATGAACCTATGTCTTGTTTCCCTAGGATATCTTCATACAGTACTTGTTGGAAACAATCTCTCCACTTCTTGCAAGCTGGCCAGCTTGTGGTCTCAGGAACCACCACTAGTCCAGTCTTATTGTCTTTGCAGATATTATAAGCAGGAAAGCACTGATCAGAAGCTGCTATATCCTATCTCATCCATGCAGCTGCTGAACTCTCAGGGTAGTAGGCTGAGCAAGTATGTGTCTATTTGAAAAATATCACATACTCCGTGTCACTTCTGTATTCTTTTGCAGCCTTTTTGCTCTACACCATTGTCAAAGCAAGATTTTTAACTTGGGTCATAATTATCTGTTTGTCCAATCCTCTTGTAGCAAGGTCAGCAAAAATAGGGGCCATGTAGCAGCCTGTCTCAGTTTTTATCAAAGCTGGACACTAGGGTACCCTGCAAGGTTTTATCACAAGCTTTCTATATCAAACCATGGGCAGTGATTACTTAGTAACTGGTAGATCTCAAATGTTGATTTTGCTGGAGGCTTCCTGCATCAGTCCACTTGCTGGCTTTCTACCTTTTGGTTTTAACTTTCAGGTTGGGGAGGAGGATTCAAGAATGCTATAAACTTTCCTAAGCAAACAAGCTTAAGCACCCCTTCTGTTAAGAGCAGCTTTCTGGGGTCTGCCAGCATCACATTATGCAGAGGAGCCATCACAGGGCAGAGAGGCAACTGGTGATGGGATTGTAGAAGGAAGGTGTAGAAAGGAGTGGAGGAAAGACTGCCCTTCTGGTCCCACAGAGTGGAGTATATGCTCTGTTCTTCCTGCACACAGTTCCTTCATCGGCCTCACCTCAGTGGCCCAGTAAGGTGATGGAACAGATCCTCCTGGAAGTTACATCAAAACATATGGATAAAAGGGAGGTGATTAGAGACAGCCAACGTGGCTGTCAGACAGCCCATGACAAGGGCAACTCATGCCTGACTGATCTAGTGGCCTTCTATGATGGAGTGACTGCATCAGTGGACAAGGGAAGAGCTACAGATGTCATCTACCTCGACTTCTGTAAAGCCTTTGGCACAGTCCCACACAACATGCTTGTGGCAAAATTGGAGAGATACAGATTTGATGGATAAGGAATGGCTGGGTGGCCATGTCCAAAGAGTTACAGTCAATGGCTCAATGTCCAAGTGAAAACCAGTAATGAGGGGTGTCCCTCAAGGGTCCGTACTGGGACCAGTACTATTTGGTATCTTCGTCACTGACATAGCAGGATTGAGTGCACCCTCAGCAAGTTTGTGGATGACACCAAGCTGAGTGGTGCAGTTGATTGGTAGGCTAGAGGGAAGGGATGCCATCCAGAGGGACCTTGACAGGCTTGAGTGGGCCCATGTGAACCTCCTGAATTTCAATAAGGTCAATTGCAAGGTCTTGCGTCTGGGTGAGGCTAATCCCAATATTGGTATAGACTGAGGGATGAATGGATTAAGAGCAGCCCTGCAGAGAAGGACTTGAGGATACTGGTGGATGAAAAATTAGGTAAGAGCTAGCAATGTGTGCTCACAGCCCAGAAAGCCAACGATATCCTGGGTTGCATAAAAAGAAGTGTGGCCAGCAAGCAGGTTGAGGGAAGTGATTCTCCCCCTCTACTCCACTCTCATGAGATGCCACCTGGATACTGTGTCCAGCTCTGGGATCCCCAGTAGAAGAAAGACATGGACCTGTTAAGAGCAGGCTTCTGGTACCTAGAACCAAATTTAGCAGATTTTCATTTTTAAACAAACAACTGATGGACAACTTGGAGAGATAAAGCACCATCCTGGCACCACTGGAAGAGTCTAAGTTAACAGTTGTGCAGATGCCCAGATGCCCAATTGGGACAGGAGAGGCTGAGGGTACATTGTGTGTGAGATAAGCAATGTTAAGCTGCCTGGTTGCATGTTGTGTTGACTTACTAGCATATAAACCTTTCCTCCAAGCTTCTAGTTAGCACAGTTTATTTAAGGTTTACTACCAGCTAAAGATAGCTTCAGGTAGCTCATTTTGCTGTAGCAATTTCACCAGGTATTTCAGCTACTGTGGTGGAAGAAGGTACCATGTTTGATAGACATGGTGAACCTTCTTACTGCAGCAAGGATTACAGGGAAGATTTGTGGTTACTCCATTCACCAAGCCCAGTAAGGCTGCTGCTGGGAGATCTGGCAAAGAGACAGCAGGAACAAGTAGAGGATTTTTTCAATAATGTTTCCAACATCTCCCCATTTCTTGCAGCCATTTATACCTCACCTCACCCTTATTTCCTTATTTCTTCTCACACTTCATATGTGACATTAATAGTTTGCACAGACACCCCCCAGTAATTTCCCCACTAGTATATTCAGCTGCATTTGTACTTTTTTATTTTATGCATACAACAATAGCATAGGTAACTATAACTGTGCTTCAGCTAGCAGGAGTAACTACCAACTAGGTTTCTCAAATCACTGATTTCCTGTTTGCATAATTACCCTGCCTTTATACTACAAATGATCTTTCATAAGTGGTGATGCTGCAGCAGAAAAGAAGCTATAAACTTCAAATAGCACCACTCGCTGATGTCAATCCATCCTGGAGTCATAGTAATGTCTGCTGGTGTGGCCTTGGGAAAGCAGTATTGGGTCAGCAGTATTACCTGAGATGTCAAACTGGTTTGCCTGTATGATTTGGTAAATTCTTTTATTTGTAATAACATTGCTATTTTAATAGTTTTGCTAGAACGGCTCCAAACTGAAAACAGGATGATTTTCTGTATTGGTGTTGCTTTTACATTTGACGCTGCTGTTACGTGCAAGAAGCTGGCAGGGTTTGGGGAAGCATAGTTTTGAGTGTATCCCCCTTCTTTCTTTGGCTTAAAGCACCTGCGTCAAATCCATGGAGAGAAACAGTGAGATAGAAGGAGCTTCATGGGGTATCTACCAGGACATTTGTCATGGAGAACTGTGCTGAGGGATGCCTGAACCCAGTCAAATTGGGGTCCTGGGTGTTCCCATGAGCTCAGTTGGTGCTGGCAGGCCATGGGTTAGGTGTCAAAGGAAATGCTGCAGCACAGTCACTGTGCAAGAACATTGGAGCTCCTTTGCATCTCCAGAGTACACTAAGTGAAGTACCTGAGGCATGCAGACAGTCAGGCACCCAGAGGTTTGCAGAAATGTGAAAAGTGCATTCTAGCAGGAGGACCTTTCATATACATGAAAGTTCTGGGAAGAGTGGGGGAAGCAATACGTGAGTGCTCTACACTTAAGGTGGTGGTATGATAGCCTACAGGAGGATCCAAAAGGATGCAAAAGCACAATATCCCAGAGAAACTCCGCAGACAAGAACAAGTGAGAAAGGTGTGAGGTGGATGGATTAGGCTCTCATTGTTCTGAAATAAACAATACCATATACTAATGTCTATTTGATTTTATCAGAAATAGTCTGTTTGATACTGCAGCATTGAGAACATTGACTCGCCACAGAACTGCTGCACCCCCTGGAGCTTCATCTCTGAGAGGCACATGGAGGTCTGCCTTTGTGCAACCCAACATTTCTAGTGGGAGTGAGCTTGCTGCAGGTTAGCCAGCTGTCACTGCTGCATGAAAAGCATCCAGTCAAGAAAACAGGTATCTAAGTGGTTTTGAGTCATGTGATGTTACAGATAGGAAGTGAGGTAAAAATAAAAACACTTGAACTGAGGTTGTCTGACATGCTTAGAAAAGCATGTTAGAATAAGAATATGCAGCATTAAGGAAAAAAGTTGAGCTCCTTTCAGGTACAGGAACTGATTAAATCTTTTAGACAGGAGTGAGTTTGTGTGGCCAGGAGAAATATATTCTCCTAAATCTTGTCCAACATGGAGAGCCAGGAGCACTTTGGGCCTGTATGATTTCAAGATGTGAACTAGTTTGCCTGGCCTTATGACATTTTGCTATGTCATTTTCCTTCCAAAGAGCAAGGCCAAATTCAAAAAATCAATTTACTGCAAACTGCCCTTCATCTTCCTCTGCACACCATGGCAGCTTGAGGTAGCATCAGCAGATTTAAGGAGACATAGCAGGGAAAGGAGGTTGCAGAGCGTGAAAGGAAACAATTGCTCTCCATTTTTAAGACTTCAACATGGAGAATGATCAGTTAGCAACAAAAGGAGTAAATGCAGTTGAGAACTACAAATTATAACAGCATCAAGAAATAAAGATGTCAGCTTTGGTCTTGGATGATTGCTCACTCACATACCAAAATAATTCTATCACCAGACCATCTGTCTGTGTTATTAATGGGGTGTCTGTTTCAACAATCAATAGTGTTAGCATAAGTGAGCTTCTGCAATGCACAAAGTCATTAACTGTACACAAAAGCACAGGAAATCATATAACTTTTGTAGGGTTTGACATTTACTGACCAATATCAATACCATATGCTGAGAAAGTCATAGAGAACACAACACAAATACTCATTACAGTAATGTATTTGTAGGTCATCCGATTCTGCATACCCTCATTTTTGTGTAATGTCCTCAACGAGTCAAGTTTCATCAATTTATTAATAGAAGAAGAGCAAAACAAACACAGAATTGTCGCATGACTTGAATTTACCCCAAGGGACTGGGACAAGGGGAAGTGCCAGAAGCACAAGCCTTCTGGTTAACCAAAGGTGACTGTGAAAAAGGTTAACTGCTGAATTCATCCAGAGGTAGCAGGTAGAAAGGTTAACTGCTGAATTCATCCAGAGGTAGCAGGTAGAAGTGCTATTTTCCAATAATTCTATGCCTGAAATGAAAGGTATCATCCGTCCTAATCTGTTAAGAAAAGAACTGATGATCTGCTTTGGTAAATCTTTCTCAGGGTATCAGACATTTGGAGCACAGACAAGATTAGCTCATGCTGATTAAGAAGCATATTCCTTGGGAATCCATGTGTACCAAACACACCTAGGCTAACTGCCTTCCTGGGGATTGCCTCAGAAGTTGGATTTTGCAGCTGATCTCTCCAAAGTGAGCCCATAATATTGCTTCTGATGGATTTTGCAGGAACTGATGCTAAGGGGAACCTCAGCATCAAATGTCTTAGATCACAGTGTCCCTGAGCTTCAGAAACACAGCTGGGTCTGTTGCTGATACATGACAGCTTGGTTGCTGGAATTTCTCCCCTCAGTTCAAGGACTATTGGGTAGATGGCTCTGTAGGAGAGGGGAAATGGAAAGATACATTCCCATTTTGATCTTTTTTTAGGACCTGGAGAAAAAAATGAGCCAAAAGATGGCTGAGAAGACTGTACATGGACACACCAAGCTTCTGCTGCACTATGTCCATTGGATGAGGCAAAATGCCTCAACCAGTGGAAGGCTTCCAGCCTCCCTAGGAACTGCACTAGCTAGACAGATGGTAGCAATTCAACAGCTAATGCTTTCTGGGGAGACGGAGCGGGCATTCCCTTCACCGCACTGTGCATCTGGCTGCATCCCAGAGCTGCTGTTTCATAACACAAAACTTTCAACAGCAAAGTGAGTTCTACATACTCCCATTCCTCCTCCTCCCCTTTGTCTTCTCCCTTCCCAACATGGTGTGCTGCCCCTTCAGTAGTGGCAGGGGTCACAGGTTATTGCCAAGCTGAACCAATTTCCTGGCAGTTGCGGCAATGAGAGCACAGAGCAGACACAGCTAGGGCCAATATTGCTGCCAAATTCCTCTCCTTGTAACTCTACAGCTGTGCAGACAGCTCTGTCTTGCTGCCAGATAGATGTCTTGCTGCTGTCTACTGCTGGTAGACTGGGGGAAACCTGGTGAGACTGCCATCTCTAAGCTGTTTCCTAGAGACCTACGTAATGTTCATGGATGGCATTAATGTTGCAGAAAGTGTTGAATCTTTTCCAGTCCTGCTGAAGCTCTGCGGCACAGCCGTGACATTAGGTAATATCCTTCCACCCCAGAGTTATTACTAGCAGTGGGATTGCTATTAGGTGAACGAGACTGGGAGTGCTTTTCTCCTCAGATGGAGCTGTGCAGAGAGACAGTGTCACTCTGGCAAAAATGGACTGCAAATGTTGACAACAGGTGGACTGTGTAAGGCACGCTGCTCAAACAAGGAGAGCATCTCACCTGGCATCATTCTTTCTGCACCATAGGTACCAATACCCATGGAAGCCAGACTCTGTGAGAAGGAAAGTGTTGTGTAGGAGGATATTTCATTTGAAAGGGCAGTTTCCATGTGAATTGTACATGAATGGCATTATTTCACTAACAGGGCATGTAATTTATGGCAGGTTAAGATGTAGATGTAATGGTTTGTGTTTGAATAGAAGCAAGGCAGGAGTTTACATCCTGACCTTACTGCATGAGACAAGGAACTGTTCTTCTGTATGGCTGACCTAAGTATATGCAGCTGTGGCTGCCGTTATTACATGGTACTTTACAACATCTTACACCTCAGGTGGTAGGTAAATGGTACCTACCTACCTGCTACTATTTCTGGACTCTTCTTCCCAAAAGCTGCTCTGTGGGTTGTTACCTACCACAGCTTAGTGCAGCAATTTCCATTTCCCTGGAAATTTTCTGGGGAGGTGTGTAATGTGCCTTTTGGGTAGCAACTCCAGCTGCTGTACTTTGGCCTCTCAAAGACAACCATCTGTTACTCAGGCAAGAAGCGCCTGCTCTGCAATTGGCAGTGTTGAGCAAGTAGACACAGAACTGATAAACAGCAGAATATCATGGATAAGCAAAGGGCAGAGGATACAGAGAACACCTATTCTTCAGAAAATCTCAGTTCCCAGTGAATGCATGTGGATTTCAGTGCTACCTTTGCTGGGCTGTCCTAGGACAGTGTTGTTGATGCAACAGATGCATCAACAACCTAGTGGACAAGCAAAGTAGAAAAATAGAAACTGAAATCGTAATGTTGTCATAAATAGAGGTAGATGGGAAAAGACAATCCAGAAAAAAATAATGATCTTCCCCTTATTGCTAGTTACAGGGTTGTCTGTAGCAAACAGAACATGTCACAAAAATAATTTGTGGCTGAAGCCCAATAATAACAGAAAAGGAAGAGAAGAACAAAGCGACATCAGTACAAGATAGGGAGAGTGGGCATGTAAAATGTATAGATAACAATGCCAAACAGAAATTCTACATTTCCTAGCCCTAAGTAGCAATCCCTCTCCCAGCTGCATATCTAGACTATGTGCTTACATAGAAACTTGCTGCCTCTTCCTAGCTGTCTTCTCCCAGTCAAACCACATGAAATCAGTCCTGCTTGATCTGAGCATCTCCGTGATGGATATGCAGCCTAGATCCTGTCTGGGGCTTAGAACACCACGCACTAGAGAATCTCTCTCCTCCCGGTGAAAGGAGTATCCCCTGAGCCATTGCAAGGCTGTGTGGGCTGTGGCATGGCTCAGTGTCATAAACTAGCAGCCATGGGAGAATGTGTTTTCATCTTGAACAGCGTAGTACCTAATATGTTTCTTCACATTTGCTTCAAAGTCCAGCTTGTTTGCTCCCTGCAAAAAAGTAGCTGTTGCTTTTTATGTTGCTGACATTGGAGGAGCAAAAGCACACAGATTGCTTTGGTGAGCTAGACCTGCCCTGTGAAAGTACCTTCCCATGGATAACTTCTTCTGTTTAGGAGGGACTATGGCTTTTGCAAAACTCACAGACTCCTTAACCTTTCTTATCTGGAAAGAGACACAGCAGTGGACGGTTCTAACCATGACCAAAGGGAGCAGGGCATTTTCTTTGTCTGTATAGGTACAGTCCTCTGATTTTGCAGCGTGAACTACAAAAATCGCCTCCTTGATTTGAAAGTAATTGTCTTTGGAGGAACAACATATGAGATAGTTCTTCTCAGGATACTGGGCAAATGTGGTGCTGTGGCTGGTCTCCTGAAAAGGGCGATTGTACCTATTTTTAAAAAGCAGGATTATTTATGTAGCAGTAACAGCTAAATCCAAGCATTAATCAAACATACTATTCAAGGTATAGGTATATAATACCATGAGGCTGTTGCTGCATTGTTGGCTCTGATGGCCACAGTCTTTGGTCAGTTTTGGTCTCTGAGGCTGAGATGGCCAGTCTTGAGAGCTCTTTGACAAGCGGAGCCAGAACTGATGTGAGCATCTGCTTTTTTCCCCAAGTTCTGGTGTGTCACTGGCATTTATACAGACAGTTCTGTAGGCCAAGACAAGCATCATCCAAAGGTATGTCTCAAGGCTACAGCCAAGGGCCTTCAATGTGCAGTATGACCCTGCCAAGAGCAGCGGTTGTTTCTGGATAAGAAGGCTGCAGGGCCCCAGGCAGACCACTGTCAGGGAAAGATGTGAGGGTGATGTAGTGAGATGAAGATGGCATGTCCAGCTTGGGCTTGTGAAAACTGGATGCAGGCTCCCTCTGACCTGGGCTGGTGCCTGGGATGCTTCCTGGGGCAGATGTCCCACTGTGCAAGCTGGAGTGTGTGGAGGATCTCAGCCAAGGGTGCCAGGGCAGCTGTGGGGCTCTGATAGCTCCCTGGGCCTGCTCTCCAGTGCCCCACATGACATGAGATGCCTGCTCAGATCACTCTGTGTCTCACTCCAGCTTGGCATTTTTACTGGTCACTGGATTAAAAACTGAAATAAACCTGCTGGCAAGAAACAGAAATTTGAAATTAACTTTCCTTTTCTTTTTTGGTAATTGAGTGGTTTGTGGCTGAGTCAGCTGTTGGTATCTTCATGTATATCAATACATATTAGTTTCTTCGCTTACTCTAATGTGATGTCTGTGATAATGTTATCATAACTGTTGGATTGCCCTATACTACATTCTAAATATTTTTCACCCTTCTGTATCAGACTTAAAATGCATGTATATCCTTGCCCTTACTTGTTTCTTTTCAGCTTGTGAAGGGAAAGATGACCTGAACTTCTGGTGTGTCAGATTCTGCACGTAATTTCTTATAAAGATTAATTCTGTAAAGCTACAGACAAGTAAATTCTAGGGACACCTGTCTGTATTTTGAACCCTGAAGTAATCTTTCTTCCTTGAACCACTGCAGCACAACAGTGTGTAACTGTCATTTCAAATTACAGTCCTCAATGTCTTTGCCAAAGTGGTGATTCAGTTATTTTATAGATGGCTGCAAAAAAAGTCCAGATGCTCACCAGAACCTGTAAATTGTACAGGAAAACAGATTTCACTCCTCCCCTTCACCCCTACACTGAAGTACGAAGATGGAGTCAGAGTTTGTATTAGGAATTTTCTATACAAAGAAATAGAGAATGCTATGGCTAAATCAAAGCCAGCTCTCCGTGTGTTGCATGCTGCCAGCTCCACACACAAATTTTGCAGAAATGCACCCCTAGCTTGCAGAAGGCTTATGAGATCCAAAGTCAAGAGAAGGAAAGTGCCGTTTCACCTCAAAACTAACAGGTGAAGACTCAGCCCCCCTCTGACCCCACCAGCGCACCCCACCCTTCTTCCCCAACTGGCTTTCACAACGAGATGGTGCTGAAGCAGGAAAATGCTACGAAACCCTGTTTTCTTCTTGATTTAACTCTACTTCTCTCCACTGCCTGTGCTGGAAGGAACAGCCGGAGGCACACTCTGAGGCATTTAAACCCTGTTTTGAAAGCTTAATGGGGTTCCCTGCAGAAATATGAATGTGGGAGCTGCATGCAAAGAGCAGGGTTTCTCCTGCTTTTCTGACCCCTCACAACCACAGTGCAGCAGCATCTTCTCACAGTGTTAGACAGTAAGGTACTGGGGTGAAAGTACACCTGATTGTAGTCCATGATATCAGCACCTGACCATCCACGAGTGTTTACGCAAACATTTCAGTTTTATTGTAACTCTCTCCTCTAAAGTAAACAATTAAAAACACTAAAAAGCCCAAAAAGTCTAGCTCAATGAGTTAATTTGAAAAGTCACATGTGAAATGGGAAATAATGCCCTAGGTACCAATAATCTGCAAATTCTAACACTGCAAGTCATGAACCTCAATAAAGTCCTTACAGACAAACTGAGGAATTGTTGTTTGGATAGGCAGACTAGCAAGTGGATGGAAAACTGCCTGGACTGCTAGGCACTAAGTGCTCTCATTAGATGTACAAAGTCCAGGTGGTAGCTGGGTACTAGTGCCATTCCTCAGGGACTGATGCTGAGCCCAATGCTCTTTAATGTTCTTATCAACAACCAGGGCAATAGGATGGAATATGCCCTCAGCAAGTTTGCTGTGATTACAAACCAGGAGGGGGTGGAGTGCAGGATGAGGAATGACAGAGTGGCAGACACGGTCACTGTTCTGAGGGACTATGACATGCTGCAGAAATGCACCAGCATGAACCTCACAAAGATCAAGACAGGCCTCTGGGCTTATCCAACCCATGAAGTAACCGCAACAATTAAGGCTAGGCACCAACAGGCTGGTGAGCAACTTTGCCAGAAAAGGAACCAGGGTCCTGGACTAAGTATTTTCCAACATTGTGGCCTTTTGATGATGAGGACCAGCCACACACTTCCCTGGACAAAACACACACTGACTCCATTAAGCAAACCCTCCTTCAGAATCCACCAAGACAGTAATGGAGCTGAAGCACAGCATGTCCAACAGACATGGAAGGAATGAGGCTTGTTCAGCCTCCAGCAAAGAACTCAGCACTGTCTACAACTCCCTTATGGAAGTAAATAGAGAAGATGAGGCCACAGGTCTCCTTGGAAGGGCACAGTGAAATAACACGGCACAAGTTGTAATGAGGAAAATGTTGATTTGACACTAGGAAAAGTTTTCACTGTAAGGATGGTCAAACACTGGAACAGAGTCCCAAGGAGGTTGTGAAATCCTCATCTTTACTCATTTTAAAGCAGGCACTAGCACTTTTGTGTGTGTGTGTGTGTGTGAGAGAGAGAGAGAGAGAGAGAGAGAGAGAGAATGATCTCCAGATATCCCTAACGATCCTTGTAATTCCATGACTCTAGCATGGGGTCTGTAAAAGGCACTTTTGGAGAAAGTCTATCTAAATCCCTGATATCTCAGCATCTCATTGGCAGGCATGAGATTCCACCTGCTTTCAGTGGGACTGCCCTTGCTCCTCAGAGCTCACATCCTCATATATTAATACATATACTGACTCTCAAACTTTCCACCAAAATGCTCGGTTTTAAATCCTTTCCTATTTTTTCACGTTTCCTTTTTTTCTTTTTTTTTTGGGTCAATGTTCTGGATTGCTTTTATTCACAGAAAGAAGCAAGCAGATAAAAAAACCCTTATGAATTTGGTTGAATGTAGCTAAGAGTTTTGGCCAAAGAAAGTACGTATGCAAACTTTGTAGGAGTGTAAGCATTTTATTTCGATTTCTGTAAATGAGACGTTACACAGGACAAAAACCTAACTGAAAAACAGAAAGCGAAAAAACATACGCCGAAGAGGAATTGTTCCATTTTGGGATCAGATTAAGCGTTTTGCTCAGCTATAAAACTGAGGGCAACTCCACAAACCGGCCAATTTTCCAGCTCGGGTACCAGAGGAAGGCAGCTGCCCGTCCGCGCAGCTCCCGCGGCGCTGCCTCTCCCCCTCCCCACGCGCACCGGGAGCCAGGCGCAGCTCTTGCCAACACCTATTGCCCGGCACCGACCGCCGCATGGGGGCTCAACCCGCCGCTGCCACCGTGGGGCCCCCCTCCCGCGGGGGTGACGCGGGCCGGCCCCCTCGGCCGTCCGCCCTCTCGGACGGGCACGGGGCACGGCGAGGCCGGCGGCGGCGGACAGCAGCTCGCCTGCGCGCCTGCGGACCCTACGCCGCCCGCCGCCCCGCGCGCAGCCGCCGCTCGCCGGGCGCAGCGCGGCGTCCCTGCGCCGCGCTCACGGCGCCGCCTGCCCGCGCCCCGCAGCTCCCGCGGCGCCGCCCGCCCGCCCGCCCGGCATCCGGCGCCGCGGCCGCCATGGCGGAGGGGGAGCCGTGGGCCCCGGCCCCGGGGGCGCGCGTGTGCGGCGCCCACGCAGGGCGACCGCTGGAGCTGTTCTGCGAGGACTGCGGTCGCTGCGTCTGCGCCCTCTGCCCGGCCCTGGGCCCGCACCGCGGACACAGCGCCCGCCTCCTGCCCCACGCCGTCCACCACAAGCAGGTGAGCGCCGCGGACGGGCACCGGGCGATGTCCCCGGGGCATGCCCCGGCCCGGCCTGGCCTGTGCCTCCCGCGGAGCCCTGCGTGTCCGCGGCAGCTGAGCCTTGCTGCGGGTTTGCCGCGGCGGCGACTGTTTCTGCGAGACCAGCTCCAGTGGGGCGGGGGGACGGGACTGGGGTATAACCAAGGAGCTGGGGGGGCCGCGGGGCACGGACCTGGAGGAAAGATCTTCCTAGTTTGGTTGGGTGTCTTGCCGTTTTTTTCGTCATTTCTGGGACTTGTGCAGCTGGGTTTTCTTTTGCCGGGGTGAGATGGTGGCAGCTGTGAGCGTTAGTGCAGTGGGCAGCAGTAGGCCAAGTATCTTCAGCCTTGCTTTGCTTGCCTTATGAGCAGCTTGCGGAGCTCAGGTTTTGTTGTCACATCAATTTTGTAGGCTGCACTGGCTAGCAGAACAAAGTTTCTGTACTTTGACAAGTGCTTTGTAAATCCCATATGGGCGGGGGTCAGCATGCTGTCTCTGCACAGGGACATGGTTCATGCATGAGAGTGAGAGTTACTCAGTCACACCCCAAGTGCACACGTAACAGGAATATAAATCAAGGGACAATGGGAGGTAACATTGACTGTCAGGTCACACGCAGCAGCGCTTTCTCCTCAGACCTTGTGTGGGGAGTCAGAGGAGCTTGGTTGCCCTGGGGGACTTGTTTTCATTGCCAGGCTGGAAAGTACCTTTGACAGAAACACGGGAAGGTCCCCTTCCCCTCTGGGGAAGGGGAAAGACCATTTCTGTTTATCCCCTTCCCCTGTCACTGTAGCTTGCTACCCCATGCACAGAGTCTGTTCTCTGACAACTCCTTGGGGATGGGGAGCAGGGGTTGTTGTGGGTTCACCCTGGTAGGCAGCTAAGCACCACACAGCTGCCTGCTCACTCTCCCTCCCCTGTGCAATGGGACAGGGGAAGAGAGGAAAGGGAGACTAAAACCAAGAAAACTCGTGGGCTGAGATAAAAATAGTTTAATAAGCGAAGGAGAAGTGGAAGAAGAGAGCAAGAAAACAAAACAAAACAAGTGATGCAAAGGGAATCTTCACCACCTCCCATGGGTAGACCAATGCCCAGCCAGTTCCTGAGCAAAAGATGGCTAATCCACCTAAACCCCCTCCTCTCCTTTTTATTGCTGAGCATGATGTTATACGGCATGGAATATCTCTTTGGTTAGCTCAGGTCATTTGCCTGTGTCCTGGTTTCGGCTGGGATAGAGTTAATTTTCTTCCTAGTAGCTGGTATAGTGCTGTGCTTTGGATTTTAGTATAAGAATAATATTGATAACACGCTGATGTTTTGGCTGTCGCTAAGTGGTGTTTACATTGGTCAAAGACTTTCCCCCCCCTTCAGCTCCCCATGCTCTGCCAGGTGCCCAAGAAATGGGAGGGGGCACAGCCAGGATAGTTGATCCAAACTGACCAAAGGGCTATTCCATACCATATGATGTCATGCCCAGTATATAAACTGGGGGGAGTTGGCCGGGGGGTAGCGATCACTGCTCGGGGACTGGCTGGGCATCGGTCGGCGGGTGGTGAGCAGTTGTATCTTTTTTTTTTTAATATATATTTTTTCCCCTCCCTTGGGTTTTGTTCCTCTCTCTCTCTCTCGTTTTTTTCCTTCTCATTATAATTCATTATTATTATTACTATTATTTTGTTCCAATTATTAAACTGTTCTTATCTCAACCCACGAGTTTTCTTACTTTTGCTCTTCCGATTCTCTCCCCCATCCCACCGGGGGGGGGAAGTGAGCGAGCGGCTGCGTGGTGCTTAGCTGCCGGCTGGGGCTAATCCACGACAGCCTGCTTATGTCCCCTCCCAACCTCTTGCACACTCACAGTATAGTCACATCTAAAACACAGCACCTTATGAGCTGCTATGAGGAAAATTAACTCTATCCTAGCCACAACCAGCACAGGGGTTCTTCTCTAAGCTTTTTTATTCATCCCAGTTTAGCTGCCCATTGAGCAGGCCGAGGAGGCTTTGCAAGCTTCCCCAGTACTTCCTGCTTGTGCTTTGTTTTACTCCAGATCCTGCATTCTGTGGTGCTAAACTTGGGAGGCTTAAAAAGTAGTAACACAGAGGTTTGATGTTCAGGAGCTTTTTTTTTTTCCCTCCACAATTTCAGAGAGCTCCTTCCCACTCCTTCTCTGGTATTTTGGAGCAGTGTTACTAGGAAGTTTCCTAATTCCCACAGATTGTGAGTACATGCACAGGTCATGCTAAACTTGACCTGTGGCATTTTATGGCACTTTATGTTAGAGAGTAGTACAAGGGCAGAGGGCAGTACACTAGGCCACAAGTAAACAGCAGCACAGGGGAAAGACCAGTGAAGATGTCAGAGCAACACAGGGTGCTGTTCCTGCTGGCTGGTGTGCTTTCATCCAAAGTGTCCCTTTTGTAGCTGGGAACTCACTACAGTGTTTGCATTCCCTTCATGACACCAGGGCATTGCGTGGATGCAGGTATTGTACTGTGGCAACCTGATTTGAGCCAGGGGAGAGTGCACAAAGTGACAAGTTTTGCTGGTTCCCTGGGGGTCTGTTGGACACAGGGGAGCAGGTGCTGCTGATAACTAGTTATTTGTCTGTGTGCCAAAACAGGAAGTGATCAGGGTAGAAACTTGGGTCCCCATGTGACACTCTGTCCCTAGGAAATCTCTACTGACATCTACTGGCATAGGGCTGCAGAGATTTCAGGCACAAACTATGAAAAGTAGTTGTAGCCTAAGAGATGGTAATTTCACTAGTGACTTCGTTTGCTGGGAGCAGTTATTCTATGCAGCCCTTGTGATGTGACATCAACAAGGCAGCATGTGAGAATCTTTCTCAGTGCTTTTAGCAAATCCTAGCTGTGGATGCTAAGAAGAGATGAGACCCATTGTGCAAGGTCCATCAGCTGGTTCATCCCTGGATCTAAGGTTTTATAAAATCATGTGGAAGGGCACTCCCTGTGCTCCTGAATGCAGGACACAGGATCAGCATGCTGTGCACTTGGTATGTGTCCTGTGAGCCTGACTGGAGCTCGGAGTCTCATCTCTCAGAAGTCCTTGCTTACAGTGTTTTCACTTGAGTGAGTTGGGGCATCCAGGCAATCCCTAAAGAAATGTTTTTGGAGTTGGTTCCTCAGGGTGAATGACATGGGTTGCCTGCCAGTGTTGCAGACACAGTGTCTCTACTGCTAGGAAGCAGCTCTTTCATTTACCTCTGTAAAGAAAGTAAAGCTTAACCAGAAATGTTTGGGGCTGGCGTTAAGTATTTGCATATGATCGATGTTGTGAGGGAGTGAGTGCCTGAGGTGATGTGTTTTACTAGCAGAGAAGGAAGACTGGATTTTGCTCTGTGGTCTTCATCAGTCTTTGAGGAAGGGAATGAGGTCTAGCCTGCAGAATAAATTAAGCAAGGATGATACCTAGTAGAACTCCTCAGTCTTCAAGTGGTGCAGAACCCTTCTGGTCCTTCAGGGACAAGACTGGAAAATTGTGGCTGGAATGGATGGCATAACATGAGTGTCTTGCTCCGTGCAAGAACATTTATCTGCTTGCATGAATGTGCCTTTGCCAAGGGACTACTAGATGCAGAGTCTCTGGCTTTTGCTGGGAACCCATTTTCTTCTGATTTTGTCATAATCAAATGAAAAATTGCTTGTGTCTTCAAGGGAGGCACATGTCAGAAATGCAAACTATTGCCCATGAAGCAACACTTATGCTCAGTTTGTCAACCCTGCAGAGTTTAAATGCCATGCTGACCTGGGGATGTTGCAGCGAGCTGGTACATGTGCATGCAGATGTTCTTGACTAGGTCCCAGCTGCGGAACAGGACACTGATTAACAGCAACACCTCTGGAGCTAGCTTATCTGGTATTTACTGAGAGGCTCTGTTAAACACTAGTGCACTGAGAGCATGGGGCTGCATTACCTGCACCTTTCATGGTACTAATGACAAAAATGCATCACCAAGTGCACCAAGACTGTTCAACCTGCTGGACAGAGGACAGCAGATTTCAGAGGGCTGAGAGTCAGAAACTGTGGGGCTAGACACAGCAGAACATTAACTGTGCTGTGCTACTCAGTGCATCTCAGGGCACACCACAAATATTACAGATACTGTGATTACCAGCCAAGCTGATAATATTTGTTTTGCAGCCATTCAGACTACAGCATCGCTGTAGTGATAGTGGGGTATTTCTGATTGCTCTTTTGTACGCTGGGAAACATCCTGAACGTGTTGACTCTAGACAGAGCCTCCCACTGATCCTCTGAATAAAAGTACTTGGTTAGCTGCCCTGCAGCTGCTAAATGCATGAGCGTGTAGTCTTGAAATGCACAGTGCCATAGATTTAAAGATGAAAATGTTTTTTTCACCATAGGTTTCCCTGTTCTTATGAAGGTGGTACTAATTTGTACAGCTCTCAGAACCTTACCAGTGTAACCACCAGGAGCAGGTGAAATGGTGAAATTGTTATGTTTCATCACTACTGGCCTTAATAAGCCTCATAAACTGAGTGTTTCAGTAACATACTCCCCTATATGGAAAGCAAGCTGGATACTGATTTCTGGTTTTTATGGATGTTGTTATGAAACAGTGTTTTATTTTGTTTCGTTGCTGTATAGGAACTCATGGCATTGTGTTTGAAGGATCTAGAAGAGAGAAAAGAGCAAGAAGCTGGCAACAGAAGGAGCGTAGAGCAGGCTGCTAATGATCTGAAGGTAAAGCATGGTTTGCTTCTCCACTGGATGGTCATTTTTCAAGGAGAGGCGTTTTGCTTTCTCTGTAGCTATTCAAAGACCCAGGCAGCTACTGCTTCTCAGGAAAAGAGTGTATTCCCTGTATCCATCACAACATATTACTATCCCTTTGGAGAGAAGAGGGAAAGAGTCTCCAAAGGCATGGCCCTCACTCCTGATCAGGCAAACATCTCTGGAAGAACAATGTTGAAATTTTTGTGCAGAGGAATAGTAAATAGCCCCAGCAGCATATGTTATTCTGGCTTTACTGATGTATATTGCATTGCACTGAACTGCATTATTGAATAGTCTGACTTCAGAGTTAAGTAAACACAAGAACAGCTCTATTGATTCTCTCTTAAGAATGGGAATGTATGCTAAGCTCCACCTCATTTATAGAGCATGAAATGGTTTTTGCTCTAAGGAGCATCTCTAAGCATCTCTGTTACAGAAATATCAGTAAGAGCTAGAGGGAGCTCTGTAGAGGTTTGGGACGTTGTGATTTGATGTCACTTCCTTTAGGAGGCTTTCTTCCTAGCAGCTCCCTGTCCCTAGCTTGCTTTAAAAGGGGGCAAAGTCCTGCTACCGAAGGACCAGGTCTGCTGTTTGTAGCAGTTAGTACCTTGCCCTGTTACATTCCAGCTGAAAACAGTGTTTTCTGCATAAATAAGCACCTGGGGTCTGCCCTCAAGCTTTTCCATCCAGGACATCAGCAGGTAAATGCTGGCTGCAGTCTCTTAAGGGCTAAACACCCATTTCTCAAGAGATGCAGCAAATCAGTAAAATTCAACCAAAATGTAACATTGAAGGCATGGGAGAGAAATGCCTGAAATGTTTATGGTCTGTTGAGTATAGGGGGGACACTCTTCTGCTTAATCTATAGGCACGTGCCATTATGAGCAAAAGGCAGCTGTCAGATAAAGTGACTGAGCTCCAGTTACTACTTCGGGAAGAGGAGAGTCTGGCAAAAAACTTCATTGATGAAAAGACTCAGCAAGCCCTGGAAGCACATGATCAGCAGTTGGAGTCCTGTCAAGAAAAGCTTGCAGCCCTGGAGACTTTCTCACATCGAATCAGACAAATACAACAGCACAGTGATCCTGTTCAGTTGCTGGAGGTGGTATTGTATGGTCTCTTTCTACCTCTTATCCTCATAATCCCTGGTAAACTGCTCTAGTGATCTCCTCTGTATGTAAGCAGCATCTTTCTCACTGCTTTTTAGTCTTCTATTGGTAGGTATGTTGATTGGTTGGTATTTTGGTATACTGGTAGGTTGGTATTTTGGTGAACCACTTTGGTTCCTGATTTTTGAGCTGTTATGTGTTCCTGGTATAGCATTGATTTCAGGTCTGTATGAAATTCATGTTAATTTTAAGCATATATGGAACAGAGTTATGTGTGTCTCTTCGTCTTGAAGACAAACACTGCATCAGGTCTTTCCTTGTGCAGTGTAATATGAAGGTCTGAGGAAAGGCAGCCCTCTTGGGAACCTTAGGAGGAAGACTAAATTGTCTCATTTCTTTAATCGCAAGAGATTCTAATCACCCTCAGCAATTGCCTATGGATAAATGTCAGCCTCTCTTTCCTAATGATCTTCTTCACCTTCCTTGGGAAGGGTGTGTTCCCATATGCTTACGCCCTGACACAAGCCAAAGGATACCATTGTTCATGGGAAGCCCTGTGGTGCATTTTTACCTCCTTGCAACGTAGCAGACTTGAGAGTTTGCATTGTTGTGAGTGATACAGCCCTGGCATTCTGCTCTGTGTGCTAGCAACATACCTCCTCCACATGGGAAGTTGCTCTTCATGGTTTTGGAGAGATTTTTTTTGTTGGGGAGGTTGGCTTTTATTCTTTAGATTGCTTTTAAAACTTAGTGGTTTAATTTTCCCATTGTTGGGATTTCCCACAAAGGGTCCTAGCCAGGTTAAACTGATTCCCATCTTGGGGTGTCCTGCAGGGCCCTGTTTTAACTATGGCTGCTGGGTTCTCCATCTCTGGGGTAGCCCTTGGCTCCACTGGCAGGAGGAGCTGATGGGCAGGCTAATGAGCCAACAGGAAGGCTGAACACAGCAAGGCTTGCCTGTCATGGCGCATATGTTTACTTAGTGATGGAGCTGTCCTTGCTCTCCGGTGTGTGGGAGCTGGGAGGGAAGAGTCCGTTTCATGTCACTGTCTCTACTAATTGGAGAATTTGGCTTTCTGCCCTCAGAAGTACACAGAAATCGAGAAGGAAATGCAGGAGCCCAGGCGCCTGTTAGAACAGTGGCATCCAATACCTCTCTCATTTGAGCACATACTTAACCATTATAAGCACTTTGTGACAGTTCTTCAGTCCATTCTACAGAAACCACTGGAAGCCCGGCTTAAAGAAGGTACCTGGGAGAGTGCTGTGAAATTTGCTTTCTCCTGCTCTCCTTTTAAATAAAGTGTGGTCTGTAAGTAAGAGCAGGACTTTTTACCAAATCAGCTGGAGAAAACAGCAGCTTTTCAGGCATGGGTACTGTTCTCTTGACAGCATTGGTGTAATGTTGCTATAGCAGTGGTGATTTAGGAACATAAAAGGTTTCTCTTTCGACTCTGAAGATGGCCTTGAAGTTTGTCTGATGCTTTTTTCCAGCTCTATCAGTTATTTCAGTACAGCTTACTTCTTCCTGCAGAGCTTATCTTGCTTATATCCATAGAGCATCACACCTACACAATGTAGCTGTTCTTTCAGTCACTGTTGGGTGTAAGTGCTCTGGCAGGATATGGAACATCAGGTACCTGTAAAATTTGAAAGCTTTTTCTAGTTGATGTACCTGGTAATCTTTCTGTCTCAGGCAGTCTGAAAAATTATCTCGTTTTTGGTACTTTAAAGGTTAACATGTTCTGCTTAGAGCTCCTCTTGTCTTTGAGCTGGTATCTCATCCTTAAGTGACCTTTGGCATGATTAAAGCAAGGATTTTCCTAATGGGACGCAGAGCCACAAAGCTAAGTAACCATTGGGAAGCCCTGCTGCTTGTTGAGTTACAGGTGAGCAGGGCAACACTGGCCATCACATTTCACCCATCTACCTTTTAAAAGTCCCTTTTCTGAGAGCTGCCACCAAAAACAGTATAGCAGAGTGCAGGGGAAAATGGTCAGACCAGACCTGAAAGGCTACTGCAGGATGTGTGGAGAACTGCTGGACAGTACTGTGCAGGTGCTCTGTAGCTAGCATCTGCAATTGTCTTCATCTGCCTGATTTTGTTCTCATCTGATAGAGGGGTGCTTTTTCAGGAATGGGAGATGCTTACTTGGGGTTGTGCTCAATTGTGTAGGTCCTTGGCAACACTGGGATCCAACATCTCCCTGCTATCCAAAGAGCATAAGGCCGAAAGCATACAGTAGCCCTTCCCAGCAAAAGTAACACAGTTTGTCCTATGAAGTTGGAAAATGGAGTGTGACAGTATGACCTTCTCCAGGACATGGGTTGAATTCACACCAAAGAGGCAAAACCTGAATACCCTGTCCAGAAAAATTGCCCATGGTGTTTTACTCTTAAAATCTTCTTGACAATACAGCCATGTTCTTCCACTGGCAGTCTCCCTAAACTGTCCCTTTTCATCTCTGCCCAGACGTTTTCAGTAGCCTTAATGCCACTGCAAAGAAGGAGCCTGGAACAGTGTTGAAAACCATGTCTCCTGTTGATCGGTTGCTTTTCTTAAAACGTAAGTATGGTTGAACAAGAGTTAGAAGCACTCTGAACACTTACAGCTCAGTCACTGAAACAGTCAATGAATGTGTGCTGCCACTATCTTAAAATGGTATCTTAAAAGGGTTCCGATATTCACAGTGTTTGCGAGGAACAGTGTTGGCGCTGCCTGTAAGTCATTACCCTTTTCCGTACCTCAGGTTGGGAAGGAAATTTTACTTTCTGTCTGTGAAATCTTGATCCTTTGTTTTTATTCAGAACTGCCAGTGTGTGAATCAGCTAGTGGCTAATTTAGTTTTTGAAGATTTTTCTATTCTCCAGATCATTGTGGTCTGTCTTTAATTATATGTCCATCAAGTAATGTGGTAAGGGTTAACCTACAGGTGATCCTTTCGTCTGGTGTTGGTAGGAAAGACGTACAGTGAATTGCTTCATCTCTCTGTTGGGAAGCTCATAGACGTTTCATGTGGCCTGCGGCAGATGAGGGCTGTAGCTGTTTTCAATCTCAAAGCTGTAACATTCCCTATTACCATGGTACCTGGTGGCAAAGGCCTGTTGTAAGAGAAGGTCTGTTTCTCAGCCTGGATCCAGCCCAGTGGAGGCCATGACTGTGGCCAAGTGGACACGTGACTTCTGGCTGTAATTCAGTAGGGAGGGCAAGGGACAGTGCAGTGCTGGTACAGTGGGTTACATGCCGTCCCTGCACCTATAGGTTGGTGTGTTCTGAGAGGGGTATTTTTCAGTGTTGTTACCTTGTCTTGTTTCTGCACTCTCCTGAGTGAGCTTCTAAGTCCAAACACTGCAACTTTTTCATTCCAAACAGGTTATCTCAACTGGAGATGAGCAAACTGGTCTTGCACTTGTAAATGCAGCAGCTGTTAAGAAATCAGGAATGAAACGAGCAAAATCTGTCTTCTTGGCTGTGATGTCATAGGTCTTTCCCACTTGTGTCATTTATGTGCTGCAGGATCCAGACTGAGTCAGTCACTTTGTAACTGGAACCTGCTAAGGTGCTAGGACAGCCAGTCCAAGTCACTGAGCACTTGCTACTAAGAGAGCACAGCAGCAGCATTTGCCTGGCAGTGAACTAGGCTCCTGAGTTTCATGAATGCTGATCTGCATTTGCTTCAGGCTACCTCTTGATGGATTCATGGAGAAAGCACTATATTTGGTTCACATGTGAGCAGTCACTTCAGGGCCGAAAAGACAATTTCTCAACTCTATTAAAGCTAAATATGGCAAACCACCTCGTTAAGAAAGATGTGCAGCTGCTCATAAGCCAGTGAAATTGACAAACATTGGTCATAAATATTTGGACTTAAAGTCACTTAAAATTTTCATCACTTAGGAAAAGTGGAAGAATTGCAGTCCTCCAATAATGCAAACAACTCTAGCTATTTTGCATTATTTTTCTAGTCAAATTCACATTTATGCTTCCAAACATTAGCACCTGGATGGAGTTCAGTCCTTGGGTTTTCGTCCTTTTTTTAAAGCAATGGAGGTGTTTCCATTTGCTTGAGATTTAGTAATTAGGTTTTCAGGTAAATTTGACTGACAGACATCACTACTTATTTGCACAACTTTTCAAGTGCTTACTGGAAAAAGCAGACACTGAAGCCAGGCCTTTTAAATCCTCCCTGCTTCAAGTGTCTTTTGGTCCTGGTGTCACCTGTGTTCTGTACAAACTTAGCATCCCCATTGTTTACTTGCTGGAAGTGACTTGGAACAAAGACTCACGACAGTCATTCATTCACAAGATAGAATCCTGTAGCATGCTGTTTTACCTACAATGAATAATTCCTGTTTCCTGTCTTTTGTCACCAGTTATGCACACAGATATGACTTAGGACCTATTCAGACTACATGAATGCCAATACTAGCTTTTCTAACCAAAGTGTAGTGGAGATCACAGCAATAAGATGTTGCATGTGTGAGATGTACCCCTGTCACGTTACGCTTTTGGAAGTTTTAACATTGTTCACAGACATAATACCAAAATTTAAACCATAAAGGCTTTCTTTTTGTTTAGAAAATGGTGATGCTTCAGTTAAGGCTCACTGCATGTACAGTGCTATTTGCTTCTCCATTTTTTTGCAGTATACAGGTGCAAGATCGCAGGGGGCAGAATATCAGCAATGGGTTCTCTAGCACCATGACATACATTTCACACATCAGCAACTCTCTCCACATGTCTTTGGCTCAAATGAAGCAACTGCTTCATTTCTGGTACCCAGGTGTGTGCAGTGATCCTACCCAGATGAAGATGATCTGTTAGTAAGGCTCTGTGTATAAAACAACCCATAACAGTGCATCACTGGTTCCTGTATTTTAAACGTAGCTGATGTTAGGGGCCACAGCAAGGCAAGGAGATGTGGGGTCCAGCTGTTATCTTACAGTCATAACGCATGTGTACTACTTTCTTTCTGAAACATTACAGACAAGTATAGAGGGTAAGTCTTCATTGCAATTAACTGTGCAGTGAATGGACCCTCACTTAATGCGATATGTCTGTGCTCCATCACAGTGAATTGTGGGAGACCTTACTACGCCTTCCCTGCTCATGGCAGGAAATTGTGGGAGAGTAACAGAGAACCAGCAGAGAATGGAGTGGTTTATGCATTGCTCTGATGGCAGAGGGGGGGATTCCAGCCTGAATGAAAACAGCTTCTGGGCTTTAGACTAGCCAGAATATGCCAGCTAGCCCAGGCTAGACGTACTTAATTTATAGGAGAGGGTTCTATGTGAGAACATAGGAGAGGAAATATCAACAAAGTCAAATGAGTGACAAATTCAGTTGCAAAGACAGATTTCTCTCATACAGTAACCTGCTGTATAATTACCTTTCATTTCTAAGTCCAACACTGAAGAGCAAGGAAAATATTAAAGTTCTTGTTTGAATGGGTCTGTTGCCCTGTTTTGTGTTCATTTAGTACTGTATGTTTACTGTATGTTTAGTACACTATGCTGCCTCTAAAGCAGACTAAAAGATTGTACTCTGAGATCACAGGTAGATCACACGTAGTTCAGATATGCAACACCGCAGAGAAATCAAAGCAGTCTGGATTTTAAAATATTATAAACATGTTTTCCTAACTTTAATTTAAAAAGGAATTTACTCACTCTGAAAAGCAGCTTCAGGACATTAAATGTATTTGTCATCTGGCATTTAAAACATCTAAGCTTCAAAGTTTATCTAGAAGAAGATTAAAATCATATTCAGTCAAAAAAAACCAGCTATGAACTGAGTGAAATACAACTCAGTCAGTTTTCATTGCAAGTATACTGCTGTTCAGTTCTTGTCTGGATGTATTGTTATACTTTGTTTTATTCACTTACAAGAAAAAGTAGATGTGCTCGTTATTCGGAATAGTTTTAAGATACAAGTTAAGTTTACATCTTATCGCCAGTACTCTAGACAGTACTGTAATTCATGACAATGTATGTTCTTTTAGGTACCCAACTCTGACACTGGTTTTATCAGGCTTGACAGAAAGAGTGAGGGAGATTGTTTAAGAATGCCAGATCCTGTTTTCAAAGGGAGTATTTCGGTTATTTCTAGAACATAAAATCAGAAAACACATGCTAACACAGTAAATTACTGAGAGTATATTATGAACACTTTTGTGAGGCATGCAGCAATTCAATATCTAAGTTGTAGGACAGTATCTTCAGAGAAAAATCTCATCTTGAAAATCCTGTAGCTTTTTGACCTGTCCTGTGTGATTGTGTCATTTCAAACTTGTTTAATTTGATTATAGATTTTTTTTTTCCTGGCTTTGTGATTTCCAGTCCTGCGACAGCTGCTTCATGGTAAAAATATTCTAAGCTGCTGCTGAGTAAGACAGTGATTTCTAGGGTGTAGTTTCAGGCTGTGATTTTTCTTTCCTACGTGTCAGGTTAGGTGAACAGCTATAAATCCTCTGGGAGCTGGTAAGTTGTTCCTTTGCAATGTACACGATGCTGCTGCTGCTCAGAGCTGTGGTGTCTCTATGAGAAACAGACTCCTACTCCATCTTCAAATGGGATTTCAGTGGACTGGGATCTCACAAACCAAGAGTCTGCTCCAGTGCTCTCTAAAACCCTTAGGCTGTAATCCCACCAGAAGTCTCCAACTATTCTGCGTAAAGCAGAAGCTCTCAGTGTTTGTTCCCTACCTACCTGTATTCATCTCCCTTGTGAACCATGCATATACTGACTTACATACTGACCTGCTTTAAATCCTATGGAACTTCAAAGCATTGGTGCATATAAATAGTGCAGTGCTTTCTATTAAAAATGTCAGGTTTTTTCTTGCAAAATGGCAGGTTCCAAGACACTGCCAGCTGTGGGCTCCTTTGCATGTTTTTTACAACTTGGACTTCTTTCAAGAGTCACGATAAATGTAGTAAGTATGTTTATGGTTTTGACTGCAGATGCAAGATCACCAACCTGGGAATACGACAGCCTTCACCCAAGGTTGAAATTGTCCGATGACCGTCTTGTAGTAAGCTGTAATTGGAGGAGGATGTTTTACCCTTGTGGTCCCCAGAGATTTGATAAATTATGGCAAGTGCTAAGCAGAGATGCATTCCTCTCTGGGAGCCATTACTGGGAAGTTGACCTGCTTCATGCTGGAGCAGGATGGTGGATTGGCGCAGCCTACCCTTCCATTGGCAGGAAAGGAGACTCTGAAACCTGTCGACTGGGCTGGAATAGAGCATCTTGGTGCCTCAAGAAGTTTGATTTTGAATACTGGGCGTTTCACAAGGGGGAGAGAATCCCCATCCTGATAGAAGATGATCCTGATCGCATTGGCATGTTTCTGGATTATGAAGCAGGAATCCTTTCATTCTACAATGTTACTGATGGCATGGCTCATTTGCACACCTTCCGCTGCAAGTTCACAGAACCAGTTTACCCAGCCTTGAGGCTCTGGGAAGGGTCCATTGGAATATGCAAACTAACATAAGGAACAAAGCAAAATAAAGCCTACTATTTCATGCTTTTTCTATGAAAGCCACTTTAGCAATGATCTACATGAATCAATCTCTGTTATATGAAAGTTGTAACTGTGATGCTTTTAGAAGGTAACAGTTAAGTTCAAGAAAACAAACTGTCATTTTTAATGCATTTTTCAATGGAGGAAGGTGATCTGGCTTTTATAAATGATGCTGATGTACCACCTAAAGTGCCATATATAATATTGTTTGTACTTTTTTCCAACTTGCAAAATGGAACTCTGGTTGAAAAAAGCCTATTAAAACTCAGATTTGAACCTGGATATTGCCATCTTTTTTATCAACTCCCTTCCCTCATCTGCCTGGAGAGGCTGCAATTGTGTATGGTAATAGGTTTAGTTCGGTTCAAGCTTCAAGTTCATACATTGCATAGTGTTATATTTGACAAGTCAGTTGATATAGTCAGATTTGGATAACAAATGCACTAAGTGAATTAGTTAATACTTAAGTATCATCTCAGAAAAATCAAAGACTGGCACCAACTATTGGAAAGGTCCCTTCAAGTAAAGCTCAAAAAGAAGCTTCTGTGCCACACTTAATAGCCATTACTTGGTCTTACCTGGGACAGAGACTCTGAACTGGTCTTCTGGGTGGCTCTATTCTTCCCGCACAGAGTGGAAGCACGAGAAACAGTTGTGTACCACCCCCAGTAGAAGATGAAATGCCTGGAGGACCCACAGGCGCAATAAAAACACTACATCAGTGGGGCACTTGTGCTTAATTTATTTTTGTGTCCTATTTGCAAAGGCTCTTTAACTGCTGCTGGATAAAGCTATGCTCACATAAAACTAGGAGAGACAGCTTGCAAGTTTCTGTATAGGGATAATTTTTTTTTCCCCCCAATACTTTAATTAAAGTCCTGGAAATTGTTTGAGCCTATGTTTACAGCAGCCTCTAGGACCAGCCCTGCTGGAGTAAAGAACCACTACTACTTGAAGCAGGTCAGGTAATCTTACAGGGTTCAAATACTAAAGGCCCTGGAATCATCACAGGTGCTGGCAAAGGCAAGGTCTGACCGTAGGCTGAAACGCAAAAACAATAGCTTGTTTTGTAAGCTAAATATATTTTTCAAATTTGAAATTAAAAAAAAAAAGAAATCTTTTAACAATTGAGTAGTTTTTTTAATGTAAGGCAAGCATACTGCATCAATCAGAGCTCACATATGGTCAAGCACGATTCAAAGAATCTCTCCTTGCCCCTTTAAAGATACAAATACAGTTTCCTCAGAATGGCAGAAGAGTAAACATTTTGAAATTAAACAGCTCACACGTACAGAAACACCACCACCAAAGTCACGATACTTTACCAACTCATGACCAAGAGGCAGCAAGTTCCACCATCACTAGTAAATGATTCCACCACAGAAAAATGCACATGAATTATACCAAAGCAGTTCTGTGCTAACCAAGCTAACTGAGGGATGCCTCTACTGCTGCTGCCATATGGCCCCTTCCTGGACAAATGAAAGAACAGCAGGCTGATAGGAGTGGGATTGCATTTTTTACTTGAAAAGTGAGAAGCTGTGATGCAAGAGCAGAGCACCCAAGAGGAGCACTGACCATCATGCTGAAGCATAGTGATGTGATCTACTTAAGCAGCCAGCCTCAGCTGCCTCATACACCAGTGTCGGGGGGGAAAAAACCTGACCCCGTGTATTTGCTTGTTAGTACAGGAAAGAGGCTGCTGAATCTTCACCAGCATTTGGCTTCCTACCTGAGAAGTTGCCCCCAGGTACAAATAGAGGTATCCAAATGCATGGCAGAATTCATCTAAGATTCCAGGCTTCACTCAGCTCACAATAGATGCTTTTGACATTTTTTTGAAGCATAGGTTAAGTTTATTTCCACTGCTCCATCTCAGATCTATTCTTCCCCCCTTAATCTGTCTGGTTTGCCCTGTTGCCTTTCAGTTCACAAAAAGTACAAAAAGGCTCTTTCTCTAGCCCCTTAAATGGGACCTTTCTACATATCCAATTTGCTTCCTTTCTTGGTACTGTCTCTTGAGAACCTAGCTTTCTCAAGGAGCTCATTTTCCCCAGAGTGCAGATTCCTGCAACCCACTGCTTCATCTTGAGACTTTTAAGGCTTTCATCTTGAGAAAAATCCATCAGGTTGCATGTGTAGTTTTCTGTTCAGTGTATGTAAACTTTCACTTATCTGCATTTAACTCCAACTAGCATCCTGTCATCACAGGGGTTAGGAAAATGGCAGAAAAGAGAGGAACATTAAAAGATATGGTGCTAGAACAATTCAAAGTGTAGACAAAAATTATTGTGATATAGGGTATTCCTACCAGAAAAGGAATCTGGAAAGCAGCAGACTGTGGTCTTAGATTTCACAAAACTCCAAATTAATCTAGGTTAAGTGGAATGGAGAAAGGAGGAGCATAGTATTTTCTAGACACAATGCTATATGGTTTCTAATAAAATTGCTCTTCATAATTTATACCCAGTTGCTGCAGAAACTTTGTGCTAATGAGAACCTGAAAATTCTAACCTGCTTGGGTCCTCATAATTACACCCCTTTCCTCTAATCTACCATGCTGCTATACTTAAAATATGTTGTGCAGTAGTGCAGTATTACATCATGAAATATGGAATGGAGTGCTTTGGTTTAGCACTTCACTTTTTTGACATGATTTTCCACTGCTTGCTCAGTGATGGTTTCATCTTCTTCGATTTTTTTTTTAACCTTCTGGCCCACCAGATCGAAGATGGCTTCTGGGGGAAATCCCTTAGGCTCTCCCACTTTCACTGTCAGCATGTCAAGTGTCAGTACTGCACCTTCAGGAATTGTCACTTTCGCCACAACCGACTTCCCCAGCTACAGGGGAGAAATAAAAAAAAAAAAGTTTAAGTCAAGCACATTCCTAGGCTTAGTATACCAAAAAAGGCAAAAAATATTCTGCAGTTACTTGGGAACAAGTTGCATGGAACTGCTCTCCCCATTACTTCTTATTCCAAATGAAGGTTGAGTTAGCACGGAAACCTTCACTGTAACTAGGCTGCTGGGTACATCCAGATCCTTTCTGAAATCGGATAATGGCTCACTGGATTTTTTTTCAGAATCAGAATGGAGGGAATCTGATTAGACTGACTAGTATGCTAGCTTAGTGTAAAAACCGCTCATATACAGTCATAGAGACCTATTACTCCTATTACTATTACTGAGTACTGTACTTGGCACTGATGAGGCAGCACCTTGAATACTATGTTCAGTTTTGGGCCCCTTGCTACAAGAAAGACATTGAGGTGCTGTAGTGCGTCCAAAGAAGAGCAACAAAGCTGGTGAAGGGTCTAGAGAACATGTCCTGTGAGGAGCAGCTGAGGGAACTGGGGTTGTTTAGTCTGGAGGAAAGGAGGCTCAGGGGAGACCTTATCACTCTCTACAACTACCTGAAAGGAGGTTGTAGCGAGGTGGGTGTTGGTCTCTTTTCCCAAGTAACAAGTGATAGGATGAGAGGAAACGACCTCAAGTTGCACCAGGGGAGGTTTAGATTGGATATTAGGAAATACTTCTTCACCAAAAGGGTTGTCAAGCATTGGAACAGGCTGCCCAGGAAGTGGTTGAGTCACCATCCCTGGAGGTATTTAAAAGACATGTAGACGTGGCGCTTAGGGACACGGTTTAGTGGTGGACTTGGCAGTGTTAGGTTAACAGTTGGACTCGATGATCTTAAGGGTCTTTTCCAACCTAAATGATTCTATGATTCTACTCAACTTAGTAAACCACCGGATGATATACATAGAACTCCATTATAGTCAAAATTACCAACATTATGCTTTGGTAAAAATAGTTACTGACTGCCAGAAATAGCAGTTTATAGAAAATGAGAGGTCTACGCTAATGTTACAGTGCGCTAAGCATAGACACTGCACATGCTGCTACTTAGCAGAAATTTTTGAGTGCAGAGGCAGAAACACTGCGGCAATAAACAATTAGCAAGCAGTTTTCTGAATATAGTTATTAGCTATAGGTCTAAATGAGTTTCAGCTATACATTAATCAAAAGCAAAAGTTACCTTTTCATTGCAAGCCATTTCACAGGGCAAGAGTTGTTTGACTGGAGAACCCATTGCTTTTTCCACAGTACGGATAGCTTTCACTAACTCTGCCAGTTCATTTGGCTCCAGGGATGCTTGGTGGTCACTTCCTTTCCATGTTTTGTCAAGAGTCACATGGCGTTCCACTACTTTAGCACCCATAGCAACAGCTGCCACTGAAATGGCTATGCCAGTTTCATGCCCCGAATAGCCAATGGGGATATCAGGAAAAGCTGACTGATATGCCTTGAATCATAACAGAGTTGGTCTGAATTACCAAGGTAGCAATTTCAAAGACAAAGCAAATTTAACAGTGATAACTGCAATAAAAACCATGGACAATTACTGTGCCACAAAACAAGCAGCTGGTTATGCTGAGAATGATTTTTTTTTTTTTATATTGAACAAGTCACACTGCATTACCGACTGTCATGTTTTAAGAATTTCACTAGGATTATCAATACTGACAAAGAAAAGGAGGTATGTTCTGTTCTACAACTTCTCTTATGCTTTTCCTTTTCATTCAATTGTACTCTTCAAGGTCTTCAAAGCCTACATAACTATAGGTTACAGTAACAGAATACAGTGCTCTATTACAGAACAGTAACAGTGCTCTATTTTCATCCAAGAACCCAGTGGACTGGTTAAACTTAACCTGTATACAAAGCAGATTTATTCAACTGCACATTTAAAATCTGAAGCAATCCTTTCAGCCATACGTAGGGGACAGTCACCCAGTCCTAAAGGCAATTAAATGCAGCCATATCCTGTTCTCCTAAAAATAACATACTATGTGTGCATAAAGCTAGGCAAGTGCTTGAACACTGGCCAATTTAGGAAAATTTTCTTGGACCATTATGAGGCATATCCAAGTAATATTTTCAGCGAAGGAAACTATACAAGAGCTTAATCCATTTTCTTCATTGCTCTGATATTCACATGAAGCATTTTTAACAAAAGTTTCTGGTCTAGCCCCTACTTAGAATTATGTTCTCAATTCCATGCACGTTCTTAAGGGTAACAGTCTACATCAGTATTCTTTGCACTACAAAGCACAGGGTTAACCTGTTAACCATATATCGTATTTTTCTCTGTTTTTTTTTAATTGTGTGTGGTTTTTTATCCTCTGTTTAATTGTGAATACTCCAGTAATATCTTTTGTCATATTCCTCAAAGCTGAATCTCCTAAAAGAGGATCCAGTGGGTATTTTTGCTTCAACACTTGCATGAATTAGAGGAACATGATACATCTTCTAACTTCTCAGAAGCAAATTCCAGCATGCCTAAGACCTGGAAATACATCTCAATAAAAGTGCATAGCCCTTCTCAGGTACCCTACCCACAACACACTCTGGGTTATTCACTAACCGATATAACACGGAGATTGACATCCTCTGGCTGAAGCGGGTATGCACTGGTGCATTGCAGGAAGCAGAAGTTTGGATTGATGGGCTTCACAATCTGATAAACCTGATGCATTGTGTTCATTGACTGCATCCCGCTGGAAATCACCATTGGGCGACCTAGCCATTAGAAAACATGCACATGCTTTGTCCTAGGTCTGTACGAAAGCTACACAGATTAAATTAAATTCTTGAAGTAAATGAATTCAGTAGAAAAGGAAGCTGTGTGAACCTTTTTTTCCCCAAGTCTGAGGGTGATTTTCTTCTAAAGGTACTTCAGATTTTTTTCCAAAATCAATTGGAGGAAAGATTAATAACTGATCTACTGAGACACAGTGATGTTTGCCAAGACAGCAAAAGAAAATGCTTACCTTTCTTTGCAGTCTTTTCCAAATATGGAAAATTGTTTGTATCTCCTGATCCTACTTTGAAAAATGGAACATCCAGTTCATGTAGAAATTCCATAGCCATCTACAAGGAGGAGAAATCACTGCATTTTAACACACCACTTCAGCTGGATCAAAGATAAAGAACTACCATGCTGGGAAATAAACAACCCTTCAAAATAACAAAGCCAAAGCTTAATGAAATGGGTTATATATATCCCCCAAAAATACACTGCTCCTGAAATAACATTTACTATTCTGAGGATACTAGTTTCCGAGTTCGCTCCAGGTAAAGTAGTATTGAGGTGCCTTGTTTTATACTTCTATTACAAAACCAGATTTTCCACAGGTTTTTGACTGGGATCCTTGTCTCAAGGCAGTCTCTTTGGTCTCCCAGCCATAGCTGGTCAAGCCAGCTGTAGGCACAGCTGCTTAGTACAGGTGAGCTCCACTGCTCCTCTAACTTCAAGATGAGCTTGTGGGCCACAGCATTCTTGCTTTTTTTTGGCACTACCAGAGAGGCAACTACCTGTAGATGGGAGCGTGTCTGTTGAAGAAGAAACATACTACAGGCACACAGGCAGTCTTCCTGCCACCTACTTCCTGCAGGTCAGAAATACTAAACCACAAGCACAGTGTTTAAAACTACAGGTAGTTTTCCTGAATAGATCTGTCACTCTGAAAAATTGTGTGAGCATATTGAATAGGCACCTGAAAAAAAACAAGTGCCCAAAAAGAGAAATCCAAAATGGATTTGCTTCTAGGAGAGATACTAGAAAATAAATATAAAATATGCCAAAGAAAAGACTACAAACAGTTTATTCAAATGTTAATTATACTATGCCTTCTTCTAAAAACGTATGTGCTATGTTGAAGACAATTGAGGAATTACTGGAGGCTCCATGAAAATCAGTATTGCATCAGTAAGTAAGTGGCCTTTTAAAAATCTGTACTTTTAAGGAAGAAAATTCCAAACCTATCACAGCAAGATACTGAAATCCTCCATTTGCAGCTGGGGGAAAAAATGAAATATTTACCTAACTTTGTCCCCCTTCAACCACCCACAAACACTTTTAGTTTCTTCAGCTCATTCCTTGTTGCAGTCAAATTTACTTAGTGCCAGAGAAAGAGTGCTAATGTCCAAAAGAGAATCACATCATCTTCAGTCTAATTTTTCTATCATAATTATGATGCAGATTCATTTTTTTGTATCTAGGATGCATAACATCTCTTTAATATAGTTTATTCACTAAGATGCACTGTGCATGAAGACAATGAATACATTATATTAAAAAGCCACAGATGTAATCTGAGGAGATTGCACAAAATGAAATATGACAGATAGACCTCATATCTAAGGCCATTCTTCATTAGGTAAATATCTCTTGAAAATTGGCAGCTTTTCCATAAGAGATTCAAGGAACAGGAAGTAATCTCAAATAATAGGGACAATGTTAAAGGGAGTGGTTCAATGGGATCCTGTTTTGTCTCCAGTACATACTGGAAGAGAGTAAATGAAGGAATTACTCATAGCCTTTATATTTACTTCATACATCGCTTCACTGATTTCCTCATATAGTTAAACATAAAATTTAACCTCTTCGACACAGCTGGAGTTCCAAAGGTTATGTTCAATTTACAAAAGCTAATGTATTCTCAAGGACGTATTACGTCAATGTATGCAATGTTTGCCAGAAGTTCCAAACCCTTGTCTTGCAGAAATGCCACCAGAAATCTTAGGAGCTGTGTAATGTCATTACTGTTCAAAAAAGAAGGCACAAACATGTATCAGTACTGTTAATTAGCTGATGAGGCCACACACAAAGGAGCATAGCATCGTGAGAAAAAGAGGGATCCCAGAGGTGGAAAGTGATCTTAGCTCCTGCAATATGAAAGGTGTTCTGCATTGCACTATAGCCTGTAGAAGCTGAAGGTTTTAACATCAAAGAAAGAGTGTGACTTTTATCATATATATCTCTATCTCATATGGGTCTTTAAGATCCCAGATATAGAAGTCCAAGACTACTGGATTTAATTACTCTTTTCTTAAAGGAGTAGGTGTTGTTCAGCAGGTCTCTTAGACATGAAGATAATAATAAAAGAAACATCACAACACCCTCTTTTCACAGATCTATTTCTGAGTCCATAGTATCAGGCTCTTGCAATACATGCAAAACACCTTTTTGTCTGTCAGACATCTGAAGTAATTTTTTATGGTATTTGGTGCTCACACCATCTCAGCTAGGGCACAGCAATTCAAGGATTTTGGTCAATAGGACAGTAAGTTGATAGAAGCAGTGAGAATGGCCAGAGGACTAGAAAAGACAGCATAAAAAGGTTGAAGGAATTGAAATTGCTTAGTCCAGAGAATACAAAACAGAAAAGAGATGCGATAATGGTGTTCAAATACACAGAGAGCAGATACAAGAAAAGTATGAACTTTTATGTCAGATGAGGCAGGTAAAAAAATTATGAGAAAGGAGAATAAACTGATACATCAGGAATTCTCTCTGATGGTAAGGAGAGTGAGGCACTGAACAGATCACCTTAAAACATTAAATAAATCCTATCCTTGTCCCATCCTGGATAAGGCTACTTGCAGAAAGACAGGGACATTGCTGTGCTTGCCTTATGCAAGAGTGGCTAGCTTACCTCTGGAGGGTCTCTTTTCAGTCTGGTTCTCTGTATTTTTTTAGGCCACAAAGAAAAGTAAAACAATCTATAATCTCTGATCTATATTGAAGTTTAACTGTTACCTGATCTTTCCAGTCTACACTTTTCAGTTGTACATTGCATTCGTTAATACTGTCACTAATATCATTTTGAGGTAGGCAACATGCAAGAGTTAAAGAAGGGGGAACAGCAGCAGATGAGCTTCATGGAGTTTATACGCTGGTGACTGACTGTTCAAGAGCCCACTGACAAAAATCAGTAAATGCTTCAGGAGTAACAGGACAAGTTGGAGACCCTCTCCATGAGATTAATAAAAGAAAAAGGAATATAAGCATTTCTGCTGCTTAGAAACACCAACTGGGGTCTAGTAAACAGCAGAAAGGAAAGAAAGAGGGAAATAATAGGAACTAAGTTGAGAAAGGAATCTGGTTTAAATACAGAGTGAAGTTTGAAATGCTTGGAGCCAATACACCAGACAACACCGGATAGCAGTCAGACTGCAGTCTTGATCTAAACTCTCAAAGCCCTGATTGTTTATGGAGTTCAACTGAGGCCTTGTCTCCAATATAATTTACTGTGCATAAATACCTCAGCATACATGTCTTCCAAAATGTTCAGCCATCTACTCAACCATTGTAGTGACACAAGTGAACTGGCAGAAGTTCAGTTATTCTAGTTTCCTCATTTAGAAATTCAACATCCACAGATATTTAGTATTCTTTTTATGTAAGAACTATCGTGCGTAAGTAATAACCAATACACACAACAGCTGGACTCTGCCTGTTATTCCAGTATGGCTTACATACCTCATCCATACCAGAAGCTGTGAAGAAAATGCCAATCTCTTCTGCATATTTCTTGAGCTCTCTATATTGGTCATGACTAAACTCCAAGTGGCGCTTGTGCTCCCCATAGGTCTTTCCCCAGGAGTGTTTAGAGGTATAGGGCCTTTCCAAGGCTTTCTTGTTGAATTTGTACTCCAGTTCGCTCTTCTGGAACTTAGCACAGTCTGCTCCGCAGTCCTGCAAAACAAGCTGGTGCACACTGAGTGCAAGTGCAAGTGAAACTGCACTCATCCTAAATTTGAACACAAGGATTGCGCAACTAATGTGCCATTTGCAGTGGAGTTTTCACATTATCATAGCAATCACAGGAATGGTACGAACACAGGGTGACAGAGGACCTGTACACACATGCACCCTTTATTTCAAAATGCCTGTACACGTAGTAGAGCAGCAGTCTAGAAAGAAATCACACTAAAACTGCAAAACTGAACTGCCTCTTGCTATGCATGCCAGTTATTTGAAGAGCTGATTTCTGTGGCATTTTCCAAGCTCAGCTGTGACATGATAATTTTATATGAAACCAAATGACAGGATTCTGTAGATCAAGGAGTATGAATCTGAAATTTGTCTGAAGTGACACAAACGGTGAAGTTAAATTCTCACTACACTATTTTGCATTTATACCACAGTCATGGGTCTGAAAGCATTATGCCCTGACCTTTCCTTCAGTGATGATATGCCGTTTTCTAACATAGGTATATCTGTGGTATAAAATGTGGTATATAATACCAAATTTTGAAACAGCTTGGCTGCTTTCCTGGATGACGTAAGTATTACCTCAAAAAACCTAATGCAACCAAGTCAAACTGGAGGTTCATCAGAGACAGTTCAGCAGTTACTTGATTCTTGCCATATTCACAGCTTATGACACAACTGAAGGACTTCTGTAACCCCTCGGAGACTACATAATCTGCCCATGTTTGTCTGTGTGTGCCGTGAACGAGGCAGGGGCTTCCTGAAAGCAAATACGATGGGATCACAGGCTGTGAGGTACAGACCGAAGGCTACAAAGGAAGCACCCGCTTTGCTGCTCCTCACCACGACTGTCTCCTTGCAGCTACTTTATTCCAGACATTCCTCCTATAAACCACTCCACTCCTCCCACGCGGTGTCACCGCCCGGAGACGCTGCTCCCCGACCGGAGTGTCCCCCGCGGGGAGAGCGTGAGGCTCCACGCCCTTCCCCAGCTTTCCTGGCCCCCGCCGGTGCCCTGAGGCTCTCGCTCACCCGCACGTCGCTGCCTGCCTCACCCGAGTGACCGGGCCTGCCCATCCGGCGGAGAAGGAAGCGCTAAGGGAGACGTGCAGCCCTGCCCGCCGTGGCGCCCCGCCAGCCCGGCCACGCTCCCGCCTCCCCGGCCACCCCGCCCACCGGCGCACCCCGGCGCACCTTGGCCATGCGGATCATGCGCTTGGCGATGGTCAGGTCGCCCTGGTGGTTCTGCCCGATCTCCGCGATGATGAAGCACGGCTGCTCGCCGCCCACGCGGCGCCCGGGGCACAGCTCGAACTCCCGCGACATGCTAGCGGCCGCACCGCCCCCCGCGCGCGACTGCGCCGACGCTCCCCAGCGCCCGGCGGCGCCACCGCCTGGGACTGTGGCGGGCAGCCAATCCGCGCTGCGGCGGGCGGGGCCGGGCGCCGCTACCTTCCCCATTGGCCATCTCCCGGGAGACGGGCGGGGCTGCGAAGCTCCTGCCTGCGGGGCCGCCAGGGGGCGCCGGGCGGGCGGCCGTGCCCTAGGGAGGCCGTGGCGGGGCGTGGCGGCGCGGGGCGGGGCGGGGCGGGGCGGGGCGGGCCCGGCAGCTGCGTGGCGCTGCAGGGGTGGGTGAGCGCGGGCCGAGGCAGGGCGGCAGTGCTGCGCTGCGGGCGGCCTGGGCCTACGGGCAGTCTGGGCCCCGGCCTGGCTTCCCTGGAGGCCCCGGGACCGCGCCCGTGTGCTGGCGAGAGCGAGTCTGGCACCTCTGGGGCGGGGGCGGCGGCGCCCAGCCGGCGGATCCCTGTGCCCGCGGGTGGCGGAGGTTTCCAGCGCGGCGCTGGTAACACGCAGCCGCCGGCGGCTCCCGCCCCCCGACCTGCCGGCGCCTCGCTGCCGCCCAGCGGGCAGCCCGCGGCAGCGTGCCCCGGAGCCCAGGAAGGGCTCAGCCGTGTACTGCCCCGGGCAGGGCCTGCTGGAGATTCGTTGATCCCGAAGCGCCTGCACGACCATCTCCAGCGTCGCCAAAGCAGCGTTGTCTGTGGTGGCAGAACACAGTTTCCCAGGAAACAGAAAGCAACTCTGGGCGCTGTACCTAAGAGACCCTTCATAATCGTTGACACAGAGAAGATTTACAAGGAGGACTTGGTTTAGACTGTTGCCGTGAAAAGCCGAAATCAGGACTCAATAGTCGGGATGACTATTAAGCAGGTATTCTTTATTGCAGCGCTGGGCAGCACTGGGGATTGCTCCGCCACAAGTGCTCCGCCAGGTTAGCACAACACATCAGTCCGTATAGAGAAAAATCATACATATTCATCAGATTTCCTGAAAAGGGCAGTTTTATGGTGATGAGTTCCCAGAATTCTTTTACATAGTCCAAGCCTGCGCAGTAAAATTAGGGTTAGGGTCTTTTCACCCTCCCGGTGGTCTTCCATAGTCTTCCTCATGTTGTCCACTAGTTGAACTTTGGGCTTCCTGTGTACCTATATAGTCACTGAGTTAGCTCATCAGTCCTTCGGCCTCGGAATGTCATAAGGCGGTCGATTTAAGCTAGTTCTTTGGTGCTTATCTTTGGCACAATCGTCCTGAGTTCCTGTTATCATTGATTTAATTAGGAAGCCTAACGAGCTTGCTCAAGGCCTGTACTCTTATCAGGTAAGAAGTTACAGGAAATGTCTTATCATCAACTCTGCTCAGCCGGTAACTAAAGCTATCTTTGCAGGGGAAGAAAACAAAAGAGAATAAGGATGCGAGTGAAACTAAAAAAATGCAAGTCTATGTATCACAGTAAGGTCTTAGTCAGGGATTGTCAGGGATTTAACCCTTTCAAGACAAAACTTTCAATGATACGCCAAAATAAATTGTGAAGTCTGCAGCAGTGTGTTTGGGTCAAGACATGGGTGGTGTACCTTATGGCCCACCTTACATGTTGCATCTACCAGGTCTTGACAAAGCCTCACTCAGCTCAGCATGGACATAAAACTGCGTGCCAAAATACTGATGTTTCATTAATTTAATAGCTTCAAATAGATTGGCAGAAACGAGTTGGACATTACACCTGGCCACATGGTTGCAAAAATTCCTGATAATTATTCAGTATACCCTTTCAGCTTCATGCTTTTTATAACCAGGTGAGTTTCTTGTTTTGTGATGTGCCAAAAAAATAGGTTGTTTTCCTGACGGGAAGTGTGTTGCTTATATTGACATGGTCCAGATTTCCATAGGTTACTGTGCTGGACAGAATTGGATGGAAGTGCCGCTAGCAGAGGCTGCTTAATATATTTACCCCAAAACTAATTACAGGCTGTTCATCTAACGTGCTTATTGTTTTCTTTCCTTACATAGGAGTGCACCTTGTGGCAACTAGAATTTCTGTTCAGTGAAAAATTTCAGGGCTTTACACTTTTTCAAGGAGATGCACAGCAAAAAGATTTAGAATTTTCAAACCAAATTATTTGAATGGATCACAGTGTTCTAGCTGACAGCATTCTGGTTTCTCCTTAAAATATATAGATAAGCAAAGTGAAGACTATTTGTAAGACAAAAATAATTAAAAAGTGTAAAACATAAACATACAATTCTAACAACAATCAAATGGAGTATATGGGTAAAAAAATTCTTCATTCCTTTTCCCTTGAAGCAAATTTTACTCAAAATAGGATGTATTGCTGTGGTTTCAACTAAACACCATTGTATAACAGAAAAAGATTGTAACAACATTACGTAATGCTACACACGTATCCCTTCTTTCCACTCAAACTTTTGCTTTCCTGGTGAACTACCTGCAACTTATGTGTAACATTTTGCCCAACATTACAATTAACTTCTTCCAGAGCTTTAAGGATAAAGTACATTGCAATGAAAATTTGTAGGTATGAAATAAAAAGCTGGTTGTTAAGCTTGAGGAGCAAGTTTCTGTGTAAATGAAAGCAGGTTCTGCAGGTCAGTTATACTAATGGAATTGCTTAACGAGCAGTCTGTTCGCATTTGTTGCATGTAGTGGTTTATTGACCATAACCATAACTACATTTTAACTCCAGTAAAAATAAAACAAGAACTATCTGTTTTAAGATAATGTTATCAGTCAGGAATTAAACCAAACCAAGCTAGGCTGCATGAACAGAGTCCACCTAGAAATCAGTGTGATCTCAAAAAAGGTAATAAATTGTCGCCATTTCTCCCTTCCTCCAATTTTCTCTTGGCTGAACCTGATGAGACTGGAAAACATTGAATTGCTTGTTTACTTAAATGTGTATCTTTGTTTGGAAAAAAACCCGATGAGTTAACAGCTCTGAAGAAAGAAATACTCTGCCTTCAGAGGTATTCACCTGGTTCGTTATTCCACAAGCCCGTCATTCCTCTGAGGCATATATGAGTTACTTTCTGTCTTCCTCCACTATCTCTTCCATACTTTGAAAGATTAAAAAACAAGCCTGTAAAAAAAACAAACTGGAAAAATCTCTTGGACTCTAAACATAATTTGTAAACACTGATGAGTAGCATTACTGGCACCCATGGGAGATAATCAAACAGCAACCATATCACATGGAACCAGTTATGTAAAATCATTTACCATGGAGCTCTCCTTCCAGTGAACATTTGGAAGGTTATTAATGGTCCCTGTTGAGATCGTTGTGGTATTCCCCTCTTTGATAACTAAAAGGCAATATCCAGGTGGTGAATTAAGGACAGGTGAAGTGGGTAGTGGCTACTTGACACAAGCTGCTGGAGAACTGCAAAGCTAGGTGTTGGTGGAATAGGCTTGATCAAAAAACTCCAGAAGTTAAGAACTAATGTTCCAGATATGATGAAGATGTGTAGAATATAGGGAATTATCACCACTGGAAGCTACTGACTGTGCTATGTAAGGAGCTCAAATTACTTGTTATGGCCAGTTCACTTAAGCAGTCAAAATCACTGAAAGATAGGAGAGTCCTTACAGTCCTCTCTCTTGACCCTAGTCTTTAATCCCTGATATGACCAAAGAACACACACAGACTGAAAGTATCAGGCTCCTAGAATGGAAAGGAGAGCACGCCGGTGGATTTCTGGTGATCAGAGTAAAGTTAAACTTGGAAATGAGACTGAGACTATCAGGAAGGTTTCCACATACTGGTGATATAAAACGTAGGACTGCAGCTGTCTCAACAGTTCTGCTGCTGCAAGCCCAAGTGTTGTGAAAAAACAAACAAACAAGCAAACCAACCGACCAACTCCTACTCTCAGAAAGTAGGAAAGGTGAGAAATCTACTTTTTTTTGGCACATATTTTGGAAAGCTGAATATTTCTGACTAGAGGATGTTCTGCATTTTTACATTCAGGATGCTCTTGCTTGCTTTCCCTTTGTATTCAAAGTGATGGCAATGTATTAATTTAATAAGAAAACTTCCTATCCCAGAGGAATTAAATGGCAACACTTTGCTAGGTCCTACAGCTTAGTTTTTAAAATCTGTATTTCCCATGATAAGACTAGAGAAGTATATAACATGTATATTTGCACCCATCCTGCACAAATGCAAAAATATATCAGAAATCTCATGAGATTCAAGAGAAGAGAGGGCCATTGGCACTATGGTAAACAAATGGATTAAAAAACTTACTGAGGTGGTAAAAAAGGAACATAATTTTCTCCTTAAAAATACCTTAATGGGCAAGAGGAGGAACATTAATTTAGCAGAGTTGTATCTGTTGGTCAAATAAGCCAGGGTAAGGTTTGCTATCTCCAAAGACCTGAATATGTGTATCATAGCCTTGTGTTTTGGTACTCTTCAAAAAACAGCATATTCAGGGATTTAGCCCATTTTCTCAGCACTCCTGAATCCATGCCTCAGGGCCATATCACAGAATCACAGAACTGTATAGGTTGGAAAAGACCTTTAAGATCATCGAGTCCAACCGTAAACCTAACACTACCAAGACCACCACTACACCATGTCCCTAAGCACCTCATCCAAGCATCTTTTAAATACCTCCAGGGATGGCGACTCAACCACTTCACTGGGCAGCCTGTTCCAATGCTTGATAACCCTTTCAGGGAAGAAAAATTTCCTAATATCCAGTCTAAACCTCCCCTGGTGCAACTTGAGGCCATTTCCTCTTGTCCTATCACTTGTTACCTGGGAGAAGAGACCGACCCCCACCTCTCTACAGCCTCCTTTCAGGTAGTTGTAGAGAGCAATAAGGTCTCCCCTCAGCCTCCTTTTCTCCAGGCTAAACAACCCCAGTTCCCTCAGCTGCTCCTCATCAGACTTCTGCTCCAGACCCTTCACCAGCTTCATTGCCCTTCTCTGGGCACGCTCCAGCACCTCAATGTCTCTCTTGTAGTGGGGGGCCCAAAACTGAACACAGTATTCGAGGTGCAGCCTCACCAGTGCCAAGTACAGGGGCACGATCACTTCCCTAGTCCTGCTGGCCACACTATTCCTGATACAAGCCAGGATGCCATTGGCTTTCTTGGCCACCTGGGCACACTGCTGCCTCATATTCAGGTGGCTGTCAACCAACACCCCCAGGTCCTTCTCTGCCAGGCAGCTTTCCAGCCACTCTTCCCCAAGCCTGCAGTGTTGCATGGGGTTGCTGTGGCCCAAGTGCAGGACCTTGCACTTGGCCTTGTTAAACCTCATACAATTGACCTCAGCCCATCGATCCAGCCTGTCCAGGTCCCTCTGCAGATTCTTCCTACCCTCAAGCACATCAACACTCCCACACAACTTGGTGTCATCTGCAAACTTACTGAGGGTGCACTTGATCCCTTCATCCAGATCATTGATAAAGATATTAAACAGAACTGGCCCCAACACAGAGCCCTGGGGAACACCGCTTGTGACCAGCCGCCAACTGGAGTAAACTCCATTCACCACCACTCTTTGGGCCCTGCCATCCAGCCAGTTCTTTACCCAGCAAAGAGTACACCCGTCCAAGCCATGAGCAGCCAGTTTCTCCAGGAGAATGCTGTGGGAAACCGTGTCAAAGGCTTTACTGAAGTCTAGGTAGACAACATCCACAGCCTTTCCCTCATCTACTAGGCGGGTCACCTTGTCATAGAAGGAGATCAGGTTGGTCAAGCAGGACCTGCCTTTCCTGAACCCATGCTGGCTGGGCTTGATCCCTTGGTTATTCTCTACATGTGATAGCACTCAGGATGATCTGCTCCATCAGCTTCCCTGGCACCGAGGTCAGGCTGACAGGCCTGTAGTTCCCCGGGTCCTCCTTCTGGCCCTTCTTGAAGATGGGTGTCACATTAGCTAATCTCCAGTCAGCAGGGACCTCCCCAGTTAGCCAGGACTGCTGGTAAATGATGGAGAGGGGCTTGGTGAGCACATCTGCCAGTTCCTTCAGTACTCTCAGGTGGATCTCATCAGGCCCCATAGACTTGTGAGTGTCTAAGTGCTGCAGCAGGTCACTAACCATTTCCCCCTGGATTATGGGGGCTCCATTCTGGTCCCCGTCCCTATCTTCCAACTCCAGGGGCTGGGTACCCAGAGAACAATTGGCCCTGCTATTAAAGACTGAGGCAAAGAAGGCATTAAGTACCTCAGCCTTTTCCTCATCCTTGATCACTATGTTCCCTCCCCTGTCTACTAGGGGCTGGAGATTCTCCTTAGCTCTCCTTTTGCTGCTAATGTATTTGAAGAAGTGTTTTTTGTTGTCTTTTACAGCAGCAGCCAGATTGAGCTCTAGCTCAGTTTTAGCCCTTCTAATTTTCTCCCTGCCCAGCCTTGCTACATCTTTGTAGTCCTCCTGAGTTGTCTGCCCCTTCTTCCAGAGGTCGTAGACTCTCCTCTTTTTCCTGAGTTCGAGCCAGAGCTCTCTAGTCAGCCAGGCCGGTCTTCTTCCCTGCCGGCTCGTCTTTCGGCACCTGGGGACAGTCCGCTCTTGTGCCTTTAGGACTTCCTCCTTAAAGAATGTCCAGCCTTCCTGGACTCCTTTGCCCATTAGGGCTGCCTCCCAGGGGACTCTGTCAACCAGTCTCCTAAACAGCCCGAAGTCCGCCCTCCGGAAGTCTAAGGTGGCAGTTTTGCTGACCCCCCTTGCCGCTTCTCCACATATCAAAAACTCTATCATTTCGTGATCACTCTGCCCAAGATGGCCTCCAACCATCACATGGCTCACAAGTCCTTCTCTGTTCATGAACAACAGGTCCAGCGTGGCACCTTCCCTAGTTGGGTCACTCACCAGCTGTGTCAGGAAGTTATCTGCCACACGCGCTAGGAACCTCCTAGACTGTTTGCTGTATTGTGTTTCCAGCAGACATCCGGCAGGTTGAAGTCCCCCACAAGAACAAGGGCTAGCGATCGTGAGGCTTCTCCCAGCTGCTTATAGAATAGTTCATCTGTCTCCTCATCCTGGTTGGGTGGTCTGTAACAGACTGCCACCACAATATCTGCCTTGTTGGCCTTCCCCCTGATTCTTACCCATAGACACTCCACCTTATCATCACCATCATCGAGCTCTAAACTATCCAGACACTCCCTGACGTATAGGGCTACCCCACCACCTCTCCTGTCTCGCCTATCCCTCCTGAAGAGTTTATAGCCATCCATCGTTGCACTCCACTTGTGTGAGTCATCCCACCACGTTTCCGTGATGGCAACCATATCATAGTTTTCCTGATGTACAATGGCTTCCAACTCCTCCTGCTTGTTGCCCATGATGCGTGCATTGGTGTAGAGGCACTTCAGCTGGGCTGTCGTCCATGTTTCCTTCATAGAAGAACACTCCTTGTGTGTTTTGAGGCGTTTCACTGGCATTTCCCTCTTGGCTCCTATTGCCTCAGTATCCCCTAGCTCAACTCTGTTTGACTTTGGCTGTGCCCCGGCGTACCCCGCACATCTCGGAGACACAGGCTGAGTGCCCTCGCTGGCACCCTCTCCCTCTAACCGTGGCATGTCATCCCTCAGCTTCCCTCGGGCAAGCCTGATATTATCCCCCTCCCCCTTCGAGTCTAGTTTAAAGCTCTGTCGATGAGCCCCGCAAGTTCCTGAGCAAAGATTCTCTTTCCCCTTTGAGAAAGATGAATCCCATCAGACGCCAGCAAACCCGGTGCTGTGTAGGCCATCCTGTTTTCAAAAAACCCAAATCTGTGGCGATGACACCAGCCATGGAGCCATGCATTAATAGATTGGGTGCCTCTGTTCCTTCTTGTGTCACTGCCCACAACTGGAAGGAGAGAGGAGAAAATAACCTGTGCTCCAGAGTCCCTTACTAGCCGTCCCAAGGCCCTGAAGTCTCTTTTGATCGCCCTAGGACTTCATGTTGCAGCTTCATTGCCCCCCCACATGGAAGAGCAGTAGGGGGTAATAGTCTGAGGGCCGTACCAGGCTAGGGAGTATCCTCGTGACATCCTTCACGTGGGCCCCAGGGAGGCAGCAGACTTCCCTAAGAGGAGGGTCCGTCCGGCATATCGGACCCTCGGTTCCCTTCAGAAGGGAGTCACCCACAACTATAACCCGTCTTCTCTTCCTTGTGGAGGTGGTGTTGATACGAGAGGTATGTTCTTCTGACCTGGGCGACACCTCTGGTGTAGATAGAGTGTCGTCCCCATCCTCCATTGACTGGCCTTCCACCTCCAGGGCCTCATACCTGTTGTACAGAGGCACCTGGGGGGGCAAGGTGGGCAGGGAGGGCCTTCGCCTGCCGCCACGAGTGTGGACTCGCCTCCCTTCACTCTCCTCTTTTGAGCTGCTGCCTTCAGCCTGGTGGGGGGGGGGACAGAGGATCCCCTTGATCGTGGGTTCTTGATACGTGATATGGAGGAGCTGGAGAAATAAAAATAGTTTACACATACTTCTATGATCAGATGAAGGCCACTTCTGAGAGTATCTTACTCCAAAATAATCCTCTGACAGACATGCAGACACACTTCTGACATTCTGAGCCTGTCTGTGAGGTTTTAATGGAACTGAAAATCAGTAATTCCATTTATTATGATTTTGTGGTACATGTCTTTTTTGTGGGGTGAAGCTGAATTGGGTCTTAAGGCCTCACCTACACACAATATTAGCACTACATACTGTTCTTTGCACAATTGCACTTATAGTAGTGTAGTAAGTCTTTTTGCTGGTATTGGCTGTTCCCTGAGGAGAGACTGCACTAACAGGGACTACTTGAACACAACCACCATATAGTACTATGTGAGAGGCAGCCTAAGAAATTGTCTCAATTTCAAACCAGAAATGCTCTTGAGGAGCAGTACAGCATGATACATCAGTGCTGAAGTGACACACAGAATGGATGCTGCCTTTTATAATGCACTGACACCTGGAAATGATGGTGGGAAGAGGACACTGTATAAATACCATTTTTTGCTTTGTTTGTTTATGTATTGAAGACAATATAAAAAGCAGGAATGTGTGTATCCATACAAAAACAAACAGTTCTCTAGAAACAGGTCAATTTGGAGGCTATTTCATAGCCAGGAAAGTTTCATGATAACTGAACCTGTATTAGCCATTTCTGCTGGTCAATTACATGGACTACAGTCAGAGGTGGATACAAATGCAGGCATAGCTTATTTAGGGGTGCTGAACCACAGTTACAGAAAGAGATCTGAGTAAAATATAGTCCCTACAAAAATGGTTACATTTTGTGTAATGGGTAATACATATTTTTTATGTTTGTTTATGAACAGTTTCCAGAGAGAGAATAAAAAGTTAAAAGTATGTTGCAGGTATTACTAATATACCCCATAACAGGCCATAATAATATAATTTCAGGAATTATATAGGGTTGAAAGCCATACCATCATCTCTTGAATTTTAAGACTGTAAAAATTAACTAAGCGTTTGTTAAAACACCTCACGCTTATTATTGGCTGTGCAAAACAACTTGTGAGTGTAACCTTAATACAGAATGCATATAAATGCTGAGAATAATTATAATGAAGTTTCCCCCAAAAGTTAGCTGATTGAAAGAGCAGTTCATTAAGAAAGTATTTCTTAATTGTAATATTTGGACCAAGTCTTTAATGTGCTACATCTCGCTGATTTTAGTTTACGCTCTAATATACTATACTTGCATATGAGATATTTCTCAACTAAACAATATGGCTTGCAGCCCAAAGCCCCAGCTTGTTCCTCGAAATTCATTAGGTGCTCTAGGCTCTTCCTACACAAATGCTTACCACCAGCTCCACAGAACAGACACACCCTTCTTTCTTGGGCCAAGTTCCATGTTCAAACATCAGGTAAAGAAGCAGGAAAAAGATGCCTCCAGAACGTAATCAAGTTAATTAACGTAAGAATAATTAACTTCTGGAATAATTTTACAATGGCAGAATACCATTTTGCCTATCATAGTCTAAAATGACAGAAGATTGAGCCCTTGTGCTTTTCTTTATACTGTATTAAAGCAGTAGAATTGGAAGTAAGAGGATATGCAGCTATACATATATAATTCTAATGTAAAGCCTAAAAGCAAGAAACAAATAATAGAAGTACAGAAACTGTGGAACAGTGAGAGAACTATTCCAACTCAGGCAGTTTTATACTACCTACCACTTACTTCCTGATGAGGGTGTGGTAACACCGATTCCAAAATTGTATTCTGTGAAACCCTGTGTGACACCTAAAACCCTGGTTCTGTTGGAGGGTTGTCTTTTATTTCTGTGGGAAAGCCATCTCACACTGAGGATGTGTACAATAATGAGAAGTATACTTTAGAATAGAACAGAATAGAACAGAATAGAGTAGAATAGGATAGAGCAGGATAGAACAGAAGAGAACAGTTCCAGTTGGAAGGCGCCTACAACAATCATCTAGTGCAATTGGCTGATCACTTCAGGGCTGATCAGGGTGTGATAGTTGTACACTGGTAGTTATCACACTAGCCAAATTGAATTTACATGCAATAACACTTTATTCAGGAATTACAGAGCTTGAGACAAGTGCCTGTAGTTTATGCACTCCGACACAGACTTCTAGACAATCCTGGAGCTTGGCTGGCATGACAAAAGACCTTTGAAAGAGTCATGGTCATTGAAGCAGGTAATGTGCTTGCAGCTTTGACACAGTTTGTAGGAAAAGAATTCCATGATGATCAGTGATGATGACCATTTGCCAGCAGCAATTCCTTTCAAATATCAAGATCTAGTCCATTTATAAAATGTTTGAGTTTCTCAGTGGATTTTAAGTCTTTGGTCTCCTTTCGTTGGACTATATCCTGTGCAATGCCGGTGGGTGTTAATTTCCCCTGGCCACACCATTTACCTTATCCTGTTGTTTGTCTGCTTCTTTGTCCTCTTTGTTATATCTAAAGCAGTGTTCCCAGCTCTTGGGGTTATAATTCTTCAATAATCAGAAGCTGACTGGCAGTGAGATGTTTACAGTCTTGTGGCCTCCATTTTCAGCCTGTGCACATATTTTCAAGATCTGGTATTATCCCACACTTAAACTCCACATCATAACAAAAGATACCTGGTACCAGGCTTCAGTTTGCACTGCAAATTCGCACACGCTGGTAACAAGCCTAACAGCCCACCAGTTCTGTGGCCTTGCAAGGCTAGCATTATGTTTCTTACTAGCAATGGCAGTGTCATTTTTAATGGGCCACCCAGAGAACAGTAACAGGCAGTATACCTCCTTGTGGTGACAGCAAGAATTTTGTTTTCTATAGATTTTCTCTATTGCAGCACAGCATCTTAACTTAAGAGTCCACACAAGTTCTGACTAGCCAAGATTACCAGCATGTTTCCCTTTTGCTTTGTGCAACTTTCTCTTGTAAGTTTGAAAGCAAGCCTGTGTATTTTGAATTATTCTAGATTTTGAATCATTCTGAATCATTCAAACATCTATTTGAATGATTAGATGTTCAGTAAATTGCAGTAATGGATGAACTTATCCTGTCACCAGATCTTGAGTTTAAATTGACTGTTTAAATTACTTCCACAGGGAAGAAGAGGGAGACTGAGACTTGATAAAGTATTTGGAGGGGGTGGCTGGGATGGTGTGAGAAAGACAACTGGGACTGACACCAGTGAGTAAGGGTAACAGAGGTGGGAAGGGATTCAGAAGGGAAAAGATATAAGGAGAAACTAGGGAATAGTGAGAGAATAAAGAGTGGCACTGGCTGATACTGGGTCAGTGGACTGGGGAGAATGGGGTGAAGCCCAAGAGCTGAGGAACCCAAGAAGCTGGACTGAAAGGTGTGGGACAGGGGAACTTGAAGGAGACTGGTTTCATGAGAAATGCTGCTGGAAACAGCAGTTGAGGGGACTGAGTCATGAAACTCAAAGAGCCTTTCCCTAGTGGGATGAGTTATGAGACATATGGGAGTAGGAATAAGGAGTCTGCTTGAGAAAAAGGCAGGAGAGACACAGTGAAGGATACAGAACAGATGATGTTAAACATAATCTTTTTCCTAAAAAGTCACAGCTGAAGGGCTGTGATCCATTAGAACACATTCAAAAGGTAAAGATCTTGAATTTAACCATAGGCCTGCCACCAGTATATTTTCTCCCTTCTTCAGCACAACTGTCTCCTCTCCTTCAGTTATTTCCTGTGCTGAAGGAGCAGAAATCTGTATGTTCCAACCCTGTGCATATCACTGGAACACACTGCTTTTTGATTTGACAATGCATGTGATTAGGGCTATGACACAAAGCACATATTTAGGGCTATAAAAACCTCAGAAGGTAAGGGCTGCTAGTTTTAAGATTGTTTTTCAGTCATCATCTTTGCCTCTTTTAGCATACTTATAGAACAGTGAGCAAAATATCCCCCCCGAAAAGGAATCTTGCCCCAGCCTGTACCAAGTGCAGTTGAGGTGACTGTCCTAAAGTCTGTATATTCTGTGTTTTAGAAGATAGCAGGCTGATAGTGATCAAAGCTTTAGGGAAGAGAAAAGCTGATGCCTAAACTGAGTCAGTTCTGATTCGCTCCATATTTGCCACCAAGTTGCTTGTTGATACTGGCAAATCACTACAACAAGCTTTTCACATCTAATTGCCAATTTGAATTCTTTATCTTATGGCTGGCTTATTCAAGGCATTATGATTTAGTTTACAGAAGTGTTGAATTCTTGCAGCTCAAATCAGTAGAAGAAGTGTGCTGAACCAACACAATGCATATAAAATACCTGGTCTTTGGCATCTCTAAATTGGCATTGGGAATAAATAGACACTGTCCACTCTAATCTTATTGTACTTCAGTTCTACTCTGTAGGGGCGGAGGAGGGAGGAGTGTACACTCTGTAAACTGAGGGCAGAGAGGGGGAGGAATAATTCTCTCTCACCTTGCTGAGATGTGTGTAAAAGTAAATTATTACTTTAAAAAGCTTCCACACTTGTAAAAGGCACAAGGAAGAGCCATAGGATAAAAATGAATAAATCTGTTGTCAGAGTAGCAGTTGAAAAGTATGTGGTGCAGAAAGCCTGGGGTGACACACAAAACGGTGAGAATAAACAGAATACTTAGTGTCAGGGTCCATGGGCCCGGTAGTCCCGAAGCCAGCTTAGCCCAGGGCTGTCAATCTTGCCTGAGTGGTGCTGCAGGAGTGCTGGTCTACACCTCAGCCTCCTGGCCTGCCTGGCTGACATTGCAGCTTGACCTCACATGCCTCATCACTGCCATCTGTGGGCTGAGGTCATAGCTGAACCCATTCCCAGTTGGTTTGTACATTTTATTCACAAGTTCTCACAATTTGCATTCACTCCCATTGTGAGAGGCACATCTTGAATCTGGATCCTGTTGCTTGTCTCCAACAGCTTAGAGAGCACAATGAACAACAGTTTCAGGTCCTGACATACAGTTCAGGCTTCCAGCACCTTGGAAAGAAATCCTTGTGCACCATTGCTCTTGGAGGTGAAGGTCAATTGGGCCTGTTCTTTATGGACAGATGGTGTTAAATACCTCTATGGAATGAGCATGGAGGGGAGAGACTGAGATCATACCACCTACCTCAGATAAGCACCTGGCATTCTTGATGCTGAAATACATATGATGGCTGGTAAAGATGAGAGAGTCTGAGAAGCTTAAACTAGCCATATTTCCGTCCACCACTCAAAAGTACTTGTCGGGGTTGCAAGGCAGTACGAAGTAGCATTCTAGCAGATGTCACTCCCTTGGTCTGCATCTATAGAGTGCAGTTTGGGTTTCTCCTATGTGGCCTTTCAAAATCCTAATATTTCCTAGGAAAAGTAACTTAGGTAGATAACTTGGCAAGCAGAAAACAGGATGTATTTCCTGCTAGCAGTTACCTAATAAACTTAATTCTTTGGGAGGCCAGCACTCACAGTCCCTGCCAACGCTGTGCCAGATCCTGCTCTTGCCAGTGTTCAATCTGTGCTCCCAGCTGTGGGGCAGTACTGATTTTCTCTGACACACTACATATAGCTCTAGTTGTTTTACTCCAGACTGCTGAGAAAGGAGGTTCATGAGAAAAGAGCCTCATTTTATTAATCCTTCTACCTCTTATTTGACCTGCTCTGTATTCTCATGCTAGAACTTTACAGATAGCCCTAGCTGATAGATTGTGTTCCCCTCAACACTTCAATACCTGTAGCATAGTGTGTTATAGAAGCTATATTTTATGACACCATGCATCTCACCATAACAACTGGTGTCTGAAAGCTCATACTGCCTTGGACTTGCAAGACTAAATGTGGGAAGATGCAGTTCACAGAAAAGGAACAACATATCAAAATAATATGGAGGAACTGCTGAAAGTGGCAATGTAGTTCAAGTGTGATTCCATGAAAGCTCACAGCTCTGTTTTTATCCTCAGGTCCCTTGTGGAGAAAAGTTGCCTGTTCTACATGCTCATAGCCTACATGTGTGAGCTTAAAGAGGTGGTGAACAGTGCCTATGCAGGGACTTGTGGGTACTTCAGAACTCATGCTCAGCCCCTGTCAGATACATGGCAGGCTTTTCAAGGAGGATGATCTCCATGTACAGAATGATAACCAGGCTTTCCTGGCCCTGATCTAGTAAGTGAAATTTAGGAAAGAAGAAAGTTAAATGTATTCCAATAAGCGTTTGCTTATATCCACTTACCTGGGGGTCTCAGCCAACACACTGGTGGCTACCAGCCATGACATGCTGATGCTCAACAGTCATTCTGGCCCTCTGGATAAGATGGAAATGATTTTGAGTGACAGGAAGCAAGAACATACTTGAAGACTGCTTTCTTTTCCAGAGGAAGGGGTCATTAATTGACTCTGTAATGATTTTAGGAGGCCAGAAAGAAGATGTAAGAGTTAATGATGAGGGTTTTGCTTATACTTCTGAGCTTATGTGTTTTGTTTACATGTGCTGAAACTGACAGAGATGCCAAGTAAAGCAGCTGCTCCTAGTGCAACATTAGCAGTTAGTGTCACTGGAGGAATAACAGACCAGATCACTACCTCAAAGACAGCTCAAGGGATGTGACATAGAAAACAATTCCTGGACTGAGGTAGTGCCTACAGGGTTGGTCTTCCACATCATGGTGATCTGTGGAGGAGTAGTGTACTCCCTTGGGGATTGTGCTGATGCAACGAAATAGGTCTTTAATACTTGCAAGTACGGTCATGGGAGGAAAAAGAACTGGACTCTGACTGAGAAAAAAAGCATTCCTATGGATGCTGACGCCTTGATCACCATGGGAGAAAAGTCAAGTTAATTTATGTTGTGATAAGGCAGCTGAATGGGTGTTTCCTATACGTTCAGATGGTAGATTACTTTGACACTCAGACAGGGAAAATGGTGCAATACCTCACCTTCCATACTGAATTCAACCATAAACCTGTTGTTGTCTTTTCCACAGGAGAACACCCTGAGTGTGCACAGCTCCAAAAAAAAATTTTTTTATATCAACTTGCAGAAAAAGAAGTGAGCAAATTCATGAACATGGTTGTGATATTACCAAATACCTGCACTTTAGACTTCTTGCATGCGGTGTGCTCAGTTGGAGATCACAAGGAGGTCCCTCCTGTATGGAGGCATTGTTTATGCAGATGAAAGATGACCTCAGGAATATTCTCTCAGGCCAAATACCTTCTGACTACACCAGAAAGCAGAGAAATGGGAAAATTCTGGCAGATCCTTCAGCAGTTCTTGACTACTCAGTTTCCCATACAGTCAAACTACCTTTGAAAGTTCTTCTAAAAATTGCAGTTAATTTGGAAAGGTAAAAAAAAAAAAAATCCCTGTCAATAAAGAATGACTTTTCACTTGTACCAAGACCTTCTTCACTTGACTTCCTTACCTTGCAACAGTATGCAGTAAGTTGTGATTTCTACTCAGCATGTACTTCAACAATCCCTTTTCTTCAAGTGACTGTCATTCATTTTAGGGTCAATTAAACTGATTTAAAAAATCACACTTTGACAAATAGTTTACAGCAGAAATAGACTCAGAATTAAGGAGTTATTTGTAGTAGCTTTCTTGCATGAGTTATTTCTATGCAGCCAGATTCTTCTCGGGCATTTGTGACCTGTGTTGGGTTTGGGCAAGGTGAGATACTCATTCTGCACCTCATGGAATGCTTTTGTGTCTACAAATCAAATCAAGAAAAGGCCACTGCTTTATTTTTTCTAAGGAAGCCAACAGGAATTTAGTCCATGGAGGAAGTATTAGATTCTTTGCTAATATTTCAATTAGATTTACTACATTAGGAGTTGCAGAAGTTCCACCATCAGTGACACTGAAGGACTCGGAGAGTGTAGTGTGAAGAAGGAACCTCGGGAATCCAATCTGTAAAACACAGGTATAATAGAGATTGTCCAGAAAACTTCATGGAAAACAATTTAGTGAATGAATTTTTTTATATACTATTGAAGGGAGATTTTTCACTCAATACTTCTTAGACTGTTGGGAGAATTTACAGTTTCTGCTGTAAATTAAATAGGTCCCTTCAGTTATGTCAGAGAAGATGAGGGTGAGGTCATAGAATGGCAAGATAAGGGTTTAGTACCTGCACAGTTGCAATCAGTTTGATCAGATGTGCTGGGAAGTTATCCTCTGTGGAAAACTACTTTTTGTCTCAGGTCAGTTCTGTCAGGCAAGCTGACAAGTCTTCCTTTGGATGGAAGAACTTGACATGCAGGGCATTCTAAAAGGACAAGAAACTATGAAGTCAAACACATCACTGCTCTGCAGAATCAGGACTTCTGTGTTATCTTTCACTAGTGAAAATTCAAAAGTTTTTTCTGTGAACTTGTTCTTGAAGATATGAATGACAATTGCACCCATGAGTGCTGAGAAAGCTGACTGATGTCATTGGGAGGCCACTCTTGATAATCTTTGAAAGGCCATGGTAATTGGGAGTGTTCCTCAAGACTGTAAGAGCGCAAGTGTCACACCTATCTTCTGGAAGGGCAAAAAAGAAGATCAAGGGGACAACAGGCCAAGCAGCTTCACGTGAAGCTGTGGGAAGGTGATGGAGCAATTAATCCTGGACACCATTTCCAATCTCAGGAAGGATAAGAAAGTGATCAGGAGCAGTCAGTGTGGATTTACAAAGGGGAAGTCATGCTTGACCAACCTGATAACCTTCCACAGTGAGCCGACTAGCTTGTTGGATGAGTGGAGAGCAGTGGGACGTTGTTTACCTTGGCTCTAGTAGGGCTTTTAACACTTTCACAACGTCCTAGTAGACAAGCTGACAAAGTATGGGTAAAATGAATGGACAGTGAGGTGAATTGAAAACTGGCTGAACAACCAGGCCCAGAGATTGTGATAAGTGGCACAAAGTGAACTCGTAAGCAAGTCACTAGTGTTATACCTCAGGGATTGATACTGGGGCCAATACTGTTTACCTTCTTGGTAATGACCTGGATGATGGGGCAGAGTGCCACTTCAGCAAGTTCACAGATGATATAAAACCAGGAGGAGTGACTGTTACACCAGAGGGTTGTGCTGCCACTCAGAGGGACCTTGATAGGCTGGAGAATTGGGCAGAGAGGAATCTCATGAAGCTCAACAATGGGAAATACGAAGTCTTAACATTGGGGTAAGAATAACTCCAGGCATCAGTACATGCTGGGGGCTGAGCAGCTGCAGAGTAGCTCTGCAAAGAAGGACCTTGGGGTCCTGGAGGACAAGAAGTTGACCATCTGCCAGCAATATGCCCTCACGATGAAGAAGGCCAGCAGCATCCTGGGCTGCATTAGGAAGACCATTGCCAGCATGTCAAGAAAAGTGATCCTTCCTCTGTACTCAGCACATCTGGAGTGCTGGATTCAGTTTTGTGCCCACAGTACAACAAAGACATGGACATACTGGAGTGAGTCCAGGGCAGGGCCACAAAGGTGCTTAAGGGACTGAAGCATCTTTCATATGAGGAGAGGCATACAGCTGGGACTCTTTAGCCTGGAGAAGTGATGGCTGAGGGGGATCTTATCAGTGTGTATAAGTACCTGCTGGGAGAAAATGAAGAAGAGGGAGCCAGGCTCTTTTCAGTAGTGCAGCCAACGGCACAAATTAAAAATAAAATAAAAATTAAAAAAATAAAACCAAAACAAAAGAAATTCAATCTGACCACAAGAAAACACTTTTTTACCGGGAGGGCTGTCAAACACTGGAACAGGTTTTCCACAGAGGTTGTGCAGTCTTCATCTGTGGAGAATACTCAAAACCAGACTGGAGGCAGTCCTTGGAAGCCAGCTCTTGCTGACCCTGCTTGAGCAAGCAGGTTGGACTAACCAGCCTAAGCAATTCTGTGACTCACCTGCCACTTCTTTTGATAAAAAATCCACCCTTAATGTCTAATTCCTTATAAAAAAACTCTACATTGCATTCTCTTCTCTGGGTTCTTTAGGCCCACTCAATCCATTCAAAATGGAGTTTCACAATCTCATGTTCCCAAGACTTTACCTTCATGGTATTGCTTCTTCTGTAATTCATATTATTTCAAGCACCTTGTCCCCATATTTGCAAACCTGCCTCTTTATACCACTCCTCCCTGATCTCTTGTCATATTACTTCCTGCTGTTCTGCTCTGACAGCTCTGCTCTGTCCCTCTGTTCCATTCATCTTTGTGCAGCTCTGTGCTTCCCTTAGGCATGGAACAGTCTCTAGCTGCTTATTCAGATTCTGCTTGAATACCAGTACCAGCAGCTGTGATGATTAGAGATACAGTTGTAACAGCAACAAAAAGTAGTAGCACTGCACCACATGTTTATTAGTCGTAGGTACATTTCTTACTTTACCTTCTACTTCTGGGTGTTCTTTGGAAACCAGCTGCACCTCTTCTCTTGGGACGTTTGTGTTTAACATAGCAGACACTACCAGCAGTCAGCAGTGTCTCCTCTTTACTCCATCCAGTCAAATTCTCATGGAAGCAAATCAGCATGGTAAACTGAAAGCAGTGTTGGCTTGCTGTGGTACTGGAGGCGATTATATGTCATCCTCTTTCAAAGAATTGAGAGAAACAACCATCCTGAAAGTCTTTTGTAGTCTGATTGCCTTTTAGTCTTTCCATGAAGGTTTATTCATGTAATATTCCTGTAATAAGCAAAAGACACATGTTTTTCAATATGCATATGAAGTAAGGGTGAGACCCTTCAAGCCCTCTCACCTAGCTGGTAAGTCAATGCTTCCCAAGGCGTCTCTCTCATGAAACAACTGCCTTCCTTCTGGAGATGAGAATTACATCTATTTAAAGGCTAGCCTCTCTTGGGTGTTGTAGCAATAAACTTGTGTCTCCAGTTTGATTGTCTGAACGTGTGAACTGCTCTCTGCTCTTCCAAGGTAGGCAGAGTGGGCAGCTGGCTTATTCAAGCTGTTAATGCCAATATGAGTTATAGACCCTGGCTTAGCTTTAATTCCAGCCCTGTCAAAACAAGGTGAACAGCTGCAGCATGCATATGTATTGCAGATGGACTTAAATTGAAGGAGAGTGAAGTGTAAGCATGTTTTCTTTGTGGGCTTTAGTCTTCATAAACCTATTCAGTAGAACTGTTATTTGTAGCTGTAACTGCCCAAGTAGGCATACATGCAGTGATCTCTACAAATCTGCTTTGAGAGAGCTTCCAGACTGATGTTAACTGATGCGCATGGTAGCTGCTGTGAAGCAGACAGATGCTGTTAGCTTTATGTGCCTCTCAAACCAGTTCTTTTTGGCTCCTGTAACTTGCAGAGGAGTAGCAATCAGACAAAGTAGCTACCATCTTTCAGATACAGGAGTCTAGTTATGAAATACTAGGTTCTTGTAACTGAAAAGCTAGGTTTTTTCTAACTTCTGTCTTTAGCTTGAAGGTCCCTAATCATCAGCAGGTTGAAGGAACCTCTTAGTTGATTTCAATGGACCTGGACCAGACCCTAGTCATTATGTGCCCTCACCTTCTAATTGCCATTAACTGTTGGCTCTTGCACAATGAGGTTCTAGTCAGAGAGATTTCCTGAGATGTGGTTCATGTCCAGGTATCAGTTGTACAATGCCTTTCTCATCTACATGCTTCCAGACAGTTGGAAGGACTTGCATTTACATTTTCTGCTCGGAAACATCTGTTCTACTAAATATTCAATTTCTTTAATCAAAAACATTCTGAAGGAGTCAGTAAAAACCCCACTACTCTTGCAATGATTTCCTTAATGTTGGAAGTGCAGAACTGCAATCCCATATTTTTGTAAATGCTTGAAAACATCTTTTTAAACTCCTTTTAAAATAGATGTCAGTATATTTAGAAATGGAAATTGTATGTCATCCTCTTTAAAAAGACGGAGAGAAACAGAACCATCTTGAAAGTCTTTTGTAGTCTGATTGCCTTTTAGTCTTTCCATGAAGGTTTATTCATGTAACATTCCTGTAATAAACTCTTCTCCTCAGTGTGACACATCAACAAACCACTATGGATGAATTACGAAGGGTCTTACTCTTATGTTCTGTAGTGATCTCTAAGCAGTGACATCTGCCTTTAGAAAAGGAGGTATCTTGACTTCTTCTGCAGGGTAAAAATAGCAGGAAAAAAATAATAGCTTTGATAGTGCAAAAGTATTTTGCAGCTGACTTATAGATTGCATACAAATTTTGGAATTCATCATCAAAACAGATCTAATGACTCACTGTATTTTCCTTTGCATCTAAAGCCAATAATATTAAGTTACCTGTTCTGATGGAACACAGATAACAACTTTCTTTGGCCATTTGCAAACTTGTAATTCTGCTTATATTTCATATGCCTTCATCCCTATTCTGCAATTTTAAGACAAGCAAGTAACCAGATTTGCTTTTCATTTTAAATCACAATATTCTGTTTCTGTTGGTGGCATTAAGTCATCAGAAATCCCCCACAGGGCTAAGAGGCAGTGGAAGAGCAAAAGAGGAAGTTGCTAGGTTGTCATCCAAAATTCACTATTCACAGTTAAAGGCAAGCAGGGAGATATTCCGCTCTTGTTTACATATAAGGAAAGAAGAGTGATGAAAATGCACATGGGAGTGTGTTGTTAGAAGAAATCATGGGACAAAGTCAGCAAGTTTCTGTGAGAGCATGGCATATATTTCATGATGGTTTCATTTTTATAGTCTCCTGTTGTGAATTACGGGTCTGCTTACTGCTGTTATCTCAATTCTTTAGTTTTCCTGTGGCTGCTGGAGATTATTTAAAATAAAGAGCCTTGCTGTGTTTCTCCTAGAAGACAAAATTAAGGGAAGTCCAGCCTCCTGCCATGCTAGATTCTGAGTTTTCACAGGAGAAACCTGTCACATGTTTTAATTGACTAAGTGAGGTGAAGGGAGCTTTCTGTTGTATGGCGTGAGTTTGCTTGCTCCTTTTTCCCTAGCAAATGATGTTGACAGTGGGGAAAAAAGTGTAACTCAACATGCAGTTTATCTCACACTGTTAAATTCACATAGGAAACAATTGACTTGCAGTTACACTCTTCTCTGAATTTGGCCACCTTCTGAAACATGTTTAAATGGGACTATAACATAAGCCTGGATGGCATACCTCTAATGGCCCATGAAACATACACATAGACTTATAGGCAACGTGTAGGTGGTGCTTAACAAGTACGTCCTGCAACAACTGCACTAGCTTAAGAGCTGCTAGTGTAATTTTCTCCTTTCTACATCATTTTTCCCTCCCCTTACCCTCTGCTGTGCCAATAAGCTATTTGCAGATTTGTATGATAAACCAGATACAGCAACTGATCAAAGTAACTTTGTCAAAAAATTGCGTGTATCAGATAACACTGTGTTTCAAAAAAACTCTTGTCAATATACGGTGAATATAATACATGGTACTTGAAATTACAGTAATTTAAGCTTCCCAATACCAGACAGAAAACACACAGAATCACAACAGAAAACAACTGATGTTTTTATTGACTTATTTTGCAGGTTCAGGTTTGTCTCTAAGATGCCGATGGCTCGGTGTTGTGTTGGCACTGGCATTTACACTGGATCGCTATCTTGGCTGCACTAGATTGAAGAGGAGCGCCTGTCCTTTAGCAGGAAGCCAACCCAGCTTCACTTAACGCGGTGGTCTGACAGAAGTGCGAGGGAAAGTCAGTCCCTGCCGCAGACCAAATGCTGGTCGCTCCCTGACGCGGGAGCAGAAGCCTGTCGGTACAGACCGGGCCTGCCAGGCCGGGCGCTGCGTGCGCAAGAGGCCAGCCCGGAGGCGGGACCCCGAGGCCTGGGTGGAGACAGGCGCTGGAGGGGCGAGCCGCCTCCCGCGAGCCACCTCCCGCCCGCGGCGACGCGCCCCTCCCCCGGGGCGCAACGACACTCTTGGCGCTGATTGGCTGGAGCCCAAGGCTCACGCGGCGAGTTCCGCTAGCCCCGCCGCCGCCGCTCGCTGATTGGCTTTACCGCCGGGCGGTGCTCGGCCCTCATTGGCGTAGCCGGGGCGCCCTCCGCTTCCGCGCTGATTTCTGCCGTAGGCGCAGGTGCGGAAGCCGTAGCCGTTCGCGCCTCGGTGCCTCCGCTGCTTCTCGCCCCCATGGCCGACCTGGAGCTCTTCGGTACTCAGCAGCAGCCGACGGCCGCCGCCGATAACGGGGCGCTGGACGGCGCGGAGGAGGATCCTGCCGCCGCTTTCCTGGCGCAGCAGGAGAACGAGATCGCAGGCATCGAGAACGACGAGGGCTACAGCATCCTGGAGAGCGGCGAGGTGCCGGCGGCGTTGCAGGTTCCGGAGGGCCTCGACTCGGGTACGCGCGGAGGGACGGCGGGCCCCGCTGCCCCGCTCCTCCCCGTGGCAAGGGCGCCTGCGGGGGGAGGGGCGGTGGCGGGCGGGGCGGGGAGGAGAGGGGTCCCGGCCTGGCGGGGCTTCGCAGCTTCCCTTCTCCCTCGGAGGCCCCGTGGCCGGGAGGGGGCGGTGCCGGCGGAGCCCTCGCCTCGCTTTTCTGCCCCGAGCACATGCCGCCGGTGAGCGGGGCCTGGCTGTCCGGGGATGGTCCCGGGATTAGGTCTGGGCCGTGCAGGCATGCCTTCTTGGTCGTCCTGGGTGTGCTCTGCCTTGTGTAAGTTCTATCCCTGCTCCCTCTGACGGGGTGGTGTTTGTAGCTTATATCTCCTAAAGACGCCTGGGTGCTTAGGCTTGCCGAAGTGTAGCCTGTTGAGAACACTGCCGAGTAACTCTGATCTCATCTAATCCAGGAGCCTGTCTGAAATGAAGATCCACTGAAAGCAGGATAAGTCAGTATGTTGTGTTCTGCCACTTGTGTTTCTGTCTTCAGAGGCAGTGATCTTAGTCTTAAAGTATGCTAGCAGTTGACCTGATGTATAATTTTACTAAGCCTCTAGCCTTTGTTCCCTGGTAACCTTTGTACCGAATGTGAGAAAACAGACACTGCAGAACACACTGTTACATTCAGAGGAGGATGGCTATGTATGTTAGGAACTCGATGTTAGTGTGTTTTCAGTTAGTGTAGCTAAAGCAGCCCTGAATCAACACTTCTGATTATGAAATGTTTGGGGTTTTTAACTGAAGTCTAAGTGGAAAGGAGTTGTGAATGTAGGATGATGCTGTGCTTAACTGATGTTTCAACATTCTTGGAAGACTTTGTACTTGTCACTTGGTCCATAGGAACGTATTTTGCTCTTGTGTGACATTCCTTTGTCACTTCAGGAAGATGCCACTCTTCTTGAGACTAAGTTGAATAACTTTGCTCTCCAGTTCACTGTTGGAACATCTTTAGAATTAAGTCTTCATTATGCCACCTGATTGCTGAAATTACTGGCATATCTTATGTATGAGGATGCAGGTTTGTAGTATCTCTTGCAATAAAGCCTAACTGGATAAACTGAGTAATGGAGACCTGTTGCTTCCAGCACTTATTTAGCATTAGTGCAGCCCTTGGAGTCAGCTCATTCATGAAGTTCAAAGCATATGGACTACATACTTCCTGTAAAAAGGTTGTTTACAGGGGAGTAGCTTGCTCAAGGACTAGAACATGAGGATAAACGTTATCAGAGCACCATCCTGTTTTGATGTCAGACAGAACTTGGCTTCTGTATTCTATGTACGATGCAGAAGCAGACACAGTGGACACCTCCCCTCTTTCAGAAGCCTCAGACAAGCATTATGCCTTATATGGTCTTTACATTCCAAACAGACTCTGGAACATTAAAGTAGCTGTTTGAGGACTAATTTCTTTGGAGAAAGTTCTGATATTGGCCTTTCTTGCAGGGTGCTAGAACCAATTAGATCCATACTTTCTCGACATGCATGCAATGTGGCTATTGCAGAGTGATTCCTTGTCAAAAATTCAACTTATTAAATACTTCTAGATTGGCTTGATATGTAAAAGTAGTCCTTAAGCTGGTTTTCAAGAGTTTTTTCTCAAGTCATGTAAGTTCACTTGTTATGGAATCCAGAACTTATTGGAGAACTTTCTCTAGAAAGAGGGTCATAAAATAATGAATATGATAACAATATCTAAGGATCTGGGAAGTCTAGGTGTGATCTGTATGTCATCTTGCTTTCTTGTATGCACTGGGATTGAATTTATGCCCTGGCCTGTTAAATAGGCATAGCAGATTGTGCTTGTGGACTTTTGGTGGTCCCAGTTTTTAACAGAACATCTATTTGTTGACTGTCAGAGCCTGCACTTACTCCCTTCTCGTTAAAAAGTGCAGACTGCAGCAGTTCAAAATGTACTGGTTCAGGCGTGGTGACAAATGACCTAATGACTTCTGTTGCCGTTTGTGTTTGGGATTTCTCATCATCTGATCAGTATCCTAACAAATACCAGACAGCTCTAGTCTCTAGTGCATATTAGTTTAATAAACTGTTTTGTAGTTAAGTTAAATAGGTGAATGCAAATTTCTTGAAATAATACAAATTCTGATGTAAATCTTTAAGCATTGTGATCAGGGATTTGTGGATTTACTTTTTTTAAACATAACTTTTTTGAACTCATTTACAAGTCTGTTGGGTAAGTCTTCTTTCTAAATACTGGGCTAAAAGTTGTAGTTCAGGCAGCTCTCAGCTGAAATTTGAAGATCTTCACTTCAAATATTGAGCTGCAGTCACCAGCTTCTTGAAATACACTTGTAAGGAACATGTCTCATACAACAAATGGGTTTTAAATTGCATCCTCCTAAAAAAAGGTTAGACAAATACATGGACAGTAGTGAACTCCATGAACTGTTAATATCAATATCAGGAAACTGATATCAGTGTATATTTCTGTTAATTGTAGTAATGGTGGATACTGGGTGAATATGGGGGGGATGGCAGAATGTTGCCAAGCTCATGTGTCTTGCTCAGCCTCACTTCATATTGCCATGGTCAGGGTTGTAATACTGGCCTGAGCCAGTGGGCCATTAATTATGTAAATAGCGATCTGGTTCAAGCTTCCAGGGCATGTGAAAACTAATCTTATTTCCCTTGAAAGATGAAGCATAATCACTGCTTTAGAAAACAGGAAGTACTGTATAAGTCAAGTAATACAGTGCTGTTGCCTAGTTATTAGTAACTTGGTCTTTTATGAGATGTCCTTTTCAGTGATAAATAAATGCAGGCATTGGTTTAGTCAAATTCTTCAATTCTTTCCATACGAGGTCTTCAGGTTATAGCAGTTCACTTGCTATGTCCTCTGAGCAGGAGAGAGTGTGTTCAGGTTGAAGTGTGTGGCTTCTAGAACCTGTATGTCAATATAAAAACCTTGTGACAGGTTGTCAAGTACCTTCTTATGGAGAATTACATTCAAAGACAAGCAGTTTTATATGTTAACAATCATGGAAATACACACAAGTTTAATGTAGGCTGTCTAGTCTCAAACACTGCCTTCACAGTTTCAAACTGTTGTTTTTATAGGAACTTGAATGAATGATGTTTCTCCATCTTCTGAAGAGGCTCATGAGCCTCTCTAGGAATTAAGAAACTTAGTTGCATTTGGTTTTTCCATAAACCACATTTTATAGCCTTTCAGGGACTGAATATCAATTAACTTGAAAATATCATTAGGAAAGAATTGTTTCTGCCTGTCTCTCTAGTTAGCACCACAGACAGAAAGAGTTACTTGTTTGTGACTATTGATATTTTTTCTTAATTGTTTGAACAGCCATTGTTCTGGGTTTTGCTGTGCAAGCAGTATCTTGAGGCTTCAGAGCACCATGAGGTAGCACAAAGAAAGGTATAATAAGGGGATGGTATTTGTTTAACTTGTATTTCCTATCTTGTGGTGATACTGCCTTATGAAGCTCATGGCAGAAAAACCTATTTTTCTGTTTACAAGAGAATGCTACATCTGTTGGGAAGTTACAGAAGATCTTATGGCATAGCATTATTGCAGATAGAAGGTGTGGTCTAGTACTAGCCTATTGATTGTATTGAAAATGAGGGAACTCTAATGGGTTTTGGTATGACAGCAGGTTGGCACTAAAACACATGAAAGAAGCACTCTTCCTGACCTGCCTGCCTTTATTTTGCACACAGGCATGAGAATGAGTTATGGATAGGAAAACTTTCTTCCTCAGTTTCTTGCAAAACTATCTAAACAAAAAGGGTGGAGAAGATTCTTCTTTCTCATCCTCTTATGGATGAGAGGTAGGTGAAGGGAAAGCATGATCTATGCCCAAAAGAAAAAGGATGGGAAACTAGGCCTCGAGTGGTGAAATTACTTAACCTTATGCCAGAGTATATTCAACTTGATTATGTTCTTCTGTTGCTTTAACTATTGCTAGTAGTTCACTCAAAATAGCAATGAAGTAGTAGAGTACTTATCATTTAAAAGAAATGCTGAAAGTAGCTCATTAAAAATACTTTTATGTATGGTCATATTGAAGTTCATTTTTCCTGCAAGAGGATATTGTCCAAAGGATAGCTGGATAGGAAGACTTCAGGAGGAACTAATCCATGAGTTAGGAAATGGTTGGATTTGTGTTAGAAGAGCTGCCTCTGCAAAGTCCTGCCTCTGACTGTTCTGATAGCAATCTTCCTTTGCATTGAGAGTAAGACTTCAGAGACGCTAGTGAACAAGGCTAAGCAAACTTCCTTTTATGCCAAGCAATACCTTTTGCCAAGTAGTTGGGTTGAGAGTAGTTGATAGTCTTTGTGATAAGCCTCTGAAGCCATACATTGACTTGTAGGACTGAAGTGACAAAACTGTTGTTGTCTTTATCTTCAAGGTACCCAGCCCTTTCTTTTGTAAGCTGTAGTACATGTGGAGGGCACTGATTCTAGCTGTTTGTTTCTGGCAAGCTTGGCTGTTGTTTCTCTGCTGTGAATGCAGGGTAGCTGATATGGCTTATCCTCTCTGAACCCTTCCAGACTTTAAAAACTATCTGGGTTGCTGTGTGGAAGTTCATTATTACCCTATTGTCAGCATGTGTTACAGAACTGTGGATGTTTGGATATGTTCTTTGCAACAGTATCCTTAGAAATAAAGCTTTATCTTAAGTTCAGGAGCAAACACCAACGAATATGGATCATTGCACACTTAGAAGTATTCTAGTTAGTAATGTTAACTTCAGGAGCTTCAAGATGCAATACTGTTATAGAATTGGATGGACTCTGAAGCCAGCAGAGAGCTCTCATTATTCATGTCTGATGAAAACATGATAATAGCAGTAACAGTATTTAGGCTTTTTCTGTAGGAAGTCAGGCATGAAATGACATGTTTCTGTGAACAAAGAAATCTGATACACAAGTATCATTGATTACTGATATGAAAGCTGACAAGCAGATAGCTTTTCTAGACTTCATACTGAATTATACAAACACTGAAACTGGAGAGCTGAAATGAGAGAATGTTTGACTAGTGGTCTGGTTCCAGTTAGCATACTTGACATATGACAGTGTATGGTACAGTGCCATTTCCTCTTCTGCTTGCACTATGTTCAGTCAGCATGCTGACTCTGCATCTTAATCACAAGTTCTAGGGAGCTCAAAACAGATGGGAAGTTTGTTTTAATACTTTTAGTGCATCTGACCTGGGTGCCCTATGGAAACACTTAGCTCTGTGCCAGTTAGCAGCTGTTTCTATGCAGAAGAAAAGCGGCCCTAAGACACACATCTGTTCTGTCTCAGCTGCAGCTCTTGGCAATAATGTTGTTTGACCTCAGCAGACTACCAGCCTGAGTACTGAAGACCTTAATGAATGTGTTTTGGTGTAACAAGAAAACTCTTGAAGATTCTTCCAAGAACTGTGATAATGATTAAGTTATTAGCCCCCTCAGCTAGCTGGTGAGTCAATGCTTCCCAAGGCATCTCTCTCATGAAACAACTGCCTTCCTTCTGGAGATGAGAATTACATCTATTTAAAGGCTAGCCTCTCTTGGGTGTTGTAGCAATAAACTTGTGTCTCCAGTTTGATTGTCTGAACGTGTGAACTGCTCTCTGCTCTTCCAAGGTAGGCAGAGTGGGCAGCTGGCTTATTCAAGCTGTTAATGCCAATATGAGTTATAGACCCTGGCTTAGCTTTAATTCCAGCCCTGTCAAAACAAGGTGAACAGCTGCAGCATGCATATGTATTGCAGATGGACTTAAATTGAAGGAGAGTGAAGTGTAAGCATGTTTTCTTTGTGGGCTTTAGTCTTCATAAACCTATTCAGTAGAACTGTTATTTGTAGCTGTAACTGCCCAAGTAGGCATACATGCAGTGATCTCTACAAATCTGCTTTGAGAGAGCTTCCAGACTGATGTTAACTGATGCGCATGGTAGCTGCTGTGAAGCAGACAGATGCTGTTAGCTTTATGTGCCTCTCAAACCAGTTCTTTTTGGCTCCTGTAACTTGCAGAGGAGTAGCAATCAGACAAAGTAGCTACCATCTTTCAGATACAGGAGTCTAGTTATGAAATACTAGGTTCTTGTAACTGAAAAGCTAGGTTTTGTTAACTTGAGTCTTCCCCTACTGAAGCTAGTAACTATGTTCTTGGAGACTAGTATCTTCCAACTTAACTGCCATGTTTGAACTGATGACTTGAGTCTTCTACCTAATACAGTTAATGATTGCTATTCAGGGCTCAGGGATAAGGACTTAATAATACTTGCCTAGTCCCATGACAAAGGAGTATGAAGAGCTTCCTGTGTGCCATTAACACTAGTGTGAAACTGGGGCATACGTTGCTGCAAAGAAATAGAGGATACAGCAGCATAATGCTCTTAGTTTTAGGTGAATTAGCTATCTTATTTAAGAAGGTGGTCCAAAATAACTTGATTTTCTGCTTACTATTGGGTGACTTTGGTACTGTCTCTTCTTTCAGTGAAGTGGTATTAACATGGTGGAAAACACTTGTGTGATAAGTTTATCCGTGGTAGCATTATGGGTGAGACAAAGGTAGTAACATAACTTGTCTATATCATGCAGGCAGATGTTCCACAGCACTGTTCCAGAGAGATGCCTTGCTGAGATTTAGCAGTTCTTGAAAATTTTGGTGTGTTTTGCTTAGCCTTGAGATTTAAATAGTTTCACAAACTCAAATGTTTGTTTCACAACTGTTGTATGTTCCCTATGGCTGTGTTTTAATAAGATGAAATTTTAGGGTTCTATGGCAAAGATTCCTAGCTGATGCTGTTCCTGAGGCTCTACTGCCAGTGTCACTTCAGAGGGAATAATGCTGCAGCTGAGGTAGGAAGCTATCAAACATGTCATCACAGAAGGTAGCAGGAAGGTGACTTTGCTAGGAATGTTAGCTATATTTTTTGAGCTGATTAAGAATTAGGAGGTAACCAAACTAGGATAAGAATTAATAAGTGTTGGCTGCAGGATTGTTAATCTTCTGGGTAGAGACTGAAATAGTGAGAGTCATGCTTCTTAAGTTCTGAACAGTTATCTAGTAGTCAGCTTCAAGACAGGGAGAAGAAAGCGGGATTAACTTTTAGAACACTAACAGCTTCTCGGCAGTATCAGCTCTGCTGTTTATGTAGTCTGAAGCAGGATCTCATGATGAAGAAATGACCTTGTATTATTTGTTCTGCAGAATAATGGCTTACTTGGTTTCTTGTGCCCATCTGGAAAAGTGCAGAGATAAGGAAGTGACCCTGCAGGGTATCAAGTAATGCTCATTTGCATAACGCCAACATTAGATACTCTAGTAAAGCTTTCCATACAAATTACTGAAATCAGTAAATCTGGCTGTTCTGTCTTTTCTCAAATGGCTAAACTACAGTCACTTCTTTACAGGTGCTGTTGATGGAGTGGTTAATGGAGATGTCTATCAGGTAAGGTAGAAGTATTCTGTACTTAGAATGTGCTGTTCTACTCTGAGAACTTTACCTTAATCTAGACCAATACTTCCAATTTCTGGTCTCTAATCTGCTTTTACCTCATCTCTGACAAGGAACTTCTATTCTGATAGCTCATCTCATAAAGTTGTTAATGCTCTTAATATGCCCCTTCTCTGAACTTAGAGGCGACTTAAAGCAGCAGTCCATTTTGAATTGTAGCTTAATAGGACACGACCACTGTGAGCAGACTGACTGACAGGCTCTGTGGTGTGACTTAACATTGGCTTGCTACTGGCTAATAAGCTGGAAGCATGCTCTGATTAGTTTAAAGCAGTTTTCTGAATTGCTTGCTCTTTAAGGATAATTCATGTGTCCTGGTTGTCTTATCAAGATTGGTCTTACAAGGAGCTGACTGCAAACATTATGCAATTCTTAGTGACATAAAGTTGCATGAAATTAAGCTGCTGGCTAAATAGCTCAATCATAGTATGAAAGTATGTTAGTCAGCCATGGTAATGACAAAAGGAGGAGATAATTGCTGTATTAGTGTCAGGAAGGAATGAGGCATGCTAAGGCAATTACTGTGTTGTAACTGAATTTCACACCAGTTTTGGCTAAGGCATTGTCATTGCCTGATATCAGAGTTGGCTAGATAGCCCTGATTAAATGAATGCTTGGGAAGCGGGCAGCATATGAGCTACTTCTCCATAGACTTTTAAGTGAACACTGAGCTTTGTGGAGACACAAACAGCTTTCACTGCTGCTTACAAACACAAAATCAAGATACTTCAAGTGACCAGCTGCTTTGGTTGATAGAGCTTCCTCTTAATGAAGAAGAACAGACTGAGTGGGCTATATGTAACTTTTGTTTTAGCTACCTGTAACTAGTTTGGCCCTGCAACTAGCCAATTTATTTTGTTTTGGATTGACTGTGAAGCCTGGTCCTGTTGCACCAGCCTAGCTCCTTCTCTTTGCATTATTCCTTCATCGAGGGCTACATGAGGTGCAAAGAGGGGCAAGACACAGCCAAATCTGTCATTAGCTGCAATCCATCTGGTACTGTCAGGAGTGCTATTTCTTAGGTCTGTAAGAGTAGGGTGAACCAATAAAAGTTGTTGGACTTGGAATATCCTCTGTGGCAAATAGCACAATATTCATTAGCTTTGCAAATCTGGTGTATTAATGAAAGACCAATTCATTGCAAGTCTTTGAGCTATTATATAGTAAAAAAATATGCTAGTACTCACACTGTTTTGATGCTTAAATGTTAAAATGCCTCTTGTGTTCTAAGCTGCATACAGCAATCCAAATTCTGTAATGTATTTAAAGGACATTGGTTTTTACTATCAGTTAAGTTCACAAATGTCTCTGAAGTAGACAAATAAGTTACAGAGAACATTTTAAATCCCTATGCACAAAACTGTAAAAAAATTAAAAATTACTTTCACAGCAAATATTTAAGGTGGAATGAACTGGAGGATCTCTAGGCCTACAACTGCATAGTGAGGTGCTAGGCATTGTTTTCTGCTTTCTTCAGGCATAGAGCTCTGGCACAATTTGACTTCCCAGTCAACTTGAATTTGTGTTTGATCCCTGATTTATGATTGATCCTGTATTAATTTGCTTCAATCCTGCTGTAATTTCTGCAAGATGTTTTTCATGTGGAAATGTGGTGTAACATCAGATGAATGTTATGTGCTCAGTTCAAATAGTTTAATTTTATGTAGCTTGCAGGCAGTTATCTGAAATATTCAGTTGTCATGTATAAATGACATTATTATTCCTTCCCTTTAAGGAGAGTAATGGTCCAACAGACTCCTATGCTGCCATATCCCAAGTAGATCGACTGCAGTCAGAACCAGAGAGTATTCGTAAGTGGAGAGAGGAGCAAAAGGAGCGCCTGGAGCAACTTGGTAAGGAGGGTGTTTGTTGCAGTAGTGTTCTTGCTTGTGAGTGACTTAGGGCGGCTTCTTAAGCAGCAGAATTCTCAACCATGGCTTCTGGCTCTTGGGAATCTAACATGCTTGAGTTTGAGCAGCAAGTCTGGATGAGTCTTCCCGTAAGCAGACTTAGTACTGGTGTAGGAGTCAGCAAGCAAGTGGCTCTCTGAACCTTAAGAGTATTCACATGGCCTGCCCTTTACTTACAAATAAGCTGACAGAAAATGAACAGCTTTTATCAGCAGAAAAGAGTGAGTAAATACTGCAGCCATCAGCACTTTTTTTCAAAGGATAAATCCTTTGGAAAAAATATTTCCTTTGTTGCTCATTTTGTAATTGCTGAGGCCGTCTGTTGTCACACAGATCTCAATCTAATAGCAAAGTTATTAATGGACTAGTAACTAAACTAAATACAGCTATCAAATGCAGTTATACCTACCTGTGGACAGCTTCTAAGAGCCTACAAACTGGTATGCTTTCAACTTACATTAGGGAGGAGGCTTTGCTTGAAATTGTTAGGGCAGAACCTTCTGTACAATGTGATTCTGGATAAAACTGAGCCTGTTGCTCCTCTTCTGGGCTAGTTACAGCAGATGAGCTTGTCCTGAACTGTTGGCAGGGTGTAAAAGCATGCTGAGTGCCAGGCTCCCTCACCTTGTCTAAGCACAGAGGCTTTACTGAGCTTTGTTCTAGTACAAGCATAGCAAGGTAACTGGTTCTGTTTTTGAACAGTTTGCAGGCGAACAGACTTACTGAATCTGAATTAGTCTACAAATGCCTATCCTAAACTGAAGTGGACTGTCCCAGTTATGCAGCGCCATCATTCTGTTTAGCTAATCCTCTGAATGGTATTTAGGGTTCTCATGGCCTAAATGAGGAAATTTTCTAACCCTTATCTGAGTAGATCAAGCAACTGTCTGCCCTAGAGTGCACCCTGAGCCATCAGCTGAAATGTTAGCAAGATCCAGCTGGAACAAACATGACTGACAAATCAAGTCTTAAATCTTCAGATGCAAACTCACGAAAGCAGGAAGCAGAATGGAAGGAGAAAGCAATAAAGGAGTTGGAGGAGTGGTATGCAAGGCAAGATGAAAAGCTCCAGAAAACAAAAGCGAGCAACAGGTAAGGTCTCTCATAACAGTTATGGTACTGGATATGAAAGTAATGGGAGCGAGAAGTTAGAATACTTCTAGTATGTCCTAAGGCACTAGTCCTTCAGATCATTAAAGTAACCTCTTCTACTAAGAAATGGGTCTCCAGTTGCAGACTGTCTTTTTAAGTTTTCTTAGAATTTAGATTAAATGTCCAAAAATAGCAAGAGAAAGTATTAAGATAATGAACCAGAATTACTGAAGATTCCTTAGGACGCAGTTTGAACGTGGCCAGAAAAAGTTTTATTCTACCCACTTGTTTGCATGCTACTCGCTGCACAGGTCTTCAGTGACTGTAATTACCTCCCTGAGACTAGCAATCTTATTTGCTATCTTTAGAACACATGGAAGTAGCCTTCTAGTTAGTCTTTGCTACAAGTTATTTCATTAGATATCTTAAAACCTTTGGCTCCTCCTTTTGAAAGTGTTTGAGAAATACCCTGACTCAGTTCTGCTAGTGAAGAATGAAATGCTGACTGTATTTATGTTGGGTTTGAATTGTCTAATTATGGGCCCTGGGGCAGAAACTAATGACATGGCTGCTAGTCTAGTAAGCTCTTACACTTTCTTAGAGGTTTCCTGTGGAATTTTGACTTCAAGTTACGTAAAGGTAAATATGATAGTACTGACTTAATACCACGTAGATCTCTACTTCTTACCTAGGGTTGCCAGTGTCATTCTGTCCAGATAATCATCAAGGCTGCTTTATACTTCAGGAACACACAGACTTCAAGATGAACTGGTTTTTTTGAAACACCATTTTTCTTATCAAAATGGCCAGCAGGTTTGTCTTGACTAAGTAGAGTCTTAGGTAGACTCTACTTCTTACTAAAGGAAGAAAGGAGGCCTACACTTCTTACAAAATTATGGATTTGACACTTGCATTAATTGAGATACAGTCTTTTGGTTGGGCCAAGAAAGGGAAACAGGATTGACACTCTTCTAGTTAGTGGCCAGAGCTCATGATACTCCCATAGCTTTATTGTGGTCAGTGTTTGAGTGCAGGGTATGCATTACGGAACAGGGTCCATTTAACAAGTGTTGCACAGAAGGATTGTTTGGCATTCTCATCAGCCTGGTGAGATCTCTCTCCTAATAGTAGTTTCTGTCCACTGGGAGTAGCCTAATGCTAACACAGGGACTGTAGTCCCAAACTAGCTGGTCCCAACTTCTAGGATGTAGCAGAGCTTTTGTGTTGCTCCTCTGAGGCAATGGCTTAATTGATACATTCAATGGCTTAATTGATACATTCTGTGTAGTAGCTGCTTTCCTTTTACAGTAAGTCTAGGTAATACAAGGTTAATGTGCTTGTTAAAACTGCCTTCAGCTGTGTTCCGTACTTCTCATCCTTATCTCTTTTCTCCTGCCTGCTTGCCTGCCTGTTGGACTACTTGCTACCTAGGGTGGCAGATGAAGCTTTCTACAAACAACCCTTCGCTGACGTGATTGGTTATGTGTATGTTGCTTAACTACTAATTCTGTTTGCCGGTCAACTAGGTAGTGAGGAGGATCAGAAATAGTGCTGAATGTCTGAAAGTGATTTCTGAATATTTCAGGGCAGTATAAGGTAATATAAGTAAATAGCCTTTACTTTTTGGACTGACTCTCATCTGCAGTATTAAGTGCAGTTTTCCTGTAAGGATCCCATACACTGCACAACATCCACCACTTTCAGATTAAGTCAATGTAGTATACATACCACTGGAATTGTGGTAATGACTTCAGTAATCTTTAGATGTAGGGGTTTACAGTTGTTTCCAGGCCAGTGAACACTGCTTAGCAGGATGCTTTGCTGGGTATGTGGGTTAGTGTCTGCAGTCTCACATGGGTGCTGTATTTAGTCCTAGTCACTTCCACAGAGAAGCACAATGTTTAACTCTGCATTCTCTGTAATAGGCATTGAGCTCCTGATCTGTGCTCATTTGCCTGCATAATAAGAAAAATATTCAAGCAATGCTTGCACATAAAGCTCTGCAAGCCAAGGAGGGTGGAAAGGAATCAGCTGCTGTAAATCAGGGTAGAAGAGGTGTGTGCATATAGAATTAGGATGCTATTAGAGAACAGATGAAAAGTAGAAGGTGGTATTGAAAAATCATCATTAGCTGCTGGGAGAACATTTAGGAACAGCTGTATAGACATTTTGCTAGCCTAATGGATCAATGAGAATACAGCCATGACTTTCAAGCCCCAGTGAGTATGCTAGTTTCTGTGGGTGGAAGGTTTGCAATGTTCATTGGCTTTTTCATGTTTTAATTTCTTCCCTTAATTTGTAGACTTGAATTGAAAGATGGCCATGTCACAGATCCTAAGGTGACACCTTTAGAAGGTGTATTGGTGAGCCACGGTGTGGCTTTGAGTGGAATAATATTGAAGGTCCAGTGTGGAATTCATTACCTAACTGTAGGTGGATGTAAACAAAGACTTGTGAAATGGTGGATTTACAGGTGGTGTTTGACTTTGCTGAAGTCTCCTGGAGTTGATTTTGACAGATTTTTCCAATAAAACCCTTATTTTCATATATCCAATGCAAATGTGCAGTATAAGTGCTGCACAATAAAATTGACAGCCTGTTTCCTGAACGTAGGCTAAGCTACTAGTGCATGTTCAGCCAGCTGATCATCTGCATTAAACTCATTCTCATTTTCTATATCTGACTTAAACTTTCTCTCCTTGTTTCTTTTCTTCTCTTCACCTTTAAGCACAAACATAAATCATCCTTGCTACAGCCTAGAACAGTTAAGTAAAAAAAATCTTCACTGCCCCTTAAAAGTGTCATGTCACATAAAGTAGCAGTGTTGTAGTGACCCTTGTCTTCAGTGGTGTCTGTAACCTTATCATCCCTGTGAACAGTGCTGAACCCTCATGGGAGAGTCATCTTCACTGCTTTTTTTGTACTGCTTGTTGGAGTAGATGGATTTGGTTTGATCTCTTGATGCTTACTGCTCTTGCACTCAGGCAGCTACCAGGGCCCCACAGTTCATGTAAACTAGATGCTGGAGTCTTTTCTGTGCATTGAAGCAATGCTGTTGGCAGCATAGCAATGCCAAAAGAATACATCTGGGAAGCCACTGGCACTAACCTGTACATAATGTAAAAAGTCTCCTTAGGGTGAGAGCAGGGGAAATACGTTTATCCTGTGAGCTGACCTCAGATGAGTCATCCCCTCTGCCAAGATATGCTTTAGTCTATAGCACCCACAAGCATGGGATTCATGACTTAAATTCCTTTTCATTCATGCTGCTTCAGTACAGCATTGGGAATAATCAGCAGATAGTTTTATGATGGCCTGTAGGCCTTGGGGCTGATTTAAATCTTCAAATGGAATGTGTTTTAAGACATGCTTGCAGGGAGCTGTCAATTTCCAGTTGGCAAGTGTCCAATATAAGCCATCAAGTGGCAGAGGCTTAACTAGTTAAGACTTGGGCATTTCTCCCTAAATAGAATGCCTACATAGGAGTACCTTACTTCCTGGCAGTTTGTGTGGTGACTCCTTAGGCAAAGACTCAATAACCATTCTTAAAACCAAACACCTGTATTCCAACATTTTACACAGCAATCCTCTGCACTGCTTGTGCATAGCATACTACTGCAACCTACTTTCATCTCCAGGGTTGGGGCAGTGGGAGCTTAAGTAGCCATAATGTCCACAAGCAGCTGTCAGGTCACATTTCTTATGAAACATGCTGAAAGAAACTGCATCCTGTAAGAGGGAAAGAGTGCCTTATATGTTGGGCATTAATGCGAGGTGCATTGCATTGCTTTTAGGGCAGCTGAAGAAGCCTTTGTGAATGATGCAGAAGACATTTTTCCGGGCACTGAGTGGGAACGTGTGGCTCAGCTCTGTGACTTTAATCCCAAGTCTAGTAAGCAGGCAAAAGATGTGTCCCGCATGCGTTCAGTCCTCATCTCACTCAAGCAGGCTCCGCTGGTTCGCTGAAGGAAAGCACAATGGAAACACTACTAAATGCAATATCTTAACCTTACTCAGAGAAGCTATGTTTGCAGTAATTGGATTAATTGTTTCAATGTTTTTTTTGGACCAAACCTCATGATGTATCTAGAGCTGATCATTGTTTGATTGCATGTTCTTCCTCATGTTTCCTTTCTGTGTCTGAAATAGGAGAACCTCCAAAACTGTAGTCTCTGTGCTATTGTGCGCTGAGATACCATTTCCCACATTACTGATATTAAAGATCTGTTAAACAGCAAAATGTGTTGACTTTGGATGAATTAAGAAGCTCTCCTGCTCCCTTTTGACAGGGGGTGTTTGAATTGAGTGTGAGCAAACATTTCTCTTAATTGCTAGTGATTTCACCTTGCTGATGACTGACCAGCCAGCAATGCTCCTGGTCTCAGAGAGGCTGTCCTGCTTGTCTTCATAAGCTTTCTTAAAGCTCTTGAGAGCTTTAGTTTAAAAACTGCTTTCCTATCCAATTTATCACACAAGATAGAAGCTCTAGGAAACTGGAGCAGCAGGCTTGTTAAGAAGCTTATCTCGCTTCTAGTGGAACTGAGGACACTGCTTTCTCCAGGTAAGGAGTTCTGTAGTTTTCTGCTGTCACTCCAGCTTCAGGTCTTAGGCTAGAAATACAGTACAGGGCACTGAATAGTTAAAGCCTTTGATACTCTACTGCATATTCTGTTCTGCCATGTATTCAACACTGGCTTCATATGCAAAGTCGTGTTGTGCAGAGGCTGTTTGGGTAGTTTTGAATTGTGTCCTTGTCCTTACTGACTCTTGCAGACACTTTCTCCCACCAGGGTGGTGGACTGGAGATTTGGAGAGCAAGAGAAATGAAGACTTGCTTTTACTGCTGCACATCTACTGGGTTGGAGCTCTGTCTGCCAAGGTGGTTGAATTTGAGACAAACTGATCCAGCAAATCTCTGTTCTGCTGCTTCCTTGGCTCTCTAATCTCACCCAGCATTCACAGGGGCTGTATTCTAGCCTTGCTCTGGTAAGACTTACCTTAGCTGTCTATCTTGTAAGAATAGTCTGTTCAGTCTCATACATTATTTCACCATTTTTATCAAAGATGCAGTAGCTCAACTAGCATGTAGCAGAATTGCTTTAATACCTTTTGTGTACAAGCTGGAAAGTTAGTCCAGACAGCTTGAAGAGGGCTGCAGATGCAGACTAAAACTTACTAAGGTTCAGGCAGTTGCTGCATGGCAACTGCCTTACTAGCAGTTGTGACCCTTTGGTGGATAAGATACTGAATAAATGGTTGCCAGTTGGGTTTCAATAGTTAAGCTGTACCTTACTGTTGTCTATAGTGACTGGAGCTATTCTCATACTTGCAAGTGTATTCACAAGCTACTAATGAGTGGTGATGAAAATGATAGTAGACTACAGGTCTGGAAGCTTAATTCCATGGAAGATTAAAGCAGGAAAATATTTTTTGAACTCTGCAGGGATACCACAAGTGAGTTTAATAAGACTGAAGCACAGAGCAAGTCCGTAGAATACTGATACTCAATGCTAGCCTTGACCAGTTATGCATTCACCTTGACTGAGAACTTCCTTTTTTTACTCACCCCAAAGCTCTGCAAACAAAGGCTTCTAAAATGAATTGGTAATTTAATAAAGAAAACTCCACTGCATTCAATATATGATGTTTAAAATGTTAATTTGAATTTACTGGAATTTGAAAGATCAGCAGATTAGAGGGGGTTCCTGCACACTGAGTTATGGAACTGATTAATCACCACATTGACTTATCTCATAGGACATTTTATTTGTGCTAAGGGCATGGGTTTGAGCTGCAATCCAAGAAAATGGGCAAAGAGTCTCAAATTCAAGGCCAAAGCAATGTTATAGAAGTTAAAGCAGTGTTTTATGAGCTGGGCTGGCAGGGGTAACAGTGTGTCTGCAGGGTTTTTTTGTGTACACCATCTAGCTGCAGCTCTGTGGTTTTTGGTTACTTCCTCTAGCTCTTGTGCAGAGACTTTGTAGATTCTCTCTTCTGCCTTAATTTTACATTCAAGTATGCTAGCTCACTGTCTCCCTCCTACCTCCTATATCAGTGCTGTCACAGAATCACACACTGGCTGAGGTTGGAAGGGACCTCTGGATGTCACTATGTCCAACGCCCTTGCTGAAGCACGGCCACCTAGAGCTGGGTGCCCAGGATCATGTCCATGCCACTTGTGAAGATCTCCAAGGAGGGAGACTCCACCACCTCTCTGGGCAACCTGTGCCAGTGCTTGGTCACCTTCGCAGTGAAAAAGTGTTTCCTGATGTTCAGGAGGAACCTCCCATGTTTCAGTCTGTGCTCATTGCCTCTTGTCCTGTAACTGGGCACCACTGAAAAGGGTGTGGCTCTGTCATATGTGCACCTGCCCTCCAGATATTTGTACACATTGAGATCCCCCTGAGCCTTCTCTTCTCCAGGCTGAACAGTCCCAGCTCTCTCAGCCTTTCCTCATAGGAGAGATGCTTTAGTTGCTTAATCATCTTTATGTCCCTTTGTTGGACTCTCCAGTGTGTCCATGTCTCTTGTGCTGCGGAGCCCAGAACTGGACCCAGCACTCCAGATGTGGCCTCCCTGGTGGTGTGGCCTCACCAGTGCTGTACTCAGACTTTCTGTGTCTGAGAATTATTTTAGCTACTTAGGCCTTGCGACACTGAGCAAAAGAACACTAAGCTTTATTTGGGCAAATCTGAGCCCTTGTGTGTGCTTCTGAACACTGACTTGTTTCCTTCAGAGGTCAGCATCTGTCACTTTGTTTTGTGACTTCATGTGGCAATTCTGTGCTACATCTGGCCTAGTTGAGCATACTCATTCCTCTGTTTACTGGCCTTAACTTCCTACTGTTGCTGCTTATCTCTATAGCATGTAGCTGATACAGAAAACTGAGTCCATCAGTGGAATCTGGAGAAAAAACCTGGATGCTTCCTATCCTTCAAACAAAACCCCAGGCGCATGTGCACAAAGATGGCATGCAGCACTGTGAGAAGCTGCAGACTCCTGCTGAGTACATCCTGGTATAGAACTTGTTTTGTTTAGCTTGTGATCAGGTGGCAGCCAGCACCCATCTGGTCTGAAATGATAATGAGCATTTGTAGAGAAGAAGGGGAATAGAGAGAAGCTCATGGGTTCATTAGAAAGCAGGGAGCCTGAAAATGACAGTGTTGCACCTTCATCCTTTTAGCCTGAGGAATGTGGGTAACAGTTTTAAGTAGCCATAAACCAACATGCTATGGCTTGCCTGTTTCTTGCTGATGTTTTTTTCTAAGCAGCTGGTAAAGAAGGAAATGTATAGTTTAGTGGCTTGTATTTTAGAGTGAACAAGGTGGGTGGCTGTTGTTTTTGCCAGAAGAGGTTTCCTCCAATAGTACCTGTCGTGGGGAATCTTGTTCTGCTGCAGAACAGTGCTGCAGAACAGTGCTGCAGCAGCACACTGCGGCACTGGGTGGTAGTGTGCCTGGGGCTGTATTACATCTGCAGGATCTTCAGATGTTACAAGGTTACTGACAACCGAGGCCTTTGTGGTCTGACTTTGTAGGGAATGCCCACTTAAGTGTTTTATGTGTTCTAGTCTGAGAAAGGAAGGGCTACTCAACACCATTCAACAGGGGAGTGTTTCATTAGATCTTGCATCAGTAATGCAACTTTCACTGGCAATTACCTATGATTACAGTGTTACAACGCCTTTGGCTACAGTTACAAGTATGCATTTAATCTCTTGCTTCATGTGGCTGTTTACTGGTCACAGCTGGTTACCACCTGCAGAAATTTTACCCAGCTCAAGGCATGAGGTATGGATGAGGTAAAATCTTACTAGCTTTTTAAAGAGTGCTGTATCCATACTTATCACAGGCTTGTGAAAATAAAATTAAAAATAAAGGAATCTTTGGAAAAAAATCAGATTATTTCTTCAAAATTTTAACTTAAATATAGTCTTCATAGACCTTCTGTTTAATTAAGCCCAAATTTGGCACATTACACAGAAATTTTAAATGCAAATAATGTGCTTCATGCAAAAAAAAAGCTGGAAGACCTAGTATTTGGAATCCCTGCAGATACAGAGTTACAGCAATGGTGGCCTAATAGTACAAGCAAGGCAAAAGTGGTGTGGAGATGTGTTCTCTCTTTTTAGACTAATGGAAAAAAAAATGTGTGCTTTCAATCAGGCAAAGCTTTGTTCAGCTAGCAGTAGCCTAGCAGTAATTTGTGATTTGTTAAGGGTATAGCTGATAGCTGTGTGAGGTCAGAAGGAGGGTTGTGAACCCAAAGCTTCCCTCAATTATGACAGTAGCAGAAAGAACTGGCAGTATTACTTGTCTTCTCATTGCTTTGCTCAATCTGAAAAAGCAGTCAGTCATCTTTGTCTGATTTTATACTGAACTGCACATCCAAGCAGTGGGTGGTTTGGGCACCACAGCAATATACGGTTTGATCTTGTTTTGTGTGAACTTGCCAAATGAACCAACCTAGCAGTGCTACAACCGTATGTGGAAACTTAAGTAAGGCTTAAGAAAAATTGGGCATTCTGTGCCTTCTTCAGAATCTCTTGAGCATTTTTAGTTGTTACTAAAACACATTATGTGCCCACAGGGCAAAGCATCTGCTTTCAGATTATGAAGTAAACACTGCTTGGTTCTAGACTAAAACAACTGTACTAAATAACATGGGTTTAGTACCTACAGCTCAGCTGCCAAAGCACTAGTTCTAATGTGCCTTTGATAATCCAGTTTCCAAACACAATTATCTGGAATAGTTCAAGGGGTGTACAGTCCAGGTGTTTTACCCTTACTAATGCCTGTAAACTCTCTACAGCATTTGAAAGGGACACAGCAATCAGATTTCACTGATGCAGATTGAATCAGAGTATAAACTCTGTCTGTACCTTACTGTCTGTGATGTGGTTCTGTGATACAAACTGGACAGTGTCTCCACTGGTAATATGCCCTTCTGAAAATTTTGATACACTTAAAGGGAGGGAGGACAGTGCTTCAAGACCACCAGAAGGCTGAGGCATTTTTTGAGTCTTGATGTAAGATCAAAGACTCAAAATACTGAATAACTAAACTTGCTGCTCAGGAGACGAAAAAGAAATTCCAAACCTTGATGCTATATTGATTAGCTATGTGACTTTTGCAAAGCATCAGCAAGGATCTGTTAAAGATAGCTAGCAAAACTCAGCTGGCTTCCTTATGGTCCCAAGTCCTGGCTGGTTGGGTTTCTATGCTTAGGCACAGCTGTCATGGACAAAGCAGTCTCTTTCCACCAGATGCAAGGATAAGCAATGCAGTATATAGGGACTGATAGAGGTCCTACATTGGTTACATGAATTATAAGCTACAGCACTAAGATCTCCACTTTTCCACTAAGAAGTCACTTTCCAACCTTTTGGCACTCTGCAGTTTAAGTACTGCTTGTACTTGCTCATGCAAAGCTAAATATAAACAAACATGCATGTCTGAGAGGGGTCTCCTCCTACCGAAACTTGAGTGCCATATGCAGTTCTGCTTAGGGGTCTGGACAGTAGCATTCTTGCTAAGGCTTCAGCACAGTTAGGATACTGCATGCACTTACCAGGAACTGCAAAACCAAACCTTTTCCTACAACAGGTAGTATTAGCAGATGCTGCCAATGCAGGTAATGAGAAGGCACTGCTTCTTTAGGCTCTGAAATGCTGATAATACCTGGGGAAAGAGTTCAGCTGTTGTCTTGTGCTTTTGCTCCCCTTCTTCCCTCCCAGTAATGGATATAAAGGCTGGTTTGCCCTCACTGCAGCCCATGAGTTTCATGGTATGGGCTGCTCTAAAGGACATAGGGCCAGCATCCAAGTAACCAGATACCAAAGTACTGCAGATGTTCTGTGAGCATCTGATATTTGCTCCACCTGGGACTGGATACAATTGGGAGCTAGTGTCCATAAAAGCTCTGGTCCACAAAAAAGTGCCTGAAGTGTGAGGGAGGTTTCTGAACAGGGGAGGAAGGAGAAACTAACAAATAAAAACATCATTATGCTATTAAATGCTATTATGCTATTTATTCTTTTTTATTTTATAAATCAAACTTCTCAGGGAAAACTGCAAGGACTTCTGCACCACTTGCACATATGAAGTAGGTTCTTGTCCAGTTGACAGAAAAAACATTTTTCAAAAGCATTTGAAGAACCATTTTCTTAACAGGACTAGACATTAAAGGTGTTTAGAGTAAAACTTTCCACATGTGTTTTAGTGTTTTGTGTTTTCTCTATGCCTGCACCCTTCCTTCAGCTGCTAGAGAAAAACACATCCAGAGTCTGAGAGATTAAAAATATCCTAGCTTCAGGAGGTCTGGAAAGCAAAAGCCTGGTCCCACTTTTAGTCAGGCATTCCTTGTGATGCCAGAGGATGGAAAGATCAAATGACAGGACTCTTCTCTGTTAGAACCTCAATACTGTTACTCCTGACCTGAGCTACCATCACCATAGAGCAAAGCCGATTTCTCCTTCACCTTGGAGCCATCAATCTGGTATTGAAGTTATGGGAATCACCAAGTAAACCAAGACACACAGAAGAAGGAACTAAGAACCCCCGGTGACATAAAGCCTACTACAACTTTGTAAATGGTTAAGAGCCAGTACTTGCTGATTCTGAGAAAAAATATGGTATAGAGGCTGCACAATTATTCCTGGAAATACCAAGGAGATCTGGTAGTGTTTCTGAAGTCTGCTACAAAGATGTGAGTTCTCAGTAAGCATTCCTTGCAGAAGAGAGGTTGAACTGAAGGTGACTTGTGTAGGTTATATCCCAGAATTAGCCAGTAGAATGGTTCACTATACTAACAGCTATTCAGACCAAGATTATTGTACAGCAGAGGGCAGTGATTGCAGAAGGTTGTTTCATTTTGGTTGGAGAAGAAATTCAGCTGTGGAAATAGCCCCTTTTATTCCCCTGTACTACTAAATTACCAGGCTTCTGAGAATATAATCAGTGGTGGCTGAGTTAGGTGTCAAAACAGGCCATTAAATGCAGGACAGAGGATGGTCTTGTGACTGTTGCTCCACAGGTATCTGCTTTCTGGGATAGCTGATCAGTTAGATGGGTCTGTTTTTCAGTTTCTCCTTGTGTCAAATAGCTGCCATTACTACAGTATCTTGAAGTGTGCTAAAAAGCAGCTGGGTAAAGACAGAAGTATATATGAAAAAGGACTAGTTAAAGAAACATAAACCATGGTTTACCTAGGCAAGCCTTCATTGGTATTTTGCATATTTTGCTCCCAGGCTGCTGAATGTCTTGAAGGTAAGGATGAAGCTAAGATTTGACTTTCCATCCTGTGAGCAAAAGAACAGTGTACCCGCAGCCACCAGAAGTGCTAAGGAGATGCACTATGTCACTGTGCAGTGGAAGAGATTTCTTGAAAGGTAGAGACTTTATGCTCAGATGCACCACATAGCTGAATTTCAGCTAACTGGCTACCAAAGAATAAACAGTCCCCTCTCTGCTAATTTGGCAAAGTAGTAGACCAAGTCCCTTGAGAAAACCCCAAACAATAACATTCAAATAATTTACTGTTGGCCATAGCCAGAACACAAAGATGCTTACTGCTATACTTGTCAGTTTCTTTGGACTGCTCTGCAGGCTGTAAGCTCACTAGACCATGATCTTTTTCCTTCATATGCAAAGCTTCTAAAATGGGACTCTGCCCTCTAAAGATGAGGTAATAAGTAACTGCCTCCACCAAGTCCTTCATGAACCACAATTTCTAGATGCAGCCTTTTTGATTGTAGAGGCAACTTCCTCATTTCCACCCAATGAAATTACTATGTGCTATTGGTGATGACATTGTATTTACTTTGTGGGTGGAAGCCTGAAACCTGAAAAGCTGGTCACATTGTAGACTTCTCATTTCACATAGGTGGGAAATGAGATTTGGATCCCCAAATGTTAGCTCTAATTTGACACACCATATACATATTCCCCACCATACATCAACATATGCTTATAAATAATTCAGCTGCACTTAAAGCAACATATGGGCTTACCAACAGAGGTGATTAAAACCAACAGAATTGCACATTAGTTCCTATGAACTCAGATGAAATTTAGGAAAAATACAAAAAGATACCACCTCAATTAGGAAATGCTGAAGTATTCACTAACTATTCAGAACACTACTCTGATTCAGTAGCTGCTCTTGTCAAAGAAAAATTTTGGGCAAAGTATTCCCTCCACCCATTAGGAATTTGAATAGTCCATTTCTATAATTCTTCCAGATACCTAGTATATTCTACGTGTAGTATAATCCAGTACCAGGCTAGCAGCTCCAAGGAGAGCAGGATCTGCTAGATTTGAGACCACCACATCCACAGTTTTAACAGAGGACAGAGCCTGTCGATTTATCACATCTTTGACAGCATTAACATAGTGGCTAGCTAGAACTCCAGAAAGGATCACAAGAGAGGGGTTCATGGTGTGCAGAATGTTCACAACTCCAAGGCCTAATGCTGTCCCAGCTGAAAAGACAAAATAAAAAGAAATTAAGTAGAATACTCAAAGCAGTCCAAACATCAGTTGTTGAAATAGGTCTGTTAGCAACAAATGACACTGTCAGGAAAGTGTTTATTCCTTATGGCAGACAGTTTTGAGTTTATATTATCAGACAATATGAGTTTGCCATTAATTTTTCTTTCAAAGGTAAAAGAAAAAAAGGCAATTTTATTGCACAATAATGCATTGTCCAATGATACAGATGTGAAAGACAAAGCAATGCATTACCACTCTTGTAAGCTAAGAAAAAATAGGAAAGTATTATTCTACCATCTTAGTGCAATCAGCTATGTATGAGGAAGAGGACTGTGTTTAAAGCTAGTAAAACAGTAAAATATCCCATTGTCTTAAATTGCCTTTGCTTGCTCAGATTAGCCATTCACTTGCCTACAATGAAACGTTCCCACATTTGCCAATATGAGAATGTTGAGACCTCACTTTTTTTAAACTGATCTTTGCAGAAACTTTTCATCTTCTCATTTATTTGAACAGAGACTTTTAATACACACTCCTGCTTACATTTCTTCCAACATTTATATTTAACATTTCATTAGCATTAGTAATTTTATATAGAGAGGTCTCTCAACATGTAGAGTTGTGTTTGTAGTGTTATGGTGCACTACCATTTCTGTATCCCCAAAAATCCTATCATGGAAGGGTTCCACACTTTGGGCTATGTTCTCACCTGTTCTGAGAATGCTGTCTGCTTTTGTGTTCCCAAGCTTAGCTGCTTGAATGAGATGTGCAGCGCTAACAACCTCCTCCTTCTTCATTGACATTCCTTCTACTAAAAGCAGATCCTCTGTTTGAAGAGGAGGAGAGAAGCCAAGAGAAAAACATGGTAATGTGGTAAGTCAAGAAATGGAGGGTGACAAACACACAGTTAAGATCTTTACATTTCTTTTACTTGCACAGTGAAGCCTGAACCCTGAGCAATCTGTCCAACCCTGAGTTTAGCCAAAGCGGTCATATCCATATTATTCAGGGAACTACTTGTTGAAGCAGGGCATCAATTAAACAGTTATAGTATGGTAATTCACTAGTCTTGTCAGCCCCAGAAGTTAGTAAAATAAAATATAAATGTTCTCAGATCTAAGACTGAGAAGCTATTGCTGAAAGACAATCACTGTGAAACCAAACCTCACAGAATGCCTGTCAGATTTCCTTACCAGCATGCTTAAAAAGGAGAGACTAAACTCTCCTGCATGGGTCTGGTAATTTTGAGACCAGTGGTTCCAAATGGGGCTTGCCTGGATATTGCCATCACTGAAAAAGAATTGTATTGTACTATGCAGGTTGTCCAGCTCCTGGGTTGGCCATACAGAGGAATCCTGTCTGGCTGCCTGTACACCTGTTCTCATCTCCTCCTAGAAAAAGATGACAGGTCTATTTTTCTTAATATCATCTCTGCAAATTTCTTCCTATACTGCAATTTAATAATCATGGTTTCAAAAATAAAGTATGTAGATACCATCATGCAGTTTCTTAGCTTCTCTCTGTAATGCTATTCCAGAGGCATATGCTTCTATACATCCTTGGCTACCACACAGGCACTCTGGTCCATCTAAAGATACAACAATATGCCCAAGCTCAGCAGCACAGAAAGAACTGCCATGGATCAACTCATGTTGATGAACGATTCCACCTCCAATTCCTGCAAAGATGTGAAAATTTCTATGATTAAAAAAAAAAATTAAAAATCAAATACATTTTTAAAAAGGCTCCACTTCTACAGGACATTCATATTTGCTTATTCTAATACAGGCATGATAAAATATGTGCATCAGTGGTCTTCTATATTGGAAAACAAAAATTACTGGTTATTGAAGAACTCTTCTCTGACACACCTATTAAGCAAGCTTATAGCTCCCTCCTATTCATATGTATATATCAAAATGGTATATAATGCTTCTCTTTTCTTAAAAAGCCTATGGATGGTACTGAACTACTATGACAGCTGGTTTAAGCTTGTGAGTCATGCTCTTTATGCACAAAACTAACCTTTCAAGTGGCCTTGAAATTTTGCATTTCAGACAAGATGTTTTAATGCTGTATTTAGACAGCTAAACCTGTGTGCTATAGAGCCAGGACACTTCAATCTGCAATCCTCTGCTGTCCCTTCCCAAACCCTGGCTGGGGATTCATCAGCTAGTTATTATTGTCACCATTCTAAAGGACTATATGCTTAACAATGGAGAGAAGTTATCCCACATTTGCATTTGAGATATAATAAGCATCATCTCTCATAGTCAGTTGCTTATCTTCTAGATACATATCCTGATCTGACTTGTCTTTCTGCAGCTGGAAGATAATTAAACTATAAAGGTGAAAAAAGCAAAACTATTCCAGCTAATGTTGCTCAGATTTTCCTTATTTTGAAAAAATGGCTTGCCTGCATAGCTGTATCAGCAGAATTTCTTTTATCAAGAAGCTTATACTATGCAAAAGATTTCATTTGCCTGGATAAATTGAAAAGTACCTTAAAAGAAACAAATAGATATAGTGGCAAAGGGATTTTTGGTTTAAGCACCTAATATATTAGGGTTTTGCAGGCACAGTGGTGGTGTTTATGCTTTTAAGATCAGCTGAGCCTCTGAATGATGGTGCTGGTATTTTGACTTTGGGTTTCATTGAACTATAACGTACCCACCTGTACCAGTAATGAGTGTTACAAAATTTTCTACTCCTTTTCCATGACCAAATTTCCTCTCTGCTAGAGCAGCACAGTTTCCATCATTGTCCACCCAGACTGGCAGGTGCAGAGCATCAGATATTGGAGTTCTGAGATCCACAGAGCTCCACTCCTGAATGAGTTTTGTAGAGTGAAGCACAATTCCTTCTCGGGGGTTTACCCGTCCCCCTGTGGAAACACCTAAGTCCCAGAAATACAGGAGACAAAAAATCAAAACTAGGTCCGTGTAAGACTTTAAGTAAAAGATCTATTTTTCTCTTTGCAATGACAAGTATTTTTATTTCTAATACTAGGCTTTGAAGCAGAGCGTGAAAGTAAAAATTTCTAAGTATTACTGGCAGTGCAATTTCTGACATGTAAAGATAATTCATAGAACCATTGCTCTAATCACAATGCACCCAGTATCTTAGGAATAACTAGATGGGTAATGGTTAGTGTTAGTCAGAGAGTTAATGTTCCAACTTCAGGCAAGGTTGCAGCAAATCACTTAATACTTGTGTTTCTTTTTAGTCATGTATGAGAGACATACAATAACAAACTGTACAAAAGAAATTGTTCAGACCATGTAACAGTAGAAGTGTCCTGAAATTTGCTGTAACTCTCGAGGTTTAGAATGACTAAAAATAATCACTGGACTTTGAGTAGTAATTTCTACTTAAAAATACACTGTTACCCAGAAAAACCAAGACTGTGTTCAGAGATTTGTCTACTGAGCAGACTAATGGCTAATAATAGACACTATTAGCCAAACCAGTTTTCTCTAGCTAGAGAGGCATCCAAAGTTGATGGACTCTGTCAGCACCTCTGAAAAGCAGGCCACTCTATTATGGAGGTATTTAGCTCTGGACAACAAAGTTGGAACATTTTCTCTATTATTCTTGTACAGAGATTATATAATTGTGTCCGCTTATCTAAAGATGTTCAGGAAAAAAAAGTCTCATGGTTAACATTATAATAGAAAGCAGCACAAAAGCTACAAGACAAGCAGCTAAATTGAAGCTGTAAGACTGCCAAAAAGCTCACTTCGTAAAGAACAAATCATTTGAGAACCTGTCAGCAAGTACCTAATAGAAATTACATTCCCAATGTCAATCTGTGAAGGTCTCCTTAGGATTCGAAGAACCAACTGTTTATTACAACAAAACCTTACCTAATACTTATTTGCTAACTCAGTAATAGTTTAGTAAAAGATGTCTACTTTTTCTAAATGCTATAATTCTGTAATTGATGTAAACGACTATGGGAATTAGCAAAAGCTATCTCTTTATGCTCTTTTCTCTACTATCGGCTCCAGAAAGGCAACTTAAATACTGCCAATAGCAGTAAACATAGAGCTCTCTCAAGCACCTTTGTGCAACATTTGTGTATAGATCTGGGTCTCCTTTGGTGTAAAGTTTGTGTTTTGTAAAAGTAAAAAAAAAAAAATTCAGTAACAGCTGCTAGTGTTCTTTGGGCCTGATAGTCTTTACTTTTCCCTCATTTTCATAAAGCTGTTTTTAATATAAATGCTTTGTTTTGAGTTAAAAAAATGAACAAAAGTAACAAAATTGAAACTAACTGCAGAGCTGTTGCAATCTAGACTTATTTGATCATCAAGACAAAAAGATGTTGAAAATTATGAATTTTTTTCCACAGTCCTACTTTTTAATCACTTTGCAAACCTGTTTTGTAGTAGTGGGAGTTCTTCAATGGAAGTTATGCTCATGTAGCCCGTATTTTGAGTGCTGACAGCGGTTTATAGGATTAAAATGAGGAAACCACTTTTTATCATTGCTTTCTGTTAGTAGCTCTTTCTCCTTATTCATTTCCAATGGTTATTACTTTTACCCTTACCTGTGATAGCTGGAAGAAGGCCAGTGTTACTGATAAAAAAATCCAGGATTAAGTCCAGCCCTTCCGCTCAGTCTTGGAAGAAGTTCTCCAATAGGAACTCTCCATCTAATGATTATTAGCCCTAACAAAATGACTAGAATCCAATACATTATTCCCATAGGAATTGCATGTCATCCTCTAAAGACAACTGGCAATTTCAGATAGTATTCTGATTCAAATTATGAGTCTGAATGAGGCAAAGAGCAGCTAACAAAAATAGCCAGGTAAGAATTTTCTTATTCTTTAGCACAACTGTTCCCCTCATTGCTCAGTAATTGAACAGTAAGCAATCAGTCACAGAAGGAAGGGGGCTGAAGAATAAAAAGGAATGTAATTCTTTTAAAATGACAAACAAAAGGAAAGTTTTTCCCCCCGTATATAAACCTCTGTAAACCAGTTTATGGTTTCATTATCCTAATAAATGTAACTGACTGTAAACTGTTCTTAGATACCTTCAATAGTGACTACTGCAGAGTTTACCGTCTTTTCTACAGGAACTATGAAGCTTTCAAGATTTAGCATTTGGACACAATAAAATAATCTGGGTCGTTAAGTCATGTGTATTACCCAACAGACAATCTGAAAGATTTGATTTGAAGGTCTGACATATTTCTTCTTATGGCTTTGTATACTTAACATTGTTTTGAAAAATGCTTTTAAAAGGAGTTCAAATTAACTTTTCTTCCTCCTGTGTGATTCGAGTAAGTTTTGGTCTGGAGCAAACCACTTTTCTTCTGGAGCATTTCTCAGCTACAATGAGGATTTTATGACCTCCTTAAAAATCCAGGACACAGTAATTGACGCTTTCATAAATAACTGTAATAGCTAAGACCAAAGCTCCCAGTCATCATTAAACTGAAGAAGTCCTGTCTGTCCTGTCTTAAACACACAGTTTAACTTGGAACGCTACTACAGTGTAAGTAAACCAGACATCAACAAAAAGGTTGCTTTTGTCTCTGTTAGCTGCAAGTTTAATCTAATGTTTTAGCCTTTTTAGTCTGCCCTGGTTAACTGAGGATTCTGCTGCACAGTTGATACTAGCCATAAAGAAAGCCTTACAGACAGTAGAGGAAACTTGACTCAGCTGCAGTTGTTTCAAGAGCTGTTTCAATATATGCTAAGCATCTGACTCACAATTCTGAGACTGCAGGGAGCTTCAAAATCCACAAAATCTATATACCACACATTTTAGATATAGTTTAGATATAACTTAGCAGATTGCTTTCATGGCTGTTACAGACTGGGGCAACTTCAATCTTTATAGACAGCTTCACATTTTCACAGACACTTAAAGTTTTTGTGTTAAGAATATAATTTAAGAGCTTAAAATACACAAGATCCATTTTAGAAAGGTATTTTAAATTAATCAGTAGTGATTGCGCTTCATGTTGAAAAACTTAGATGAAAAGACAAAGTATTTGTTAACTTACCTACTCCCAAAATTCTGCAGTTCACATTTACTGCCTCTGACGCAGCCTCTACACACATCTTTAGAATTAATTCTAGTCTGTCTTCATAAGTTTTAGGGTTGAGCTGGGTATACTTCTTAACTATTTCACCCTAGAAATTAAAAACAACAAAACATGCCCATAGAAGTGTACTTCATGATGAAATTTCTCTTCAATTTAAACTATAGGTCACCTTGAAAATGGAGAGTCATAACTTCTCTCTTTAAAAAAAAAAAAACACACAACAAAAAACCCCAGATGCATGCCTTAGATCTTGGTCCTGCAGGCTGTTCTGTGCAAGATTTCTGACAACTCTGGGGGAGAAGTTTGCAAGATTAGGCATTACATTCTGCTTCTGTAATCAACCTGCCCTGAAATAAAATACATATTTTAAGGAATACATGGACTGTATAAGGAAATACCACAGGAGCTACTGGAACTATTGTTAGGAGTAAACCGTGATACAGCAACGCAATTAAGCTCAATATTATAAAGTGTTAAAAAAAAAAAAAAGAGAGTAGCAATTGCAAAAAAGGACAGAAAACCCATAGTGCTTGAAGAATAAAGTGTTTCCAGTTTGATTACATGAAAGTTTTGCATGGTGTCACAGACATTGCTATTTTACCAGCAGGAGGAGAGCCAGAGAGAAATGCTAGAAATTTCAATGCAAAATTTACTATCCTTTCAGAAATAACTTTTCTTCTAAGCAATTATACTTCTGAGTCACTTGAAATATTTCTGGGTGATGTATGTTGTACGGGGGAGGGAGGGTCCAGGAGGAAGGGATTATTTTCAGCCCTAGAAGTCATGCAGTGGTAATGAAAGCATTCATTATGCATGCCTGAATCTGTGAGTACTAAGGAACTAATCTCAATGTAATGTTAACATTGCAGGATTAGGCCAGGAAACTGCAGCAGATATGCTGCTTAGCAATGCTTATTCTTCCTATTATATCCCCAGTACTCTACAATGTATTTAAGTGAACAGCAGTGTATTAATACAACTAGGCAAAAAGGAGTAACAAAGGCAGTCTGCATGCAACATGGCTGAGTCACTGTTGCCACAATAACTTAGAAAATTCCAATACATCAATGATTTGAGTATTAGATCCCACCATCTCAGCATCACATCAGCAATAGGGTTTGGGGATTTTTATGATGTTTAGCTTCCTCTTCACTTTTGGTTTGGTGGGGGAGGGGAATCAGAGGAAGTTATTTTGGAAGACAAGGCTGCAGCAAACATCATTAGAAGACACAACAGCTTTTAAAAGGAGCCTTTGAAAACTCAGTTATTTTCTTCATGAGAAGAAAATTACACCTTCAACTCTGCCATTTCCTGTTAAATGCTTATATCTGTTGTGTAAATTTGATTATGAAAGTCTGATCCTTTTCGCTCTGACTTGCTAACATTTCAACTTTCATAAATGCCACCTCAAGCTACACTCTGCAAAATGGACAGGTTTTTTTTCAATTCATTTTTTTTCCTGGCTGTGTTGGCAGAAAATGTGGTGTCAATTTTACTTCTAAAAAAATCATACTTTTAAAAGTTTTCTTTAAGACCTTAAAGATCTGCCAGACATCCCCTTTTAAATGAATACAAAAATTCTGGACCGTATCAGGTCAATTTACATAGCCCTTCATCTTTCTGCAGGCAACTTACTTTTCTTTCTGGGTAACTATGTCTAACTGATCTAGTTATCTGGAAGTATGCAGTGTAACAGTAGGAGTAATTGTCCAGTACTGTTGAGAATAAAAGCCAAAGACTTCTCAATGAGTTTTATTCACATCTTTGAAGTGCTGCAGAGTTCAGGAGTTTTATGGGTTCCCTCCCCCCAAACAGGTAGATGGGTATCTAAATGAGGTAAAATTCTTCAGTCTTAACTATCCTTTCATTTATCAACCTGGATAAGAATTATTTCCAATATTTTTACATCATCACCAAGTGATTTTTATCCCATAAGCTTGAAGCTCGCAAGTTTAAATAGAGATTTTGTGGGTTTTTTCATTGATCTGGATAATCAGCTGATGGTCATAGGTGTATTTACTTGTTTCACTATATGATGCCTTCGCAAGAAATCTGGCGCCAGACTGATATGGATGCCATTTTGGTAGCCTCACTTGCTGTTTTTTAAGACTTCAGGTTTTGTTATGTTTGCCAAGTATGAACTTTTCTCTTTCTAATTTAGCTGTCAAACATTTGTAATATGTTGTCTATGGCAGAACTATGCAAGCAATGCATACTTAACTAGCGCTATGACACAGGCAAAGGAAAGCTTCCTACTGTGCCATTACCAGGGAAATGGGTAGAGGAACTTCTAAGCATAGAGACCGTTACATCACACAGTATCCCTAAACCTGAACATCTCTCCATACAGCCTTTAGAAGGCTGTAACTTCAAGCCTATTTCAAATGGGTTACTTTTATAGGAAGAGTGGCACTTCAGACTCAAACTTCACTCAGTCTTTAAAGTCTCTATGAATTCTAGGGTATGTATCAAATTCTACTTACTCTGATGATGGTATTAAACCATCAAGCACCTCTTTTCTTACATCAAAGGACACAGTCAATACAATTAAAAACAACAAACCAAAAACCCTGATAGGAATTTTGTAAGATCATCATACAACTCAAATCCACCACCCTTTTCCAATGCAAGGTCAACAAACTATAATTCAGCTAGTTTTAAGAGACCTTTTTAAACCAGTTCCTACTATTTTGGCAATGAAGACACCATACCCTTCCAGACTATCTATTCCAGCCTTCTCTTGCATTGACAGCTAAGCTGGATAATAATAAAAACTTTAAAATAATTTTCCCTTCTACTGTTTTAATACTTCACTACTCATTCATGCACAAGTGAATCTAATTTTTTTCTTCAGGGAAGAGGCTTCAACATATCTGAAGACTTTCGCCCCCACCCCCTCCCAGTCAGTTTCCTCTTCTCTAGACTAAACAATTCTAGTTTCTTCAACTTTTCCCTGTTTTCCACATCTGTAATAATTAATGTGGTTTTTTCTCCTGATTCTCTCTCCAATTGGTCTACATCTCTGTGGTGTAATGCATTACAGTGAACACTGTTCCAGTTGAGGGTCGGTACTGTCTTACTGATTATGCTTCTATGCAGGAAGATACTGAGAATTTTTTATTACTGGCTGTTCTTCTCTTGGTAGAAGAGATGCAAAATTTCTGTATCCTGTACCCATCCACCATAAACCCACCGCTCTCCGTCAGGAAATTGCTTTGTTAGATGCTCGTTGTTGCTCAAAATGGTTCTGTGTGTCCATTACATGGCTGTGTAAGGCAGCAGGGAAGTAAAAAGACCGCTCTTGGAGCCTTCCCCTTTTTTGCTTGACATATAAAAAGTGGCAGGGTGAACTGAGTCACCTTTCACAGGGAAACCAACACACCCAAAAGTTGTCCTGTTCTTCAAGGTCTGTATGAATTCCTGCAGGGAGGGAGCAGCTAGGACCATGCACTAGCAAAATGGGCTTTGCTAGTTTAGCAGCAACCTTACAAGAGCAAGCCAGCAGGCAAACGGTACCAAGACTGTATGAGAAGTGCAACAAATGAGGGAAAATCTACTTTACCCCTCAACAGCAAAAGCCAGTAGGACTGCTTTGTTTTGGAGCTCTTTTGCATCATAAGCCCATATCCCCACTGTAGGAACAAAACCACAAAGCCCAGTGGAGTTTGCAGAATATCTAAAAGCACAACAGAATATTTACCTTCATACTGACAATTGCTACTCGGAGATTTGTTCCACCTAGATCCACAGCCAGAGCACTCTGTGTCTCTAGAATATGGTCAATATCTTGAGAGATATTATCTTTGACAGGAGGAAAACAGAATTTCTTTTGCAGTGGCTCTTTGAGGTCAATAGATTTGAGGAACTTCAAAATCCTTGGAACAGCATTACCATCTCCATATATTTTTGAGCTATAATATGAAAAAAAAAAATCAATTTAATTGGAAATAACACTGCAATCTATAAGGTTCTTTATGTGACAGAAGACTGTAACACTGTGTCATTACAAAATTATGATATGGTTACTATGACAATACTGCAGCTCACACTACTCAAGTCTTTCATGGGATATGGTAGATAGTGTCAGTAGTTGGAAGATCACACAACAGATTGTGCAAGCTGGGCATTAGTTCCATTTTGGAATACGAAACATGGAATGTAGAAAACTGGAAAGCTAATGATAAAAAAAAGAAATTAAGAGTTTAATGAAAAGACTCACGTAATAGAGCTCTAAAATTATGGAAAGTTTACGTATGTGCTACATGTCCAGACAAGATGTACTTATCACACAGATGACAACTACATAATAATAAATGGTACCTTCATGTCAGTTTGCAACATATAAGTCTGGCTTTAAAATATCATCATACATGGTGTCAGACACTTGGTATGACAGAATTCAGTTTTATTACTCTACTGAGGTTCTTAAGAAATATACTTTTGATTCTTGTTCTTAATTAGACAAATATTATCTCTTGAAGTTTATAAGAACTTATACGTTAAAGAACTGAGGGTCAATGCTGTATGGCTGAAGAATAACGAAAAGCATCTTCCTATAATCCTGCAGCTCCCTTGGAAGCTTGCACTCAGGACTCTCTACGTTTCATGCCTGAGGTCAATCCAGCTATAAATCAGGCACAAGTCAGAGGTAGGCAGACAGGGTGTTCTCCCCCATGCTGCACCTATGGAACAAGCTCTCTTAATCACACTAGTCTAAGCTAACATATTAATTTTGTCCTCTTGACTTTCTGTTGGATGTTAAATTACTAGTTATATCAAAACATTACTAGTAACATTTTGCTCTACAAATACTAATCTGCATACTGGACATTGCACTATGATTCTGAATGAGGCATGTGAAATGAAAAGTAATTTGTAACCTCAGACTAGTGCATTAAAAGCACTCCAATCAAATATGATGAACCACCTCAGGACTAAATGCCTTTTACTCTACTTCTTTAACATCCCCTCCAATGAAGCAAGATGAATGTACTTACCATGGATACTGTTTACCAAACTGCAGCTGTAGAGCATGCAGAATCTTATCCTGTGTATCAGCATCACGAACATGAAGAACATTTTCACCTAGATGACAAAAGTTAACACAATAGGACAAGTCAGCTCCTCAAATTACATTTGAGGATAAGAACTACTTTAGAAATTAATAAATAATTGTTTTTGTTTCCTCTGAGCAGGAAAGACTCCAGCCAGATTGACATTGCTCTTCATCAGTTATGTGCCTGCCTTTGCTCCCAATAAAGCAATGGTGACTCCTATGATACGCTGTCATGCATTACAAAACACTAGAGAGTAGAATATTAGCCTTCAACAGAATTCTATTATTAAATTTAAAATGCATGAATGAAAACAGGGTAAATGGCTATTTGTGTCATATCTGCATATCTGTGAAATGCCACAATAGTTACTTCCTGAAGTGGTGAAGAGCTCATATTTTTTAAAGTGAAATTTTAATAGATGTCAACCATCAAACTAGCTATAAAGGAAAACAATTAGTTCCCTATTTTGCTAAATGGAATCCACTGCAAATGGAGATATATTTTAACTTGTCTATAGATAAAAGCCTCATTACCTTACATAAAACACACAAGCAGCACTAACATGATACAGGATTAACCAGCAAAGCTTTAAAATAGGTCAAAAATTATGTTGCACTGATACTGCAAGATGGCCTCTGTCAAGCATTCATTTTACTTTATCCTGTGGAACAAAAAGACCTCAGAATCATGAGGAAATTAAAGTACTTAAGCAAACATGTACCTGTTTCTCTTCCTGTCTGACGTGTCCCCAGGTTGATGACAGGTGTACCAAACGCTCCCACCTCTCTGACACCACAACTGCTGTTACCAATCATACAACCAGCATGAGCAACTAGCTGAATGAACTGGTCAAATGGGACATGCTTTACTGCCCGAAAATTGGGATGATGTTCAATGCCTTTCTTCCTCATCACCCGAACCATCTCTTTGCTTCCTACAGAAAAAACAAGAGGCAGAATAAATGATTCAGGTTCTATTGTTAAACTGAAAGTCCAAACACGCAAAGGAGCTAATAGCTGTTCACTAAGTTGCCAGCTCCAAGTTGGTTTTGTTCTCTTTTTATCTTCACAGTGTAAGTGACAGAGCTGGGAATGCAAGCCCAAGTTTGATCCAAAAATCTACTGCAAAAATCTTTTTATAGTTTTTAGTTAGTTTAAGAGGCACTAATATTGCTTCTACATGTCACATGGTTTCCCTTCATCTTCCTCCCCACACTGAAAAGCTGAAATGTCTTCCAGCAATGTGAACATGCGAGCTGCAGTGGATGCACCTCATGGTGAGACCATCCAGCTATTTCCATCTGGCTGGAGGTTCTGGGATAAAAGCACTCCGTAAGAACCAATGTACACTTTAAAGACAATCTGTTCTGTGTCCGTCTGTCATGAAGGTATTTTACTCACCTGCATCCACATTAGGGAATAGAACAAGTGTTCTCTTGTTGAAGGAGATGAGTGCATCTAGTGTCAACTCAAACATCTTTATGGAATGTTTAATATCTGTGGTTACAGGATGCTGCAGAGCAACTATATAATCTCTGGTTTTGACATCTTCACCTGTCCAAATGGAACCCAAGAGAAGTTTTTTTATTGGCATAGAATAGTAAGAGGAAGGGAGGACATACTTTTGAAACTACCAATATGAAAGCCTGAATAGTCAAGGCACTGAATGGGATATCTAACACAAATTTCAATGTTACAATAAAACTCAAGGTAGTACCAGGAGGATCTAGTTTCTTATTTGCCTCTCTAAGCAAGTCTTATAACTTTAGAGACCACTACCTAAACCCCAGGAAACTGTTAACTTGCAGGCCTACATCTAAAGCTTTGCAAGACTATACCAGGGTCAAGAGCCTGTTCTCACATCCGTGTAAACCTGGAATAACATGAAAGCCCTGAAGCTGCTCGGGTTTTCTGTCAGTTCTTCATCCTCAAGCAAAGACTTCATTGCCATTGCTTTAAAAAAGTCATACTTGTTTTAGTACATTTGATAAAAAAGTTTATCTGCAAAATATTCACCTATTGATCTAAGAAGATTCCAGCTTCCAACTACGCAGGTTAATGGAGATTGCTTTGTCAAAGGTAAAAAGCAAACACAAAACCGCATTGTTTACAGGAATTATTTGTAAGTAAATGAATATGAAACACCAAAAGCCTTTGGCATGTGTTGCCCTGTTGCAGTGCATTCCTCAAAAGAACATTCATAATATAAATTCCCTTTGACTTTTTTTAGATTAGCCCTGAACAGCTCCGATTCTATTTAAACACATCCTTTACACCAAAATAACTGTTCTTATACGACTGTTCTGTTTTTAAATTGTTCAGTTCAGAGAAATTACCCATTTAAGGAGTCTGATTTGGCAAAAGGACCGGATGTGTTTACTAGGACAGATTTGTAGCTTTCCAGCTATACATGGTAGAACACAGATCAAAAGAAAAAGAAAATGTAGAAAGAAAGAAATACTAGATACTATTACCAAATATACTAGTTTTTTGAGAAGCAGTATGATGCTTGATAATCATCTCCAATTAAGCAAACTTAAACTCACTAGCAAGAAGTCCGTCTGTTTCTTTCCTGTACTTTTCTGAGAGCCACTGGTCAACAGACCCCACAGACTGATAACCTAGTTACTGAGTTTGTCTAGTGTTGAAAGTCATATGAAAAACATAAAAAATGGACTGCTTACCTAGCCACATGCGTATAATACTCATGTAGTCCTTATTTTTGGCAGAGAGAAGCTTGTCATATGAGGGACAGCCCGCTAAAAGGATGCGGTCATGGTCTTCACACATGGCTATCAAATGCTGCTCTGCACTCCTTGTGCAGCACACGTGGTAATGGGCCAGTTTGGTTATAGCGTGTCTGATAGAGTCATCAATGGTTCCACTCACTTCCCCACCTTCAATGTGAAGAATGCGAATATTCATCAGGGCTGCAGATGTGGCTAGGGCCAAAGCATCAAATCTGTCCCCATGAACTATCATTATGTCAGGTTTCAGGCGGTTCAGGACATCCGGTAACTTGACTAATGCAAGGCCCACAGACTCCACCATAGCTGCCTCATCCTCCCCTCTCACAATGGTGTGCAATCTTGTATGAATATCGAAGTCATCTTGTTCAATCATACGATAGGTATTACTGAAGGTAAGAGGAAAAGGGTTAGAGTAAATACAACTTGGTTTTACAGCAACATAGCTTGACGAAATAACTGCATATTAGAATAGTCGTACTGGGTTTGAGCAAAGGCCTGCTTATCACATCTCCTTCATTGAGGAAACTAGTTTTGAAGATTTTAACAGAATGTTCTCATCCATATGAAGATCTTCCCTCATATTCCAAGCATCAAGTTTTTCTAGACACCTTTAATGAGGAGCCTTGCTAAATGTGTTCTGGAAACCCTCAGAAATCAAACTCTTTGTTCATGTGTTTGCAGAGCCTTTCAGTGAATAGGTATGGCATGATTTCCTTTCAGGAAAGGTATGTTGACTCCTCACCAATATACTGACTTTGCTGGACAAATGTTTAAATACAACAGATATGATGCAAATCGGAGGCCTGTATGTTCAAGGAAAATATCTTGCAGTTAGCATCCGTTTTTCAGATTCTGTATTTGAGTTGTACCAAGACTTATAGACTTAAGAAATCACTGCACAAAGAGGCCTTAAGTTCAAAGGAAACATGCTTTTGCTCTAAAGAAAAAAGGTTTTCCACGCATAGTACCAGCTTCATTCCATAATAAGAAAGTTAAAACATTCCTTGAATACTGAGAATTGTTATTGTTTACAGTTACATATTTGAAATATAAAAGATCATACATCTGTATAAGATTACCTGTCTTCCACATTCACTAAGCCTGACCTAAGTAGTCTGCACACTCTGGCTGGAATAAGAGAGAAAAACCCCAGAAGTTTTCCAATTTTGTCTTCAACCCATCTGACACACTCACTGTCTTATTCAAAGGATTACACTTTTAAACTGATTTAAATCAGATTTAATTTTCATTAAATCCACTCTGCTACTCACATTCTGCAAATGAAAATTGCAATCTGCAAGCTGAGCAAAGACAGCAAAGAATATAAAGTGCTCCAACTGAAATAAAGAAGCAATCTCCATTCTGTGTAACTAAAGAAAATCCTATATATGTACTCAATTCTGCTCACTGCTGTTACAGACGGGATATATGCCTACAAGTAACCTGTCAGGTAATTTGTTTTTTTTAAAAGGCAAATCCTTTTTATGCGACTGAGTGAAGCAGCTCAGATTTTTATAACATAAACTGCATTACATTTCCAACTCCATTTACAATTACTCTTCATAGACCTGCCTTTTTCCCTACGATGTGCATGTATCTCAAAAAACTTTCTTCTCTTTTCTTCTATATTCTTTCCTTTCTGAAAGGTCAAAATCTAGGGAGCAAACAAGACTGCATTTTTGGTGTTTTGTTTCTTTTACTATCCTCCAAACGTTTCAGTAAGAAACATTTCACAGGATCACTATCATATGAGTTCTGCTACTGTTGATTACCCTACTGAAATCACTGGAACAGATACGTTTTGAGGACCCACTAATTCTCTAGGATCCCCCAGATTAAGGAGTGTAGGGCTAGGTCCCAAAAAAACCCCTAAACCGTACCAAGAAGACTTGCCACAAAGCAACTAACAGCAACAACATTTGTCAGATCAAAATCTCTATTACTTTGTGCATTACAAATCATTTACATCAGAAAGACAAGTGTTAAACACCTTGGAATTGGAAAAGTAGTATTTCATATTACTTTGCACAAGTCTTGCAGACAGCAAAGGGTTCAGGACTACAGAAAAATCAGGGCCATGTTTCTCCTCTTCAGCAAATGAAATGGGATTACCTTATGTCTCCAATCAGACAGGATGCAATTCAAGATGCTAACCTGGCAAGAAGTTTGATTGGGATTTTTTGTTTGTTTTTTTCAAATCAGGTTAGTTTTGTGGTGTTGAATTCCCCTTGCCATGTCATGTTATTAGATGGAAACAATGTCCAGTACAAAGCAAGGAACAGAGCACTATACTGAGAATGGGCAGCAGTGGAACTTCCTGTCTTAGTAGTTTGAGATAATATAACTTCCTCACACCCTAACTTATAAAGTGCCAAAATTTCTTGTTGGAAAGTGCAAAAAGTGTCTTTACTTGGAGATATGCATAACATTTCTAAAAGCTCAACAATGCTGATATACTGCAAGCCTTATGCTAAAGTCTGATTTTGACTTGTGAAGTAAGCATTTTCCTATCTATTTCACTTACTGGGCCCAATCTGGTAAATGCAGCCTGAGCAAAACCAACCAAACAACCACAACCCCAGCAAGAATATGCATGCTGTTCCTTCTGCCTTTTCCCCAGCAAATAGGAGAATATTCACCTGCGATGTGGGAAGTCCTTCCAAAGGAAGGGATTTGGACCAAGACATTCCATCCTCCCAGGCAGGTGATCTGGCTGCTTAGTTATAGAGGGAACCCTAATCTCTCCTGCAAAACCATACCTAATATATCTATCAGTTATTCATTTTGTCAGGAAGAGACAACCACCCTTTCCTTCCTCCACAATCCTGGAAGTAAGAACTAACAGTATTCCCTAGGATATGGAATATGTAAGTACTTCTCCAATAACTATGCAAAGTGGAAGAGCTGCAACTTAAAATGACTGAAGATTATCTTTTCTCTGTGAAAATTAAAAACTGTAGCACATTTTCATTCAATAATCACTGGATTCTTAGGGAAATCTGAATTAATTGAGTTTCTCACTTCATATAGTCTGTGATCCTGTTGATCTCAATTACAGCATTTACAAAACTTTCTAAAATACCAAGATTGGTTGAAAAAAACGCAGAAATATGCAATCTCTGAAGGAGCTGCAAAATGAAATAAAATCTGAAAAAATAAATTTAAAATTTTGTTCTGTACATTCACGATGACAAGGATTTTGTTACCTAACATTCATGATGTTATTGCCAACATCCCAGAAAAAGATTGGCAGAGATACAAAAATTCACCTTACCCATAATCATCAATCAGGTGAGAACCAAGCACTACGACATCAAGCTCAAAGAACTGTGGTTCTGCCTTAATACCAAACATAATGGGAGCTAATTTTGAATAATCAGCACGGTTGCAAGTAGCAACACAAACACGAAGTTTGTGGTTGTTTCCATTCTTCTCCATGACTTCTTTTTGCTTCTGTTTTGAAAGATTCTTGAAATACACTTCCTGAAATAACAGGGGGGTAAAAAAAAAAAAAAGCAGCAGCATTAATAGTAATCTTTATAGAAAGTAAATGAACTGGCATACACAAGTGCAGCCCAGAATTGTGGACACATACTAACTCATCCATTGATAACAGACAACAGATACCTTACAGTACCTATAATTAGGAGATTTTAGAAAAGGAAAGATTTTTTTTTTTAGTTAAAAATCACTTATTTATAGAAATAGAGGTATTAAAATTAATACATAAAAATTCTGTATAAACAATATTTAAGTATTATGAATTTCAACTGCAATTAAACAGTAAAATTACTTTTTCCTGTTCAGATGGAAACTTCTTTATAAGTGGAAAAATTATTGATGCCTTACTAAATGAAAGAAAAAAATATCATATTCCAAAACCACACAATGGCACAATCTGCTAAAAGATACATCCACTGACAGACTCTGTGAACAAAAAGAGAAAGTTTTTGCCTGAGTCAGTTTACTTATCTCTTAAACACACTTTGGTGAGGCAAAGTGAGTTAAACATTGACTTCTAAACCCTTCCATACTATTTTGTAGGCCAAAGTACATCAAGATATTCAATAATATTGGGTTACAATAAAAGAACAACTTGTGGAGACAAGCAGATGAATAAGAATGATGATTATCATCAGGCAATTTGGAGGCTATTGGAAAGAAAAAAAAAAAAGGGTTTCTGACAATTGAAATGCCATGGAAACCCAGTATTTTTACAAGCAACATCAACAGTTACTGTAACAAGACGTTTTCTCTAATCCCATTTTACAGCTTGTTTAGTAGCCTATTAAACTATGTCATCATTTTTAATGTTTACCTATCCTCTGTTTACCATTTTACCTTGCTGGTTTTTGGTAGTTGTTTTTTTTTTTTTAATGTAGCAATTGGAAAAAACCTTTTAAAGAAAAAAAAAAAGCCTATTAAAAAAACATACAGCAGTAACTCCCCCAAAATAACCCAAATTCGCTCTCCCCCCCCAAACAGAAACTACTAAGTTGGTAGCAGAGGGTATCAGACCAGCTATTTATGTTTTTTGTTGTTCTCCTTCTGAAAATAACTGAATTTTAAGTAAGTACCATTCTTTCGGTATGAAATCTAATGTTATGTCAGATTTTTACTCCAGTTTAATGGCAAGTAAACTTTTTCCACATTAATGCACAAGGATTGCTCATCTCTGACTCAGAGCAGTATCAATCTCTCTACTGGTTTTGACAGCTAGGGAAGCTCTTTCCGAGATGCTGCTATGCAAGCATGACAATACTGACATCCAATTTCATGCTCCTTTTATATTACATTTAAATTTTTTCAGTAAATTTTTGAAAGAAAGGCTATTGTGACATCCCACTCTTATGAAACTTACAAAATTCCGTAACTTTTCAAAGATTTCCCTATTTTTAACACAGATTAGTTCAGGTTTTAGCACACATAATGAAACAATGTTGTGGTATAATAGTCATGTTAGATAGATCAGGAATCTATCCCAAGTTATCAAAGGTAAGAGACATTTCTAGTCTCCTCTTACAATCCATTATGGCTCTGGGCTCTGCAAAACTATGACCAGCAGTGATATTTTTTGCTAGTTTAACTACAACAGCCATGATTCCCGAGAGAGTAGTTTACATTACCTTTCAGAATGAAACTGAAGTGCCAAAAAGAAAAGATGGCTGCTGTGACTAAACTCATAAGAAATGGCATTTCTCATTTACTCAAGGAAAGCAGCTATGGCTATGCCAATCAACTTCAGTAGAATAGCTACAGCCTGGAATTTCAGCGTTTGATTACTATCATGACAAATTAAGCTCAGTACTATGGATTCAGCCATAAAGTAATAAATATTATCTGGTTTACACTGAGCCCCTTCATTTGAATTTACATTTGAACCTTACTTCAAAAGTAGTACGCTAACTAATTACTGGTTTACCCTTTCAAAGGGTCAGGTGATAATCCTCCAGGCAAACTAATTATTTCCTCATGCTGAAAACGCCTGCTGTTATATGCGTATATGATGGCTGTTTTAATTTAATCTTCTCTTTCTTTTTGTCCAACAGGCTTGAAATATTTTAAATGTATGTAAGAAATTCAGTACCTCATGTTGAAAATGTAGAGAGAGTACTTTGCAGAATTTCAGATGCTGTATAAAGGTAGGTCAGAGTAGTACTTAGTACCTAGTCATTACTAGGTGGGACTAGTAATCTTCACCAGAAAGGAGAAGAAATAAAACACTGCTCCATGAAGGACTACTTGAAATAAGTAATCTGTAGTTGTTTTGGTCTACTGCTCTTCCATACCCTATCTTAAAGCTTTTAGACTATTAGAAGTTCAAGGACTTTTTAAGACTGGGGATTTCTGGGCCAGATTTTACAGCAACCAAGTAGCTACTGTTTCCATTAGCAGTCTCAAGTGCATAAGACACCCCTTCATCAGCATTTCACAAACAAATGATACCACCTGTAGACTCTACATTCACATTTCTAAAGTGATTATTTTCAAAATCAAGAGCCTGGAATACTCCTCTTTACAATCTCTACACTCTGCATATGCCCGCGTGCTTGTGGAGTCATCCAATCTTCCCGCTTGCTTCGTATAGGCTATTCTGCCCAAAACTCTTCCCACACCATGTACTAGTATGCGTATTCATGCCACCCATGGCGCCATTGCTTCCATATCGCGTCTATGCACACGCATCTGGGGCCTGTTCCTGCAGCCCTATGCAGGTGACCATATACAAAAGTCTTTCAACAGCACCCTTGAACACTTCTGTGCGAGTGGAAAAAGCATTCTCGCTATCACCCTGCATATTTGTTTCTTGTTATCACCCCGTGCACATATTACCCTGTGCTTCGGCGAGAAACCCTTCCCACCATTTCCCCTCACGAATAAGATCAACCTCTTCACTGCCCCCCTTCCTTCTATGCATGTGGGATCACCCATTCTACACCTCCGAAGTATATTTATTATTATAAGCACGTTTATTACCCAAGTGCCGGGTCTGCCTTTCTGTACCTCCTTTGTTCCACACCTGCAAAGTACTGTTCCTGCTGTACACCCCCAATACACTCTAGCACACACATCTGCACAGAAAACCCTCCTGCCACCCAACATGCATGTGTGCACACATCCGTGTGCGGGGTCCTTTCCTCTATAGGCCGCTTAAAGCCACATATGCAAGTCCAGTCCTTCAAGACGTCTCCAGTGCGCCGAAGCGCACACGTGCCTTTCTGTGGACAACCCGTCCATTCTCCCGACGGGCACGCGTACACACCCGCACCTACGGCCATCCTCTTTGTTCTCCGAAAGGACTCATGCGTACCCCGCCACCTGCAGCAGTCACAGGCCCCTGCATCTCCCCAGGACGCAGACATGCCCCGGCAAGGCCGTTCCCGCCGAACTCCCCCCACCACAGACCCGGGCACTCAGCCCCCGCGCAGGCCCACGTGCCTCATGCCCCGCCGCACACGCCTGCGCGCGCCCTGCACGCTTCGCCCAGCACCCACCCTCGCAGCAGCGCCCCAGGCGCATGCGCGCCCCGCCGGCCTCCCCCCGCCCCAGCCCCACGCTGGCCGCGGCGCACTACAGCGCCCACGCGCAGCGGGCGCAGCGCTTCCCGCCCGACGACGCCGGGGCGCGGCCACCAGCGGCTCTGCAGAGCTCCCGCTCCCGCCCCCGCCACCCGGGCCGTTAGCCGGTGCCGCGCGCCCCTCCCGCCCGGCAGCACGACCTGAGCGGCCCCGGTCCCTCTGGGCGCCCAGACACCCCGCGTCGGCCGGGCCTGGCCAGCGCGACCCTGCTTCGCGGTCACCTCACTCCCCGCCGAAGCCGCCGCGGCGGCGCTGGAGCCGAGCGCATCAAAGGCCGAGCCGGCAGGAAGGCCCCGCCCCCAGCAGGGCGGTCCCGCCCCGGCCGCCTCAGCGGAGGGCTGGGGGAGGGGCGGTCCCGGGCTGCCGGCAGCCGCGCCCCCCGCTCGGAGCTGGCCGCGGGGCTGCGGCCTTTTCTACTGGCCTCGCACCACCGACCTACTGTCGCGGGCGTCTTCAGAGTGACGGGGCAGGAGCCGTGAGCGGCGTCGAGCTGGGTATCTCCCTGACGAAGGGCTGAGCACGGGGGCTGTCCGTGGTGGTGGTTGCAGGGTCATATACTGCTTTGCCTTCATAACGAGGAACCGCATCCTTGTGTCAGGACAGCCTCTTACTGTCGGTTTATATATGGAATAACCTGATGCAATATGCATAGGAGGAATCCAGTTAAAACTGCTGAATGACCTCACAGCTCCAGTGGGGATTACCATCGTGTTAGGAGCTTTTAAAATGAGGGCTGTCTGAAAACTATGAACTGTGAGGTTGCCTGTAGGAGATGCAAAGCGAGAACAGAAACAGCCCATGGCAATGCATGGAAGTATAAGGAGGTTGCCTGAACTTGCAGGCTGTGAGGAACTACAGCCCTTTACGATTAGAGCACCTGCCTGTAGCTCATGAGGAGTTTCTGGGCATGCTGCAGAATTCTATTACTTTAGTGTTAATGCAGCCAAGAATGCCTCCATGTCCTTAAATCCTGTTGACTTCACTGGCATGTGACACAATCAAAGAAAGCTGTTAAACGAGCTGTCAAGTATTGTTGATCATCTGTGTGTTTCAGTTGACTGTAAAAGAGATGTGTCTTGTTTTCTCACACTGGATGTGTTTTGGAGTCAGTGTTGCCTCTTATTAGTGAGATTACCTTGACTTGGATCCTAATTCAACACTCTAGGCACCATGTGTAACAACAGCAACCTATGCCCACTATATTTTGCTATGGAAGCACCTAAATAAAATGTTTTGGTAGCTCGTGTTACACAGTCCTAGTAAAATGAGAATTCTTCACCATTTTTCTCCCTCTGATAGATCTCATATTTGTGTGGCTGAAGCCTGACAGTCTAATGTGGTAGGGCCAGCCACCTGATCAAGCCTGTGCCACATTCAGCTGTTTGGTACCTGTACTCTGACACAGTTTTTCAGTCCAAATTGTATCTTTGTTCATCCATATAATTAATACCCGAGGTGTATCAAATCCCTTCTGCTTTTGCCCTCTACTTCGCAGAAAAATTAGCCTTAATAGTGACTCCTGTGTCTGACATTCCTAAAAGAAAATAGATGCAAGGAATGGGAGTGGTTGCATTCCTGTCCTTTACTAGGGAGAAAAAGTTGACTTTTCTAGCATTTACGAATATTTGTTTAGAAAGGCTTTGAGGAACAAATACTGAAGTCTTCAACTAAAAAAAGATCTTAAATAGGAATTATGGAAATGTAATTTAAAAAGTAAAGTAAAAAATCTTTAAGACTTGGCCTAGAGAATTTAAAATTCTGAATTTACTGTTTCTCAAGAGAGACAGAAAGAACATCTTATGGTGACATTCATAAAGTCCTCAGACAGCTGTGGTCCCATGAGTCACAGCTCCTCAATGCCTCAGTGTTTTGAGAATATTGCAGCACACCCACTTCTCAAATTACCGGGGATCTTAACGTTAAATACTGAGTAAGAGCAACTGGAAGGCACCTTGTAAGCAGACGTAACCAAAATGATTAGTTCATTCTTTGTAACTAAACAACATAGAAATAGGAGCAGGTTAGACAATGCTTTAATATTGTGTTTGTACACCTATGGCTATGGATATGCTACTATGCCCAAAGACAATTGGACAAGGAGTAGTACGGACATGCTGCTATGTTCCCAGTACAGCCCCAGCCCATCTTGACAAAGAGTCGAGGGTGGTTAGAATAATTGGTTTGTGTTAAGGGTGCCAAATCATTGTCAGGGACCATGCACCATGAAGAAGGGAAGCAAGTTACATAAGCAAGGTGGGATTGCACATGCCCATAAGAAGGGGTCAACTAAAGGACACACCTGTACGACCACCAAGGACCAGCAGAAACCCCCACAGAAGCCCCTTGGAGCTCAAGGACGCATGCGTAATGACCACGCGAATATGGTAATTAGTTCTGGGAAACAGAATGAATATGCATGATCATTCCGGGAAATTTGATGCATATGTATGTAATTGGACAATATAAGTTTTGGTTGATGCAACCTGCGGTATGCATGCTAGGTGGAACGATCCCCCGTGCATCCAGCGCCGTAATAAAGAATGCCTGCTTCTTAATACTATATTGGTTTTAAGGCGTTTGATTCCCGATTTCGGTGACAGTTTTGGCGACCCAGGTGGGACCCGGCTTCTGAATTTTGACGGATCCGAGGGATCGCAGGACCTCCAGCTGGCACCGAGGGATTCTTGGGGAGAACCTCTGATCCCTGGACTGAAGAATTCTGAGCAAGATCCCCTGGGACAAGGTAATAAGGCATTCTTCTAACAGGCAACAGAACTCTAGGTAGGACGTGGGTTAGAGTCTCACTCTGGGCAGTACGTGGGGTTAGTCCCACTTTAGGTAGGACGTGAGTTAGAGTCCCACAAAAGGTAGGACGTGGGTTAGAGTCCCACTAAAGCCTGCTCGTAAGGCACGGCGAAAGCTACGCAGGGTTGGGCTAAGAGGTATCTCGGTTTGTAAGTCTCTGCTAGGCGAAAGCCTGTGGAGCAGGGCCCAAGGGGGAGTCTTCAACGGGGGTTTGAAGTCTCCAAGGTTGGGATTTCTGGCAGGGGGCTGGAATCCCAGAGGGAGCTCCAACAAGGGTTGGGGTCCCTCTGACTTGTGCTTGTGATAGTGCACAATCACAAGCACTAGTCGTTTGGGAAATGGGTACATTTCCGAGTAAGAAACCCATCCCACGAAGAACACCTTTGGAATGTTTTTTAAAACACTGGAAAGATCTGGGGGGTGATCCTTTGACTCGAAAACAATTAATTGAATATTGCAATCATTGGTGGCCAATGTATACTTTGGAAGGTGGGGAGAAATGGCCAGAAAATAGTACATTGTGATATGATACCATCTTGTAATTAATGTTATTTTGCAAAAGGGAAGGTAAATGAGATGAAATACCTTATGAGGTATTTATTTTTGTTTTGAGAAATCATCTGGAGTGGCAAAAACAGTGTGGGATTATCCAGTAAGATTTTATGGCATTGACTTTGGAAAAAAACAGGGAAGGAATAAGAGTTTAAGATGATGTTGCTCTGCCTGTAGCATTGGAAAAGGGAATGTCCCAAAGTGAGAGAATTGGATCTTTCACTAAAGGCAATTAAGTTGATGACTCTGAATGATGAGGACTGAAGGAGACTGGGGGAGTCAACCCCAGCTGAACGCCTGGTTACATTAAAGCTGGGGAATGATGAAGTAGAATTTTTAGTTTATATAGGGGCAACATATTCGGTATTAAATATATGCAAAGGGGGGTTTAGTCATAAAACTATAAGTGTTGTTGGGGCAACAGGGCAGAAGGAAAATCAGCCGTTTTTACAACCTTTGAAATTTGAATTGGGAAAGCAATGGGTAACTCATCAATTTTTGTATATGCCAGAATGTCCATCATCTTTGTTAGGAAGAGATATATTGAGTAAATTGAATGCACAAAATAATTAAAAAAAAAAAAAAAAAAAGGGGAGACTCAGCTGTTAATATCTGAATCAAAAGCTGTGGAAGTGAGAATTTTTATGTTACAGAACACACCAAGACCGAAGAAATACATTCCTGCAGAAGCAGAGGATGCAGTAACACCCTTGGTATGGGCTAGTGGAATTCCAGGTCAGTCTAAATTGGCAGAACCAGTAAAGGTTGTTCTAAAATCTGGAACTAAACCGGTAAGACAAAACCAGAATCCTATTAAGTGGGAAGCTAGAAAGGGGTTGGAAGAATTAATAATGAAATTTTTGAATTATGGATTATTGATAGAGTGTGAATCAGAATATAACACCCCGATATTGCCAGTGAAAAAGCAGAATGGCAAGGAATATAGGTTAGCTCAAGATTTAAAAGCCGTAAATCAGGTTGTTCAAGACATTCACCCAGTAGTAGCTAACCCATATACCTTGCTGACATCCTTAAAAGAAAAACATAAGTGGTTTACTGTACTTGATCTCAAGGATGCTTCCTTCTGCATACCTCTAGACAAGGATAGCCAGGCATATTTGCCTTTGAATGGAAAGCCCCACCACTGGATGCAAGACACAACTCACCTGGACAGTGCTACCTCAAGGGTTCAAAAATAGTCCTACAATATTTGGTAATCAATTGGCAAAGGAATTGGAAGTGCGGAGAAAAATAAAATTTGGAAGGAATAATATTGCAGTATGTAGATGACATCTTGATAGCAGCAGAGACTCAAGAGCACTGTTTACAAGTGACCATCAGCTTGTTGGAATTTTTTTCTGGGACAAGCAGGATACCGAGTATCAAAAAGCAAGGCCCAGACTGGGAAAGAGACTGTGATATATTTAGGCTTTGAAATTTTGCAAGGACAAAGAAGATTGGGAGCAGGCAGAAAGGAAGCAATTTGTCAAGTTCCAGAACCCAGAACGATACAGGAGTTGCGGACATTTTTGGGTATGGTCGGGTGGTGTCGATTAAGCTTTGAAAGGATCCCAGGAGAATCACCTGTTGTGGACACCTGAGTGTTGGACAGCTTTTAAAAATCTGAAGAAGGCTTTGATGCATTAGGACTCCCAGATTTAGCAAAGCCTTTTGAATATTTGTACATGAGCGATAACATCTTGCTTTGGGTATGTTGACTCAAAAATTAGGAACTTGGAAACGGGCCATTGGGTATTTTTCTAAGCAGTTGGATAGTGTCAGCAAGGGTTGGCCTGGATGTTTGCGAGCTGTGGCAGCAACTGTACCCTTAATCCAAGAAGCAAGGAAATTAACCATGGGGCAGAAATTATGGTTTATGTCCCACATATGGTAATTTCTGTCTTGGAGCAAAGAGGGGAGCATTGGCTGTCCCCAAGCTGCATGCTCAAATACCAGGTCACTCTCTTGGAACGGGATGATGTGGAACTTAAAACTACAACAGCAGTGAACCCAGCAATGTTTTTGAGCTCGGAAATGGGTGAGTCTTTACACCATGATTGTTTGCAAACTATTGAATAGGTATATTCTAGCAGACGGGACCTGAAGGACGAACCATTGCCTAATCCTGGTTTGGAGCTGTTTACGGATGGAAGCAGCTTTGTCTGAGATGGAAAACGGATGGTGGGGTATGCAGTGGTTACCACCACCCTGGGTGATGAAAGCTGAAGCTCTCCCTGTGAATACATCAGCACAGAAGCAGATTCACACACATGGAGCTATCTGGAAGCAAAGAGGACTGTTGTCAGCTCAAGGATCGCCCATTAAATATAAGGAAGAAATTCTTCAACTCCTCCAGGACGTCCAGCAGCCCAAGGAAGTAGTGGTAATGCATTGTAAAGCACATCAATTTGGACAAACTGGTAAATGTGGGCAACTGATTGGCTGATAAAACTGCTAGAGAGGAAGCGGAGCAAAGCATCCTTGCCCTGGTACCAGTAAAACAGGTAAAACTTCCAACCCCGAAAACAAATTATGGTAAATTGGATATATTATTGGCAGAACAGTTGAGAGCATTAGAAAATGAGGTGGGTAACATCCACCCAACAAGTCATAGTTACCCCACAAATAATGATAAAAATAGCAGAGGAAAAACAGAGAGAAACACATGGGGGAATTGAAGCGATGATTGTGGATTTACAGAAATCAAGATTGCTGTGTGCACATCCCAAATGTTACAGCTGCTTTGAATGAACAAATAGATGATATGAAGAGGGTGGCACAGCAGACTCAAAGTTTAAGGAGTGAAATGCAAACAAATTGGTTAGGCTAAATTTTGAGACATTTTGGATTTCCTCTTAAAAGATGGATAACTGAGTTGTTACAGACACTAATCATTTTGATTACAGTTGTTTTGGTGATTTGTTTGGTTTATCAATGTTTAAAGAAAATGTTGACACAGACAATGTCTAGGAATTCTGTAGCAATTTTAAAATCAGTGATGAAGCATCGTACACCAATGCCAGGAGAGAAGCCACCTGCTTATGTTGAGTTATGAAAGATTAAGAGTGGAAGTATTAAAAAGATAATTATTTCAAAACTTCCAAAGGGGGGAAATGTAACCAGATGTGACCAAAATGATTAGTTCGTTCTTTGTAACTAAGCAACATAGAGATAGGAGCAGGTTAGACAATGCTTTAATATTGTGTTTGTACACCTATGGCTATGGATATGCTACTATGCCCAAAGACAATTGGACAAGGAGTAGTACGGACATGCTGCTATGTTCCCAGTACAGCCCCAGCCCATCTTGACAAAGAGTCGAGGGTGGTTAGAATAATTGGTTTGTGTTAAGGGTGCCAAATCATTGTCAGGGACCATGCACCATGAAGAAGGGAAGCAAGTTACATAAGCAAGGTGGGATTGCACATGCCCATAAGAAGGGGTCAACTAAAGGACACACCTGTACGACCACCAAGGACCAGCAGAAACCCCCACAGAAGCCCCTTGGAGCTCAAGGACGCATGCGTAATGACCACGCGAATATGGTAATTAGTTCTGGGAAACAGAATGAATATGCATGATCATTCCGGGAAATTTGATGCATATGTATGTAATTGGACAATATAAGTTTTGGTTGATGCAACCTGCGGTATGCATGCTAGGTGGAACGATCCCCCGTGCATCCGGCGCCGTAATAAAGAATGCCTGCTTCTTAATACTACATTGGTGTTAAGGAGTTTGATTCCTGATTTCGGTGACAACCTTAGGTTCAATTCATTCACTTAAGTTGTTTTCATTGTTCTCTGCATCACTAGATTTTTTTTTGTGCATGTTGCACATTGCTTAAAAACCTATGTGCGTTCTGGAAATGACATTATAAGTAAGTTTTAATTGTCTCCTGTAAATGCTTTCAGGTTATGATAAGCTCACCAGTATATCTGCAGCTCAGCTGGTTTCACTGAAACAAAATGCTGAGGAAGAGCCTGAATCATATTTGAGCATGAGTGTATGAAAGTGTATATATATATTTATAAATTCAGAATTATACTAGTACTTATGCAGCTAGAAGCAACTGAATTGAGAGTTAATTATTCTTACAACAGCATCCATGCATCTCTTGATGTGTTTTTTTCCAGAAGGGTTCTAATGGTATTTCAGCATCTTGCAGCACAAGCTGCAGAAGAAGGGGGAAGGTTTATGCTCCTTTTGGTTGTTTCTCCCCCACAGACCTCACATAGCACATAAATAGGATGAAATTTATCTTGTGTTACTGATTGAGCCCTGCCCCAAGTCTCTCCAGGGCAGAGACAAATGCTATCCAGAAAGATGAGATGGGAGCAGAAGCCTTAGCCCATACTCTGCCTGCTCCAGTCAGCCTTACCCTTTGCTGCTCAAAATCTCTAATGACACTGAAGATGGCCTCCTGTCCTTTCCAAGCCCTGAGGCAGTACTGGGGCTCCTTAGAGCAGTAGGGTCTCAGTGTTCACATTAATTCATTGGCCTTCTCCTCATCAAAAAGCTATGCAGAAATGATAATAGTCCTGCAGGGACTAAATGGACATGAATACATAAAGTGCTGGGAAATGCTGGAGATGAGGAGCTTACTTCTTTCTAGAGAGGTCATACTGCTTAAGATTTGAACAGAAGGACCAAGATCATCTGGTTTGGTTTGCAGCTGGCTCAAAGATCATACTCTTTGGAAACCCATCCTGAAAGAGGTGAAAGGTGCTAAACTGTGGCCTGACAAGGGATTTGTCAGTGCATGACTTATGTCCAGGAAATGGGTAGTGTGGACAGTCAGTAGCACTGTGACCTTCTGCACTGGGGCTAAGCACCGTGTTACTTCTTCCCTCCTGAAAGCAAAGGAACATGTCTCTTTAAATCAACATCTACATGAGGTGGAGTTTTAATTACTTCTTCCCTTAATTCTGCATTTACATCCATTTTATTTATGTGAAAACCAGTTGCTGAGTGGAAGAAAGTGAAAACTTAAGCTAAGATTTTCAAAAGCAACTAGAAGCAGCTGTCCATGTCAATTCTGTACTGTCCGGCCTGAAACACTTGAAAGCAACCTGAATTTTAAAGGTAAGGGCCATAGTGCTTTCAGAAGAGCAGGTCCTTCTGACACAGCCAAACTAATAACTTTTGAAGATTCTGGCACAGCAGGGCTCAACTGCTGTGAATGCACTCCATTATGAATATCCCTTATAGGAAAAGACCAAGTAACACGTGATATAGGGAGAATATAAGCAGATACACACAGTAAGGAAAGCATAACAAGTTACTACCTTCCTGAATTTTCCTGTTTGTCCTTCCCAGTTAAAACTACCAGGTGAGCTGTGCAGTTAGTAGTAACTGTAAGCAACCACAGCAGTGTGTTAGATAGGCTAGTATCACATCATGGGCTTGCAGCTTATATCTGATGTTTCAGAGACAGGAAAGAGATGGAGAATAAGACAATGACATACATGCTATGCAAAGAGAAACTTGGGGTTTTATTCTCTTGTCACCACAATATAGACCTCTCACATCTTTGCTCAGTGCCTTATGCTAACACAAAAAGAGGACCTGCATGTAGATAAGATTGTTAGGCACAGAATTCCCAGCCAAGGGAGAAGAAATCCAAAACTGTGTGAAAATTTGTTCCCTGTCTCAGGGAGGATATGTGTCCAAAGAAGAGCAACAAAGCTGGTGAAGGGTCTAGAGCACAAGTCTTAATGAGGAGCGGCCGAAGGAACTGGGGTTGTTTAGTCTGGAGAAAAGGAGGCTGAGGGGAGACCTTATCGCTCTCTACAACTGCCTAAAAGGAGGTTGTAGAGAGGTGGGGGTCAGTCTCTTTTCCCAAGAAACAAGTGATAGGATGAGAGGAAACAACCTCAAGTTGTACCAGGGCAGGTTTAGATTGGATATTAGGAAATATTTCTTCACTGAAAGGGTTATCAAGCATTGGAACAGGCTGCCCAGGAAGTGGTTGAGTCACCATCCCTGGAGGTATTTAAGAGACATGTAGACGTAGCGCTTAGGGACATGGTTTAGTGGTGGACTTGGCAGTGTTAGGTTAACAGTTGGACTTGATGCTCTTAAGTGTCTTTTCCAACCTAAATGATTCTATGTTAAAATCAGGTGTGTCAAAAACCCAGGTAACAAGCAGAGTTGTGAATCTCATTGAAATAACTAGGAATTAGCTAAAAAATATCACAGGGTTTTCTTTAGAGCTTCCAATGTTCTCTAACATATTAACAGCCTCTTCTTTCTTATTGGAAAGATGGCATACGCTGATGTCTGGTGTATTATGATAGAATTGCATTTGCCTATATCCTATACAATTTGAGTCAAGTTTCCAGTAACTAGCTAAAGTTGTAGGATGCGATAGAGGCATGGTATGAAAAGTAAGCTCTGTTCTAGGGGATTCCTTGGTTGGGGGTGGAGGGAGTGCGATAGTATCTATCTGAAACCCATGCAAAGCACTGGAAAGAGTGCTGGCAACCTCAACAGGATTTTTTTCAGTTCGCTCTCTCTCTAACAACTTGAGCTTTCATCTTAACTTCAGCTGAAAAAATCCACAAAACTTTTCTTTCCCACTCCCTCTCTCTAAAAATAAAATTGTGGAACTGACCCACTTTTTGCTGTCATCATGTGATTCACTCTGCTTGTGTGATCTGTTTAATCCTTCAAAAGGGTCTGTTTTCTTTACTTGGATGAAAAGCTCTTAAGGTTATGGTTTGTCTGTTTCTTCTGAAGCTCCACTCCTTTTCAGTCCTGCTGGAATAAATATGATTGCTATTGCTGATTGTTGACACACATCAAACATCTACTGAAGAATATGACACAGTTCAACATACCCAAATTGACTTTAAACCAGTTGGTCTTGAACAATGATGGCAGCCTAGGCTGGGGTGATTCTGGTGATGGAATTCCTCCCCTTACTGTGCTGATGCCTGTGCTGTGCATCTAAACCCCTTGATCAGCAGTCAACATGGTTTACTTAAAACAACTTGGGGTATGTTCAAACAGGAATGAATAGAGCCGCTGTACATACTCAGAGTATTTGGACAAAAGCCAGTGAGGAATCAACTTGATTGGAAGCTGTCATCACTAGGTAAGAACAGTGGGTAAGTTTGCCAAACACCAGATCCCAGTTTCCACCTCAGCTACAGGTGAGAGAGTTATTTGTTATGCATGCTTGGTCAAGGAAACCATGCAGAAGAAACAGCCAAGTTATCTGGATGCAAATGGTTCTCATATGGGAAAGACCAGAAGGCAAGTTCTGTTAAACTTTCTCAGTTATGGTCACTTTGGGCTTTTATCATAATAACAAGTTGTTTTATTTCTTTAAAAAGGCAAGTTTGCAAGACTGAGCTTAATTCTCTATCCAGCTTTCAGTGGAAGCTAAACCTATGTCATTTCTGCTTCATTCCTACTGTATTATCACAATTTTAAAGATGGAAGATACCAAAATTACCATGTTCCAGTGGTGCTGTGGTTCTAATCTTGTGTTCTGCCCTGCACCATGCAGCCCTCTGCCCTCACTGCAGTCTTCTTTTCAGTGGGTGCAGAGACTAAGGGTGGATTGTGTTGTCTGTCCAGAGAGGAGCAGCTGTGCATGTGGATCTGTGGATACTTGTGAGCTCTAACAAAGGTGCAAGAGCTGTGCTGTCTTGGAGCAGGAAGTCCAACAAGCCAGAAACTGGGAGAAAAGGAGAGGAGTAGCCAGAAATGATCATCTAGTGAGAAGACTGCCTAATTTTTCCACTCAAAATTGACATACAGTGTTGAAAAGAAAGTAAAGTTAAATGGCTGGCAGTAAGGAGGAATACTGCATCAAACTCTGGCCTCTTGTAACTATTAATAAATATCTCCTGTGTTGCGAACAGGTCTAGAGGTTCCTCTTTGCTCTTCTTGTCCAACTAGTATCTCTTTTCTACATCTTTCTTATCCATTCTGAGGCTCTATGGCATCCTATTTGCATGCATCTGTGTTTTCAATGTGACTGTCAGCTGACAAATATTTGAAATATTCTGTCTTCGCTGGTAATTCCTAATTTCTAATTTTAAGGGGTACTAATGCTACTACATAATTACAAGAAAAAATCTGTTAAACAGAGATCTAATGTCAGGAGTAAAGAATGATAACAGTAAACATGTATTTCCACCTTTCTTCCATATTTAAAGAATTTGTTTTGTGTGTAGTCTGTGGACTTCTACTTTGGGTATTAACTGCACTAAGACAAAAAATGCGATGAATGAAGAAAATGTGATTGTAAAGATGGTTACAGTACAAAGCATATAGTCAGTTTACAGTTTCAAAGACAGATGAGGAAATCTTGAGAAACAGACAATATAAAACGGGCAAAAAAGTGTAGCTGTAGCTGTTCATTAAGCAAAGGGTAAATCCTCCTGTCTTGGAAGCTTGTAACACACTAGGTATCATTAGCTGAGTTATTCAAAAGTCGTCTTTAATCATGTGACTTTTACAGCAATCTTAAATCCTAAACTATTACATGGCTATTATAATTTCCTGAAACAACTTCATATTTTTCATTTGAAGAAGCTTGCAGGGGTGTAATGGAAGGCTCAAATGCCAGCCAAAAGCACAGGATTTCTGCATCAGGCATTACACAAAAGTACATCTTTGTTTTTAATTCTGGGTCAAGAATAACATCTCCTCATGTTTTGTTTGGAGTATCTATAGCCCTTATTTTCATTACCAGCTATCTCCAGAAATGGTTTTGCTTTTCCAAACAAGAAACAAAAGTCAAGGAAAAGTAAAAACAAGCACACAATTTAAAAGAAGTACTGTCTCTAAAGAGTGCATAGAAAGCCTTCAACCAACAAACCTTCTGTAAATGTGCTTTACTTGGACAGGAAGCCAGGAACTTGTAAATGATGAAGAGCAAATCTCTGGAGTTCAGGATGACATTTAGGAAAGAAAAAAAACCCCCACATGTTAAATGGCCATTTACTTCTTTCCTTCCTTCTCTGTGATACTTATCTGGAAAAAAAGTCACGTGAAGAGCATCTGAGTCGGCTGTTATTCTGACTTAACTTTCAGGATAGTCTAATTTTCTCAGCTGGATTTGCTATCCATGTTCTTTTATTACAGCTTTGATTTAGTAATGGATGTTTAATGAAAGATGGTCCAGAATTACAAAGAAATAAAAACAACTGCTAAAATATTCCCTGATTTTGCAGGAAGGGCAACTCTTCCAATAGATCTTCTAACTTCAACACACATGTCCGTAGGCTATGCTGAGTCCCTCCAGGAAAAACCATACACTATTGAAAGACTAGCAATCCATTTTCCCAAGGCCCTCTGTATGCCAGGATGTAGGAGGTTACTCAAAATCATGTAGCTACCGATCACCTTCTGACTAGCCTGGCTGCTGAGGCAGTATTATTAGAAACTCAGCCGGAATGTCCCTGCCATTTGGCTAGTGAGACTCCGTATTGTGACAGGCTCTCCCTCTTACTTTTCCTGTGCTTTGTGGAACCTCCTTGTGTATCTCTGAAAGGCAGTTATGAAATACTGACATTGTGTAGCATGCTGTCATGCCTGTATTTTCCCATACAAAGTTCTATGAGCTATCTTAATCTTTTACAATGAAATTGTAAGAAAAAGCATTCAATTTGAAGAGGATTTTCAAAGGGACATTTTATATTTTCAAAGCTAAGTACTTAGTGAGGAAATCACTATGACTGCGTTCTACCACATCAAATCATGCTGGTTCACGGAAAAGATTACAGGGATCCTTGACTCTGCCCTAGTCTCAGTTTTACATAACCTATAAAAATCCCTTTTCCCTAAGCAGCACAGTGTTGATGGGAATCTGCTTTCCTTAATTACTTCCCCTAGTGTGCGCTGCCAACCTTCTTACTAGCTGAAGTTCTCCAGGCTGCAGGTAGACTTGTTAAGTATGATATGCTAAAGGAGCAATGCAGCAGAGATGAGAAATCTTCTGGTAGAAGAGTGCTTCCAAATCAAAAAGTCAATTTAGTTTTTGCATACCAATATTCTAATTTAAAGCCTTGGGAGACATGCAAATGTTCTATAGTTTCCATCAGTGCCCTTGCTTTCCTTCATGTGAATGGGGAGCTTTGTTAATTTTCACTTCTGTCCCTAAGTTGGTTTACTCTTTAGCATCTGATGTACTGACACTGTGGTGTCACATTTGGACATAGAACACCATTGGGTAACACTGCTACAAGAGGGCAAAAGATGTTGTCAATGTCTTACTTCAAAATAAAGACAACGGACATATTTTCAGTGCTTGCTGGAAATCCATTTCTTTAAAGCCTAAATCTAAGTCCTAGATGGAAGCCTTCATTGGAGAATATCCAACGTGATGATATTTCTCAACACCTCCAGATCTCAGGAAGAGCTGGAGCCAAATCTGAAGTCAAAGCTGTCTGGGAAGCAAGAGGAAAGGGAGGATATGTAAAGAAACACTTCAGAGAAAGAGGCCTTTCCAGCTGACATGGTAAGGCATTCAGATTCAAATGGGACAGGCCTTCTTTGCATAATAGGCACACACATTTTGATTTGTATTTTGACAGACATCACCTCTGATGCCTTTTCCACAGCCTTCCTGCATGCAGAGGGCCATATCCCCAGTAGCATAAAACAGCTGACAGACAGCCACAAAACCTGCTCTACATGTGGCAAAGTGAACAGCCTGGGGCAACAGCATCAGCAGAACTACTTCCTGCAGTGGGACCGCTGGCCAAGGGGCACAGAATCAGGACCACCCCCACCAGGCTTTGCTGGCTCTTTGGCCCTCTCTCCAGTGCAGCCTTCCCAACCTTTCTGGACCAGCTGTCCCTCTTCTCCCGCTGTATGCCTCTCCTCTGCTTTTCCCTCAATGTTGCTTTCACTTCACATGTTAGCTGAATGCCTTCTGAGAAAACCTACCTAAAAAATTACTCCACAGAGATCAAGCACCCTTGTTACCCTGCTTGCATTCATGTTCTCCCACCCCCTGTCCATAACCTGCTTGGATGTGAATCCTTTGAGGGTCCATGTCTTTATTCCCACTGTGCCTTTACAGCCCCTGGCATGGTGGAGCTATTCCTCATTGCCACTGGTACATCAGCAAAATAAAGCTGATTAGCAATCCTAAAACCCTGCAGAGACCACCCTCCAGGTAGCACCCCAACATGGGTGAGTCCAACCCTAATCTCTCATCTCCCAAATAATCCACAAGGAAGTCACTGTGACAAGGAATAGAGTGCTAGCTTTGGGAAGGTCACCAGCTCCCCATAGCTTGCTATGGACTTAATAATGAAAAAAGAATCCAGAGAGAATGGGCACAAACAGGCAACCGTTTAGCACCGTTCTCTGGAGAACTTCTAAATGCCCAGCACATTAGCCGGCACGGCCGCAAATCCATATGCCAGATGGAGAAACGGAGGTACAGAGACGGGTCCCCGTTGGCCCTGGAGACGGCACCTGCCACGACATCCTCGCCGAGCGGGCAGGGCAGCTACCCCCCAGGGTTCACCACACGCCGGGTGCCGGCTCGCCCTCCCGCGCAGCGCTGCCGTTGCCTGGGCCGCCTGCAGGCACGGGCTCGGCGGAACGCTGCCTACCCCGAGGAGGGCGCGGGCCGCCTGGCCGCCGCCTGCCGCCCCGGCTCGCTCGCCCGCCTGGGGACAGCCGCTCACAAAGAGCGGTTCCTGCCGCCCCTGCACGGCGGGCACGCCTGCAGGCGGTCCCCCGCCCGCACCGCCGGGCCCTCCCCCCTCGGGACCCCCGCCGGCGGCGAGCGAAACCGCTGACTTACGTGGGGGCCGCGGGCGAGCGGCTCCCGGCGCGGCGGCGCGTTGGTCCCCATGGCGGCCGGCGGGTCCCTGGCGCCCAGCCGCTTCCCGGGCGGCTCTGCCGCTGCCAGGCCGGGGCCGCCGGGCCGCCGCGGGAGCGGCACCCGGGGCCGGGGCCACGCCGGGACCGCCCCGCGCCGCAAGCACCGCCTCCGCCCGCCGCCGGGCGGGGGCCGCGCTCGGCGGTGGAAGGCGCCGGAGGGTCACAGGATGCTGAGCTTCTGCCGGGACTGCCGGGCTGTTCTGGGACGAGCCCGCGCCCAGCCGCGCCGGGGGTCGTCAGGCGTGCTGGGGCCAAGGCTTTAGCACTGCATTTGCGAAGGCCGTGCCGGTATCCCTGCAGGGCAACGCGGAAAACGGGGGTCTGTACTCAGGGTGCCCCGCGTGTTGGGCGGTATTGACTCCTAGTGTGCTCCTGTGTCTCAGGGAGCCATTTCCTTGCTGGCTACCACCTGTTCACGCACAGCAGTTAGGAGATGCAGGCAGCCTTACTGCTGCTTAAGCCTGCTCTGTGGATATTACCAGCTAGTATCAATGACACCTCGTATTTTTAACATTGCCAAGACTACCCAGATCTGTTCAGAACAACAGGAACCTGCAGCCGTCTCAAGGCAAGGAGCTTGGGAAGTGTGTATAGCACCTGTATCAAACAAGCATGTCTTCCAAGCGCAGGCCTGGAAAACAGCAGCAGCCAGAACTTTGGAAGTCTGATTGCAGCTTCTTCTTGCCTTCCCATACACCATTTCAAGGCTGTGGCTTGGTTGCAGCTGTACCTCTGACCCCTTTCAGGTCCTGGGTCCTGCATGTTTGCCCCATCCCAAGGGAGCCCTGCAGTTGCTGTTCTCACACAGGGCCCCAAGCTGCTGTAGGCACCTGTGTGACCCCCTGATTTTCAGGGTCATCTTGGGGTACTTGCAGTTCTTTCCTAACCGTCTTTTGATTTCCGATATGTGGACCTTAGTGTTTGCAGATAAATTACCTGTCTCCTGCCATTCCCTCCTTTCCTGCTTGTTTTTCCTGAAACACACACATTCGGCCTAACACATAAATTTATAGCAGAAGCACTCCAGTAAGCAGGTCAGTGTACAGCACCTGTAAATTTTACTGATTGGCTCTTCCTCTGTGACCAGATTGATGCCTATACACAAACAATTCAACATTAGTGGCCATGACTATTGCTGAGAGATTATTTTAACTTGGGATCAACATGCTATTCCGATACCTGTTTTAATTCATCCCTTTGTAGCCATGACAGTTTATAATTTTTTGCATTCTGTTAGTACAGCGTGTTTCTAGCTGCTCATTTTATATGCATATATCTGCATCTCATATATCTACAAGGCAAGCTACTAAATAAAGCATCAGAAGAAAAGGAAGAACAATAAAGCAGCAACAAAAGACTTCAAAACAGTGGGCACTTGTAGAATCAGAGAACAAGGAGGTACTTCGTTAGTTTGTTGTGAACCATATGTTGCAATTTTTTTCCCTGTTTTCCACATACTTGCATATCTGCATGATTCTTTTTTCACACTGTGTTTTAACTTTTGCTGTTAAGCTCTCTCCTTTCTTTGTCTCAGAAAAATATCTTAATTTTTCTGTCTGCAATCTTATCTAAAACCCACCAGGTGTTAGACTCTGTTCTACTGAAGTCACATCCTCCACACATGTGTTTGCAACTCCTCCTCCTTCTCAGCTTTGAAACATTCACTTAACAGATTTTCTTCTCCCAGGGCTGCATTATGCATGTATATATGTGTATGCATACACATAAATATATATGCAGGTATATGTTTTTTTAAACATGGTGGCCAGTTGTGGAAGATTTCAGAAAACAAGCTGTATTCAAATTTCCCTTTATCAGATACTTGGCTTCTAAAATTTCTTCATTGTTGACAAGAAAGGATGTTAGATTTGGAGCTTGAGGCTCTGTTTTTTCCCTGGGACAACACTACATAGAAAGAAAAGCCCAAATTCACTTGGGCTTCCCTAAGGCTAATTCCCTTCTTACTGCACTTTTCCACTTTAGCAGACATTTGTCATCCTGCTTCTCCAAATCTCACTGATCATTTGTCTGGCATGGGACCTTTACTTCCTACTCTCCTGATGATTAATCCACTTCCAGAATGATGGGAAAAAACCCAATCCTTTGTTTTGGATTGATACTAATGTAAGTTCATTTATTTAACTTAATTGTTTCTTTAGTACTGTATTATGTAGCCCTGTGGAAAATTTAAGTCTGCCAGGAACTGTATCTGCTGGGACACTTCCAAGTTAGCTTTACCTCGCAGCATAAGGTCTCTGTCTTTTGCTTTTCCTGAAACTTTGCAAAAGCAGGAGCCCCAGAGCATGGGATGTCAGCTTGAGACATTCTTGAGTCTGCTCTGAAAACTAACCAAACACCTTCAGACAAATGAGCACACTCAAGTGCTTGCAGGCACAGTCAAGTGTTCCTGCCCTGGTCCCTTGTGCCACATGAGTTATACTGGTGCTTTCCCCAGTGCGCAGGCTTCAGAGGTGCAGTAAAGTACCCCCAAGGTGTTTGAGGCTCTGCACCAAAGCAGTATGAACAGCTCAGTGTTATGTGCCTTTGTCTTGGCTTCCCTAGCTGAAAAGTCACTGTTACTCTCAGGCGGGCTCTACAGACATACCTGTATAGGCACGGTAATGCATAAGTGTAAGGCTTGATGCAGGAGGGATGGCTGCTGGATGCATAAAGTGAACATTTGACAAGGTGTTCCCTCACTATCTCTGGGCTTAGAGTAGCAACAGGTCTTTTCAGTGATATGTCCACCACTCCTTCTCTGCACAAATGACAAACATAGGAAAGAGTTGTATTGTCCCTATCTTGACTGGGCTTGTGAGTCACCTAAGGATGTACAAGTTATTTGGGCCTAAGTGCCTATATTCTCACACAAAACCAGACCTCCAGGTGCCGTACCTGGCCTTGTCTTCTGACCTCTCCTTTAGGGAAGAAGTCTTGGTAAAATATTGTTGCCCAATGTCCACTCAGTCTACAGTCTAAAAAATTAATAACCATTTTGGTTTTAATAACATTTTGATCAATTTTTTTTCAATTTGGCAGAATTTTCAGTTCCTCTCCCTCTTCTCCCCATTTGATCAGATCAGATTTGGAGGTGGCGATAACCCCAGTGAACAGGGTTGTTCTTCTGAGAAATGGTCTGCATGGTGAACTCAAACTGTGCTACTTGCGTTGTTGGCCAGGTTGGGCAGCTGGCACACAGCTGACAGCAGCCCAGCTGTCTGGTAATGAGAGAGGAGAAAAAAAGGCTTTGCCTTTGTACAGTGGTATGGGATATTAAAATGAGGGATAGTATAGTAATATATAGGATATACACTGATGGCTTCAAGCATCCATGCCTGTTCTCCACACCCCTCTACCGGCCTTTCTTATTGGAAGGCAGGTAGCACCATCCTCTCCCTGCTAATTTTGCCTGGGCTTTCAACAACATCTTACAGGTTCACCTGATCTCTGTTTTGCAGTTTATACAGTCTGGAGTCCTCTGCCCTGCCCAAGTGAGGAGGGATTGGGCATGGGGGAAACTGAAATGTGGACCTGGAAGCTTTGAAGGTTTTTTGTGTTCCTGTGTGGGAGTTCAGAGCCCTGAGCTGATGTTGCACGAAGTTGAGAGTAAATGTTAACTCCTCTGACCCCTTCTAGGATATACTTACTTCTCTCTGCTTTGGGGCAAGGAGGGATAGAAGGCACTTTTCAATCAATCAAGCAACAATTAACCTTGCTATACTAGCTTTTCTCGTTCTACCCTCTTCTTTGTCCCTTTATTTGCCTCCAGGCTGTTCCTGTGAAAATGGCATGTGAACAAAATCCACTCAGAAAAGAGGAGACACTTTTTAAGTAGTTCATGCAGGCTCAGTTACAAAAATGCTGCTGCAAACACTGCTGGAATTCAGTATAACAATTCGGACAGTAAAGTTACCAAAGGAGAAAGGAAGAGTCTGAACTTCCAGGATGACAGAAAAAGAGGTGGTGTCTACCAACCACTGCAGTGAGCAGCTGTGAACTCCTCAGGCCAGCTGGGGCCTTCCACTGGCCCTTTTCATCCCCTGTGTAAGAGCCTGACTAGACTGTCTGACAGGAGTGGAAAGAGGATCCTGGGCCCACAACAGTGGGGACTCTGAGTTGAAAGGGAGGCGAATGGGAAAGGTCTGTGTGGAAAATCCCTAGGCTTGCAAGCTTAATAAGACCCAGTAGCTTGTTCAGATTCAAACAGATGATGAATATTAACTTACTCATATTTAAAAAAAGGTCAAAGCTCCATCTCGAAGTCCAGGGGTGTTAACATGGTAAAGCCATTTGAGTTTCTGTAGCGAGTGGCATACAGTGTGGTGAATGGCTAGTACATGTAGTTAGCCACAACTCATTAAAAGTAAAATCAATAGCATCTGAAATATAATAGCATCTCTCTGCTACCAAGAGCAAAACATCACATTTATTTACATGTCCACAGCCTGTTCCAACACTCAGTGAAATCAGATCTTACTCCTGAGTCAGGTTTTGGCTATGTCCTCTGCTGTAATCCCAATAATGTGGCTGTATGTAATAAAGTTCTCAGAGTAATGGTTTAGTACACAAAATATGTGGTGCCAGAGGAAAGCATGTTTACTCCCGCTTTTCTAATTTCAAAAGCTTCAAGCTCTGCTGGACCTGCAGGATCCTGCACAGATGGAGTTCAAGGATGTATTTGTAATGGTGGCTATCTTCTGAGTGTTCAGTCAGCACTGAACTACGATCCCTGCTGCATTCTTGTGAAGCAGGATTCTGGGAACACTAGGTTTATATAGCTAGATACATATGGAAGCAGGCTGGAGGTAGGATTCATTGGAGATGGCATATGATGTTTACCTAGAAAACAATAAAAGCCCATCTGGTGTCCTGTATTAAAAAAAGAGTCATGTTTTGCTTACAGGTTTTTACCTGGTAAAATTGTAGATCCCCATATACCTTGGTGACTCAGATTGACACTTGCTCTGGTGCTAGAAAAGGCAAATATAACAACAAATGTTTTGAGGGAGTTGAGTGATTAGCTCGAGGAAAGCCACGTGGTTCAAAGTTCTCTAAGGAGGCCTGTGACCATATGCAGGAGTCATGAGGTCTAATTAATCTTTCAGGAAATGGATCCGTGTGACTGTTAGGCCAGCTTGCACATGCTTTTTTGGTAAGAAAAAGCATGCAGAAGAGAGCACTTGTTTGTTATGGAGAGAACACTGCTGTTAGAGGATGGTCCTCAGACAACCTCTGCCCTTGACCGAACTTGGGGAAGATACCTTTACCTGCCTTCTACCTCACTGCTGCAATGGGCTATAGCAGGGGGACCAGGCAAGATCCAGCACATTCCAATAAACCCTGGCTCTTCACAGAGTTGACTGTTCCTGAAGGGAGCACTGTGGTCACGTATCTGAGCATGAGAGAGCTCTGGCTGGTCGTCTCAGAGATCCCTGTCGGGTCTTCCCTGACAGACCAGTGAGAGGCACTGAGAGCTCCTGTCCCAAGTCTCAGAGAGGTGCCTGCTCTGAAGGTGGCTCACCCCTGTGGCAGCATATATCTAGGCTTGAAAGTTGCCCTGGGAAGATTTAGCCAGCTGCTCTGGTATGACTCTGGCAACTGCTCACGTCCTGTCCTTGGTCAGAGCAGTGGAAACATGAGGTTTTCTCCTACAGCTGAAGATATCTGAGCAGCAGAGGACAGCTAAGGATCGAGGTGTACAGTTTTTTGGTTAATAGCAGATAGACAAGAGAAACAACATGCTCCTGTCAGAAAACAACAGTGATCCAAATTTACATGGGTCTTTTCTCTGAAGAATGGTAGTCACTCCACAGTTAGCAATGAGCATCCTCCCAGCCCTATCTAGAAAGTGTCATACTGAGTAAATACAGGCATAAACAGGAAACAGCCCTCCCTATCACCCTAATGTTGCTGTTTAACATTAAGTCTTTACTTCTTCTATGTGCGTGCACCGAAAGGTCTGAGTTATTAACGCCAGTGGATTTGTGCAGTTCCCAGCACTTGGGAACAATCAAAACACTTTCACTTTGGTTCCAAATAATGAACCAAGGAGCCCAGAGTTGGACACAGGAGACTGAAAATGCCTTTCATGCGTTACCAACAGTCAGAAAGCGGGCCTGCAGCTTCACCACCACCCCTATCTGTGGTCAGTAAACAATGACTGCGTCATTGCTTGCAAGGAATGGTTTGGCCTCACTTTGGCTGTTTGCTTACTAAGCACTGTAGAAATGAATTTCTTTAGATGTCCAGGAGACTGTGGGAAAATCTGAAGGAAGGAGGACTTGGTTCTCTTCTTGTTGGAAGAGATTCAGGTTAGGGAATACTTAAGTAAATTGGACATACCTAAGGCCATGGGCCCTGATGAGATGCACCCATGAGTGCTGAGGGAGCTGGCAGATGTCATTGTGAGGCCACTCTCCATTATCTTTGAATGATCGTGGTAATTGAAAGAGGTTTCTGAGGACTGGAAGAAAGCAATGTCACTCCTGTCCTCAAAGAGGACAAGAAGGAGTACCCAGGAAACTGCAGGCTAGTCAGCCTCATCTTGACTCCTGAGAAGGTGGTGAAACAACTAATCCTGGAAACTATTCATTCCTGGAAGGAAGGTGATTTGGATTAGTCAGCGTGCACTTACAAAGAGGAAGTCCTGCTTAATGAAGCCAATAACCTTCTGTGATGAAAAGACTGCCTCGGTAGATGAGGGGAGAGCAGTAGTTGTTGCCTACTTGGACTTCAGTAAGGCTTTTAACACTGTTTCCCGTAAGAGCCTCAGAGAAGCTGATGACATATGGGCTGGATGAGCAGACAGTGAGATGGACTGAAAACTGGCTGAACAGCCGGGCTCAGAGGGTAGTGATCAATGGCACAAAGTTTGAGGCCAGGAACCAGTGGTAACCCCCAGGGGTCAATACTGAGTCCAATACTGTCTCAACATCTTCATTAATGATCTGGATGATGAGACAGAGTGCACTCTGAGCAAGTTTGCTGCTGATACAAAACTGGGAGGAGTGGCTGATACACCAGAGGGTCGTGCTGCTGTTTAGCGGGACCTTGACCTCATACTGTTCAGCAAAGAGAAGTGCAAAGTCTTGCACCTGAGGAATAACCTCATGCACCAGTATATGTGGGAGGCCAACTGGCTGGAAAGCAGCTTTGCAGAAAAGGACCTGGGGTCATGGTGGACACCAAGTTGAACGTGAACCAGCAAAGTGCCCTTGTGGCAAAGTAGGTAAATGGTATCCTGGGCTACATCAGGAGGAGTGTTGCCAGCAGGTTCAGAGAGTGATCTTTCTTCTCTATTCAGCACTGGTAAGGTCGCACCTGGCGTACCGTGTTGAGTTCTGGGCTCCTCAGTACAAGAGAGAGGTGGAGCAACCGGAGAGAGTCCAGCAAAGGGCCACAAAAATGATTAAGGGGCTGGAGCATCTTTCATATGAAGAAAGGCTGAGAGAGCTGGTACTCTCTCAGTGAAGGCTCAGAGGGGGAATCTCATCAATGTGTACTGATATCTGAAGAGGGTGTAAAGAAGAGGGAGCCAAGCTCTTTTCAGTGGTGCCCAGCAACAGGCAGTGAGCACAAACTGAAACACAGGAGGTTCTCCCCGAACATCAGCAAACACTTTTTTACTGTGAGGGTGACTGAGCACTGGCACAGGTTGCCCAGAGAGGTGGTGGAGTCTCCCCCCTTGGAGATTTTCAAAAGCTGCCTGGACATGGTTCTGGGCACCCAGCTTTAGGTGGCCCTGCTTAAGCAGGGGTGTTGGACCAGATGACCTCCAGAGATTGCTTCCAACTTCAACTATTCCATGATTCTGTGATAGATGTTGTAAAGTATTAAAGACATGCAAAAGATCCTACAGGTCATGTACTGGCAGCTGAAGGCCATGACGGATACTTAAAGGTCTCTAAAATGATATCAGACACCTATGTTTAAACACCTGAATTACTCCTTGAGTGTGTCTTGGCAGTAACTTCTCCACAGAGCAAACCTGTTTCACTCAGTGTTGTATCTGTGGAAGGGTGGGGGTAGGATGTGGATCCTGTTGAAGAGGAAGAAGATATTTGACTTATAGGTGTTGGCTCGTTTGGTGTGTCAAATGACACAATGCAGAAATTCCTGCATTTTTTTTCCCAAGCACGAACTTTTTACAGTGTTGTTTTTTCCATTTTTTTTTCTTGGTCAGGTTTTTATTCTATTGTTTGGTGGTTTGGATCCTTGTAGGACCAGATGTGTGGTTAGCTTTTATGTTGGCAAGGGACAATTTGAAACATGTGGCCTCAAGTATCAAGGTAGAAAAGGTCTGGGAGCCTAAATACCTTTATAGATCTGGGCCTTGCTGCTTGATACTTCAAAGGTGGAGATTACAGTCTTGGTGGCTCTGAGCCAAGTGCCTGGGACTTGGTGCTTTTGGAAAGAGAGTCTGGGCTAGGAGACTTTGACAGAAGAGTTGAAATCAACGTTGGGCACCAGTGTCTTTCAGCTGAGGGGTTAGGCTTGGGGTCCATTTGGGATTTGGAGTGTGCTGAATAGAAGGAAAATAACCCTTTATTGACGAGGGAAAATTTTCAGGATTGTACTACAGTTGCCTACAGACACACAATCTTTCCATTCTACATCATCTGACATCTCTTCCTGCCTGTTTCTGACTATAAGCTAGACTAAAACAGAAAGCTACTGGACGAGTACCATTGTACTGGATTCTCCTTTGTGGAGAAATTTAGATCTTTGTTTGATTTGGGCTTTTTCCTGGTGCAAACTATGATTGACAGGACAGCCTTGCTTTCATGACCATTTTTTACTGTTGGATCAGTCCCAAAACCAGAAGGCCTAATACTGTCATGACAGTTTTAGTGAGGATCTGAAAGGTACTGGATCTACACCTCCAAAAGATCTTTGAAAATCCAGGGGTGGGAAAACAAGCCCTAGATGATGCAGATTTCCTGTATATAATGGATAGAGTAGGAATGTTTGTGGGCATCATGCAGAAAGGAAAATATAATAGAGGGAAACTCAAAGGAATATTTATTAAGCAAGTTTTCCTTTAAAGACAGAAAGGCAGAGCCATCTCCTTGCAAGCTGCTATTCTTGCACTAAATGCAAGGGGAACAACACTGATTATACTGTGTGAGAGCAGCCCTGAAGGTGGGTTCATACGTTAAGTTTGAGATGAACAGGGGACAGAGCAGGATTTCTGTTCTTGGCAAAGGTATTTGCAATGAGGTTTATAGCTGACAATCTTCTACAAAGACAAGACAAAACTTGCATAGATTTTGAGACTAGTTTTTTTGAGTTCACCTCAAGAACAAGTGAGGTCCCCACTTACATCAGCACTTTGCTCATCCAAAATTACAGGATGCTGTACCAGCAAAGTGCTTTCGCAGCAGTGCAGCTCTGTGAGTAGACATGTTGTACACTTGTATCACTTTTGCTCCAAGAGCAAGATGTGGTATCCCAATAAAAGCCCAGGCCTGTGAGACAGCTGAACTCCTCCTGTGGTATTTGTGAGCGCTGCTTTGTTACTACTGCTCTTCGGCACACTCCAGCCCCTGAGAGCTGTGTTGATAGAGGTGCTGGTCTGAAGCTTCCTTCTGGGTCCTTCCTGTGCAGGCCTATGTCAGAAACTGACAGAACAGCTCCTCATTGCAGCAGTTCAGCCTGGTGCTTTCATTCCTCTCTTTTAAATGTCTGCTGAAAACTGTTCCTGAGGCAAAATTGAAGAAACCCTAGCTCTGCAGCTGAGCTGCTCTGTGGCTATGCGCTGCTCAGCTGAGGAAGATCTTACCCATCTCTGCCACAGAGAGATAGGAAAGCTCTGGAGGACATTCTTGTTTATGTTCTGTCCTCACTGGGTTTTTAGTCCAAGTGAGGACCCTAGCAGGCTCCTTTCTTTAGGTGGGGCCAGCAGCCTAGTATAGAGGGAGGGTTTAGGAAGCAGAGATGTCAGGTATAACTGACACCTCTTCACAAATTCTGCAGTGAAAGCCTACCCCATTGATTTCACCAAGCTTCTCTAACATTCACTGCTGTACAGGCCTAAGCACAGAGAGAGTCCTGAGGTAAATCCCCCTCTAAGCCTTCAAAAGAGACTCTTTTCCCAGTGCCACAGGGTGTCCGTCTTCATAAATGTCATGCATACTTCTAGAAAGGATAAGGCATGTGCAGAGTGCACAAGTTTCAAGTATTCCTAGCATTAAACTTACTGAAAAGTTTTAGTGCTTCATATGTTTTGCAATTACTTATGTATGGGCTTTCTGGTAACTGAAAAGTTTTTGAATATGTTTTATTCTTTGTATTTTAATTACCCCAGAATGGCCAAACTGAAACACGTCATAAAGGAGCAAAATAAATCACCTTTGAGAGAGTAGACTGGAACATTTCAGACTGGAAGAGATTTTTGTTTGAGCAAGTTATGCACAATGAAAAAATTCAGAGGTGCTGAAACACATAACAGGCCTAGCTGAATTCTTCTCAGCCTAGTTTTGAAAGCCATTTTTAACAGCTAGGTCTTGCTGAATTTTAGTTGGGGGAGGGCAACTTTTTAAAGCTACTTTGGTATTTAAAATGTAGAAAGACATCACTGGGATTTTTGAATATGCATTGGAAGGTGTTGAGATTCACTTCCCTCTAGTACCTAGCCAATTGGGATCTAACTCAACCAAGACCTTCATCCGTAGGGACCACAGTGTATTTGAGAAGCTGACCGTGTGATGCCCAGCTTTTTCCCGAAGCAGAGAGCTCTGAGGCTGTTAAGAAACTGAGAGTGCGGTCATTCTGTACTTCAGCCCTGGCTGAAGGTAGGGAAAGTATTAACAAACCTGCAGGAGGGCTGGCAGGAATTTGAGACTTGGCACCACCTGTGTGGGCTGTTGCCTCTTCCTCTGTGTCAGAGGACTTTCAGGGGTGGCACGTCATGGCACAGTAGGAGGCAGAGCATGGTGAGCAGCACTCGTTTTGCTTCCTTCTTCCCCTTAGGTCGCATAGTTGTTTTATCAAAGAGGTACAGTTCTCACACCAAACCCCAACTCCACCCTCTTGGGCATGTAGTCCCACAGCAGCACTGTGCCAGCACTGTGCTTAGCAAACTGCTGCTATATGTTCTGCAGCCAGTCTAGTGGCATAGAGAAGAAGGGGGAGTGCTTTTACTCTTTGCATATGACTGGCTTTTCTTAGGGCTCTGTTTAAACTGCAAAACTCAAGCGCCCATAGTTCTGTCAATGAAGGAGCAGAAAAGGATAAGCACAGCTTTGCTGTATGCCAAAAGTGTGCAGTCAGGGAGATAAAGCTGTGATACTTGTGTGAGAATGGCATGCCTAGCACCCAAGCAACTCAAGATTGCCAATATTTGGCTAAAATCTGCAGCATATAATACCCAACACAGACCAGTCTTTGCCTTCTTGAAAAATACAGTTGAGAACAAGTCAAAAATAGCTCACAGAACCTGCTTCAAGCATTCAAGAGTGAGCAGGTCAAAGGGCAGGGCTGTGGTCAGATGTCCTACTCTGGCTGCCGGTGATGAGGTAACTTCCAGCCACTTCTCCATCCCATCTAGGATGTCCACCACCACCACTATATAGGTGGATGTTCTTTGGCATAGCCAATCCATATGACCCAGTTATAACACATACTTAAACTAACCCTAGATCACTGTGACACCCATCTATATGCTTTTGCACGTGCACTTGTGCTGGCCAGACTGAATGAGTAAAAGTCTTTTGAATTTAACTACTAAATTTAAGCATATACTTATTCCCTATTGAAATCAGTATGGAGTAAACCCACACCTTGCTATTTTGCTGATTGTTGTTGCTCACTCATCTTCATTCTAGTTGTACTCTTGGCCCTCTCCTTTGAGAGAGCGTTGAAAGGCTACAGTGTGGGAACACCTTACAACTTTAATTCTGCATGTCTTTCTCAGTCCTTAGGCATTCTCCTTCTAAGGCCACTTGATGACTGTAGGAAGTGGCTTTTGAAACCCATAGAAAAGAAGGTACGTGTGTAACATTCCCTTATTCATGCGGTTTTATCAGTGTGTTCACAGGGAAGAATGTATTGGTAGGTGATATCATTCATGTCAGAATTAACAACAGTATTTTATACCTATAAACACTTTTATAAGCATAGAACATTTAATACCTAAGTCCAAGATCCTCAGTTGTTGAAGGCAATGGGAGATCTGTTGCATAAAACTCCTAGAGGACTCAACACAAGGAACTGTTCCCCACACTTCTACAGGAGGTGCTGTACTCTTCTACCCCCACCCAAGTCCTGATAGTCTCTTTCCACTTCAAATGGAAAAATAATTCACTCCTGAACCCAAATTTAGTGAGGTAAATAATCATGATCATGTGAGCAGGATATACTAGCTTTTTGTGAGAGAGAAATGAATGCTGCTTCTTCAAGACAGGTGAAAAGGAATGATTTCATTCCCTTCCACTTCCTAGATCCACTGGCACTAGGAACTTCCTTGTGTTTATCATTTATTTACCTAGTCTCCAGGGTCTTAAGTTTTATTTGCCCCGAAGATGTCAACAGAAAGTGACTCACTTTTCCTTTTCAGCAGAGACGCAGCTGATCTGTACCTGAATGTTTGCAGTTATTAAATCAGTACCTTAATCAAGGTGTATTGTGTTTACCTCTTTCAGTACATCTTTCAGAAGGGGTGAGGAGAGTATTACATCATCTAACAGAGATCAGGGAGGGATTTTCTCTCTAGAAATTAAGAAAATCTAAAATGCATGGTGTCAAAATTGTCCATTACCTTTTTGGGGAATAAGAGAATAAAAATAAAGTATCTGGGATTCTCTCTGCTTTCCCTTGCACCCTTTCAGTTCATTTGAGCCCAGTTTCTTTTTGGGAGGAGAAACACAAATACATTTCCTGAGACTGGAAGGATCTAAGGAGACTGTTAGAGAAAACCTGTGCTGTATCCTGAAAGTCTGCATACCTAGAGTGGCAAGAACAAGGGACTCCTTCATTGCTTCCCTAATGGTCTAAGCTTAGGGACGGGTAGGAAGACCATGAGCATCTTACCATGGCCTTTTGCAGGGAAAGATTGCCTCTGAGAAATGCTGTGTGATAAGATAAGGTGGGGACTTCCCTGTCAATACGAAGTGCTCTACAACTAGTCACAAAAACTGGTTTAGTGGAGTAAAACTGGTGCAAAGCAGCAGGGGAAGTACTCACATGGGTCAGCTGGGTTGTGTTACTCTGTGAAGCTTCATGGTGTGTTTTATTCACGTCTTGCCAAATAGACTGTACTAGGATGTAAGAAGTCAAAATGGAGCTGAGGTGTGCAAGGACCAAGAAGAGCTGTAGACAAGTGTCCAGAATTCATCTGCAGCAGCAATGAGGAAACCAGGAAGAAGTGATTTTAAGTAGAGAAAGCCAAGTCCCTTTTAAATTGGCTAGCTCTGGCATTGTTGCCTCTTTCTTGATGTGGCTGAACACAGCTCACCATGGGCTAATGGAGTCTTCCTGGAAGAGTTCACCACAGCTCTTTGTCTCACTGCTGTGGGTACAGCATTTGAAGACAACATGGGTATCATGACACATCAAGGTAAACATGGCCTCACCAGAAGATGAAAGGACAAGTTTTTGACAGGAAGGCCAGATATCAAGGGAAGCTGTAGGCAGTTCCACCTAAATAAAACTGTCTTTCACATTTGGAAAATTTGGGGTGGGTTTGGTGAGGGGCTGCTTCCAAGGATAGTCACCAAGAAGCACGGTGTTGTCAGTGATAGCACTGCAAGTGCCAGTCTCATGGTACTTGATGTCTGAATTTGGACTTTAAAGAAGCAGCAAAATGAATTTGTAGCTCTTGGGACTGGAATATGAGAAATGTTCTCTGAAGGTAAGGGGAAAGCTGATGCCTGAAAGGACTCAAAATAATTTAAAAAAACCACCAAACCTGACTGGGATTGGCATTTCTGTGATCTTATTCTGTTTGTGCCCCTGGGTGACTAATCCTCATTTCCTACCCATACGTTCCAGGCCTGAATGAAGCAAATGTTAACCTTCAAGATAAAATAAGAATCCACATGCTGGACCTTTGGACCTCTGACATATATACTTCTGATGTGAAAGAAACATCATGCAGTACAGGTGGACAACAGCTCTGTTCATTGACAGAATGGTGATGCTCAGAGCCTAGTATGCTGAGAGGTGCAGCTTGCTATGGGGCTTGCATACTGACAGTGGACTAACTCAAGCATTTTTCTAATGCTACTCCTTTGATCTGCCAGCCCAAGGTTTTGTTCCAACTCCAGCTGCAAGCACTGCACAACAGGAAATCTTTGATGATATTGGTTCAGGGCTTGGAGGATGCTTCTCTGTGGAACAACTTGTGCTTGGAGCTGATGGGCTGTAAGGGCTGGGGTTTTTTTCCTGAGCACCTTCCTACTGTTTCCAGGGCAGTTAATGAGCAAAGCAGTGACGGAACTGTGGAGATATGTGATAAATTCAGCTCTCCTGATTGATTTGGACTGGCAAACAGGAACTGTCACTTTATCTTCTAGCAAAGCAGAGTGCTTCATGCAAAAAACCTGCATCTGCGCCTCTGGAGGTATTTGCTTGCTTAGCATGTGCTAAAAACTGTAATACATCGAGGCAATAAATGGTTTCCTCCTCCATAAAATTTATTTTCCTTGATGTTTTTCAGATGTTTACTTGCCTCTATCTTTTAGTCAGTCCCACTTGTAAATGTAGAGCTATGTTTGTTTTCCATTCTGGGTTTTACTGGTCTCATGTTTCTGAAGGTGATGATGGTGTCCTGTGGTGCAATGTATAGATAGGAAATTCAGGGCACAGCTCCTACCCCAGACAGCAAACAGACTCAATTTCAGAGCTATCGTCATGTGCATAGGCCAGACAGTGAGGACAGGAGAATGAAATAACATGTGGACCTTGGCAGGAAAAGTCTTAGCTTTTCTGCAGGAGGCAATGGGGACAATGACTAATGGTCTAGAAATAATGTGAAAGTGTCCCAAAATGCTACGTTTTGTACAGTTCATTCCCACCTCTGAGCAATGTTCAACAGTTACAAAGATGATCTAGATCAGAGTCACAGCTGGCTGAAGAGCAGATGCTACAGTACTTGCTGTATTCACCAGGCAATGCTGCTCCAGGCTCTGGCGCATTTAATAAATAGTCCTGATTGCTACTGTTACTGAAGGGAATCTTTCCACTCTTCTAACCACCAGGTCAGAGCAGTCAATTATTGAACTCTGTGAGTTAAAAATAAGCACAATGCAGTAATTCTGAGAACAACATCTGTTTTACACAAGGATTTTCTCAAATTGATGGTAGTCATGCATGCAAATTTTCTATGCAAGCCAGTCGTAACTGGTCTTTAAAGGTCATTATTTCTGTGCAATTGTTTGTTTAAAAGTTTCAGTGTAATTTTTGGTTCTGAACCTGGCTCTTTGTCAGCTTTTTCCTGACTGTGCAGAGAGAGAGGTGAGATGGTGTTCAGGCCTATGCTAGACAGGCAGCAGAACCTCAGCTGTCAGCCTGCCTGTGCCAGCCTACAAGCAGCAGTTCCCTCTCACATCTTGTGCCTGTGCTGGGGGTAGGAGGGCAGGAGTGTAACAGCTCCTTTCTCATGCTGAGCAGAGCAGAGATGAAGGCCATATGAAGCAGCAGGCTGGCTGTGCCTGGGAAACACCCCAGGTTGGCATGTCCCGACCAAAGACAGAGATGTTGCATGTTGCTTGTTTCCATGTTGGCTGGATCACACCTTGGTGGGGTGTTCAGAGGTGGCTGAGGCTAGGTCATTAAAGCTCCAGGGTATATATTTTCCCTTTTCATCTGTTTCATCTATTCCTATATGGCTGTTTTGCCATTTGATGAGATTTTTATATTTGGACTGCCTTCAGTTCACACATGGATCCTTACTGTAGTTGCTCCAGCTCCTTTGAGGTCCCCATAATATTTCTGGGATTTAGCAGAATGGAGTCCTAATTCCTAAGCAAATGACTTATTTTTAGCTTGCAGATTTGTGTACGATCAGCGACAGTGGACCTAGGATTGGTGAACATCACCAGAAACTGAGTATTTAATAGCAAAATTACTACTCATCCTCGCAAATCAACAGAGATTTTTGTTTTAATAAGCTGACCAAGCTGAAATATGTTTTCATTTTAAGTTGTCTGAAAGCTCACCAACGAAATAAAAATTTCCGTCTGCTGACCAGTCAAAGCCCTTAAGAGTTTTCTTCACGGACAAAAAGTTTCAGTCAAAAGCAAAACATGTCTCTCATTTTTGTTTGTTTAGGATTCAGCTGAACTAAAGTAATGAATTCTTGTTGCAGATTGAAAATGGAAACTTTTTTTTGGAACCATAAATATCTGACATTTTGGGAGAAAACCAAAACATTTCTTTCTTGCTGACCAGATAGATTTACATTCAAGGAAATGAATTGTTTCACAGAAATCTTTTCCTTTCTCAGCAAAAAAAGTCAGTTGAATTTTTTTTGTTCCATTCTACTTCTCAGTTGAGGCTTAAGAAAACATTCATGAGCTCCTTCTGGGAACAGCTGCTAAAATCCTGCCTGGCATGGCAAATCTGGCTTGTTGAGCTATATTCTAGTCTTTGTGAATTCAGGGAGGGTGATGTCATATAAAAAGCTCCATCTCAACAATGAAAAGAACCATGTGTAATTAACCAAACCAAACCTATGCAGTTACCTCATAGAATTTGCTGTCCTCAGGAGATGAAGCTACAGAGTGAGACAGTGGAAGGTCAGAGAAAATTCCAGTGTCTGACACTGTTTGGAAAAAGGATAGAGGTGTCATAGTACATGGCCAGGATACCCCCATGGGTCTTTCCTTCCTCCTCCTGTAGTCAAATCCTGGCTAAACACTGGTTACACTTTCACATCTCGCAACCAGGAATTGTTGGGGAAGGAGGGAGAAACAGATGTGTGAACCATTGTGCTTTTTTGCATGAAGTGCTGGAAAGTTTTACTGGTGAAAAAGGTTAGCTTGGCTCTTTGCGATTGTTCCAGTGAGGGAGTGGTCCTGGGGTAGGAGGTCTGCTGGTGGATCAAAGGAGCAGGTAACATGGCAAGGGAGATAATGCCAAAGATCATGTAGGAGCTCTAACAAGCTCCACTGTCCTTGCTGGATCTGGGAAAAGGTGCAGCAAGCACTGTGGTATTCCTTCAGAGAGTGCTCCATCCTCCTGCAGTGGAAATCCTGCAGAAGGTTTGCAGCCTTGCTGCAATCTCAGAAGCCAACTGTTGTCCTGCAAGTGCTGGCAAAGCAGCATACTGTTGTAATCTCAAGCACTACATCAGTAACACCATTTTCTCTAAGTTCTCATTTCTCCACGTCCAGTAGGGAGCCTGTCTTAGACGTTTTTTACCTTCTGACAGGACAGGGAATAATTTAACTCAGGAGTTTCAGCGTAGTTTATGGTTCTTTAGTGTTAGGAATGGTTTGCACATCAGATGCTCCAAGAACATTCACTACTGATAATTAACCCGGAGGGCATGTGCCACAAAATACTGTATTGCTCAAAGCTTGTGAATGGGTTGTAGTCTGTCATTCAGGAGAAGAAAGACATTTTCAAGCTCTCTGAAAAGGGCGTCTAAACTGTGCTTCATTCTCATGTTCTATTCAAAGGGTATCACTAAATTCAGCTTAGAAACCATTATGTATAAACTGAGAGTCAGTTTACGAAGTTTCCTGATGGCACTTAACATTCAGTTCCTATTAAGAAGAAACTGGGCAAAACTGGACACCTCTAATCCCCAAGAGTTCAGAAAACCTCAGTTATTTTACAAAGTAATTTTAAATTCTTTGCTTTGAAAAGTATTTTCAATCCTCTGCATTCAAAAAATACTGATATTTACTTAAAATCATAAAGCAATATATTTTGCCTTCTTACTGTCTCTTCTTTGGGTCTTTGAGTCTTTTGGGTCCCCTTTTTTCCAAAGGTTTTCTCTGCAGCTGTGAAGGTCAGAATCTTAGTTTTTGGGTAATGAGGAGCAAGTCAGATGATGTGACTTCAGGAGCTGGGACTTCAGGCAAAAACACAGTGCATGCCAGTATAGTTAGTTGAATCTTCTGTCTTCAAACAGTACCAACTGTGTATTTGAGGCTCCACATCAGGCTCCTTGAATGGCCTGAATTATCTGCTCAGTGGGCAATGTGCCTCAGAGATTGGTTGTGTAAACCACGTATGTGGTTTGCACGTATGACAAATGACTCTACACAAAGCATTCCTTTTTATATATAGGACAGAAATTCCTGTTTGACTGTGGTAAAAAAACCCAAACCCTGCCACATTCCCAGCATTCACTGACCAGAAAGCTGGGGTGACCCTGCTGTTAGTCTGTAGGGGAATTGGAGAAAAGTGCCAGCTTTCGCTTGTACATTTTCACATCAGCTGAAACAGAAATCTGCTCGTCTAAATTGAGCCTCATTCCTATAATTGCACTGTTATCATCCCCTGGGTGCTACATTGTTGCAGATATAACCTAGGGATGGTGGGCAGAGGCTAGTTGGGAGGTGTTGAAGAAGGACCAGACTCTGACCTTTTGCTCCTGTTCTCCATTCCTCTTACATTCTTCACTGACAACCCCATTCATGTTTCTGTCTAGAAGGGGTGGGAAAGGGCTTTTCCCAGGAAGATAAATGGGATTCCCTCCAAAATGTTTCCCAGTCATTCCCCAGTGTGGGAAATTTTAAATCTTTTTCTCTCTCTGATGTAGGTTAAGACCAAGACTCCGGTTGTCACAGAACCTAGAGTGTGGATGGAAGAATCTTTATTGCCAGAGTTGACCCTCCCTGCTGGAGCTTGTGGACTTTTTCTTTTGATGACCCTTGTCTTGGACAGCTCTCTTTGGGAAGGGTAAGTGTAGCAAAGGCCTCCCTGACAAGCAGCATGCTCCAGCTGAAAGCCTGCCAGTCTCCCTGTCTTTCTGCAGTCAGACAACAGGCGATGGGAGATGCCTGGAAATAGTGTTCCCTACTGTAATGGCAAACCCTTCCTGCACAAGCAATTCAGGCAGGGGACAAAGCAGCCTTTCTGTCACAGCAGGTTGTGATTGTATCCAGTCTACCAGAACATGTTGGGATTAGATACTGCAGTAAGAAAAACAGTAAAGTCTTTGAATTTGCAGGGGAATAAACAGCAATCCAAGAAGTCTGTCTCCCAAATCTATTCAGCATGTTGTATGGTTTCACCAAACCAGATTAGCAATCAAATTGGGAATTATCCAGGAATGCCCCTATCCAGCCAAGTCCAGTGATTCATTTATGAGATCTTATGAACATCTGCAGTGCTACAGTATATTTTTCTGAAAGCCTGCAACAGAAGCTTTTCATTGCTGTATTTGATGCTATAAATACACATAACCAGCCCTTTCATAAAATGCTTCACTTCAAATGAGAAAAAAAAAAAAAAGAGGAATAGTAGGAGGGACATAAAGCCATAGAGACATTAAACGATTTGCCCAAAAAGTTAGCGATAGCACCAGGAGCATATTCTGCATTTCTAGACCTCAGTTATCACCCTCTCTATGTTGGACTATGCTTCCCCAAGGTTTTGTGTTAAGGTTGTGTCTGAAGCCACTATAATCACATCTACCTTAAGAAATCAGTTATGTTGCTGAATCAAATCGGTATGTTTGGTGGCTTAGTTTCCAGCTGAATGTCACTCTGTGTTGACTAGGCAGGAAGAGAGATACCACTGCTTGTAGCTTTTTTCTACTGACAGGCCACTGAGCAGAGCTGGACAGAACATTTCCATCAGAGTAATACCTTCTGGGAAATAAAATTTTGAAGACGTCGAAGTGATCCACTGAATTGCCATAGTTTCAACAACATTTAGTTTAAGAAAACCAAATCTAAATAAAAATTTACCCTAAAAGTTGTGACCTTCCATGTTAATCAGTTTTATTTGACTAGGTCCATTTGAAGAAATAAGACTAAGCAGATCAGTATTGTGGGAAAGTGCTTAGAATCTATAGAAACTAAAAAAAATTTGGTTTCCAAAGTGCTGTTTTCCATCTCAAGTTGGGATGAATATATAAATATGAAATATGAAATGTCAAGTTTCATATTTCCCATAGCTTTTCTTCCCATTGTAGGTCTGAGTCAGTATAGGATGGTACCCTGAAAATCCACCTGCCTTCCTAGGAATGAAGGTCCAGTGAAACACTTAATCCTACAGCACTTAGAAGTAGAGCAACAGCATGTTTACAACAAATGTAGCATGTTGCAAGAAATACTTAATGCAGATTTCAGTTTTAAGCCCTGAAAGGCTGAAGTCCTTTGAATAAGGAAACACTCAAGCAAGGCTTGCTTGCTGTTCCTTTCTTCCCAGCCTTCTATGCTGCGTCCACAGCATTCAATATTTCTTTCCTTGCCAAAATCCATTCACAATATCGTGCAATAGCATGCAGCATGAAATTTCCAACTAATTAGTCAGGTAGAAGATGATGCTGTCATTGGTTACCTTGCTCTGCTGAAAGCAGACAGGCTAGACAGTGATGGCAATGGTGCAAACATGTTCGGTCTGTTGCGCTGGTAGATCCTGAGTGGTATTTCTCAAGTGACACTGGCACTATGTGATGGTCATCTCTCTAGGGTGATCCTGACATCCATGAATCCTGGAGTGCTGGTTTCACCCTTGACCCTAGCAGAGCCGTTTCTGGTGTTTGGCACCTGTACTTTGAAGCTAGATCTTGCAGGCTTCTTCAAGTGATTACAAGAGTCCAAAGGTGGAAGATTAAACTAAACTCAGCACAGGTAGCATCACAGCATGTGAAGGAGACCTCCTGCTGTGTAAGGGGGATGATTAGTAACCTGTTGTTAATGTTCTCTGGTTGACGGCAGTGCATTGCCACACATAACCCACACCTTCTTATGTGTAAACAGTTTTCTGAGACACAGAAACCGCACTGGTCCTCCACGGGCCAAAAAGTGTTTATTTTCCTCTTTTTCCAAGGAAAGTACCATATTCCTCATATGTCTAATCAAACCAGAAGTTGCAAGGGGAAACGTTTGGTTATCTGGACTAGGCCAGAGAAAAGCTAACCTTTGTAGGCAGGACACCAGTGTTTATCCAGATGGACCTGTGAGAAAAAAAGACAAGGCTGGTTTCACCTCTTGAATTACAGTTATCTTGTCACTTGACAGTTTTAGCCTACTGAGTGGGTACTGCCTTTAGTCTTTCAAGAGGTACCAAGAGGGCAAAGTATCTACATTTTAATTGGATTTTCTCCCATTCCTCTTTTTAAGTGGAGTAGTGGGATTGTTTCTAAACAGCTGATCTCCTTGGCATGCTAAACCTTGTTGTTGTAAACTGGATTCTGCAATGAAAAAACCTACATTTTGAAAAGAAAAATGTTGTCAAAGTTAGGCAATGATTTTATCTTCCTTTGTCTTGTTTTCAGCGATAGTTTCTTCTGTCTTCATCTTTCCCTGCAGTTTATTTCTCTTAGAAGCCAGCAGACAACTGTGTTTGCTATGATAGTTTTGCATGATAAATGTGACTGAAACTTGGGGTTATTTTAGGCCAGAGATGTCATGCAATTGTGCTCAATATTGCAGAAAATGCCTTAAGTAATTCATGCATGCCTTAACACAAGTAAAAGAATGAGGTATGTGCAGAGCATATGGCAGTATCACATGCACTGTGCTGTCGTTGTAATTAAACTGACTCAACTGGTCTATGATAGCCTGGTGTAAGTTTTAGATGTATCATAAACCCTCTCCTAATCTAATAAAAATAAGACACTAACCATAAGGAAGTAGACCTGTGGAAGCCTGCATCCCATCTGACTGTCCTCACTCAAGGAGAGAGGAAACAACAGTAATGTTTCCCACAAAAGAGTTTCCTTCTGTGCAAGTCTATGAATCCAGACTCAGTCTTTTTTAACCTTGCAGGTACCACTAGGGATGGCCATTACTGCCCACATGGCAGCACAAATGTTTCTCTACACACACAGGGCAAAGGGGGGTGTGGTGAGTGAGAATCTTCAGTTTGCCTTCAGTTTGGCAAGCATGGGCAAACTGCACAAGCTCCTGTCTGATGGTGGGATGTGGTTTAGAGGGAGTGGAGCTCATTTGGGCCACATGCCATCATGGGGATGTGAACAAATCCCTGCCATGGGGGCACGTGAGGGATAGAAAGGGCACGTGAGGGATAGAAACCAGCTGTGTTCAGTGCAAAAGACCCCAAAAGTTCTGGGGAGTCATCAGTTCACTGTGGTTTTGACCTGAGAAATGCTAGACCTATGGGGAGACACAGTCAGCAAACCTCTGTAAGCTAGTGGAAGAGAGAGTATTTTCAGAGATTTCTCAGCTCCCTTCTTTACAAAGATTGTTTAAATGTGCATAAATTGAATTTAAAATAATTTTAAGGGGTAATTCTAGCAAAATGAGAGAGTTTGACTGACTGCAAATCTGCTTTTGGCCTTTTCAGTTTGTTGCTAGGAGTCAAGACACTTTTTTTTTTAGAAAGTTGAAACTTTTAATTTGTTTTGGGAAACCTGACTTCCTGCCTAGCTGGCAAACACATAGTTCCTCCCACCTCAGGCTTTCAAAAAACTATGAAGAGTACTCAAAAAAAGCATTCAGCCCACCTGATTCTGATCCCTCAGAAACTTATTCTCCATTGCCAGCTGTGAGAAATTCTTGTCTTTCTTTTTAATTTTTTTTTTTTTTTTTTTTTAAGAAAGCAAAGTTTTTCTCCGAACTGGACCTGGGATTTTCTTAAAAATTCACAGTATTTGTGACACCAGTTGCAGACAGCTGAAGGTTGTTGTGTTAAGGGACCAGGCAGGATATGAGTATGTGTCCCACAGTCCCACAGACTAGTCTCCCTTCTTGCACTGAAAGGCCTTTCTAGAACATTTTCCTTACCAGAAAGAGGAGGGAACTTAGCCACTTTTTCAGACGCTAAGTTCAGGACTGAACTTTGCTTTTCTGGTTGATTTTCCTTGCTGGTCCCCATGGAACCAGATTTCTGCTTAGAAACTGCTATGTCTGGCAAATGCAAGGAATACAAGACTTTTACAACCCACCTCTTCTTATTTCTGCAGCTCCATAGTACAGCAGCCTTTTCTACTTCTGGACCCTGTGCACCAGGGGCAGGTGGCTGGTCTGGTCTGTGCACAGCCAGGTTGATGCATACAGCTCCTGTTGTCACAGAGCCAAGAGGAGGATGGAGTACATGCAATAGCTGAGCATTCACCTTGTAGAAACTGAGTGTTCCCTGTAGCCCTAACTGAGCTCCACCTCCCAGCACTGCCTAGAACAGGGTTGTGTCTACTCTGTGTGCCTCCAGGAGACACCTGCCAGAGTGCAAAAAGGAGAGAAAACAGAAAGGAAAAGTCTTATATCCTATTTTGGGAGGAAGGGCTCCTGTTGGAGGTAAAGCGCTAGTCCTTTTTGCAACGTAGAATTCCTCCCTTAGCGGGAAAACAGAAGATGACCCACATGCGCTCAGAACTTCCCATCACAGCTATGACCCCTCAAGAGAGAAGGGTGTCCTGGTTTTGGCTGGGATAGAGTTAATTTTCTTCCTAGTAGCTGGTATAGTGCTGTGTTTTGGATTTAGTATGAGAATAATATTGATAACATACTGATGTTTTAGTTGTTGCTGAGCAGTGCTTACACTAAGTCAAGGACTTTTCAGCTTCCCATGCTCTGCCAGGTGCACAAGAAGCTGGGAGGGGGCACAGTCAAGTCAGCTGATCCAAACTGGCCAAAGGGATATTCCATACTATATGATGTCATGCTCAGTATATAAACTGGCGGGAGCTGGCCAGGATCACTGCTTGGGGATGGGCTGGTCATCAGTCAGTGGGTGGTGAGAAACTGTATTGTGCATCACTTGTTTTGTGCATTTGTTTATGATTATGATTATAATGATGATGATGATGATGATTATTATTATTATTTTCTCTTCCTCTGCTGTCCTATTAAACTGTCTTTATCTCAACCCATGGGTTTTACTTTTTTTTCCAATTCTCTCCCTCATCCCACCGGGGTTGGGGAGGGTGAGTGAGTGGCTGTGTGGTGCTTAGTTGCTGACTGTGTTTAAACCATGACAAAGAGAAAGCACAGGTCAGCGCAAGCTGTGCTGTGTGCCTTAGTTCTGTGCTTGGGAAAGGTGGTTCTGTTCTCTCCAAGTGTTAGCTATCTTTGAATGCATTGAACAACATGGGGATTACAGACCCAGGGTGGGGAGCCAGGGGAAACAGCTGGAGATGAGCTTGTAAATCATAGAGAAGAGACTCCTGGATGGGACAGAGCAGCAAATGGGACCCTGGGAGAGGTGTTGTGCATTTATGACAGCCAAAAAAAAATAAGAGTCGCTGTGTTCCTGCCAGCTGGAAGCTTCCCTTGGCACACTGAGCCTGGGGATGGCTCATTTGGCTTGCAGCAAGAAGGAGCAACCAAGCAATCCTCATTTCTGCAGCCAAGAGGAGCAGGAAAGTTCAGCTTATACTGACTCTGTGGAAGTGCAACGAGACAGTGCACCAAGCCAAAGTGGGTACAGAAACTGGAAAGCCTAGCACAGTGGAAAGCCCCTTCCTTTCCTGGGCTGTCTGCTGTGGTCGAAGAGGTGGAGGAGAGTCTGGACAGTAGACCTTCATCCACCAATCATCCTGGACGGCCCCCTGGCCTGGATGTTACTTGGAAAGTGGCTCTTAGCAAACCATGTAATGGCTAGGCTGGGCCTCAGGAAAGTTCTGATCACCACCCTTGTCTGAATGCCTCACACTCCTTGATGCAGTCGGAAAACTGGAACAAAAGGGGCGTCCACCCCAGACAGGGACATATTCCCATAGCCCAGGCAGCAATTTCTGGGAAAGGCAGAGCTGTGCACAGAGTCCTGGCTTGGGGGAAAGGCAGGAAGAAGCTGAGAGATTACGATTCAAGTGCTGGTTGAGGTGAGGCATTTAGGTTAGCATTCCTATTTCTTACCTCCTGTTGTGATCTAGGGTAGGTATACTTTGTGCCTCCCTTGGAAATAGGACCACAGAGTTACCTTCCTTCCCATGTCCTTTCTTTTCCTAATGGAAATACTTGGCAAGGCCCTAGGTTTTAGCTAGCCACTCCAGTCAGAGAAGACAAACAGAGGCTGTACATAAATAAAACTCAAGAGGTGCTGGAGTGAAAGGCCAACCTGACCCAAACTAGTGAAACTGAAGCTATGCTGGCTCCTGCTGAGTGACAGTTAGGGTCTATGTGTTCCATCAAGAATTTCAGTCTTACATTTCGGGTTCTTCTGCCTCCTTATGCTTTGTTATTGAATACAGTAGTGACCTCTGATGCCAAGATGTCCCTTAGCCTTTGTCTGCCAAAAAATGCTTTACAGCTGTGGAGCTAACCTGTCGTCAGGAAAAGAGCTTCCACTGTACATGCCAGTGTCAGCCACCTTGGGCTTCTCACATTACAGACTCCAGAATAGCACTCAGGCTTGACTTCATTCACCACCTAGGGACATTCCACCCTCTTGCTCTAACTGAATGCCATTTTGAGATTTGCTTTGGTATAGCTGAGAAGTTTGATCACAGGAATGCAGGCCTGCATCCCATTACACTTAATTTGGTAGAGTGTCACTCTCTTATCTGAGTGACTGGCACCTCTAGACTGTTGCAACCCTTGGCTGTCAAGAACATAGCAGGGTCCTGGGCACCCCTGCTATCATGCTTGGCATGAGGTGGGGTTGTTTTGCAGTTGAGGAAGGACACATTAAAGGAAGGTGGCAGATCATGGGCAAGAAATGGGGAAGTGACAATGCCAGGAAGTATCTTGTGAGGCCTTCATCAGCAGTCACTTAAAATGGCAGGACGCTGGGCAGCAAGTTGGACCATTTGTTCCATGGCTTAGGCAGGCTGGTACAGGGGCTAGAGCTGCGCCTGAGGAGACCCAGACAGCTTCCCAGTGAAGAGGCCAACTGGAGCAATAGCATGGCTGCAGTGTGTATGGGTGAGAACTTGCACAGCCTGTGCTGTCATGGGACGTGCAAGCACATACAGCACACTGCGTAATGCTACCAACAAGGCTACAGTCCCCTAAACCGTGTGTGTCTCCAGGACTGCCCTTCTTTCCACAGAAGAGAGCCAGCTTTTCTGCTGATGACCTTCTTGAAACGCCCACTCTAAACTAAGGTTAACATTTACCCCAGCTTGAACTCCAGTGCTGTCTGGGAATCCCCCTAGCCCATCCTACCTCATAAGGAGCTCCCTTTCTTCGGAACGCCTTATTCCTTTCCAAATCACCTGCACCCCTCATCAAGCTGTCACAGTCCTTTTAAAAAAGCTATCTGCTTTGAGCAGGTGCAGGAGTTCCTGAACTGCCTGGTCCCTGCTGTCTTTGTCACTGGCAACAGGAAAGCAGCTGAATTTCCAGACTGAAATTACCGGCCCTCGTCACTGTGCCAGGCAATCACCTCTTGTGGAGTAGCAGTGACACCTGGTGGCCATTAAATAAATTCGGAAAGTCCCTTTCACCTGAATTCCATCTCCCTCCCCTCCCTGCCCGCCCTTAGTGCATTTGCAGGGACATTAAATACAGGGTGCAGTAACATGACACTCACAAACTCCCCAGACAACTTCATTCAGCTCCTTCACACCTCTCTCAGCCATCCAAGACAAACCGTGAGCAACAGATTTCTTTGGTCTTCTGAGAACAGTGGAATCAAATGCCAACTGTATTTGTTGGACTACACAAGAATAAAACATCTGTGGGACATGAAAGATCAGATGTTAGGAACAGGGTGGGTGTAAAGGAAATGACTCCCCTAAATTAGCTGTACCTAGTTTATAATCCCTAGAAAGTAGCAGAAGATGGAAATGATTGTGCTTTGTAGCAATGTACCCCAGAGCCACCCAGAACATCTTTGCAAACCTTGAGGAAGACAGGAGTTTGACTGTGCTGTACACAGGCCAGTTTATCTTTGCAGTAGCAGGCAAGTACTTAACCACAGTTAGTCTGACCATCAGTACATTTTATCCCTTTTCCTCTTCACTTCAAGAAACTTGTGAGTTATCTGCCAGCAGGAGAACACTTTTCTACAAAATTACAGCCAAAGCTGGCAGATTCTGTGCAGCCTCCCTAGCCTACAGGTGTCCACAGACGTGTTGAGGCTGGCAGACGCCACTTGAGAGCATCCAGTCCAACTACTCTGCCTAAGCAGAGTCAGCTAAACCAGGTTGCCCAAGGCTGTGTCCATGCAGATTTTGAAAAGCTCCGGAGGCTGAGACTGCACAACCTCTCTGGACAACCTGTTCCAGTGTTTAACCACTGTCACAGGAAAGGTCTGTTCTTGTGTGCAGATGGAATGTTGCGTATTTGAATTTGTGTCCATTGCCTCTTGTCCTGTCACTCGGCACCACTGAAAAGAGCCTGGCTCTGTCTTCTGTACTCGCCTCATGAGGTATTTATAGACATTGATAAGACCCCCAGTCCTTCTTTTCTCCAGGCTGAACAGTTCTGGCTCACTCAGCCTTTCCTCACGTGACAGATGCCCCAACCCCTTAATCATCTTAGTGGTCCTTTGCTGGACTCTTTCCAGTATGTCCATGTCTCTCCTGTACTGAGGAGCCCTGAATAGGACACGTTGCTCTGGGTGTGGCCTCACCAGTGCTCAGTAGAGGGGAAGAATCGCCTCCCTCGACCTGTTCAGGTGCCTGGGGTTACTCTTCCTCACATGCAGAACTTCACATTTCCCTCTGTTGAATTTAATGAGATTCTTGTTGTCCCATTTCTTCAGTCTATCAATATCCTTCTGAATGGCAGCATAGCCATCTGCCGGATTAGCTACTTCTCCCACTTTTGTATCTGCTGCAAATTTGCTGAAGGTGCACTCTACCTAATTATCCAGATCATTAATGAAGATATTAAATGGTATTGGCCCCAGTACAGACCTCAGGGGGTACATCACTGGTGACCAGCCTCCAGCTGGACATTGTGCCACTGCTCACAACCCGGTGGGCCAGCAGTTGGGCTGGTTTTTAATCCATCTCAGTGCCCACTTACCTAACATTTTTTTGCCAGTTTCTCTTTTATGTGGAAGATGGTGTCAAAAGCCAACCTAAGTCAAGGTAAACAATGTTCACTGCTCTCCCCTCATACACCAAGCTAATCAACTTGTTGGAGAAGGCTATCGAATTAGTTAAACATGACTCCCCTTCGTAAATCCCTGCTGACTACTCCTGATCACGTTATTGTCTTTCATGTGTCTAGAAATGGTTTCCAGGATTATTTGTTCCATCACTTCCAGGGACTGAGGACACCTGGCCTGTGCTTCCCTGACCCTTTCTTCTCACTGTTCTTGAAGATGATAGTGTTGACATTTGTTCTCTTCCAATCCTCAGAACCTCTCCCAATTGCCTTTCAAAGGTAATCAAGAGTGGCCTCCCAATGATATCTGCTAGCTTCCCTCAGCACTTGTGAGTGCAAGCTGTCAGGGCCCATTGACTTCCGTATGTCCAGTTTGTCCAAGTGTTTCCTAAACTGACCCTCTTCCACCAAAAGTAAGTCTTCCCTGCTCCAAATTTTCTTTCTGGTCTCAGGACCCTAGGATGCCTTAATGCTAATCTTACCAGTAAAGGCTGAGGCAAGGAAGGCATTGAGTACCTTGGCCTTTTCCATAGCAGTATAAAACTAAACTAGGTAGCATGAGCTGCACTGGTAACACTAAATAGTTTTTCACTTAGTGGTGTAGAGAAACAACATACAAACTTGCTCCTTTGTTCATGTTTACACTTGAGTCATAAGGAAAGCAGTATTTTTTTATCTGTGTTTCTGCCATAGAGCTGCAGAGTCATCATGAAGGTCTTAAGTGCAATCAACAGTGGGCAGATAGGCAGAAAGGGCTGAGATGCTGGGGTATGCTTTTGGCAAAAGGCCTCCCTGGGAGCAATTCTCTCCTGTCCTTCATGATCATGGGCCATTGGGATTCCAGATGGTACCATGCTGTGCTGCAAGTCAGACACTTCCCTGCCAGAGAGGGAAAGGAAACTGCAGGTTTTAAAAAGAAAACAGATGGCAAATTTTCCAAAACTCCTGCTAGAAGATACACTTTGTAACCACTTAAGAGGATCTCAAGGCCTTTGCTCTTAAATGACCCAAAGGTACCCAGTCCAAACAGGTTTCCAAATGGAAAAATAAACTCCCTATAATATTTACTAGAAAAGTTAGGAGAGGGCTGTCTTACCGATGGCTGTACTAGTTGTGATGTGCTCAAGACAGCCAGGTTTTTTCTTTCACATTAATAGCTGGATACTTCTCCTTTGCAGTGAGCATATCCCTACCCCATTAAAAAAGCCAATGGGATCATTGCTACTCTGGGTCATGTGTGCTCCCATCCAGTGATTTTATGAAATGCTCTGTAGCTCAAAACCCAGTGCACCTCACTCAACTCCAACAGAACTATATCGAGCAAGGATAGAAGGATCAATCCAGAATCCAGCTAATGAATGCTGCTGAGAAAGGCCATTGCTTATGTGAAATCAATTTTAGCAAATAATTTTATTTAGGCCAACTCTACCTGCTTAGATCAATTTGTATTAGTCATTTTAATGAGCTATATTCTTCTCACACTTTTTAAATTAGATTTGGTGCTCATCACTTGTTACTGAAATGCATTTTTATGTCATATATAAAACAGGTCTGCTGAGTTGTGACCACACATTGGTGTTGCGGTGATGCTGTTGGCTGATCATGATACAGTGAACAGCATGGCTTGTAGCCTTTCTTTATAGCCAAAGTTAGGATGAAGGGACATCTATTTCTGAAGCAAGCATGTGAAGTAAAAAGTTGCTTTTTTAAGCATATGTCCTCAAAGACTTGGCAACTCCATGGCTCACTCTGAACTGCTCTGGCATCCTGATTGCCTTACACTTAGTCGACCTGGCCCTTACTCAATTCTTAGCCCTGCTTCTTTCTCTTCTCTGTGCTACAGCCTAATGCTGGTGTGCAAAGGATAAACATGATATGTCAAGGCCTTATTGAAGTTTTGGTTAGGACATTTAAGGGAAGGATATTTCCTGGGGGCTGGGCTAATCAGGAGTGATCATAAATACCAGTGTGAATCTAGCCAAAATGGTTTTTTTTGTCAGTAAGGGGAACTCAGCTCAGACCTTATCTGCAAGACTTGTTGCATGTGTTCTAATTGCCAATCCGTCACAACATCATAGAATATCTTAGGTTGGGATGGACACCCAGAGGTCATGTAGTCCAATTGCCTGTTCAAAGCAGCTCTAAACAGAGCAGGATGTTTAGCGCTGTGTCCAGCTGAGTTGTGACTACATTTAAGGAGGAAGATTCCTCAAATTCTGTGGGCAACATCATCTGATATTTGACCACCCTTATGGTAAATCTTGTTTCCTAATGTCTGATCAGAATTTCCCATGTTTCAGCTTGTGCTCATTATCGTTTGTCCTGTCACCGTGCACCTCTGACAAGAGTCTGGCTCCATCTTCTCTGCACCCTCTGACCTTGTAGTTGCAGATAGCAATGAAGCCTTCACCTTCTTTTGTGTAGACTAAACAGACCCAGTTCCTTTAGCCTTTCCTGACATGCTATGTCATTCAACTCGCTAGCCATCTTAATGGCCTGTATTGGACTGGCTCCAGGATGCAAAATCTTTCCTGTAATTGGAAATGAAGGTGATAGAGAGCTGCCTCGCAATGATATATGGATCCTCCTGGATGCATTCCATATGGACCCATGGACCTGTGTATGCCTAAGTGATACCTAGCCCTATCTTCTTTTTCTGTGGGTGCTTCCACAGGCTCTACTGGGAAGCTTAGGGACCTGAGACGTCTGAGGACAAGCTTCACCAGGCAAAACTAAGGCAAAATGGCCCTGTCCTACTCCACAGTCCTATGTTTGCTGCAGCCAAGAATGCCCTCAAACTTCTCACTTGTAACTAGTTCTTCCTTGTTTTGGGAGATTGGGACCTCAGAAACTTGGGACCTACACAGCCTATATTCCTGCTTCATGTATCTCAGCAGAGAAATCCAAACAGGGATTGGTGGTAGGGGCAGAGGGACAGTTTAAAGAAGCAAAGAGCAATATGTTTATGTAAGATGGTGCCTTAACCTCAGGTGAAATTCAGGTGCTGCAGTGAGTCTGGTGTTATACTCCTGCTTGAAATTCAGGTCTTTTTTAGAGGAAGCAAGACTTTGGGTATCCTACCTGCAAACATCTGCAGATGAGCAGTGAAATATAGGCCCTGGATATTTCTGCCTGTCTCCTCTGCTGAGCTGTTGCTTCCTGTTAGGTAGCACTCTGTCCTCAAAGTGCACGTGGGTTAAATCCAGCCAAAAGCCTATGTGCGGCTCCTGGCACTGCTTAGATATAAAAACACCAGTAGAAGAACTTCAAACAGTTGTCTTTTGATGACCTCCCTGACATGGGAAATTGACACACAGCTCGTGTTATTCACCCCTCTGAAAGGAATGGAACAACCAAATTTAAGACTGACCCTTAGCTTTCTTCTTCCCTCCATTGAAACTGGAAACTTAATGTTCATGCCAGTACCTTAGGACATGCAGATTTTATTGAACATTGCTGGAAGCCCTGACACATTTTTGGAGGCTGGAAGACTATTCTGAGGAAGATTTGCTCCTTGCTTCCTGTGTTCTTGAAGCGTCTTGCAGATATCCACTTCTGGCCATAACATGAGATGAGGCCCTGGGCCAGATGACCTTCTGATCAAGAGGTATATTAGGGTATTGTGTTGTACTCTGTTACTGTGTAGACCTATAATACGGTATTGCCATTGCTAGTAACAGGACATAACCTTTATAACCTTTGGTAGTAAGTTACTACCAGGCTTGCTTTACCTGAACTTAATGAGATGTGCCTACAGCTTGTTTCACCTGACTTAGCTCTAACAGCAATTTTTCTGTTTGGCCAGGTGCTAATTTGTTTTACTTTTGCTTAGCTTTGTATGGTTTTATCACTCTAACATAATGATGCAGTGTAGACAAATACAGGTTTGGTATCACAACACAGGCCTTGAGAATTGGAGACATAGGATGTTGTATAGACGACTACAGGCATGGGATGATAAGAGACAGGGTACAGCGTTGACAATGGAGGTGCCACACCTGTGTACTCTGCCCCTGAGTTCCATGCTGGGCAGTCCCAGAGGCAAGGGAAGCACTGTGGGGGAAGCCTGAGAGTGTCTGACTTTAATGATGCACAAGTTGAGTTTATGTCAGGGCATTATTGTCTAGGCTGGTCTGGTGTGAAAGCACTTAGCTTGTGCGTGTGTGTACACAAGAAAGGCTGATGGCCACTAAGATCTCATAAGACAACCGTCCCAGAGAGAAACACAGCTCCTATAACCCTGTTAAAGCCCCAGGGCAACTGCATTGTTCTCTGCCCTGTGATGTCAAAAGTGATGACTCAGGTCACGTGGACGGGATGGCTGATATTTAGTCTATAAGGTTAGACAAGAGCTGGTCTAGCCTGTAGCTGTTCAAGGCAGAACTGATTCTTTCTAAAGCATTTCTGACAGTTATTTGTCTAATGTTCTCTTTCTACCTCCTGTAACAGGGATTCTCCTTTCCCAAGCAGGCAGCATTTAGGAAGTATCATTGTTATTGCCATTAGAAAATATTTCCTCATGTCTAATAAAGCTCTACCATGGTGCAGTTTCAGCAAACAGGATTTGCCCTGCATTGTTTTGCCACTCTGAAGCATTTAGGGCTTATATTTCTCCTGGCTTTTCCTCTCAACGATGAGCACCATCTATCTTTATCTAAAGAAATATGAGGTTGTTACATATATATCAGGCGATAAGGCCTTACGGAAACAGCTCCTTGGAAAGATGGAGTCAAGGCTGCTGACAGGTAGTTCAGAATCCTTACTTGGCAAAGACAATCTCTTTGTGCCTGCAGCCAGGCTCTTGAGTTGTATTATTTCTGCTTCTAGTAAAGCAGATGTCTCTCTAGGCTACTGTTAGAAGAGAGAATAAGGCCAGTAAGAAATAGGCCTGTAAACACTGAGGCCTTTGTATTTAGTAGTTTAGCTCCTGTTCAGATGCCCAGATCCTACTAGAGACAGAAGCTTCGAGAAAGTGCTGGGCAGAAAGATGCTCCCAAGCGCTATTACCTGACAATGCTGCAAGGGCCATTGCCATATGACAATGCTGTGTAGGAGCACATAGGTAAGGGATAATAGAGGGAAAAGTCTGACTGCAGGTTAATTTAGTGGCAAACAGCATCAATATGGGTCAGCTTTCTTGACCCTGGTGTTGGAAGGACATGGGTACATCCTACTGATAGTTAGCTCCAGCCCTGCTTTCACCACAGTGTGTCAAGATCTTCCTCTTCTTCTGCTCCCGACAGGTTTCTGATCTTCAACTCCTCAACAAGGTGCTGTATCCAGAATCAATTATTGGTGATGGGTTTCCTAACTGAAGAGTGAATAAAGGACTGAAAACTCTCTGTACCCCTAATGAAGCATAGAGCTGCTATGAAGCATAGTGAAGCAAGCTCAGTTAGCACAGAGCTTGGTTATAACCATGGATTTATATTGCTGAAGTATTCATCCTGTCCCTTTCCAATTGGCTTCCTGGGTCCTTCAGGAAGGAAAAGGCAATGTTGCAACACCAGGATTACACCTTAAATAAAGTTTTTAAAGGCCATTTGAGTTGGTGAAGCTGTTGGGTATTTATGCCAGTCCAGAATAAGGTACAACAGAATAACACAAGTGTTTGTGCACTTGTGCAATCAAACTTCCCAGGCTGCTGCCCTGAGAGCCTCCCTGAAATACTCCATCACCCAAACTGTGACAGTAAGCATACATCTCTAGTTAAAGAGGCTGCTTCAGAAAGAGCAAGAAAGAACACCTTTTGGAAGGAGGTCTTAGCCTTATGCTTTTGGCAGTGATGTCTGCTCCTTCTGGCTCTCAAGAGAAGTTGTCTGTTTGGTTCGTCTTCATGGTGAGATGTTTGGTGAACAAGAGAGGAAAGAGCACTCCATCTGAAGGGACTATTTAGACTGCCATCTTCCTAAGTGGGAGTCTACAAGGTGATAAAGGTTTTTAAGGGCTCAGCCCAAATAAGGCTCTGATAGAAAGTTTCCAATGAAGAAATTAGCATATTGGAAAGCTATCAAGAGCAGTGGCAGGCCATTGCAGATCTAACCAGAAGACAAACATTCTGTTTAAGCAGAAAACACAAAGTTCTGAGAACTATTTTTCATGATTCTGCTGAACAAAACTGAGGACTTTCTAAATCTCATATGGCAATATTAAGACCTTGCATCCTTCCTTTAGTATAACCCCAAACCCTCCTGAGATATCTGCATTTATGTCTCAGTTATGTTACGCTCACACTTGTCTGAACTGGGTATAAAATACTAATTAATTGACAATATGCAATGTGGAAGTTTTTAACTCTCAGCTGCAAAGATTCAGAAGTCTCTTCAGTGTGTGGAATAAGGCTATCAACAGGACAAGGTTATGTGTCTGACTTTTGCCAATCATTAAAGCTCTGCCAAAATGTTGAGCATTGGATAGAAAGAAAGAAAGATCAATCACCAAGAATATCTTGACTCTAATATCCTGTCAAGAGATGAGAACAGTGGAAAATGGGTTTGCCTTCATCTGAGATTAGAAATGAAGATGCTTTCAGGAGTTTTAAAGCAGAACAACTGAATGAACTTTATGTCTCTATGGAAATAGTGATGAGGATATGCCTAATAAGCAAGAGATAGAGCAATGTGACTGCATTTGATATTGGGCAGGTAGGCTTGATTAGAAAAAGGAACATGAATGTAATGTTGCAATTTAATTGTGGCACCATCAATCATGGACTGAAAGTGCGCAAGAGTCAGTCAAGTGAGCCTGGAGAGCTGATCTCAGGGGTTGGATGGTGTATTGGGAGCCCTGCAGAAGGCATTGTGTTTGAGGAGTTAGTGACCTTGAACAGGCCATATTCTTATTGGACCTTGTACTTAAGGCTTGAGCAGCCTGCACGCTAGCTTCAGTAGCTGCTGTATTGGAACATGCAGCAACGCCCTGTGCTGGGCTCTGCTGTGCATGGGTGTGTGCTATGACAGAAATAACATCCCAGCCTGTCAGTAAACTTTCTAGTAGCTGAACAGCTTACTAATATAATCTGTAAGTTATAAAACATTTGAGAAAGGTAAACTGCAGTGGGTCAAGAGTTGGAATATATTGATCCTGACCAGATGACTATTGTATGTCAAGGAGTTAGTGATCCACAATACGGTTAACCTGAGCACACCCAGGCCTGTTCTGTGATGTAAGTACAGCATGGCCTTCATGCTCGTGTTGTGCTGCACAATCCCTCGGCTGCAGGATAAACTCAGCCAGCTCATTGTAATTGCAGGCAGCTCCCACTTGGCACCAGTGATTACTACACCTGCATGGCCTTGCCTTTAACAGAGCTGCAAGAAGTTCTCATGAGAACACCCTTTACAAATAGAATTGTTTTCTTGTAAGAAAATAATATTTCAAATGATCAGAAGGATAAAAACTCTCTCCATGGATGGGATCTGCACAGCATGCTGTAGGAAAAATCCATCCAGAGTCCGTTCAATGCTGCACAAATGCAGGTTCTCAAAATGCGAAAGAATGTAAGATTTACTCACTATTTTTATTCTTCTTTTTAGTCTATTTTACTGAAACAGCTATTTTATTACAACATTTGTTGTTGGGCATTTCTTATTGAGATGCAGAAAAAGCCCTGCAGAATCTCCGCCCCTCTCACTCCCTGCCCTACTGGTGCAGAACAGATGGCATTGCACAGGCAGCTGTGAGCTCTGTACGGGTGCCTGAAGTGGGCAACAAATGGTAAAAGAAGTACAGGTGAGTTTAGGAAGTAGGGGTCATGGTACACCCAGCTCACCCCTTTTTTACTGCACAAGGATTGCCTCAAGATGGAAGCACCAATGTATTCCTGTTCCTTCAAAGCATAAGTGGTAAGCAGGGTTCCTGTGGCAACAGATAGCACTTTTCAGAAGAGTTTTGGGATACAGTAAGGGGAAGGTGGGAGATTTACTTTAATGCTGATAAGAAATACTTAAGTAGGGAAAGTGCTGTGGAAGAGTAGTTTCAAGCTGAAGAGCTCTGAAAAAACCTTTCTCCTATTTTTTTCCAAAAGCAGTTGGGACCAGGGTGAGGTAAGAAAATATCTTTCCTCAAAAATTTACCCCAGGAGTATGTGCTGATAAGTCAGCTGAACATCTGACCAGCCATCTACCAAATCTTGTTCTCTTGCATCTTTGCAGTTAGGTATGTTAGGTATGCAGATATGTATGTGTGTATAGGCATACGCACACACACTGCTTTCTAAAAAGATAAATTTGGAAAGTGAAGTCATTCAGCTAGCTGAGTGCAAGTGAATACACTCTTTTTAGTAAGAAAATTGCTTCTCTGCTTCTTTGTCCTCCATGTGCAAATAAATCTGTGGAGTAACTAAAGAAGAGCCGTCCATTACAAAGTTATTCCCCATGACACAGTGAGTGTCATGCCTGAGTCTGCAGTAGAGAGAGGATCTCTATACAGCCTTATGCAGTGGGCAGCAAGAGTTAATTATTAGTCCTGCAGTCGGGGAATACTGTGGACAATTTTCTTCTTTTTCCCTCCGTGACATACAAGTTGCTACCGTGATTCATTTCCTCCCATACTCTTTTTTGAGGATATTTATGTTGTTGTCTTGGTAGATAGGGTTCCTGCTGGGAATCATACAGGGTAAAGGCACTAAATGCCTAGACCTTTAAATTCTGCTTTGTAGTCTTGCTACCTGCCTCAAATTATTTAATTTTGCTTTATGCCTGCTTCCTCCAGGGAACTAATCTTCATGGCATTTCACTGCAATTGAAATCACACTGCCAGCCAAAGCTAGGCTGGGTGCTGTGTTCTTTCTAATATAGTTTGGAGTCAGCAAAGCAGAACAGATTTTGGGGATGGGGATAAGGGAGAGTGGGTAGGCAAATGAGATACCATCATGGAATCTGTTTCCCAGCTTCACTTTCAAGTGATCTTGAAGCAGGGCCAGAAATAGAAATGTTGCATAACAAGACAGAGCTGGGCTCAGTGTTGAGGAGGAACCCTTGTGCTCCTTCCTCACAGGGAGCTCAAACAGAAAATGACCCATTAAACCTGTCTCTCCCACCCTTGGACAGTTGCAGACCGAGCAGATCTTGAGAAATGCCAGCACCAGGCACTTTAATCACAAGAAGTAGGGCTCTGAAGCACAATCCATATATTTCTGGGGCGAGTGGGAAGGGATGAGGGATGAGCTGACCTGCTAGTGATGTTATGCCTGCACTGTAATTGCCTATAATTTCTGGGCAAGCTGGATTTATGATCATCTCTGGCCTGTACTTCCTCCCTGCACATGGTCATTGCCTTCCAAGAGAGAATATTTAGGCCCCATTCTGCTAGGATTTTGAGTGAAGAAGGCAGTTGGGCCACTGACAAAAAGGAGGCAGAGGAAAACTCTGGTTTTCCATATGCTGATCATTCTCAGGGCTGTGCCTTTGTGAGGCTGCAGTGAATGCTCTACAGGTTCTCTGCTATGTTCAGTCACTCAGTTGGGAGCTGGTACCTTGTCCAGGATCAGCACCCACTCAGGAGTTCCTAGTGAGTGATGTCCCATAATGCTCCGTCTGCTGCTAAGGAGAGGCATGATGAGCACACATGGGAACATCCCAAATAATTATGTTAACACTGTATTGCTCCACAAGCTGTTCTGAGTGGGGTACATTAGAAATGAAGTGCAGCTGTGGAAATGGGATATTACCTGATAGTCTAAGGCTGCATTTTTATTCCTTTGAAGCTGCATATTGCTTTTAAGTCCAGGTGTTTATTAGATGCACAGACAGCAGCAAGCAGTGATTTAGGAGACTCAGTCCTATATCAGGCCTGCAATGGACTATTCAGTGTGCCAGTGATGAGGGAGAACTGGTGACAGACAGATATCCTGCCTTCTAGTCTGTGGTGACTAATTTTACAATTTTTTTCAGTTTAACAGGAGTTACTCCCTTCTTAGGAGGGACAATGGGATACTCCCATAACAATGTCTGTAATTTGACCATGACTAATAGCTTGGTCTTATTTGCATACTTTATCATCCTCATAAGGAAGCTGAAAGACAACCACTTTGATCACAGTTGCTAAGCTGTGGTTGCCATCTGCTGATGCACGTCTTCAAGCTGTTAGAAATGGTCAGAATTTTTCCACTGGAATACTGGTTTAGTACAAAAAATGTTTTGTTCTTTTTTTGACTGTAGCCGAGTTAGTTTTGCTAGACGTGTCTACTGTCTGCAGACCAATTAAATTTCTCCATTGCAAATCTAGCACGTAACAATATAGAAACGTAAGTATATCAGTGCTACCTCAGATGAAGCAGCCTATCTCTAATCATGTACCAAAGTACATGTTGAGAGAAGAGTAAGAACAGGGCATGTATATTTGATACTTCCCTTGAGGATTCCCCAGCTTCCTGCTATTTTAGTTCAGGAAACTCCATGAACATGATGTGTTTTTTTCCCTTTAGTAAGTCTCATGCAAATACCTACCCATTTTTCCTTTAAATACATGCCAACTTTTTGTAATCACAGCATCCTTCAGCAATGAATCCCACTAACACCCAAATTGCAATTTCAACTGTAAGCATCACAAAAGCATTATTTTTTCCCCATTGTATTCTGTATTCCTATGTATGTTAAGGTTTTCTAAATTGAATGCATTTTCTACAGTGCAAACACAAAAAGACTAGTGTGCTTCAGGGAAATGTTGTGAAAAACAGGGAGACTGAAGTCAGGAGGGTGTGCGACACATTTCCAGCTTTCATAAGTCACTAAAGTTCATTGGCGAAATGAAACTATAAGTCAGGCCAAAAGGTAAAATTTTCAGAATGCTTCTAATGTCTAAACAGCAGCAAAAGGTGGGCTGCTTCACAAGGGAAGGGAATTCAAGAGGGGGGCTGCTTCACAAGGGAATGGAATGCAGGAGCTAAGGGTAAGCACAGGCAGGGACACTGATCTCCCTGACAGGGTACTGTCACACAGCACCTGACAAAGACCAGTAGCCAGAGTCATACAAGAATCCAGTGCTGGCCAGACAAATCCATAGTGATGAGGCAAGGCTCAAGTCAAACCATGTACCCCATGGTCAGGGTCAGCAAGATAAATGGTCAGGCACAAGCATACCTACAGAGTAGCTCAGGTGAGGATCAATGTAGTCCCAAGCCAAGGGCTGAGGGATTGTGGGTGGAAGTCCCAGATGAAGCTTTTCACAGCCCTTTTTATCAAGTTTTTTCCCAACAGTCCCAGGTTACAAGGCTGTGCCATGTCAGAACTGGACTTGTACACAGGCAGCCAAACCCTTGGAGAGCAGGAGATTGCAGAGCCTGATTGTGCACTCCTGATTCTCATTTTCCAGCTGGCTGCACATCTTTCTTTTCCTGCTAGGTCTCTAGCATGAGAGACCTCTAACCTGTGCCAGTGTGATTTACTGTTCTTACTAAGAAGCAAGAATGAGCTTTTCTGTCCAGCAGGGATAGTGGCAGCTCCCGTTGATGTATACATTGACCGACTGACAAATCCATACGGGCTGATGGGCTGACTCACAGAACAGCAATGACTATTGGAATTACGCCTCTGGTTTTATGGCAGTGGGGACTCTAGTTTGCAAACTCCTATCAAGCTACTTATTTTCAAGAAAGCTGTAGAAACTTTGGGTCTTGGATTTGCCCATGGCTTAAATAAGTTGAGACAGACAGATAGCTAAATCGTTATCTACTTAAGGAATTTGGGTCTCTGCCTCTTATGCATAGCCTTTGGTGTACGTTTTAGTGGGCTGAACCTTGCTGAGAAGATGAAAACAAGAAATTGCCATAGAGAAGAAAGAGTGGCTCAACTTCTACCTCTTAACACAAGTTTCTGTCAGTATGGAAACCACTAGAAAGTTATGCACTTACTCGTCCTTTAAAGAAAGCAATTCCCTCCCCAGTTATGCACTAGGAAGTTATGCACTAGGAAGTTAGTGCATAACTAGGAAGGGAATTGCCTTCTTAAAGGACGAGTAATTGTTTGTCCTGTGAGGAATGGTGAACAGACTGGTACTGACCATCAGTTATGCAGTGTGTAAAGATGCCAGGTTTTGTGAGCACTTTGGCAGCTTCACACCAGACCGCAGCACAGAATTAATCTGGGTGCTAGGGAAGGACTATATTAGCAGCTGACAGTCTCATGTAGTGTCCTTGCTATACCTGCTAGCACAGATCATCACTGTGATTGTGCAAGCCTGCATCAGGAATTAGCATTTTTGTTTCTACATATCTGAATGTGTTTCTCCAGATCTGAGAGACAAAAGAAGTCAGCTAAATTTCTGAATGAGTTTGGTGGCCCCTGGGTCAGTAGAAGACCCTAAATGCTGACTCACAAACACAGGAGTGCTACAATGATCAAAACATTTATCTTGTTTAGGTCTTCATCCCCCACCGCTCCCGAAAGTTACTGGGAGCAGCCTGGGAAACACCTCTTGAGCTGCAGAGCATTACAACATGATCGGTGCTGATCTGGGATTACAAATGCCATTCCCTGGGCTTCTTTCAGCCTCTATGAGCTCCTGTCTCTGCCTTGCTTGCCCTCCCTTTCCTACTTGATATTAAACCTCTCCTTTCTGGGAAGGTCTGGGCAGATTTGTCTCTAGCTGAGACTCTCAGCTTGCTCACTGAAAAAAATCCTTCTCCTCTTGCTCTCTCCTTTATGGCTGTGAGTAGGCATTTTCTAGTGTGAAATCAAGCCTAGACAAATAGTAATTTTGTACTTTTGTATTTTCCCATGAGCCTGGGGAGTTGATGGACATATGGTACTTGCTTATAGTAAGTTTTTATCTTAAAGTTTTTATCTTTTATCGTAAAAAGTACTTTTTTATCTCAGTTTCAGTAGAGTGTGTTCAGATACAATGCAAACATATAAAGTGGAAAAAGAAAGGAAGACGAAAGTTTTCCAATTAAACTGCAGCCCTTTCTTTTCACAGATGGCTAAAAATGACCAAGGAATATTAGGAATAACCTGAATTATGCACAAGTCTAATTTTATAATTCCTATTAATTTTGAAACTGAATAAAAAATGACAGTATTTTCTCAGCTTTCAATGGTTTTCCATAACTGTATCTTTGGTATCTATTAATAGCCTGAAGGACATCATTATAATGAGGATGTTAACAGTATCTTTTGGTTGGACATATCATTTAAGCGGTCTCCCCTAGCAGTCATTAAAATTTCTAGTCTGGGACCTTAGTGGCAGTTGGAACTTAAATCCTATACATGACTTCAAAAATAGTTTAGAGGGTGACCACCCCAACCTTTTACTTTTCTCATGAAACCCAGTGCATATGTAGGGAAATTCCATTTTCCTAGAGTGTAGGAAATCTGTTTAAGTATTCTGGCTGCTCCCATGCTAAATAGCTCCTCTTGAGGCAAATTGTTGGGGAACTGAAGGTGCTTTGCTTTCCATGCCTTCTCCCTACTTCAGAGGATTTCTCAACAAGTTTTATTTTTTTGTTTCACTAGTATTGTTCGTGATATGGCAGGCAGAAACCCATTTGGTTTCCTAGCACCCTGGAAAGCAACACAGATTAATTAGGAGTTTTCTCCTCACTGGCTCTCAATGCTTTCCTGTCATACCAGTGTAACCAAACACCATGGGGACAGGCAGATTCTTTAGGGCTCTTTGGTAGAATGATGATGCAACAAAGTTGTTGTTACAATCAGAATTTTATTTTATGTGGACCCTCTGCAGATTGGGTCGTTTTGACGCATCAATCATAACTTGAGTTCAAAGTACACGTAGAAAAAGTCACTCAGTCCTCAGAGGAAGTAGCCAATGGTGGATGTGTCCCTGACCACTTGGGGATTACAGGTCTGCTCTCCAGTAGCAAATCCGGTCCTATTCCCACCTGGGATTTAAAGCAGTGCATTTTTATGAGCAGTGCCCACATGATGTTATGCTTCACTTCTCCCCTATGTCTCACCCTGGCTGGTCCAGTGCTTGGGACACTTTTAAAGGAGGAGTGGGTATGTGACCAGCATGTTTACAACAAATAACCATTGGCTTCATGCTTCATTGCCATCATGCTTCACCAGATGGCACTAGTCATGCAGATCACAACACCAATGGCTAGGAGTGGGGGCACCAGTCACAACCAAAGACAAACATTTGGCAGAAGATAGGTATGTGCTTCACCTTCATTAGAAGTTTCTGTCAGAGCCCTTTTAAAGACATCTGAACTCACTACAGCTTATTACATTTGAGTTAAGGTGGGAAAAGCCTGAAGTTTCCCAGAGAGGCAAAGGCCAGTGAGAACCCTGAGCTTCCCAGGCTCAAAAGCTTCTGGGTGCTTGTTAGGGCTATTGGCCTGTCAGTCATGAGTTACAGTCAATTGTAGATCTGGTGAACTACCTGAGGTCTACTGAGGACATTGCAAATACATACCTTACAGCCCTCTGAAGGCATTCTTAGCAGTTTTGCGGCTTCCAAGGCATATTTATGTGTACCACTGTGTTTTCTCCTTCAGTGGAGCCTTTGTGTATATATGGCTAACAGCATGTCTCCTGTTTACAAGCATGCCCACTGGAGTCTGCTTTCAGTGTATGTTCATAGTAAGCACTGCATTTATGTGTCCAGACAAATGCTGAAGGCCTTTAACTACTGTTCCCCTGTATTCCTCTACTGGGTATAGGGGAAAATCAAGAGAAGGAAAGCAACCTGAAATAAAGAGCACCTATTCTGTATGTACTAATGCCCAGGCAGGATTTGAGTACAGTGGCAGGAAGGATCATTTGAACCAGCTTTGCAGATTCTGTGAAGGTCCAAGATGCTTACTGGAGCAACCCCATGCCTGGTCTATATTCATTCCTCATTCCCTCAAAAGAGTAGGGTTGAACTATCTAGTGAAAGTGGTAAGAACGGGGAAAGAGTGGGGTGCTCTCCACCAGCTTGCAGTTTCCCCACTGCCATCGATCATTTCTTGCCCCCTTCTCTTTCTGTCTGAAAAGGGCAGTATTACCTGTCTTTTGCCACTGCTGCTAACCAGCTCTCTGATTTCCTGCACTACTTTATGCCAGCATGTGAGGAGATACAGGGTATTCAGAATTCTAAATTCAATTCTGGCTTTGCAGAGCTGATTTGAAAGTAATAGGAACATCTCTTAACTTCCCATGGCCTCTCAGTGGTTCAGAAGAAGGAGAGCAGACCTACTGAAGTGGAGCATGGACATCCTTCAGATACACCAGTAGCCAGAAAAAACTCACCATACTGCCAGGTACTGTAGAACATGCTGGTTATGGCCTAGACATTCTGCATATTGGCACACAGGGACACTTCTAGAACAGTAGGTCACTGGACATCTACAACATAGCAAAGAGCTTTTGTCTACTGCAGTACACCCCCCTCTTAAGCACTTGACTGAATTGCTAACCATGCTGCTAACTGTGCTCTTTTAATGTATAAATCACATTCCTGGCAATTTCAGAGAGCATGATCATACATGTCTGAGGGCAGAATGTGATCCTGTGATCTAGGAAAATTATAAAACCTGCCTGCTGCCTGTGGGATGGGTCAAGGCTAGTTACTCTTCATTATGAACTGATCACTTGCGCTTTGGATTGTCCTTTGTGAAAGGACTTAGTGGGGAATCAAAGAAATTTTCCTTAGCTCTTAATCTCATGCAATTCTTAGCCATGACACTGAAGGCACCAAATCAGAACAGCAACATGTAATGTCTGCTTGTTCTTGCAGTCAGTGACTGCCCAGAAAAATGGGGCTGTTGCTAAATTGAACGTATTGCAAAACTCTCACCAAAACCAGTAGGAAAAAAATAGGTCAAAATGAAGTGTTTCTGACTACAGAGATGAATGAAACATTCTAACTTGCAGTTTGCCAAAGAACTCATGTTTGCTAGTGCTTTGTAGCCTCATAAGACGCTTAGGCATGTAGGCACGAAAGTGCTTCAGGCATGCTCATTTCTAGATAAGGGCTGGCCCCAGTTTTGATACTATCAATACATCACATGTAGTATTGATCACAGGGGACTGAGATTCCAGAGGATGTGACTGACTGTCCACCCACAGTCTGGAAGAGTTGGTGTAAAGGAAATTCCTAACATTTTCTGCCCCTCTTTGCACGTGCAGCATTTCATGCTGAAGACCATATTTATGTACTAGCATGGTTTAGGTTGTTGACAGCAATTCCATGGTATTAATTTTCCCTTTTTGCTTTGATTTTGTGCATTCTGCTTCATGTGTACTTCACAGCTTATGCCAAGAAGTGGAAAAAAACAGTAAAACCAGAGGAGCTGGTATGACCCAAGCAAAATGAAAATTGCACTATGATTTTCTAGAAATACTAGGTGGAATTAGGGGAAAATAATAAATGATTTAATGCCACAGAAGATGAATATGAGTTGACTGTTCACTGTCTTTTCTAGTGCAGAACCTAGGGTAATGATATGAAACTAGTTGCTAACAGCTTTAATACAAATGAAGCAGATGGTTCTTCATTTAGTTTGCAGTTAGGTGTGGAATTCCATGCTGTAGGATCTTGAGGATGCTGGAAATTTATGTGGTTTCAGGAATGATGTTGGGCAAGTCAAGGAAGACAAATCCTTAGAGGGCTATTAAATAGATAGTCATCGGCTGTTGTTTATGATTTGTTTGGCCCATAAAATGTTGCAAACTGGGCAAGTGCTGTAGGGCAGTAAATTATAAGGTTTGATCTATTCTTCTATTCTTACCTAGTCACCTGCTTTTGGCTACTGTGAAGAACAGGACATAGGGACAGTGGAATTGTCAGTATGGTCTAGTGTAGGCTTTCTTAGGTTCTTCTGAACAAAGGTGCATGAGAGATGCAGAAGAGACAGGAATTATTTGAGATCTCTGTAACCAGTGTGTCCAAATGGACACTTAGCTTGCCAATGAGAAGAAAATACTGGGAATTAGAAAGATTGAAATTCTGTCAGGAAAATGAGGAAAGTCAAGTGACATAAAGTATGATAGTATTGGAATACAACTTGAAGAAACCATGCACCAAAAAGTGATCATGAGGTGCAGCAGAGAATATTCTGTAATTGGGAGCTGGTGCTTCTGCTATTATAGACACCAAGAGAGTGCAAAGAGACAGCAGGTGTACCACAAAGGTCTGTTCAGGACTGACTGACATGGCGGTTCTCATGGATTAATGATGGAAAGGAGACAGGACAGGATTTCATCTTGCCAGGGGATGCGAAGAGGCCACAGGAGAGCATTCTTGGCTAATTGAGATTCTAGCACACAAGGTTGGGACTTCAGTCACATCTCTACTTGCCAGTTAACGAGAAGGGCTTTGGATCTGGGTGGATGTGATTCTGTCCCTCAAAACAGGCGTCTGGTGATGCTTTAGAGGGGCTTGTGTATCCCACCTGTCCTCCAAGACATAGAAAGGTGGTTGTCTCCTTTAGCCCTGTGTCAAGTCTCCTGGTCCCTTGTGGGTGACTTAAAGACACACAAGGTGTCTGAAGATTGGCATTATATGGTATACTATTGGCACTATGCACTGTACAATATATTTAGGTAACTGTGTCCCAGCAGGTAGCACACAGAAGCATGGCTTTTTGGCGAAACCATGTAACTACTATCCAATGTTCTAACATGTACCTAGACGTCTCAGATTTTGTAACTCCACTGGAATGCTGAGTTGCTGTGGTAGAGAACCCTGTGCTTCAATATGGTTGTGGAAGTGCAAGATTAGCAGAGGAGCAGCAACAACCAGAAACAACAGTGTTAAACTCTTTAGAACTATGCAGAAAACTCAAGCCCTGCAGGAGACCCATGTGGTGAGAGGTTCACACAGTCTTCTTTGGTGCACTGAGCTCACTTATAAAATATATTACCAGAAGCTTTCCCAATATGCAAAGGGAGACAGGAGTCATTTGGATTCCTCAGGCCTGTTGTAATAGAAGTGAGAGCAATACAAGGTAATAGGAATGGAAATACAACTATGCTGATACTGGCACTTATGAAGTTTGGGAAAGGTTAAAGAGCATTGTGAATGTACCACAGTACAATGTCTTCCATCCAGATCGACCACTTGGACTCCAAAACAGGGAGAGAGCAACAATTTCATGGCTTTGGTATCAGGTGATTCCAAAGGAATTTTCATATACCATACCCACAGCACAGTAACAACAACTCAGCAAGAAGCATGACAGTAACTGGATCTCAGAATCTCTACTGGCATGAGCAGAGTAAGGTAGAAAAGGAAGTGGGAGTGCCAGTACCAGAGAACAATTTGACAGGGAACAAGTAAGCTGCACAGGATAATATGTTCCCAAATCTGCAAAGAAATGCTGGGAGCACAGTTCCACATGTGGAGGATAGCAGCAAACAGCACTTCAGAGTGATGCCCTGTGACATGGTGTGGAAAGAGCTGACCACATGGCCAGTGAAGCTCTGATATGGGATGTCTTGCCTGGGAAACAAGGTAGAAGTACAGAATGATGTACTATTGTGTCCCTTGCAGCCCCATGGTGTCTCCCTGAGGAGGAGTGTTGAGCTCTCTGCTTCCCATGCCCAACACTGATTCATGGGTGAGGGGAAATGGTTTCCAATGTATGGCCTATTACCACCTTGCTAAGTGACGTTAAGGATCATGGCTTGGGACAGAGATGGCATTCAGGGACTGTTTTTCCTCTAACTTGTATTTTGATCTGGTAATTTCATTACCCTTTTCATTACCTAGATTACCCTGGCAGCTTCCTGAAATTTACTGAGAGATGCTTAGCAGGTTCTGAGGATGTTTCAGGGCTGCTTTGAAGAGCAATTTAGACCAATTTTTGTCTATCTTTTCTGAAGCCATGAGGCAGAACCCTGTCTCTGGTCATTAAGATAATTATGCTGGCAGCTAACAATACTTTATTAAAATCTCAGGTTTATAAAAAGAGGTTTTATTTAAAATGCTCTTGGCAAAGTTGAGAGCGATGATTAAATCCCAAACAAAAATTAAAGTCACATATCTTTAATTTTATTTTTTAATAAAAATAACAAATGGCTTTGGATCATTTAAATAACAGATGGGTTATTCAAATAGCAGATTGCTTTTTAGAATTCAAATAACTATTGACTTTGGTCATCTGTTGAGTGTGTAAACTCTTAGGATTCTGTTGCAAGTACAGATTTATCATTTTGGAAGAGAAATCAAAGTTGCTGGAAAGACTGATTTCTTTTGCTCTTCCTCTGATTTCACTATCATGACCCTAGACAGAGAAGTTAGTTAAGGTACTGGAACAAGAATGGCAAAAACTGTGTTGCCAACTCTGCAAACAGTTCCCTGAATTCCTTGGACAGATGGCCTTTTCAACCCAAAGGAGTACAAGAGAATATAAGTAGAAAAACATGCTGGGACTGGCATGATGCACTTGACAGACACTGACGTTCACTGGCCAGTGGTGGGGTGTTCAAAGACTGCTTGGGTCTTTGAAACATGGCCTACAAAAATGGTAAATGGTTGTCTTTTCACAATTACCTTTTTGCTTCCATGTGCCTGGAAGACAAGATGCCCCTTGGGAGATTTTTGGGAAAGAACCAGCCCCTGGTTAATGTATGTCCTTTCCACATCCAAAGAAGCTGGTGAGAAAGGAGAGGTGGGATGAGACTTGATTACCTTACCCTAAGTAGGCAGACATTGCTCTTGTATCTGCAGGACTGCATGGGAGACCTCTAGGGCTGTTTGCTCTCCCAGTGATCATCTATCTGTCCTCTATGCTCTTTCCTGCTCAAACACACATCAGTGTTCAGTGCCCTCATAATACCTTCCTGGACAAATGGTCCGTCAGCTTTGCCTGGCAGTACGGTCTGCTTTCTTCTCCTTAGCAGACAGGCAACCAGAAAGAGTTAAAAATTAAATAATCAATGCTGTCTTCTCACCACCATCCAAAGGGGTGACTCATATTTGCAGAGTAAGAGCAGTTTGTTTCAGGCTGCTCCAGAGGAGAGAGAGCTGGTAATAATCATACGTGTCTTTTTCCAATAGGAAAGCTTGGAACTTTTTGGAGAGGAGACCAGGCTGCCAGGCTGTTTCTCTCCAGCGTGGATGCAGGGCTGTGTCACTGGCTGCCCAGGAGCAGAATTTGGGAGTCATGAGTTCCAGTCCAGTCCAGCATTGGCAAGGGGGCAGGCATCATGCATGTCTGTGCTGGTTGCAATACAGACTGCTTGGGCATGGTGGGAGCTGCGGGCTTTCTGGGGCTGTGGGGCTGGGGACCTGGGGGAAATAACACCACCAGCAGCTCAGGGCCTGGAAGCCAGGCCCATCCCACTGCCCCAGCTAGGAGCAGGGTGGCTGGGGGCACTGGAGGCAGCTCCGGCCGCAGGCATCAAGGGACGGGCCCAGTCTGGGCCAGGATGTGGGCCCATGGCAGGGCCCGGCTCAGCAAGGCCCCTGGCCGGGCACGGTAGGGCTGTGGGGAGCTGGAGATGAGCCCTGCTGTGGTGTCAGTGGGGCAGGGGCTGATGGCCCTGGGGGCTGGCATGGGGTCCTGGGCTGTGGGCAGGTAGGAGGAGCCCCAAGGGGCCGAGCAGCATCAGGCAGGCCCACTGGTGCCCCTCAGGCCCTGACACAGACCCTAACGTTGAACTCCTCCCTTTGGTGACAGGAGCAATACCACATGCTTCAAACATCAATGTAGATGTGAATATCAGTAGTGCGAAGCTTGTTGGCTTCTGATTCCTATTTTGTGCCTGCTGCTGTGCAACCTAGAAGCTGGGTGAAGCTGTTTCCTATGTGATGATACACATCCTCGTGATGAGGCTTTATGAAATCTTGATAAGCTGGACATTTCTGAGATAGTAGAACTACAAACATACTAACTCCATGTAGTGCAGAAGTTCAGGGTTTAGGAGGGAGCAGAGTCTCTGTTTCTTTCCTGATACCAGGAGGAACACAGTAGATCTTTCACTTTGGGTTAACCCTCCCCCAAAGCTCATTGAAGTGGCTGGAGAAGCTCCGACTGATTGCAGCAGGCATTGTTTGCTTTCTCAGTTCTAGTCCTCTAAAGCATCAGAACTTAAGTTTTCTGCTCAGTCTGTCTTCCAGTGGGAGGATGCAGGTGGTCTGGCAAGATCAGATGAGGTTGGGAGGGTCTATGCTGCAGCCCAAACCTTTAGCACAACTATGGGAAACTACTTCCCCTCCCACTTCACCTGTTTTCCTTTTCTGCCTGAGAAAGCTGTTGCTGTAGAGTTGTAGCCTTCACACCTTCCATTGTAGAACGTAGTGGAGGGTTCTAATATAAAATAATGACGGAAATCTGTGGTAAGTGAGGATGTTCCTATGATAGGTCTGTCAAAGTCATCGGTCATATCTATTTGAATAATACAAAGAGTGGAAGTGAATCCTAAAGTAAAGAAATCAAACAGTTGATAAAGAGTGAAATGTGAACAGCTCAGTTCTGGGTCTTCTGTTTTCCTTCTATCCAGTGACTTCCCCAGAATGCCTTCAAGGCAGATGACTCTCAAGAGCTATCAACAAATTTAAGAATTAAATTTTGCATGGTGTGGAAGGAATGTTTCCCCTTAAATTTGAGTCTCCTAATAGCAGGACAGCTTGCCTGCTGAGGTCCAATGTCCGTGACTCTACAGCCAGCCAGCCAGCATCTTTTTCTCTCTGTTGACAGTGTGATGTCCTCTCCTCCAAATGGTGGTTACACAGTATGACAGATTCAGTGCCAGAAGCTCCAGGCAGTAAGGCACAGTATAGCCTGGGGAGATGTGAAACCTTTCAGTCTCCAGGGCTATCAGCTTTGCCATAGGGCATAAATTTTCTGCTTAGAAGGCAGGGAGAGAGAGACATAGTATAGAATGGATATCTCCTAAGGGAAATAAAAAACCCAGCAACCAGGGTGTTGTTTTTGCAAAAATATTTGCACTATGTGTCTGAGAACTGGAAATAACCATCTGTAGATAGAGTGTGATGTCAGGCAGAGGCCTGGAGCTGAGAGAGGACTGAATGTGTTTGGAGAGGAAATTCTTTGTGCTTTCTGATTCTGTTCCTTTTGATGCTTGCTGTAGGAAAAGTATACCTGTGATCTTGTGGGAGATGTTTGACATACTTGGGGGATTGACTCCATGGTTGGAATGAAGGTATGAGGTTCCTGAAGAAAACAGTTCTTTCCAAGGAAGTCAGAGCAATACTTCATTCAGCAAGAGTGGATTTGATATGCCACTCAATAGCAGGAAACTATTCTGGAGTGTTCATGAGATCTTCCCTCCGTCTGGAAACAAGATGTATTTTTTTAATGGCATACGGCTATTGGTGCAATGGTAGCTCAACAGTGGCAAGTCCGAAAAGATGTCAGCTTGTGACTGAAGATGAAAGACTTTCCCCTGCTTTATTGAATGTCAAGTGAAAATTGCAGAGATTTCCATAAAAGGAGGAAGAAGTTCTTCTGGGTGAGCACAAGCTCTTGTCAGTGGGATTACTTTTGCAAGCAAGATGTTCAGGGTTTGGCTTTGATGCTGTGGCCTGTTGGTCACATTCATGTGGCTTTTGCCAAAGCCTCTGGCTCTGATAGGCAGCATTCATCCCAGCATTCCAGCAAGGAAGATCAAGGGTATGCTGAGATACTGGTGACACTTTGAGTGGAGATCCAACCAACCAATACATATTTCCATACTGGTGCCATAGTCGTCTGTGAAAGAGCCTACCTATCTAGTCAATAAGTTGGATCTCATACTATGATCCCAGCCTATTTCATGTGCTATGGTTTCATGCACACCCCATGCAAGGTCATGGCATTCTTCCTGCAAGGCTAATGCCTTCTGTTAATTTCCTTCTGCTGAGGTGTCATTGTGTTTTCTAAAGGTGTTCACTTACTTGCCTGCTACCAAGTAAATTCCTTTGACTGCAATGGATCATACTGGGTTAAAAAGCCTGTCCAAAAAAAAGCAGTCCTTACTTGAAGTTCAAGGGTCTGGAGTACCGTATTAACAGAAGATAAAGGTAGAAAACAGCAGAAAGTGAAAAGAACTTGATCAAATACAGTTCTTTCATAAAAAATTTCACACTTCTACACTGTGCCTTGGAAAGTACACGGATAAAAGTTGCCAGTTGCTTTAATGGCTTCTGAAATTTGAAGCTGGGAGAGAGCTTTATGTTCCCTAACCTTATCCCCTACACTATGCAGACAAGAGAGCTGTGCTCAGCATTTTGGCACCACTGCATTTGTTTCCATCTAAGCTATAACCACTGCTTTGCAGCCTGGGTGTAGGGGGGGCAGAGGAAGAACTAATTGCAGACCTGTGAAGCAGCTTCCGTGCTCATATGAACAGCAACATGTGAGCATCATGGAGGAGGGCTATGTGAGCTATAAATTCTCCACCCATCCCAGATCCATCTTGACATGAGCGTGACATCAGTTCCATCACATAAACCACTTTAAGCAGAGGTTTTCTGCAGGGGGATATGCAGGGGTCCTGCCAAAGGTTTTAGACACTCAGAGCAAGAGACATGTGATCCTCCAGTCTTGAACTTCAGTGTCTGTCTGGCAGCAGAGCTCAAAGGACAGGCTACAGTGTTAACAGGAGGATACACCCCTCTGATCTTTTCATGCATTCCTCTGAGATTTACAACATAATTTTAAGGCTACCCAAGGAAGTCCCCATTTTTTTTTCCAGCCTCACTTCCCACCAGCTCCCATGTCATGATAGAGTGATGCCTGTAAAGCACTCTAGTTTTGGGCAAAAGCCATTCCCTAGGTTGTGTAGGTCTGCTTTTTCAGTTTTTGCTGGCCTTGTCTTCCGCAGCTTTTTCTTCTCATGTGACTACAGTGGGTATCTCACTTCTCACTGGTAGCTGAGAGCCAGGTGAGTGGGAGAGGGAAGGGAACAGGTTGCAAAGAGAATGGGTGAATGCAGACTGCAGCCCCCATCCAGTGCACCCTTGTGCTAACAACAGATATGCAGGATGCCAGTAACTCCCAAAAGCTTGCCACATGGCCACCACATCTCCCTCATTACCCTGCAGCACTGCATTGGACACAGGCCAGGACAATGTGTCTGGCCTGGTCTGACAGTTCTAATATTTCTGAAGGACTCAGAAGTGATCAGATGCTTTTTGTTTGTTTGTTTTGGTTTTTTTTATTGTTGCTGTTTTGTTTTCTCTAGGAAATCACATGAATAAACCATATTAATGTTATAGGTGCCTCTACTATGTACAACATACAGAATTACCGTTTATAAAAGCACATTTATTTTTGGGGAAAGTGATCTGAAATATAACAGGTTATGTCAGATTTTCATCTGTCATTAATCTCAGCAAATTTTCCTAAGTAAAAACATTGATTTGCAACTGTGATATTATCCTACACGACTAACTCTAGTGTTTATAGCTGCTCAGAGCAGGGTTTTCCACTCTTTTTCTGTGTCATTTGTCATCTTGTTTTCTGTACTTTTGAAACAATGGTCGTCACAGTTTATTTCTAAAAAGGCAGCTGCTAAACTGGTAGTATTGGTTTTCCTGGTGCTATAAATGATATAGTTTCTAATAAATCTTGTCCTGTACTACTACTTTTTTTGTTGTTGTTTTTGCCCTGTGATGGATTGATTGTTGCAAAATATGATGCTTGGTGTGTTAGGCCACTACTGATCTGAGAATATCCAGCACTGGAAATTGATGACAACGAAACTAGGTACACAAAATCCCAGACTACCAGCCTGACCAGCAAAGCATGTCACTTGCAGTCAGCTGCTATCACTGGGGATCTGCTGAGTCCTACACCTTTCAATGTAGGCATTCCAGGCTTAGATACTGGATCATGGGGTTTTTTCCTGCTTCTGGACTAGATTAAAGCCTGTGAAAAGTGTTATTCTGTCAGAGCAAGAAAAATAATGTTCTTTCATGGTATCTTAAAATACATCAGGAAACACCAGCTCCCAGATGCCCTGAAGGTATCTGCAGGAAGACAAATCTGAAGTGTATGTCCTGTTAATGCCCTGGATCCTGCTAATTCATATCTCATCCTGAAATAAGTTCTATCTTTTAAATCCAGGACTGGAACTTTCTAGTGTCATACTGCTGGCAAGAACAAGTGCTTTTGTGTCACTTTACAAGCACCTGTGTGGGCAGAAATAACCAACCTTAAGACTTTTTTGTCTAAGCCTTCTTGTACTAATTATGGTTAAACATTAAGAATTGTACCTTGTAGGCTTAGTCCTTATTTTCAACAATTACAAGATAAAATAAGCTGGAAGGATAACCAAAATAGAACAGGAAGTATCTTTAGTTTGGCTGTGAAGGTTGTTTAATACTTCAGAAGCCAAGCCTGTTCAGTGACAGAGAGTAGTCCTTATTCCCTGAATAGAGCTCCCTGCCTCCAAATCTAAACACAGTTTACAAAAGATGGGGTTTCTTTATCACCGTGTCATTGTAGTGAAATAGCAATACAGAGAAAGTGACTCCTCTGAGGTCACTAACAGCACAGAACTGAGACTAACCCTGCAGTCTCCTGACTCTCAGGCTAATGCCCTATTTTGTCAGCTAGAAGAACTGGGGCAATGCTTGAGTCTTGCAGTAACAAAGGGATCTCTTCTTCCTTAGTCAAAATGGTGCTACATGTGATGCATGAAGCCTATCCACTATCGCCTCTTTCAAAGGTAAGAGGGTGTCATTATTTCTTAATAAAGCACTACTAAATCCACTGATCCCTGTAACTGCATTTGAACAAGTCTGGAATAACAAGGCTGCATTTGTTCTGTACCTGTCAATATTATTGCATCAAAAGCTGATCATGGAAAGGATGTGAGTATTTCTGAGATATTTTGCCTTCTCTGCTATGCTGCATATGACAAAGGTAAAAGGTGAGGATCAGCTCTTACAGTCAAAGGGGAACGAACAGTCAATGGAGCTACATGAAAACTTTTACCAATTTATGCTGTCTGGGAACCAAAATTTAAGTCTGTTGTAAAGGCACAGAAATGACCTGAATTTCAAGTGTAACAATCCAGAGACATCACTGTGTTAAAAGGCAGCTGTAAAACCTAGAACGTTTTGTGATGCTGTGGTTGACTGATAGCAGTTCAGGTGAAGGTGGCAGAGTCAGCCCTGTTTTGGAGTAGCTTGGGAGGATTCTGAATTTGGATTTGAACATCAAATGAGAATTTTGTGAGCATTTTTTAAAACAAAAAACCCTTTTGTATGTTTTAACATATGTTTTCAGTTATAAGGGGATTTCAGTTTTGGTTTCTCCCTCTCTCTCCTCTTCCTCCCGAGAAGACACCAGGGAGCTGATTTGAACTTTGTTCTACCATAAATGAGAACCTCCGTAAACTTCCTAAGTGTTCCCAGGGAAATACTTTATCAAGCCTATCCAAACCTCCTCCTGTTAATCTAGATTATTTCTGGTCACAGTGGTGCTCAGTACCTAGGATCTGTCAGTTAGATACGATCCAAGAAAAGACAGAGATGTTGTTTTTTTAAATGTACCTTGAAAAGTATCTTATGCACTGAAAAGTACCAAGGACATCTATAAAAACCTGCTATGTGTCATTAACAGTTAACTTGTCTTGTGAACTGCTAAAGAAAGAATAATCCTATATTTCTTTTTGTCATACTCTATTTTGAATCTCAAAAGCATCCTACTCTTTGGAGTTTGTGTACAGGCTGATGGACGTGTGAGAATAGAGCACTGAAATATAGGGATTTTTTGAAATCAGGGAGCAGTTACTGAGGGGCAGAAAACCCCCAGTATCTTTCTGAGCTAGTTCATATGTGTTGTGAATGCTTCATTATGTGTTCAGAAGCAACCTACTGCCTCTTTCTTGGCTATGTTCTTCCCTGCACTTTCTAGAAGCAGATTGTTCCTAGATTATCAGTTAAACAGCCTTGAAATTTCACTCTCTACGCTAGTAAACATTTCAGTGGAAATGTTTTCATCTTCTGAGAGCTTATTATCAAGCATTTTGCTTTTATTTTATTTATTTTTCTGTTTGAGAGGAGAAGGAAAACAAATGACATTTTGCTTTTGGCTTTTAAAAATAAGTGTAGGTGTTTTTTCTTTTCAAACTCAGAAATGCTTTACAAAAATGGATTTTTTTTTTTAACTTTCCAGCAACATGTACACCTCCTTTTCTCAATAGAAATTATCTTTCAGAGAAGCATAATTTAGATAGACAGTTATTCACCAGGATCAGTGGAAAGGACTTCTCCCCTCCCTCAGCTGTCTCTCTGTTTAGCTGTTGCCTTCTCAAACCAAAAGGGACTTTACAGAAGAAAACGCTTTGGGATCACTTGGGCTAGAATGTGACACATAAGTGTCTATATTTGGTGCAACAATGCTAGGCAACTGAAGACTTCTTTCCAGTCTGGTATCATTACTTCAACCTACTCCTTACCTCAGATAAACAGGCTGATTAAACCCTTTTTGTTGAAGCTCCAAACCCTGACTTGATTTAACAGAGAAAAATAGAAGCAAATGTGGCAAAAGAGAATTTAATTTGCTGAGGTTTTCCACTTGGATGGCTTGCATTTTCACATCATATGGATGTGTAGTTGTGATAGTTGTGTTGTGCTGTGTTCACTTGCTTCATTATACTTGATGACCAATGTCCTTTGTCTTCTTTGCTGGACTCTTTATTTACCTCTCCTTCTTCCAGCTGATAAGTGCAACTCTAAATATATGGGAAGCTGATATTAAGTTATCATCTTTTTATATCTGTGTCCCTATGTATTAATGTAATTGCTGGAAGTAATTAGCAGGGATAATTGCCTAAAGAAGATCTTCGTTCAGGGAACATGTAAACTCTTGTGGCATATTTTGTGGGGAGGGGACTCTGCTGTCTATAGAACCTAGCTAAGCTCTAAGAGACATTTGGATTGGTGATTCTCAGCACCCAGACATTTGTACTATCTTTTTTCTCTTGATGGCTTAGATCTTGATGGATTTGCTTCTTACCAGGGAGAGGTCCTGATGATGCCTTGGTCAGAAGGAGAGCAGATAATAAGGAGCTTACTGCCTTTTACATGGACAATTTAGTAAACTCATGCAGCTGTCACTCAAAAGTTATTGAACTACATTTAATGATCTGACAAAGAGAAATGCCTCCTGGCTGAGCAAAGCATTTAATCCTTATAGATGTTCTTGGAGATTTATGGGCAAAAAACACTGCAAAAAACCTACCTATTCATAGATGGTAAGAACAGTGTAGAATAACTGACTTTCTGGTGGGAGGGATTTTTGAATCTCTGAGTTTCATACAGATATATATAATGCCACATTTCTCTTTATAACCACTTGGAAAATAATCTAGTACCATTTCAAGACATTAAATTAACTTTTCAGGAAGGCTTTATTTTGGACAATCACAACTCAATATATACAAAACAATGCACTACATGCAATGTTCTTTCAACGCATCTTCCATTGACACCAGAACAAATGCTTACTCTTTTTAATGCTACGTGTTCTAAAAGCCCTTTCTAAAGAATCTCATTATTTGTTCCATAAGGGCCAAACAGCTGTGACAGAAAAGAAAATCAGAGTCATGGCAAGTTGCCAGCAGAGCTAAGCCTTGTGAGGTTGGACTGACGAGGGGAAACCCCTTTCTCTGAGTGCCCTTCTGTTTTTTCTACCTCCTAGGAAAGAATAGTCAATACAAGTAGCTGTAGGAGGCAAGGTGATCTTTTAGCTCCACAGAGGAAACTTGAAAGTGGTTTCAGCTCCAGCTGACTAGAATGATAAGGAAATGGAAACAGAATGGCTGGGCAGGGGAGGGGGAAGGTCCTGGTAAGTTGTTTTGCATTTCCAAAACCCGCAATTTACTTTTTAATTAAATAAAGTAGGAATTAAAAAATTCAGGTCGAACCAGGTATTGTACATGGGCTCTATTTGAAAGGATTTCTTTAGCAATAAAGAGGTACCTTTCAAAATTAAATACAAACTATAGTTTAAACAACTGCTTTCGTAAAATCTGTTTTAAAATACAGAGAACTGAGTGAAGCTGACTCAAATTTGTAAAAGGTTTTGGTGTTGCAGAAGGTTTGTCCAAAAATTCCACACAGACCTGTACTAAACTTTGTATTTGCACATCTATCTTTTGTATTTGATCCTTGGTCTTGGCAACTGAATTAACAACACCCTTTTGTTGGCAGTCCTCTACCTCTTTCAAGGTACTGCAGGATAATGAATGCAATTTTCCCTGAGTTTCTTAATATAGAGAATTATGTGATGCATTCGGAAAAAGCCCATGGATCAACTTCTTCGGCCTAAAATCTTGTTGCTTACATCTGAATTCAAATTAAGCTAAGCTCTTGGTGTGGCTGGTTTACATCTATTTTCCCCTTTGCTTTGATTCCACAGGAGCATACTAACCTGCAGGTGTGAAGGCTGAGACTGTGTGTTTTTGTGTCTAAAGCTGGGGAAAGAATTAAGGTAGGCCTGAAGGACTCTTTGAGAGATGTCTGTAGCCATAGCTTTGGCTGGGTTGCTAAAGCTACACGTTGTGCCATAGTGATAGGTAATAAATATTAGGAACACAAGAAGCATGTCTATGGCATGGCGGGGGGGGAGTGGCGTGGAGAGAGACACCACTTTGTAACAGGATTGGGGTTGTCTTAGTGCCTTTCTTAGATTTAGGCTTGGGCCTGATAAGAAGCAGCTGGCAAATTATTTTGGTAGGGCCCAAGAATTTATGCTCAAAGGCTTTAGGCTGTAATTTTCTGTGCAGTGGCTGGTGGGTGACTTGATGCACTCAGGTCATGACTGAAACTGGCCAGAAACAGGTGTAAATAGACTCAGACTGAGCAGAGGAGAGCTTGGCTACATATTTAACCGTGGAGGCTGGCCAGCTTGTATCTGAGCTTGTTGGATGGGGAGAGAGCACCTGTGTAGACAGCAGACCAGCATTAATGGAAACTGTGCCTGGGTGGAAATTGGCAGTAAAACAAGGCACAATGCTGGGGCATAATCTTTAGTGCAGGTTACTTTTTGTGGCCTAGGATTTAGCTAAGGCTATGGGACAATAGGATAAAATGTCTGATGCTTGGTGCTGGGGTTGTTTTCTCCTTTGCCTGGGGTCTGGTTGAGATGCTGGGGGCTGTGCAGTTTGAGGGCAGTGACCCTACTGTGTTGCTTAAGGACAAAAGTAGGAGGATGCAGGGCTGACTTTAAAGCCCGGGTTTGAACTATCACCTTTCCTCTCAGGGGTCATATTCCCAGATCTCAGCCCCACTCCCAGAGAGGGAGAAATTAAATCATTTGTCAGATGAAACCATAGAAACCGAAGTCAAAGTCACAGCTCAGAGCAAATCAAGGGTGTAAGGTGAGTTGGGATCAGGTGGCATGTACTATTCCTAACTTGTCTCTTACTGTTCAGACAGTAAGAGGCACAGGCTCCTCCTTTCATACCCTGTCAGTCTTGGCTACTCCAGTAGCACTCAAAGCCCCTGTATATTAGAAATGACAGAGTCAGGGCAATATGAGGGAGAAGCAGTTCACTGCATTCATCAGGCAAACTTTTCCCTTCCCAGACTGCAGAGTAGGAGACAGTGATGATCTTGGTCCCTATTCCTTTCCCTCCTCTTTAAGCCATTGTGATTCAGCGTTGATTTGTGTAGCTGCAGACATTGCTGGACTTGAAAGCATTAACCATTAGCACAAGTTTTACTTAAAAATAAACCCTCTTTCTCACATGTGCTCTCTCTGCCTTGTCAGATCTGCTTGGTGCTGCACTGGAAACAGCAGAAGAGTTTGTGAATCTGCTTCTGCTTTTTGCAGAGCAGGAAAGGCAGAAGCAAAAAACCCCTTCCACCTCCTGCTCAAGAAAGGAGTCCCTACCCCACCTGCACTACCATTACTGTGGTGTGCGTGGGACATCACTAAAGGCACAGCATTCTGACTTTCATCTGTGGCATCTTGAGAAGAATTTGCTGGGAATGTCAAGCAGGAGAGAAATGGTGGACCTAAGGTAGGACCAGGAGCTATTGAATCAACTCTGGAAAATGCTGTGGTCCTTGCCACATGTGGAAGGAGGCTTTGAACAGCTCTGAAGACTTTCTGAAGCTTAATCCTACATCCTGTTCTCAGTTAGAAGCCATAGTGCACACAGCAAAGGTACAAGGCAAGGCAAAGATCCCAGGGCAGCTAAAACAGCTTTCTCTCAAACCCTAGGCAACAATCCCACAATTGTGTCCATTTGCACCAGGTAAGGAACATGAAGTAGCATGAGAGGAAATCTGTCTGTGGCTTTTGGGACAACGAATGCATGGGAACATGAAGTAGCATGAGAGGAAATCTGTCTGTGGCTTTTGGGACAACAAATGCATGGGATGCAGAGTTCCCAGCAGGAGGGGCTATGGAGTGGTGCAGTGCATGGGTATGTGACATCATGCAGGGTCCCCATTAGATGGCAACTCTCTCAAAAATAGCCTGGCAAGGCATCTCAGGCCCTGACTTTCAGTCACAGTCCCTGTTTTATAGTACACAATGCAATATTTGATCATTAATCAGGGAGAAATGTCCATGGGAGGCAGGCAGCACTATGGGCATGGGGAAAGGGAGGCTGAATGGTGACCTGGGATTAATTGTTTTACCCCTAAGTGCTTTGTATGATGTGTTACCCTGTGCCTTGGTTCGCCGAGATAGGGATGCTAGATAGGATGGGATTGCCCTTACTTCACAGGACTGCTGTGTCAGTGACTGAATTTGATGTGATTAAGAAGGAGGCATGCTGTACATGGTACACAAGTAGGAATTAAGGCCTCCCTGCACTTTTTAGCATGCTCCAGACATCTTCATGTTGGTTTGTCCTCTGGTGCTTTTCCAGAGTAAGCCAGTCAACTCTCCAAGGAGAGGAACAGAGGCTCAGATTGACTGGGACCAGCTTCAGAAGCTCACAGAAGGAAACATGAGCTGGCCTGACTCAAAGCTTTTGGTGGCTTTGTAAATCTCTATCTCCTTTTAAGATGATGAGCTCTGATAACATACTGGGTGGACTGTGGAGTTTGTCGTGGAAGGATGTGCCCTTTCACTGTTACCTTTTAAATGTAATATTTGATAACAATAGTTATTAATAATATCTTTGATTGAATTAAGCAAGGTAACTGCAAGGGAAAGGACATCTAAATTTTTGTTATTTAAAGCTCCTGCATGCACAAACATGCACTCACTCATACTCAATCCACGGTTCATTGGTTTCACGTGCCTATAGCAGTGCTTTGGTGGCTAGCCATGGCACTAAGGTATGGAACTGAGTGTTTGGATGCATCGATGTGCATGCAGATGGTACCCACAACATTTTTTCAAACTTATATGCAGTCTGCAGCCTTTGGGGATGCCTGTTGTATTCCATTTTTTGACCTCCAGCAATGTTGCTTTTATTGGTGTTATCACACCTATGTGATTCTAGATATCATCTGCCACTCTTTCTCTTATGTGGAGGGCTGATAGGGCTAGACAGTCACAAAACCATTGCTTGGTCTGTTGTAAATAAACTAGAAATGAGATGCTAAAAGCAAGGGACTGTTCCTTTCCCAAAGCAGGCTGTGACACATTATCTGTAATATAACTGTCTGATAGCAACATCAGATTAATTATAAAGGTAGATAACTGGATTATATGAACCTGATGCATTGAAAGCACAGTGGGAGGAGACAGAATCCTTTTCAGATGTGGACTTCTCTTGAAGGTGACAAGACTGCAATCTTCTGGCACTATCATGTTATTAAAAGCCTGGGCTGCTTTATATATTCTGTATGTTTGTGTTCTTTGAGCAGTTAGAAAAGCTAGGCAGGATCTCAAGAGGCCTGAAGAAAGGCCTCTTTTTTCTGACCCTTGCCTAACAGGGACACTGTCACAGAAAACCAGGTAGGCACAGTCCCTAAATGTACTGCAGAGTCTCAGATTTTCTCCTACTTTGTGAGTGGATGGTGCCTACATCCTAGCTCTTACTTGATGCAGAGGCTAACAAGGCAAGAAGGAAACCACAGTGCTGCTTTTGTGTGGGGTCTGGCCGTGTGAAGCACAGGGATCATGAGACTCAGGCTAAGTGCATCAGACGTGATAGAAGAGGTATAGCTTTAAATGCATTACAGACAGTAAATCATATTTATTTTTTTTCTGCCAGGTAGGACCAGGATCTGTTCAGGAAGAAAGGGGGAGTACAGATAAGGCTGAGTCCAAGAGAAATCATGCCTATCGCTAAGATGATCACCAAAATTTTCTCCTTGCTTTTTCTCAAGATGTGAAAATGTATTCAGTGAGACTACTTATCCTCTTAACACATGATCCATGTAAACCACAGCTTCATTCACAACTGTGGCTTCCTGATGACTCATTTCATGACCTGCTAGGGAAAGCTGCAGTGTTCCCACTTCTCACTGCAGCTTTAATTTGGCACACCAGGAAAAAATTCTCACTGGAGGCTGAATAGCATGGGTAGCACTGCCAACACGTTACAGCAATACCAGATATTTCACAGTTCTGCAAGATTACACTAGCATTTTCTACAGTGGGCTCTGGAAAACTGCTTGCTAGGTCAGAAAAGCCTACAATATCTATCAGACAAAAATGAAAGCAAATACGGAGTATTTGTGTGATGAGCAGCCAAATCTATAAGGAAGTTTTAACTTATATATTTTTTACTTCCCTCCAAGAGATAAAATGTAAATACAACAGGCTACTAGTAACAGATGAAGAACCCAGGGAGCAGATGAGAGGGAGAGCAGAGACTGAAGAAACAAATTTGTCTCCCTTTCTTGTCAATATCTTATTCACAATATCAGTCTTGACTTCTGCTGAACTCTAGTTCTTGTCCTCCATCTCAGCCTGAGAGAAGGTCAAAGCTAAAGAATACACCTCAAGCATATTTAACAGCAAGTTCAACAGTGAGTGTTTAGAAACTTGATAAAATTTTGAGGGAGGTAGAACATCCCACCTGTCCTTTTGCTTGATGGAGCAGTCAGCAGAGCAGGATGGGCATTACAGCCAGACAGGACATTAGGTCCTTGCTGTGTTCCTGGGAAGTGAACCTGAGGACGGCCTCTTTTGCAGTCTGCAAATGGTTCTTTATGCCTGAAACCAATGCTTCTTTATGTCCTTGTATTTCTTCCTTCTGGGGCTCTGGCTGTGCTCCCTTTAGAGTATAGGTAGTCTCTAGCCCAGCTGAGACAGTAATCCAAAAAGTAACCCACAGACTGTTGGTGACCAAGAGGCTGAAATTTCCTTAAGATATGTTTGTTTGCTGCCAGTCAGTATGCTCATGTGAACAGACAAGTTAAAAAAAAAAGACATTTAAGGGGTAATGTGTGTGAAAATGAGTTTTTTGCAAGCAATGTACTAGATTCCAAGAAAGCATTTTTGAAGAGGTGCCTGCAAATCCTGGGTGGGATTTTCTCATCAAAACCAGAAGAACTGAGAAGTCTTAGTGTCAGTAATGACATGGTACAAAACCCAGATGCATTGGCTGGCCTTGACAGGGACACCAAGGTCAAGTCCTCTCTTTGTTTGGTGTATCTGTGCAAGCAGGTAACCGTAGTAGAGAGGTCAGGAAAACAGACTCAGGTTTGCATTTCCATTCTCCAAGGTATTCTGGTACTGCCTTTCCAAAACAGGGTAAATAGGCACCTGCAGACGTATGAAGCAATATGTTTGAAAGTGTTGATTCCTGGGTCAGCAAGTACCGTAGTTACAACTCCTTGTGAGTCCTTTGCATGAGCAGACAGCTTTGGAGTTTATTGCTGGGTCACCAGAATAAGAAAACAGCAGGAGGGTGAAGTCCCATATACTTCTTAGTGTTCCCTTAGGTTAGCCAGCTGGCTTTGCAAGGGCAAACTTTGAATACATCAAAAAATCAATAGAGTCTAAAAATCCAGACTCACTATTGATTGTGTCCTTGAAATTCTCCTCGTGACTGGTGTGCTATTTTTGTTTGTAATTAAGGTTGCAGTCACTTTTCTTGGTACCTGTGGACTCTACAAGTTCATTCCAAGGCCATCCCACCCACCTTCTGCTCACTTTGCATTAACTTTTAAAGTGAATTCTTTAACATTCTGATGGAAATCATAGGAATCCTTTCTGTGCTTGATCAGATTAAACCATATCTATGATCAGCAAACAATGCAGTCCTACAAGTGGTTGTCTCAATTACAGGATTTGTTTTTGTTAAGATACTGGAGCAAATGTTTATGAGTTTTTATAAGTAACATATAGCTTTTGCAAGGAGACACTCAAGCTTACAAACACAGTAATGCACCTCCCTGCATTTTAATCTGGTGAGGATTACAACTTTTTTTTTTTATTTGTAAGTTGTTTTTTGTAGGACTGCAATAAAGGAGATGAAAACTTCTGCTGGAGACAAGTCCTACATTTCTTATGCCGTTTGTATTGTGAATGTAAGAAAAATAAATGAATGTTCATTGTAATTAATAACAGTTGAACAATAACTGAATAACGACTCCAGAACTATTTTTTTTTCTGGGTAATATATGTTTCTTTCCTTCATAGTTGACTGAGAGGATCTAAAGCAGTACAGAATTTAGATATTCAGTTTGAAACTTCTGGCAGTTCATAGTCTGTCACAGTGTCTGTTAAAGAAAGACTGAGCTGGAAAATAAAGCCTGGCTTTCACGGTGTTTATCATGTTATCTGTTTTCAAAACATGCAACAAGATAAACTGGGTATGTTGTTCAACTTTGTATAATGATTTTCCTGTGTGAAACTGTACCCGGTACACTACAGACTACTGGGGAGGATAGACCTTGTGCTCTCCTTCTGTAGGGAGACTCCCCAGCTTATGGAAAACATACTTTAAAGATCAGGCTTCTGCCTTTTAAAAAAATTCTTCCAATATATTTTGTTCTTTGGACTCGGCAACCCAATGAGAATAGAAAGTGACACAATGACTAAGCCTCTGGAGAAGACTACCTCACCCTGGTTAGGACCTAGAGGTTCTAGAGGACCTAGGCTTGTAAGTGGGAGGACAGTACTGAACCCAGTTTGGGAACTCAAAGCAGTCCCAAATGTTGTAAATGAATCCCGTGTCTGCCACACCCTTTAAGATCTTCCAGTTACTCCAGGACACAGGAGAAATGTCATTCAATTGTCAATAAGCAAAAAGTCCATTTTTTTTTTATGAAGGGATGCATAGGCCATATTTGCAAAAGACCCGTCTCCAGCAGCTGAGCAGACAACTTTAGCAGCTCACCAGTGCAGAGAACTCAGGGCGGGGGGTGGTGGTGGTGTCTCAAATACATAAGGGCCCTTAGCAGTTCCTCTGCAGTAGCAACAGAAGCTGCACTGACATATCAGAAATTGAAACCAAAAGCAGAATTGCAATTTGAAACACATAAATCCATCTTTGCATGTTCATCGCTGTGTTGGGCTGCAACGGCAGATATCCTTCTGGCATCAAGTAGATCTGATACTGGAGATTTTACTCTTCAGCATGTTGCATGAATATTAGAGATAAAGTGAGAATTGCCCTTGTACTTAAAAATGGAGAAATGGATAGTTGAAGTGCAAGTGTGAGAACTCCTGCTTCGGATCTGGTGCAATCTGGTGGGCATATGACAGACTCTATCCTTGGTGTCAGAGACTCCAGGATCACCAACAGATGCTCACAGTTTGGGCAAAGAACTAGTATGTTGACCTCTGTAGCTGTCAAGTGTAGTCTTCACATCTGTGACCTAGTCCAGAACTCTGACCATTCCTGACTGTAAGATAGAGATGAAGTCCTCCATTAGTAGAATACTTTTTATCCCCTTAGCCTTTCTCCGTGTTTTATCACTGGTACTGCACGAATTATTCCATTATAGACACTCAGAGTTTGTGTCACATCAACAATGTCAATGCAAGTTTATTTATTCTCACTGGTCCCCAGAAATATTTGCAAGTGCTCTGGAGTGCCAGACATTCAGCATGCAATGCTCAAGGCCCCCGGCTAACTTTTTTTCCAGCTCTCTGCTTTCCAGTGGCTCATACAACATTAACACTTACTGATTGACTGACTGGTCTCTCAGAAGCAGAGTCATGTCTGTTTGGTAAAAAGCTGTCTCCAACAGCTTTCTGCCACAGAAATCAAGAGATATGCTTGCTGACACATGTCCAGAAAGAGATAACACTTTGGCAGGCCTCATCACAGCTCTCTTTTTCAGTCTTGCTACCACTGCCACTGATTATTATGCCTCTGAACTTTTGTGTGTCCGAGGCCAATGGAGAAGGACTGCTCATACCCTCAATGTTCCCACTTCCTAGAGCACAATGGAGTCAGTGTTGTGCTCTTTTTCTCAGCACCAGAAAACAAACCTTTGTACGCTCTCAGTTACTGGGGATTTGACTCAGAAGTCTCAGGGGGATACCCAGAACTAATTTCTTTTCTTGTTGCTCTGAAGATAAAATAGTAGCCTGTGCAAATCAGCATCATAGACTCTTTCTTGGTCTGTGGCCACTGTGATGTGTCAGATGGGATTTTTTTCATACTTGGTCTGTTTGCTACAGGAAGCAGGACAAAGGCCATGTCCTAGCGTGCATCACTTGGGGTTGAGGATGTGGGAGGGGCTGTCCTCCTGGTTGAAGTTTTATTGTTGGCTGCAGCAGGCTTGTGTTGCATGCCTTCCTGCACAAGCATTTGCCTGCCTTGTGACCCCATGGTCAGTAGGGTCCTATTTGGGCGGGCAGAGAAATCTGAGTCATTTAGCAACTGAAGCCCTACACCCAGTAAGAGTCCATTGGATGCTGACTGAGGGCTGCCTGGTGATGGTGTGCCCTCTGCAGGTACTTTCAGGCAAGTTTGAGACTGCTGCAACAGCACACTACCAGACCATTGTGCAACATGTACCTCTCACAGCCAGGCTGTCCTACCTGAGGAATGAGATCTCATCCTTGCGTAATAAGAAAGGAGAAGTTTATGAGCCAGACCTTTGGGCTAATGGAATGATCAGATTCATAGATCTGGGTTGATAAACAGTTATGCAGGTAAATTGTTCTTCTCAACCCTTCTTGGCTGTCCTCACTCAGTATGTATGAACCAGCTCCCAAGGAATGACATTCTCAGCAGATCAATATGCATTGGTCATCCAGAAGTCTCTGTCTCTATATGTTGTGGAAAAGGTCTGAAATCAGCCACCTAGCATAGGAAAGGGCTTGTGTGGAGATTCCATGAGGAGCACAAGATGTGAAGAGAAGTATCTGCAGCCAACGTGCTCCACATCAACTGCTTAGCTTAAGACGACACACATAGAGAAAGTGCTAAACACCCAATATAGAAAACTGCAGAACTGGCTGATGCCCCAGCTCAGATTCCAGAGGCTGATAAAAATCAGGCCAACAACGTAGCTGGAACAGCACAGGCACATCATCTTCTCAAGAGAAGGGAGGAAATCCTCCTGAAGGAAAAAGATTGTTCTGCAGCTCTCTGGTGTTTGCAGATCATCTCTGGCTTTATCCCACATGAGTAAGTGTTTGCCTCTTGCAGCGCAGACTGCAGGTAGAAGGGGAGCTTCCACCAAGATCATTCTCACCACCAAAAGAATTTCTTGGGACTCACATGCATTTTCACTCCCTGGACATATACATCTGGAGACAAAGACTAGAGCCATGCAGTCTCATCTTTCTGTTGCTGGTGGTCTTAGAGATGGTGAAGCTGAAGGGTCATGATGACTTGGGGTTGCAGCTACTCAGTTGACTATTGCAGACTCACCTTTTCTTTTCAAAGAAGGATCAGGGAGAAGAAAGAGAAAATGGGGTCCAGAGGTAAAGAAACAGCAAGGCTTGCAAAGCTAGTGCAAAATAGCCTTGGAATAGCATTCAAATATTGCAATAGCATTCAAATATAGCCTTTGCAAATATTGCAAAATAGCCTTGGAAGCAAACCTTGTGGTCCTTGCAAACCAGCTCCATGTCTGAAAGGGTGTCATTGGTTTCAATACAGTTCTGCAGCATCTTGCCTTTCCTCAAAGCAATTTGCAGGATATGGTTTTCCTTGAAGGCCTGGATCTCACCCATGAAGTTTGGTAGGCAACTTGACAGATTGACAGCTGCGTGTGAGAGAAACTTCATGGTGTTTATAAAAAAATGGAGGCTGATGCAAACATGGCTTGCCACCACCCTTGTACAATAGTCTGTAAACATAGTAACATTGCTACTAGTGCCTACAATAAAGTAGATAAATTCTTCCATTCTCCTTACTTAAAATATTCTATGGGGTGTTTTTGTGGGTAATTTTTGTGAGTAACTGGCCAAACAACAAATTTCTCCATTCCTCCAGGTGAGGTGATCCTTGGAAATGGGATTCAAGATTTTCTCCTCACACTCAAAATCCCAGAGCAATTTTCAAAGACACAAATATTGTGGGAGGATGCTGGCATGGAAGAGTGCTTCCCACACCCATTGTTAGCTGTGACTCTTTTGTATGCAGCAGGAGGAGGGGAGAGTTTACAATGGGCTGATGTGTGGGACCTCAAATCAATGTAGCTTTGGTGGAGAAATACTGGTTGAGGCTGAATAAATATCTGCATTCTGGATATCCAGAGTACAAAAAGCTATTCAGAAAACAGTCTGCCAAGGAGAAGAGACTGTGCACCGTCTTAGAAAGCTTCTTGGGAATCTTTTGTTCTCCTTCTGACCATCCCAGGCCAAACAAACCACAAACCCACTCATCTAGATGTAACTGTCCACCTACTCCATTACTGAGAGTGGCAAGAGTTTTTTGTGTTTGTCAAAATATTATTACTAAGGGAAATTTTTCTGGGAACTGATTAATCAAGATCACTACCTAAATTCTAGACGATGCACTTTTCCTCTGTACCTTTTTAAGGTGGGCTATTATTAGATCTGGAACCTGTGTATTTGAGGCCAGCATCAGCTGCACTGTGAAGCTAAGACAAGTAATTACAGTGAATTGCTCTGATTATCCTGGATCAGATAAATTTTTCATGTGAATATGAAAGCATCTTGTTAGAGGTTGTGGCTAGGGAGAATGGGCTGTGCACAGAGTAGTGAGCTGAAAAGATGAGTTTGCACATGGATATTTTAGTACACTTGTGCCTTTGTTGGTGCATCCACAGGTACACATTCACCCTCTGTGACTGTTCACTGTAATTCAGCTTTCACCCTGGTGTGACTCTGTTGGTTGAAATGGATTTGAGGTCTTGTCAGGGATGGAGAATCAAAACCAGCAAAAAAAAGTTTTCTTCTTTTCAAAGAATAATTCAGTGTGTAAAAGGATCTGACAGCAGAAGTTTTTTAATATATAATTGTTTTGCCATTTGCCATTTTCTGTTTCACTTGTCAAGCTGCAAGGCTTTAGCCACTGCCTAACAGGTTTGGGGCTTAGATCACAATAAACAGGAAAAAATCAATTTCACACAAAGACAAACAGTCTTTAATTCCAAAAGAATTAAAGCACTTTGTTATCAAACCATCAGCCTGATCTCTCCTGTTAACTCCTGTGGGAATTACTCAGCTCAGGATTGCTGGCCTAGATGCATGAAGGCAGGACAAAACCCTGTTTTACCCATACCATTGTGGCAACACCTCCAGGCATCTACCAAGCTCAAGAGCCCATGGAATAAACCCACATCCAGGTGGAGTTGTTGTCCTGAAGGGAGGAAATATCACCTGAGCTGGGAAAGTCTTCTTCAAAGGCATATAGTAGCAGAGACATCTCCAGGTTCTCCCAGTAGTATCCTGCTGTCCAGTCCATCTTGATTTACATACAGTTAACAGAGTGGATGAAAAACTACACCTAAACCCAGTTTCTTACAGTCCTGTGAGCAGTCATAACCTACCTGCCAGGTAGATTACAGCTTCCTTCCAGATGCCTCTCTGACTGAACAGCATTATGTCAAAAAAGTTTCACATCCAATCTGGAGTTTCCTGAGATGTTACCAGCAACAAGTAACAGCTATTCTGAGTCAAAAAAAGGCTCACCTAAAGCTCATATTTTGCCTCTCAGGGAATGCTTGAGATATTATTAAGAAAAAATGGATTTAGAAGAGGATCATACTCTTGACATTTCCTTCCAGCACCTAGTCTATTTTGAAGACTAGTGGGCAATGCTGTGCAGGTGATGAATCCTCCCTGCTATCCCAGTGCAGAAGTGTTTGCACAGCTGGGCATTAAGTGATGATAGAAACCTAACATTTTTTGTCATTCAGCTGATCTTCGACCAACTCATGTTCTGTGTCTGCATCCAGCTTCCTCAGTCCAGACCCAAGTGTATTCTGACTCCGTCTTGGTTTTCAAAGCATGCCAATGGTGTCTACTACCACGGTCTGTCTCTTAAAGCATACTACCTTGCTATGTAGGCAGCAGGATCCCAGGGCCCCATCATTTTTTCCATTCCTGACAAGCCTCCCTAGTCTGTATATTTGGGGCATCTGCTTATCTCAGTCCCCCCATAGGAACTATTACTAAATCAGGTTGCTGAAGATTTTGTCCTGAATGTGCAAGCCATCCTCGGTGCTCCTGTTCTGATTGTTATAGTTCCAGAAAAAGCTCTCTGCTAGCCACATCTTCATGATTTCTGCTCTGAGCCAGAATATCCTGATGTACAGGAAACATGAAAACTCCATCAAAAGGAGGTGTTCTAAAGCCTATTTCCCCCCTCCTTTTCTTTGCTTATTCCTAAAGCCCACCCTCCGGCCAAGGATTCTTGTGATAGCATTCAGTGACAGCTTCTGCTCCTGCATACTGCCCAGACTTTCCCAGAAAGATCAGAAACATCATGTTTCTTCCACTGCTACAGTCTGGTTGGTTTAGCAGAAATGCCATAAGCTCTGGCACATGCCACTGTATATTAAACCCTGATTAGTCTGCCCACAGGAGCTGTTCAGGCTGCCTCTCTTTGTGCCCCTAGACACTAAACAACTTCTGGTTCTTGTGGCCCAACAGTACTTACCTCGTATTCCCTCCAGACATCAGGGCCTTGGCTTTTAGTGACAAAAGTGTTTTCTGCAATGAGAAAGTTAATTGTCAGCAGCTTTAATAGCATTAATCATGCTATAAACAGTCATTGGTACTCTTGACAGTGCATCAAAAGTAATGCAACATGAAAAGAATTGAAATAATATATTTGACCATTTCTGCCTGCTGCAAAGAAAAAAAAATATATTTTTTGTATTGAAAATCAATTTTCATTTAGGATCTCTCTTTTATTCTCTCTGTGTATAGAACTTACATTTGTATACAACTATATACATATTTGGAAAGTTGGAACAAGATTCTTTGGAGCAAACACTATTTCACACACATAGGAAAGATATTAATAATGGCTTGAAGGTGACAATAAAATCAACATCATTCTACTAAAGATGAGTATACATAATTTCTGCTATTGTAGAATAATCAGCCTGCTATGTGACTTAATAGAATTATAGCTATGTGAGAGGAACAGTAAATGAAGTTCAAAATGGATCAGCTTTGTGTCACCAAAATTACAGCTGAGTCATGGATCTAGAAAGTAATTTAACACGAAAATCACACATTTAATAACAACAGAAAAAGCCTACTTCTTTGGGCACTTACCAAAAATTGTGGCGGTGAACAAGACATACTGGTACATAATTCCTTGACAAAACCAAGCTTTTAGTTAATGTCTGTGCTAAGCAATAGAGTAAAAAGCTTTTCTCAAACCTTGCAATTTGTGGCAGGCTTGGAGACAGAAAGAGCTATCAACTTTAATCAACCTCTATTGGCACAGTCTTGCCCAACAAAAAGCAGTGTCCCCTATGGCTCTTTTTCTGCACAGTCTCTGTAATCTGCCAATCTTCTCTTTGCACAGTGACATTAATTTCCACGTGGTCCATAGTCAGTCTCTGAATAGCACTATCCATGGATATATAGATAGATAGATAGCTATGTACTGTTGAACTCTATCCTTTCCATGACAATTCAGAGCTCATCTGAGGGCAGCTACTAGAAAAGTCACACAAGCCATCACTAGTGGAGTTACAGTATGCCATTTTACAGTTTCTTCATCATAACTAGAAAGTGTATCAAAAAGGTCAGAGTCCCTGCTGCAATGAACAGACCAGATAGTCCAGGTCTTTGCAGGTGGGAAAAGAGGGTTTTCTCCACACTCATATAACCATAATCTGTCCTCCTGCTTCTGTGTAGGGCCTGCTGTCAACACAATTCAGCAGGAAGGCTCTCATGCTGCCACCTGCATGATGCAGTTGACATGCCCATGCATTGCGAAGCACGAGAATGAGCTGCTGACATGCAGAGGTTGAATGCAAGCTCTGCCAAATGAAAGATGGATATCCAAAGCTACAAGGTCTGAGGCTGGAGAAAAGTATTACACCCAGTATAGGTCTCTGATGACTGCAGAGAGACAGTGAGCTGTTTTTCAAATATGTGCTGTACAGGCAAGCACACACAGAGCTAAAATGTTGGGAAGGAGGTGACAGCTTACCACTATCTGTTTGTCATGCCCATATCACTGGCTCCTCCAGAGCATTTGCAGGTTCAAAGGATGTGATAACATCAATCACGGGAGGGATTAGCACAAACCTGTTTAGTCCTGGCCCAGGGATGTGTCTGCCAGAATCAGTTCCTAAGAAAGTATAGTCTCAGATGTCATGAATGAGGGCAGGTACAGAGATGACACTGGCTTTTGCTAGAGGCATAATGAAAAAGACCTCATTTTGCTGAAGGAGGCTTGCTGATACTCCTTACAACGATGTGTGGTATCACAGCTGACCCAGCCAAAATATCCATTCTCGAGTCATGGCAGCACCTGACTGTCTCTAGCTTTTGGGATATTGACAGAAGGGACAGATTTGCTACAGAGGAGACATTGATCTACTAGTGCATTGCCAGCGTCCTCCTCCTGAGCAGGGAGAGACTGTCTTCATTCTAGAACTGCGAAAATGGCTTCTCTTACCTCCCTGCCCACATTTCAATCTCCTGGCACTCTGAAACCCACATGTGCCCATGGCTTGCATACCCTCATCCTGTCACATCAGCTTGCACTCCATTTGACCATGTTCTTTTCACATCTATTCTTCACTGAGGTCCATCAGGGGAGTGGCTGACACCAATGCTTAGTCAGACACCTATTTGTAAACAATGAGATGAAATGAAACAAAAGCTCCTTCTTCAAAACATTGCTCCTTCCCTGTTGTGAAGTTCCTCCTTTGTCTTTTGATTGTTTGTCTTTTCTTTGTGAGAAGGAAGAGAGATACAGTTCAGTAGAGGCAGACAGGCAGGCAAACAATAACATTCTTATTAAAAATCAGAGGTTTCCTGACAGTGAAGTGTTTTGTGCTCAGAAGAAGTAATATCCTGAACTACATAAAATACATATGCAGCAATCATTCACTATACACAAATCAATGTGGAACAAACAGATGTTTATGAATTATATTCTTGCCAGTCTTGTTCAGGTATGCTGACAGGAGCCATCCCAATCTTCCACTCTCCTCTCTCTGTCTTTCATGAACACTTGGATCTTGGTGGGAAAGTTTGATGTTGGATTCCCCATACAGGAAGTGTGCTGCCTCCATAGGTGATCATGGGAATGTTGTAGCATATCACGCAGACAATGCTGAAGTGCTGCCTGAGAGCCCAGCTGTACTGCCTCAGTTTCTGTATCATTTCCATGACTCTGGGCTGTTGTTGTTGGTCTACAGGTGCCCAAAAATAGTTGCCCTAGTATAACACAGTTCCTGTGCTTTCTGTATTTCTAAATGGGCATCAACAGAAGCAGCAGTCTACTGAATTTTTCACATTCTTCCTGATAACATATTCTCCACAGTGGCTAGACAATAGAGAGAACATTGTCAATATGTTTCTTAATACCACACAAATCTTTCACCACATGTACACAGAAAGAAGGGAGTTTCCACAGTAGATAATGTATCTTTTGACTATGGAAGCATACAGAAATTGTTCATGTTGGACAAAATTTCCTGCTGTGAAGTGAAATGGTTTATGATGGTAATTTCTGAGTATCTGACTGTACAAACCAGTTGCCACTTAAGTGGTTTTGACATTAGTCAAACTTAAAAGGACAATGCAAAGCCATATGGCTTGCTTGAGTACAGCCCCCTAATAATGAGGGAAAATGCCTAGGCAAGAAGAATGTAACTTTTGAGATCTTTTCTACTAAGTAAAACTTCTAATTTATTGTTTCCTTTGGTAAGACAGCAGAAAAATGCTTATCAATGTAAGAACACAACAAGGAGCTAGAGACAGTAAACCCTTCACTATCAAGGGGATTATTTGGGCCAGTTCACCTGTTGATGTCCATGGATTTGTACTGTTGATACAGCTGAGTTCCTTATTCAATATCCTGCTAAAAGTCCTGAGGTTCTCAACCAGGAAAGGTTAAGCATGTCTCACTTCAAGTGACAGAGCTGTGCTATATACTTTAAGGAGACATTTAATGCAGCTTATATTAGCCAGGCCTTTAGGTTTAACAGAAAAATGTTTTTATTTCGAGTGTTTTGTTTGTAACCATATACTTGAAAATCCTCAGACCTACTAGGTCTCAAGGATAAAAATTGCTACATCTAAAGAATCACTTCTCTGAGAGCATTTTGGTCAAAACATGGCTGTACTTCATGTACATTTTTAATAGTAGACATTTTAGAAAACATTTTTGCTCTTTTGCTCATTATTACTGATCTAGTTTCTCTAGTGCACTTCCCCAGTCCCATAGAGGACATTGAAGCCTGCTCTGGGGACTCTGGGCAACATGGGTGCTGACTCTAGCTTGCCCTGGACTTAGCTGCTTAGGTGGTTCACTGTACGCAGTGCCCAGGTTTGTCCTGCTTTTCTTCTTCCTGAGCTGCTGTGGTGATGTGTGAGGGCACTAGACTCGGAGGGTGTGCTTCTGCCACTTCCTGTGTGGACTAGTTGTTCCTCTGCCAAAAGAAAGAGGAGCAGGTTTGGCATAAGTCAGGTCATTAACCACAGTATCAGTTTAAGTACTTGTATTTTCCTGTATTTATGTTTAGTGTGAAAAAATGCAGCAGTGACGTATTTTGACCTAACGTTAGTCTTCAGGGATCGGACTGGGCACTAGAAAAACATAATGCAAGCAGAAAGAACCTCTGCCTACTCATACAGATCACTGCAGGCAGCTGGAATATGGTGTAGGTTGCTGATGGCACATTCAAAGTGCAAAAAAATAATTTAGCTCTACAAGTTCCGGTGGTGGGAGAGAGTCTGTCCGAGCCCTCATATCCTTCAGTACAGCAATTGCTCTTTTGACAAATCCTTTTCCACCCACTAATCCTGCACAACTTCAGATACAAATGCTCTTTCTACAGCTCTGGGTGTAACTTTGGGTAGAACAGCATGGCTCTTGTCATGTGATGGGAGAAAAATAAATCAATGGTTGATACCCAGCCAGCCTGGACTTGTCTGGGAACTAGGGGGAATGAGGGAACTAGGGTTGTTTAGCCTGGAGGAAAGGAGGCTGAGGAGAGACCTTATCGCTCTCTACAACTACCTGAAAGGAGGTTGTAGAGAGGTGGGGGTCGGTCGTTTGGATGAGGTGCTTAGGGACATGGTTTAGTGGTGGTCTTGGTAGTGTTAGGTTTACGGTTGGACTTGATGATCTTAAAGGTCTTTTCCAACCTATACGATACTGTCATTCTGTGATTTTGTCTTTTCTGTATCCTGATAGAGAAGAAATAGGAGTATGTGAAACTGTATGAATGGTATTGATGGCATACGGTTCTTCAGGACAGATGAATGCCAGTCATGGTGGAGAAAATCTACTCCCTGCTGCTCTCTAGGATCCTACCCATCCTTTCCAGGATGGAAGCTTTTCAAAGCAAATGCTGCTCTCTGTCTCCCTGCAGCTGAGTGCTGCAGACCAGCTGTCTCCAAGTGATGCTGTCAGGAAGATGCTGATGGTGGAGGACTTTCAGATAGAGATCCATGGTGTAAAGGTGTCGGTCTAGGGAAAGATCAGACTGTCACATAACAAGGCAAGTTATTCACATAATTACCAGTCCTGGGGAAATCTTAATAAGAAATCTCTACTTTCCTCTGTGTTTCTACCCATTACCCATTACAAAAACATGGAAGAGAACAGTAGCAAAACAGAGGTTCCCAAGGGATAAGCCCACCTGATCCCAAGGGATCCCAAGGAATTCTCTAAGTGTTTAGGGAAGTGGAAGAACCCTTTCAGCATGGAAGAGCAAAATCAGGGCAATGATGTGTGCTGAATCTGTCTCCTGTAACTACAGAGGTGCAGATACACTCTGCCACACTATTCACCTGTGTAGCAAGGCCACAGCAAACTCACACTTTTAATGCTGGTGTTAAGAGACACATTCCAGGAGTATGGATGAAGGAGTACAGATGAAGACTGACTATATACAGCTTGAAGTGCCTTGATTTTGAGAGTAACTAGGTTCACTGCTCAATCAAAGGCCTTCGAGTTAAAAAGTGAAGACAACCAATATCATTTAAAGATCATCAGACACCTGTAGGATGGTTCGACCCAGGCAGGGATGTTCAGGCTGACTACAGGGCAATTCCGTCCAGGTTGTAGGTGGATTGTTGCTTCTGTACAGTTGGGAAGGGAAGCATTGATGGAGCAGCTGAACACTGCTGCACTTGTGAATGGTTTTGACAGCCAGAAATTACCACCTGCTACATTAACTCTGTAGCGAAGGGGCATCTACAAATGGCACCAGCTCCCCCTCACTAAGAAGCCCCATCGAGGGCAAGATAGATCACATTGTCTTCTGTAAATCCAGGTATGTCTATTGCTGCAAGCCATCAGTGCGGGGTGGGGGGGCGGGAGGGCTGGGCACGTGGGGGCGGATGGAAAGGCATTTCTCTTTCTTTCTCCCTTTCCTAGCAGAGATGCTGAAAGCGTGCTGTTGAGGCTCATCTTCCAGCCCTCTGCCCAGAACAGCTTGCCTGCAACTTCCCTGAGTAACTTCTGACTAGAGCCACTTGCTCCCCTGCTGGAGCAAGTTACATTGCAAATATTTATCTGTGCCTCATCCAGCCTACAAGACTGGTAGGTTTCCATCCCAGCCCCTTCTCATTCTACAAGATGGGAAGGCTGGTCTGAGAGCTGCCCAAGACAGTTGTCACACCATGTCACTTGTTTGACAGAAAAAGTGTTGTGGAAGGTGCAGTGTATGGGTCCCTCACTACAAGAAAGATATTGAGGTGCTTGACCGTGTCCAAAGAAGGGGAATGAAGCTGGTAAAGGGTCTAGAGCATAAGTCTTATGAGGAGTGGCTGAGGGAACTGGGGTTGTTTAGTCTGGAGAAAAGGAGGCTGAGGGGAGCACCTTATTGCTCCTGAAAGGAGGTTGTAGAGAGGTGGGGGTCGGTCTCTTCTCCCAGGTAACAAGTGATAGGACGAGAGGAAATGGCCTCAAGTTGCACCAGGGGAGGTTTAGACTGGATATTAGGAAAGTTTACTTCACTGAAAGGGTTATCAAGCATTGGAACAGGCTGCCCAGTGAAGTGGTTGAGTTGCCGTCCCTGGATGAGGTGCTTAGGGACATGGTGTAGTGGTGGTCTTGGTAGTGTCAGGTTTACAGTTGGACTCGATGATCTTAAAGGTCTTTTCCAACCTATACAGTTCTATGATTCTGTATGAAGTGATCTGGCTGTTTTATCCCCTGTTTCTGTGGCTGGCAGGGAATGAATTCTGCCCCCCCCCCTTAATTAAACATCCCAGATTCAGAGCTCTCCAAAGCTTCTGTAAATACAAGTATGTGCCTGTACACCCTGAAATCCTGTTTGCAAGCATACATGCATCTGCAGGATTTTCTCAAGTCTGGCACTGGTTCAAGGTTATCTTTGGGTTTGGCCCCAGCCCAGGTAGATGTGTTTAGTGGATATAGATGCCTGCAAGGCTGCAGCAAAGCTGTTATGTAAAGCCAGTAAAACTTCTGCGCAAGGAAGCTGATGCTGTCGGCACTGTGTTCTGTGCATGAGATCTTCCCAGCAGTGTTCCCACTGAGGCCCATGAAGCTTTGCTGCTGTTAAAAGAAGTAAGAGCATGGCTAAACTGTTTGCAATCCTTTCTCCAGGAACTCATCTGTGCTTAAAGCATGGGGAAGAAATAAGCTGAGAAGCTTCATTTCTAGCTGAGGTATTGGGTGGTGCACATCACAGGGCATAGTGCGAAGTTGCTACTCTTTCTGGCTCCTCAGCTCTGTATGCAGATGAATTGTGCAAAATCCAAAGCAAAGGTGTCATTTATGCTCTTGTGCAAAATGTATACCTTATACTTGAACACAAATGGCTGAAAGTTTGTGGGGAAGGATTTGCCTTAGCATACCTTACTTCTCAGTCTTCCCTTCCAGTGCACAATTGATTCAATACCATCTCCTTGCGTCATTCCTTTCCTCCTGACCTTACTGTATCATCTTTTTCTGCCACGCAAAAATTCATGGGTCCCTTAGAAAACACAGGGGTTCCATATTCCAGGAGATACCTGCTGAGAATTCAACTAGCATATGACTCTCATGGGTTTTCCTTGACTACAGAACAAAATCAGATCTCGATCCTGAACAACTGTCGCCACTTTCATAATACAGATTTAAATCTATGTAAAAAAAAGGAAAGAAAACAGATTTTTTCCTGGCAATGTCTGCTGTAATTTTCTAATGTCACATACTTGGTAAGTGTGATTGTGTTGCTATAGTGATCTTAAATTATGACCGGGATGAATTTTTACTCAAGGCTAATTTAGAACTCATCTGGCTCAAAACCACCTTATCTACTTTGAGCCCTGGAAGAATCATTTGGATCTCCATAAACATTTTCTCTGAGCTACCAGTTTTCCAATAATCTCATTGTTGTCATTTTGAAACAATGTTCTTTAAATAGGCCCCTGAAATGCTTTTGAATTAATGAAAACCAAAACCTCTGAGAGGCACAGTATCAGTTTCAACAGCATACCAATCAGGGAGTTTTTCTCCTCTCTTTGCCAGAGAGGATGAGATGTTAGTCACATCTTCAGATAGTCCTGAAGTCAGAGCAGTCAAACCTTCAGTTGAACAATGGGAGGTGGCAATAAAAAGTCCTGCTTTTGAAAGAAAGGGCTTTCTATTTTTATTTTATAAGGTATGGGGACTCTCTGTATCAATGTGTCAGAGTCCTCTGTCCCATGGGACACGGGAGTGAAAAATATCTCAGGGTGTCTCTTATTAACTTCAGGCAACTCTGTCCTTGCCTCCTCATCGCACCCAGAGACTGTCCCCCGTCTCCCTTCATGAAAGTGATAAGTGGATTGTACCATGAGTATTGAATTCTCAAGAGTTTCACTATCAGAAAGTCCTTTGAGACTCCAGCAGGGGCTGGCAGTTGTGATCTTGCCCACGTTGTCTATGTCAAAAATCTTGCTAGAGAATGCTGTTGCCCCATTTTGCTCCATGGAAATGAGGGAGGGCTGAGCAGGGTTGTAACTGTCCACATCTTGGCATGGAGCTGGACAGGTCTCTAAGTCCTGCTGTTCAGATACTACCTTTTGACATGGGAGTGCAGGCACACAAAAAGAAATTTTAAGCCACAGGGCTGTGCCTCAGATAGGGGTCTCGCATATTTATAGTGCTGTGCATTGTTTTTATATTGCTGTGCACTGAGACCATCTTTTCTGATCAACATACTTTATTTCCCTTCTTTAGCTGCATTCTCTTTCCAAGGCCAAACCTTCTGGCAACAGCTTTGTCCTGTTTAACTATACTGCAAAGTGTATCATGGTGTCATTACTTCAGCTTAATTCTATGCATACCAGTGTGCTTGTTACAGTGTTGGAAAGGTCAGTTTGAGAATATGGGATTTTTATGAAGGATAAAATGCAGAAACCTTTAGAAAACTACATATGCTTGTGGAGATGTAACATGGAAATTGATGTGAATAAGAATCAGACGCCTAAACAAATTAAGAAATAAAAAAATCTAACCTTTTCACCCGGGTAGACCTGGAGAAGGAATGGTAGGCTAGTCACCCCTCAGAACAAACAGAGCCAAACATAATGGGAGCTTAGCTCTAGGCCATGCTTTCGCAGCTTAGGCCCATCTGTCTGTCTAGTGCCCGTGTTTTCTTCTGAGCTGTGGGTCAGTTTTCATATTCTGTGACCCTTCCATGACTGTCTGGAGAATAAAGAAATAAAAACTGAAGAAAAGAATGGCTGGAGAAGTAAGCTTGGACAATTGGGCAGGATTCAAACTGTGATCTTTGGCAAAGCAGAGGCATACTAGCTTCTGCTCATTTACATGCTCATACTGGGGTCACAAATGGGGAATTAAGAGCCCAACACTAACAGAATTTGTGTGGATTTCCAAGGCACCTGAGAACTTGCCTTCCCACAACACTTCATTCTAATACTTCTATCAGATAAAATTGGCCTTACCTGTATCAATATCCTGCCTGATATCTGTGTATATCCATGACACTGTCTGCATTATGTTCCTGAAAACACTCCCCAAAAGAAAATATTTCCTCTGCCAGACTGTTGGTACAGATAGTCCTTGTGGTTAATTTCTTACTTTTGACTGTGCCAGTTCTTAAAACAGTTTCTATTCAGTGTTTATTGTGCTGATGCAAAGATCCTTGGGGATTACCAAACAAGCCTCGCTATCTTCTTCTCCAGAACCAAAGATAGTCTCCCTAAACCTGTCTGCTCCCCTTTTTATCCCCCTCTGCTTTTTAGAAATTCATTTTGAAAGTCAGAAAAGATGTTTTGAACTAGAATATGGCACAATCAAAGATTTTTATGTTTTTCTTGCACGTACAAGGCACATGTAAATCCAGATAAAAAAAGACCTGTTTCACAAGTCACAGCCTGATCCTTAAGTGTGATTTTTAACTTTTTTCTTTTCTGACTTGTAAGAAAAAAAGCTGCATGTGTTTACTACATAACTACAAGATGATAAAAGCTGTATGATTTCAGCAATAAAACATACCTATTCTGCACAACTTCCACAGTCTAACAGATTTTTTCCATCTCCAGTTATACTTACTTGGCTTCCTAATACCACAGATAGGTGTGTTAGAATAATTACATGTGAGGCATACTCTGTTATACAGAGCCAGGTGAATTTTCTTTTTTCTTTTGTGCAGTAGCCTGAGCAGTACACCTCCCATTGCACAGGTGGTTATAAGGACAATAAGTTATAAGCACTTTAGCATATTCCTCTTTCTGTGTCCATGCTACTTCCAATCTGCTGGCCAGCCAGGGATACTTATTGCAAACAAGATCATAGTCTGAGCTGAGCCATCATCCTAGGAAATGTGGAATATCTCATATTTAGATATAAGATCTATTGACTCCCACCAGCCATATGCAAAAGTTCCTACAATTCTGACAGGTGGATACACTTGTAATTTTGTCTCCAGAATGAGCCATTTTTTTTTTTTGTGAAGGCAAAAGTTTCTTTCTTTAACCTTGCTTTAAAGAGTTTTTAGGCTATGAATCTTTGTCCCTTGAAATTTCTTCTCAGCCTAACTCGGACTCTAATCTTGATCTATAATGTGAAAAACTTGTAAAGCTGGAACTTGACCTGCCTCAGTCTTGGGAGTTTATTTGACCTCCAAGGTTCAGCCTGTTGCTGGTCTTGAGATTGTCTGGGAGAAGGATGGATAGTCCCCATACTAGATAAAACAAAAGTGCCCACTACAGTACCAAAACAGAAGACATCTTCAGAGTGCCTTGTTTTGTTACCTGTTCTACATACTTACAACCAAGTGTGGACCTCATTGCAATATTTCAAAACTGTGCATGGGATAATTCTCCCATCTGCTGGCATTAGGAGTTTTGAAAACTAACTCAGCATAAAAACCTGCTTATGAAATATTATCCCTGTGTTTGGACCAAAAGCACAGAGAAAAACAACAAGCATCCTCTCTAATGACTAACAGAGTAATGCCGTTATTGCAAATAAGCACATTCTTTCTTTGTGACTTAGTGCAGCAAAACTTGCAAGGAATCCCAAGTACATCAGCTTACTTACAGAAGCTGCAAAGCTGGTAATACCATTGATTTCAGTCTGGTTTTGATCTTCATTTGTGTGCTCCTTTGCATGGGTGTAGTAGGAATGTCTTATGTACACATAGAGGCCCACTTACAGCCCACAGTAAGTTTAAATGTATATTTAGCAGAATTCCTGCCCCTGAACTCACTGGGGTGGTAGGGAACTAATTAAAGTTTGTATAATGTATAGGGATACTGTTAGCTTTTTTGGATGAACTTACTTACATTCCCCTTTTCCACAGTTAATATGCATATTGTAGAGCATATAATCTTTAAAGGAATAAGTTCAGCAGAAGCATCATTATTTTGTACTAATGCTGCCTCTTTAATTCAGTTCTAACACTGGAATTAATTGGCTGCACATAAATCTTGGTCATTTATGGATAGATTGGAAAATCAATCAAATAATTGTTAATGGTTTTGTGAAGAAATCAATTTGATGGTGTAGGGAGTTAACCATTGGCTAGCTGCCAGATGCACATCAAGACACTCTCTCACACTCTGTCGTCAACAAGACAGGGAGACAAAATAAGATGAAAAAATCTTGTGGGTTGAGATAAAGACAGGGAGATCACTTCTCAATTACTGGTTAACCCACCACAGAAGGGAAAAAAAAAAAATAGTGAAAAGTAAACCTGTAGGGTTTTCCTTCTCCTTTTGTTATTTTTTTAACCGGTACCTTCATTAGTTCCAGGTCATAGTGCCAGAACTAATATTGACTTGCATGCCTATGCTTAAGTAAATGGTGAAATATGACAATTTTTGCTGAAAAATAGCTCAGTTTTCCTGTGTTCAGTACAGCAAATGTGACTTTCAGCCACTTTTTGGAACTTTACCAGTTTCACCTAGACAAAGTGCCAGAACTTATTTACGTAATGTTTAAATTGGAGGGCCAAGCAGTCCGAAGAAGTGTATGCCATGGAAGGAAGAAGCAGTGCTCATGCTTTGGATAATCAGCAAATCAGGGCTCTGAGATACACTGCAAAGTACATGCAGTTTAGACATACCCTGCAACTAGTGGTTTGCAACATTCAAGCTCAGAGGTCTTGGCCAGGCTGAGAGATGAATTATATTATTACTGTCCCAACAAAGGCTGTCCCAGGACTAGAAATGGTATAGCAAAGACTTTACAATCCAAGCTCAAGTAGTGATATTTGAACCATGAGGCATGCAGAAATTAAGTGACTTGTCAAGGTTATCCTGGAAGTTTGTGTTAGAGCCAGGGATTGTAGCCAGTTCAACAGACTGAATTGCAGTGCCCCTGGCAAAGTTCTTGAGCAGCTTGCTGGCTTACGTCAAGGCAAGGACACCACTCCCATGCAGCCTCCTTCATCAATATCCCACTCATAAACTGTTGGCCTGGTAAGATGTCAAGTGGTGGAACTCTACCAGCTTTCACCAGTTAGGCTGCTGGCCTGAGAGGCGTCACCTGAGATTTGGTTCACCCTGAAAGCAGAGGTACTGCTTTTGTTAACCTTGTTAACCTGCTAGCTACTGGTAGCCAGTAGCCACACCTACCAGCTGATTCTCCCACTTGCTTTTCTCTGTGAGGTCCCAATAACATCCTCTTCACAGAATACAGCTCCTCAGCTGGACTACAGTGATGTAGAGAACCCACACGTGCTTCTAGGAGTAAAAGAGACTTCTTCAATGAAAACGATTCTCCCTTTTTCTTCTAGATATCCTGCAAAATATCTGTCAACAACGTAAGACCAAGGTGACTGCTCTGTCTCTCTCGGGATATCTGGACAGAGCTGGGTCCTCATATGTCTTTCAGTGCAACCGTGACTTAGGTAGTTCCTCTGACTCTGTGACACATCTGTTTTTTGGCACACCCGAAGACTGGAGATTAGGTCTGCTCATGCTTGTCCTTTAGTCCTTTTCATTCAGCTCCTCCCCAGAAGCTGACAGAATGCTCTTTTTTTTGTATTCGCACCTTGTGAGGCATTCAAGAAGAGGATCTTCACACTGACGTCTCACACTGACATCAGCAGTTGCAAGGAGGGGGCTTCCATAGGTTTCACGATGCAAGATGTAAAAATGAGTTTAGGGTGCTTGAAAGCTGAACATGAACTCAGGATCTATCTGGCACATTGCCACAAGATAATCTTTACCTTCTCAATGAATGAGGGGTCTGGGGGTAGCAATAGTTCAATAGTAGTCGTTGTTTGTGCCTTTCAAACAAAGCATCTCACCAGCAGCCCTTAAGGCACTTCCAAGACTGTAGCAGTATAATACCCATTTCATGAGTCAGGGGGAACCAGTGTGGGAATTTGATAGGGAATCACTGCCTTTTCAAGAAACTCAGTTCTGCCCACTGCATATAGGTAAGAGGGAAAGTGGGGTCCTGGCGATATGCCAGACCGTGTGAGTCTGGAACTGGGAAGAAACAATCCCCCAAGAAGAAAGTCCTGCAACTTGCATCCAGCTTTTTGGGAATGGGAAAGATTTTCTGCAAAAGCAGTGGCAGCAGAGAAAACAAGTGTCTGGAATGAAGTCATCTTGCTTGACTTCAGGAAATGAAACTCTATGAGCAATCAGATGTAATGTTACAGGGAGAAACTAATATTTAATAGCCATATGTTTTTACTGAATACACATTTTCAGCCCTTGGGACTGTAGCTCACCAGCTCCAGCTGGCAAACATTCTGAGGGATTGCTTCCAATATAATTTGTACTACCTGCTTTAATAATTTATTCTGCATTATGTAAACAAAGGTTCACAAAACTTTTCTCTGCAGATTGAAGACAACCATCTCCTCCTTTTGCCGGTAAGCAGAAGTATAGAAATAATGGGAACTGCTTCTTTGGGCCCACATACTTTGTCTGCTAGTTGAGTGCTTTTGGTGCACACAAATGGAGATACACAGGAGTTTCAGAGGAGATGTTTCTTTTCCAGAGGAAGCCTGGAGGTGCGTTGCTCTGTGCTTGTATAAAGAGGTCTTCTGACACAACAAACAAAACCAAGACCCATAGAGTCAATGAAAGCCCTCAGTCATCTTGGAGAGGTTGCTCCATTTCTAAACCTTCTGCAGCTATCTAGGTAGAGTGTTTTTGCTGTTCTTTTGTGTCCTTTCTGTCAGGCAGCTGGTATTTTCCCATCTCAGACCTTCTGACAGCTGTGCCTCCACTGAGAACTGTCCCCCATACGTGGGGGCTGCAATTCCTGCCATGCCCTTTCCTGGCTCAGTTACACACACAGTTACGCTCTCCTTGGGATTGCCAGGGGAACATCTACAGACTACAGTGTTCTTCTTGTCCTCTAATGGATACAGGCATGCCCAGGCCTGCTTAAACCTATCCTTGATCCTTTTCCTGGTGGACATTATCTCCAGGCTTTGGGCTCTCCTCTGTGTTAGAGGCAACTCTATTCCCACTGATAAGGAATTGGTACTTGTGATTAGTATGATTTCTGCAGGCTTCTCTGCTCATGGCTTTGTGTCCAGTGCTTGCTTGGACTTCTTAACCTGTCCCATGGCTAAACAAACAGTCACAGCAACTTTGGATACCCAGGGTAGCACTCTTTTTCCTGAGACAGAGTACTAAGTATGTTGTTTTGCTTTGTTTGGCTTCAGACATGAAAGCAAAGTACCCTATAACTGGTAAGTCACAGGTAGGTAAGATAATGCCACTCACCTGCCATGGTATGGTGGGCCCCAGCAGGTATATGGGTCCCATGAAAGAGAATAGACCAGAGGTGGAGGACCTGAAAGAGTAGCTCTTTGACTCAGATGACAGGAAATACCACCCCTTGAAATTCAAAAAACACTCAGGATCTTGTTGCCCTTTTCAAAGGGAGATTTATGCCCAGGGGAGATCACTTTCTTCCACAGGCAGCTTCCATTTGAGTCTCCTGCTTGGTAGAAGAACCTGACTTGTACAAGGCAGAACAAGCACTATCCCCTCTTTGAGAGCATCCAGCAGCTGTGGCTGATGTTACTCAGCATTTCAGAGTGGGGCAGGGATTTGACTGCTATTTATTCTCATGTCAGTCTGAGGTGAAAGGGGGAGACAGAGGACAATTAGAAACATCCCTATCAACAGAGACAGAGTTCCCCGCTGAAACCCCAAGCTGGACATATTCTCAGGGGCTTTGGTTGTTTACTTTCCTGAAAATGTCCTTTTGTTTTTTTCTTGAAAGTTCAGCCTTGGAATTCAGGGTCTGTCAGGCAGGGCTCTTAAACAAGGAAAGACCAGGATTTCTGTGCTCTATTTGGAAAAAGTGCTTCAAGTCAGCTAAGTTTGGAGCAATGGCTAGATTTTAGCAAGCGGTCTGGTTCCAACATTTGGAGATGAAGTTAAGGGCTCTGCATGGAACTCTCTTCCATTCTCAGTACCACAGTTGAATGCACAGAGCTAAGAAAACAGTCAAAAAGAGGTTTGGAAAAAGAGATAATGCAGTAGTGAGTAGGAACAGACCGATGTCTGGCAAGTCAAGAATATCTAAACACCATCTATCTGCAGAACTAAATTCAGACAGAAAGTAAAAGAGCACCTTTAGTGTTAATTGCAGGTCTGAAGGTCTGTAGTAAGTTAATTCCACGGCTCCTTTGCCTCATTTGCACACAGCACACTGGTGATGAAGGGGTAAAGAAGAGGTTGTTGTATGAGCATGTCTCCTTGTTCCCTGTGCCACACTGTCATTCATCAGCAAGCAGCAGCTTGTTTCCTAAGGGCCACCAAGGGCTTCTGGAATGGGTGAATCAGGATCACTGAAAGCTCACTGTAAAATACCTTGAGGGGGGAAGATGAATTGCAGCTCTGCTGTAGTGAGTGCAGTCTTTCTTCAGAAATGGGCAGGGCCTACACCTGGCAGCATCCTGTGAATCGTAATGATTTCCTTAAATTTTATGTTATATCAAAATTAACTAATAAAAAGAAAGCAGAGAGAAACAAACTGGTCACTCTGCAAACTCTGAACAGCAGTCGGTGTTTTAATCCCCATTCCTGACCTTTCTGCCTTGTCTTTGGCAAGGCATGTATTCCCATTTGAACTCAGGTGACTTTTGTAAGTCTTGGAGTAGGAAGACGCAATAGCCTGTTAGGTGATTCAGCTTTGTCAGGTAAGTAACTTGCTGCTTGGGAATGTGCCTGTGCTGCTAATAATCAGGATCAGAATGTCTGTGATCTATGGAGGGTAGGTCAACAGAACGTGGTCTACAAATAACTGCAAGACTTCTTCGTCTGAGGAGCACATGGACACACACCACTTTCACATACAAATGCCCTGAGGCAAGCAAACAAAAAAAGGACTGAAAACAGAGTAGTAAAGGGAGATTCATTGCTTAATGTCCGTTGCTTCTATGGAGGCTTGCCTGAAATAATTGTAGTGGACATACTTTTAGGATGCAAAATTTTATAAAACAATGAAATGTATTTTACTAGCATGCAACTGTGTTACTGTGCTTTGGAAAATTCAACAACTAGAAAAAAAATTTTTATATCATTAATGTTTTGTAGAGAAAACAAACAAGAGTTGTCATACTCTCTTCCTAAAGAATAATTTTCATATCTATAAATTATTTTATTTTCTTTGAAAGATGCTTTTTCCAGAAAAAATATCTTTTGAAAAAAAAATCAAAATTCTAATACTCCCTATACACTTCCTACATGACCTTTACATGCTTAATACCACAATATTTCCTCAGAGAATCTTCATAATTTTTCAGCCCCATCTCCTGTAGTTTAGAGCAACAGTTTGACTATTAGCAATAATAATATGTGGTTGCTAAGAGCAATTTCAGTTTTTTCTAAGCACTCAAAGCGTATTTTAACTCTTTATTTCATTTCAACAAGATATTTGTTTGAATCAATCTATTTTAAATTTTATTTTTAGATTTCCAAAAGCAAGTAGTTGTTCTTGGGTGCCCCATAAAAAAGAGGTGGTGGTTTTTTTTTTGTTTTTTTTTTTTTTAATTTAGGTTTATTTACTGAAGGAGATCTTGGGGGATTTTTTCCCCCATATGTTTCTGCATCATATAATTCTGCTCTTCATTTTAAAACCCTGCCTTCTCTTTCTGAGTCTTTGCTGAAAACGTGAAGGAAGAAAGCTGTACCATGGACAAAACACAACAAGTGATGAGCTATTCACCGAGGAGTTTGGCATATCCTATTGAAGTGTTGAGTAACCCTTTCCTAGGAATATGTTCTTATTAAGCCTCTTTGTAGGTACTTTGCTCTAGCATCAAATGGCTTACTTTTGGTTTGTCACTTAATTAACACTACAATCTATAAATTTTTATTGGATAATTACAATGTTTAATTAACTATCTCATTGAAAAGGTATGTAAGGTCTGTAGCCCTTGGGAAGAAAGGTTTAGGTTGCAAAACCTTTTCAGTAAGAGTATTGAACTTATTTAACTAGTGTTAAAACTTTCACTAATAAAAAAGCTACTTGCTAAATCAGGACAGAAGAATGAATTTTTTTCCTATAGGAGAGGCAAATTGTCATGTGCAGGCATCATGAGGGGAAAATTTTGTTTCTTTTCAAAGTCTCTGCCTTCAGTCAGAGGCAGGACACTGAATTACAGTACCATGGGCCTGTCCCATGTCCGTCACTCTGTCTAGAAGGCAATGGATTGTCTGTGGACATTTAGGTGTGAGGTAAGGACTAGAACAAAACCACACCATCAGTGACACAAACTTTAGATTTTTATTAAGTGGGATGCATAAAGCAGTTTGTTAGCAATTTCTCTTCTAAGATCGCTATTCTGTCGTAGACACACATAAAACTGTCTAGGTCCATGGCACTCCAGTCCAGGCTACACTGACACCACGGACCCCAGTAAACTCAAGAGTGATGACCCTCTCACATGCTTGGATGCTGCTCGGCAGCTCAGGTGCTACACACAGTGGCTGCACCATGGGAACAGACCTTTGGATGGTGCTGAAGGTCTGTGTGTGCACGTTGCTCACTAGAGGCTCTTGTTTTCAGTGGGTATTGCTTTCTAAGCTTTAGATGGTGGGCATTGGCCTCCAGAAACTTCTTCTTCTGTGAAAATTTCTATCCATAACTGGATTAAAAATGATCATCTGGCTGTATCCTTGAAATCATGTGTGAAACTTCCAAATTCTGATGAGCATGTATCCTTATATTATTTGCTTGTTTTTCTTGGGCCACATTTCCAATTTTCTCCAGCAGTGCAAAAAGAAAAATCTACCTTTTTAAACATGGCAAGATTAGATTCTTATTCAAGCCCATTGTCATGCTTTAACCCCAGCTGGCAACTAAGCCCCACACAGCCTCTTGCTCACTTCCCCTGGTGGGATGGGGGAGAGAATCAGAATGGTAAAGGTGAGAAAACTTGTGGGTTGAAATAAAGACAGTTTAATAGGTAAGGCAAAAGCTGTCTGTGCAAGCAAAGCAAAACAAGGAGTTCGTTCACTACTTCCCATCAGCAGGTGGGTGTTCAGCCATCTCCAGGAAAGCAGGGCTTCATCATGCATAACAGTTCCTTTGGAAGACAAATGTCATAACTCTGAACGTCCTTCCTTCCTTCTTCTTCTCCCAGGTTTTTATTGCTGAGCATGATGTCATATGGTATGGAATATCCCTTTGGTCAGTGGGGGTCAGCTGTCCTGGCTGTGTCCCCTCCCAAATTCTTGTGCACCCCCAGCCTACTCGCTGATGGAGCAGTGTGAGAAGCAGAATACACCTTGACTCTGTGTAAGCACTGCTCAGCAATAATGAAAACATCCCTGTATTATCTACACTGTTTTCAGCACAAATCCAAAACATAGCCCCATACTAGAAAAGATGAAGAATTATGAAGAAAATTAGCTCTATCCCAACCAAACCCAGAATATGTGGAAATGGCTTAACTTACAATCTTTGTTTATTTTATATATTTTTTTCTTTTTTAAAAGAGAAACCATATGGTATTGCAGATAGAGTGAAAGCTAACTCGATATATTCTCTTGGAAATCCGAGGAGTATAATGTGGCTGCCATAAAACCCCAGATTGTGAAATATATTTTATAATGTCATTTGAATGAACTCATTGATTGCTTCATGTAAGGTAAAGAAACCTGAAAATCAAGGGTAAATATTGTGTAATTTATTAAATGAAAGAATCACTCAGGGTTCTGTGGCCAGGTATAGGTGAAGTTCATGATCCCTGGTGGCACTGGCAAGTTTACATGCGCTTAACCACAATGCATCAGCCTATAAGGGTGTGGTGCCTATGGTAAAGAGCGTCACACTGGGATAAAGGCCACTAAGGACACTTCAGCTTGAGGGTTACTGTTGCCTGTCTCTCTCCTTTTAAGTTGCTTCCACCTTATCTCCTGGCTCTGTAAGGCTGTATCTGCATTGCCATGTAGAATATTCCCTCCAGGCATCCTTGAAGCAGTATGATCCCCTTGCCACTCACTGGCCAACTACAGAAGTGGGGTTTCTGGTATTATGGTTGCTGGTATTATTCAGGGGAACCTTAGGGCACTTGGAGCTTGGAAATCCTGCCTCCATAAAGACCATTCACAGCAATATTAATAGGTCCTAGCTCTTGTCAGCCTCCAGCTTTCCTATTTGCCCTTCAGCTGCTGATATGCAACATCAAAAGTGATCAATGTTTTGCCTTGACAGTAGCACTGTGTTCTTCCTAGAATGTCTTGGATGTTGCCCATCGCTAGAGCAGATAAAATCTTTGTTCCTCATAGGCACAAACTTAGGCTCTCCAAGAAAAACAATTAGGTGTGCCAGGATCCCGTAAGTCTTGGATTCACATCGTTTCTGGCACCCTGTGAAAAGAAACTTGGTGGATGCTTGTCCAATTTTCCTCTGCAGGTAATAATGGACAAGGTGGTCCATGAAGAATCTGGGAGCATTATCACTACAGTTAAGGATCTGCCATGACTGGACAGACACCAACTATTAACTTCTCTTGCTACATTCTTTCAACATTGAACTACCTCTTTGCAAGAAAAGGACAGGTTCTCAGATTTCCCAGGAGATGTCTTCCTTGTAGAAATCTGGACCAGAAAGATAATGAGCAAAGCATATGGCTGAACAAAGATATGAAGCCATTATTCTTGAGTATGAAGCTGCCAGACAAACCTCACACCAACTTATCCTTCCTTTAAAAAGTCTAATATAAATTAAAATTATATATTTTATAAAATTATGTATGCATTTATATACAAATTAATTCATGTGGCCTCATCCTGAGCCCTTGTAGTGTGAAGAGCAGGTCTAATTGGTAGCAGAGTTATAGTTCACTGTTACAAACACCATGTTCATCCTTGTTCTACTGCCCTCACTGCTTCAGATATATCTTCCCTTAGAAGTGGAGAAAAAGAGGAATTCCAAAAAAGTATGAAAGTGCAACATGCTTTTTAGCATATGACAGTGCTGCAGAGAGACAACACAATAGCAGTAGGATACATTTTTCATGATACTTCTGTGGTATGATACTGTTGCTGAGCTGCAGTAACAATCGCTGGTTCCCAGTGGTCAAATCACTGCTGACTGGTGCAATCCAAGTGAGATTGTGCAGTATGGGTGTCTCTAAACTTGCCCATTTAGGTTACTGAGCATGGACTGGAGGAGATTCATTGTGGCTTGTTGAATCATTATATACTCCTTGCAAATCTAAGTTGTGACCTAATCAGGTCCCCACTTTTCTCAGACATTTATGCCCACAGATAGATCCTCTGTGGTACAACGTGGCTATAGTTGCTTAGATTGCCATAGGTTCTTAGAAATTGTTTTCACTTCTATTCTTCCCACTAAGAGTCCCTAGGGTGAGGGGGACTGGTTTTTTGCATGTTTTCACTTTTTGTAATGTCCTGCTTAGTGATTAGGTAGTGAGGCTCAATGTGAAAGACTAACTAGGGTGATTTTTTTATAGCTGTTGAATTTCTAGGACAACCTGTATCACACCAGTCTCAGGCTCAGGAAACACAGGGACATTTTTAGCTTTGGTTCATAGCCTAAAAATGACTGGATACCCTTCAATTCAATAGCACTTGTCAAACCTGGTAGAAAATCAGAAAGAAATGCAAATTAGGATGACTGTTTTGCAACCTGACTTAGGCAACGAACGGCAGTGGATGCATACTGATTCATACGGGGTTTTATTTCTTCTAGAAACCAACACCCTGCATTACCCACACTATGTATGTTTTTGATCCTCCCCTCTGATCCATAGTGAACCACATTGCTCTGTAGCTGGGAATCTTGGCATAGTTTGAGCCAGCAGGGTCCAGACATACAAGATCGGTGCATCTCATATCATAGTTGATTCCTTCAGTTCACTACCAGCATCTCTGGGTACTTCAGCAGACCTTGTACCTTCCTGGGAATGCTGTACATTCATACTATATGCAATAGCATGTGCTTTGTCCTCAGTTACATGGTGTGACAGTACATTATAACAAAAGGCTTTTGTTTGTATACCATCACTGAACAGCCACAGACAGTATCCTGGGGCCCAGAAGAGACCATATCCCTGTCACTCTTTACTTTTGAGACTTGTGGTTTTTTGTTATCAGGAGGACTTAATGAGAACAATAGAGAAGACAACTAAAAACTGGCATGATAAAACTTTGCAAATACCAGTGAGTGGTGCTGATTCAGCCTTCCAGAAATGAAGGCAGCACCTGTCTAGGACAAATAAAGGACAGACATCTGTGTTTGGGACAGTACTGTGGAGCCACAGTACTACTGAGCGATGTATGGTACAGAGCAGTGACCACTAGGCCTGTGATCTTTACTCGAGTTTTACGTCAGTGGTGGTGTTTGCCTTTTTTAGAGGCAGTCTGCCTAGAGGTGGATGATGACCCAAATAAGAGCTTATGGGTAAGGATTAAAGAGCAGTCCAGTATGGGTGACATTGTAGTGAGTGTGTCGTATAGGCTGCCTCACCAGGATGAACAAGTGGATGAGGTCTTCTACAGACAGCTAGAAGTAGCTTCATGTTTGAAGGTCTTGGTCCTCATGGGGGACTTTAACAGCCCCAATATCTGCCCTGCACAGCAGGGCATAAGCAATCCAGAATGTTTGTGGAGAACATCAATGACAACTTCCTGACACAAGTGATAGAGAAGCCAAAGAGAAGAGGTGCTCTGCTGCACCTGATATTTACAAACAAGGAAAGGCTCACTGGGAATGTGAAGGTTGAAGGTAGCCTTGCCTGCAGTGACCATGAGATAGTGGAGTCCAGGATCCTGGGAGGAGGGAGGAGAGCAAAAAGCAAGATCACAACCCCAGATTTCAGGAGAGCAATCTTTGGCCTTTCCAGGAATCTGCTTCAAAGAGTCCTAGAGGGCCCTAGAGGGAATGAGATCCAAGGCAGCTGGTTGATATTCAACGATGACCTCCTCCAATCACAAGATTAGTCATCCCAATGAGCAGGAAGTCAAGCAAAGGTACCAGGGGGCCTGTATGGATGAACAAGGCCTGGCTCCTGGCAAAACCCAAACACAAGCATACAGATGATGGAAGCAGGACAGGCAACCCAGGAGGAATGCAGAGACACTGTCTGAGCATGCAGAGACACAGGACAGCCCAAGTCCAACTGGAGCTGAATTTCTCAAGGAAAGTCAAAGGAAAAAAAGAAGCCCTTCTATAAGTATGTATGCAGCAAAAGGAAGACTAGGGAAAGTGTGGGCTCACTGCTGAATGGAGTTGTGGTCCTGGTGACATATGACTTGGAAAAGGCTGAAGTACCAAATGCAGTATTCACCTCAGTCTTTACCAGTAAGACGGATCTTCAGAAATCACTGGCCCCAGAGACCAGGGGGCAAGTCTGCAGCAAGGAGGACTTTGTTCTCTTCTTGTTGGAGGAGACTGAGGTTACGGGATACTTAAGCAAATTGGAACTACAACGTCTGTGGACTGTGATAGGATGCACCGGTGAGTACTGAGGGATCTGGCTAGTGTCCATTCTCAATTATCTTTGACAGATCACGGTGACTGAGAGAAGTACCTGAAGACTAGAGTAAAGCAAATATCACTGCTATCTTCAAGAACGGCAAGAAGGAGGACCCAGAGAACTATACGACATTCAGCCTTGCCTTGATCCCTGGAAAGGTGATGGAACTACTAATCCTGGAAACCATTTCCAGATGCATGAAGGACAAGAAGTTGATTGGGAGTAGTTACCATGGATTTATGAAACATAAATTGTGCTTAACCAACATGATAATCTTCTACAATGACATGACTGGCTTGGTAGATGAGGAGAGCAATGGATATTGTCTATGTGGACTTCAGTAAGGCCTGACACTATCGCCTATTACTTCATCAAAGCAAAGCTGATGAGTAGGCAGTGAGGTGGATTGTAAACTGGCTGAATCGTCAGCCCCAGAGGATAGTGGTCAGTGGTACAAAGTCTAGTTGGAAGCTTGTCACTAATGTTGTACCTCAGGGATCAATATCAGGTCCAATCCTGTTTACTGTCTTAATTTATGATCTGGGTGATGGGACAGTTAACCCAGCAAAGGGCTATTAAGTTGATTGAGGGACTGGGGCATCTCTTCTATTAGGAAAGGCTGAGACAGCTGACATTGTTTATCCTGAAGAAGAGAAGGTTCCGAGGATCTTGTCATCGTGTTCAAATACCTGAAGGGAGGGTGTAAAGAAGGTGAAGCCAGGTTCTTTTCAGTGGTGCCCAGTGACAGGACAAGAGGGAGGTTTCTCCTGAACATCAGGAAACACTTTTTCACTGTAAGGGTGACAGAGCATTAGCAGAGGTTGCCCAGAGAGGCTATGGAGTCTCCATCCTGGGAGATATTAAAACATCTTCTGGAAATGGTCCTGGGCAACCAGCTCTAGGTGGCCCTGCTTGAACAGAAGGGTTGGACAAAGTAACCTGCACAGATCCCTTCCAGCCTCAACCATTTTGTAATTCTGTTATTTTGTGAAACAACCACCACTTCCATCCCCCAGTTAAAATGTTATCTAGTCTTTTAAGTTTGTAGTTATTTCTAGGGCTCTTACTTCTTCTCTACTATGTAGTCTTAGAATGGGAATTCTCTTTCTGCAGGTCACTATATACAGCATCTGGGGATATCACTGGAGGGAAGAGAGGGGACACTCATCAGATAGGCAATGGCATTCTAAAGGGGAGTCTTCACATTGGAAGAGTCATCTGGCTCCTCAATAGGGGTTTCCACTACTTGCTCTACTAGGGTTTCTACTATTTGGAGGAGAAATTAGGCATAGAGGAGAGAAGGAGATCAGAGGAAAGATCAGTGTTTGCAGTAATCCAAACTGCCTGTGCTTGTTATTGGTAGCTTTGGGAGTCATCTCCACTAGCTGTGCGAGTCCTGGGTTATGCTGCTGCACCCCAGTGTAACCCATCCTGGTTCCTTCACTATGAGAGCCCAGTGGACATCTGCTGCTCTTCTCGAGGTTACTATTTTTACACAGATTTTGCGTTTTGGAAATGCTCTTTCCTGATGACACTTAGTGTAATGCCTCACTGAAGCATGGGAAGCTCACGGGCCACTACAATGTTGCACTGGAATTGTCCCTATCTTGCTGTCATGTCATGGAGTGTTTCCCCAGTGACTGCTAAGACGTAAAGGAACTCAGTGCAGAAACAGATGGAGGAGTTTTAGAAGCACACTCCAGGAATGCACTGAACATCAAGATGTGACTGATGGCTGACCAAACTACGCTCAACAGGCCTATAGATGGGAAGTGACTGCCTTTGGCAAGTACACTACACTCTGTAGTACCCTTCTTATGCTCTTTCTTTTCAGAGATTAGACTAAATCTGCTTGATCCTGCAAGTGCACCATGCTTCTCTCAGTCAACAAGAAGTACTTGTTGCATGAGGGTCCTTGAACTCTGTCAAGGTGATGTAGGCCTGAGACGCAGAAAAGAAAGTGAATGGTTTTAACCTCCTCCCAAAATACAAGTTATTTGTGAGACAACAGCTGTGGTAAGCCATGATAGTTCCTTGATAATCCCTGTCTGTCACACTGCTGGCAGGCAATGATAGAGCAGAGAGCAGGATTTGCCCACAAGGAGGAGTAGTAAGTACAAGCTGTTCCTTTGGTTAGAAAGCATCTGCATTCAGCTTTAGAGAAGATGAGGAGGTAATAAGCAATTTAGCCTGCTGCAGAGTGAGGATTGAGGTGAAGTAAAGAGAAGCCAGCTGGTGCTCTCTGAACACAGGGATCAAGTCAGCTGGAGTAGGCAGTAGTGAGTAAGGAAGTGAAAATGGGAATCTCACTGTAGTGTGAGCTGAGTAGCGCGTTCAGTTGCTACAAGGCTGTGTAACCTTGAGTCAACTGGAGATGTACAAAGGGGCTGGAGGGCAAAGGGTAGATGCTGCAGCTCAGAGCAATTAGTGCACTATGGAATAATTACTACTGTTACCAACACAAGAGGGATGGGTACTCTTCCAAAACAAATAATTGGCAGAATCAGATCTCATTAGCAACACTAATTAAGTCACTGGAGCCAGTGGGCAGGAATCGAGGTTTCTGTGGTACTTTGATCCTGCAAAGTGTTGAATTCCTGTCACTGCTGTTCAAACCATTGTTCCCCAGTTGTGCTGTGTTCACAGTTTTAATCTGTGAGATTTTCATTTGGAAATCAGGTCTGGAGAAACTGATTCTATTGCCATAAGCCTGACACCAGGTTTAATTACATTTATGCACAAATATTCGACAAAATCAATAATTTTCCCACACAGTGTTGGGCCATCTTTGTAGGAGAGAGGCTGTGCAATGAGAGGTCTTTGTCCCCTCTCTCTCTTCCCTAATCTTCCAATAACAGACCTGTTTTTCTCATCAGTCAAACATTGCCTCCATCTGTCCTCCACAGCCACAACTCCATGGAGAGCTTGAAAGGCCTTTGCAGTCAAACAGCACGGTTTAGTCAGTAAAGGAACTTAGCTGTACTGCCTCTTCTTGGGCACATTAGACTGGATCTTATCCGTGTGTTTAACCAGACACCATCTGAGTTGCTAATGAGGCCTGTGAAAGGCCTGTTGCAATCTTTGATTTAGGCCTGGGCTAAGAATATTTAAAAGGGTAACCAGTAGTCTGCAGAGCCTGCAAGCTCTCCTCTCTCAGAGGCTTTTCAGCTGCAACTCAGTCCTGGCTGATTCTGTGCTTTCATGCTCTTGCTTCATCTAAACTGTAGTACTGGGTTTCATCTTAGATAGCTTTTTGTTTTCCCTAGATGAGGGCACTCTTTGGCAATGACTGCATAGTGGTCTGGAGCTTGAGCTTCTGTTTGTTGACTGTGGCTGCTGCCACCAAAATTGAGAGAGGAGTGATTATGACTTATTTTATGCTGCTTCTTGTGACTTCCTTGGTATCCTCTTCCTGTAAACATCACATCATTTTGATAAGGAAGAATTATTATTGCTCCATCTGGCTGGGTGATTGGTGGAAGAGTGGAGAACTAGCAGGAAAGGGAGGAGAGGAGGAAAAACCTTTTGCTTCTGTGAAGCAAAAAACTTTCTAATGGAGTTCTTCATCATGACATGGAGAAAAGTTGTTAGGACATGAAATGGTGTTGCAGAGAAAAGTCTTTCACCTATAGAAAAGACATGATAGAATGATATCCGAGGTGGGAAAAAAATCTGTGACGGGAATGAAAGCAAAGATACAGAAGGGCCACAACAGTGCGAGAGACAGAAGCCCTCGCTGCAAGTGAATGGTCTCTCTTCTGTCCTCATTAACCTGAGCCTGCTTTAACACACACTAATGCAAACTCATTTTCCCCAGTGGCTAGAACTTGGTGGATGCCAGGTGACTTGACGGTGAAGCAGACAAAATTCAGTGCTTTAGATGAAAAATATTAGCCTGGCCATGAGGCAGCATTGAATAAGGCACTAGGAAAGTTGGAAATAACTATCTATACCATCAAATGCCAGGGATGATGCTATTGTAGATTTGCATCACCATGACTTTGGGATGGGGAGGCACAAAATATCCCATCTCCTCTCCTTTCTGTCTCCAACCCCCTGCTTCCCTGACCAAAGCATCTCAGAAAAGTGAAGAGAGAAAGGGCCATGGGAGTCATGGAATGAAGAATGAGCATGTGGATTGATCAAGAGACTACTGGAGAAGCTACTGCTGTTCAAACACATTGCTGTGGCTCAGACCTGGTGAGGAAAAGGTTGGGCTGACTTTTTCTTGATGCTGGTACTGAAAAGTAGTACATTTGCTCTCTTGTCTTGGCTGGGAGAGGTGGATACACCTGGGTGAACCTGATCCTCTGATGCCAATCATCAGCCAAATGCAGTAGTAGAGCCGGGGTGGGCTTTTGCCTCCAGCTTGAAAGGACTGGGCTCTGTGACAGGATCCATCAACATAATATCTGTTGGAAGAGGAATGTGCTGCAGTCCATGTTTTTCCTGGCGGTGTCCTGGATAGCCGCCTTATGACCTATTTCATACTTGCATATCCCATTGTGGCTAATTATGCTAGTTTATTTATATGGTCATGGTTCTGTGACAGTCCATCTGTTACACAGGCATGTACTGATATTAAAACACCTGCTCTCCTGCATTACCTGGGAAATTCAGGACAAATGGTTCCTTACCAGAGATTATGTTCTGCTTTCAGAAGCATCTGTGTGCTTCACATCTTTAAGTGACAGTGCTTTTTTAGTAGAGGCACTGGCAATGAAAATCTGTTTCTGTGTGGGACTTACTATAGCATGGCCAATAAAACACATTTTCCTGCAAGTCAGCAGATGCTTTCTACTGAATTTTGGTAGTGACAGAAAAATGTTGCAGCAGAAGACTTATGGGAAAAGAAAGGAGGGATTTGCTGTCTGTGGGGATAATGGCAAGCAAGATGGGGAGAAAGATTTGTAACATATTTTGCTTGCAGAAGGATTTGAAATAAAACAAAGATCAAATATGAAAATCTTGTGCAAATGAGTGTGTAGGGACTAAGAGGTGCTGAGGATGGGGCTTTTAACAGTTACTAATATATATTGACAGGGATTTCATGTGGTCAAGAACAGGTTTTGTGTTGGCTTCTTTAATATACCACCTGTGGGCTGGTATGATTTCAGGCATAGACCACTTTGATGAGCAGGTGTAGCACTGGTATGATGGACCACACGATAGGAATGATCCCAGTTGCTTCCAAATCATAAGCAAATTGCAGGTAACAGTTGAAAAATCAAGAAAATTATGTATTCATTAAAATAAAAGAGAGAGAAAAAAGATTAATGGCATAGTTATTCTCTATGAAGCATGCATTCCTGTACTGTTCTATCACCCACCCCAGGACTCTTAGGGCTAGAAACAGGCTTTGTCAAATGGAAGTAGGTAGTGTCATATGGCCCCATGACTCTAGGCACCGGATAAGAGACATGAACAGTAAATATTGTAAGATTGGTGATGCATCTTGTAGGAGATGGAGCCTGAAATATATATTTCTGGACACAAGAAAAAGTCTCACCAGGAACAGTAATACTATAAATGATTCCAACATTTACTGTGAATTAAGGTGAGGGCTCCACCTACACAGAAATTCAGGTTGTTGTTGTCTATAAGCAGCTCTTCTAAACATGTTAATGCTATCTAGAATGTCAAAATCAGGTAGGTATTATGGAGGTACTTAGGCAGCTATACTATTGCAAAGAACAATGCTTGTATTGTCCTGAACCCCCACTGCCCATAAAATTCAGCATGAAATAAGATCGTGTCACAATATCCAGCGGCAGGAGATACCAAGAATGATACGGTAGCTCAGGTGGATCTATTGTACTGTAGACAGCACAAAAGTGGCCAACTGTTGGCAGAAACTATGCCATAATTCCTAAGTAGAACCCCAGGACAAGTTGGAGAAGAGGTATCTCCCCTTCCTGTGTCTCCTGTAGTAAATTAACCTTCTGCTGTCAAACTTTTGAATTATTTGGAAGGGAAATAACATGTCAGTTGTGGATAACCACACCTTTAGAGGGATTAGAGCAGGTATTAGAGACTATACTGAAAAAAGAAAAGATAATATTCTCCACTGTCCAGTGCTGGACACAAAACATCCTCAGGAGCAGTGTGGAAAAGTTTTTATTCACGTGTAGAAAGTAGGATTGTCTCAGACAGAACAGCCTTGCTTTCTGGACTCTGTCTTCAATAATAGAGCCCATGATTTCACTACACTGAAGTGCCTAGCTGATACAGGCAGTAATAAATAAAGAACTCAGATGAGGGAGAGCAAGTCTAACTGCTTGAATTAATCTCAAAGGAAACCCACTTGAGATAAAGCCCCAGATTCTTACCGTCAAAGTGTTTAGGTACTGACTGCAAGAGGACTGCTGTGACTAGGCATGTACCCTGGTCCCAAGTACTGAGACAACATGGTATATAGCTGGCTAGCTGGAAATGTAGCTGGAAATGTAGCCAACACACCATGGTTAGACTGGAATCACCACCTCACAGCTCCTATTACTGGTCTGTAAAGACATGTAAACTATGATCCAGGCTGTCAGATTCTAGTCACCCTTCTCCTTCATCTTGGTGCTGATTTTTAAGGCCAAATTTGCATCTGAAACTAAAAATATGTAATTAGTTTTCATAAGACTGAAAGAGGACCAGTCAATAAATACTTTTTGTGAATATGTTTGATGGAGATAATCTCCCTGCCCCCACTTTTTACCATCTTATTCAGAAATCTCTGGATTTCATAAATAACCAATAAATATTACAGTCTTCCTCCCTCCTCCTATTCTTATTAGCCAAAATACAGATTCTTTTTTGTTTGTTTCTTTTCTGGTTAAAGTAGATGTTAAAAAAATCAGTCTGATGCTAAAGAAAGAATACATCTATTTTAGCTCATATTTGTCTATTACCTCCCCTCCACAAAAAAAACAAAAAACACACAAAAACCCACCAGCCACAAAACCTTGAAAATCTGAAAACCCCACAAATCTTGTCCTAAACATTTTCCATTTTGTTTTACACCATGAATGTTTTTGGTTCTTGTGTTTGGGCAAGAGGTGCTGAATGAAATATCATTTACTCAATGCAGAAATGAAAGGCAGTAAATCTGTTTGGACACCGTCTGGTGGTGTCGATGCTGGTGGGAGGGGGGCATTTCTTGTCACACCTCCTGCCATAGCTCACTGCTGCTCTCAGGCTGCAGACCAAAGGGCGCCATGTACAGTGAACAGCTTGCTTAGGTAGTGGATGGGCCTGCTCTGGCTAGCTGCCAAGCACAGTAAGGTCAACCTGTCTGAGCCCACTGGAATTCTAACTGTGATCTAGGAAATCAGGGACAAACTTAAGCAAGTCCTCTCATGATGCTCTCTTGATGTATTGATGTTTGAAATATCTTTTATCAAGGTCTTTTTGCAGCCCATGCTGCAAATCTGACCCCAGTTGCATCTATTTCTGCATTAACTCTGCAGCTGCTCTCCTAATGCAAAACAGCTCCAATACCTCCAGCTGTCTGTGTGTTTGCAGAGTGTGACCGTACCCCATGAGAATAGGGAAACAGAGATTGTGCCCAGGGCTTGGAGAATGGATTAAAACAGTCCTGATGTTTTCTTCTTGCCTTTAAATATGTCTGCTTGAATATCAATTGCCTGTCATTGTGGGCCCTGAAGTGAGATGGGAAGGTGTTTGTGGTCTGCCTCAACCATCCACTTGAATGTGCAGATCTTCTTGCTACCTGGGAGGTAACATGACCTCATCTCTGGGTTCTGCTTTTTCCTTTTCAATCTGGGGTATAGCTGGAAGGATGGCTTTTCACAGCAAGCCTTGTTGATGTGACAGAAAACGCAAGCTATGAGCTAAGATAACCATGTTTTGTATTGAAGCATGGGCCAAGTGCTAGAATGCCTTGGCAAACTCTGTCCTCTGGAAACAACTAATTTTCCTCAGTGTCTAAATTTGTCTTTCTGTTTTGTCAACTAATAATTAGGTAGACTTTTTCTCACCTTGTTCTTGCAGGAGGAAGACTAAGAGGAAGAACTTACTTGCACTTTTGCAAGGTATATTCTGATCTTTCGTCACTCTAGGAAGTAATCATTAATTGTACTGATGTCTTGTTTCTTGGGTCTCTTAATTTAAACAGAGTAGAATCTGTTCATATTGCACTAAGATGAGATTTCCAAGTCTCAAGCCAGTTGTCCTCTAATCATGCATGGGAAGGGGAGGAAATTCGCAGAAAAAAAGGCTGCTAGAGCAATCCTTCCCTTGCTTGCTATGGGGCTTTGTAGGATGCAGAAAGTAAAGAGGTTTTTTTCCCCACTGAAATTCTGCCGCCTCAAGAGCAAAACCAGACCAGTTCTCAAATGCTGAAAATGGCATGCAAAGGCTGTGTGTGCCCATCTTTGCATCTTCCAGATGAAACACGTGGTCTACCAAGTCACAGTGGGAAAGGTCAGGTACTTAGTACCTGAATAAAACACTAAGCATGAGACAACACTGTCTTTTGCTTCCTCCTATGCATGAAACTTGAAAGCAGCTTCAGAGATATGTTGCTCAGGGCTGTGCCATCTCTTTCAGGTGCTGTGTGGCCTCAGAGTGTAGATCACAACCAGATTGTGCTGGAGAAATCCACACATCACAGTGCAGGGTTTGAGTAATCAATCCATAGATGTCCAAGGCTGCAGTGTCTTCAGGAGATGAGTCTTTGTGCCAGACGTGTGCAAATGTCCCAACAATACAGAGCTGCCCACTTTTGTGCAAGTGGGCAGAACCAGAGCTTTTTTCCCTCAGCTTGTCATATAATTCTTAGTAATTGGTTTTGTCTTGAGTTAAGATTCATAAGTCAGATAATTCCTCCTGAATTCAATCCTTCATACAGGCCTGCACTGTCACACATGCCTGTTTAATAAGTTAAATATGATTACATGTGTTCTAAGGCTTCAGAACACTTAAGAAGGAACTTGATATAAATATGCATATTTCTTAAGATCTATACAACTTACCTGAAGGTGCTGTGGACATTTTTCAACAAACTGTGATTCTGGGACTCCAGCCTCTATGGTGTCTCAGGGCTGGGTCCAGCTTACTGCATCATTTGATTAACAGATACATCGCTTCTTTAGAAACTGGGTCACATCCCTAGTAAAACATCTTGCCTACACACAGAGGTAGACAAGTTGCATAAAGAGAGAGGAAATGTCATATTAGACCAACTGATAGAATGGGAAAACACAGACAAAATTTGGTGATACCATACCATATCACTGATATAATAAATCTAGTGTTATTATTTTGTCTTAGAAAAGCTGCATACTTCTCTGCCAGCCTAGTTTTGCTTTTCTCATTAGAATTCACAGCTATTGTAACGTTGTTCCTCAGAGCTCAGTATTGAGGCCAGTTCTGTTTAATACCTTTGTCAATGATCTGAATGAGGGGATCAAGTGCACACTCAGTCAGTTTGCAGATGACACCAAGCTGGGCGGGAGTGTTGATCTGCTTGAGGGTAGAAAAGATCTACAGAGGAATGTGGACAGGCTGTATCAATGGGCCGAGGCCAATTGTATGAGATTCCACAAGGCTAAGTGCCCGGTCCTGTACCTGGGTCGCAACAATCCCATGCAATGCTACAGACTTGGGGAAGAGTAGCTGGAAAGCTGCCCGGGGGAAAAGGACTTGGGAGTGTTGGTCGGCGGCCAGCTGAGTATGAGCCAGCAGTGTGCCAATAGCACCCTGGCCTGTATCAGAAATAGTGTGGCCAGCAGGACTAGGGAAGTGATCGTGCCCCTGTACTTGGCACTGGTAAGACAACACCTTGAATACTGTGTTCAGATTTGGGCCTCTCACTCCAAGAAAGACTTTGAGGTGCTGGAGCATGTCCAAAGAAGAGCAACAAAGCTGGTGAAGGGTCTAGAGTATAAGTCCTATAAGGAGCGGCTGAAGGAACTGGGGTTGTTTAGTCTGGAGAAAAGGAGGCTGAGGGGAGACTTTAATGCTCTCTAGAACTACCTGAAAGGAGGTTGTAGCAAGGTGGTTGTCAGTCTCTTCTCCCAAATAACAAGTGATAGGACAAGAGGACGTGGCCTCAAGTTGCACCAGGGGACATTTAGATTGGATATTAGGAAAAATTTCTTCACTAAGAGGGTTGTCAAGCATTGGAACAGGTTGCCCAGGGAAGTGGTTGAGCCACCATCCCTGGAGGTATTGCTGTGGCGCTTAGGGGCATGGTTTAGTGGTGGACTTGGCAGTGTTAGGTTAACGGTCGGACTTGATGATCTCAAGGGTCTTTTCCAACCTAAATGATTCTATGATTATTGATGGATCAGGGACACCTTGAGAAAGTCCTGTGCTAAGCACTTTGCAACTGAATCTGTACATCTCTCTAACTTGCATGAAAGAGATCTTTTTCCCGGAATTTTTGTTACACTGGCAGATTCCCAAGGAAACTTTGCAGTTTGAATTATGTGGGATAATGGCTGAGGTGACTTAAAAATTAGAACTTATATGCCCACTTTTAGGAAAGGCACAGCATTGAAGAAGCTTCCCAGGTGGAATGCGGCTGACATGCAAGGAATCCATTGCATGGGAGTTCCCTAGGTCTGCAATCTTAGATGTTGGTAACGCCAGGGGAACTTGGCGTGCTGACTCTAAGAGGCGCTGCCCAGAGGGTGGAGCGGTGTGGAGGTGCCGCGGCCAGGCTCTGCAACAATAGGGGAACTTAAAGGTGTCATCGAACTGATAAGCTGCATATTTACTACCCTGGGCCAACAGCCTGCCACGTTTTTGACAAAATGCTGTCCTTTTGGTGAACTTTGCTCATTATAACATCATTATAATACCAAAACACACCTCCATCCCAAAAGCTACCTGCATCCAAGGTGCGACCACCCCTCACTGAGCTTGCGCACTGAATTTTTCTAGCTTATACCTTTAAAAGCGAAGCGAGAAAACTTACACCAATCCTAAATAAAGGTATGTATGACTAGAGTCACTCAAGCTCCACCTGAAAGGTGAAAGATAGTATAAAATGGCTTAAGAGAAAGAGAATGTTAGGGAAGACACCATCGTGTATCACTCTGACGTTTGGGACCAGTCGACGGGCTGAGCCTCTCTTCCCCCCCATCGGGATGCCTTTGGGTAAGAGTCGAACACTTGGTTATACCAAGTGCCTCCCCAGGAAACTTAGAAATCTCTATAGAGTCACTTTATTATTTTCTTTTAATGCGTTTGTGTCCGGCTGTGTTACTCATATTTTTGATATACATGTTGTGTCCGGCCGTGTTATATACATGTTTGTGTCCGGCTGTGTTACCCATATTTTTGATATACACGTTGTGTCCGGCCATGTTATATACATGTTTGTGTCCGGCCGTGTTATTCATACTCATATTCTTGACATTTGTATGTGCTTTGCAGACAGTTAATTTATCACTGGTAATCCAAAGAATCTGTGTGTCTGTTGCTCTAATAAACTGCACTCTTCACTGCTCTGGCCGTGGTAGTTCCTTCAACACGACCAGACTGAGGGGGCGTAAAAATTAATGCTGTCGCCTTAGCGAAAGCCCTGAACCGTTAAGTGGCTACACACACAATCCTTAGAAAATAAACCGTTGACCAGGTCTGAGACTAAGACTGGACCTAACCGCACCTAGACTCCTCTCTGAGAAGGAGTTTAGAAAGCAAGGGGGTCCTGTCTGAACCTCGTGACTCAACGGGAGGGTTCCCCGCAGCCACTCCTCAGACTCCTATTTGTATGCGACAGTAACCCTTAACGCAACAAATGAATCAGCAAGTCTACCAGGGAAAAATGTGATTTCTAGCTGTAAGATCACTTCTGTCCCCTGGCCAGCTTGAATCTGAATAAATCTTGTTCTGCTGACAGAATTTACTGACGAGAGCTGTATGTAGAGTACTTTGTGCTTGTGACGTAAAGGATGACACACATGTCAAAGCAGTGTGCTGGGTAGAGAAAAGACCTTACTTTTATATGCTTTCCACACACCCTGGTTTATATGCTTTCCACACAGCTTGGTCTCAGCGGTAGCTGGCATGTTCCTAATACACTTTGTATTCAAAGCACAGCAGAAATGTTCACTTACAGCCACCTTCAGTTCATGGAAGGGCTTCACCCTTGTGTGGAAAGGGAATAAGGGTTGGACTGGGAAGGAGATAACACTGCTTTTTTTTCTCAGCGCTGCCTTCCTGATCCTTTCATAATGACCTGCAACCTCCAGCCAGGGAGAATCCCACATCAGCCCAATTAGTTGTTGTATCCCTTATGCCTGTGAGACCTGTCTGGCACGAGACCTGGCTGCCTGCAACTACTGTCACCACTGTCTCCAAGAGAAATGCATGTATCATCAGGGCTCTTATTGATGGAATACCAGTGCCAATGGGAATCCATAGGTGGTCTTTTTCAGCCATGGAGACTCATGGGTCTGGGTCTGGATTATCTTTCCCTAGAGGTGAGGTGTTACATTACATTTGCCTACACTGAAGCTTAGCTGCCACTTTTTTGTCCAGCTCTGTTGTATTTGTTGAGCCCTCCTGGAATGCCTTACTATGGGATAAACATTTGTCTACTAAATGCTAGTGTTCTTCTCTATAAAGCATATATTTTTCATAAAAACTTTGGGTAGTTTATACCTTCCAGGCTGTCATATCACTGGCAGATTTAATTGAAGCAGACTGTCTCCAAAATGAACAGACAGGAGGAAGATTTGATGGACAGATGGTCCCAGAAACAACCTCTGTTTACAGAAATTATTAGAGAAATATTAGGACTGTATCTGAACAAGTTCAAGCTGGGAGGAACTTCCTGGAAATGCTTGATCCTCCTTTGTGTATAATGTATTTTCAGTGATCTTCTGCTTACAAAAAAAAAGATCTTCTGCTGGTGACATCCCAAGAACAACTGTGGGTAAAGCCTGTTGGACTTAACGCTGCCTGTAAAGCAGCCAAAATATTATTTTTCTGTCTCTGATGCATCTAACTAATGAGAGAAAATGCATCCTCTGGGTTTAGAGAAAGTGGATTTATTATTGCTCCTCCCATGTTATAAAAGCTGAAGGGAGGGAGCTAAATGGGAGAAGATTAATACTGTTCAAAATTCCACAAGAAAAGTCCATTTTTAAAGTTAGTTAAAAAGAAGCTAGTTAAGTTTCAGTCCTTTAAGCCACACATTTTTCTTGAGGCAGCTCAAGGGATGACTATTACTAGTTTGCATTGCGTAGCAAGTTGGTGCTGGAGCCAAACTCCCACCCAACAGCTTGCTCACTCCCACCACCCCAATGGGAAGAGGGGAGAGAACAGGAAGAACAGGAGTGAGAAAGCTCATGAGCTGAGGTAAAGACAGGGAGACTGCTTACCAATTACGATTGTGGGGAAAACCAACTCAACCTGGAGAAATTAGCTAAATGTATTGCCAATTTTAAAAAATACATTTTTATTTATATATTATATGAATATAGCTACAATATATATCTTTATATATAAAACAGAAAGATTTTATTTATATTTTATAAAAATATATAATTTCTTACATATAAATATAAAAATACAGTATACAATTTTATGTTATATAAGTATATATAATTATAAAATTACTATTATAAAATTGTGTATATATATAATTATGAAATTATTGATTTGACTATTGGGAAACAAAAACAAAAAAAGAAACAAAGATTTACCAGCTTAGTGAAAACACTTTTCCACCCCTTTTTCCCTGGCTTCACTCTGTGTCCTGCAGTGAGTCTGTTGGAGCCAGTTCGAAACATTGGAGTCTGGCACAGGGCAGCCCTGGCCTCTCCTCACAGTGACAACCCTGCAGCCCTCGCTGCCAGAACCTGGACACCTGCACCTGATACACTTTGCAATGTAAAGTCAAAACAAACCCCACTTTTTCCTCAGCAAGCTCCAGCAATAACATTTAGTTATGAAACTGCTCTAAGATTACGGAGACTCCTTGTCATAGACAAATGGACATGTTTGTTGTAAAAATTATTGAGAAGTTCAGGCATTTAAAAACATGTAATTGGTAACAGATCTCTAAATGAAGAAGGAAAATATTGTTTAAATAACAATTTCAGTACATGACAAGTTTAATTAAACTCATGGTCTTAAGGCAGACAAGTCAAAATTTTCCCTTTGTTCTGTGGAAAGCTTTTCAAAACATAAACTTCCAGATGTAATCAGAAACACCAGAAAGAAGTGTATGGAGAGGCTAATTAAATTGAGCAGAACTGAACAGGATTAGGAAATCTACCATACTTCTGTCAACTGCAAATAGCTTACAGCTTAATTAGATCTTTGGCAAGATGTAGTTTCAAGAAAGGGAGAGAATAATAGAAGAAGATTGGAGATGTCTTACCTGTTGGAGAAACAGGCAGAGGGAATATTTAGTGCTCCAGGAAAATAATCGACTCTCAGATTTTTCTTGCTGTCATTCTGGATGGAAAAAATGTAGAACAGCTTTGAGGAGCTGTGATTTGGGTCAATATCAAGCAAAAATTTAAGTCTCTTTAACCTCTTCCTTGGCTGGTGCTGGAGGGTTGAGGCTAAAAAAATTATGTGGTTGGAGAATGCTACGGAGTTTGGGCAAGATTTGGAGCAAAGAATAAAAATGACATGCAAAGACAGTGAGGAGGAGGAAAAAGAAGAAAGCAGGGGAGAGAGGCAGGGAGGAGGAAGAGAAGCAGGGCAGAGAGATGTGGAGGATACCTTTTACTCTGTGGCAGCTGGCTATGACAATGTGAAGCTGAGCAATGACCCCTGATGCAAGGTGCTGCTGTCAACATGTGGCCCTGGGAATACCTTGGCTTTTAGTTCTTCCTGTAAACCAAACAAAGCAGACTCTTCAATGCAGATGTCTAGGCCTTGGTGGGAATTTCATTCTCTTCTTTGCAGGCTTAAGTGTCCCAGTGATACCTATCTGTCTGTCCTCTTCAGGACACAATTATTTGATGTTTCCTGAAGGGTCTGTTTTAGCCCTTGGCCCAGAGAAGAGTATTCTATCCTCTTTGGGATTCCAAGTGCCCTTATACCAACAGGGATCCTTCTGGGCTGCCTGATTTTCAGGTGGTGTAAGTTGTTGGCCAAGCTCTGAGCCAGGGCTGGAACTCCAAAACTGGCTTGGGTACCTGACTGGAAAGAAATATGGCATGTAGCATAGAGAGGTTATTTGTCCACTGTACAGACTGATTTCCACCTGGTGTCCCATCATGTGGCTAAACCACAGCTGTGTGTAAGAAATAGATCATTCAGCCATACAAAGACTCAGGAGTCCATAGAAAAAAAACAAAAAACTTTCTTGTGTTTCACTGATATATCACTTGGGTATCCAAAGTTGCCAGTTTGGTCTGAAAATGCAAGATGGTGAATTTGGCAATTCCTTTTTCTGCTAGTGACTTCTGCACAATGTTAAAACAAACACCAAACCATTGTTTCCCAAGTTTCAGTTATTCGAACTACTGCAGTGACAAAGTTATTACTCACACTTGGGCTATCATTTTTTGAAACTCTCAAATATGTGTTTCCTCTGATTTATTAATGGTTTTGAACAAGTGAAATGTTTCTTTTCATTCTGATTGCTTCTTAACTCTTCCCTTTCTTTTAATACAGGCAAAAACCTGACACATCACATGTATTACTTTAGCCATTGCTACTCCCAACTGCTCCTTCAATAGGACACCAATATATCATGGAAAACAATTGATTCCAAGAAGTTTTCAGTTTCTCAGGGATGCCCCTGTACAGGCATTTCCAACTGTTTTGCCTGTATTTTCCATAAAAAGGCAGGTGTGCTTTTCTGAAGGAGTTTTAGACTATGTCTCTAAATAAAAGATGCCTGTCTCTAAGGCCTGGCAGCCTAGTTCATATACACAGTTAGTCTCCCCTCACTCCAAAACAGAGAGGAGTCAATACTTGTTATAATGCATTTCCCACATTCCTTCAGACCATGTTAAGTACATACCACCTGCCCTACCACAGGCAAATGGCTGCCACAGAACATCCTGTGCCCTGAGCAGGAAGGCTGGTAGACACTGTTTAGCTCCTGTCATGTCCTTTTTCTGGGAGCCTCTTGTGATGTTCCTGTTTCTGGCCTTTGAAACCTGTCTGTGGGCCTGGTTACTGATGCTAATCCTGCTGGGTGGCCCCAGAGAAGGGGCTTTGCTTACCATGGTGCTGAACACCCACAGAGGTGACTGAAGCATGCTAAGTCTGGCCTGTGCACACACAAAGGATGCAGAGGGCTCTGGGGTCTGCTGTCTTCAGGATGGTGCTCCAGATATTGGAGCTGGGAGCTCCAGCATGGAGCTGTTGGTTTGCAGAGCAGACATCCAGCAGAACTGCCATTTGAGATTTGCTTCCTGGTCCTGTTTTCATGGAGGAAACACAAAGGGAATGCCTCAGGAGGCTCTCAAGACAGCAAATGAGTGCTCTAAGCAGCTCTGCAGATCGCCCCTCCTCCCCTTCTCTGCATTGGTACTGTATTTACCCCAAAATTTTGGGCTTTGTCTAAACAACATGAAGGACAATGACATGTAAATCTACTCCTGACTCTAAGGCACCACTGGGAGCAAGTTCTCCAGCATTAGTGTCATAACACTGTTAACTGTTCTGCTTTGAGGCAGAACTGATGATACCATGTAGAACCATTGAAGGCTCTGCTCTCTGTTCTGCCCTGGGGTGCCAATATTTGGGAGTGGTTGAAGCTACAGGGAGAACTTCCTGTGAAGAAAGACATGTAAGACACTGTGATTGTCCTTGGAGCCAGTTCACACAGTTCTATTGGTGAACATAGTGAACTTTTCCAGGATGACAGCTTGTCTTTGAGAAGTATGAGGCTTAGAGTATAACCAGATGAGACCTGACTGTGTTTCCTTCAGGACAAAACTTGCTGAACTATGTTAGTTTCCTTCTTCTACACCTCCAAAAAAAAAGGAGATGAGAAGGGGAGGGAGAACACCCTACCTGGCAGCTGCCTTCTCTGGGCTTACTGAGGTCTTGGAAGCAGAGCAAGGAAAACCAATAAAACCATTTCCTTTGTGGACTGAGTGGACTGAACCAATCGGTATCAAAAGAAAATGGGATTTTGCCAGCTGTCCTGTGGGTGAGGTTTACCTAAAAACAATGTACTACTTCAGTGGCTGATTACTAAACAGTGTGGTTTTTAGTCCCTGATGGGATGCACATCAAGGAGCCCTTTTCATTGGCCTGTCTTTGTGATTTGTTTTGGACTGGCACTGGTGGTCACAGATTGTTAAATGAGATATCCTGGAGTTTTGTAAATGGAAATTTTCTTATATGATGGCAAGATCCAGACTGTTTTCTCCCCATAATACAATACAAAAGCTTGGTGGCTGCTTAAGCAATACTAAATGCCAAAGTAAGGAAAGAAGATACAAGCTCTTAGGTCTGCAGGAAATGTAAAATAAACATGGAAGCAGGCTCAGTTATTCACAAACCATTAAAAAAATCAACAAAACACTTAGAGAAACGTGCAGAAAGAGAAAGAAAGTATCATGAGGAAATAACTTTTTCCAACCATGTTTTGTTAGCACAACATTATAATATTGTATGTAAGGCAATAAAAAAGAAAGGATGACTCCTCACACCAGAGAAGAAGAAATATCAACTAGATGAAATTTTAAGTGATCTTTTTTAAACTGGGAGGAAAAAAAATAATTATCAGGGTCTTCAGAAATGTATTTTGTTTCTGATTTAATTTTCAACAGGATGAAAACTGACAAAGGATTACAAAAAGCTCATGATGCATCATTATCGGCACTGATGTTGCTCAAGACAAACTGTTACTTTGCAACATGCTGTGTTTAAAAAAATAAATAAATGCTTAAAATGTATTAAAACTTTTTTTAGGACACATAAAAAATTATTTTGTCCCAAATGGAACTTCTTTGCTTTGCCTCCCATACAGTTATTTTCAGACTGACTAAACTAATCTTTAAAAAGTGGTTTTCATCTCATCAAAACCTGAGTTATTGATACAGAGCTGATTACTTTTCACAGGTTTGGAAGACTGTTAGAAAGACACAGCAGAAATTTAACTGAATTGAAAGTGGAAATATGCCTTTAGTTTCTACCAACTACAATGAAATGTTTTTCTTTTCTATAGCATTATTAAGGTCATGGCTAGGCCATCAAAATCTTTCTTCCTTGTATTTCAGCTACTTACTTTTTTCTCTGTCTCAGTAAAATGAAAGCCACATGTACCTAATAAACTATTTTAATTCAAACTTCAGTTGTGGAAGTCATTGCCACAGGATTTTATCCGAATTGTAAGTGGTCTCAAAAATGGATTAAATGCTGTAGTGAAGCATATATTTATTCCTGGGTACTTTAACAAATGAAGATACGATGATAGTCCAGAGGAAGTGTAATAAAAGAAAAAGGCACTTTGCACTTCACTTACACATCTCTTGTAGGCTGCAACTGGGGAGAGGATACACAATTAGAAGACTTTTAATTTCATACAAGAAAGCTGGTTTTGTGTTCACAGTTGGGTGGTGGCAGTCCATTAATCTTTATTGCAGTACATTCCTTTTCTGTGTTTGATATCCTATGGCTATGTAGTTTGATCAGATATTAGAAAGGATAGTCTCTGTCTTCTGTCAGTTTTGGATGTTATAGAGATCTTCAGGATGCAGACTCAGTGTTTAAATTTTTATATCAGGTTGTCTCAATACTGTGGATACTGCCTCTTTCATAGCTTCACAGATATTTGCTACTGCCATAAAGCGGGGAATAGTCTTCATTCAACCAGGAACAGTGGTATTATATTTCTGTCCTCAAAGTACAGGGAAGGAATCTACTTCTCCTTTCTCAGAAACAATCAGCTGTAGAAGGGTAACTTTCCTCCAGGTTTGATTTGGCTGTAGTGCAAAGAAAGAATGCAGTGGAAACAGTGAGATCTGCAAGCATTTCCATTTCTCAGACTTTCACATCAAGTGGAATTGACAGGAAGTTGTAAACTGTATAGGTATGTGGAAGCTGCTTTTCAGAATTATCTTGTCAATCCTGGGCTGATGTTTAGTTTTTCCAACACCAGGAAAGAACAGAATAAATTCAAAGGTTCAGGCCAAAAAAGCCCAGCTCCTTGTACTCTTGACCACGAAGATTTTTAGTTTCAGATAAAGATAATGATAAAGATTATAATGGTAACAATGGTGATAATGAGGGGTTGAACATTTTTTCCATTTTTAAATTTATATATAATATATCTCTGTGGTGTCTCTAACAGCTGTCCGGCCAGGCAGAAAGACAAGGTGTCATAAAACAATTTTCTTTTGTTCGTTGCTCCATGTGGTGGGATGACCCTGATGTGGACCCACAGGAAATCTCCAATAATTTCATAGTCTTCCTCCCATTGTCCTGTCTTCAATGCTTCGGAAAACATGTATTCATTTCAATTCTTCTTCCTAGATATTGTTTGCCTTTACTATGGGTCCTGGAAAGGAACTGAATCTGTGGCCTGTTTAAGTGGGGAAGAATAATTTATTTCTTTTTTTGTGTGTCTAATTTGTAACAAAATGGATCAAAAATGTTAAAAATTGAGATTTAGCACCTTCAGGGAGGTCCCTTTCTTTCTGCTTCATTATGTTCCTATGAATTGTTCTTAGTGTTCAAGTAACCATAAGCAACTAATGTTTTTCGTGACAGAGACTCTTCTTCTGCCACCCAGCAATATAGGCATCACTGCAAAAAAGTGAATCAAGCTTGAGTTTCGACCTTTCAGAAATGTTGCAGATGATTCTGCAGTAAAAAAAAGTCCCAGTTACAAATGTCAGCTTCTTAGTTTCAAAAATGGTCAAAATGAACATATTGCACTCATACAAAGACTTTTCCAGACTTCCATTCAAGATTATTTATTCCTCTCCCTGAAATGACATGTCTGCACATATCACATTTTTTGCTTCTGGTACTTTGGACATTTCTGGGTTCAAATCCATTTGGTTGGAAAACGTCCTGTCAAACTGCAGCCTTCTTTCTCTTCTCTATGTCCCTTTGCTTGTCCTTCACAGGCTGTAACCCCAGCTCTGCTGCTGAGAGGACGTTCTGCTGACTATCATTGCTTTCCTATCCTTCTGCTTTCCAGGACAGGTGATTTGCTAGCAGTGTATGACTGAACTGGGTTAAGGGAAAAGTGTGCATTCTGCATGGGACCTCTCAGAGTTGAGCTGTTGAGCCTCTCTTTGGGCTTTTTTAATGGGCTTTGTCCATGTCTGTTCAGACAGTGTTAGTACCAGCACCTACAAACATCTTCATGAATCAGAGGTATTTAAAACCCATATATGTTGAGTGTGAATGTGGTGGAAAAAACCAGCAGAACTATATGGGGATCAGAGTATGAGGCAGAAAGGCATAGGGGTAGGAGGAGGAAGTATAGTCAGCTATGCAAAAGAGAAAGCTGGGAGCAGAAAGCAGGCCACCAGGACTCCAAATGAAATGTGATTGTAGGCAGCCTGCTGCAAACATAACCTATTCACTTTTCAGCTACATCTGCAAATATTTCATTTTATGGCCTAGATCCAGTCTTACATTAAACAACGTGTGCATCAAGGGCTGCAAAACTGGAAGCACTAGCTTACAAGAGTTAATGGAAAGGATTGGCCAGTGATAATTTCAGTGTAGAATGACCAGAGAACAATAAGAAAGTCTGACTTGAATTACGAGAAGATGATTCTCTGGGCTGGGAATCAGAAGGCAAAAGAAACAGTAGAAATCCAGTCATCTACAGAGAGCTCTGTACCTGGGAAAATAGCTGGTGTATGGTGAAGCTGTTTTACCACTTGCCAAGCTGAATGATTGATCAAATCTGTCATCACTAACCTTCTTCACAGTTCTTCCTATTTTCTCTCTGACTGCCAAGATGGGAGCTGGGATCCCAAGCTCCTTGCTCAGGGAAAGATCTACATTACTACTTCTCACAAGCACAAACAATGTATGAACTCTGCTAAACAGCAGCATGTCTTTGGGAGCCCATTTTAACTTTCATCATCTCATAGCTGTACTGCTGCCAGGACTATTGCTGACTTAGGGAAGAGGTGCTATTTTTCCTCTAACCTGTTATTAGCTGTCTTAAAGAAATAGTAATTACTGTTTTTAATGACAAAACTCTAGATTTTATGTAGGATTTCATATCCTTTCCTCTTCTAACTCCGATCCCTGCATGAACTGGATGATAAGAATACGGTCTTGTCTTTAAGAAGGCAAACACCTCTGGTTCTACACTAAAGGTCCCAGACTATTGTCACTCTGATTAGTTCAGCTGTAAACTTTTCATGTCTTGTGGCTGCATTCACCTGTGCTCTCTGTTTTGTCCTTAGAAGACAGAGCATACATATTATGCAAGTTTGTTCTAATGATACGTGTAGGTGCAGCTGTTACAAGAGCAAATAGAGCAGAGTAGCCCCCCCTCCCCGCCCCCCCCCCCCCCGCCATGGTGCTGTTGCCCTTTTTGTCTTGGCCAGCTAGTGTCTTAGCTGATCCAAGGGATGGCATAAGAGCAGTCTGCTTAGATGCTAAACTGTGCTAAGTCTTTTGTGAAGAAAGGTAAAGGAAATCATTGACTTAATTAAAACTGAGGAATATTTTCCTTTGTGACTTCAATAGATCAAGAGTTTGTATAGGAATAAAAATAATTTCAAGGATATTTCCCACTAGACTTCCAACAGCAGCTTTAGGTAATGGGACAGACAGTTTCCTCCTCCCTTGAACTTTGCTTATTTCACTGAAGTTCCCTGTGCCACCTTTCTGAGAGTAACTCATAAGAGCTTATCATTCACAGGAAAAGGTTCAACATGTTTCTAAGTGATGCCTGGTCTGAAGGATCTTTGATATTTTCCTGTAGTTGGTTTTAAAGATTTCTTTTTGACCTAGATTGCTTGTGGTCAATATGGAATGGCTGCATAGAGTTGCTCCAGCTATATCTCTATGCCATCCTGACTTGTGCAGGGGCAAAGACTTTACTATGTTTTTTGAAAAAAAAATCTGATTTCCTGCTTACTTCAATCCCTGTTATACTGGATCAAATTCCACCTGATGGCTCTGATGTCAGTCACATCACTCTACCCCAGATTGCTCCCATGAAAGTCTGTATTGATTTGAGTTCTTCATTACAGGAGCTGGCCATTGGATTTAGGACAATGAATATTTTTGGTTTTATTATGATGGTGAGTGCTCCTTTTGTAGTAACTGTTCTCCTTCACTTTGTAATCTTTTTGTGCAGTTTCTCAGATTTTTGTTGAAGCCTTCAAGCAGTATTTTCCACAAAGCATGGCTTCCAGCTTAATTTCCCCCTCCCACTCCAAAATTTCTTTCTTGTGGCATGCACACATTAGCAGATTAAATGTCTGCCAAATGTCAAGTGCCACCAATGTTTTGGAGAAAAAAACCATGAAAGCCAAGACAGGAAAATTGTGCCTGTTTCTGACTCTTTCAGCAGCCCTTAAGAAGCATTTTTTTTTTTAGTAAGAACAAATCTGTGATAAAAGAAGCAGCACAGGCTGCTTATCAGATTTACTCAGTCTATAATTAAGGCCTTGATTGCAAAGAGCTGACCATGTTCTTTGCGTCAGAACTGGTCCTTTTAGCCTTGAGCTTACACCTGTGCTCAATGGTTTGCATGACTGCTTGTACAACTACTTCAGTACCCTCATCAGACTTGGTTGCAAGCTCTTTATATGCTGGACAGTTTAACTTGTACTTATGGAGAAACAATCAGCACCTGCCACACTGTTTTTTATGATCATTTCCATGGTTCAGCTTCTAGCTCTCCATGTTCACAAGAACACTACCAAGACAAATAAAAAATACAAAGCAGGAGAAGGTATGACACTTTGAAAATACTCCTTGAGGTCACCATGGTTTCCTTTGTGACAACTCTTGAAAGAATGCTCACAAAATGTCTGCAAGGTGAATCAGGTGATTTATAGAAGGATTGTTTTGTTTGTCATAAATCATGTTTTCATACTCTGTCTTCAGAAATCCTTACAAGATAATCCAGCAAACACCTAAAGGTGGGGAAGAAAAATAATTATGAGGGTCCTGTGAGTGTACTAATGAAGAAACTTCAGCAAGAAAAACAGGAAACAAGTAGAATTGTATGGATTGCCATGTGACATCCCATACTCGTCACCAGCACCACAAAGTTAAAACTTTGGAAGGAACTGAAAATAAGGGTTATTATGGCCTGGCAAAGAGTGAACAGGCAGTGTGATTACTACCACTCCTGCTCCTGGAGGAGGGATGGAAGGCTGTCTAATACTAGCAAGATGATACAGGAATAAGCTTAGGGTGAGGCATTTAAACAGGTAAAATGTCTTCTTTATAATCTGTATCTTTATGTGCTTTCTTTTGTGTTTATTCCCATTTGGTGCAAATGTCTGTTGTAACCCTCATTTTGACAGAGTAAAATACACTTTAAGCCTTCAACCTTATTCAGAATAAAATTGCCTCTCTGAGACAAGAAATGTTAAGTACTCAACTTCCTATGGAGTGGCCAAAATAATAAGCAGACACTGAAGTACTCGCTCTGCCAGCCATTGCATATTCCCAGGACTTAAAATTGTATTAACATAATTGGGGAGGTGGTAATGTGGGTCTCCAGGTATAGGGACAGAGATCTCCATTAGTAAATGCTAGCTGGAAGACAGCAGAAAAGTAGGAAGACATCTCATAATCCCCATGGTAAATCAGCGGAGGGAGTTGAGATGAGGACAGGCTTGGAGAGATGTCTGAAGAGAGAAGGGGAGAAAAGTTCTTGCTCAGCCTAGGGATGAGGATGTGAAGGCTGAAAGCCCTTGTAAATTGCTACTTGACATATATGTGAGCCAATTGGGAGAATAAAGTGCAAAGAAAACCCCTATCAGAGCTGGCCTGTATGTTAAATGCATCCTGCGAGATGTTTATTCTTCCTAAATCCCTTGTAAAATGTTTTTCAGGATTTGAAAGTCAAAATCCGACATGTCTTTGACCAAAATCAAAGAAGGCAGTAATTTCCCTCTCTGAAATCTGTAAAAAGACAAAAAATCAATTCCTTCTGCCAAGTGTTTTTTTTTCTAAAAAGTACTCATTTATTTGTCATCTGTGTATTGAAGATTTTTGCTTGCAGTTAAAAAAATAGCGTTGAGATTCTTCATTTTATCTTTTTAACCATAAAGTCAATCTCTGGTGCATTTAGTGCTAACCGTGTCATAGAGAGTTGGTGTTTGTTTCACAGAAATTCAACACACTTGCTATGTGTGGCTGTCTGTGATACTTTGAATCTGCTTCAGTTCTTGTTAGTAGTGGAACTGAACCAGCTACTTATGGGGAAAGTCATTGATGCAGAAAACCTCTGACTCACACAGAAACAAAGCAGAATTTGTATCTTATTATGTTGATGTTTCCTCTTTCTTTCTTTTAGGGTGCAATCTAGGAGAATTCAGAGTTGACCAGAAAGAATTCCCACATATTTTAATGTATCAATCCTCCAGCACTACAGTAAATAGAAAAAAATTGTTCTGAAATGTCTGCTGAACTGTCTTCAACCACATTATGGGAGAGGTGTATTGGTTCTCTAAGGATGATGTGGATGATGTGGCACTCTGTCTGTCTTCCTGCCTTCCCTGAGAACAGAAATCCCTGTACACTTGGAGTCCAAGAGAATTGCAAAGACAGTCTCAGGGCAATCCTCTCAAACTGGGAGACCCTGTAGATTTTCAGGCAGTGTCTTCTCAAAGAGGAAGCAATTTGTGTGTGGTGTTGCTCTTGTATAACTTGATATCTAACTATCCTTCTATCTATCTATGCATATATCTACCTATCTATCTAATTTTCTTCTTTATCTTTCCTGTCATCTAAGCCTGTATGTGTTTATGAACCTTTATTTATGCATGTGTGTTCATATGCATGTACACTTTGTCTCTGAATAGAAACCCAAGAGCAAACCTTGTTTGGGAGACCAGTTTCTGTTGCCAGGATATGGTCTGGTTTCCTTGGGTGCTGACTGTAAGTTTTCTTGTTCTGAGGGTTTGTACATTATCTCTATCCTAAATATTAGGGAGACCTGACTTTAAATTACAAACTGTGTCTTGTAGCAACATGCATGTGGATTATTCTGGGCCATACGAGCTTTTGTATTTGACGCTAGGCTTGTTTACAAGCCAGTTTTTTATGCTGGATGTACCCAAGATAGTGATGAAGTGTGAGCTGAAAGTTACACATTGGCTGCATTGTGGGAGAAGAGGGCTTCATTCTACTCTACTCATTAGCAAAGGCCTTAGGATGACCTGCATGTACTGCAGACAGCAGTAACAGGCCTGGCTTTTCTACAATGTATATGCCTCGTGCTTTCAGGGCATTTTGAGGTTGTAGAACATTGGAGAAAGTTTGTTCTCTGTAGCCTATCATCTCTCAGGACATTTGCAAGAAAATATGTAAGGGTTTGGTGCAGGCCTAGAGGACTCAGTGAACTTGAGCTTGCCTCTTGAGTGGTATCACCAGAGCTGAAAGGCTTATGGCATTGCAAGACATCCTGCTTTGATGATGTTGTGACAGGCAATCTTACAAAGCAGCAAACCTGGAAAACTTTGCACAGCTGGGTAACAGTTCAGTTTCTACTTGGGGGGACATATGGTTCATACTCAGGTGTTGTGGTTTAGCCCCAGTCGGCAACTAAGCACCACACAGCCACTTGCTCACTCCCCCCTGGTGAAATGGGGGAGAGAATCAGAAGAGTAAAAGTGAGAAAACTCGTGGGTTGAGATAAAGACAGTTTAATAGGTAAAGCAAAAGCCACACACACAAGCAAAGCAAAGCAAGGAATTCATTCACTACTTCCCGTGGGCAGGCAGGTGTTCAGCCATCTCCAGGAAAGCAGGGCTCCATCACGCGTAATGGTTACTTGGGAAGACAAACACCATCACTCCAAACGTCCCCCCCTTCCTTCTTCTTCCCCAGCTTTATATACTGACCATGACGTCATATGGTATGGAGTATCCCTTTGGTCAGTTTGGATCAACTATCCTGGCTGTGTCCCCTCCCAACTTCTTCTGCACCTGGCAGAGCATGGGAAGCTGAAAAGTCCTTGACTACTGCAGCAACAACTAAAACATCTCTGTATTATCAACACTGTTTTCAGCACAAATCCAAAACATAGCCCCATACTGGCCACTATAAAGAAAATTAACTCTATCTCAGCTGAAACCAGGACACCAGGGTTGGTGTGGTAGGCATGAAGCTGGATCCTTTAAAGAACATCCAGTAAATCTTATGCAGCCAAATCTTGCACCTTTCTGGAGCTAGCTCCTTCTCTGAGTTGCTAAAGGAAGGCAGGATATAGAGGGATCCTGTAGCTGAAGGTGATTTTTTGCTGAAATACATAGTCATGTTAACAAGTTTGGAAGTGCAGATATTTAGAAAAAGAAGTATATCCATTTTTGGTCTTCTGTATCAAGAAACCCTAAGGCTGTTCTTTTATCCTCTCTCTTGCATGACTAGGTAATAGTGCTTATAAAGTCTCTTGGAAACTGAAAACAACTGTGCTTCTCTTGGGTAAACATTGACACATCCTGAAAGAGAATTGCAGATGGTGTTAGTGGAATGAGGAAACACTCTACTGGAAAATGACCACAGGAAAACACATGAACCAACAAGAGAATTTCGTAGCGACTCTGTGAATTCTGATTCTGGTATTAGAAGGTTTCCAAAAAGACATCATGACGTCATGATATAACAACTACAAAGAAAAACAAAGGTAGCAGAAAAATGATCTATCACTGTACAGTCTTTTTTGGATACCTCATCTACTTATGAATGGCTGTGACTTATAAAGGTCTGCTGTTCTGTGTAATCTCTACATCTGCAGAGAAAGATGTATTTCTGCCTGAAGACAAGATGTGTCTGTTGTCTTCCTCAGGCTACTATATTGCTTTGTAACTCCAAGTGAATGCAATTTTTCTTAGAAATTTAAATGAAAATACTGAATATAAATGTAGAAAGCTCACTTATTGAAAATAAATTTCATATTATAATAAACTCTGGAGGTACCTACCTTTGCTAGCATTTGCTATAACAATTTACCTCTAGTGTGCATTTCTGGGGACAAAACACAGGCTAAACCTGGTCTGTGAAAGGCTCTGGTGAAAAACCTCGCCATATTGGTGTAGGAATGCAGACTCAGCCTGACACCCATGTACATACTGCAGCAAGTGTGTCCCTGTGGTTTTCCTTTATTTTCCAAATCTATTTCAGTGACTGGTTACTGGGAGTTGAGGAAACTGTTTGAAGTTGGGAGAAAGAGCAGGAGAATGTATTTTTTTCTTGTGTAATTTAAGTGGGAACTGAATTTGAGATCTTGAAAGCCATGGTGATTGCAACTGGGCAATTAAACACATTTGCTTATTAGTTGTGTTTAGTTTGTTTAAAAAAAGTAATTTCAGGATGCAAAACCTGTTCTGATTAACTTTTTTCTATTTGCACATTCCACAGACTTAAAGCAGATGATATAAATAAAAGTAGATTTTTGAAAACTGCTTTGCAGAATTCTAATTAATTTCAATTTCTGTTCAAACACAACTTGACATAACGGCACAACTGAAAACCTGAGTCATGTTAAGAAAATTATGTATGATGCGTATGTACTAAATAAAATTAAGGTTCTCTCTATATATGTTATGTAATTGCCATGGTTTTCTGATTACCAACAATTAAATTAAAATAAAAAAACCCCAGACCCCTATTTCAGAAGCTAACAACTGTTACAAATGTAAAACAAGGCTGACACTTATGTACATCATTATGTTCTGCTTCCTGATCCAAAAGCTTCTGCTCCATTATGCCTGACCCAGTCCAATTGGAATAACTAAAGTTGTCTTAGAGCCAAAGTCTTCTATTATTCCTCAGTGGATTTAGCTAAGACATCTTGCCCAAAATCAGAGGTAGGAGTTCCATCTGAAATACTATGCTTTCCTAAAAATTATGAAGACTGGATTAAGTTACAAGAGAAACCTGGACCTGAGAAAAACATTCTACAGAAAAGATGGGTGTCCTGGTTTCAGCTGAGATAGAGTTAATTTTCTTTATAGTGGCTGGTATGGGGCTATGTTTTGGATTTGTGCTGAAGACAGTGTTGATAATACAGAGATGTTTTAGTTGTTGCTGTACTAGTCAAGGACTTTTCAGCTTCCCATGCTCTGCCAGGTGCAGAAGAAGCTGGGAGGGGGCACAGCCAGGATAGTTGATCCAAACTGGCCAAAGGGCTATTCCATACCACATGACGTCATGCTCAGTATATAAAGCTGGGGGAAGAAGAAGGAAGGGGGGACATTTGGAGCGATGGCGTTTGTCTTCCCAAGTAACCGTTATGCGTGATGGAGCCCTGCTTTCCTGGAGATGGCTGAACACCTGCCTGCCCATGGGAAGTAGTGAATGAATTCCTTGTTTTGCTTTGCTTGCGTGCGCGGCTTTTGCTTTACCTATTAAACTGTTTTTATCTCAACCCACAAGTTTTCTTACTTTTGCTCTTCCGATTCTCTCCCCCATCCCACGGGGGGGGAGTGAGCGAGCGGCTGCGTGGTGCTTAGTTGCCAGCTGGGCCTAAACCACGACAATGGGCTGGGATGGAGTGGTGAAAGGATGAAGAAAGTCTTGCAGGAGAGCATGCTAGATAGATACATCTCTTTCAGAGGAATGTTTTAGGCAAAGCCAACTCTGTCATGATTTCAGAGTGGGAGACAGCCAGTCATAATGCTCCTGTCCCTCTTTTCAATATTTCTGCGTCACGATAATTTGGGAATGGCAGAAATACTTAAATTTCATGAGTGTTGAACCTTGATTACAGATTTATACTTAAATGGACTTCAATGGGAAGGTTAAATTACTCCCTTGTGAAAGTAATTGGAAAATTGTTCTCTCAGGACAGTCATGTCCTGCATACATGCTGTAAAAATGCTAATGTCAACCATACCTACCAATCCACTACTTCCTGACGGGACCTCACTCCCTGTCCCCACAAAGAAATATGCAGCAAGTAGGGTCTGTATGCTTTATATGCTGTTTGGAGGAGGCATGTGTGAGGTGAATTGTTGCATGTGAACATAATTATACCTATGATGCTAAGAAGGACACAAGAAGGGAGGAAGGTGATCCCTCTTGTGGAAACACAGTGTCTTGTGAATGAAGGTGACTAACTCCAGAAGAGCAGGACACCTGGGCACAGACATTTCTGTTAAGTCAGCAGCTCCTTGTACATGTTTGGATGCGTTCAGACTGTGAGGACAGACTTCAGATTTCTAGAAAAGGCAAGTGATCTCAAGAGTTGTTTGTGAGGCTCCAGAAGGTAACTTAGTTTCTCTCTCTTAGGATGAAGGCATGAAACTCTTGCCCTGCTGAATTTTGATGTCTTGTTGAAACTGAAACACTTGTTATTAGGGAGAGAAAGTTTCAAATAAATCCCATGCATGGTACCATGCCTCAGAAATTAAAAAAAAAAAAAAAAAAAAGATCAGATGCTGTTGTCTGGTTGGGTTGATTCCTGTAGCTGTGCTTGTCTCTGCCAGGCCAGGCTTTGGACAGAAGGCGAGGATGCCACACCGTTCCCCGATAAATCAAGAAACTCTCCTGAAGTTGTGGACAAAAACCAGGGAGGTCAAAGAATTAAAAGTGACGAAGAAACTCTAGTACTCATGGAATTAGAAAATAACTTTTTTTTTCCCCTGACCGCATGACAACAAGTTCTCAAAGCTTTTCTTCTAAATGTGTACTTAATGAGAACTGTCTGTAATCCTTATGTGATGACTGCATTGAAAATCTACCTAGAAGTACAAGCTACTTGGCTAGGGACAATAAGAAACAGTAATTATTACATTTTTTTTACAGTTAGTTTTTAGATTCAATTTAATTTGCAAGAAGACTACAGTGATGCCTGCTACATCATTAGAGTTACAGTTCTGTCACCATTTCCACTACAAAGCTTATTTTCAGGAAATTAACTCAGCCATAAATATTTATATTGGGCAAACTCTTGGCAGAAGGAATCCTGAAGGATGAGGAACAGGAATGGAAATAAAGTTATTCTTATGCAGGTCTGCTGATGAGTTACAGCCTGTGTCTGACTGTGTAAATGATTAATAGCGCTTCAGTTCTGTCACACTGTATGAGCTCACATAGACATGTTGTAGGATAATGCTCACTGTGGGACTGCTGAATTAACTGTGCTAACCTGGTTAGAAAATAAAGGACAATTGGGGGGGACACCTAGAACTGGTGTGCTGATGCACTGGTGTTCTGGTGACAAGAATCACAGCTCAACATAAGGCCAATCAGACAAATCAATGGGGACTGGAGAGGGACAGAGCACAAGGTCCATAATCCAGCAGTAATGCCACTGATGTTACTATGGTTCAGTCTAGTTTGGACCATACTGAACAGGAAGCTGCGTGACTGTAATTAAGGAATTCTGTCCCTTCCCAAATTATGTGTCAGTGCTGTCCTCCTGAGTCACAAGTCTTCTACCATTAAGTTTGGAGCACTTGCTCCCCAGAAAAGCAGGTAAATGGTGTTTGCAATACCTTTTCCAACACAAATTACTGGCCATTTTTTTGCATTCATGTAAAAAACCCATTCACCTTCATTCCCCAGGCAGTTACCACTCAGGGCTATTTAATTAAGTCAAACAACAATAAGTGAACTGTTGATAGCATCATTAAGGTAGCAGATCTTTTTCTAGCCTAAGTACACCAGGTGGGCACACGGTGATAAAGTGTAGCTCACGTGCCTTTGTCTCCAGAGATGCAATAGGTTGAGGCCTGTCTAGCTCCAGAACTGTAGGCAGTGCATTGCTCCTTCCAGGACTCAAGCACTGCACCATATGGGCATCCCAGCTTTGGTCAGTGCTACGGTCATTGCTTTCTATTGCGTAGAGTTGGCATATCATAACTGACCATCTCTAAGGAGGCAACAGGTAGTCAGAACCTATGCTGATGTGCATGAATAATTGGACACGTGTTATCAGCCTGTTGCCAGCATCACAAATCAAGTAGACAGATGCTACCTTACGCAATGTCTACATGCATTTTCACAGTGTGGTGTGGGCTGCAGTCTATCATCTGAGCTGCCAGATACATGCAAAGTAAATTCAGACAATAGGATCTAGAATTAAGCTACATCTTGAAGTCATCTGAATAAGACAAGCAACAGAGCAATCCAGCTGGATCTCCAGCAATCCAAGTTTGACAGCTTTTCAGACTGCTAATGTCCATTGAAAAGCATCTTTTTGCCTAAGACATTCACAAGCGATTCTCATTGAAGAAGAAAAAATAAACAAAAGCTGTCTTGTTTTCTAGGGCGGAACTCAGCCCAGGCACCCTTCTATTCTTCTCTGGGAAGCAATGATTTTTCTCTGTGTTATGCCCTGTGCCCCCAGACCAAACCAACCAGCAACTATAGTTGGTATCAGAACTGTCAATCGGGCAGAGTAAAGCCGCATCTTGAAGGCACTATTCTAAGTACTGGGAATTTACTTTCTCTCTGGTGGGTTCATGTATTGGCAGGCAATAATTTTTAATGATTTTAATAATTGATTATTTAATAAACTTTGTAATTTCTTTTAATAATTGATTTTTTCTGTGTCAGGAGAAAAAGAGTCCTGGAGTTATAAAAAGTGGTCATTCTCTTGGAAAAATTGAATCTGCATCCTATTGACAGGTTAGAAAATTCCAATGTCTCTGGTCTAATTAGTCACAAAAATGATGAGCCATAAGTGTTTTGTTTCTGAATTGAACTCTCTGTATTCTGGGGGTGGGTATCTTTTCCTTGCATCTTAAACAGTAATGGTCCTATGAAGGATAATTATGCCATAAAAATAATACTGCATTTTCTTCTTTTATCTTAAACCAAGTTCTTTATGTCCAACTCGATGCAACTAACCTTGAATGAATAGGTTCCTACTAGTGCACTGTCTGGAAAGCCTCAGTCCAGTGTTTCTGCTGACTTCAGCAACTCTTGCATCAGGCTATTATATTTGGGACTTAGTTTCTACAGATACGCCTTTGGCAAGCTTTTTAGTTCTGTCACTCAAGACAGAACTTTCATCTTCTCTCCCTCATGAACAATTTTTTTAACATGCTAAAAACCATTCGTCTCAAGAGGAAGCTTGGATGGGAAGGGGACAGAACAAAAATGGCACCATAGATGTTTTAAATCTTTAAAATAATTTTCCTTGATTTCAGTTTTAACTAAACATATCAACTCTTAGCAAGGGCCTCTTGGCAAGCAATAAAAACCACTGCTCTGAGACTGCCAAACAAAAGACGTTCAGCTGTTCCTGTGGTGTTTTAATTTTATTGATTACCTAACTCCCCCTAGGGATCTGGGAGGCACAAAAGGTGTGTGTGGGTATGATATGAATCTTGTGCTGGCTGTAAATAAATTTATGAAAATACAGATGGTTTTCTACCGGTAGGAGAACTTTTTGTTAGATGTTTCTTTATCTATGATATTAAATTCATGGTACTGTTTGTACAGATCCTAGCATAACAAGGGACATGATACAGCTTTCTGTTGTTACCATACCAGATCAAACATTTTGGACCATTTTTGTCTCTTTGTTCACTTTCTTTGACACAGCATTAATGTCATCCATGGTACCTCAGACTATAAGCTCAACTTTATTATCCCTGAGTTTACATTTGTGTTTATCTTTCTGGTATTCCCTGGTGTTTGTGAGGCCTTTCAAATGTCTCTGAAATCAGATGCATAGAATGTGACTGGCCATATGCTAAATAAAGACAATAATTAGGTGAAATGTTTCATGTCAGCTCTTTCCTGGGCTCTTCCCTCCCAGCGGATTGTGAAAAAATTCTCTTTTCTTCTCTGAGAAATTGCTTCATCAAAATGTTTACCCTTTCTTCTCACTTTCATTGAAAATTTAAAAAAAAAAGTATAATAATATGGATTTATTTTCTCAAATTAGTCTTCCAATCCTGACTGGGATTTTCTCAAGAGAGGAGAGTGTTTTGAATTCATAAAGCTTTAAATATAACAATCAGCATCTATTTAAAATCTAAACCTTCTCTAAGTTGCATGTGACAGGAGGAAATTAACTCTTGCAGCTAGAAGTGCAGTCTTAGACTCTTAAGTGGCCTAGTGCACATCTTTTATCAATATTCAGTGATCAAATTTCACAGGAGACTGGTAGGTTTTCATTTGCTGCCTTCAGTTAATTATTTGCTCATTATCAGCTCTCCTGCTGTGGGCTGCAAGTCCATATGAATGTGGAAAAGGCTTAATGTGAGAAAGCACTACCAGTTTTCTGGGTCTGTCAGGCCTGGGGGAGAGAAGGTAAAGACAACTTTAATTCCAGGCCTTAACTTGCAAGACAGAGTACAAATTTTGGCACCTCTTCTCTTTCCAGGGAGGTTGCTAAAGTCAGTCTGATCTCAGGATCTCAAAGGAACATTTGTGACATAGCCCAGGCCCAGGATATTTGAAGTTTTCATTACGAGAGATCTGTCTTAATTCAATTTGTGCATGAGAACAGCAACTGCACAAGACATGGACCATTCAGCTGATGCTCCCTAAAATGCAAGGTACTAGCTGGGAAATGTGAATGCTTGCTGAAGTTGCGAGTCCTGGCACTAATTAGAGCAAAACCACGTGGAAATCCTGCTTGGACTTCAGAATTCACTTACACATTAACAGAGAGGGAAATCAGCATTCTGTGGGCAGGTGCTGCCTGTTCCTGAGGCAGCTTGCCAGGCTTACTCAGAGTGCCTTAAAAATGAAAGAAAAGCCCTGCCCTCAGGGGAATTCCTAGCATCCTGGTTTTGGAAATAGCCAGGTTTGGAAATAGCCAGAAGATAGCCTGTGACTATTTTCTCCTGTTGTATGGCTTCCAGAGTAGTGTCTCCTTCAAGACTCTTTACAAGAAATGTAGCCAGGATTAATTCCAGGTCAAGAAGGATAAAAAAAGGTGTAATTTGTGACCTTCTGCCAAAGGAACAGGTTATGCACAGAACTGGAGTTGCTTGAGTGTATAGAGTTAAGGCCTGGGTTGGATGGGAAGCCAACCTTTCTGGATGCTGATTTGCTGACTAGAACAATTACTTTTTCTCTGAAGAAGCACTTATGTTGCTGGTTCAGTCTTTGGATCTCTCACTGTGATGGGGAGTGTTTCTAGAGGATCAAGTAATTGCCACTGAGGGAAGACACAGAGACCTCTAGAAGGTAGGTAAGAAGCAATGGTCACCTCCACCGAATGAAACAGTCAGCTCAAACAGATGATCTGCTTAGCACTAGGTAGGACAGAAGAAATCCAACTGTCTTTGAAATAGATGCCATTTGTCTAAGAAAGGTTGCTGGATGACAGGACATAGATGTACATATTTGGTAGCTAAAGTGCTCTGCTTCTAGGCATTGAGACCCAGTGTGTGTCCTGAGGGAACAGAACTTCCTAGGAACAGAAGATTTTACAGGCTTCATCAGATCTTGGTCTTTGTAGTTCAGGACCCCAACACAGTACTCCATGGTCCATGCTAGGGACTTCAGATAAAACAGAAGAAGTTCAAGAGTGAGTCCTTATGGAGAGGTTGGTTGAATGCTGAGAGTTTCAGTGAAAGCAGCTAATGAATAAAAAGACTGTGACATGACACCTGTGCCACTATGGAACCTGCATACTTTTGTGGCCAGTTAACTTCGGGATTTTTACTAGCAGGCTTGTATTTTGAATGGCTTGTGTGAGATGAATTCCAGGCATGCTTTTGCAAAAAGTTTCCAATTCTCATTCAGGAGGTCAACTTGTGGCACTGTTTCCAACTTTACTGATTCTGCTTTAGACCTGAGGAACGGTGTGTATACCCAAAATCTGTCTGACTCCCACTCCTCCTCCAAACCATACAGCACAAACCAAACACAATTCTCCTCCTCCTCCTTTTTCAGCAGTGGCCATTTTGCTGAGAGTGATCCAAGGTTTAGGGGAGTCTTCCATCACTGGAGAAGTAGGAAGGTTTTTCCATGATGGCTCAGGTGCAAACCCTGATTGCTGATGAAATTGTCACCTTGGTGACTGCACTGGTAATAGCCAAATTCCTTTTCTCAAGCAGAGATCTTGGTTATCTGTGTGATCTCTAATACACCATTAATCTTATTGTGTCGAGGCACTAAGAACAAAATTAATTTTCTATTTTTGCTTAAATTGATTTGTGCCTGTGCCTGTGACTCTCTCTACATGAACTCTCTCTGCTTAACTCTGCAAAAATACTAATAAAGAGCATTAATAGCAAAATATTCTCTTGTAGAGAGATAATTATATCACAGAAGAGGTGCAAGAAGCAGACAAAAACCTTTCCATATTCCAAAGGTTATGCCCATCTCTTGATAATCACGCATGCCCTGAGGCTGGCTAATTGATATTACTGAAACCATAGCTTGCAGGACAAATTGTATTTCTGATGTGTTAAATGAAAATGAAATTAGAAACTCAAAATGTTGAAAACCCATTTCAGATCACACACAATTTACTCTCACTCCTATTTCAGCATATTCAGTAGCTAATCATCATATTCTCTTCCCTTCATCTAGACAGTTTGATAAGGTCAATGAATGCACATGAAAAGTCCTCATATTTAGCAGAGAAAGGCCTAGTCTTGGAAAAGCAGGCAGCTGTCAACTGGAGTTTTCATTTTTTTCCCCCCTTAAAACTCAGCTTTGATTGTGATTAGTTCTTTTCACTGCTTAGATGAATAAAATGAGACAGCAGTATTGTTGAAAAAATGGTGCCCACATCTTTAATCAGTTGTATTTATTTCATTTCTGTGTGAGACTGCTGCTCAAATCCTGATCTGTACTTATCTGTGTTTTGAGGTTATAGTTCTTGCACTTGCTTCATGTTTGATTTAGGGAGGGTTTTACCTGACCTATTCCACCACATTTTCTTCCTAATGAATTTAGTCCCCCCAAAAAGATGGAGTGCTATTAACCACATCTGCAGGTGAGAACCATGGTTCAGAAGGATGAAGACCAACTTCTCCAAGGCAAATAAGAGGGAAGAGTGGTCAGGTCCTGGCACCCAGAGTTGCTTGAAGGTTGTGCAGGTACATTGTGTACTTTGGAGAGCAGGGCACACACGACAGCTGGCCTCCTGATTTGGAAGACACCCACATCAGCAAGCAGTTGCAAGCATGTATGTCTTGAAATCTTATCTCTGTTGGACAGTTAGCTGCTCCCATCTTTCTAAAGCACAACCTATCACCTTCTCTTGAAGGTATCTCTAAGGCCTGTTGTTGGATGACACACTGGAACAACGGCTGGATCACAAGTCCTAGATGAGAATCTGGGACTTCTCAGTGCTTTTCCTTGTTCCTCACTTACAAATCCTGGCACATGGGGGTGCTTTGCTAGGTGACGAGTGTCTGAAACACCTCAGATCATGGAGGGAAGTGAGCCTATATGCTCCAGCTGTTTTGGCTAGGAGGGAAGAAGTATCTTTGGGACAAATGAAAAGTGAACACGATAACTGTGATTAAAATCAGATACAGACCGAATTTGCTGGGTGGAAATTCACAATGGTTTCACAGTGGCAATAAAAATGCCTCTGTGGCTCTAAAGGTCCAATGGCTTGTGCTTCTGTTCTCATAACCCCTTTTAAATGCTGGAGTGCTGAATTAGTTGGGTAGGAGGTGCACAAGCTGCTGAATGACTGATTGGCCACTCCCTGACTTTTACCAGCATCTCTGTTTTTGCAGGAGGTCTCCCAAGGACAGGCCTCACCTTGTTTGAGAGTGTTGGAACTAGAGAAATGGCAGCTCTATGCATCCAGGGAGAGCTGATACTATTTGAATCATTACCTAAGGAAAGGAAAGCCTTGGAGTTCATTGAACACTGCTAACCTGCTAAGACTTTTTTCATGAAGAGGCAGCAGAGCTGTAGGAGGTGGTGTGCTGAAAAGGAAGCCATCTTTCTAATCCCACACAGCAACCTCCCGCTTTCCATATATAATCTCACTGGAGGGCTGATTGATGGACAGTCCACTTGTGGACTTCATTCTGTCATTGCATCTGCTGTTCTTATGTGAAACATCTTGCAAGACGAGATAATCTATATTGTCATAACTTCTCTGTACTAGAAGATTGATGCTTCTTCATAAGCAGTGGTGTGAGAAAGCCTGGTTAGCTGGCAGATATGAACCAAAACACTTACACTCTCTAAAGCAACAACCCTAGATACTCAAGCACTCACAGCATTTAGCAAGATGTGTATCCTTCCCCTTCTTCTTGGCACCAAAAGTTATTTTTTCATCTGGTTTCTTCTGCTGGCCACTTTTCATAGTTTTGATCAATTTAATAAAAAAACTGGGTCTCTTTCTCTCCACTGATTCAGATGGGTATCACAAGTCACTGTCCTTCAAAAGAACAACTTGGCCATTAAGAGCCTGCTGAGCTGATGCTGGTCCTTCATTTCAGACCTTCAGCTATTTGACTCCAGAAAAATCTCAAACAGTAGCCTGTGCTACAAAGAGGCAGAAAGCTGATTGTGAACCTGCCTGCATTATGGCATACTTACATTCCCAAGCTGTTTTCCTTGCCTCCAATACAATCTTTTCTGTCTCTTCAGGGACACCAGTAGCTGCTTGTCCGTAATTTTCTGTGCTTGTTGAAAATCACATGACTTAGAAGTGTTGTCACTAAGTCTAGAAATGCAGATGTCTTTGTACTGAATGCCCATTACCAAGTATTAAGGCTTAGCACTGTGAAGAAGAGTTATTCCCCTGCATAAGACATGTAGATTTTATAAACTGTCCCCCGAAGTAGAGAAAGGGTCAGGTCTGTAATCTAGCAGCAATGAAGAGCTGGAAGTTGTTGATCCCCTCTCTTGTTGTAGGGGAAGAGAAAGCCCATGTGTTTATGATAAACACATTTAATATTGTTGATTTTGCAAGTGAAATTGAAGGCATATTTCATGTAGTGCTTTTTTCCTTTTCCCTTTTCTCCCTCATAGTGTCACTGTAAAGCAGAGCTAAGGCTCTTTGAGTGCTTTAACTGCATTTACACATATTAAGGTTTCGTTTTAAGTGCAACACTAACTTCTCTGTGTTTCTGTTGCTTATCTCTGGGGAATTACACCATCTGTGCTATTTAATTTACCAATATGTACTCTACCCTTTATCTCCATCTTAATGTCACTCATGTGGGAATGTATAATATACTCTAACACCACGAATCACCTGATGGCTTAAAGTTGAGGTTTTTTCTTCTACTGTTTCCTAAATGAGCAATTGAGTTACTTAACAACTGTTCCCAGAGCTGACTTCCCTCTAAGTTTGCCTGCAAGGGGAATTTATTTGCTCTTAATTTCTTGAATAGTCCTTTCCCACGAACTGCCTTCTTTTAGAGCTGTGCTAGCCATTAGACTGCTTCTGGTCAGTTTACTAACATTGTGGAATAAATTGGCGGTGCTTTTAAACTGTCCTGGTACAATGTTAAGTGTGGCCTGCTCTGACCTCAGTAACATCTGTTCTCTCACCTACAACCTAAATGGGCTGCAACGATTTCTCTTAGGATAGAATTTGAGCTATGGCATGGAGGAACAAGTACTTCCAGTAATGAAGGCAGTCTCAGGATGTTCTGACAAGAAAATATCAAGAACAAGGTAATATTTAATACTGCAGTGGCAGCTGGAGATAGCAGCGAGCACTATGTTCCTGTATGAATCCCTCTATACCGATAGCCCTAACTTGTGAATTCTCTCTCTATTGGGCCAAGTTTTTAACAAGATTGACTTCTGCTTGTACAGACGTAGCAACATAGATATTTATATATATTTTAAAAGGCTATGAGGAAAGTAAAATAAATAATTTTTTCCTTGTTTATAATAAACAAAATTTATGTTTTAAAATTGTTTGCACACTAGGGGGAAGAGCTCTAACCTTTGCTGTTTGACACTTCTTAGAAACAAAATACAGCTTTCTTCCTGGGGGCAATCTTTTAGTTACATAGTGGATTCTGATTCAGGATTTGAGAATGCCCTAGCAACCTCATTTTTAGTAATCCCAGACAAAGGAGCCAGTAGAAAGTAAGCATATACGATCCTTAGAAATACTTCCTTAAATCTCTTTTTGCTTCATTCTCCTCAGCTAGCTATATTCTTTGAGCTGTTCTTAGCTGCTGCTTCCTTGGAACTTGGGCCCTTGAGATGATTTAGAGACCGAGGCCTCTCACTTTTCTCATCTCTAGACAAAATGCTTTAGAAAAAATGTAGCTGTCTCTGTCTGTCTAGTTCTTTTCCTGTTTGCCTGGCATTCCTCCCTTGACTGACTATGCAGAAGTCAGCAGAGTCATCTACAAACACTCTCCTGCATGGCCTTGTCAGTCTGGAAGTGAGAGATTGTGAAATTCCAGGACATGCTCTTCTGCTGCCAAGAATTCACTCTCACGTTTTCACACTATGTGCTCATCTACTTACCTGCAGACGGACAGATGCACACGCGTGCACCATCCCACTTAGCTGTTTTCCCCACTCTCAGCCATGTACTTGGAACAGATTCACCACATCATGTGTTCCATAGTTTGAAAGCTGTTACTTTTATGAAAACCTAAAGAAGTGGCACTTAGGAGTTTTAAACACAAGAAACAGGATTGCTCAGGCCTAAAGAGGACCAAAGTCCAGATTCACAGGGCAACAGTACTGTTGTGAAGTGCAGCAGTAATCAAGTGCCATCTCTTCTGGATACCTCTCAATTTAAACACCTCTGTCATCTCATTTGGACAACTCTCCATTGTCCAAATGGAGTTCAGTAACAAGTGGGGTCCCTCAGGGGTCTGTATTGGGACTGGTACCGTTCAATGTCTTTATTGATGACATAGACAGTGGGACTGAGTGTATCCTCACCAAGTTTGTGGATAACACCAAGCTGAGTGGTTCAGTTGATTGATAGTCTTACAGGAAGGGATGCCATCCAGAGAGACTTTGACACACTTGAGGAGTGGGCCCTTGTGAACATCCTGCAGTTCAGCAAGGCCAAGTGCAAGGTCCTGCACCTGGGTGGGGGCAATCCCCCATATCAATACAGACTGGGGGATGAATGGATTGAGAGCAGCCCTGCAGAGAAGGACCTGGGGATATCAGTAGATGAAAAATTCGATATGAGCTGACAATGTACGCTTGCAGCCCAGAAAGCCAATCATATCCTGGGCTGCCTAAAAGGAGTGTGGCCAGCAGGTTGAGGGAGGTGATTCTCCCCCTCTACTCTGCTCTTGTGAGAACCCACATGGAGTACTGCATCTAGCTCTGAAGTCCTCAGTGTAAGAAAGACATGGACCTGTTAGAGTAGATCCAGAGAAGGGACACAAAAATTATCATCAGGATGGAACAAGTCTCCTATGAAGAAAGGCTGAGAGAGTTGGGGTTGTTCAGCCTGGAGAAGAGAAGGCTCTGGGGAGACCTTATTGTGGCCTTTCAACATGTAAAGGGGGCTTACAAGAAAGATGGGGAAAGACTTTTTAGTAGGGCCTGTAGTGATAGGACAAGGGGTAACCATTTTAAACTAAAAGAGGGTAGATTTAGATTAGATATAAAGAAGAAATTTTTACTATGAGGCTGATGAGACACTGCAACAAGTGGCCCAGAGAAATTTGGATGCCCCATCATTGGAAGTTTTCAAGGTCAGGTTGGATGGGGCTTTGAGCAATCTGATCTAGTGAAAGATGTCCCTGCCCATAGCAGGGGGGTTGGACTAGATGATCTTTAAAGATCCCTTCCAACCCAACCATTCTATGGTTCTATGACACTATGATTCTATGACTCTATGATCTCTGCCATGGAGCAAATATCTCTTGTGCCAACTCAAGCAAACATGCTCAGATCAGCCCCTTTCTTCTTTGCTTAATTGGCAGATATTCTTTCTCTGTGTGATGCCAGTTTAAGAGGAAGGGAGTTTCACCAAGGCCTGTGTTCAATTCTCCATTATCAGAAGGCTTTCCTTGTCCTGAATACACATGCATGAGCCTAACCAAACACAGCCAGGGTAAAAGCAAGAAGCATCTGGCATGGTATCTTGTGTCAAATGAAAGGGTCTTGCCTAGCCCATGTGAGCACAGAACTGGGACCCAGGAAAGGACTGTCCTGCTGGGGAAATGCAACTTTGCTAACTCAGATAAAGCAGCCGGTTAGGGTGGTTTGGAGGCAGACTCTGGAATCGTTTTCATGGACATGTCTGTGGACACTGGATACATGCCAGCAACTGCTGTCTCAAGCAAAGAGGAGGTAGCTGACCAGGCTTCAGAAACTGCTTTCCTCTGGTCCCCATGAAGAGCTATAGAGGAAACACTTTGGACAGAGCAGGACATCTTCACCTGGGACTGGGACTGGCAGACAATGGGGGACATCTGGTGCTGCAGGTTGGACGCTGGTCCTGCAGTTTCCCCTCACACAAGAAACAGGATTGCTCAGGCCTAAAGAGGTCCAAAGTCCAGATTCACAGGGCAACAGTACTGTTGTGAAGTGCAGCAGTAATCAAGTGCCAGATTAGAACTCTACACACCAGGCCCACAACATCTGTCCTGGTGAAACCTGAGGGACTATGGGGGCAGGAAGGTCGGAAAGTCTGATGATGTGTTTCTTATATGGTTCCTACAGAAATGAATCCAGCTGACAATGGGGGAAAAGCTCTTTCACCTAAGTTATCACAGAATCATAGAATATCCTGAGGTGTGAGGGACCCACAAGGATCATTAAGTCCAGCTCCTGACTCCACACAGGGCAACTGAATAGCTAAACCATATATTTAAGAGTGTTGTCCAAACACTTCTTGAACACTGACACTTGAGGCCATGACCACTTCCCTAGGGAGCTTGTTCCAGTGCTTGACCACCCACTCAGGAAAGAATCTTTTCCTAATATCCAATTTGAACTTCCCCTGATGCAGCTTTAAGCCATTTACTCATGTCCTATCACTGGACACCAAAGTGAAGAGATCAGCACCTCCCTGTCTGCTCCCTCTCATGAAGAAGTTGTAGAAAGCAATGAGGTCACTGCTCAGTCTCCTCTTCTTTAAGCTGAAAACACCTAGTATCCTCAGCTGCTCCTCAGGAGTCATGCCCTCTAGTCTTTTTGCCATCTTTCTTGCCCCCCTTTAGACACATCTTAGTATTTTTATATCCTCCTTATATTGTGGAGCCCAAAACTGCACACAGTACTCGAGGTGAGGCTGCACCAATCTGAATATCATGGGACAATCACTACTTTTGACCAGTTAGTTATAGTATGCTTAATGTACCCCTTAATGCCCTTTTGGCCTTCAGGGCACCCTGTTGACTCACACTGAGCTAACCATCAACCCAAACCCCTAGATCCTTTTCTGTAGGACTACACTCCAGCCTATAGTCCCCAAATCTGTATGTACATACAGGATTACACCATCACAGGAGCAGAATCTGGCATTTGTCCTTGTTAAAATTCATATGGTTGGTGATTCCCAGTGCTCTAATCTATCAAGATCTGTCTGTAAGGCCTCTCTGTGCTTGAGGGAATCAACAGCCCCTCCTAACTTAGAATCATTGGCAAACTTCCTTAATGTGTGCTCAACTCCTGTATCCAGATCATTGATAAAAACGTTGAAGAGAACTGGCCCTAAAATTGAGCCCTGGGAACACTAGTAGTGACTGATAGCCAGATTTACCCCATTTACTACAACACTTTGAGCCTGATGCTTGTTCACTTGTTCAGCCTTGTTCCTGGATCATACTGTATACATGTCCAGCTGTATGGTGGGCATTTTGTCAAGAAGGATAATATGACAGACAGTATCAAAAGCTTTGCTAAAATAAAAAAACCCCCACACATCCACTGCCTTCCCTTTGTCCACTAGGTGGGTAACCTTATCATAAAAGCATGTTAGTAAGGCATGACTTTCCCTTCACAAATCCATGTTGGCTTTGACCGATGACTGCATTTTCTTTAAAGTATTTTTCAATAACTCCCAGAATAATCTTCTCCATAGTTTTACCAGGCACTGAAGTGAGACTGACAAGCTTGTAATTACCAGGATCGCCTTTCTTGAAAATGGGAATAACATTTGCTAACTTCCAGTCGACGGGGACCTCTTCAGGTTCCCAAGACCATTGATAAACAACTGAGAGTGGTCTTGCAATAACATTGACCAACTCTTTCAGTATCCTGGGATGAATCCCATTGGGCCCCATAGACTTACGTGCACTCAGTTGCAGCAGCAAATCCTATACAAGTTCAAAGTCGACTGGTAGTATATCAGTCCCACAGTTGTTGTCCTCCACCCAGCACTCCGGGGGGTCACAGGGCCCATCATTGGTGTTAGACACAAAGGTGAAGAAGGCATTAAATGTCTTTGCTTTATCTTCATCTCTATTTGTGAGCTCATCATCCTCATCATGTAATGGACCAGTGTTTTCTTTAGTCCTCTTTTTGCTGTTATACTTAAAAAAGCCTTTTTTGTTACCCACCACAGTACTGGCCTTCAACTCCAGCTGAGCTTTGATCATATGAATTCTCTCTCTATAGCATGTCAGTAGTCCTCCTGTGGAGCCTGACTTTGCTTCCAAAGTCCTTACACTTTCTTTTTGCTCCTCAGTTCCAGAAGGAGATCCCTGTTCAGCTAAACTGGCCTTCTGCCTTGCTTGCTTGACTTTTTACACATGGGAATTGCCTGCTCATGTGCTCTTAAAAGATGGCTCTTAAAAAGTGACCAGCTTTTATGGATGCCAATACCCTCGAAAGCAAATTCCCAGAGGACCTTACTAAAGTCTGCTCTTCCAAAATCCATGGTAGTAGCTCTGCTGACAGTTTTTCTCATGCCACCAAAGACTTTAAACTTAAATATTTAATGATCACTGTGGCCAAGACAGCCAACAATCATCACATCACCCACAAGACCATCTCTATCTACAAACAACAGATTTAGGAAGGCACCTTTCTTAGTTAGCTCCCTTAGTACCTGTATCAAAAGGTTATCTTCAATATTATTCAGGAAAGCCCTGGACCTGTTCATGTCTGCTGTATGTTAGTCCCAGTTAACATCTGGGAAGGATGCCCTTGCCCATAAGGACAAGGGCAACTGATCTAGAGATTTCCCTTAATTCCTTGTAGAATAATAATACATCAGTGGCACCATCCTAGCTGGGTAATCCATAGTAGACTGCCACAATAACATCCACTTTATTTGTTTTTCCCCTGTTCTTTACCTCAGAGGCTCTCAACCATTTCATCTCCAACTGCAAGTGCTGTACAGTCCAACCCCTCCTTTACATCAGTGCTACCCCTGTGCCTCAGCTGCCCTGCCTATCTCTCCTGAAGACCCTATAACCATCCATCACAGCAGTCCAGTCACAGGACTTTTCCCACCAAGTGTCACTTATGCCAATCATGTTGTAGCTCTGGGACTGAGCCAACGTTTCTAGTCCCTCTTGTTTATTCCTCATACTGTATGCATTAGTGTACAAGCAATTCAAAAGTGCTCCACTGTACATTGTGGAGCAGAGTGAAAGCCCTCACTAGCACACCATTCATTGTCATGGCATCCCATAGCTTATCATTAGTAAGCCTGATTTCATCCCGTTCCCCCTTTGAACCTAATCTATAGGTCTTTCAATCAGCCCTGCTAACTTGTGAACAAAAAAATTTTTTCCCTGTTGAGAAATGGGAGTCCTGTCAGGCCCAGCAGGCCTGGTGCTCTATAGATGATCCCATGATCAAAAAACCCAAAATTCTGCGGTTGACACCAGCCTCAGAGCCAGGTATTGATAAGCTGGATCTGCCTGTTTCTTTTGATGTCATTCTGTACAACTGGGAGGATAGAGGAGAATGCTACCTGCACTCCCATTCCCTTTAGCAATCTTGCCAAGGCCTTGAAGTCTCTTTTGATCACCCTTGGACTTCATTGGTACCCACATGACAAAGCAAAACAGATAATAATCTGGACTGTACTAGGCTAGGAAATTTTCTGGTGACATCTTTAGCTAGAATCCCAGGGAGGCAACAAACCTCCCTGAAAGCAAGCACTGGTTGACACATCAGGCTCTCTGTTCCTCTCAGAAGGGAGTCACTTAAGACGATAACCCACAATTTCTTCTTCATAGAAGTGGTCATGATGCAGGAAATAGGCTGACCTGACCTTGGTGACTCCTCTAGCACAGGTGGATCGTTATCCACCTCATCATGTCACTGTCCTTCAAGTTCCAGAGCTTCATATCTGTTGTGTAAATTATGAGCACTACAGATCTACCTGCATTCACACTAGCAGCTCTGCTTCTCTTTTTAGGTCTGAGTGCTGGTGCTCGGTCCTATGTTTTATTCAGCCAATTTCACCTTTACCTTTTTTACAGGTGGCTCAGGAGAAGCATTTAGTCCCTTCTCTTCCCCCACCCAATTGGCATTTGAACAAATATTCAGTCAAATCCCAGTGATAATCACTCTCCCCTCAGTCCCCGTCTCTAGTATAGAGCTTGACTGAGGGAGAAGGAGAAAAAAAACAAGTCTGATTTCAGAAGTTTGCAACTGACCCCAAAGTAGAGTGCTGGCACAATGTGTGACAGGGCCTTGAAAGCTGGGGGAGAGTCCTGGTTATGGAGAGATGCTTTTCATCAAGCCTGTAGTGTGGGTCTGTGTGAGGTTTCTGCCATATCTGTAAGACTTTGTGCAAGGAGGACTGGCCTGGGGACAAGAAGGCTGGTTTTACACTGTAAAAGAATCCATTTTCCCTGAGCTTTCTCTCATTTGCTTCCAGTGTGACATGACCAAACAATGATAGATACTATGGATTTTTTACTTTCAGGGTCATTTCACCTGATGAGTCTGTCTTCTTTCTTAGTACTACCACATTTTTCCCCTGATTCACTAAGAGACCCTGCTATGTCTAGGAGGAATTTGTTTTCCTTGCCTGAGGCATGAGCAGTCAGAGAACACAGCATTTTCAATGGTGCTAACTCAGATAAAATGTAGACATCCAAAACAGGCAGACGGCAGTTTGGCACACACAACTCTCCCACCATTTTAAAACATCTTGCTGGCATCTTGCTCTAAAATCACACTTGCAGTGGCTTCTCTAGTTTTCATGCTTACAAGCTCTCTCCTGATTTTCCTTTAGATTAATACTTCTGCAGGAAACCAGCAAGTGTGGATAGGCTGTGTCTCAGGTAGTTCTTCAAAGTTGGGAACATGCTGCCACCTAAGCCAGAGATTGCTCATCTCCAGGTTATGGTATAGAGGTATGGCCATTATCTATTATTTAGATAAAGAAGATTGGAATAATGAGTAAAGGAATAAGCTGTTCTCTATCTTCAGTGGGGATGGAGAACTAGAAATAGATTTAAAAAGCTAGAAGGATAATTCAAGAAAACATTAAGAGAAACTTTCTGATGGCAAATATAGTGCTGGCCCAAGTTCCATGAATGCAACTCATTTTTACAATTCTCCAGGCAGTGCTGCATCTCCCAAACCAAACTTGAGTCAGCTCCTCATTTTCTGGATCCTGAATGACTGCAGCAGCAGCTTCTTTCATCCTGATCAGAGGCCTACCCTGACCTTCCAGAAGAGCACTCAGACACTGGCATAAAGCAAACAGTTTGGTAGGGTTTATGAAGCAATCAGCTGTAAAAGAGGATAGAAAGCTATATTGTATTTCTCCACTCCATGCTGTGCCTCAGCTTTGTGGGCTAACGAGGAGAATATTAAAAGTATATATTTCATGTTAATTATGATAGGGCAAGAGGACAATTTGATTACTGTTAGCAGCTTAGTCTTGCCAACTGATCTACTTAGTAAGAAAATAAATAACCAGAATCTAATAGCCTTGGGGCAGCTTTAATTCACTCATGTAGAAAAATGATTTAATCCTCCTTACTTGTAGTCAAAACAATAATACAATTCACAAATGTGTTGTCAAAACAAACGTGATCATAATTAAAGACTACCCTTTCAGGGGATTTTATTTTATGGCATCCCATGATAAACATAATTAAAGTTCTTGGGAAGCTGGACACTTAAGCTGAGTTAGAATTAGCCTGTGAGACATCAAAAATGCTGCTGCTGAGGTCTAAAAAGGAACTTAGGGTCTGTGATAGCTGGAAACATGTGAGACTTGTATAAGCAACTCCTTTTCCCTGACAGTCTTCCCATCCCTCTTGTCAGACCAGAGCACAAAACATTCATTCTTGTGGGTGTCTTCCCATCAAGGGAATTATCTACGGTGGGGGACAATCTAAGCACTGAGAGTTCATGCTGGCTTACTACTGAAAAATTTGATCTTCATCCAACTCATGGAAAGCCCTCTCAACTGCAAATCTTACTCAGCCTCATCACTGTAAGACTTCCAGGTGTTGGAAAATGGACCTAAAAGGGACCCTTAGAGGTGCTGTCCATCGCTTGGCCTGAAGAAGAATTGTATTGTCATTCCCTTGACTCTTCTGAAAAGAAAGCACAGCCAACATTTTAAAGCCAACCTTTCCCCACTGTGCTGTCACAAAAGCTAGACAAATGTTTCCTACTACAATACACAAAAGGTCACCAGCTATTTTCTGGTTCTTGTTGAACTGATACCAGAAATAAGCTGCTAGCTGCAAGTCCAGCTAAGACTGGCCTTCCATCCCAAGAATGAAAGGGTTGTCAGAAAAAAGCAAAACAAGGAATGACTTCTCTGAGGAGCGAGTATGAGCCACAGAAAAACAACACCACTAGGTAAGGCCTTTTTAAAGGCTTTAACAGCTCAAGGAAATTTTCTTGTTCAGTTTCTTTTAATAAGCAGGATTGAGAAAATAATTCTTTAGAAGAAAAGAGCAATGCCTCTGCAGAAGAACAAGCCAAGCCCCCAGGAGAGGCTGGCTGTCAGAGTTGTCTTGCTGTCCAGCAGATACTCACAACCCAGATGCATGGAAAGCTGGCTTTCCATTACAAACTGTCATGCACATCTGCCACTCAAAGAACTGCTAGAGGTCCCTAAGCCACTGTGCTCCACAGGTTTCTCTTCTCAACCTTGCATAGACCATGAGCAAAAGTGAGTGATGGGGAAATTGAAGATAATCCTGTCCATACTAGATATTCTTTGGTTTGCCTTTCCTTTGCAGTGGCTGACCAAGGCTGAAAATCCGCATCTCTCATATTGCAGGCATTTTGGGAGGTTGTGGGCTTGTTCCTCATATGCTGCCTTTCCAGTTCAAACCTAAATCAACTTCTCTTCATCTAGAAGGACTTGGAAAGTGAGTGATTGTGACTGAATCTACATCTGAACCATGGTATTTAAGAATGTCCGGGTTTTGTTGTATTTCAATGGTGCGGGAACTTGTGTCTTGTCCCACTCGGTGGGTTGCGAGAGGGGTGAATCTTTTCGATTCCCCGACTGTTTGAGTATCGACAAAAGCCAATCTCTGCTCGGCAGAGCCGCGTGGTCGGTAGAGTCACGACAACGACCCAGAGGAACAGTCTGGCCAGCAACTTTATTAACTGGCGAATTCCACAAACGGACAAACTTAACGACCTGACGAGTTTAACGAACGAACAAAGGCGAATTGGCAATGGAGCTATTTTCTGGGGAACCTGATCCCAAACTTGCATATATATATTGGAAAAGCAGAGGAAAAGAGAAGCAAGAAAAGGAAAGGAGAAGAGAGGAGGAAAGAGAAAGAAAAAGTATCACCACCCTTGGATCCCGCGATGACGATGACAGACGTGGCAATCCTCCAGTGGTGGGTGTGCGCGCCCTTCCCGGGGGGGGGGGGGGGCAAGCCTTTTATTGGCTAATCCCCGCCTCCAGGTACGCCCCTTCAGGGCTTACGTGGTTATTGTTCTAGAAAGTTCTCAATCTTCTGCGCAGGCGCTGGGGGTGGTTGTGAGGGGTCTCTCGGGCTGTTGCAAGCCCCTTCCTCAGATAAACTCTGTGTGATCTCTGGCCATACATGGTCAGGTTTGGCAGAACCTGGAACCGCGCATCCTCCGACGCGCTCTCCACATCCCGCTCTTGCTCTCCCCCACCCCGTACTCGCCGACCTGCCGTCGCCATGCAAATAGCGCCTCAAATCGCCACAATGTTTGAGACATTAACTCTTTCAGTCTCTCGCAACTTGGTGTCACACAGATGTGTGGGATGTGGCAGAAAAAATACATAGTGTAAATTTCTGCTTTTGCTTTACAAGACAGTGTCTAATTATGCTGTACCTGGTTTTCAACAGTCAGTTACTAGTGTTTTCACACAACCAGAAGATTAACCACATGATGGGGATCTATTTCAGTGTCAATACAGCATAGTTAATGGTCCTAAGTCACAAAAATACAGGCTAAGATTTGCATAGCCCCTCCAGGCTCTCAAATGAAAACATTTAAGCTCCAGTGAAAGTCCCAGCCACATGTATTGAGTATGAAAGCAAAGGGGCATTAGTCTTGCATATTCAGTGTAATCACATCCTGCCATCCAATGCACAGTGCTGACTGTTCTTCAAAGCCCTTTTCAAGTACATACTTTACAATAGATCTGGTGTTGCTAGAAGCCTGGCCCTCCCTGCCCTGTGTTTGTCTAGCAAAGACACTGTCTGCTGTGCATTCTGTCTAGAAATCTCCAATACATAAAATTATTAGACTAAATTACCTTGCTGGTTTGCCAGAGCCTTTGACCGCTGCTGAGATTGGTTCTCGCTCACATCTCCAGCTTAACACCTCCATAATCCACTTCACTGTCTCACCCCTGTTTACCATGAAGAATCTTCAATATCCTTCAGAATCTATATTGCTGTCCCCTACTAAACTAGCCTCCTGACACTGCTCTTTCTTCTGCTAATAGTACCATCTCTGGTTGCTGAATTATCTATTCCTTCCATTCGCACATAACTTTCTTCTCTCATCTGTGAAAAGGCAGTTGCTAAGGTCTCCCAGCTGAAATACAGAAATATTCCACTTTCTCCTCTTTATTGTTAACCCATAAACCATGAAAGCAATGCCTTCTTAAAGTGCTTTTGCAAGTTATGAGTTGTGATTACTGTTAGCTGAGAAATGAGTCTGACAGCCAATATGTGCCCAAACATCGAAGTGATGGTTAATCTCCTTCAGTGTGCTCACCTCAGCTCTCAGAATGAAGGTTGCTCTGACCTCCTTTCTTTATGATGTTATATTTATCATGGATTTAACTCACTGGCTCATCTGCTTGGGATCTATCAATATTAGGCTTCAACCACCAAGCTAGTCAGGAGCTTCCCAGCATAGCCATATATCTTGAGAAATGTTGACTAATCAAAACTGGAGCTCTTCCTGCAGATTTTTCCCATGCCCAACAACATTTTCTGGGTTCTCAGTTCTTAAAGGAATCTGGTTTTGAAACCAGGAGCATGGATGTGATAATCAGGAAATGACTAACAGCTCATGGGCCAGGTGGGGGGCAGTGATTGCTAGATCTTTGTCTGGTTCACTAATGCTAGGAGTAAAACTTTGTCTTCACCAGTATCCTAGTAGCAGAATACATATACCATGGGGTGACTCATGCTTTTCTCTGTAGTTCTTTCACTTGGTATTACTAGACTGTCCAAAAGAAGCCAATATGAACACTGATGCTGTAACCCATTGCACTCACTGAAGATGGGGCAGACTGAAAGGTGAAGTCTCACCTGGGAAGTGCACAAAGTGTACTGTAATATTTATGAAGGGGGGAAAGGCGGTTTTCCTTATTTAAAAGAGAATGTTTTGAGTACTATTTTTTGTCTTTATGTGACAGGACAAAGACTGAAGTAGCAAACACTGCTGTGTCCAGCCCTGTCTATCCAGTAACACAATACAGGCATACACACAGACAAAACTGTCAGTGACAAAACATGGCTTTTAGGACTGTAGGATTTCTGCAGAGTGTTGCATACAGAGGGGTGGGCTGTGACAGGTTCCTTCTGATTGCAGTGGTGTTTACAACACCGTAAATTGCTTTGCTGTGATTAGCAGACACCTACCTGGTACGTGTTAAACTTGAAAGCTCCACTTAAACATGATTAGAGCCTCCTACAGTGCTTGGTGAGTTGGAGAGGAGCGGGGAAGCAGAACAGTTTGTCACTGTCAGGAGAAAGGGACAAGGTCTGCAGGTTCTCTCCCTGTAGATAGCTGTGTAATGCAAGGTATTGGAGAGCATAAGAAGGGGAATTGGGGAAGTAGTGTGGATACTGGGAATGGAGTAGGGGGCAAGTGGGACTCTTGACTTCCTTCCACTCTTAGGAGTACAGATAGTCCTCCCCAGTTGCCTGCTGTGTTCTGCAGTGCATGGGACAGTGTCAGTAGCTGATCCAGTGCAGCCCAGCTGTCTTTCTAGGTGTTCATGATGGCATGCCAGTCAGCAGTGAAAATTGACAAAGTTCATTTCTGCCCCAGAAGCAAGCTGTTCCATTTCCTGATAAAACCCTGTATTGTGGGTTAACCCTCGTGGGCAGCTATGCTCCACGGCTACTTGGTCACTCACTCCCCCCTGCAGGATGGGGAAGTGAATCAGAAAGATAAAAGTGATAAAAACTCATGGGTTGAGATAAAGAAATTTTAATAGGCAAAGCACAAGCTGCATGAACAAGCAAAGCAAAATAAGGAATTCATTCACTACTTCCCATCAGCAGGCATTCAGCCATTTCCAGGAAAGCAGGTCTTCATCATTCGTAATGCTTAATTGGGAAGACAAACACCATAACTCTGAATGCACCCCCTTCCTCCTTCTTTTCCCCTGTTTTTTTTTTTTTTGCTGTGCATGATGCCATATGGTATAGGATATCCCTTTGGTCAGTTGGGGTCAGCTGTCCCAGCCATGTTGCCTCCCAACCTCTTGTGCACCCCCAGCCTACTCATTGGTGGGGTCTTGTGAGAAGCAGGAAAAGCCTTGACTCTGTGTAAGCACTGTTCAACAGTATCGAAAACATCCCTGTATTATCAACACTGTTTTCAGCAGAAATCCAAAATATAGCACTGTATGAGCTGCTATGAGGAAAAATAACTCCATCCCAGCCAAATCCAGTACTCCCTGCTTCCTTTCTTGCCCATCTCAGCTGGGGCTGCAGCTGGGTAGTACCAGTGAGTACTCTCACACCACAGTGAGAGTGGCTGTGACAAATGAAGGGGTCTAGTGGTTGGGCTGCCTGGAAAGGAAGTTTGACTCTGTGTTTTCCTAATCAGCACTGATGGTAAACCTAACAAAGAGAGAGTCTGCCAGGCCTGGTTTCATTTGGAAAACACCTTCAATACATACTTTCTTTTCCTGTGCTTTTAGTTGTTTTTTTTATGCTTTCAGGCATGGATGTAAAAATTTTTTCCGTTCTTTTTCTTGAAGGTTGGCTTGCGGAAATGTTTATCCTGCTATTTATGTTGCTAGGCCTTAAAAATAATGAAATTTGACTTGAAAACTAGTTAAGTGTGTGCATGGAGTTTGTGTGTGTATGTCTGTGTGCATAGAGCGCTTCTTTGTCCCTCAGTGATATCTGCAAACCATTCAGTTTCTTTGGCCTGTCAGCCCTGTCCTGATGCAACGTCTCTGGCGTCATTCTCAAGGTCATGTTTTCTGACTGTTGGTACTATTTTCAGAGTACCCTGTTGATTCCCAACTGGTATGAAGTCTCCCCAGCATTTTACAGGTCATCCTCTGGGATGGGAATGCCACCAATCTTTGGTATTAAAAACAGAAGACAGTAATTCCCTGCCTGTGCAAAGATGAAGTATGAGACAAACTCAGGCAACGTGCATGCTTGTGTAGAGTTTCTTTTGCTGGGTAGCTGGGGCTTTTACGAATACAACAAGCATCACAGATAGGAAGAAACGGAACTTGTGGCCTGGCTTGTAGAACCATAGAATATCTCAAGTTGGAAAAGACCCATAAGGATGGTGATGGAGTCCAACTTCCTGCTCCTCGCAGGACTACCCGAAACTAAACCATATGACTAAAAGCGCTGTCCAGATGCTCCTTGAACAGGCTTGGTGCTGTGAACACTTCCTTGGGGAGCCTGTTCCAGTGACAGAACACTCTCTCAGTGAAGAACACTTTCCTAGCAGCAAGCTGTTTAGATATTGCAGCCTTGAAAAGCTATAGAGAGAAAAAACTCCCTTTTTGAATGTGAAAGATAGAACCTGGTCCCATCCACCCAAAGGAGCGTCTCTCCCACCATAAGCTATATAGAGAGAGATGGAAGCTATTAAAAGCCTTGCCTATGGCATACACTGTTCGTAGAATGTAATCTGCTTTGTCTGAGCCACATTCCCACAGCCTCAAAGGTTAATCCATCCGCTTTGCCATTTGACTGAAGCAAAAAGTGTACATGGTGATGTCAGTATCCTTGAACAAGCCATCAGCTGCATAAAGCCCTACTCCTAACTACCCAGCCCCAAGAAGTAAGGAACCTTGAGTTTGCTGCTAACTTTGAAATGTGGTGGAGAAAAAAAATCATACAGAGCATTTCTTTCTACAAACAGGGTTAGCTAGAAAAGGTTAGCTAGAAAAGGTTTCATTATCGTTGTTTGTGTTTGTTTATAAAATAGATGTGGACATGAATGGACATTGTCCTGATTTATTCTGTTAACTCATGCACTCCTATGCTTTGAAAAGGCTGGCTCATTAGTAGGAGAACACACAATTTGGCATAAGACAGTTTGCCCCAATGCATTTCAAGGCAGCATTACAGAAAGGTAACAGTGATAATGCCCCAGGGTGCTAATTTGGCAGCACACACATGATACTGCCAGGCAAGATGCAGGGTACTTACAGTATGATCATCCTTTTAGAAATAGCAAAGGACTTTAACTTGTGCTCCTGAGACACAAATCTGACTCATTTATGTGTCTTCTCTTGCCATTCAATCTTTTTGGAAATCATATATTAACTCACAGTTATGCTACATCTCTGCACCCTGTCCACCCAGCAAACTGGAGCAGAACAGGTTAATGGCCTTCTGTGCTATATTGAGATCCTTCTTTAATATGCAGTTCTGACTCATTCTCCGCTGCGTACAAAAAGACAATGGTTTCCACAGAATCAGTAATATCCAAAGTTTTTTTTTATGAAACACACCTACGGAGACATATTTTACTAACTTTTTTAGGAGAACACACGTTTTTGAAGACCACTGAAAGAAGGTGAGCTTCCTTCTGACTTCTGCTCTTTCTAAGATAAACAAGTAACTTCTCCCAGGAAAGCAAATCAGACTGGAGCCCCTATTTTATAAACATTTCTTTGCATTGTTGAGAAGTGAGATAGGAAAAGAAGAAATTTCTTCAGAGGTTTTTCTCCCTAAGAGGAAATAATTTCATCTTTAGTTCCCTCCCATTCTAACACTGCCATTTTCCAAAATGTTTTTATGGCAAGGGTTGAAGAAAAGAAAGTGAGTTCTGACTTTTCCTGTGCTAGCTTGGTGTGAGAGGAAGAAAGTGTTAGAAATGTGTATTGGGTTTACATGTCCAGGTTTTAGTAGTGAGGGGATGGGAGGGGCTGCAGGGGTGATGCCTGTAAGGAGGGGTTGGGGCTGCCCTGTGCTGGACTCATTGCAGAGCACAGCTGAGCCCCACAGCTGAGCCCCTCACCAAGTCAGTGGCACCTCTGGGAATGTAGTTAAGAAAGGGCAAAAAATGCTGCACAGCAGCTATGAGAGTGAAGAGTGAGAAAAATATGAAACAGCCCTGTAGACACCAAAGTGAGGAGAGAGAGGAGGTGCTCCAGGCACTGGAGCAGAGATTCCCCTGTAGCTGTGGAGGACCACAATGGAACAGATATCCACACTGCAGCCTGTGGAGAACACCACACTGCAGCAGGTGGAGATGATCTGAAGGAAGCTGCAGCCCATGAAGAGCCCACACCGGAGCAGACTCCTGGCAGGAGCTGCAGCCCATGGATAGGAGCCCACACAGGAACAGCTTTTCTTGCAGAAGCTGCAGCCCGTGGGGAACCCACAAAGGAGCAGTTCATGAATGACTGTATCTTGTGGGGAGGGATCCTATACTGAAGCAGGGGAAAAGTGTAAGCAGGAGGGGGCAGCAGAGAGGAACCATTATGGATTGACCGTAATCCCCACCCCCTGTGACATTTGCAAGGGAAGGAGGTTGAAGGGTTGAGAGTGAAGGAGAGAAGTGGAACATAACAAGAAGGGGTGGGATAGAGGGAAGATGTTTTAGTTTTGTCTTTGTTTCTCACCATCCTACTCTATTTTTGATCAGCAATAAGTTAAATTGAATTCTCAAAGTCAATTCTGTTTTGCCCATGATGCTAATTGATAAGTGATCTCCCTGTCTTTATTTCAACCCAGGAGGTTTTTAATCTTATTTTCTTCCCCTGGCCTGTTAAGGAGGCAGAGTGAGAGAGTGGCTGGGTGGGGGTCTGGCAGCCAGCCAAGGCTAACCTGCCACAAAAGGAAATAAAAATTCTTGCTTTCCAGTATTGCTCTTCTTGATAAAACCCTCTTCCAAAGGTTTTGGAGTGCCTGTATTTCCTAGCTATTATCAGCATGTGTTCATAAAATTCTCTGTTGGTGCTACCAGTCTGCAGCTCCCAGGTGGAAAGCAGAGGAGATAGCTTGACTTTCTGAAGAACTGCAGTTCTTAGCCGGGTACGATGGGATACTTCTGTCAGTCTGATGCATATCTATGTCCACGTTCTAGACATCTTAACTTTCTGCCAGTCTGGACTCTCCATCTGTTTTGCAGTTCTCTGTCTCATGGAAGAAGAATAGGCCATAAAGACGTGTGTTTGGTCTTCCTGTTGACTATTTCAGCAGGACCAACAGGAAGGTAGGGGAAAATTATGAAGAAACCAGCTAATGAAAGGGTTTGTGAGTGAAAACAATTCAAAGAAATCTCACAGGGTTGTGCAGTAACTGCTTGCAGCTTAGGACCTGCTGTGCATAGAGTCACAGCAGACTACTGTGAGCTGGCACAAAAAGAAGGGTCAATGGAGGACTGAACAGGGACATGGCAGGAGGGATTTTTCTCACACAGAAACACCTCTATTTCAAACTTGGACAGTAAATGTGTCTCTGTGAAGAGGCCTCCATAATGTACAGGAGAGAGAGTAAGTTTGGTTTAGGAGGAGGACTGGAAATATTTGTTTGGTATTTAGCAAAGTGTGTTAGAAGTGGATATGGGACTTTGGGGCTTTCGGTCATTTACAGGATACAGATAGTCTGCTGTTCATTTTCAGTTTTGTATCTATAGATAAAATAGTCTCTAAGTTTTAAGCAAGAGCAGACAATATTACTAAGTTAAAATGACTTGATACCACACACTTTGGCCAGTATTTAAAATGAAATTCTAGATGTAGGGAAGGTCTCATTTATTTCCATATTCCACTTGGGTTGAGATCACCACCAAAATTTTAATTAATAAACATTTCTGGATAAAATAAACTTGGATATTCCAAATGGCTTATCAATTTGAGGACAGAAATTCTACAAACAACCTACCAATAACATTTCAGCTCATATGGTCACCACTATTATACTCATGGCTCATCCAGGCTCAGTTTCTCCCCCATGTTCCAATAAGAGCTGACAAGAATTGGCTCTGAGCAGGAGAAGTGAGCTTTTGAGGAGTTTGTGAATTAGTTGAATTCATGGCAGATTTTAGACATATCAAAGCTGTGAGCTGTTATTGAGAAGGAACCAGAGCAGCTCTGAATGGATATCTGGGATCCAAATTTTGTGCCCATCTTTCATTTGGCTTTTCCTCGTGGTAGAATTTTGGAAGCGGAATAAAAATGAAAATTAAAAATGTGGGCATACGGGTCTGATTCTGTTCATACTTGCCCCCCTGGAAGCACTAAGCCTGTCAAAGGCTGCCTGATCTTGGAAGAAAGAGCAATAGCTCAATCTGCAGACTGCAGAGTGTTCCCAGGTCACAGAATTGTTTGGAGGGTCTTGTTTTCTACCAAAACCTATAACTTTCTATTTGTAGTGACTGAGCCAGCACATACCACAGTGGGCAGAGGAACTCCGTGGACATTAAGCCCAGAGGACAGCTGCAATGCAAGGACATTTTGTCATTCTGAACCTAATGACTGCTGGGTCACTGCTACTGGGGAGGAAGTGGGGTTGCAGTCCAGAAATGCTGTAGAGCTTTAATAAGTCTTGTTGCTATACCCTGTATAGATGCATTGAACTGTGCTAGGTAGCCTAGGAAGGAAAAGAAAATGATATGATATTAAAGATCCTCAAAGAGGAGGCAGCTTCATTGCAGGAACTAAGGCAGTTACATAAAGATCCAATGCAATGGACCAGGACTTGATCAGGACCATGACTTTCCCTTCCTCCCTGGAAGCAGCACTGACTGCTCTTGGTCAAAAGCCAAGTGTGGATTCCTGCTCTCTGTACATCTTGTCCTGGTGTCAACTGGTCGGTATGGTGTGGTGATAGAGTCTTTCTGCTGTTGTTCTGCCAAGGCAAGTATGCAGCTCAGTTTTAGGAGTCTCATAACATGGCTGTGACACATGCTTGTGTAAAATAAGGAGTGCCATCAGTGCCACGCAAAGAAGCCTTCTTGAAATGAGAATCAGCTGGAGGAAAGATTTTGGAGAACTCTGGTAGTCTAGACTTCAACTTTTGCTGCCAGCTCTACCCCATTTAGATAGTAAACTCTTGAGGGGGGACTACTGCCCTGTGACACTTTATGCACAGGCCTTAGCCTGGGGATCCCATAAACAGCCTACACTAAAACATTTTTTCCTTTCAATTCCCTCCAACACTGGAGGAACAACAGTGTTCATCTGCTTTTGCAGAAAAAAGGAAAATACAGGCTGTAAAGGTCCTTGAAAATAAATGCAATAAACTAGGGCCTTTGCAGGACTCCATCTAATGCAGAGACAGTCACTGGCTATATCACGGGTGATGTGGGTGCTGTTTTGCAGTGATTACCTTCAAGAAATACTCAGGCACTAACAGCAGATGCAGACATTTTTACAAGAGGTAAAGCTGTATCTCCTCCTGTCTTTGAAATGGAGCAGGGATGTAATTTATTGCTGCGGTACCTATCCCTGCTGTTCTAATTAAGACCTTGTAAGCTTTCCTATTATAAAGCCCATTTTTCAGATATTTAGCAAGAGCTGAACTCCAGTAAATACTTGATCCAGCAAATTTGCCTTCTGTCTCAAATCTCAGGATGTACAGACTAGGCACAACTAGTTTCCCTTAGTGCATAAGTGCTCATAACTCGTTAACAACCCTGCCAGAAATTTTTATCATAACTCGTTAACAACCCTGCTCAGTCACAACCCTGCCTGCACATCTGGAATCCTCACACCCCGCTTGGTGCCTAGTTGGCTCTATGCACTCTCACCTGCATCAAGCAAAATTGACTAGGCAAGGATTTTTTGTACTTTCTGAACCTTAGCTTGAAATTGTTCAAGTTTCCTTTCTCTCTATTTCTTCTTCACGCACAACCCATTCTCTGGAATTAAACCTTTTTTTAAAGTTAAGATTTAAAAAAAGCATTTGGTGCCTAGAATCTCCACATTTACAGCCATCTTGGAGACACTATTTCTGAGCCAGCTTTGCCAAAAGATCTGTTATCTTTAAAAATATATTAAAAAAATTATGATCTTGTTCCTGCTTTGCAAGTGTAATAGCTAATCTTTTAGCATAGCCAACAACCATGGGCATTTATATATGGTGTAACCAATGCCTGATTCTTTTATGTGTTTTCCTCTCCCTTTTGTCCGAGCTTGGTTTGGCACAAATAACACTTCTGGTTCACCTGAATGCCTGATTACAGGGCAATGAGATCCTGGTATGGAATTTGTCATTAAATTGGTCAAAACATTTTGACTGAATTTTTAAAGAGAAAGATATGTTTGGATTTAATCTCTCTTTTATCTGAACTTTTTATTTGACCTTAATCTGAGTAGGAAAAATGTTTTGCATTAAAAAGAGCCATCTTAGAAATGGTTAAAATGAAACTGTACTTCATTAGGATTGCCTGAGGCTGAGGCTATGTAATATTCTATGGCATACAGATGCCTTCAGAGAGATAATATACGTGCTTTTCCTTCCTTTAATTTGTGCTCATATATGATGGAAGAAAGAGAAGTGAGATTGCTTGCTGTGGCTAGAAGTTGAAACTACTTGTGCTTGAGTGTGTCATAGTCAATATTTAAGTTTGTCTTTTTCTTTCTTGTTCAATTTAAATTAATTTAGGCTGTCACCAATACAGATTTAAAGAAAGTAGATAGTACATATTCATCTAAATATTTTAGGCATTTTCATTCTTTAATATCCTTAATAGGTGGGCAAGTACATACAAATCAACTTTCTTCCCAGCAGCCTGTCAGCTAGTTTATATGTGAAAATGGAAACTTTCAAAGACAACTGATCATAAAAGCTTTTGCAGTGATCTGGCTGTGCTGAACAAGTCTTGCTCAAGTGTAAAAAATATAGTTAGCATGTACTTGTATAAAAGGTGCAGTATTAATTTATTCCTTATAGGGTATGATGCATATATATTTTGTGTATAGTACATTGTACTCTGGATATATACAATAGCTTTTTCTGTATTATATGCATAAAAATATACACACACAATATGTAGTACTTAATATAGATAGTATAAAATAACGTATAGTATAAGGGCCATGAACCAGTCAGTGCTAGTGGTGCAAACACTACAAGATGTGTAATAGTTCTGGTGCATCTGAGGTTATGTGTCCTTTGCCTCAATCCATCAGGCTGTCCAAGACCTCAGTAGGGCCAAGGTTTCCAGAAACCTGAACAGTGTCCACCCAGTGTTTGGGGAGAATAATGAAGCCCAGTTTTCTGCCAAGAGTCATGACTATGTATTTTTTTTGAAGGTTTCAACCCCTTTTTTTAAAAGAATATTTGGTAAAGGATATCTATGTACATTAGAATAACATTTTTTCTTCCATCAGCAGTTACTGCATTCATCCAATCAAAACCGAAATTTGTGGAGATGAGGAAGGACTGTTTTTATTCTTGCTGATGTTCTTGTAGCAGGATTGCTGGGATTACTGCATCTTCTTTGACTAGCTGGAACTATTATCACATTGCAAATGTGGGTTTTCCCCAAAACCTTATAAAAAAAGGTTCCACACTCCTATCTGTAAAGCCTTATGAATCCAGATTTAGAGATCTTGGATAGCAAAACAGGTAAAGCATTAACGAACAGCTGAACTGTTCTCAGTTTCTTCAGACTTGTAGAAAAGTCCACTGTTTAAAGAGGAATAATATTTTCTGAGGTTTCTGGTGATATTTCTCCAGATGAAAACGTTTATTTTTAATTGTTTTATCTGATGTTTTTAAATGTTTTATCTGATGAAAATTATTTCATTAGATGAAAATGTTTATTGTCACCAGGCACCCTGTAAGACCTTTTAAGAACTGTAGCAAATTTCAGAGATTATTCTCATCAGGTATTTGTTATGCAACATTGGCATTAGGGTGGAAATGGAAAACAAACCCAACCATTAAATTTGAGAGCTGATGAAGGAGGGTTTCCTGAGGTGTTGCACATTGCAGTTCACAGAAAGTTTGGACTCCTTCCAATGGTTGTATGATATCTGCTTCCAGCCACTCCGAAGTTGTTGCTCTCATCAGAGAATCACAGAAGTGTTTAGGTTGGAAGGGACCTCTTGAGATCAACTGGATCCTCTTTCTTTCCCTTCTTGAAGATAGGAGTGGCATTTGCTTTCTTCCAGTCCTTAGGAACCTCTCCCTTTCACCATGACCTTTCCCAGATAATCAAGTGTGGCCTTGCAGTGGCACCAGTTCAGCTCCCACAGCACTTGTAGGTGCATCCTGTCAGACCTCGTGGACTTGCATATCCAGTTTAACTGTTGCCTAACCTGGCTCTCCTCCACTGAATATAAGTCTTCCTTGCTCCAGAGGAGCAGAGAGTCCAGAGACAAGACTTTCGCTCTTGTCTCACGGGCCTGGGGTTCCTCAATGCTGGTCTTACAAGTAACGCTGAGGCAAAGAAAGCGTTGAATACCTCAGCTTTTTCCATGTACTTTGTCACCATGGTCCCTCCTCCATTTAGGGGAGGAGCCACACGTTCCCTAGTCTTTCTTTTTTCTGTTGATGTACTTGTAAAAGGCCTTCCCGTTGACCTTCACATTCCTCACCAGATTCAATTCTATATGGGTTTTGGCTTCGCTATCCCCATCCCTACACAATAAGACAGCACCTCCATACTCCTTCCAGGTCACCTGCACCCACTTCCACCTCTTGTATTCTTCCTTTTTATGTCTGACTTCAGTCACGGGTTCCTTACTTATCCATGCTGCTTTTGCTTCGTTTCCTGGTTTTCAGGATGGCTCTTTTTAGAGTTTCAGGGTAGACCCTTGAATATCAACCAGCTGTCATGGGCCCCTCTTCTCTCCAGGGCTGTATCTTTTGGGATTCTTCCAAGCAGGTATCTGAAGAGGTTAAAGTCTGTCCTCCCGAAGTCCATGGCTGAGGCCCTACTTTTTGTTTTGCTCCCTCCTCTTAAAATCCTGAACTCCACCATCTCATGGTCACTCCAGCCAGGATTGCTCCCAGCTTTCACATCCACAACCAGTTCTTCCTTGTTTATAAGCATCAGGTTCAGCAGAGTACCTTTCTTTGCTGGTTCCTCAAACACGTGTATTAGGAAGCTGTCACCAAGGCACTCTAGCAATCTTCTAGGTTTGTGCTCTTTCCAGTAGATGTTGGAGTGGTTAAAGTTCCCCATGAGGACCAGGGCCTGTGAATGAGAGGCTTCTTCCAGTTGTTTGCAGAAAGCCTTATCTACTTCTTCTTGATTAGGGGGTCTCCAGCAGACACCGACTACAAATTCACCCATGTTATTCTGTCCACTAATCTAGACCCATCCGCTCTAGCCTTGATTCTGACACATCCCCAGGCAGGGCTCCATGCATTCTGACTGCTCTCTCACATAGAGGGCAACTCTCCCTCCTTGCCTTCCTGGCCTGTCCTTGCTGAAAAGCCTGTATCCATCCATCACAGCACTCTAGTAACATGCATTATTGCACTACATCTCCATAATCCAATGAGGTCATAGCCCGATAATCGCACACAGACTTCTAATTGTTCCTGTTTTTTCACCATGCTGCCTGCATTACTGTAGGACATTTCAGAGCATGCCGATTCCCCAGAACAGGCATGAGAGCTTTTCCCATAAGGCTGTTCTGCAGGCAGTTCCTTCTTTACATGCCTATGCTTGAAACGACCTCATTTCACCTCTATTTTTTTGATTGCTATCTCCCTTCTGTTCTAGTCACCCTGGGCCCTTGGTTTTCCTACCTCATCCACAACTCCTTCACTTGTTATTTGAGGAATCTCTCTCCGACACCATCATTCCTAGTTTAAACCTCTCCTTATCAGGTTGGCAAGCCTGTTGGCAAAGATCCTTTTGCCCCACCTTGTCAGGTGCATCCTGCCTCTTCCAAGCAGTTGTTGACCTTCAAAGATGGTCCCAAGGTCATAGCCACTGAAGTCCTGCTGCCAACACCACCTGAACAATCACTTGTTGATCTGTAGGATCCATCCAGTCTTCCTCAAGCCCTTGTCCCTCACCAGCAGGATTGAGGAGAGCACCGCCTGGCTCCTCATGCCCTTGATCACTGCCACCAGAGGCCTGTAGTCACTTCCCAGGTCACCCCCAGCAGTGCCTACATAGAAGAGCAGCCGCAGGTAATAGCTGGATGAGCTTCAGTAGCCTCTACACATCATCCCGAATTTGAGCCTCCAGGAAGCAGCAAGCCTCCCTTGCTGACAAATCAGGTTGGGAGTCTTCACCACCTGCAGTAGAATCTCCAACCACTATCACTCACTGCTTCCTTCTAGTGGTCCTGAGTGGCTCAGACTCAGCTGCAAGAAAAGATCCATTTGGCAGCACTCCCAGCTCCTCATCAGCAATGAGGACAGTGAATGTATTCTATAGCTGCAAGTCTTCAGGTGGGGCAGGTCCTTCGTCCTGATGTGAATAGTCACCAGCTTCCAGCCTTCATCATGGCAGGATTTTTCACTTTTACTTCATAGGCACAGGCTCTTCCCGCCCCTCTGCTCCAGCTGAAGATCCAGGCTCTTGAAGCTGCAGTGTCTTAGACATGATCTGGCTCATCTCTTTCTCATCTTTTCTGATGCTGCGTAGTATGGTGACCTTCTCCCCCAGCTCTTTCACTGAGTTAGAGTTGAGCACTCAGATGTTTTTGTATAGCTGAATGGAGTCCCATTGCTGCAAAGAAGAATGCCATCTGCAGAAACACTGCAGATGCCAATATATGCACTCCCTTTTCTGGGCATAAGACTGGTGGGAGGTGTTTATTTTCTAATGAAAAAATGCAGAAGTTAACATCTTCATGGTGACATTCGGAAGGCTTGTTAACCAAGGTGCTTTGCTGCAGTTGGAACTATACTTACCCATACAAAAATTATTTCTTTTGTTGCTGTTACTGTGTTTATGTCCTCCATGCTGTTGGATTTTTTGAAGCTAGTCAGTGGTATATATTTCTGTAAAGCTAAGTCTGTCTGTTTGTGGGTAGTGTTATATGAAAGATATGGAGCAGGGCTTAGTTGGGCACTTCTTCATAAAGAAAAGATTGCAAAACATGCCAGTGCTTTCCCTCTCTGGACTGATCTAGCAAGACCAGATGAGGCTGTGGAGCAATGCCAAAATTACAGGAGGTAGTACCTGCTTGCCTGAAAACATAAAAAGAAATCAATCCAAGGAAAGAGACTGCAGCATACATGGGAGCTATTCAAGGGCACATCTGGTAATGACATCATGGGGGTGGGGATTGTCCAGTGAGGGTTCTGATGTGCAATTCTCAAACCCAGATGGGATTAATTTAACCACTGGCTGACGATTAAGCCCATGCTGTCTTAAACAGAGCTAATTGCTTAATTTCCTCTAAGCATTTTGAAATATCTGTCATTTTTATTTAGAATTTGTTTGGTAGTTTAGGTTACAAATGAGACCAGCTAGACCTGGCTATATCCTTCAAGATGAATTACTGAGTGCTTTCTTTTGTACTGTAAATCACTTGCAAACAAGTACAATTTGTGTGCCGGTCTCCTTTCTAAGTGTATGGCATTTTTATCAGTTTTTTCCTGGGTCTTGATTGAATCCATAGGCCCGGTGTTAACTACTTCACATTCTCCATGCAAAAGTGAATTAAAAATATAACGGAAATGTGAGTGCATTTCTGATGTGCATCACTCAAGTTACAATGCATGTAGCTTGGGGAGATTCAGAGCTGTTTTCACCAATAAATGAACTCGTATCTCACTACTGGTGGGCAACAAGAAATGTAACAAGGCTCAGAGAGGAAAATAACTTTCTGTACTGCTACAATCAACACCAGAGTTAAACAACAGGAAACCAAGGAAAAAAGTCCTTCCTGTAGAACTCATCCTCTCTCTTCTCTTCCAAATGACTCCTGTTACTTCATGCAAGTGAATCTGCTCTACAGTACTTCATTTTTATCTTCCTGATACAGCTGGAGATATTTTTTAATGTAATTATCTTGTTAGTGGATAAGCAAAGTGTTTTTCCCAAGCTCACACAAATTATGGCAAAGCAGGGCATGGAGCCCACATTTGCAGATGTATGAAAAAGACCTAGTATCCTCAGAGGACTCTTTCCACCCACCTTGGTACAAAACCAACCATATTTAGGAAACTAGAACATGAAAGAGTTCTCAGTAGGAAAGAGACTGAGCAGATAGGCTGACATTTTGCTTTCCTGAAATCCATGAGTGAATTTTCGCTATACTGTAAAGGGGACAGGTTCTTTTTGACACTGATGGCATACCGAATCTAATAACACTTTAATGGTTTCCTCCAACATCCAGTGCAGTCAATGGAAAAGCTTTCAGTGAGATTGAGTCCTTTTGTTGGCTGAGGTAAGCATTCTGATCTAGGAGTGTTGGTTCCTCTTCCTGTCTTGTACAGGGAAGGTGTCTGAGATAGGATTTCCCTATACAAGGGCAATTGAAATCTCTTAGCCTTCTATTTGCAAATCTCAGTCTCATTGTTACTGGGAATCATGTCTAAACAAATAATCGCAGTGACTCACAGTATAAGAATCCTTTACATTTCTATAAATTTCAGATGAAACTGTAGGTGAAGAGGGCTTCAGTAAAGAGTCTGACACATCGCAAACAGAGAAGATGAAGAGGAATGAAAACTCACAAGTTAAAAGCAAGTATGCTCAGATTTACATTGAACACACTGCAAGAAGGTGATTCCATGTTAGTAGAACACATCATATGCCACTGCAGTACTCACAGCAGTTAACGCAGCAAGACAGAAATGCCTCTTCTTACATTGTTCTTTGAGATGTGAAATTAGACATTTCACCTACTTTGAGTTAGAAATACATTTGCGGCCAATGCCAATTTACATTAAATCATTCTCTTTTTTTAGATGGGTTCACCGGAATGTTTGTTGATATTTTTGGCCTCATTTGAGGATGTTTTCTGAGCTTGTTTTTTCCTTTCCAGGAAGTGTAAAATATATAAATAGATATGTAAGTATATAACTATATATAATAAATGATGAATACAAATATAAATATAAATACAAATATTAGTACATACGTATTGGGGATATCCATATAGCCCTCTAGAGGAGTTTTCATGTAATTTAATTTTTAAAAGATTTCTAGCCCAAGTACTTATCCATTTTGTTGACTTCTAGAATTGGAAAATTTCCAACCTCTTGTCTTGCTCCTGTCGATCTCAGAAGAGAAACAATACCATTATTCCAGATTAATGTAAATTCCCCACACAAATGAGAACTGATTAATTGCAGCCCCTCTGATGTACAGCCTATATCTGGTCACATACGTTTTCATCACCAGCTGGAGGAAGAGATGGTCAGCAAGTTCTGCAGCCACATTGCCGTACTTCGTCTGTCTCCTGCAACCTCATTTAGCGCTGTCCGGAAAGCTTTCTTAATAAGGAGATTTCTGAGCTGGTAGCTAAACAACCATTAATTGAGCTGCTCTGCACCTCACTGTCTCAGCACTATCCAGGTGCAGAAACAAGAGATCAGTAGGAAATTCCAGCCCTTGCAACAGAGGCAGTCAGTGGGACCTGTCTCTGAAGAGCAACTAGGATTTCCCTTCCCCCTTTTGGGCTGCTTTGGGATTTTCAGATCTTTTCTCTGGTGAATATAAAGAGTTTACCGATTAGCCTAGGAGCCCCTTTGAGTCCAGCTTGTCTTTAGAGTGAAGTGGAGTTTCTCTCCCACACTGAGGCTGTCACTTAGACTGAGTGGAGGGGAAGAAGCTGGTACAGTTTTCAAAGCTGTATTCCTTGGAGAGTCTGGACTTGTATACAATCCATAGTTGGAGACTGGAGATGGGAAGAGTGTGTTTTAATACACTTACTCTTTTTCCTCTGCCTCTTGTCTGCAAGACATTTCTAGGCTGGGAGGGATGTGGGAGAGGTCCCACTGAGACTGAAGGGCTGATCTGGAGAGCTGTGAGCTGTCTATGGGGCATCTATCATCATTTTCATCTTCTGGCCTAAGAATTTTGATGTCCTTTGTAGGCAAAGGAGGCAAAGACAAAGGCAAGTACTCTGTGGAGGTAGCTAAGCCTGTCCTGTACCTGAGAGGGGACCCTTAAGTGTTTCAAAAATCAGCTGGTGCAGGTGGTCAACTCATAAAACAACTAGATGAACTCCTGTTTCTGCTACTAGCTATATGGGTGGCCCCGCAAGTCTACTTCTGTACCTTGCCTCCTTGATTGTTGGGCCCAAGAAGCCTATGCCGGTCCTCGTTCAACGCTGTGCCCCTGCTATACTGTCTTTCTACAATGCTGAGAAAAAGCACACCTGTAGATTTTGGTGCAGGGATTGGAGACATGGTTTCTCCCTGTGTCTTGTGCTATGGAGCTAGTCAAATACTATCATCCTCAAGCACTTATTGAATGCTTTCCTACCCCTTGGAAAAGCTTCTGGAAGAAGCAGGGTTAGCAACATACTGGTGAGTCAGAAAAGTGCTGGTAAGCAAGGATGGACATGCTTCAGAGATGAGTGTTCTGACCAACAGGTAAATGCACAGGTCAATGCACTGCAATGCCCAATTTTTAATGTACGGTGAACACAGCTGTTCATTTTTTGGTTGGATCAAAATTAGGTCTGACCTGTACGTTCCCAAATGATTGTGATAGAGGCAGCTTTGAAAATGCAAGGAAGAAAGTGTTCAGAGACCTTGCCAGCCTTGTCTCCAAGGTGTAAAGAGTTTCCTCTCCTTTTGATGCTAAGCTTTGTCTCACAATGTTGAATACATCAGCACATTTTAAGTCTGCAAAGCCTGGCTAAGCCTGAGTGACCCAACACAATGTGATCACAACCCCTTCTACTTTAGCTGGGTAAGTTAAAGAGTGTAGCTGACTGAGCCCGATGTTGGCTCCTTCACTGTTAAGAGCTCTTGTGAGGAAAGCTAGAAATAAGGGCCCTTTTCCCTTGGGAACTACTTCTAAGCTGAAGCTTTACTGCAGTTCCCTGCCTGCCCCTCTTTTCCCTTGGGAACTAGTTTTAAGCTGAAGCTTTACTTCAGATCCCTGCCTGCTCTCTACATCATAACTGTGCAGCAGCTACACCTGTGCCTGGTCTCATACTTCCTCTGTCCTGACCGTGACACAGACCCAAAAGCTTGGCTTCCTGGTTTGAGCTCAGATGTGCCTCTTCACTACAGAAATGCTGGTTGATCAGTGGACTGTATCTGACCTTCACCAATGTCTCTGGCCCTGATCCTTATCTGTACTTGCTGCTCTGCATCCTGGCTTCTTGTTGGTGAGGTACCTGCTCATGCCTGCCTCGTTATTGTGCTCTGCTCTCAGCTCACTTTCCTTTGAAGAGCAGCCTCCTTGTTGCTTCCTGGCACAAAGTTGTCAATTAATATTAAGTATAAAGATAAAATAGATCATATGTTTTCTTCTCTAGTATGTGTTAAGGACTGTTAAGGATATTAGATATGAAGGGATAATTAGATATTATCTAGATATTAGATATTAAGGGATGTTATGAGTGGCTGCCTCTTCCAGATGCTCTGGCCCAGGACCCTCCTGCCCAAGGCCTTGCTGGAGCCCAGCCTGGTGCCTGGGGAACTGGGGACTCTGCCCAGTTTGAGGGACATGGCTGCTGCTTGCCGGTTTGCAGGTTCAGCCAGTAGTGAAGCTGAGCACATATACCAGAGACATAGACACACACACAGATGCCCACAGAGACACACAGAGGACACTGACATGGCTGGTCACACGCACTACCACAGAAGAGGCACTGCCTTCAACAGCAGCCACATACAGGACACACATAAACACAAGGACAGACAGCCAAGTCTCCTCCTCCTCATGGGCTGATGGAGACAGAAGGTCACTAGTGCAGGCACACACTCATGACACTCTCCAGGTTCACAAGCACATGCATGTTCGTGGATATCCCAAGTACCCTCACAACCTTGAGAGCTGACGTAAGACAACATAAGGGGTGCCCACCCAGCACCCCTGCCCCAATCCCAGGCCCCCTTAGCTGCCCCACTGGCCCCTGACTCGCCAGCTGGTCCAGCTTGGTGCTCACTGCAGACACACAGCACTCACACACCTGTCCCACAGGCACCCCACACTCGCAGGTCCCCCCTGCCAAATACCAGCATAGATCCTCCACCCACCTGATACCCCAGTCCGGACTTGAGGCTCCCCTGCTCACCCGCTGGTCCAGTTTGAAGATTGCCAGCAAATATACACTACACCCTGCATGCACAGCAGGTTTGGGAAGATACAAACACTCGCCCCCTCCCGCAGCTGGCACCAGGCACATGGTCTGTGATCCACAGCCCAGCTCCAGCTGCCAATGCTAAGCCCCTCAGTCACACCAATCCCCTCAGCAGCTGGTTTTGGGAACACATACCATTCCTGCCCTAGTGGCTGGAGGTTAAAGACCCGCCTTGCTCCAGTCACTGGCACTGAGACCCGCCCCTCGCTCCAGTAGCCAACACCACAGGCCAGGGTGGCCCACACCCCCAGTCTGATGCCAGCAGCTGGCACCCAGTCCTCTCACACTGATCCCCCAGCAGCTGGCACTGAGTCCTTGCAGCACTCACATGCACAGGATAGAAAGTGAGATTATGCAGAGAGGTAGTTAAGAACAGACTGCAGTGATTGGGCTCAGCTAGACAAGTGTACTGATCAGCTGCAGTTCACAGGTGACCAGCCCCTTTGGTACCCTTGTCTGTCTGCCCCACCTCTTTGTTCTTCCCTGCTCCCTCTTCCTCTGCACATTGCCTTCTTGGCTGGCAGAGTCCCAGTGACCCCCTCCAACATCCTGGACCCTCATGTTTGCATCCTTATCTGTTGCAAAGTTCCAAGTTTGCCTGCGGTTTCTTGATAGCCCATCAGTTAGTGTCACTGACCAGGTTTGTTTCTGGTTATTGTCTTCGGTAATGTTAATTGCTCAGATTTTATGATTCTGATTGTCTCCCTCCCTTTCCTTATTGTCACAGCTGAGAAAATAAACATTCTCACACTCCGCATATCCTCACTAATTAGTGTGACGGACTAGGTTTGGTCTTATTATGACTACCCTTATCATTCATCAGTCAGGTTTCTGTCTCTGTATGTTCTTATTTATGGCTCCTTTGACTAGATACCCTTAAAGGAGAAGACACTCTCCTTCCGCATACCCTTATGATATGTAGTTGAATGTCATTGGAATTACCCCAGGGAGGTTTGTTGAGATAAACTTACAGAGAATACTGTTAACTACTAGCTTTAAAAAAAGAAAAAGAAAGGTAAAAAGATTGTAAGGCAATTGGAGATGAGTCGTGGGACAGCTTTTTTCTGCTGTGTTAAAACCTTATTGTCATTTTGTTTGGCAAAGCCACATGTCTTCAGTTCTACAAGTAATTTCATTTTAATTTGCTTTTAAATTCACAGCTACCAAAACCTTGCTTTGATATAGACTTTGGGAAACTCAAATTGAGGGGAAAGGTCAGCTTTACAAAACCCTGAGTAATTTGGCAGTGATCAAAGCTTCATATATTTATTCTCTGCTTGCTCCAGTTTTATAATAAATGGTTCTTTTTAGATTTAACAAGCTTTTAAAAAGTGGAAAAATTCTCAAGCATTTTTTTCTGTTTGTTTTGTAAAATGTGAGACTTTCATTAAAAAAATCCTCTTTAACTTAGTTAATTGGACACTAAAGCTTCCCAGTGGAATAACTCATACAGAAGTTCCTTGGAAGTGCAGTAACAAAAAATTAATAGGAATTGGCCTTTCGCTTTGCCTATCCTCCAGATTCAATAAATTCAAAATGAACTGACTGGAATATGCTTTCCTATACATGGTCTTCATCCCTTCATCCCCATCTGGACAGCTGGGTGATGATCTTTGATACTTATTTATCTGCATGAAGCTGGAAGAAAATGTCACTTTCCTTGTACAATCCTTGAAGGGGAAAATGTGTAATTTCAGTATTCTACTTGCTTCAAATTGTTTACCAGAAGGGAGTTGATGGGAGTTGGATCTATGAATGCAGAGGAGACAGTATTGCAAGAAAGGGTAAATCGAACGGGATCTACTGAAGTTTTGAAAGGGTTAGAAATGAAGGGAATTTCAGCTCTGCTCCCATCACAAGTCTTTGCCTAGTCAGGAACATTTTGTAAGCATACAGTCTCATTTCTCTTCAGCCTTGGTGAATCAAGCAAGGATCTCATGCTTCCCACTGCCATGATAAGAGTAGAATTGTACAGAGACATCCCACCTCTCAGTCCTCTCAGTCACACTATGCCAGGAAGAGAGGCTTTGTGAAAGAAACAATAAGTTGGCAACACTGTCTCTTCCCCCAAAAACTCTTTTCAGAAATTTTGTCTGAGCACAAGTGCTTGAAAAGTTTTGTGTGTCTGGAGAAGTGGCTACCAGTTCAATAAGTTCTTAAATGAGTCAGTGTTTCTGGTTACTCCATCTTCTCTTGGTGTGTCAGAGTAACTGGCAATGTTTGACCTGACTGTTGTGTGGATGAGTACAGGAGTAATTAAATAGCAGCAGCAGATCTGTGTTATCCTGGTACATGGGAACAAGCTTTTTTCAATGTGGTCATTAATCAGGACTCACTTGAGCACCTCTGCAAAACCAGCCCACTGTCCCGAATGCAGGATTCAGCAGGAAAGACAAGAGGTACCAGCAAAGTTGAGTGACATCCTTGAGAGCTGTGTGCATAGCAAATGTCATCAGCCTGCCTATCTGTATCTCTGCATCTCAGCAAGGTCCTGGGTGGGTGTGCCCAAGGATGGGAATGGCTGGCCTAGGACAACTCAGTTGTCCTGGTGACTGTGAAAAGGTTTCACTTTAAGTATTTGCAAATGTGTTACTGGGGCTGATACTATAACTTCTTCAATACTGACTGGGACTAAGGGGCTAAGTGAATCCTCAGCAAGTTTTCAGACAATACAAAACTGGGAGGAGTGGCTGATACACCAGATGGTTGTGCTGCTATTTGGAGGGACCTTGACTTCCATAGGTACTAACACAGGGGTGGCTTGTGCAGGCCCTGTGTGGGCAACACCAACTCTTCTAAGTAGCAAGCTGGCTACTTTTATAACAAGGCAGAAGGGCAGAGCCTCATGTTGCCATTGCTTGTTTTCATCAGTGTTGAAAAACTCAGAAGTGGATGGAGATCAACTCAGCAAAAGTGGTAAGACAAGATTCTTCTCTCGTGACTGCAGCTCTTAGTACAGCGCAAAAGACACCATAGTTTGCTTCTCTTGGCCAGCTGTGTCAGGAGCTGTGTAACCTTGTGTCACGTGGCACATGAGAGCTTTCCTTTGACTAAACAAGAGAGTTTTCTACAGAAACAGAGAAGACAGACAAAGGGGAGCAATGCAGCAGCACATTATTTTGCAGCAGCACATTATTTTGAAGATGTGGAGATGGATTGTCCCTGAACCTGCAATGAACTTCCAACATAAGACTACCTGCATGCATGCAGATGATACATAGCCTACACAAATGGCACTGTGTTTGGCAAAAACAAAAGGGTTAGTCATAGACCTCACAACATCAGGGTTAGGTGATTTGCCCACATTTACAAGACCAGTTGTAGTGGGTTAGCCCCAGTAAGCAGCTAAGCCCCACACAGCCACTCTCTCACCCACCCTGCCCCAGTGGGAAATGGAAGGAATCAGAAGGGTAAAGTGAGAAAACTTATGGGTTGAGATAAAGACATTTTAACAGATAAAGCAAAAACTGTGTGGACAAGCAAAGCAAAATAAGGAATTCATTGACTACTTCCCATCAGCAGGCAGGTGTTCTGCCATCTCCAGGAAAGCAGGGCTTCATCACATGTAACAGCTACTTGGGGAGACAAACACCATAACTCCAAACATCCCCACCTTCCTCTTTCTTTCCCCCAGTTTTTATTGCTGAGTGTGATGTCATACGGAATGGGATATCCCTTTGGTCAGCTGTCCCAGGTGTGTTGCCTCCCAGCTTCTTGTGCACCCGCAGCCTGCTTGCTGCAGTGTAGCGTGAGAAACAGAAAAGGTCTTGATGCTGTGTAAGCACTGTTCAGAAATAACTAAAACACACCTATATTATCGATACTTTTTTGGTCACAAATCCAAAACATTGCACCATACAAGCTGCTATGAGGAAAATTTACTCCATCCCACACAAAACCAGTACACCAGTACTGGTAGCCTGCAACTCAGTCCAGGTATCAAGAGTCCAAGAACAGAGTTTTCTTGAAAGTAGAAAGAGGTCTTCTCCCCTTTAACATCACCCTCTGCACGTGTTTCCTTTTTTACTTTGTGAAAATGTTAACACGTTTCTGTACATGCTTTAATGTATGTCTTGCAGCAAGGTATCCTGAGTTCAACGGGGACAGCTTCCCCTGTGACACATAAATGCACTGCTATTTCTTCCCTCTGGATGCCTGGTGTACTCTCACCACAGAGTCAGGACTAACAGTCTAGCTGAAAAACATACTAGTAGATAGCTTTATCTGACAAATATTCAGAGTTGTGCCTGTGCCAGAAATAATCCATCCCGAGAACATGCCACCCACGACTTTTTGGATGCATGGGAAATTGAAAGTGTGATTCATTAAACAAGGCTGCTTGTAGCATGTATTGTTTGAATCCCTGTTCCCCTGTCCACTGGCATTTTTTTGGCGTTGTTCCTCTCTGCCTCCTGCAGTTGTGAGTCCTGGTTGAAATGCTGCTGGCAAGGTAGACAGAGCGGTCCTGGATGTGGGAGACAGGCAGTTTCCTGAGGATTACTACTACAGGTAGTTTAATGTATTTCCATTTCAGTCACATCAAAGGATTCAGCGACTCATTCCCTCCTTCCCCTGCTGTGGCTTCCTTCCCTGATAAAGGTCAGGATCTGGTCCTAAGATTGGATTTAACCTTTGATGTGACAATGCAGAAATCTGTCCACCACAACCAAAGTGTGCAACATCATATTTGGCCTTAGTCATCTTCAGTTTTCTTAGACCAAATTCTTTCCAAACTATGCTCCATCCTTCCTTCAAAGCTCCCCAAAGGCAGACTCATCTCTACCTTTGACAAATTGGGTACTTTGCTTGGAAAAGAAAAAAGTAAAAAAGAAGGCAATTTCTTATGGTAAAAGTTTGGGGCTGAAGAACCAGCTTACCTCTGCCTGCCTCCCCCCACATGAAGCATTCATCTTTCTTGGTTTCTTTTTTTCTAAAAAAAAAAAAAAAAAAAAGACAAAAGCTGCGTCACACTAGCTCCTTTTGCAATGTATTGAAAAAAAATTTTCACAGGAAGAAGAAAAGGAGAATGGTTCCTACAGGAAGTTGAGTGTACATATAGGGATGACAATATTTCACCAAAGTCGTCCCTGGAATTTCCTCATTTTAAACTAGAAAAATAGTACATCTTCAGTGGAGATTGGGAGAAGGGAAACCTCTGTTTGGAGGTTTTGTGATAATTCCTCTTTTATATATTATCTTTTCTTACCTGGGTGCAGGAATACACAGGTGAAAACATCACTGCAAATTCCTGTGAGGAGGGGTGGTAACATGACAATCTGTAAGTGCTGTCACCCACCACCCATTCCTGACACTCTGACAAGAATGTCAGACCTGTCTGATTACAGATGACAGCTGAGAGAGAGAGATTATCTTTCACCTATGCTGCTTTATGCGCCATAAAAGATGAGCTCACACAATCAATCCAGAGCAAATAATCAATGTGCTTTTTCATGCTTGTCTTTCCTAAGAAAACACAAGGCTTAAAAATGAAAAGGGTAAAGAAAAAAATCCACAACAACTGAAACCCACATGGGAAGACAAAATTTGCTCGCTGCAGGAGTTCAATCCTCCAAGCTTCTGGTAGTGATTCTGTTTGAGCATAATTGCTTTTGTGAACCAGGCAATCACATGATGCAATAATCAAAACAGTGAATCAGTTCAAGCAGCGATGTACCTTATAATTAAGCAATGCAAGTAATCAGCCTAAAATGGGGCCCATATGAAATTGTAGTGTCATCAAGCAATAACTCAATCACAGCTCTGCATACAATTTGGTAATCATGTGGAAAAGGTTGTTTAGTTATTAAGCCCCTCAATTTTGGAATTTCTAGTAAAGGCCAAGCAATGTTGAAATATCCTGTCAGAAGACAGAACTACTTTCCAGGTAAGTCTCAGGTCCCATCTTACTGTTGAACTGGTAGAATACATTTTTATCTCCTCTGAAATCTGATGAGAATTGAGTTTCTAACAGTGTCCGTGTCTTCGCTCTGGAAGCCTTTATTTTAAAAAGAACACTGTGTTCCTATCCTTTTTTTCTCTCCAAAACTAATCTAGTCTCAGAAGTTTACAAAGGGGTCCTATTGGGTCCAAAGGGGTCCATTGTATTTTAGCAATCATTCTTGGGAAAAAAGATATCAAACTCCTACCTTCTGCTCCATGGAATCCCTTTACAAAAACAAAAGGGTTTTGGACTTCTTTGTGATCAAAGTAACCCCTTGTAAGATTAAGAGAAACATTTTGTGAACCAAACTTTCTTTTGTGGTTGAAATGTTTTTTTCTTCTAGAAACTGGAAGCAGAAATTAGTAATAACTTTTTAAAGAATCAGATTTTGTCTGTAACATTTTCTGCTGAAGTATTTGGTTTGCAGGTGGTTTGACAGAAATGTGTGAGGTTGAATTTTTTTCTTTTAATACCAAAACCAGTTTTCAGAAATTAAATTATCACTATTTTTAATCAAAAGCTTGCTTTGAAAAACAGAGGTTGTGGGTTTTTTTTAGTTTTTTTTAGTTTAACATTTCTTGAACTCTTTGAAAACATGAGCAAAAATAATTTGAATGAAAACTTGGTAAAAACAAAGGAAAAAAGCACAACAAAACTAAAGCAAAGAAGTCCTTCTACAGAAACTCTCATGGAAAGTACTATCATCCTATGGGTTTTATTTCAATTCTGTTTTCTAGGACTGGGGGTTCACACTGTTCTCACAAGTTGCATTTATTTTGTTTGGAGTTAAGCTCTCATTAGTGTTTGCTTGGTAAATGCTGCTTCATTGATTTCAGTTTCTGCCTCCTGTGACATTTTAAGCTGCAGCCTCCATGAAGTCAGAAGAACTCTTATCTCAGCTGCATCACAGGGAGTGCCCTTTTTAGCCAGCTAAATATATCACCATGACTTGAATTTTCATCTGGGATTTGTGAATTGAATGGATGTGTTTCTCCATCCCCTCTGGATTGATGTCCAACTTTGAAAGCTTGACCTTTACCTGCTGAATACTCATTTCATTCTAACCTGAAAATAATTCAGTCCCAGAACTGTAACGAGGTTTCCCAAACTTGTTTGTCTGCTAACTACAAAGTTCTACGCTATGCAGGGAGCCAAGGAGGGAGTTGGTTACCAATTAACCATGACATTCCTGTTGTTTTCCTGTCCCAGAGTGACTTGACATGTCCCACTAATCTTGTCTTTGGGTCTTCAGGAAGTCTACACCATATTAGTCTGTACTTTTCCACTAATATGTACTGTAGGAGATAAATGTAACAAAACTCAGTGCAAGACCTTATGGAAAGGGGAGGGACTTTTATTTAAATAATCTTTAAGTAGGTTAAAGCTATGGACTTACACTTTCACATCCAGTCACCAGCACCAAGATGAGTGTGCCCAGCTGCTCTGACTAAGATCCATTATGTATGACACAGAGGACAATGGATGCTCACTGCTAAGTCTTCATTGCATCTCTTGGGTTTGTCTTGATAGGTTCTTGGGCAAGTTGGTTTTTGGATAGACCTTTCATACTCTTCAGGAGTCATCAGCAATTTTGCATTGAAACTTGCTTATTCCATCCTCCATGAATACTAAACAAGATATGCCCATTGTCCTTGTTTCCTAATTTTTAGATAATTTTAAAAGTACAGTCTGTCTTCTTGTTGAGATAGGAGGAAGAGGACCAGTATAGGATGTGCTATAACATTGCCATCTTCCTGTTAAGAAAGGTGTCAGTGACAAGCTGTGGGCTGTGACCTTACAAGGGCACTCACCTTCTGGGGTCAATGCAAAAAAACCCAGTTTGCGAGTGTTTAGCAGTTTGATTGTTGTCCTTTATGTCCTTGGTTACCAATACAGTCCGTTCTTGTAAAACTTACTCTACTGTTTCTTCTGGTGCTTTTAGGTGCCTTCATGCATACATACACACACAAATACACACCTTTTCATTAGTTTGTCTTTCAGACCAATTGTTCTCTTTCTCTTAAAAATCTTTACAGAACAATCTCAAAACCTGATCATCCAGCAACAGCTGTACAGCTCAAGGCACGTTACACTCTTATTTTGTTATTTCTGACTACATTGCTCCTGAACCCTCACTGTGAGCACCTCTGAGGGATGGAGAATAATGGTTCCCTGATACTGATATTATCTGATGGAGTCAACTCTGTTTATATGTCATACTATGTTTTTGCTGCTGCTGCAGGAGGCTGAAAAAGCAAGCTTTCCTTTTTGGGCTATGTCTCCAAAGGGGTCTTTTGATCCTTGTGTGTTCAGCTTAGGAGGCTGTGTCCCATTGCAGGGAAGAGTTTACAATATGTGAACAGGCTGGCTAAAATATCTACACTTCCTGCTCTGACATTCACTTCTTCCTTTTGTATCATCACTCATATTGTCCGGAGCACACGGTAATGTGCTGGGTTGGGTCATGGTAATCAGAAGATAAAAGCTCTTCATAATACAGTAAGAATCGTAGTTGCTAGGGGCCACACTCTGGTAACAGCCACCACAACAGGTGGTCACACACTCTGGGGATGATGTGGCCCAGAAAGGGGAGAAAAAAGGCTTAAACTGTCTGTGTTCCGTGCAGTGAGGGAAGAGGCCCACCTTTGTTATTGTTCCTGCCTCCATCACTAAGGTAGATTGGGATAGATTTTTCTCTGGATATACTACTGTGGTTCTCAGGGTCAAACTTCCTTTCATGGCCTCCTTTAGTAACTACCACAACACTTCCTCCATTTGACTTTGCTGATGAACTTCAGATACCCATATTTGTGGTACCATGCAATGTTACTACTAGAGATGTTGGTTCATATTAGGAGTAGGAGTTCACTCTACATTCATTCCTGGAAAATTCTGTTCAAATTTTGCTCCTGCAGAAAGCTGATGACTTGTTTTCCTTACCTTTTCTCTCCATATGCAAGGATGGCTTCCTTATCATCAGTGCGAGAAATACATGTTCAATGAATTTTCAATAAATGAGTGGGACAATTTGAAATCCATGCAGATAACAGGCAGCAGACTTCTAGAGCCTCTCGAAGTGCAATTTCTTGTTTTTATTTAATTTTCTAGTGTCAATGCAGTGTCATATGGCGTGGAGCAGAAGGCAAATCTCAGATCACACAAGTGTGCAGACATTCATTTAAAGGTAGCTTATAAAGTCATTTTGTGACAGAGGTAGCTCTAAGTAAAAAGTGCAGTGCGGAAAAGATGGATTCAGTTGTGTTCCTCACCATTTCAAATTGAAGGGGAAAACAAAAAATATAAGCTAATAAAGCTAATATAATGTGAATTCCTTAAATATTCTCCTGAGTAGATTCTCTATTGCCTAGTAGAGCAACACTTACTACACTTTTTCCCTCATGAAGGCTTAATAAATTTAACTCTCTCTTCTCTACCAAGCCAGAAATTTTAATGAAATTCATCAAAACTCATAATTTGGGACTTTTACTCCTGTGTTATGTGAGGTTGAAACTTGCTGATGGATTAAAAAATTATGGAGCAGATAGACAATACCAAATGAATGCACAGTTGGGTTGTATAAGTCCTATTTCCACCTTAAAAAAACTTTGATTCCTTCTTATGCCTTTGGGTTCTGAATCAAGCCACAGCTGTTTTTCAGGCAGGTTGCTTAAGTGTGTGCTTAACCACTGAGTCCTAAGCCGTTATTTGGGTGTTTATCACTATTTCACCATGATAGTGAAGCAGGAAACCCTCCAAAGTGCATGAGTGGTTTAGACCAAAGTATAATTGTGGTACAGACTGAGTGGGAGTGAAACAAACAACAATTTGTAGAGGAAGCCCCAGCAGGGAATTTGCCACCATTCCCAGGCAGCTTAGAAACCTGAGTGAGAAATAACACAAATGGAATAAGAAAACAAAATTTTCTGCTTTGAACACACATTTCTCAGTCCTGTATAGAACAAGCATGAATGCAACATCAACCAGGCCTCTTCAACTCAGCTCCCCCTGCCCTGCCCCTGCATGCTACTTAGTGGGTAAGCAAGTGGGTAAAGGACTTCACTTGACTAAACTGTAACTGGCACAGCAAGGGGGAGCTTGCAGAGAGGCTTTCATTTTTTTCTGCAAGAATAATTATCTGCTTTGCTTGATGTGCATCAGCTGGCTTTGTGTGTTTGAAAAATGCTATAATTTGAAGATTAAATTTTACAAAAGGGGATTACATGAGAAACGGCACGTAACTAATTAGTGGCAAGCAACGTGGAATTAAAAGGCAGACAAGCGTATGGAACAATGCTTGTATTTCACAGAGACTCAGGCACATTAATGATTAAGCATTCGAGTTATTGAATCCTGAAATGCTTCGATTCTCAACAAAGGACATTTTCCGCTTTATATCTGCATCTCCTGAAGATTCACTAAGCACAGTGAATTTTCTCATTTACTCTGTAACTAATTTTCGCAAAGACTGATCATACAGGAAGGCCCTGTGTAAGAGTTAAATTGACAGATTGTGTTTCCAAATCACATAATCTGTATTCAGTAAAACTCATCATTTGAGATATTCAGGCCTAGAGGAGCTAATTTCGATTCAGCAAAGCACCTACACACATGCAGTAATGGAAGTATCTGCTTAAGTCCAGTTATTTCAGTGTAGCTTAAGAAAGTGCTTGAAGTCAAACTCCTTCTCTAGTGCTTTAGCTTAAATTGGAATCTGTGTTTTGATCATTCTTGTCTAACACTCCTCTCATTTAGATTTAAGAACTTTTTTTATGGCTTCTGAAGTCTCATTTCTGCTGGCCAGTAGTCAGCCATCCATCTCATGACTGTTTAATAGGGTCAGAGCTGATGTGTTCCACAAACACTAACACTGTATCTATAGCTAACTTTTTTCCTTTTTGCTAGGGGATTCACTTGCTTGCACTGGGCATGGGGAGGATGTGGAAATGGAAAGAATAAAAAGGCTAGCTCTTTTTTTGATCAATTTTAGCTATAAAAGTTATTACAGGATCAGAATAAATCCCTGGGATCTGACTTACTAGTTGCTATAACCCAAGAAGACAGTGGGATAATATTATAGACCTAACAGATGTGGTGTGAAAAACATTCTAGTAAGAGAATAATCAATAATAGATGCAACATTTTAGCTCCACTTGCATTGATTTGCCCGCATGTGGATACCTTCAGAGCAAGAGAGATGAAATGCAAACTTACAGTATTGTCAGGAGGGTGTGGCACTTACTGAAGAGAGGAAGTCTTAAAACCTATCAGAAGGAAAAAAAACCAGTATAGGGACTATGACATATGTGATCAACTGGCAAGACAAGGATGAAGCAGCAAGAGGGGGGGTAGTGGAAGTCCTTGGAGCCTCTTGGAAAGAAGCTAATGAAAGAACAGCCTGTTGTGTAAGGCTGTGGCCACCCTTGCAGATGGATTTCCTCATTGCATGGTGGATCTTGTGTTAGTTGTGCAACTTGAAGGGATAGAATCTCCAACATTGCTACCTGCATGTAACCTTGTTCCCACAACACCTGTGGAGCTGTTAGCTGACTGACACTGAATGGACCAGTGCAAGAAATATCATGCCAGTTAAAGCAGGGAATGAGTTGGTTGGACACATTTATTTATTTATTTATATGACATTACAAGTTACTTTTTACAGTTCCACTGAGAGAAAAAAATACTAATTTTAAGGTGAAATGTATGTCTATATTTTACGGATTACATACATTAGTTATTTCCAGGTACTCCTATTTCCCTCATCCTGATTCAGCAAATACTCTCTACCTAGAAAATTACTTCATCACATGCTTAGGTTCCTTATCAAAGTGAGGTGGTGGAGAGCAAGTTCAAGACTGAAATAGGAAGCATGAGGATTCCTGAGCTGTTAGATTGCATCTAAGTATTATGGTCTCTTTGGAGATATCTGAGTGTAAGCAGCATAATATTGTAACAGCTTAATTTGCCAGCATCACACATCACACCTAAGAGTAATTGCTCTACAAGTATCTGAATTATCTAAAGAGATATGCACATGCTCACTTCATGCCTAATGATAAGTTAAAAGTAATAAACAATTAAGCTCATTGTTATGGCTGGGAAATTATGCCTACTGAGGTGAATAGCTCCCTTCCAAGTTGAGTTCAGAACTTGGGACTACCCTTTCTATGCAGGAAAAGAACTACAGGCTATAGCATCTGATACCAAGCTAATATCTCGGCTGAGTATGCTGTTTCCCTCTGTTCCTTTTCTTTGACAAGAAGTAGAGTAATAAAAGAAGGTGAGGCACAGAACTAGCTGGGAAAATGGAAATTCTCTTCTAAAGTATGTTTGACATTTTGAATCTTGTTTCCACTCTAAATTGCAACAAAGGAAAAACGTGACGTCTTTTCCCCCCATGACACAGAAAATCTGAAAAAAGAGGTACTCTGATATGATTATGCGTTTAGTTTTGATACAGACATGTATTGCTGGAAGAGAAGAGTCAAGGCAAAATTATTTAGTCATTGCCAAAGTGCAATATTTTTGTCATATCAAAGCAGAATGTCTCAACAGCATCGAATACAAGAAAGCAAAAATACTTTCTTTAGCTTGTTTGCATTTAAACTTCTGTATAAACTGACACATTTCCATAGAATGCACCGATTTGGATGACCCTTACTTACTGATGGAAAAATTCCTGTCAGAAATACTTGAAATAGTGATATCACAACAAAAGCTTGATATACTTTGGGTAAAGACATCATGATTTTATCACCGGAGTGATAAAGATGGATTCTCAGCTATGTGGACAACTTCTGTCTGCCAAAGAAGACTTATAATGTAGAGCACTAAAACCTGGAGATAAGAGCTACAGGATCTTTACCCCATCATGCCTATCTGCAGGAATCAGAGCGCTGCTGAGATGGGAGTCAATCTGTCTGGCAAGGCAAGAGCTTGTTCAGAGAACAGGAAAGAGAGAAAGGGGTGGAGCTACAGGGACAAAGCTGGTAGTAAAGGGAGAGTACAAACAAGAAACCACCAGCTTAGGAGCTCGAAGCTGTAAATGGCAGCCTAATAAGGGGCTTGTTCATAAACCAGGCTTGGACATCTGTGCTCACAAAAAAGAAAATATAATATGCATGCCTGTGTCTGCATGTCATGGAGACAGGGTGATCAATACATATTTCTTTCAGGTTTTATAAGTGCAGGCAGCTAAAATTTGGTCTTATGATAGCTGCAGCAAATGCTCACCTAGAAAGGTCATCTTCAAGAAATCTGAAGTGACTTTTTCTTCAGAGCTAGCAGAAACGGTTGAAAAGTCCTCTTACTCTTTTGACTTAAGGGAAACACTCAATTCTTTAAAAGAATATATATATATATATACATTTTTCTATTTGGTTGGAAAATAAAGAGCTTTCTCAAAGCGTGCTATAAATTGAGTAGAACAACAATAAACAAAACAATACTTTTGAAGAGACAAAAATGCATGAATTTTGAAATGTTTTGACAGCCAGAATTGACAGCTGAAGAGCAAGCAGAAACATGTAGTAGGTTTGTGTTCAGTGAACTAAACCACTGGAGGGACTGCAACTGCTGTCCACAAACTACTCTTAGCAAGTGTCTGACTCCTCTGTCTCAGTAGCTGTGTTGATTAAAAGCTAATCATCTTGCTGCTGTCCAGGTCCTGCCTGCAGTGCACTGAACAGTGCTGCAGTTACATCAGTGTGAGCTGATAATAAGGTGGCAAAAAAAAAAGAGGGGGGTGGGGAAGTGCTTAAGTATTTTCTGTAACGTTCATACTTGGTTTGTGAGCTTTCTTATTAGTATTGTTTTTAAATGGCATTGATTTCAGTTTAGCAGTCAAACACCATATGGAACTGAATAATCAAACATTGCATTTAAAGATGTTGAAATGAAACATCTTGACTTTTTTTTTTTTTTCCTGGAAACAGACTCTTTTCCTTCTTTTTGAAGACCTGAATATTCATTTTTCTATGAAAAATGTGATCAAAGCCGATTATTTCCTTATTCCACCTTCTTACACAGACATCAGTAAACACACCGATTCCCAGCTGGTGGCCAAGGAGTCTCAGTTCTATGGACAAAGCTCCACAGAGGAGATCTTTGCTCGAATTTTCTGCACTCTTCATCTGCACCAAGCAAGGTCACAGAGTGGAATCCTACTGTTCTGGTTCTATAAAAGAAGAATAAGCCTGTTCCCACAATCAGGAGCAGGTATATCTCAGTCACGCAGTGCAAACCAGACTAAGAACTGGCTTTTGGTGATTTGGGAAGTTTTGGAGGCGTCAGCGGTAGCCTCGCTGTGTACGGCAGTTCTCCTCTGTCCATGGTGCTGGGACAGATCCCACGCACAGATACCAATACCTATCCCTTGCCCTGATCAGAAAACATTGCTATTTCTGAGATTTGTTGCTGTCCCGTAAATACACTATTTAATTGCATTACTGTCAGATTCATATTCATGAAGTATTCTGGACATAATCTATTGCCATATGCCATCAGAAAGAAGATTCATGGGGCATTGCTCATATCATTGCCAGGCTGGACAAGCTGTTATTTCTCTTGTAGTACAAGTCATGTATCTCAGGTAAATCACATAACAGGTCCCCATGAGTCCATCCGTCCGCTTGAGTTTGTCAGCAAATTGAGGAAAGGTTGTGTCAGAACCCTTTGTTCAATTTCCGAGGTAAAAGCCTTCCCCAGAAGCCTTTCGGAGACCAGAGACTCGCAGAGGCGACCAGCTCTGGTGCAGGCGTCCTCCGCAGCAGAGCGGGGCATGGCGGCGTGCCTAGCGCTTTCCTGAGCCGGGGAAACCCGGGGGAGCGCAGAGACCCGCCAGGAGCCGGCAGCTCTCGCGAGAGCGGCTGGGGAGGCGTGGGCGGGGCCAGGAGCAACGGCGGCCGCCCGCCGCTGGGGCAGCCCCAGGGAGCGCTGCGAGCAGGGTGGGCAGAGGCGGAGTCAGGCAGGGCGTGCCGGGACGGCGCCTCGTCGAAGAAGGGGTATTCCACCGGCCGAGTGGGAGACTTGAAGTACACGCATAACCCGGGCACCGTTCTGTGACCATCTGCACAGGTCAAGGGCACTCATCCTACCTGGCACTCAAGGCAGAATGGTGGGCACTTGCCTGAGAGCAAAGGCTGCAGCTCCATCTGGGGGGTCTGCACAATCTACTCCAGCGGTGGCCGATGCCTCCACCCAGACAGAGCTGCTGAAGGGAGAGGCTGCAGTGCAGACCTTGGACTGCAGGAAGTGCCTAGACCTTTCTCCTGGGACAGGGACAGGCAGCAGACCTGCCTGCAAAAGGTGAGCCCAGGTGGAGGACCTCCTACAGCAGGTGGCTGAGCTACAGGAGGTGGTGAGAAGGCTGCATAACATCAGGGAGGCTGAGAAGGAGTTAGATAGCTGGTTCCAAGCACAGTCTGCAGTGGAGCCCCAGTCCATGGCCAAAAACTACCCCACCAGTACACACAGAAAGGAGGGGGGCCAATAATGCAGAAGAATGGATGGTTGCAACAGCAAGGACCAGCAGGAGGAAGAGACTTCCCCTGAAGCCTGAAGAACCTCGTCACCACTCTGCAGACTGAAGAGGAAAGACTCGTCATACCAGGAGAGATGCTGGAACTGAGTAAGACAGCCCGATCTGCTTCTCGTATAACAACTAGTGCAACTAAGAAAAGGCAACGGGTGACAGTAGTAGGTGACTCTTTTCTGAGAGGTATGGAGGTACCATTTGCCAACCTGACGTGCTCTCTAGAGAGGTGTGCTGTTTACCAGGGGCTCGTATCAGGGATGTCACCAAGAGACTACTAAGCGTCATACAGTCCACTGACTATTATCTGGTGCTGCTGTTTCATGTGGGCACCAGTGATACAGCCAGGAGCAGTCTGAGGAGTATCAAGAAGGATTACAGAGTCCTGGGAGCAGCAGTGAGGGACTCTGGAGTGCAGGTTTTTCATCAATCTTCCCAGTCAAAGGGAAGGGTTTGAAAGGGCCAGTAGAATCTGGCAAATCAGCAAATGGTTATAGGACTGGTGCCACACCCAGGGGTTTGGCTATGGGACTCTCTTTGAGAAACCTGGTCTACTAGGGGCTGATGGGGTCCATCTGTTAGAGAAGGGCAAGAGCATCTTCTGTCATAGGCTTGCCAAGCTAGTGAAGAGGGCTTTAAACTAAAGTTGCTGGAGGAGAGGAACCTCAGTCCATCCCACTCCTACCAGTTTGATGCCACTGCCAGCAATAGATGCCCAGAGCCTGGAGAAGGATCACAGGTCAGCACGAAAGCACTGGAAGAGCAGCACAAAGGAATTCCAGCCACTCCAGCCAGTAAGTCAGCTTAATCGGGGGCCTGAAGTAAATGCCTCTATGCAAACACACGTAGCATGGGGAATAAACGAGGAGTTAGAGATGTGCACGTGCCTGCAGGGCTATGATCTTATTGGCATCACAGAGATGTGGTGGGATGGCTCCTATGACTGAAGTGTTGGAATGGAAGGATACAGGTTTTTTAGGAAAGACAGGCAGGGGAGACGAGGAGAGGATGTCACCTTCTATGTCAATGACCAGCTGGAGTGCATGGGGCTCTGACTGTGGATGGATGAGGAGCCGACCAAGAGCTTATGGGTCAGGATTAAAGTGAGGGCAGGGACAGGTGACAGTATAGTGGGGGTCTGCTACAGGCTACCCAATCAGGAAGACTGAGCACATGAGGCCATCTATAGACAGATAGGAGCAGCCTCACATTCACAAGCCCTGGTCCTCATGGGGGACTTCAACCACCCCGATATCTGTTGGAAGGCAATAAGACAACATAAGAAGGACATGGACCTGTTGGAGCAAGTCCAGAAGAGGGCCACGAAGATGGTCGGAGGGCTAGAGCACCTCTCCTTATGAAGGCAGACTGAGAGAGTTGGGGTTGTTCAGCCTGGAGAAGGCTCTGGGGAGACCTTATAGCAGCCTTCCAGTACCTGAAGGAGGCCTACAAGAAAGTTGGAGAGGGACTTTTTACAAGGGCATATAGTGATAGGACAAGGGTTAATGGCTTTAAACTGAAAAAGGGTCAATTTAGATTGGATATAAGGAAGAAATTCTTCACTATGAGGGTGGTGAGGCACTGGAACAAGTTGCCCATAGAAGTTGTGGGTGCCCCATCCCTGGAAATGTTCAAGGCCAGGTTGGATGGGGCTTTGAGCAACCTGGTCTAGCGGAAGGTTGGTGGCTGGTCACAAGTGATGTTTCCCAGGGCTCAGTATTGGGGCCAGTTCTGTTTAATATCTTTGTCAATGATCTGGATGAGGGGATCGAGTGCACCCTCAGTAAGTTTGCAGATGACACTGAACTGGGCAGGAGCGCTAATCTGCTTGAGGGTAGGAAGGCTCTACAGAGGGATCTGGACAGGCTGGATCAATGGGACGAGACCAATTGTATGAGGTTCAACAAGGCTAAGTGTCGGGTCCTGCACTTGGGTCATAACAACCCCATGCAACACTACAGGCTTGGGGAAGAGTGGCTGGAAAGCTGCCTCGAGGAAAAGGACCTGGGGGTGTTGGTCAACAGCCAGCTGAATATGAGCCAGCAGCGTGCCCAGGTGGCCAAGACAGTCAATAGCATCTGGGCTTGTATCAGAAATAGTGTGGCCAGCAGGACTAGGGAAGTGATCGTGCCCCTGTACTCTGCACTGGTGAGGCTGCACCTTGACTACTGTGTTCAGTTTTGGGCCCCCCACTACAAGACAGACATTGAGGTGCTGGAGCATGTCCAAAGAAGAGTAACAAAGCTGGTGAAGGGTCTAGAGCACAAGTCTTATGAGGAGCGGCTGAGGGAACTGGGATTGTTTAGCCTGCAGAAAAGGAGGCTGAGGGGAGACCTTATCACTCTCTGCAACTACTTGAAAGGAGGTTGTAGCAAGGTGGGTGTTGGTCTCTTTTACCAAGTAACAAGCAATAGAACAAGAGGAAATGACCTCAAGTTGCACCAGGGGAGGTTTAGATTGAATATTAGGAAAAATTTCTTCATCAAAAGGGTTGTCAAGCACTGGAACAAACTGCCCAGGAAAGTGGTTGTGTCATGATCTCTGGAGGTATTTAAAAGATGTGTGGACATGGTGCTTAGGGACATGGTTTAGCCATGGACTTGGCAGTGCTAGGTTAACGGTTGGACTTGAGGATCTTAAAGGTCTTTTCCAGCCTAAACAATTCTATGATTCTATGATTCTAAGGTGTTCCTGCCCATGGCAGAGGGGGTGGAACTAGGTGATCTTTAAGGTCTCTTCCAACCCAACCATTCTATGGCTCTATGATTCTATGATTATTAGACACAGATCTATAGACTACATCACCTCCTTTTGACCATGTCCTTTCTTGCCTCTTGAACCCTGTGTGGTGAGGAGGGTACTGGTGGGACCTTTCCTGACTGATAGATCAGAGTACCACCTGGATAGGAGGTACCCAAATCAGGCTCACAAGGATTTGAGTTTTCATCTTGAAGGTACATCCTGTGGGAGTTGCTTGGAAGCTAGCACTTGCGGTAGGGAAGAGATGCTGAAGCTGGGACTAGGAATATCTCAGTGGGGTTTGTGGTTTGGTGATTCTGTGCCTTGTTCTACTGAAAAAGAGGGAGCTGTGAAGCAGTGGGTGTTGGGGTCATGTTTCAGTGCCTCATGTGTCTTGATTTTCTGTGGCAGCTGTATAATCTGAAAAAAATGGGAGTAGTCTGGGGACAGAACCATGCGTACGTGACCTTTGGAGAGTCACCTGGTTCTGGGGACAGACCAGCAGCTCTAAAGAGGTCAACAAGAAGCTCAAGGACCTCTCAGGGTCTTCTCCTTGATGTGCCTGGTTTTTTGCCTGGCTTGTGAAGGCCCCTGTGGATAACATCACTTTATTCTCTGCACACAAGGGAGGACATTTGCAATTGCAAAGCTTGTAAGGAGTCTATGGATAGGAAAGATGACATTTCTCAGCAACCCCACTTGGCTGTGCTGACCCTTGGCTGCTACAGGAGTTCCTTGACATAGCATGTGCCAGGATCCCCAAAGCAGGGAGGAGAAACATGGTTTTAGGCAACTAGGTGTAACTATTAGCACACACTTCTCTGATCCTTGTATTTGAGGGCATTTGAATTATTCCTTCCCAAACTCCATGGTATAAGACCAAGGTGTGCACCTGGAGGTTTAGTAGTGTCAGGCAGGCATACTGTCCTCCTCTTCAAGAGCAATCACATGATGAAGGAAGAATGTAAGGTGTTGTATGACAGACCCAAACTATAAGCCCTGCTCAAACTTATATGGGCACTTGGAGAGGCAACACAGACCTGGAAATACTGTGTTAATTGCACAGGAAACCTGGGCACACAACTCCAGCAGGTTCCCAGGTTCATTTCTTGGGCACAGCCATCTCTGCTGAGCCACTGCTATGGTATGTATGGAAAAGAGAGCATCAAAAAGGTACCAGTATCTCCTTCGGATTGGAAATGCCGGGGTTAAGTCAAGGCTTACAACAAGAGGGTTCTCCACCTCCTCTTAGTATTAATTTTTCCTTTCTGGAGTTTGTTAGTAAAAGTGTAGCATGTGCCTACCCAGCTGAGCTTCCTAGGCTGATACTAGTGTTTGTTGGAAAAGTGGCTTTCTGGGAGCTCTTTGAATAGAATAGAACAGAACAGAACAGAACAGAACAGAATAGCTCAGTGGAAGGGATCTACGATGTTCATGTAGTCCAACTGCCTGACCACTTCAGGCTGACGAAAAGTTAAAGCATGTTATTAAGGGCATTAACCATTTGCCTCTTAAACATTGACAGGCACTGGGGCACCGAGGCAGACCCAGGTGGATGGACGCTGTCCTGAGCACAGAAGCATGCCCTCACGCATCTGCAGCTGGCACCCGAGAGCCTTGCAGGCTGCGAAGCCCCGGTGGCCGGCATTGCTTCCCCGAGAGGGATTGGTTTGCCTGCTATACCTGCTGGACCTGCACGCCTTTCCCGCGGTGCCAGGTGCGGCCTCGGCGCCCTCCATGACCTTCAGACGAGGTGGTCCAACGGGCTGTGCCAGCACCTCCCCAGGATGCCGGCCCCGCTGCTCCCCCACCCCCGGCCTCCCACTTCTGCCAGCACCATTCCGCGTCCCCCCTCCTCCCTTTTAGCCCCATGTCGGTTGCTTTGGGGCTGCTGTCCCACCTCTCCTGCTGGCGACAGGAGGGCGGATCAGCAGCAGAGCTCGTCCCCTCCCCACCCAGCCCCAAGCCAGCTGCCGACATCCCTAAAGGTGGCTGCCGGTGCCATGAAGGGGTATTGCTCTGCTTTGCCACATAGCGCTCGCACTGCACGCATCTCCTTCCTCCTCACCTTCAGATGCCGTCTCGAACTCGGGCCCGATAACGGATCGCTGCACTCGCGCCCTTCAGCCGGCAACCGCAGGAAGGGGACCCCCATCCTCGCCCCCACCCCCACCCCCCGCCTCCTCCTGGGCTGCAAACACGGCTGGATAGCGAGAGAACTGAGCCGAGCAGCCGGCGATCCTTCTCCGTCCGCAGTAAAATCCGAGGCGAAGGAGGAGAGAGGAGAAGGCTCTGCTCCCTCCCCGTCTTCTTCCTTGCCTCTCCAACTCCTTCCAGGACCTAGGGGATGAGAGGGGATCTCCGGGAAGGACCCAGAACAGAGGACGCGAATCGCTCTCCCACCCTCCCCCTTTTGCAGGAAGCCGTATTTGCAGATTTCCCCTGACACACACACACTGACGCTCGAGGAGGTGCAAGGAAGCGATTGCAAAACGCACCAGCGGGCTGACAACCTTCCCTCTTTCCCCCACGGCAAAGCACAAGGACACCTGGCTGCTACAGACAGCCGGGAATGGGCTGGGGGACATGCATACAAATACACGCACCCCTCCGAGGGTTTGGGGAGCGCTGGAGGCCTCCTCCGCGAGCATCGAGGGGCGAGGGCTGTGCAGGGAAGGGGCGGGGGAGCCGGAGGCAGGGGGAGGGAGAGAGCCCAGCTCCCGCAACGAGGGGAGGAGGAAGGAGGGACCGTGTCGGTGGGATGGTCCGGAAATCCTGTGATAAAAAGAGGGGAGCGGGGGAAAAGTAGGGAGAAGCTCTGGACTCATTCCCTTTCCCCCACCCCGCGCCCGCAACTTCCCCGGCAGCCCTCAGGCACATGGGCGCCGGCCGGAGCCTCTAGGAGCGGAGAGCAGTCGGGAGGAGCCGCCGGGAGTCGCCGCACCCACCTGCCACCGGCCCAGCACAGCTCAGCACCGCGCCCGCCGCCGAGCGAGGTATCGGCGCCGGGGCGGGCGGGCCGTGCCGTGCCGGCCGGCGTGCGGAAGGGCAGCGAGGAGAGGCGGGGTGCGGGCACGCAGGGATGGGGGAAGCCCTCGTCCTCCCAGGCGCCGGCGGGCCGCGCAGCCCCGCGGCACGGCTGTGAGCCGATACTAGAGCCGGTGCCGGGCGGGGGACGGCAGCCTGCCCCTGAGCCGAGCCCGCCGCTCCCCGCGGCCGGGGCCAGCAGAGGGAGGCAGCAGCCTGCGCGGCGCGGCTGCTGTGCCGCACCTGGGGCCGGCCGGTCTCAACCTTGAGCCGTCCCGGCTTTTCCTGAGGAGGTGCAGCCCTCGCTAGCATTGCTCTGGGGTCTTTCTGGGTGAGGTTTCTGAGGGGTTAGGGTCGGAGACCCTGCCCCGCATCCGTGCTCTCCATCCCGCCGGCCGGGCTGCATCCGCACCCGAGTCGTCCAGCTTTCCCCTCTTGCCCTCCCGGGCACTTGCGGAGCGCTTCACCTTCAAATGCCCCCTCGGCGGTGCCCGACGGAGCTGCCACTCCGGAGCTAGCCCTCCGAAAACCGAGTGGGCGAGAGGCAGGCGGGGAAACGAGGAAGTTCAAAGGTTTAACGCCTTCCTGCCCGTCTGCAGGAGACAAGCCAAGAGGAGCGCCGCACTGCTCCTCCAGGCTCGCTCCCGGCCACCTGCCCTGCCTGGTGGCCGGGGGAACCACCGTGTCCTCTTATCTCCTCCTCCGCGCTCCCGTTCCCCGTCCGCCAGCATGCAGCTCTGCTCCCCAGCCAGGGGCTGCCTTGTCTTGCAAAGCCAGGGTCTGTAGGGATGGAGGGGTTGGAAACTTGCCTGCACTTAGACAAGGGGAAGAAAGCTGTGGGGAGAGAGCTGAGAAAGACCAGGCATCAGCCTTTTCTCCTCCTAGAGACACCATTCCTCTTTTGATTGTGCCTCTTTGCAGACTGCTCTCCAAGGATTCCTGGTCTCTGTGCATGTGAGGTGTGAGGGTGGGCGGCACCCCTAAGCCATCACCATGGATTTTGTTATGAAACAAGCTCTAGGAGGTAAGTGCGGTTGGCCCATGAGGGGCCTTACTTCCCTCCCCCCCTTCCCTTTGCACCTGGCAAGAGAGAGGATGGACTGCCTATGAGCCTCTGGTAGCGTCTGCAGCTGGAAGAGCTGTTTGGGGACCTGGAAGAACGTGCCTGGCACTGATTCATGATCCCAGAGCCAAGTGTTTGAAGAATCTGAGCAGGAGAGGGCAGCAACAAGCAGAGACCAAAGCCCCATGTCAAGGGAGAGACCTCCCACACAAGGTGTGCAGGCCCTGGGTCATGCCTGATCTGGCACCCTACCAGCTGGCTGCATATCCATATCCACCCTACCAGCTGGCTGCATATGCTGTACAGTCAGCAGGTCTTGCTTTGCTTCATGCCATGTCACTGAGGCAGGTATTACAAAGGCTGCAGACAGGTTTAGCCAGAGTAAACCCAAAGAAAGAGTAGCATTTTGTGTGTGTGTGTGAGCCCCCTTTTCATCCTCCCCCAAACATTGGCCACTCCTTGACCAAAATATGGCCAGTGCAGAAAATTTTGTACCTGGTATTTGGAGGGTTATTTTTAATAAGAATATTGCCACAATAATCAGGGAAACAGTAACAACGTATCCCCACACACTCTACCTGGATCTGAGGCCAGCCTTTTACATGGTTTCAATATACTTCCTTCCATGTGTGACGAATTGTTGTAACGTAATGGTAGGAAATAGAAAAGGAAGTGGTGTGGGGGAAGAGAAATTGAAAACAACACAGAAGTATTTGGGAATGAGATTCCTTCATTCTGCCACAGTTATGCTGCCTTTCTGGGCTGCTTGGCCTGAGCATTCAGTCAAAACAAAGCTGTCACTGACACGATGCTGAATGCTGGCTGCTGTTGGGAACTGGAATAGTTGGCATCAGGGGAAGTTGATGAGGTGATTCTGATAATTCTCTTTTGTACTCTATTTCATGTGTGCATTTTCCATTCATTTTCCTTTGGAGAAACTGTAGAGTCATGGGTCTGTGGGAATGTTTCATGTATAGTGTTATCGATGTCATATGCAGTTTCAATATTTACTGCAGGACTCTCTCCCATGGCATGGAAACGTGAATTTCATCTTTGAAAGCAAAGGAACTGTAGGGTTTTTTTTTTTTCACCCGGGGAGCAAAATTCTCACAGTTAAGAGTAGAGCAAGCAACCTAAGTTTTAGTTGGGGTGTTTTGAATGGGAAGATCAAACTGGAGAAGAAAGGGTCTAATTCGATTGCACAAAATAGCAAGATATGAAGATACCTATGTGAGAAAATAACGTTTTGTATGGTAGCAGTGTTACATTTCAGTTACATTTCATTACTCATCAGTGCCTGTTTTGAAGGAGAAATAGTTTTGAGAAGAGCGGATTTTTCAGTGTTCGCTACAGCGTGAATAAGGTTGCTTGCACAGCAATGAACAAGTGTACCTGCAAACTGGAGGTTTAGCCACTGCAGCTGGAGATCCATGAATCCACTAAAGGGAAGTAACTGCTTAGAGACTGCAGTTAAAGGCGGGGGGAGGAGGGTTGCAGCAAAGGAGTAACAGCTGAGATGCATGCCATTTCTTGCAGCTTAGTGACTAGCCTGAGTTGGAAGCAGTGTCTGCCCATGCAGCATTTACTCTGGGCAGACATTCATCTAACATAATTGCCAAGGTCAGGATTTGCATTATAACAGGAGTTGCTGAGAAAGCAAATTCAAAAAGCATCTTTTGGTGAAGCCTGAGTTTCTGATGTATGTCAAGATGCTGCCCAGGGCACCAGCTCTTCTGCCAGATGACTTAATGTGTTAGCAAAACGTGTCTGGAACTTGCCCACTTACTAAATAAAAGAAGAAGTCTCTGCAGAATGGTAAAATCCAGAAAATATTAATTCATTAAGCAGAGACCTATTTTTAAATTAGAAATAGTTTCAAAGAGGAAAAACACGATCTCCCAGACCAAATATAACATGGAAAGTAAAGGTCGTTTTGGACACTTGTTTCTCACTGGAGTTAAAGCCCAAGCTGAAGCAAGCATGCAATCTGGCTGCACTGGCACAGCAAGCCAAGGACTAAAGGTTACAGTTTGTTTCCTTAATTATGGGGCCAGAACTCTTTTGTCTTCCAGCTCTGACATCCAGAAGGAGATGCCCAAACTGAGCAAAGCATGAAACCTCTGGTGGGTGACAGGCTTGCTTTGGCTAGGATACATGATGTGATCTGCTAGTGAGCTTTTTTATTATCCCCAGTTTCAGGGAGATCTTCCTGTGGATTTAATGACTCTTTGATTTTAGTTTAATGTGGCTTTTCCCAGAACACCTCTGAATTAATTTTGCTGTCTGCTTGGGATTTTTTGAATGGTGCAAAAGTTCTTATCCCATCCTCAAAATCTCTTCTAGCACTCCTGGAAGAAAGAAAAACAATTGCAATTTTGTCAATAAGGTCCCCTCCAATTTACAGAGAATCAAACTTGCTATAGATATTCCTTGCAGACCACCTACAGCTATGATAGCTTAACCCTTTCACTATCTCAGCTGGGGACACCTCACAAAGACTGGGAGCCAATTTGGTTTCCTTGTCTGAGCATTATGGACGTGGCATTTTTTCTTTCCAGCATTCAGCACCAAAATGGGGCTTAGGCCAGAGCTTATGGTAGCTAAGAGCCTGGATCTGAGAACTGTTTGCAGGTGGGGTGCTTTTGCCCTTTTCCTGCTGGACAGGGCTGTGGAGGGCTCTGAAGCATATGAGGACTTTGGGACCAGGTTTCATCATACTGGAGTGATCAAAGGAGGTACTGGAAGGAAAACATAATTTCTCTCCCGCCTCCTCACTCACCTTCTTGAGGAAGAGGAGGTCTCATACTCTGCTTAATTAACAATAAGCAGTAGTCTTAGCAGAACACTCCTGTGGGGTTTTCCCATTGCTTTTGAAGCAATCTGTGAAGACATTTCCTTTGTCTCTAATGGCACAGGACAATCAGATTTGTTTTTCCTTAGAGTTTTGCTTATCAGAGGAGAAGGAGGCAGGAAGGTGTTTTAAAACGTAGGTGAGCTAAGTTAGCAAGCAAGGAAAGGCAGTTATGTTGTGTAGAGTTGCTTTGTTTGGAAGTTTGTGTGACTAGGGGATTTAGGTTTTGTGAAATCAGTTTGGCAGGTTATTGTATTGCTGAAGTAGAGCATGTTCTTTCTCTGACTTGTTGCTAAAGGGGGTCTGCAGAAGCCAGCTGTTTCTGTGCAGCAGAAGGCCATCCTCTGCTGTGCTGCCAGCACTGGCATTTTGCTGCTAGTGTTGGCAGCAGAGCCTTTGCCTGGTGGTTGAGAAGCTTGAAATGTGTCTTTGCAAATCCCTGCCCTCTTCAAGGTGAAATCCTTGAGCCTTTCATTAGCAGTGAGGACTGTGGTCCAGGAAAAGCAGTATAAAATATTAGCTTATTTGACCAATTTGCTGTTGTGGCTTTTTTGTGCTCCTCAGACCTTTCAGCACCCTGTGTGAAAGTTACTCAATTTACTGTTTGCCAATGACAGACGCCATAGATATGAAATGCAGCCATGATGCTGATTAGCTGTGTAGGATGACAAGAAGAAAATAGCAAGAGGAAACTTAGAGGCTGCAAATTGCTGCTTCTTCCACAGAAGAGACAGCAAAGGGAGATTTCTTACAACAGAGACAGCAAAGGGATACTTTTGTACCTCTGACCCTGCCACACCAGCAGACATTGACATAGGTGTGTAGCCAGGGTGACTGGTCACTTTGCTGTTCCTGTGACAGTTCACTATATGAAGACAACCAGAGTGATTTCATGATTACATTTTACATTAGGAGTGCTCTTCAAGCCAGGTCAGAGCTCTAGAGCACTGTCATCATGACCAAGTTGTATGACTTCCCAGGAAAAAGCTGGAAGTGGAGGACCTGAAATGGTCCCTGGAGGAATTTAGCCATAGTGTTTTTCACTGGGTATTGTTTATTTCTTCATAGGTTTATGTGAAAGCAAGGAGTGCATTAACATCTGACTCCCATGTCATGCTACACTCACTTCCTCTGTCACTGGTGGCTTGCACAAATAGGGGAACTGGACTGAAGTAGAAGAGACGCTAAACTTCATGAAACTGCTGGCTGTCATCCTATTATGGGGAGACTTGAGGCCAAGGGTCTTATGCATTTTCATATGGAAAAAGAGAAAGGGAAAGCCCATGGGAAGGTGAGAAGGATTTGTCTGAGGGGATATGATGTGGTTGAAGAGAGAGATTTCTTACATTTCTGTAAGTGGACACTAGAAGTGCAGACTAGAAGGCTGTGAAGATATGGATACACAGAACAGCCACAATAGCTCTAACTGTATTATATGGTGTTGTGCAGGGCCCTTTTAATGCGCTCCTTTTATTACCACAGACGGGAGGAATGTCTAGCTGGGATGCCTGCCTTAAATAGCGACTTTTCCTAATGTCAGCCTGTGGATTAATCATGTAACTCATTTCATATATAATGATGCACATGACAGTACTGTCTAAATTTCTTCTTCACGCTGCCAGTACCTCTTGAATTCATTGTGCAATGCAAGGCCCATCAGGAGGAAGGGTACATTTGAGTTTCTGGATAGATATTCACTGGGCTATATTACAGGCATGATTTTCTATTTTATTGGCAGCAGCTTAGAGTGAGGACTGCTGCTTGGCATTCACTTTTTTATCTGTCAAGATTCAGTGAAGACTTGTTTTGGTTCATAAGGATTCTTAAAATACTGTAGGCAGATTGCCATCTGGAATATGTCAGCAGGGGGGGACTGCCTACTTCATGTCCCTTACTGGCAGCTTTGGTTCAGCTAGGTATACCACAAAACTCAGTCCAGAGGGAATCCCCTTGTTCTTGAAGGCAGGCAGAGATTTAAACCCTCCTGAAGATAATGAAATTTAAGTCACTGTCCATAAGCTCTGAAAAAGCAGCCCCTGTGCTAAGCTTACATTAGTGAAGATGTGAGTGTGTGTGAATGCCAGATAAGCCTGAATGGAAACCATACTAGTGTTTAACAGTATCTTAGCAGCGGCCTTCTGTGTGGCTTATGAAGTGTGTATTTGCTGCCACTTTTGCCTCACTTTGATGTGGTGATGGGGGGATTATGATGTGGGGATTAAGTCCTTGATTGTCCCTGGAGGAGAAAGTGAGATAGCGTGCAGTTAGAGGCAATACAGACCTGTCTAGGGTGGAACAGACAGTGAAATAAACACAGTGGTTTTTGCCTTCTCCTCCTCCAACTCAGCCTCTTGTTTCTCATATTTGCAGTCCTTTGCTGAGCCTCTCCTGCTCTGGGACTTCATGCATCAGCTAGACCGTGCACCACTGTTTATGTTAATGTATGAGGTCATGGAGCACGATAGAAACTGTGATGCAGAACTGCAAGTTGTAGTGCCCACAAGTAGTGCTGGAATTTACTTCTGGGGTCTCTCTTGCCTGTAATCCTTGAAACCTGTGATACATGAGGCCTTTTATTTTGCAGTCAGGTGCTTTCAAATCACAAAGACTGGAGAATCTGAGATGAGACAGGTCTCCAGCCCACTGTAGCATGTGGTACATGTTGGGGGCCCATCTACCTTTGTTCTCAGATAACTTCTGCCTATATTGTGTGCGATTCTGGGCCCCGTGATTTAAAAAGGATGTTAAGGTACCTGAATGCATCCAGAGGAGGACAACAAAGCTGGTGAAAGGGCTGGAAGGAATGTCCTATGAGGAGCAGCTGAGGACTTTGGGTTTGTCTAGTTTGGAGAAAAGGAGGCTGAGGGGCGACCTCATTGCTCTCTACAGCTTCCTGCGCAGGGGAAGTGGAGAAGGAGGTGCTGATCTCTTCTCCCTGGGATCCAGTGACAGTATGTGTGGGAATGGTTCAAAGCTGTGCCAAAGGGGTTCAGACTTGACATTAGGAAACACTTCTTTACTGGGAGGGTGATCAAACACTGGAACAGGCTTCCTAGAGAGGTGATCGATGCCCCATGCCTGTCAGTGTTTAAGAGGCATTTGGACAATGCCCTTAACATGCTTTAACTTTTGTTCAGCCCTGAAATGGCCAGGCCGTTGGAGTAGATGATCATTGTAGGTCCCTTCCACTGAACTGTACTATTCTGTACTATAAATTCTTAAGTGAGTAAGAGTATAAGATGAATTCTGCAGACTCAGTGTGTAGTATGGTTGTGTTGTTGATCTATTATTATTATCTTCTGGATAGTTTTTTTTTTGTCTGATGCTTTGAGTATATGCATTTTAATGACATTTTGAAGATGAAGAGGTAGTGTTGGTATCTGATGGATACATTTTTCACAAAGAATGGTTTTATAGGCCTTTTTTTTTCTAATGCATACTGCTAGCAAAGAGATTTTCTTCAAGAAATTGGATTAAGTTGAGTGCAATCATGATGTCTGTTGCAGAGACAAGGATAGAAGGGAAAATCCCATGTAGGTGTCTCAGTGCTTCCAGAAAAACAAAGCAAATGTAGGTTCTATAGCTGTTCAAGGCTGATTAATCTATACCAGTCTTGGGTCTTCCTTGTTCATTTATTTGATGCCAGATCCTCCAATGGCAACCTGTAGGGCTTAGTTTGTTCTTCAGGAATTCCCATTAAAACTAAGGAGCAAGATGTCTTCCAAGAAAGTGGATCATTGACTGTGGAGATGATACCAGTGAAAAAACTATAGTGAGGGTCAGATGATTTATCCCATCCATGATCCAAACCAGGAGGAGGAAAACTGGCCAGGTCCTTCTTTCTGTGCCTTTCTTGAGAAACCTTGCTTTTATGTTTGCTTGCCTCTGTTGGGCCTGTTGCTGTTAGAATCATACAAATGCTCTCACTTGTGTCTGCTGGGATCTTACTTCTGTTTGTCTTCTTTGTAAGCAGGCACTGAGAGCAGAGTGTGTTTATTTAGTATCCTTGGAGGAAATGAGCAACCTTCAGCCTGATGATTGTAGAGGTACGCCACAAAGAGCTTAACTAAGATTTCTCCAGCTGAGTATCTGCTTGCCAAGAGCCTGCTTGGAGTGGAGTGACATGGATAAGCAGGAAGTTTTCTCTCTTAGAGAGGGGAGAGAGGGAGAAATACAGAAATTTCACATGCATTAGGGAGTTTACTTAGGATTCCTTTGTGACAGAACAAAAAACGCTTCGCTTTGATTCTCTGTCCACTTCAAAGGAAGTTCTGCATACATTTCATTTTAACAGCTATTGCTGTATACCTGAATCTTTCTTGCTTTTCTTTTTCTGTACCTTTCATAACTGAAGTTGGTTCTCATCGAGGCAGAGAAAATGGTAGTTTCTTGCCAGCTACATGCTTTTGGGACAGATAGTTTGTCAGCACTGAATTTGTGGTCTGCGTTGCATAGGAAACACTATCTGCAGCAGTGGATTTGGAGCTGGGCAGGAGTCTAGTGCATGATGCATTACAGTTATTCAGACCCCTGTGAAATGGGACTTTGAAAATATAAGCTACTCATTTGTCTTTGTGTTGGTCCTTAGGGAGAGGGAAGGTTAGACTGTAGTTTAGCTGTTAGCTGTGGAGGCCTATTCACTTGCTCATGCGCTGGCAAAAGCACAGCCATTAGAGAGGGCTGGTGTACGTAAATGCTGATGTACATGGGAGGGTTTTGTGCTTTGATTAGAAGTGAAGATAAAACTATGAAATCAAATCCATGAGGGCTACATGGGTTTAGAAATCTTGTTAAGTTGAGAGTGTATGGACTGTTTGTGTTTGTTAGCACTGCAGTAATGTACAGGGCTCCAAAAGGCCTAGGTAATCTCTGCAAAGGCTCTCCATTTTTAAGGGAAGACAGGCACCCTGACCTTATGGAGGACAGGAATGTCTCTTTCATTCTGGAGCACCCCAAAACCAACAGCACAAAAATCCATTCTAGCAGCAAGACGTTTGCATGCGAAATTGCAGTATGAAATCTGTGGCAGCTGCATGGAGATTAGAAGTTCTCCAGCAGTTTTTGAAGGCCACAAAACTGTTAAGGAGGCCTGGAAGAGGAATGGCAGTAAGAAGGAAAGGCTGACAGAAAGAGAGGGACAGATCTCTAGTGTATTGCCACTGGCTTGTCTCCTGTCAGAGGGCTACAAGCAAATGCATACTCTTCTGTTTGAACATCATGGTCCTGCCTTCAAACATTATGTGATAGTGCTCAGAGAGGAAAGAGAGGGAATAGAGGCTTGTGCTGAGACTCAGAGACAGGTACAGGTTCTAGTATTCTCTAGGATGGGATCCACAGTTTTTCAGGCCCTTGGAGAGGGGATATGGTTCATAAAGTGGTGACTATGGGACATTACTCCCTCAAAGCTGCAGAATTTCTACTCCCACTTCCAACAGCTGCAGATGCAGTATGCTGAGGCTCCTCCAAGTTCTCTGACTCTCCACTTTCAGTGGTGGGGCAGAAAGCACTCTGCCTTAGCCTTGGATGCTCCTCTTTGGGAGGTTGCAACTGTGCACTGCCTTTGTGTACTCATTCCATGTACTGAAATCAAATGCTTGCTCAAGGCTACACAGAACCTTAAACATTTGCTAAGTTATGGCTTTGAGAACTATGTTGGTTGCTGTGTTATTTTCTCACCTACAGCTTGATTGTGAGAGCTTGGATATAGTCAGTTCTGTTTCTTGCAGGTTGGCTTTAGTGGCTGGAGTATGTGTATGAATATGAGCTTTGCTGAGAAGGCTGAGAATTTCCACAGGTTGCTCAGCAGATGGTCATGTGGCTTGCTAAAGGGTAACAGCTAAAGTTACAGACATGGCAAAAGTTACTAGTGATCTTCCTAACTCTGGTACAAATCACAGTCCATATTAGGAACAAAATACTTTAAACAAATTGTCTCTCTCAACTAGGGACAAATCGATGATCACATTGTGCAATTCGAGAATTGATATTTTTTTTTTTCCCTGCAGTTTTAAATGAGCTGACTTCAAACTGGGTGAGTGCTGTCACTGCAGAAATGCATTAATACAAACAATAAATTTAATCTGCTGACTCTGATGTGCATCTTCTTACAATTTGAATTTATCATTACCTACAAGAATGAAGCTGCTTAGCAGCTACTTATGGTTTTGCAGCATGATTTGAGTCTTGTGGCTTATTTGCAGTGATACTGACCTTGAAGGAATGTCAAACATGCAACATCAACAGAAATTTGGGATTCAAATGGCTGTGAATTATCTTCTGTGGAAAATACAGAAAGAAGCAAAGAAACCCAAGTCTGGAATGGTGGAGCTGTTTTGATAACTCTTCTCTTCTGAGAGAATGGGAGCAATGAAGGGCAAGGCAGACAACAATTAAAGGAAAAGGGATGGCAAAGAAATGTGTGTCAATGCTTAGGTTGGCAGATAGTTGAACTGCCATGTCTCTGTGTCCCTGGATCCACCTCTTCTTTTTTGCTGGCTAGCACAGGCAAAGTTGACCAGCAGAAAAGAAGTTTGAACCTTGTGTTTAAGGTAGCTGAGTGGGAGACGGTTGCCCAACAGCTGGCTTCGTCTGTGGGAGAACCGTGGGTGTGCTTGGGAAGGTCACTTGCTCTCTAGGTTAGATGGTGTCTCTCACGGTCCTCTTATGTAGGAAGCGGTATGCAGCTCCATTACCCCAAGAGCAGGACAGAGTCAAGTGTGACTGATGGACACCTCAACACTGCCCTTCTCTTCATGGGAAGGGAATAGCATTCTTTTTTCCTTTTGTCACTCCTTCTGCTTCTTGGTGCTTGGCAGAGGTGAACTTGCATACTTAATGGACTTCAAAGTTTGACCTTGACTTGATATTGGCAGTGAAACTATTGCATGTAGTGTGAGACTTGCTGCACGTCCCATGAAGGGGCAGAAACTGTGTGGGACTGCCTGGTCTCTGTTTAGGTGCCTGTCCCTTAGGACAGAAGTGTATGTGTCCATTAAATTCCTTGAAAATGCATGTGTTAATTAAAATTTTAATATGCAAGAGGACTTTGGAAAGGTTTTACTGAAACATGTTTTTTCATGAAAAGCTTTTAAACACACAGTTTGTGTTTTCTCAACCATCAAGAAGAGAAAGACTCATCACAAACCTGAAAGACTGCATGAGACTAAGACATCATATCCAAACAGATGTATTTTTAATCTGACAGCCATTTATTTTATGCTTAAGTGTATGCATGCCACTCTTCCCTGAATCAATGTGTGCCTCTGACTAGGTGAAATGTTCTGTTCTTTGTGAATGAACTGATTTCTCTTTGCAGTTTCCTTCAGATTTATTTTTTCATTAGATAAAATAAATTTAATTTAAAAACCTCAAACAACATATAAACAAAAAAAGAATTGAGAAGAAGGAGAAACTATTCAGAGGTTTTAGTAACTGCCAGCACATCAACATAGCTGCTCCTGTGCATAGTTCTAGCTGGGAATAAAGCTGCTTGGGAGAATGTTTAGAAAAGTCCCGGTCTCCATTAAAAATAGACAAGTATTTTTTAATTTTTTTTTTTGCATTCTGTATATTTAAAATACTTGTGACAATTGTAACTTTCTCCTCTGTATTTTTCTTACTGCACAGTTTAAATATCAGCAGTTCCTGTTCCATGTCAGCCAAGCTGCACAGTGACAGATTAAGAGGAGTATGAAAGAGGAAATTTATAATTACATGGAGATGCATTAAAATGCTGACAAAAAAGGTTAAGAAGGGACACAACTGCTCTCTCTAAATACATGAGAGAGGTAAACACTGCAGTGAAGGAAGAGCTACTTAAGGTGAAGGACAACATTGGTAAAAGAATAATGTGAATAAATTGGCCATGAATGTACTTGAGTCAGGAATTAGAAGAGTGTTTCTGACTAGCAGAAGAGGAGAGAGGTGCTGGGGGAAGCAGGGAGAAATGGAAGCTGGGTCTCAGGTGGGTTTCAAATAATGTACCAGTGTAATTGTGCATGCCCAGAGAGGTAGGGCCAGTGAGGCAGGAAATAATTTTCTATCCTGAGTACCTCTATAGAAAGCACACAACATCTTTGACTCTGCTTGTAAGACTGTCCACAATAACAAAATCGTCTTTAAAAGAGGTTTATTTTTTACACTCAATTTTGATGTTACAATATGTGATAGTTTCTCATGGTGTCCAGGGGTCCGGCCCAGCTCAGTGGAAACCAGCAGTGTGCCCCTCTGGGTGAGGTTGTTGCAGAGTTGTGGTTAATTTTCCCTTTTCTGAAAACTTCTTAGCCCTGTTGTGTCCATATGAGAGGTCTGCCAGCTGTATCATCTCACTGCTCCAAGGATGATCTGAAATCAACTATCAGATTCAGATTGAAAATTATTTTTATTTCAAAGGACTTGGTGGATTTGCAAAGTCATTTCTAGAATAGCTGGTCAAGTTGCTTCTGAGTAAAGCAAGCTCACAGCTACACTGGATATTTTTCCAGCTGGGGTGTTTCAGCCCATGCGGAGATTTTGAATTTCACATAACAAGCATAGCTTGAAATTTTCCCTCTGTGGTAGCTTCTACCTGCAGTTCACAGGGAAGCAGCTGTTTTCAATAGATTTGTTCATTTGTTTGTTTTGCACTACATTTGAGAAATAAATAATTTCAGAACTAGGTGTTTCCCTGGAATCTCCCCCCAGTTTTGCACTGTTGTCTGAGAACAAGTTATTCTGTCTTCCTCGGTACCAATTTTTACTATTTTACTTGAGGTAGCAGATTGGTAGACTCTGTTTATGCTCCTCACTTTATGCTTCTGCTCTCTACCCTGGAATATCCCAGACTCAAGCTCACATTCCGGTATGACTTAAATCTCTACCTAGGTAGGCAGTTCAGGAGGGTGCCTTATGCTGGCTTAGCACCCAAGAGAAGAGGCATGTTTTATATGCAGGACTGAATCCCTTGGGCTCAAATGTCTCCTGTAGCATTGTGAGGCTCAGTCCCCATGGCTGACAACTTTCCACCCAAGTTTTCTTAAAATTGCCTGATTACTTCAGGAGTGCCTACCCAAAGGAAACCTTCAGCAAGGGCACACAGGCAGATGGTAGGACACCAGATCACTGCCATAGCAAGATGTTGGCTTCTGGAAGCGAAGAGGAATGTGCCATCCCTTTCTGCTGACTGTGCATCTTGTATTGCCAGCGAGCACTTTGCCAGGCAGAGATCCCAGTGCAATTCACATCTCTCTGAACACCATGTCAAGGTGCTCCCTTTTCTGGTCTTGTGGCCTGAGTTCTTCTGTCATGGAGACAATGACTTGCCTCCTGGCTAAGGAGCTTGATTGGGACTTCTGGTTTTGCTTTTTGTCATCTGGTAAAACTTTTCAGGTGGTACTGCTTCTGCCTGGACCTCAGTTCCTCTCCTCCAAGACAGTATACATGGGTTCCTGCTATGCTGGCAGCTGCGCTAACAGTTGCTTAAAATAGGTGGGTAAAACACATCCTCTTGATCACCACCACAGACAAGAGTGTTCTGCTTCCACACTGTCTAAAGTGAAGACAAAGCTGCTACAGTTTTAACTCTGCTTCACAACTTGAATCCTCTCCCCAGGTTAAATGCAGGCTATGTCAGCTTCAATGCTGTTTTAACTCCAGCCAACTATTGTGAAAAGGCCACCCTGAGTTAAGAACACCCATTGTTTTTTCTCTCATTTGTAGACTTGCTGTCTTATTGCTGGTTCTTACGTGGTTATTTGTCTGATATTTTAGGGCTCACTTTAGTGTGTATCTTGCTTTGTAATGTAGAAGACTAGATCCTTTTTATGTCCTTTAAGGACATAAAGGTCCTTTAAGCCTTTTTACTAGGCTTAAAAAATTAGTCCTAATTAAAAGACAGCAATTGAGCTGATCTAGCCCAACAGAGACAAGCTCTGGATGACCAGTGAAACCCAGGGCTTGATTCTGCACCACAGAGTCCTGAGCCCTCATAGGCACTGCTCTGATACAGCATAATGTAATTTACAAATTTCGGCTGTTCTAAACATGTCTGTTTTGACAGATATCTGTCAAGTCTACAGCAGCTGAAGACCAGCATTTCTACTAATTTCTTGCAGATGCAAGTAGAAAAATCACAGGGTTTTTCTTCCCCTTCGCTCAAAATCTCATGGGTTGGAGTATTTCTTGTTTCCATGCAGTCTGAAAGGGATAGGTCAGATCTACCATCTCCACTGCTGGATGTGCACAGAAGAGGCATTTGAGGAACATTATTAGGGAGCGGCTGGCTAACCCAGAGATGGTATTAGTTACAGAAAATCTCAAACATACCCCAAGTGCAGCGTGGATGCTTTGGAGTGAAGCAATTATCTATTTTGTTGTCTTAAGAACAGAGCGACCTAGATTCTCTCTTCCTTTTTCTCTTTTTCTTTTTTCTTTTTTTTTTTTTTCCTTTTTCCTCACGGGGTGGCCCACTTAGTTGATTAAACTGCAACTCAATTATAACTGGTTGTATTACAGTTGGGAATAAAGCAGATGTAAAGAGACTGGAGTTGATAAAGTAATTTATTTTTTGCCTTGTTGGTTAGCTGGCAATTATGGTTGGGATTAAGTGAGAAGCATTAGTTTTAGTAGCTTTTGGGTGACAGACATTTCACAATAGCCTTGGCTGGTGGTAGGGAATGCAAGAGTGTTTCAATGGAAAGTTGTGCATTTCATGGTAAGAAAAAAAGGGTAATGGTCTAATTTATAAAAGATTTAAAATAAGCTTCAAATCCAAAATAAGCCTGAATTCAGCAAAACGCAGTGACAGTGTGCTTAATATTTTGTTTGAAGTGAATCCATGAAACACATTGACATGTGTATTATTTCTAATTTTAATGTACGTGCAAATTCTCTAATAAATCATCAGAGGCATCAGGAGGGCAAATAAGTCATCTAGGTAGAGTTTGCAAAGGAGGTGACCAAAATCCAGCTGAAAACAACATGTTACACAGTCTTTGGTAACAGAATTATCCTTCAGGTTAAGGACATGACAGCCAGGTAACATGTGGTCCCTGCTAAAGAATACTGTATTTAATGGAAACTGACATTGGCTCAGTGTTGTATGTGTTTCCTTATCTGTTTTCTCCTCTCACTTAAAGCTCAGGGAACAGAACAAAAGCAAATCTGTTCAGTGCAGGACAACCTGGAAAGTAAAATTTATTTTCTGATGAAGTCCAAGGAGGGAAAGGATCCAATGAGAGCTCTTAATCCCTGAAGACATGTAGAGTCAAATCTAGGTAGATATCTTCAGCAGGGATGAAGCTGTGCATGGGACACAGCACCAGATTTATGCATGGACTCCAAGTGGTGGGAGGACTACCTTCTGTCTTTTTGGGCTGGATGCTTGGCATGGCTTCTTGCTGTATTATCACATCACCTGCAGCTGAGCAGCATGCCTTCACACTGTTGCCACCTGCACATTCAAGCATGATGACTTTGCCAGGTGAAAAAGCAGCTGGCATTCTGCTCTTATTTCTATCTCTGACAGTGTGGAAAACTGATGCTGTAAATACATTTCCTGCTGGCAGAACAGAGGAAGCCTACCCAGTCCTCCTCTGAAAAGTCCCATTACCCAAGTTCAGCTGTAGTGTGCTATCTTTCTGCTCACTTACTACTTCAGTCTCTGAAAGTAGTCTCAGAGCTGCAAAGTCTGTTCTATACAGTGTGAAACGGATGCTCTCCTTACCTGCCTGGATTCCTATTTGCCTTCAGCAACACATGAAAGGAAGTAGCCATCTGTGCCAAAATCTGGCTTTGATACTTTGGGGCTTAAAGAAGTTCCTCAGAGATCAGAGAAGAGCTCAGGGAGAAGGGCCTGGGAAAAACCTCCTTCCTGTATTTGTGCTGAACGTCCCAGTATTAGGGAGGAATGGGCTGGTAAGGAAGCAGTATGCAAATATTCTGGGGGACACTATACCAGGCTGATGGCTGAGTTCATTGGTTATGACAAGAGGCAGATCTGCTCCAAGTGCAGCTCACTTGAGAAAGATCACACTCTTCTATCTTCAGATAGTTTGTAGGAATGAAGTGCTGTTCATCTTTATAGGGAAATTTTCCTCCACTGGGAAGGATTAATCAGAGATACCCCAGAAGATAAAAGCCAGTTGTGTAATTTGAGGGCCTTGAAGGCCCTCGAAGGCCTTGACTTAAAGATAACTGACATCAAGGGGAAGGCCACACTTGATTTCAAATGCTCTGAGTGCCATTTGAAATTTGAAAGCATCCGAGACACACTTGCACATGATTTCAGATGCTTTTCTGCATCTCCTCCATGTTGTGCTTTTATATTGACTTTCATGGTTAATTTTCTGTCCTCTCTCAATAGCTAACACAAACAGACATGGACATTGGCCTATCTTACAGTATTTTTTTCCTCATTTCATGAAGCCTCCTGTCAGGATGTTATCTCTCTTTGTTTTACTTTGGTGCTAAGATAGCACTAAAACCACTTAACAGGAGAGCTTAGGAACCATTTCTTGATATGTATCCACCAGGATCAGACTATTTGTGTGGTATTCCTCATCTAATATGTGGTGCCTAGCAGAAGGATCTCATTGGCACCCCTTGTCTCAGCTACTTCAGGACTGCTGCTGTGCTCTGAGGAGGAACAGAGGGGATCTGTTTGTTTACTCACTCCCACAGGATCAGGAATGCTTTACATAGTCCTTCATGTGAGAAAGACAGGCAGGCCTTGGCCCTGATATTGCTTTCTTGCCTGTCTTCCTTGTCATGCAAGCTCCTGTCTAGCTGCTCTCTGAAGGCACCTGGTGACTCATTTTTTAACTGTGCAGCTGGTAAGGGGTAACAGTATGAATCTCCTGACATTTTGCTAATGCTATTTGGTACTGCCAGAGTTGCTGTCTGTGTTTCATAGAAATGCTGGGGTCTGTTCTTCCTGGTGACCTCTTATCAGGACAACGATGGAAGGGAGGAAATGAAACAACAAATCTTGTTCAAGGGCTCAGCACTCCAGTTGTCCACCAATAAACCTGTTACCCTTCTTCGGACTGCTGCAACTTCTTCCCTACAACCATGTGCCTAGATTCTGGTACTTGCCGTTATCTAGAGCCAGGTCCTTCTTGGGCCCATCAGTGAGAACGAAGACAAATGAAACCTTGTGAATTTACACAGCTCAGCAGTCTGGATTACAGGGCTAATATTCACATGGTGTTTCTGAAAGAGTGGGTGTGAACTGCCAGTGGAACATAAGTATTAGGGCTTAATGCTATCAGAGACTTTCATCCAGTGAGCTTTGGTTCTGTCTCTGCTCATGATGACATGGTAATTTTGTAATGAACTGGACTCACAGTGGAACTGTAGCAATTTATACTGGGGCAATGTATGTGCAGCTCTCCCTGAGAAAGACCTGGCCTTGGCTTTAATGAGAAAGCATGGTGACCTTTGGCAAAAATGTGCATCCTGACCTGGGATGGGGAGAGAATGGGCTCCTTTATGCACAGGGCATGCTTCGGAGCTTCCAGCAGTAAGCGCAGGACCTTGTTCAAATGGTGGCAGGGTACCCTGTACTGCTGCTGGGTGTACTGCACCATGGACCACAGCTGATGGAGCCTGATCACAACCTCAATTCCAGCAGATCTCTCCTCCTGGAAAGCCCATGGCACCCTTTGAAAACCCATTCTGTGCTGAGAGGGCATTTCCTCTCTCTCGCCATCTGTTAGATGTGTCCATTGCCCCATAAAAAACCCTGCCAGGCTGGCTTTGCTAAACTGCTAGCCTTGCTGAGAAGGTTACCTCTCTGTGCCTCCCACTAGCGTGTGCACACAGTAACTGCGGAGTACCGTTGTACAGGGCATTGAATATGAGCAAAAAGGAACCCTTCCTTGACTGTATTGATTATATGAGAACAATAGGCTCAGAGGTAGGAAAACAATCCCTGTTATCCACCATTCCCCATAATTTTCATTCCATGTGCAAGTTTGTACCAGGGAATCAGAGACTTGCCATGATTATATCACTGAAATTCTCTGAGTATTTAAATTCAGTTCAGGGTTCAAGCAGAGAGACCTGAGGTTCCTTATGTTCTGGCAAATGCTCACTGTTCATGTTTGTTAACCTTTTAATTAGCCAAATAGAGAAAGTGGTAAGAAGTAACTGGCTTGAAATGCAGAATACTCAATAGACCTTTCATTTTAACAAGGTCCCTATTCCCATTTTCTTTAACTACAAAACCTTTATAAGGGAGCCAATCTTTAGACAATCAATGAGTCAATCTTTACTAAGACATGTGTTAAAACTGGCAATAACTGCTCTTTAAAAAATAAGAAATCAGTTGTGTTGGGCAGAGCAGGGTTTATTGTTTTGTTTTAGTTTTTTTTCCCTCTTATTTGAATCCACTCCCATGCTCTCAAAATCAAACCAAGAAGCACACATTGGGGCAATGAGAGGAGAGAGGACCACTGTCATAATTTGTCTTCTCCTTGGAGAAGCTGGCCTACACTTGCAGCCTTTTTTTGCTCAAGGATAGAAAGCCTAACACATATAACCAGCAACTCGGAGACCTGGCTGGCTTTTAGCTGACTCTGTGGTCATGAGCACGTGCCACTTTGGTAAATGAGGCAGAAATGCCTATCCAGGGATTTTTCTCCCTTTCTAGGCTGTTGGATTACATAATTTTTCAAAGGCAATATAGGAAGTCCTATCTGTTTCACTGCATATTCTGGGCCCCTGATGAATATTGGGGAACAGAAGCTGTGAGCAGAGAGCTTTCTTCTCCCTGTCCACCATTACCTTAGCCTGCTGTCAGAAGCAGAGCTACTTCTCCTTTAGCTCTCATTCCTGGCATGTCATTGACTTCTGGTCCCAAATGGCAGTTAGACATTTTCTCAACACTGTTCATGTACTGTCAGCAGGCCTCTGGGTTTTAATAAGCTCAATCTGGCTTATACCTACACTGACCTTTATGTGTACCAGTATGGTTATATTTAGTCATTTGATGAGTGCAGAGTGTATGCCTGAACCCAACATGCCTTTCTTCCAAGACTGTGGCTGTAGCCACAAATGTGTGAGAAGAAACCAACTGGACAGGCAGTGGCACTGTTACTGCTTTTTAGGGTAAGGTAACTAAAGGTAACTGCCTTTAGTTTTCCAGTGCAGTGTCATGGCAGAAGTAGGTTGGACTTCAGCTGTGATGGTCTATCCAAAAAAACAATGGTGCTATGGTTTCACTGCTGCAGGATCTATGTCAGACAGATAAGCGCAAGCACAGATATGTGGCTGTGTATTGCAGACCACTCAGCCACCACGACATCGAAGGATGCAGAGAGTTGAACTGGTTTTGGTGGAAGAATACGTTTGTAATGAAAAGCTGTTCATCATTATCTAAACTTCAGCTTAATTAACTTGTGACAGACTTGTCTGTGTAACTTTCCAGCTGAAGCATTGAAGTTCCTGAACAAGCTCATTACAGCACTCAAATGGATAGACCAGCTTGACAATGGAAAGTAACACAAATAATTTTGACTAGAGACTGTTTCATTATGTAACATTTTAAAGATGTGCTTTCCTCAAGCAGATCTCAGCACCTCTGGGGAGCATTTACAACTCCTTCCTATGTGTTCCTTCTCTGGCCCAAAAGGTGATAATGAAGTCTTTAACAGGATCTGTGGTAGTTCTTTGCTAGAGAAGAATGAAATGCAGCATTGGTGTATATTCTGGCCACCAATAAAAGGAACAGGGTGAAGGTCATTTAAACATTTTCAGCAGAACACAATCACTCAGAACATCGGGCTGATTTGCTGCCTGATACACTCACACTATGTCAGGATGAGGGACAGCTGCATTTAGCAGCTCTTCTCTTTAATCTGCAATATGAGCTATTTCCTGGCACATTGCATTGATTTCCATCTCATCATGATCTTGTAATAATTGTAGAGGCAGGACAAAACCTAATCTAGTCTCATTTTTCTAGTGTCTTCCATGCCTTAGCTGTGACAATAGTTTAGATCTCTGTCGTCTCCTTTCCAGCAGAACTGTCAGTGAGTCCCCACTCCCTTGCATGGAGTGTACCTGTACTTGTGCACTTGAATATTCCTCTTTTGGTAGACAACTTTGGTTTTGCACGCCGTCTGTTTCATGCCATTATTTGAGAACACTTGTAATGCTAATTTTGCCCTGTATGGCAGCCCCTTTTAGCTTGCCATCATCCAAATAAAGAACTGCAGAAAGGCTGGTGTGCTTGAAAGCTGCACAGTTTTTTTCCCTGGTAATGCAAAGTATTCTGTCTCCTAACAGGCCGTGCATCTCTTACTTCCTTACATTACCAAGTTTACACTTATACTACTGCAACAATGGGATGTGTCCATGTTGTCATTCAAGTGATTAATTAAAATGAGGGATAGACCTTGCAGAACACTCTCCCTGCAGCCCATCCTTCCAACCTGACAGCAAATCAATTGTGCATCAGCTTCCAGAATTAACAAAGCAATACAAGTGGTTTCCAGGAGGCTTTTTATTGTTGCTTCTGCAAACACACTGATGGATACAACTAACACAGCTAACAGGCAGATTCTGAGGTCCCCTCAAAGAAGCAACATTAACTGACCTTCTGAGGGACCTCCCAGAGGCACTGGCTTCACTTCAGGAGAATGGAGAGAGCACAGGCAATGTTCCTTTACCATATGTGCTGGATGCCCATATTAGCTGAGGTGGATCCCATTAGGATTGTCTTCCTTGGAGAAGGCCCTAAATGGTCACAGCTACAGACCTAATTTAGGTTGGCTCAAAATGTTTGCAAAAAGAAGAAGGACTGTTCTTGCTTTCATGTCTGCTAACCAGCAGTCAGCTTTATAGCTTCATTGCAACAGTTTACCCTTTTATTCTTTTGCTTGCCCCTGTTAAAGTTTGGTAGACAAATGGAACAAGGAGGGGTGCTGTGAGACTAGAGAAGGTTTTGAGAGGAATGAGGAGGTATCCTGCCAGCAGAATTTGGAGTCTGACTGGTCTTGTATTATTAGCTGCCTTGGAGCTGTGGGTATCCTGGAACTGAGACGTGCCCCTAATCTTCTAGAATTTAGATAATAATGCTGGCAAAGCATCCATAAGGTTTGAAATTGGTGTTACACTCAAGCCAATAAACCAAGCTGTTATCTATGTTATGTGTTCTAATGTATTGCATCCTTTATAGGTGCAAGGAGCAGGTTATTGCATGTTACAACTGTTGCTATTACCTCTCTCTTTGTGCTCTTCAGTCAGGTTTGATAGATGTTGGTCCTCTTTTCTTGAGCAAACTAAAGCCTTCTATCAGTATGGAAGTCCTCTCGAAGGCGTAGTGTGCTCTTAAAGTGTAGCATTTAAAGCAGGAGGCATATTAGCCTTAATTCAGTACGTAAGAGGCAGCATGGATGTGGTCTCACATATTTCAGGGACATTGCTTTGTATTTTGATAGAAAGGAAGACATAACCAGCATGAGGCATTTCTATATGCTGCAGCTCCCTTTAACTTTTTCAGTGCTGTATATGTATACCAGTCACCTGGAGAAATTATAGAAACAAGCAGGAGAGGTTTTTTTCTGAAACAGTACAGGGAGTGTTTCTGCACTGGAGACATCTTAAGCTGAGGTAGGTGAAGTGGGAGGAAAAGACCTCTCACATAGTTTTCACTTCCAAAGCCGGAAGAAAGTCTTCAGAATGCCAGCCAGATACCAGACAAATTCCCTGCAGACTCTTTTGTGGGAATTATCTTCCACAGCCACACCATTTGGGTGATGAGCTGAAAGCACAGAGATGCAGCAGCCTTTCTGCTCCATGGTGTGTCCAAGGGGCCCACACTAGAGTTAGAATCGGAGCTGTTGAACTGAAAGCAGTTCAAGGATGTTTCCTATGAGTCTATTTATGTTTTCATTATCTCCACTGCCCTTTCTGGGTACTTACACCTTCACATTGAGAGTGCAGCCACACAGGGAGACAGTGCAGCACAACTAGAAACTGCCACCAGGGCAGGAATGAAAATGAGATGTCATATGGGGGACTTCTTTTGGTTCTTTCAGCTGTGTGAATGCAAAGGCAAGTTATCTGACAATGCAAGCAGAGAATGGATGTTCCTGTAGCTGGTCTGTGGGAGCAACAATGGTGATAGTCCTCTTTTTTCTTTGTCCTTCTCAACTGGATCATCAGTTGTGCTTCAAGAACCCTTGTCAGGATCAACAAGGGGCTGATCTTATGCAGGGGCAACATAATAAAGATGAGAGGTGAGGATACGGGGAAAGTAGCTAAGATGCCATGTTCACAAGAAGAGAAGTATGGTTTACAGGAGCTGAAAAATGACTAGAGTGGCTTGCATTGTGGGTAGGTCCCTTGAACATTTGCCTGAAGCTGCTGTGAATATACTGTCCCTCTTTCTGACTGTCCATCACAGTCACACTTTCTTTGAACAGGGGTAACTGGCATAAACTTATAAGTGACTCATTTATTTTGAATATGCTCACCAGTCTAACAGCACTTCAAGTTCCCAGCTTAAAGAGGCAGGCAGATCTTCTTAATTCTGTATTCCATTCTGCAAAAGCACCTAAACCCTTTTTTTTCATGCCAGGTGTTAGGAGGAGGTGTGATTTCCCAGCAGTTGTGGCCAATGTAGTGTGTAGGTTGCCTTGTGTGTAGGTTGCCTACATGGTGGTGGGAGAAGAGTTCTTTCTATACTGGAGAACAGTGCACTGAGTTCACAAAACAAGTGAACCTGTTCTGTTCTTTTAAAATTGAATAACTGGAAATTTGTTGTTGGTGTTCACAAAAGGAAAAAACGGGATGGAAGTGACTCAAGGATTAATCAGATTGTCCTAGTCATAGTTGAGGCATGGCACTCAACCAAGGTTTACCTCAAGAGCATTCAAGTTGTTCTCTATTAGTGATATCTCTTTTTTCATCGTGTTTGAAGCTGGGGCTTTGTTTCTGGCTCTAAGCAAAAATGACACTTCAAAGAGCTATTTTGGTGCTGCTACCTGTTCCCCAGCTCCCCCCATCTCTCCATCTGTCTCTAAGTCACTGTCTGTCAGCCTTGCCACAGACTTTAAAGGGGTGGGGGGGAAGCATCAGCTTTTAGCAGTTGTCTTGGTTCTTGCCTTAACAGTGTAAGTTTTAACTCAATATTAAGGCATTATTTTCTCTGCAAGCTGAATAATTAGGATGTTTAGCATAAGAGGATGAAGACCAATGGGATTCCTGTGATCCCAGCTGATGATTTGTGGCTTTAATCTGGAGATGCTTTAAGTTACAGTCTGTCAGAATATATCCAAGTCCCTAGCTGAACAAAGCATTTCAAAAGTTCACCCTTGGCATCAGTAAGGCAAAAAGCATGGGCTAAAATTTAAGCATATGTGTAGCTCCTTTGCTAGGTCGGAGCTCTATCACTTTCTGTACACAATGAGAAAACTAGAACTTGCCCAGTCTTTATTAGCCACTCTTTCCTTGTTGTCTTGGCCTAGACTGAGATCTGTGCATGACAGAAAGCCGAACATGAGTGCAGAGCTATTGGCAGCTGGCAAGAACATCAAAGAGAACCGTGATGTGCTGAGACTTGTGAGGAGCCCCAGGCTACAGTCATCAGTTGCTACCTCCCTTTATAAGACAATCTTTAAGCCTTGTTTCTTGCAGCCACTGGCATTTATTCTTGGCAGCAGAAAGCCCTATTCACCCCTCATTTGAAACATTTTGTGTTTGGCCCATTTGAAGACTGTGCAGTCACAAATTTTTCCACCCACTCTTCTAGGTCATGTCCCATCTTTCTTTGCATCAGTTCTCTGTCTCCAATATTGCTTCAGATGCAGCTGTGCTTCTGGGTTCTTTTGCATAGCAGATTTAAAATTGTGACAAGCAGCTGCTAGTTGGAATTGAGGCTTAGGGACTCATTAGCTCACAGAGACACTTATATTTTCATTTGCATTTTAGGGGAGCTTATGATACCCTGAAATTACAATGCCTGAAGGCTCTCCATCCTCCTGGGGCTGAGTAGCCACTGTTTTTCTGCTCGTTTGAGAAGTAGTAGCAAAAGTAACCATTTGTTTAGAAAGCAGCTAGATTTCTTATATCATTGACAGCCATAGAGGTGGTACCCTCCCCATCCCTTCTGCATGCACTGGGACACCTCTTCAGTAATAACAATGGTTCCTACTTCTTTGGAACTTACTAGACTGTAAGATATTTTCCAAAGGATGGGAAGGTCTTTACTGCTTTTCACAGAAGAGAGAGCTAAGGCTCAGAGGTAAAGCCCTCTCAGTGGGATGTGAGTAGGGTGAATTTGCCATCCTGACTAAGAACCAGCTGTGTCCCCAATGCTCATCTGTCCTGTTGTATTTGTGGAGTGACAGAGGGCTGACACAGGCTTGGAAGATGGTTTTCTTCTGCTCCTATCTTCAGTCCCAGGCATTAGCCTTTGAAACAGCAGTTAGTAGACTGGCTGGCTTTGAAATGAACTCAGTCACCAAGGCACCTGGGATAGTGTCCCTATGATAGGAGAGGAGAGTCTGCAGCAAGCAAGAAGGAGTGGGGATGGAAATGGGAACATCATGTGAGGGAAGGAGACAAGAATGGAGATATTCTGAAGTTTCTCTGGCTAGAAACTCAAATTAAGCAAATATACTTTAAGAGGATGCAGGTCTGAATTCAGACCTGGTTTTAGCAGAGGTTGGACTGGCTTAAGTAGATATCCATCTTTGTCAGTAGGTTTACCTGGTCACCTTTATAGCTGCTCACATCAGCTCTTCTTTACAACATCCTGTGTCTTCACTTCTCAAGGCACCTCCTATCTGTTTTCTTCTAAACTATGCCAAATTATGCTAGAGTCACATAGATACAACTAGACAGAATAACTGCCTCCTTCTACTGCCTTTTTAAAAATTATGATTGTACTGTAGAAAGATAAGCAAAAGTAAGACAAATTAGATATAGCCACCTGCTCCTTAGAAAAACTGCTGTTAGAGCTAAACCAAGAATAACTGTAACTCCACAGAGGGTCAAAACCAGTTCAAACAAAGAAGACTTGACAAGCCTCAGCCCTGAGACCATGCAAATTCACTACACAGTTTGTGCTCTGGTGCTCACACTGGCAGTATTGCAAACTGGCTCCGTCAGCCACAAGTCTTTTGCCAAGGTGAACTGGGACGTATGGTCTCTGGCTGTTGTGGCTGCCTACCTTACTCTCACCTTCCATCTAGATGGCTTGGGCCTGTTCATTTTCTCAGGTTTACTGTCTCCAACTGCACTTAGTATAGCATAATATACAATGCAGATATCCTACTCTTACGGTGTTATTAACAGCTCTTTTTTCATCCCTCTTGAGGGCAATTTTATCTCTACCACAGATTTAATTTCATTTGCATTTTAATGACTTGACCTCTCCATGCTGACCTATCATTCATGCAGATAAGGATTACACCCATATGCCTCTGATCTAGGGCTCAGATTTTTTCTTTTTTCTTTTTTTTTTTTTACATGTTTTTTAATGCTTAGCAAAGCCACATTGGAAATGTTCCATGACTACCGTAATCAACAGCAACTTAAATCTGCCAGTATTTGTTACCAAGATCTTGTTATGGAGACTTTCCAGGGGCAAGCACAATGCATTATATGGTGTAGTAAACACTACACTGAGTTCTGTAGCATTTGCAGGACCCTGTGTTTGCCATATTAATCAAAATGTGTGTGTTGCATTGTCTTACTGTTATAATTTGTTTTCATGTGAGATACAGCAGAACCTCATCTCAGGTGACCCGTGGTAGGAACTCCTACAACAGCTTGCTGTGGATTTGAGAGGGGGCCTACTTCTCATGTGGAAACTTAGAGCACTGAAGGAGAAACCTTACGTATGCATGAGCAGGCAGCATCCAAAATCTAGTTGGAAAGGATTAAAAAGAAGAAAAAAGTGGAGGGTAATAAAAAGGATACAAATACCTTTACTGATAATGAATGGCCAGGAAGGCTATTCCAGGAAGGATATACAGAGCCTCTTGATGATACACTAATTATGTTACTAGTCAGACGGAACCAGTCCAAAGTTTTATGCAACAAGGACACATGTCTGAAGACAGGGTTTCTTTCTGAGGATGAGCTACAATTTTGACTTTCACTGTGCATATAGGTTACCCATCCCGCACTTCGTCTGTCATATACCAAAATAGATCGCAGTTCTCTAATCACCAGGGCATATTCTCCGTTGATGTTGACTTATCAGAATTCCAGGCTAGTTCATAGAATGTAAGAACTCAGCTTTTACCTTTAGCTCTCAGAAGCACCAACTTCTGTGTCCCCCTTACACACCCTTACTGGTGATGCAAGCTGACTAATGTATGTGGGAGAAGATTAGTGCGGTACACACTTGATATCTGAAAATGATGAAAGGTTGCAAATGGTTTGAATCTGCTCTGTATGCTAGGTTAGAAATGTAAAGACAGAGTAAATTACACAGGGATGGAATTTCTGCCTTGCAGTGAGTGGGAGCAATTCTTGGTATTTGGCATAGCAGGCCTATAGGAAAGCATTTGTTATAAATAAACCCAGGATGAACACAGAGGGGATCCTGATAGGAACTGAAAAAGTGCTGAGCAAGAAAGATACTGCCTTGTGGCACTCAATGCTGCTCAGTACGCAGTAGGATTGGCCTGGATTGTTGAAACACAGTTGCAGTCATGTAAGCTGAAATCTTCACTACAAATCCAGCTGGAATAAGCACTGGGTAGACAAATCTCAATACAGCAAAGTCTGTTTCTGTGCCCTAGCTCCTGTTACTTCCTAGCAGCTGCTTCATGCCTACTGCCACTGAAATTCCCTCAAGATTCAATTCCTATTGTACTCCCACATGTTGTAAGTTTAATCCTTCCTTTTGAACAGTGGACATACCAGAAGTATGTGGAATCAGTTTCACTGTTGTTTATAGTCAGTGCAAAAGGTTATTAGATGGCAGGACTCTAGCAGATCAAATGAAAGGACCATCTCCCAGTGTTGCCTCCAACAGTGGGTGTGTTGGGAAGACAGCAACTGGGTAAGTGCAGTGGGGATCTACCCCAGAACACTGTCCAGCCTCCAGTAGCTGTGGCTTTCAGATCCAGACATGTTACCTCTGTATATATTTGATAAACATGAGGGTTGTCTATTTGGGTGCAAGGGAGTCTTTATGTAAAAAATTAATTTGATATGGGATTTGAATAGAGACAAAAATTTGTTATTCCTCAGTCTTGTAAAACTGGATCTCCACCCCAAAATCTGCATTTTGTGTTGAACTGGATTTGTAATTCGAAACAAACAAAGCTCTGCCATTTTATAGACTGTCCAAAGCAATAGGAGAGTTTAAAAGACTGTGAAAGTCATTGTGTGGAGCACCTTTGCGGAAAGGCAAAGCCTTTGGCTTCTGTAGGTCCCAATCAAAGAAGCAAAGCCATTGGATGGAAAGCCTGGGTGATGTATGATTCGGGGTGAATAAAGAATTTTGACATATACTCTCTTTTGTTGTGATGATGATGGGTGAGGGCTACCAGCTATAAATCATGCTCATTGTAAAGATAAGGGGCCTGATTGCAGTCAGCACTGAAATCTCTAGCATATTTCCTGGAAATCACTTACTTGAAAGGTGGAATTAAAATATCTTGTGCTGGGCAGACTCTACTGGGGAATTTGCAACTCATTGGCTGTCCATTTGTGTAGCTAGGATACATAATATTTAGAAAATCTTACCAAAAAGCTGTTGCCTACTGTCATTTAGATGCTAGCTTTCGCTGTCCTTTTCTGCAAAGAGGTAGGCAGATTCTGCCCACCTCCTGCACCACTGAAGTTAATGTGTGTTTTTTTAAGTTCTGAAAAGGCTGAGCAAAAAACCAAAGACCTTTCTGATCCTATGTGTGGTGTGGGCAGCTCACACTGTTTGTTTCACCAGTGTCTCACATCATCTGCTCACAGTAGGGCCTTTTTACTGTTCTGGCATCCAATATGCCAGAAATATGTGTAGGAGGGTAGGTCTACACTGGATCAAACCAATGGTCTACCTCTTTGTCTCCAGTACTAGCGAAAGTGTAAGTACAGGGCAAAACAACTTCCCCTAGTATTCTCTCGTCTCTCTCATTCTCTATTTTTAATCCAGGGGCTTCCTGGGCTATAAGTAGTTTCTCTGTATTTAATGATCCTCAGTGGAATTATCCACTGTGAGCTTGTCCAGCCTGTCCTTGAACCTGTGTCACCTTCTAGTGTCCACAGCACTTTGTGCAGGTGTTCCACCAGCCTGCTACATGTTGCATGAAGATCCAGTTCTTTCTGATGGCTTTGAATCTTGCTCCTTGTACCTTCATCTGCTCTCTCAGCTGATTTTCTGGAATTTAAGTCTATGGGACAGGGGAAATGCATTGTGTTTTCCTGCAGTGAGGAGGTCTGTTGTTTCCCATGACCCCACACCTAAAGGAATTCTCCTGAGAGGCATGATTCCCAGTGCACATCTCAAGCATTCAAGAACTTGTTGCTGGAGATAGTTGCATAATCAAGTCACATCCTCACTGATAAAACCACATTGTCTTCTAGCAGCCTGAGAAAACTTGTGAAAGGAAGAGGCTAATCTTGGGAGGGATAGCACTGTTGTGCCATTGGAGCAGAGTTGCAAAGACTCTTGAAAGGCTCTTGTAGTAAAGGGACTCCTGAAAGCATTAGCTCTGTTCCTAAGTAACTGAATTTGATCAATCAAGAGCACAACCTCTGTACAGTTTTCTTGCCATACAAGAGCAAGCTCAGCTTTCATAAACAAATGGAATTGATATTTGTCTACTTGCTAGAAACCTTTCTATTTCTGCAAAGGTGAAATACTTCTCTAAATATTCAATAGGTCAGTTAAGGAGGGATAGAAAATGCTGTGTGGCCTAAGCAAATAATGACCTTTCTGATATAAGAAAGAAGCAGCAGCATAACTATGAATGAACAGTTCAGAAAGCTCCATCACTTGTCAATTCTGTCCATGGTCTGCTGGCAATGTGAAGAATTAACAGCAGCACTCCCAGAAATTAGAAAGAAGTTTGAGTGATACTGCTAAGCTTGCAGCAAAAAGAATGTATTGGGAATAATTAGATTAGGGCTCACTTCTTTATTCTTTCCTTGACATGCTCAGGTAGGATGACCTGGTTTCATATAAGTCTAAGCCTGGCTTGAGATAGGAACCCAGATCACAGCCCCAGCTGTGTGGTTACAAAGAAGGTGCTTGAAGAAAAAAAAAAAAGAAGGCATGTTAGCTAGCTCTGTCGTTTTTGCCTTCAGATGAAAGGGGCAGTTCCCTCTTGGTAATTTTAAACTGTTATTGCTGTCGTCATTATTATTGTTGTTGTCGTTATTTACAGTTTTTAAGTTAGTCTGGGAAAATTAGCATCAATGAAAAATGGAGAAAAAGGATCAGCTCTTGTGCTGACAACAGACAGGTAAATCAAATTATTGAGGCTGAGGAGGGAAAGTGTTTACAAAAGAGCAGAAAATGGGTGGTTGCATCTTTCCTCTGCAGTGCTTTGTGTGAGTGCCACCTGTATGGTGCAAATTGCTTCTGCATGAAGGGGTGCTTGTGCTTTGTAGGGTAGCATGGGTTAACTGAAATTCCTTTTGCTTTCCTACCCTGTGCCCCCGTGCAGAGAAACTGTGTTAACATGCCTGAGAGCTGAAACTCTGGGCCATTCATAGTTTTGCAGCTGAATGACTGCAGTGCTAAAGGTAGTAGCTGAGAAATATCTGGACCTCTGCTCTCAGAAAAAGGGGATGCTGTAACACACCCCCCCACTTTTGCCAGCACAAATTTTTTCATAACCCCCTGCCTCAGTTGGTAAAACCAGACCCGTGACTATGCACAAATATCAATGTAGAATGTAGGGTGGTTGTGAGACCTAAAGAAGTTCCAAGATACTCTCCAGTTGGTGAAATCATAGCTTAAGCCACTAAACACTTCCAGGTGCTGGGAATTCAGACTTCCTCTCTTCTCAAACTCAGTAGAACAATTTTAGTGCAGGATATTTGTAAAGCATTTGGTATAAGGATGGGGTTTGGGATGTGCCAAGTCTCGGCTTTTTGCCTGAGCTAGCTGTAAGAATATTTCTGACATTAAAAAAGGAAACTCTGTTCTATAAGTATAATGCACATGTAGGTTTTTTTGTTTTGTTTTGTTTGGGTTTTTTTTTGCCAGGAGTCTGTATTTTGTGCAGGTTATAGAGCTGGCTTCTCTTGCCTTTCTCTAGTCCAGGTATATTAGAAAGGGTTTCCCAGGATGGTAGTACATCCTGCTGTTTGGAACAGAAATATTTCAGTGTAAATGAATTTCATGGAGTTCAATTCACCAGATGTGAGACACGTATTCCATGGAGAAGATGTTGCAAGGTGAAATTTAGTTCATTAGAGATGCTAGCATGCTTCTGTGGGGTAAGCACAGATACTGTTTTCCTATAAAACAGCAGCTGTCTGTAGCCCACACTTGTTGTTGTCAAACTGTTGGAGAGTCTCAGGGGGACTGTGTTGGCTGTGCCCTTTGAACTGGTATTCTTCCCCAGAGAAAATCCCATTAGTGACACATTGTCCTGCAGGTCACAGTGTCCTGACTAAAGGCTTATTTTTGTAAGTATTCATGTCACAGCCAAAAGGTAATTTCTGTGTGGAATAATACTAATGTAGCTTCTGGTTCTTTTGAAGCAGAGAGGTTCCAGCTTTTGCCTTAATATTTTGCCTGTGCATATGAGTTCTGGCAGGTCACACTCAGCAGCATTCTTTTACCTATTTCCCTCATCTGAGTAGTTTTGGTGGAGAACTGTGAGTTTCTCTCTCCTGACATGGTGCACATTTGATAGGATGCCTTGATTGGATACAAAAGTGTCAGTTTACAGTTCAATTACCAGGGTGCAAGGGAAAGAAAACACCAGTTAGATCTGATGTTTAGCAGCAGTGAGTGGGATTACAAAGAGGATGAGAGATTTGAGGAAACATAAGTATCCAACTTTTCATGGCTTCCTTGTACACTACAAGTTACCTTGACCTGCAGCTTTTTATGTGTCATCCCTGAGGAAATTTTGGACATGCAGAAAATTAAAATCCCTTTCTGATATTTAGATAGTGAACTTGCTCATAGTTCACTGTGGTGAGGGAAAAATATCCTACAGGAAGGCAAGGGATAAGTTAGTAATAGAAAAGAGAAATATTGCTTTTCCTCTGCTTTTTACTTTTCCATGGTAACTAATCCTTCCTAAAGTGCTCCTGAAATCAGGAAAACAACTTGGAGAATGGATGGCTTGGAAGCTTTAGTTGTTATTGCAGGCACACAGCAAACTGGCGTTTATGAGACAACCAACAGCCCAGAATTTCCTTAGCACTCAGGAAAAGGCTTTGTGAATCTTTTCTTTGTCCTTCTGGTGGCTCTTGTCTTTTCAGCTCTGAGCATAGTTGTCATCTGGGTCATGTGCTATATTCATTTTGGGAAGGTGGGGTGTCATAGCAATGACAACACAGTCCCTTGTTGCACAAAGTGGACATGGAGATGATGGTTGCCTTTTAGAGCTCAGTTTTAGCTCACATACCATCACAATATCTTGTACGGAGGCAGATTCCAGGATGAGGTGTCTATGAATACATAGAGACAGATATGTCTGACAGAATTTACCATGAGTGCCAGAGAATGAGAATTAATGAAGTCTTCAGTCACTTCTTTCCATCCCAGAAAAGCACAAAGCTGTGTCTTGGACCTTCATGTGAAGGATAGTGCCTGCTGGTTTGGATCTTAATTCCTACACTTAGCAGGAGTACTCTCAGAAGCACATAACAGCTGAAATTGAAAGGGACTTCATGACATCTTCTATTCCAATTCCCTGCTCAAGCAGGGTCAGCTTGAACTACCCAGGACTGTGCACAGTCAGGTTTGGAATGTCTCCATATATACTCTTGGAGGAAGAGATAAATTGTTCTTCATGCATGCCACGATGACAAAGTACTGGTTTATACTGACTTAAGGAGGGGGAGGGGGAAAGTGGCCAGGGTCCAGCTATCTGGCAGAGAAAATCTAAATTCCTTCTTGGAGGTGGGCTGGGGTAGAGTTTCTTCCTCTGAAGAATTAGCAACAGGTGAGAAAACAATCCATCAGATAAAGTGATGCAGAAACAGCTTCCTAGTCACAGTAGGAAGATGGAATGTGTGATTTCTTTGGGATCTTTCCAGCCCTGTTTCCAATGGTTGTTTTTCACTGGTACAATTCTACTGAATTATTGCTTTAATGAGGAGCAAAGATTTCTCATTTTAGGTTGTGATAAATTGTTACAGTATTAATTAGAACTTGCATAGCCAATTTGATTTTTCAGAGGTCTTAAAAAATGTTAATTACTTTATTAGTAATAATTAACATGTTCTTTAGGAATTATAGTACTTCTTTTTTCCAGTTGCTTGTTTGCCATTGATTTTGTTCCTTCAGATGTGTTACTTGTCTCACTGTGCAGTTCGAATGATGCATTTTCACCTGGTAGGTTCCAGTTACATAGAATCATAGAAATGTTCAGGTTGGAAAAGACTCTTAAGATCATCAAGTCCAACCATTAACCTAGCACTGCCAAGACCACCACTATACCATGTCCCTAAGCACCTCATGCAAACGTCTTTTAAATACCTCCAGGGATGGTGACTCAACCACTTCACTGGGCAGCCTGTTCCAATGCTTGATAACCCTTTCAGTGAAGTAAAATTTCCTAACATCCAATCTAAATGTCCCCTGGTGCAACTTGATGCTGTTTCCTCTTGTCCTATCACTTGTTACTTGGGAGAAGAGACCAACACCCACCTTGCTACAACCTCCTTTCAGGTAGTTGTAGAGAGCGATAAGGTTTCCCCTCAGCCTCCTTTTCTCCAGGCTAAACAACCCCAGTTCCCTCAGCTGCTCCTCATAAGACTTATGCTCTAGACCCTTCACCAGCTTTGTTGCCCTTCTCTGGACACGCTCCAGCACCTCAATATCTTTCTTGTAGTGAGGGGTCCAAAACTGAACACAGTATTCGAGGTGCGGCCTCACCAGTGCCAAGTACAGGGGCATGATCACTTCCCTAGTCCTGCTGGCCACACTATTTCTGACAGAAGCCAGGATGCCATTGGCCTTCTTGCCACCTGGGCACACTGCTGGCTTATGTTCAGCTGGCTGTCAACCAACACCTCCAGGTTCTTTTTTGCCAGGCAGCTTTCCAGCCACTCTTCCCCAAGCCTGTAGCGTTGCATGGGGTTGCTGTGGCCCAAGTGCTAGGTTGCACTTAGCCTTGTTGAACCTCATACAATTGGCCCCAGCCCATCGATCCAGCCTGTCCAGGTCCCTCTGTAGAGCCTTCCTACCCTCAAGCAGATCAACACTCCCGCACAACTTGGTGTCGTCTGCAAACTTACTGAGGGCGCACTCAATCCCCTCATTCAGATCATTGATAATGATATTAAACAGAACTGGCCCCAATACTGAGCCCTGAGGAACACCACTTGTGACCGGCTGCCAGCTGGATTTAACTCCATTCACCACCACTCTTTGGGCCCGGCCATCCAGCCAGTTTTTTACCCAGTGAAGAGTACATCCATCCAAGCCATGAGCAGCCAGTTTCTCCAAGAGAATGCTGTGGAAAACGGTGTCAAAGGCTTTACTAAAGCCTAGGTAGACAACATCCACAGCCTTTCCCTCATCCACTAAGCAGGTCACCTTGTTACAGAAGGAGATCAGGTTGGTCAAGCAGGACCTGCCTTTCATAAACCCATGCTGATTCACCCTGATCCCCTGGTTGTCCTGTATGTGCTGCGTGATGGTACTCAAGGTACTCTGCTCCATAACCTTCCCTGGCACTGAGGTCAGACTGACAGGCCTGTAGTTCCCCGTGTCCTCCTTCTGGCCCTTCTTGTAGATGGGTATCACATTTGCTAACCTCCAGTCAACTGGGACCTCCCCAGTTAGCCAGGACTGCTGATAAATGATTGAAAGTTACTTGGAGGGAGCTTCTGCCAGCTCCCTCAATACCCTTGGGTGGATCCCATCTGGCCCCATAGAATAGCGTGTGTCTAAGTGGTGTAGCAGGTTGCAAACCTTTTCCCCTTAGATTGTGGGGCTTCATTCTGCTCCCTGTCCCTGTCTTCCAGCTCAGGGGGCTGGGTACCTGGAGAACAACTGGTCTTACTATTAAAGGCTGAGGCAAAGAAGGCATTAAGTACCTCATCCTTTTCCTCATTCTTTGTCACTGTGTTTCCCGCTGCGTCCAATAAATGATGGAGATTCTTCTTAGCCCTCTTTTTGTTACTAATGTATTTATAGAAACAATTTTAATTGTCTTTTATGGCAGTAGCCAGATTAAGTTCTAGTTGGGCTTTGGCCCTTCTATTTTTCTCCCTGCATAGCCTCACAACATCTTTGTAGTCTTCCTGAGTTGCCTGCCCCTTCTTCCAAAGGTCATAAACTCTCCTTTTTTTCCTGAGTTCTAACCAAAGCTGTCTGTTCAGTCAGACCAGTCTTCTTCCCTGCTGGCTCATCTTTTGGCACATGGGGATGGCCCACTCCTGCACCTTTAAGATTTCCTTCTCCCACCCTTCCTGGACTCCTTTGCCCTTCAGGGCTGCCTCCCAAGGGACTCTGTCAACCAGTCTTCTAAACAGGTCAAAGTCGGCCTCTGGAAGTCCAAGGTAGCAGTTCTGCTGACTCCCCTCCTTACTGCTCCAAGAATCGAAAACTCTTATCATTTTGTGATCTCTATGCCCAAGACAGCCTCCAACTGTCTCATTACCCACAAGTCCTTCTGTGTTCACAAACAACAGATCCAGTGGGAGAAACACTTAGTTTCTTCCCCTGGCCCTTTTGTTTCTGATAAGACAGGTCATGGGTGCAAGAAGGAGTATGGATCTATGATGGACTGACTGTAAAAATGAGGAATGGCTTCCAGATATTTCTTTAAGAGCCCTGTGAATGGGAGACCTCTCACCCTGAATGTAGCGTTAGCCTGAGTCCTGCTGTACAATGCACCTGGTGTTGCATGTTTTTTGTTATCTTTAAATGTGTTTAAGGAGTGGATTGGGGTTTGGGGGGGGGTAGGGGGGCGGTTCCCAGTAGAATGCTATTCTGCTGGAATGGTTGCAGTGTTCTGTGAATTGATTTGGCATGTTGTCTCCATGGCTCTTGAGTGCCCAGTATATAGATGCACTGCCGGGGTTATTCAGTGAGGTTTGGTAAGTTGTCATGGTGTGAAATTAGGAGTCCAGCTTGGCTCCTACTATAGTTGTTTCTGTGGCAGTGAGTGAAGTCAGCACCAGGTGCATAGCTCAGCTGATTATGTGGAGAGTGGAAATATTTCCTGGCTCCATTGCTGGAGAGATTTCACATTGCCTTATTCCCAGATGGGAAGGTAATACCTAGCACATAATTACTTGACATTCTTATGAAGTACTTGCTGATGAAGTAAAATTGTTCAAAACAAGGCCTCTGTGTGTTACAGTAATACTGCTCAATTATGTCATTGTTAAGTTTAGAGGATGTAACATAAGTTACCCCCCAGATCTTTGCTGTCTGAACCAATTGCAAGGGAGCATGAGCCAACAGAGAGCACTGGGGAAAGCAATAGGTATGCAACTACTTGCATCTTCAAGAATATTTCAGGTCCCTGCAGAGATTTGCGAGGGAGTGAGTTGGGCTGCAAACGCTTTCTGCTGGAAGCAGATTGTGGAGGGGTGTTGATTGGTAAGTGATTCAGGGATTGTTCCTTCTTCTGAAAATATTGCTAGGGATGCACACTCTGAACTTCTCTTCTGGTGTAAATCTTTCCCTTGCACTTACAACTGTAGCAGGTCTGTGGCCTTCTATAGGAAGGTAAAGCTATAGCCAGGCCACAAAGGCAGCCTGAGCAAGACTGCATCCTGGCATTGGGCAGAGTCTGACTTGCCTGGAACAATGTTCCGATCTGCTTTGGCTTATTTTCAGATTTATGTTATGCCCCAGCTCCTTGCTATAATAGAGACTAAAAGATAACCACACTGGAGCTTACAGAGACAAGGGGATCTTGGTAACCTGTATTATCTCTTTGAAAAAAAATAAAAAGGGAGGCAGGTAATTTATTTCAATAATCAAGCAATTTGCTTGCTGAAGTGAAAAAATATCCCAAGTTAAGTGTGACATAAAGGTGACTGTGGGGAATAATTGACTTCAATTCATCTTCAGTGATTTTCTTTTTCTTTCTTGCACTTACAAAATGCTGAAGACTGGATATTGAAAAGACTTTACTCCATGGACTGAGTCACCCCTACCCAACAAGTTCTGCAGTGCTAGAATCAATCATTCATTGTAGGTTTGGGGTGACCTCTGACCACTTCAGGAAAACCAATGGCACTCCCAAGACGTGTTGCTCATTCTGAAGGGATACAAAACTAGTTAAACAATATGCAAAGTCCAGTGCCTTTTGAGTGCATATGGTCATCAAAATGGCTTAGGAATCAGCAGAATAAAACCTCACCTCCTGTGAACTCATGTTCTTGTCTCTCATTTCATAGCTAACCTATCTCTGCTTCCTTGCAGTCCCCTCAGTTCACCACGTTGGGCACTAGCTTTCTAACAGTACCCCAGCTACCTCTCGTATCCTCTTTGCTCCCAGTCCACAGTTTTCTTTGCTCTTTCCTATACTGACCATCCATATGGCCAGTGTTGGTGGCTAAAGAAATACTGACTGATCTTCTGATCACTGTCTCTTGGGATAGGGAAGGTCATAATATCTGTCCCTCTTGGTGCTAATTTCAGTTCATCAATCTTTCCCTATCTTCTGCTTTCTATGTAACATGTCAAGAGCTTTCAAGCTGGCCTGCTCCATCTAATGTGTTTGCAACTGGAAAACAAGGCTGAAACTGTGCATGTTCCCCTGTCAGTGGGAGAGCAGAGAGAGGGTCAGTGTGGCATATTTATATACCACAGTGTGGTGGCATATAATTTTCCAAGGAAGCAAGCTTAAAAATCAGGAAAAAAACCCCAAACCAAAAGATGCAGTAGGTAATATAGTTGGTATTTTTCTGAGGAGATGAAGATGTCCTATCCAGCCCTGCCAAGGGAGGTCTTTCAGAGAAGTTTGACAATGTTCCAACTATTCCAGAGATTTTTGCTGAATATGTACTGGGTTTTGAGTGCTTCTCAGGATTCCCCAAGAAGGTAATGCTGTTGTAGCAAGTAATCACTTGAAGATGTAGGAAAAAGCCTTTAGATGAATAAACCAGCTGGTTTGTGAATATCTCGTTAAGGAACACTGATTGAAATATTATTATTTTTTGCAGGGGGTTGCTGTATTTTGGTAACCATGGCCCTTGCCACAGTTCTTTGAACATCTGGATATACAGAAATATTTTATGATTAGCTTGCAAAGTTTTCTTTATTAGTCTTGCTGCTCTCTTTCCGACTTTTTCTCATTTAAAAGGGGGGGGAAGGCAAATTGCCTCTGATAGTTTGAATGATGTTAGGTTTTTTGTGGCCTGCTGAGATCTGATTTCCATAGTGGGAGAGACAAATCAAAGTGGGAAGATAATGAGAAAAAGGCTTCAGATGCTCAGGGCCTAACCAGAAAACCAACTGAGCTTGCTCAAAACTTCAAGCTTAGTCAGTAGGTTCACTGAATCCTGGCCTTCCTGCCATGGAAAAATTTAAGGACTCTGCCAGACTATAACTTCTTTTTTTCCAAAGTTCAAAGAAAGACTATGTGTCCTGCAAAGCCCAGGTTCCCAGCCTGCATGATCAGGGAAATAAAGAATAATTTTTGCCAGTCTTAAAACTGACAGAGTTCATCTTCTCAATGATTTGGGTTTTTGTCACAAAAGTTAAAAGACAAATGACTGTGGAAAAATGGGCTCCCAAGACAGGACTGGATTTGTCATTGTGCATGATGCTGTGCTCCTGTCTTCCTGGTCCCTTCTAGGGGCACAAAATGGCACTTTGGTGGATAAAATCTTCCACTTCTGTGAAATGGGTTTTACTCCCAAATCCTCTGAAGACCTGGCTGAAGGTCATTTGGCTATTGGTGGGAAAGAGAAAATCTTCTGCCTCGCATGTACTTGCTTGCTGTTGAAGATTAACACAACCCATTAGAAAAACAGCCACTTGACGACACTGTTGTGCTCAAGGTGTAGAAGGTGGGGAGAATGGATACCTCGTTTGAGAAGCATGTGTGACTTCTGTCAAGTGGAGGCAGAAAAAGAGGAAGTGTCAGGTGTGTTGCCCAGCTAATAAGCCAGAGAGCAGGACTGGCAGATATGAAGCCAGGTGGGGTGGAAACAGATGAGCTGTAGGCTGCCTGGTTATCCGCTTGCATGTCAAAGCAGCATCAAAGTCTGTTCTGTCTGCACTAATAAGCAAATGAGATTCTATGAAAATAGTAGCCTCCCTTCCACTTGCATCTTTGTTTTGTGTGTGTGATTCTTTACATATATAGAATGACAATTTACTTTGCGAGCCCTTATTGGCCTCCTGTGCTGGGAAAACTTGCAGAAGGTGCTTGTTGCAACTTCCAGAGATGGCAACTGGCTCAAACTCTTAAGGCTGGTTTCTGCAATGAGCCATAAGACCTAAAGTCAAACAAACCTAGTGTCATATCCAGGTCACTTTATCCTGTTTTGAACTAGAAGGAATTGGCAGTCTGGACTTTTCTGTGGGGTAGAAGTGTATCTGCATTCATTTGTACTCACACTAGTATGAACACTGCCCTGCTCACCCTCTTGTGCTGCTCTCTAGAGTCCAGGTGACCTTTGCCAATGCTGAGGACTCAAATGAGTCATACCTTCCCACCATCTCCTACCCTTTTGGAAGACACAGGGAGTCTTCCTTCTGATTTTGAAGGGAGGTGTGTTGAGTGAGAATGGAGCTGTTATGAGCCTGCTTGCTTGGCAGCTAAGGGAACACTTAGGTTCTTGCTGCAAAGTGCTAGTGCAATGCTCAGCTTCTCTTGCCATCTTTCTGATCAGCACAGTGCACTCCAAAGGCAGGCTTTTTCTGGAAAGCCTTTTTCTCCAAATCAGACCTCCCATGAGATCTATTGATAAAAAAGCAGCTTGTTCTCCATTCTGACCCTGTATCTATCTAGGATTTCACAGCTAGGATGTAAATTCCCTGTATTTAGAAGACTAAGTGATGCAAGTACGGGTAAGTCCACTGTGCTGACTTACACCTTAAGCCACGTGCAGGCCTGAGTGATCCACCCAGCTTACTTAGCGGACAACTGTATGAGACATTGACACAGGCCCAGCTTGCAGACTGGATGATAAAGCTTGGATCTCAAATATCCTCACCTTTGCCTTAACCCTTACATTTTTCTCCCTGCTGAAGGCCATTCTGTCATAATTTATGTAGCAAAGTCTGCATAGCCTCATGTCATGCCCCAGGAAGGTACCGGATAAAGAAGAAATGAGAGTAGCAGAAGGAAAATATCTGGACATGAATGACTTGAGAAAAAAGCTCTTCTGCTCAGGCAGGGCCCTCTCCACTGGGTGAGCCCTGAGGGCTTCAAGACTTGCTTTTGCTGCTTTATTGCTGGTGGCCAAATTCAAGAGGCCAGAGAGTGTTGCATTGGCAATGTCCCTTGTCAGTAGATCTTCTGTACTGCCAGCTCTGAGATGCACCTTTGCATGGGTTGTACCTGGCTGCAAAGCAGTCTGTGCAGAAGGCTGAATGCTGTAAGGATGGGAGATGTGGTTGACCTGATGAACCCTTCGCCCTCCCCTCCCCAAGATTTCTGGATGACTCCTCATATGGAGCAGAAATCCTTATATTAAGCTTGACTCTGACTGTGGTGGAAATGGTTTGCTGACCCTATGTTAACTGGGCCTGCTCTGCAGCAGGAAGGAGACGTGTGAGGGGTGGAAGGTAGCAATTCTGCCTGCTACTGCCTCCCCAGCACTTTAAAAGCTTAGTCCTCTCCTAGAGTCCTACCAAAGCTGTGGAATAAGCTGTGACAGCAGCAGGGCAGGTGGTTCCTAATCTCCAGGGCCAAGTCGCTCCAGCAGGCAGTTTAGGATTGCAGAGGGGTGAGTCATATGACTCAGCCTGTTGTGAGGGGAGTGTAGAAGTCACACTAAGGTCATTTTTTATTCACTGTGCTTACTAGTTACTGAGCCATTAAAGAGCTGCTTGGAATATCTTTTTCCCAGTACACAATTGAAAAAAAAAAAAGTTCCATCTCCCATCACATGACTGTAGGAATGCTTTAGAAATAGCATCGATATGATGGAAGACCTGCAGTGAGCTTGTAAGAGCTTCCCTCTTCATGACCAGTATGATGCAATGTGGGGTTAACTACTCGTTCAGACATTCTTTCCTGGAAACCATACAAGAAAATGTAGTATTTCCACCCACCGAGTCCCAGGGGAGGAGACTTTAGTAGTGCACAGAATCACTCTTGTGTGGACCATGAGAGCTTTTGGAAGCTCACCAAAGCACAGAACACATTTTCACCAAGTAGAATTTCAGCAAATTTCAGACAGAGAGACAAGAGTCTAGCAGATTTCTGGGTTTTTAAGCATTAGTTCTTCAATGCTAGGTATGATTTTTGTTTCTAGAGCTCATGCCCGTATGCTGTGACAGAAAAAAAACCTAAACAGCTTTGCTAGTTACTGTGCAATTCTCCTGTTTATTTAAACAGAATCAAGACAAATAATCTTACTTTGTCCTTTCAGGGTACACTGAATCTTAAAATGGGAAGCAAATCTGACTGTTCTGTCAATACTTAAACATGAAATTGGAGGTCAGGTAGACTTTATGTTAGTGGACTAGCAGTACGTATGCAAGGATGAAAGGAAAAGCCTGCAAAGAAGGCGGAATCCTGGAGAAGGAGTGGGAAGCTCCTTTGCAGGGCTGAGACCTTTTGTCAGTTCCCAAACAAATATTGCCCGTGAGGCATTAAGTAGTTAAGTGACTCTGTGAGCAACACAGTGCTACTGGTGATGTGCCGTTGTTTATTATATTTTGGGGATGGCAGCATGCATATGCCAGCATCAAACCAGGGCTGACAGCAATAGGAGGGAAAGTTGAAAAGAAAGACCCCCATCCCTTTCCTAGCTCTTCTGTTTGAAGTCCTTAATTTATGTACAAAGTATAAAGAGAAAAAACCAACAACATCAGAGGCAGAGTTGGGGGGCACGTTGGATGGTAGTAGTTTATTAAGTATGATAGACAGCTGTATAGCATAAAAGCAAACTGGAGGCAAGCAATGTCACTCAATTATAGGAGAGAGAACCAGTGCACTGCTCCACAGAGGGGTGAAGACCTGGAAATAAACGAAGGTTAAGAGCCAGCCAGTCTGTCGTAATTTCAAAACAGAGCTTCACACTGCTTCCCCAAAGGGAGTCAAAGGTGTGCAAGGTTCCAGAGGACATGACACAAAACTGGCGGATCTGAGCATCTCAAAACATTATTGAGGATCTTGCCGTGATTCGGTGTTTTGGTCATGGAAGTTAGGGCCCTTGATGCTGGAGAATACCAGACATCTGGATGAGGAAAAGGCCTTGCCCTCCAGTTTTTTTGGGTGGGCAAGCACCCTCTGAAATCTTTTAAGATTCTTGCTCTTCTTCAGTTAGAAAATCACTTTAAATGTAGAGGCTGTGGTATCCCTCTACTTGGAATCTTAAAAAATGTGAGTGGACAAGGCTCTGAGCAGCCTGGTTTAACTTTGTAGCTAGCTAGCCTTGCTTAGAGAAGAAGGCTTTGTTAAAGACCTCCAGAGATCTCTTCCAGTTTAATGTGTTCTGTGATTTAGCCAGTTAAGAGGGGTATTGGTCAGAGCCATTGGAAGGTATTCTGGACTTTTTCGTGCGCCTCTTACTCCTAGATGCCATGCTTGGAAGCCCCTGGCTTTCTCATGGATATCCTTCTCAATTTTTAAAAGAGAATGAACCACTGGGACTGCAGAGGAATGGTTTGGGAAGCTACCAAAGTGCAATAGGGGAATACTGAAGGGCAGTTCCTCTCACACCACAGCTGAGCTGAGTTCAGACGGACAATGTTCAACAGAGAGAAAAGAGGCAGGTTGAAGGGCACTGGGGTTCATTTTACAAATGTTACCTTTATCTTTGGTGGAGAACTGATGCTTTCAGGGTATGGGGTAACAAGGTCCATGTTCAGAGGTAATTACAAGGCTAACACAGAAGACTAAATTGTTAAGCATAGCAGTGATTTACTTGTGCTAAAACAGGGTTGTCAGAGAAACTTGGATTGTGTTGAATCATTGCTTCTAATGATTTTAAATTACAGTGTTATCTCCTGCTTAATGAACTGGGCATAGGAGGCCTCTAAAATGTAAAGCATTTTGAAGAGGGCAAAAGCTATGAGTATCGTAAGGTGTGAATATTGCTGTATAGAGTTGAAAACATGAACTAGGAACATTTTTATTTTTCTGGAGCCCTGATTTTGTTGGTCATTTACTCTTCTGACTGTAAACACTGGGTAGATGCTACTTTATTCTGGTGGAGACACAGCCTTGAATTCAGCAGGAACTGAGATCACTCTCAGGTGGTTTAGTAGCCACAAAAGCAGGAGATTGAAGCTTAAATTAGCCATTGGAGGATACTTTTGAGCCCTGCAGGGTTGACATGGTGACTTTGAATGCAGGACGGAGAGCATGTGTGATTTTTTCATTTCAGATGTGGACCACAAGACTTAAAAAAAAAAAATCTCTTTCTGTCACTGCAGAGCTTGGTTGCATGTGGTTGCATTTCCTCTCACCTATATCATCCTACAAACTAGACCTTCCTTTGTTAGATGATCCTGGGGAGGATCCCAGGGACATGGTCTTGTGGATCCAGTATGCAAAGCCAGGATGAGGCGTGCAAACACTTTCCTCCTTGCTACCCAGAAATTCAAGGTTATATGGACTGCCTAGAGTGCCTAGAGTACCTCAGACCAAAAAAGTAAAATGGGATTGAGAAGAAAGGTCTATATTTAGTGAGCTGTCATCAACATGTTGCCAGGTAAGGAAGGCAGAGACATAGAACATGGATTTAGATTTATGTTTTGAGAAAGATTCACTTCTCAAAAGGCAGCAGAAAGTCAAGGGACTTGCCAAGGTTTATCAGTACCAAACTGAAAAACCTGGATGGTCTGATCTGTCAGAGGCTGGATGCTTGGACTTATAAACTGGAGGTATCAGTCTTTAATTGAGCTTTCCAAAAGCCCCAGTACGATTAAAAAGTTCTGGGACATGATGAGATTTTCTGCTAATGTCTTCTGTATTACCTCCTGCTGAGTACTGAGTGTGAAATCTCAGCCTCTCTCTGTTCTTGAGATGTGTGAAGAAAAATGGTTGAGCTGGGATATAGATGAGCAATAGTGCAATTAAAAGCAGTTCTGGGAGCCCATCAAGACCTCTTTGCAGCCTGTGTGACTCTGGCCATGCATGCAGCATAATCCCCTCTAGAGTTCCCAAATGTTCAGCACAACAGTCACCCACACGCAAAAGATGCTAGACTAATGCTTTAAGTGCTTCAGACCTAATTCCCTGAGCTAGCGATCCAGACCTGAGCTTTAACAGCCCATCCTGTGCACCGTGAGTATAACACAAAGTAGGACAGATCAGAAATGAATCCTGAGAAGGTGGTGTCCATGAGAAAGCTGGTTCTGGAATTACTACCAAAACCCTTGTCACCAAAATCCTACTTTGGTGCCAGATGTTTTCCAGTAGCCTGCTGCCCTTTTCCTCCTTCTCTATCTGTGGGGGAAAAGGAAGGAGAGAAAGAGAAGGAAGATGAAAGGTGATAGACGAAATCATCTTCAAACAGCAAGGTCTGGCACTGCTTCAATACACATTTTACATCAGTCCTGCAGGCTTCATTTCCATGTGTCCTTGCCATCCCTCCTCGCCCAGTCCCAAGTCTTGTTCTTCTGTTGGTCCCTTGTCTAATTCTAAAAGATAACCCAGAAGACTTTGTTGATTTATTGTCAAGGATGTCACAATAGGACCAGGGACTGTAAAGGCCCCAGTCTTTCCTCTTTTGGGGGCAAGCTTTTAATTTTGATTCAAATGTTCAGGTGGACATATGCCATCAATCTATGACGAAGCATTTCTGTAGCATAAATTTGGCATAGCCTTGTATTTCCCAGCAATCATAGGCTTGCATACGTAAGACTGGAGACCTACAAGTCCTTTTTGCTTCCAGCTCCTGACTTTGTTTAGAGTTGTTGTGCTTTCACTTCTGGGCATTTAGACCTGGGATTTGCAGCTCCACTGATATTTTCAGCAGGTGTTAGCATTCAGGTGACTGTCTTAAACTATACAAATTATCAAAAAGAAATACAATCAAATGCATCTTCTCTTAAGATTTAGCTGCATGTTCCTTTTTCAAGAACAGCTCATCTGGGAATATCTGCATGTCTGGACATGCCTGTTCCAGAATCATTTGGAGTCCAGAGTAGCTTAATTCCCTTTTAAAGATGTTGCACTTGAAAGTTTCCATTTCCCTTAACCCGAAGGAAGTTGTGGGTGAAATATCCCACACAGTGAGTTGCATTTTGTAGGACTGTTGACCATACTAGCACACAATTCTTACCAGTGGTTAAAGGAAGAACTGTTCCTGGCTGTCATCAGAATAAGCTGTTGAAAATGAAGGTAATAGATTTTGCCACTGTGGGTTTTTTTTTTTTGTTTTAGTAGAACCAGTCCTTGTTAGTGATGGAAGCATGATAATGTGTGTGCATTTTAAAGTGGTCCCTGTGCAAAGAACTATCTAAATATTGATAAAACTATAAAAACAGCCATGCAAAGCAGTTCAGCAAATATTTTATCTTGGAAAACAAGTACTCCTCTTATTGTCAGCTTCACATTTCTAGCCTGATTACCATTCACCCTTATTTTAAAAAATGGTATGTGTGTGCTTTAAATGCCCTTGAGCAAAAAATTCCAATGAAGCAACATTTGTCTGGCAATAAATTAGGGTGAATTATGTGGGTGCATGAGCAAAATGGAGCAAGTCAGCATAGAAAGGGAAACTCAAATCAGATGCCAAGGGAGGCAAGTGGCCAAAGGCTTAGACCTAGTTTTTTTAATGACAGCTGAGCTTACAGTGTTCTGCACAAGAAGGGATGTGTTCAATAAGTATTTCTACTGGGGCAAATGGTACAGCCACTATGTATACAACTGGTGAAATCTTCCCATCCCAAGAGGGTGAGAGCTTTTACAAAATTTTAAAATTGCTGCCCAGGGAACTCTCTGAAAAAGTAAGATCATGTTTTCCCAGTAAGTTGTTTGAATATTGTGGGAAGTCCAGAAGAAAATTGATGTTACTTCAACAGGTAAATGTTGAAGGGGAAAGGGGATGACCCAACTTCATCTGTATGTTGAAAAAATCAAGAAAATACCTGACACAAGGAAGGTAAATACGTACTTCAGTGTGTGTGATTTAATTGATGCCAGTCAATATACATTTTCTTAAAAGTGTATCATGTGACACTAAGGCAATTCCTTCCAGAAATGAGATGACATGCCAGACAGAGTTGCAGTATTGCTGGTAGAATACCTTGAGTTCTGGAAGACATGAAGGTAGGCACTGTGTGCTGTCATTGAATACATTAAGATATCAACAAACAGCATACTGAATGGATTAAGTCCTAGGTCCGGCTCAGAATTTCGTTTTAAACAGAAACCATGGGCTTACAATGTGCACTGTTATGTGGCTAGCAAGGCAAGGGCTGATGAGCCTATGCTGAACTGATGGGAAGTAGATGCAGTGGTCCAGATCACCATACGGCTGGGTATCCAGCTGGCCCCATGACCCAGCAAAGTGCCACAGAGACCACAAGGAAATCTGCATTATTCTGGTGGCACGCTGATGCCAGGTACTGAGTAATGGCTTTCAGAGAGAATTAAGGCTACTTGTATATGGATTTGCCAAGACCCTGCCCACATTATTGGCAATATCCTTTCCACATGCATGATGCTGAATTGCTTTTTAAGCAGTGTTTTCAATAAATGATTTAGCCAGGAAAGTTTGTGCAGCTTTGCTAGGGTGTTGGAGGTGCAAAGGCACTCTACTTGGGAGTGGTGCATAGTGGAACCCATAACAGAAGGCTCAGATTCTGTGCCCATATTCAAGTGTTTATCTTGCTGTTGGTGGAGTGGACTGTTTGCCCAGCCTGGGAAAGATGGGGGACCTGTACTGTACCTCCCAATGGCTGCTTTGAGATTTGGGAGAGGCAGCAAAGTGATCACTCTCTAGAGATGGTTCAGAATGGACTATGTACTTGATAAGGACAACTTAAACAGGCCTAGCATTCTTCCCAAGGGCAGAACTGTAGCCAAGGGCCTGCCTGTGCTTTGTGGTGGAAACAATTGAATTCTGTACTCATATTTAAGCCAAGAATTCACGAACCTCCTCATTTAGAGTTAGACTGTACTTTGAGCATGTTCAGGATAGGACAGCAGATAAGAATTCCCCATCCTCTGTACCTCCTTGCTCATCTCTGGGCAATATTAGGATGAAAATATGTTCTTGACTAGTATCACAGTAAATATTAGCAGCTTCCTATGCTTTGAGGTAGCAATAAGATGGGACAGCCCATGCAAATGTGTAAGAAGGGATCTCCTTTCGTGCTTGGAACCAACCATTCACAACCAACATTAAACTCAGACCAGCATTGTTGGCTGATATTTTTCACAGTACTGGAAGGAGTATACAAGAAAGACTAGAAATATTGGTGGAAGCTAGGGAGTCTGTGAAAAGAAGCTGGGCCTTTACACGTTGTGAACTACAGCCTGGCTAGTGGTAGACCAGGCTGTGCCAGGCCACTGTAGTTCATTGATTAATGCCTTGAATGCGGCCCAAAACCCAGCAAGGGTTACATTTAGAATTATTCGGACAGTTAATTTACAGTAATAAATGTTGACAAGTTCATTGCATGGATTTTTAAGCATAATATGTACCACAGCTTTAAAAGCTGCTGTACCAATAAATTAGTTTTTAGCAACATCAGATTAATATTCAGAGTAGATTTCTCTGATGGCTGCATGCAAGTGGATATAACATGGCTTGTTTTCCTTCCCCTTTGTCATGTTAGAAGAAAAACAAAAGCCAGAACAGTACAAGGCACGCATGCCATGGTAACTTAGAAGCCAGTCCAAAGAAACTCTTTCCCTTTTTTACTTTTCCCAGGTAAAGCTGTATGTTACACATCTGTTTGAAGATTGTCTTGCCCTCTGATGCGTAATTAGACGTCTGGGGGACCCGTCAAGGGACAGCATTCCTAAGGCAAGAGACACTGAGGTGTCCAAAGGGTTAGAGGAAAAGTTCAATAGTGGCAGCTTCTGGACTGGAAAAATGATGTAGTCAAACCCCAAAATGGTGGCAGGAGAAGACAGTAAATGAAAGTGCAGTGTTCTAAATGGAGCAGAGGTATCAACAGGTGGCAGGCACTTCAGTCTGCAGAGCCACTGGGGGGGTGGCTGCACTTTTGTTTCCCCCAGAATTCCATTCAGCTTATAAGACGTCATAAGCACCAGGCTTCCTGTGATTAGGAAGTCCATGCTTTTAGTAGTGCTCACAGATGCAGCCAGCTCCACCATGCACTGAAGTCAGCGAGTGTCTCTTTACTCTTTTCAGTCTAACTTTTGCTTCAGCATGATTCAGACTTTCACTAGCCTGAATTCCTACTCTGGCCTGCATAGGTTAACAAGCTGCATTGCTTCTTCTGTAAATTGTCCCAGTATATCTCAAAAATCCTTGTCCTTCTGATGTCCGTTCCCCCAGTTTCCTTAAACAAAGGTCCTCTGTGAGAAATTATTCGTACAAACCCTACCATTGTACAGACAGGTTTAAGCATTGTGCTGTTAATATTTCAGTGTTGGAGCAGATTACGTGTTTTCTCCTTGGTTGGCCTGGCAGGCATAAGGACACAGCTAGTTGTGAAAAATCTTTGATGGTCCTTAATGATCTAGATGGAGCTCGGAAGAATATACTGCCAGGAATGGTCTGTGATGGTGCTGACAACAGGAGTGGATGCTCCATTGTGTATTACAGGAGCAGTCTTCTGGATAATTTGGCATCCTTTTGTGGCTGCTAGTGCTGTTTGTGCCTGGGGCAGCAGGAAATCACTATATCTAGCGACGGTAACTGTTCTTGAGGATAGTCATGTAATGCTAGGCTAGAGTCTCTTATTATTGCACCTTGGACTGTACAATAAAGGTAACTCAAAGTCTTTTATTAGGCAACTGTATTTTGTATAGTCCTAGTACTCTTGGCAGTGTGGTGTCAAATAAAAATTGGTTGAGGAGTATGGGAGGATACAAGTATAATTACCTAATTATATGTTTACACAATTATGCTGGTATTCTGACTATACTCAAAGACACAATCAGCCTCATATAAAAGTGCCGTATACTCTTTTAACCTGGTTTGTTCCTGGCCTGGGAGTGACTGACAGTGGATTGGAAACACCTTTATACTAGAGTCTGTTTCATGATGAGATTCCTTGGACAGCTGAATATATTGAAGATTCAGAAAAGTATTGTTCAGGCTGCTTCGTTGAGACTTGAGGCCTCCCAGACCAATCAAATTGAGGCAAAATCTCACTTGATGTGTATAATTTGATGAGTAACAGCAGAAATTTTTAGTCTGGTAGAGGACTCTTTACCTGCTCCCAGAAGAGAATGAAGGCCCTGTCATGGAAAGTGCTTCTGCATCCATATATCTCAGCTACACTGCAGTGCAGCATTCAGTACAACAGAATGATCTGCAGTCAAGTGTCACACACATGTACATGGATAGAACCTGGGACTTAAGCAGATGCCTAAATAAAATATAAAATTCCTGAGTATACATATTTCCCTTCTTCCCTCTCCAAGGAGGAGTCCACTAGCTGTAAATGCCTCTTCGAAGAGAATTTGTGTTATAAAAATAGCTCAACAAAATTTGCAATTCAAATGAAAAGTACTTGTGTCAGTGTTTGACAAAGCATGACCAGTGGGGTGCCCTGTAATTCTGTCACTGAGCAGATGGGGAGATGAAGGATTATTGCTTGCTGTATTTCATAGAGACAGCACATTGCACATCACAGATGAACCCTCACAGCTGAAGTTTGACAACTGCTAATGGAAAAATACCAATGAAGCAAAATGTAGCCTATCAAAACAGTAGGCTTACATTATGAGAATTTTTTTTTAAATGGAACTGTTTTCAAACTTATAGACTTCTTGGGATTAAAGAGGATATATTTATGTTCTTGCAAAACAATGAAATTGTAATGAATAAGCAATTTATCTTTTTTCTGTTCAGGTATAAAGTCTCTATTTATGGATAAAGAAAGTATTAGACGATGGGCTTGGAAGGATCTCCTTGTCCTGCTGCAAAGTCTGATGTCTTTTGTGACCTGCAATTTTACACTGAAGTGCAGTGTTAGTCTGTGTACTGAACTCCAAAAGCCTGAAGCATGCTTGGATATCTAGTTGATCTAGTTATTTCAAAGGTCCTAGTTTGATAAAAGCACTTCCTCACATAGCAGAGAAAGACAATGTGTTAATTCCCAAAGCAAAACAAAATTATGTGAACTTGTAAAATGTCTCTATTTGGCTTTGGAGATACTATCTCCCAAATACCTTCCCTGAGTGAATATGTTGCTTGTACCCTTAAATTACTAGCAGAAATAAATATCCAAATGCTTAGTTTGAATGTCTGTAACCAAAGAGCTGTTGACCTTGAGCAGTATGCTGTATCTTGTTAAACTCATAAACCAATACTTAGACATGCTCCACCTGTTAAAGGATGATATTCTTTTTGGTCTAGCTCTATTTTCTCCTTCACTAACAGTTATGTGACTATTACATGGTTTACAGCCCATTTCTCTACTTAGTCATCCACACATGCTGTCCATTTATGTGAAAGAGAAAAAAAGAAAGCTGGAAGATTATGTTCATCATGCTGAAATTATGGAGGTCCATCTTAGCTCTGTAAAGTCAGGCTGTCAATATATCTTGCTCACATTGCGTCCTTCATGCTGGTTTACAGTTGCTTCCTGAAGAGAAAGCACAAAATAATTCCATTAGAAGTGGGTGTATTTGGGGGGGCAAGGAGAGCTAGTTCAACTTTTAGCAGGAGACTTTTGTCACAGCACCAGGTTCATCTGTGAAAGTGATGTCAGCATGACCTCAGGCATCCTTCCCTTGACAGAGTCCATTCCCATGGCCTGGAGGAATTCTTCCCCAGCTAGGAAAGGAATGGAAGCAGGTGCAATAATTTAGTATGTTATATTTAGTGATATCTCATTTTACTTACTAAAGGATCTTGCTGGTGAAACAGACTTGGTGTGTCTAAATCTTCTAATGGTAACAGCCTTTTTTAAACTTCCAAACACCAAAGAAATTATCCATACCATGTAGTAATGTTGTAAAATACACACACATACCTACACGCTGCTTTTACTATGGGGAATAAAAGGCAACAAAGGAAGTCATGTCTTGATGAGACATCAGGGAAGATTATGTGCCTCAGCTTCCAGAAATGGTAATAGAATTTGTAAAATCACATTTTGTTTTCTTTTTTTAAAGGACTTTTGCACAAAGGCCTCAGTTTCCATTCATTCCCCTGCCCCCAGCCTAGTGCTGAAACCTAACAATCTATAAGTATAAAGTCTGATTTTACCTTAATCCTAATCTAGGCTCACCATCATGCACTACTGGAACAGCAGTTCAACAGGATAATAGCACAGGTCACTGGAGCCCCCCACCCTGTTGCTGCTCATAGAGAAGGCTGTAAGAATAGAGGAAGTTTAGAATCATGTTTCCCCGATATTTTCCTAGCTTCCAACAATGCTGGTTCAGGAACTTCTTGAACAAAAAGTAGTTTCTTTATATTTAGCAGCTCTCTTTTTCTTCTTGATCTTCTTTATTCTCCTTTCCATGCCATGAAAATGTATAGGATTTGCAATATCCTGTGGTGAGGAGTTTCACAGGTCAGTTACTTGCTTTATGAGTAACTACATTCTTCTGTTTGTCTGGAGTTTTCCTCAGACTAACTTTGTTTGAAACTTGCATCCTTGTTAGTGCCAGCTTAGCTCTTATATTTAAAGAGGCAGTGAGGAGTCATTCCTTCTCTCAGTCATTCCTGATTCTGTAGAGCTCCAGCAACGTGTATTTTTCACTGACTAGAAAGTTCCACTCTATTAATAGTTTCTTGGATCGAAGCTGTCCCGTACCTGTCATCCTTGATGACCTACTTTCATGTCATCTCACTTACCTTGACAAGCTGCACAGACCTTTCCTGCAGTGCAAATGGAGTCTAAATTACACATTTATGTGAACTTGCATCTATTCCTGACAGACGCTGATTGCATACACACACCACAAAATGCACAGTGCACTCAGGTTACCACTTCAGACTATTTCTGTTAGTGGACATTGGTAAACTTTGTTTCACTGCTAGAAGATCTTTCTAACCTTTCATCAGCAAGTTTCTTTTGACTTAATTTAAAAGATGGTCACTTCCTATAGCTGAGAAGATATTCTCTCTAAATCTTTTTTTAATCCTTTTTTTCCCAGGCGTAGAGTGAATGGTGAGCTCTCAGATTTTCACAGAAAAAAATGGGCAACTTCTCAGTATTGCAGTCTATCTGTCTGCAAAAATGAGACTGACTCCAGTTGCACTTGAGGTTGCAGATGGATTGAAAATAAGAGTCCCTCCTACTAGTTCTTCTGGAGTGCATTTGTTAAACATCTCAATGCTGAAGCTGTCCTTTTGATGTCCTTCCTTATGCCTGCAGTTCTGGGTTGTAAATGAGGATCCTAAATGTATTTAATTGATTATTGAAGTGAACAGTATTTGTTTGTCTATGTAAAGCTTTTAATTGTGCTTTTCCCTACTTTCCGCTGCATACGGCCTCTGTGTACAACTACAGCATTACCGGTGAGGAAGAACAGGACCAAGTATAGCAGGCCACACATTGGATTATGTCTTTAACAGCAAGCAAGCTATAGCCATGAAAGGATGCTGTTTGTGCCCTCATGTCAGCCTTGCTCCAGTGACTGTTGATTCCAGAGCAAGTACTATGGGTACAGAAGACTTAGCCTGAACTAGTTCCCCCACAGCAAATGATGTATGTGCTTGTCAGCACTGGGTTGCGCTGAGGAAATGTGTCTTTACTGCGTTGGTGACAGTGGACTTAAAAACAGTCTCTTTCTCCAGCACTAGCTTATCCCAGTTGAAGCTTGAGGGCTTGGGGTCTCTATGTATCAGGTTTTCTTTTTTGGTACTGAAAGCTTTATATTTGGTCCTTGAGCTCCCTTGGGTCTCAAGGCTTGTGGGCATGGGGAATAGCGAAGTGGTGTAATAGCACTACTCCCTCCAGGATAAAGGTTTTTTGTGAGATGCTAATTCCACATTCTACCATAGAAAGTAGGTAGTAAAAAGCCAGTTATTTTCTCTCTTGGCCTGGGGTAAGAAAAGGCAGCACTCTTAATGTACAGTGAACACTCTGGTTCTGGATCTTGGCAATGTTTTGTAGATAGCCACAGATGTGTTGAGATGCTCTTAGGAATTCCCTGCTCTCTCTTGGATGGCTTGGGTGGCCAGAGGGCTCCCAACTGGCTGGGAACCACCTGGGTTCAGCAGCACTGCTAACATCACCAAGAGCTTGGAAAGGAGTGTGGTAGAGGACCTGCCTTGAATACCTCCCAGCTGGGTTCATCCAGGTTCATCAGCTACTGTTATGAGCACACATCTAGGCAGGTACAGGAGCTCTGCTGCCACCAAAAATACTGGTCTGAAATCTGTCAACGGGAGTCTCTCCTCTTACCTACTACAAATACTGCAGTGCTCAGGTGCACGGTAAGGAGAGGTCAGTGTAGCTAATGATCTGTATGTGGATTCTACTTGAGTCTATATGAGAGGAGACAGGAACACCAGGACCAAACTCAGAGCTGCAGAATTTTCCATTCAAAGTCAGCTATTGCCAAAGTCTCATGTTATCTTCCAATTACTCCATTCTTAAGTCTGCATCAGGCTATTTCTGGTTCCATTTTGGCAGTAATGACGTATTGAGTCACATTTGCATTCAGCCTAGTCCATAGGGAATGGACTGGGAAAAAAAATGGAATAAGAGAATTTAATAGTCATCTTGCCTCTAGGTGAAAGACCTCATTGTGATGCTTCCATGACAGGATTAAGCTACTTGAACAAGCCATTGAATATTGCACACTTCTAATGTGAAATAATCAGTTTGGTAATAATTCAGATGCAGATCTGTGAATACAAGGGTCCACTGAAAACACTGTTCCTGCATAGAATATCTATTTACCAAAAGAAAAAAATGCAGCTTTTTAGCATGATATTGGAATCTCAGATTATGAAGTAGTTATTTTATACACCAAATGAATATGGTGGTCCTTTCTTCATGGCTATGGGGAATACCACTCCCCCCACCTTAAAATGCTTAAAGAGGAGCAGGATGCAATCCCAGTTGATTGTGCTGGATTTGCTGCTAGGGTATTTAGAACCATATGCTATACTCCTTGCCCAGGGCAAACCTGTACCATAGTGTAGTAATCAAGTTTTTGGGCATGGCAGTCCCCTCAGAGTATCTTTCAAACCCTGACTTTTCTGTTGCTCAGATAAGGCAAAAGATGTGGCTGTGGCTTTTAAAGAAAGACTTGTGGAGGGTTGCTTTGTACCCTCCTGCAGTACGCTCCATTCTGCAGGACAGCAAGAGGGACAAAGTGTCTCTGGAGAACAGACTTAGTAGACCTACAACAATAGACAGCAGTTTCCAAAGGAAAAATTATGGCTCCATGAGGTATAGTTGGTGTCTGAGCAATCCTGACCACCATTTGCAGTACTTGCTCTAGAGCACAAGAGAAGGTAACATTCATACAAGTAATGAATGCAGGGTGAATGAAGCTGTGTTGCTTAGACAGTAAAGCTGTTCCCATGTAAATCCAGATTAATTCAAGGAATCAGAGCAACAGTTTTACACAACCGTTTCCTTGTCTTTTTTACTAGATAGGCATTTATAAAAATATGTTTTGTTTTAGGACTGCATTGTTGGCTCTTTCTTTTATGTAGTATTTCTGTGAGTAGAGGTTTATCTAGAGCTGTGAGCTATTAAAATCTTGCTTTCCTCTTCTTTCATCGCTAGATGAGGATATGAAATCTGAAATTGGGCAACATTTAAAAATCTTCTATAGAAAAATTTCCAAAAAACCCATTTTCTTCTGGTTCAAAAGTGTTCCATGCCCTTCAATTTTCTTTTGAATCTTCTGCAGTAAAAAGAAAGTACAGAAATGGCAGCAATTATTTTTCTTGTCCAATTATATCCTGATCCCTTGAGCTTTTCTGAGTAATTCTATAGACTGAGGTAACTCCATACCATGCTGAAAAATGCATGGATCAATAGCAGGCATGGCCTATATATTAAAAAGGGTGAGAGAAAGAGCTACTGATGGCAGACTGAAAATAGAACAAGCACAGCTTGTACAATCAAGGCTGTAAAGGTGACTTGCAAGAGGTCTTTGCTCCCTTGGTGTTTAACAGCATTGCAGGGCTTTTGTCTCCTGAAGTAAATTACTATAAAATTCTGCAAAAAAACTTTACCTTCCTTCTTTTAAGATCATTTGTGCTGAGATCTGCATGTTCTAGAAGGGTTCTGCAGGTCTTGCTATGATGGAGATTGAATGAGACACCAGGATATGAAAGGGGCACCAAGAACAAAGCTATTTAGACTTTCTCATCTGTTCTCCATGTGTGTGGGTTCTCTTCTGAGTGATGCATGAAAAGTGCTGCTGAATCAGGATTTTACATGATTCAGGGTTATGCAGCCTGGCTATGTTAAATGAGACATGGTTATGTAGCCTGGTCTTGATGGAAGGCCCATAGACATTGATGGAAGGCCTACAGAAGTTGATGGGAGGCTGGGCAGCCATTGTAGCCTCTCACCCTGATGGCTTTGCCTTTGGATATTTCAGTGAGTCCTTTGATGTTGTGCCTCACAGGAGGGAAATCCTGCCTTGTTCTTGCTTTCAGATGAGGTAAACGTTTAGATTAAATCATAAATGGAAGTTATTTTGAATATAGTAATAGTGCTACTGTATTTCCCTCACATTTCTTGTGCTGTTTGGACAGGAAAGGTCTGTCTTTGGTATTGGGTTAGTGTGTGGCCAAGCTCTGAGTGGTGCTTCAGGTGGCCATATGGATCTTTCTCACTCAAGCTACATTCATGACTTTTGCTTTGAAAAAGGGAGACAGCTTCACCTTGGCATCCTCAGAACAGCCTACAGTACAAACTTCAGTAGTGTCAGATAGCTGGAGTCTCCTTAGATTTGTCAGCAAATGATAAAACCTACCTTAGGAACTGTCTCACAAGTCTGTTTCTGTCAATATAAAAAGAAAGAGCAGCCTTTGTTTTGGGGGTGTTATCTGTTGGGGTCTGCGGGACCCAGATTCACAAATGTTGGGGTGAAAGAGAAGGCCTACCTCTAGGGTAGGAACATGTGCAACAGAAATGCTACATTCATTGATTTGGGAGTAGAAGGTATTTCTTGTTCTTTCCAGATATTTGAAGGAAATGGACTTACCTTGGGATGTTCTGGGTCCTGAAAGATGGTATTCTGGATGTCAGAGTAGATTTACTGCTCACAGTCTGTCAGGAAAAAATGGCAAAGTTTTTTTGTTGAGGTGTTCAAAGGCCTGAGTTGCAGACTGTGTGGTGAGATTCTTGAAAAGCATTTGCAGACAGTGTCGAATGTGTAAAGTCACCTTGGTAGAAGGGAAGATAGTGATGTGGAGTTCAGAGTTGTGCTAATCAACACTAAAGGCTAAGCCAGAGTGTGGTGCATCTGAAAAGAGACGATAGCCAGGCCAAATGTAGGAGCTGTGTTTACTGAGTAGAGAGGCATAGAGATCCAGATTCTGACACTCTCTAGCTACATGCTTGTGAAGGCAACTTCTTTAGGTCTTTCTTCTGTGGATACAGACTTCAAAAGACTTGCAGATCAAACAGTTCATACCAAATCTGCTTCTTGCCAGGACAAAGATTTTAAGGTTCCTAGGTGAGAAACAATCATCCCAGAGTAACCTAACAATGACAGTTTGAAAATAACCTCACACATCTTACCTAATTATGAGACTTGAAGCATGAACAACACTTCAGCAAACTTTTCCTTTAAGTTAGACATTAAGATAATTATTTCTCTTGTTTTATTTTTTTATTCTCTATTTTTTTGAGATGTATTTTGAGCCTTCCATTTGCACTTCCAGTCTCTTAGAATATGAAACAATGTGCTATGTCAATAACTGCCTTGCCACTGTGATTTTTTTAAATTACTGTTTTATAAATAAAGCCATATGTCTCAGGCTGAAAGAAACTTCAGTTCTTTGTCTCTCATGACGGAGTTTTGGCATCTCAGATCTCTTGAAAGCTGTGAACTCAGTAGGGTCCAACTGCTCCAGCACTGCTTCCTCTCCACCTTTTGGGGATCTTTTTTGGTTTTGCTGCTTTCTGAAAATAGTCCACTTAGTGACATGCATGGAATCCTTGAAAAGGCCAGGCAACCATCTTGCTAAGTTCCATAGTAGCAACCAAAACCAAGGCCATTGGACAGGCAACAGTGTTTAGAAAACACTGGGCAGAATGCTCTAGTTCTTTCACAAACTGATTCTGTCTACAGTTGCTAATAGCTCTAAATTATGGAGACAGGTAGCCAGAAAGGCAAGTATTCCATTGCATGTCTGTTTCAGAAGATTGGGATACTCCCTGCTGCATTCTAAGCTTGCCTGCATGTAGCAGCACATTGTCAACTTGTTTCAGGAAACCCTTGTCCTAAAGTTTCACTGTTGCCCCAGTGGAAAGGCTACAAAGTGTGTGTGGGGAGAGAGGAGACCATTAATGCTGTTTAACTTTTGTGTGAATCAAAGACAGTGGCACCAAGGGAAGCAGGAGGTGAGAATGGGCTGGGAGCATCTGCAGGGCTTCTTTGCCAGGACAGTGTAGCCTAATGGTAGAATGGAGGTAGCTCCCTCAAGCCACAGTGATGGGCAAGCCCAGGGATGAGTGGCAGGGAAGGGTCAGACTGGGCATGGCTGCTGGAGACAGGACTGCATCGTCAAGTGACCCCAGAGAAGGGAATGGCCTTGGGCTCAGCAGCAGGTGACACAAAGACTCCTGGGTGAGAAGTCACTCAGTGCAGGTGCAGGGCTTTGAAGCACCTCTCATGTGAAGCCAAAAACACACTCCTCTGCCTCCATTTCACCAAGGAAGCCCTTGCATCCCGGGACTCCTCATTTGCACCTCCATGCAAAAGACTTTTCAAAGTACATTGATCCTGTTCTGCAGGGATATGTGTGCGTGCCCCTTTGCTGACTCTGGGCCAGCTTTGGCAGTGCTCTGCAAGGACAGGGATTGTGAAAGGTGACACACAACTCCCTTTGTCAAGGAAACTTTTCAGGCATTGACAAAGAATGCTGTCACCTCAAATGATGTCAAATCTGTTAATAAGCCTGTTGGGGTTATGACATGGATGATTTCAGAAGGAGTCACATCTCTGAAGTAATTGTTTTCTTTTCTTTTTTTTTAATTGAGGGAAGGTCACGGCTTTGCTTCTGTTCTGTAAGTCCTGGAGGCACACTTTGCCTTTTACTATCCGAACTTTTCCTTCCAGATAGATTTGTCTGTTTGGGGTTTTATTTATGTTCCATCAGTGCTGCATCCTAGATGAAACCCCTACATAGAACTGAAATAGCCCAAGCTGCAGAGAGAGAGAGAGCTTGTCTGGCTAGTAGATACAATGTTTGTGTGTGTGTGAGTGTATGTTATCTTTCTGTCTGTGGGTGTATGAAGAAACTGCTGAGAACAAACCAAATTTAAAGAGTTTCTTTCTCGGCGTGGTGTGTCTGCAATCACTGTTATTTCTTGACTATGGAAGTTCCACAGCTTCTCATGAAAACTCTGTCTCCTCTACTCACAGCCTACCTACTGACCCTCAGGCTTGAGAAAACATGACAAGTCACTGGAAGAAAATATGCTAACATTTCTTCAAGCAGAGCTTGATTGTATGCAATAAGCTGAGGTTTACAAGCACCTAATTTGAGTAATAGCCCACTCCAAAGAACATTTTTCTCTGTCTGTTATAGTACCACCCCACTGATATCACTGTAGCATCACTGATGTCATGAAGAAGCATCATAGCACCAGTGTATTGCTATGCTGCTACCAAGCATCCACATTTCTTGAAGTATATTAAGAAAATAAGTGAAGGTGCATTAATTATTTCTAAGGAGTTCCTACCTTTTCTCATAGGTGAGTAATTTCACCAGTTGGAGTGTATTACAGATGTTTAAACATCTCTTGCTGCTATGAAGATGTTCACAATGATATCTCATCAGAACTCAACTGCGTGGGAAAGGCTCGTAATGATTGTTGAAGATTTGATGGCAGTCCCTTTAAAACTTTGATGTGGGAGGATACTGTGTTTCAGTGATGGCTTAGCTCATGGCCAGTCCCAGTGCCCTTCTGCAGCATCACTTCTTCCTGCCAACAGGGTCCTACAGGGATCTCCTTCAAGGAGACATGCCTTCCTGGGAAATCTGCTGGGGTGGGGGGAAGAGTTAGCAATCTCCCACCCAGCCACTGAGGAAGCAACTGAGGGACCCATAACATCTTGCTAAAATGTCTGGTCTTCTGGTTTTGGTTTGGTTTGGTTTGGTTTGGTTTGGTTTTGTTAAGTAAAAACAATTTTGTTTTGTTTTGTTTTCTTGCTTTAATACTATTAAACAAATTTATCTGACTTTGGTGCTAGCATAATGTTTTGAAGCTAACTGGTATAATCTGAGTACCTTCAAACACAAAAGTCCACATGGGGAGCAGCATTTAATGCTCCTCTGTCGTAGAGAGATAGGTGACTTGCCTCCCACCAGAGGGAGAAGTCATGTTGTTCTGACTTCTTCGGTTTCACTGCTCTCTTTAGATGGGTTTGAGCCTGCTGCCAGTTTTGAAACACTGTATGTATATGTGTTAAACATGTCACCAAAATTACTGTTGTATGGTGTTGCTCCAGTCTCTGTTAGCTTTTCTTTAAAACAACCGGGAGATTCCAGTCAGCAGGATTGTCTGACAGGCTGATGTTGTCTGGGCTTCCTGGGTAGGCTTATCATCCTCGTCAATCAGAAACCATGGGGAAGACTGTAATTTTCCAAGGCAACAGAGAAGGTCTGGAATCCATCACCAGCATGAATTTGGGAAACCTATTAGAGCAGCAGAGATTTGCACACTTAGCAATGTTTTTTTGATTCAGCTGTTCTTTCTGTGCCAAAGTGAATAATTTCTGTGAAGCAGGGAAATGGGACTGAAACAATTGTAAATCCCAGGCAAATAAATATTGTGGCAAGCAGACCTGCTTTCAAGTTCTTTTTTTTTGGGAGCTACAAACTGCATATGACTGCACTCCAGGATGCTGCAGTGGAGGTGGGCTCATGTGAACAAGGTGGCTAGGTCCGCTTCTCCATCAGTAGATATCCAGACAGCAAGTCCAGAGGAGAATTTCCCTCCTAAAGTGGATGTCTCCGCTCGGCCAGAAGAATCTCATGCTAAGCTCTGTGTTTACATGGACTAGGACATGGACTCTGTGATTACATGGACATCTAAGAAGTCCATGGACTAGGAAGGGAACCTTGGCAGCTGGCTTGTGACGTCTGGGCTAGCACAAGTTATTTATAGCTGCACCCTAGCTGGGTCACAGGGGTCAGGAGGACAAGACAAACATTTGCCAGGGATTATTGATCAGAACAGAAACAGAAGCCACTGCATTTATCATATACAGGAAGTTGTCCCTGCTTTTTGGTTGTGGGGTTGTATGGAGTGTCCCCCTGAGAATGGGACTGCACCCTTCCAGGTGTAGTTACAGAGATCTGGCTCAAAAATGCCTGCCTCTGGAGAGTTTACAATACAGACAGTGAAGATGAACAAAATTCCTGAGAAGGACAAATGGGGGTACTGTGAAGCTCCCTCCCAAAGGTGCATACAGGAACTCTGGAACAGAGGCAGTAACAGAACCTCCTGTTATCTTCACCTCTGTTAATTCTGTTAATCTTAACCTGTCTCTTAATCCCTTGCCCAGCCATAAAAGGCACTGTCTTTTAGGGAAAAGAGTTGTATAATGTAATAGTTTAAAAGAAAGTTCACACAGTGAATGGCTTGTTATTTTAGTGTAACCCAGCTGAAACCATTTTAATACAATATGTCTGAAGGCAAGGCAGAGTGTTTTTTAACTAGGATTGCACACACTTTGCAGCATAAGTAGAAGTCCATAGCCTTCCAGGTATCATGGAGCAATAATGTCTCTCCAAAAGAGCAGTCAGGTTTGCACTCTTCACCTGGCAGCTCAATCTGGTACACCAGGATCACTCCCCATCATGTCTGCATCATTTTCATTTCTGTCCCTGTGCAAGCTGCCTGTTCCCAGCAGTGGCCTCATGGTTGAATATCCTCTTAGTGCTGGGTGCTGAAGGCTGATGATTGTTTTTGTTTCCAGCTTTTTGCTTTTTCCTCCTGCTGCCTTGCAGCAGGATTTAACTGGCAGGAGTTAGGTAAAAGGAGGCTCAGGAACCTGCCTGCTCTGCGTGTTGGTCTCAGGAACAAAGATCCATCCTCTGGCCCCTCCTTGCACAGCTGCAGGTCCTTGAAGGCTCATGACCTGGTGCTTTTCAGCTATGGACAAAGGCATCAGTGTGGGATGGGGAAGGGAGAATGCTCCTTCAAGATACCTGTTTGTGAAAATGTCTGCGTAATGTATGTGGGAGTGAAAGCCTAACTTTTACCTTTGAAGGGATCTGGGACAGTAAGGTGATGAGCTGGGTTAGTCTGATGGTGTGTCCCCAACCCAAGACATCTTTTTGGGGCAGGCTGTCCAGGACACATTGGCCCTGCTCACATTGAGCTTTGCATGTGCATCATCAGATGTTCCCTTGTATGGAAAGGTTGGAGTTGCAGGCTTGCTTCTTAAACACCTATGCGAACTGCAGTAAAGCCTTTTGTAACAACACTGGAATGTAAATTATGTTTGAAATATTGCAGAAAAACTCTATTTTTTGAGCTGGTTTTCTGGTCTAATCTTCAATGGGACCTGCTTAGGTGAGCTCACCACTTTTCCAGACAGTCTTGTTGCAGTCAACAGAAGTATTACTTTTACCAGTGACTGAAGTAATAGTCAGCCTTTCCTAAGGGTCTGTGTGTCTCCAAAGACAATGGTAGAAGTGCTTCATCATGGTTTGAGTGTTGCAGAATGATGCACACAAATGAAAAGGAAACCAGTCTCCTGCAGAATGTGAGATGTGTATATGTGTGGAACTGAGACTTTTTTAACCTTTGAAAACCAAAGTGCAGCAGACTGTATCAAGACACCTCTACTGGCCTTAGGTTTCTTTCTGCTGCAAAACCTTACCCTCAGCTCAGAGGTAGATGATAACCTACCCACAGCTTCTGTCTTCCCACATTTGCTTTGTATGTTTGTCTCAATCATCTCATCATGTACCACCATCTTGTAGTACCTGACATGAAATGGTGTCATCTTATGATATTAATAGCTGTTTGGCATACAATACACTTATGTATCAGAAAATGTTCCTGATGCTTTGCAGGTTTCACGAGAGGTCACACAGCAGAAAGAGAATGAATGGAAGTCCATCAGGGAATATAAACTATTTCCACTAGGAAGCGTGCTTATTTTTTACAGCAGAGGAGGTTTTCAAGCTAATGAATCAACTGAAGTAAACATTTCACAGCTTAAAGATATTAAGTATACTAAATCAAATGTGCACAGCACAATAAGAAGTAAGAAGAAAACTGACTCTGATGCATACAAATGAGATACCACTGACAGGCCATCAACAGTGTTTGATGTCTTTCACAAATTGATTATAAAATGCAGTACCTGCATCAACCTGGAAAAAGGTCATTCTGAATAACAGATATGTATTAGCCCAGTGGCTGTTTCTAGTTTGTCATGAAATGGAAATTGTGATTGGCAATTAAAAACAAACAAACAAACAAAACCAATAACAAACAACAAGGCTAAGTGCCGGGTCCTGCACTTGGGTCACAACAACCCCACAGCAATGGTATAGGCTTGAGGAAGAGTGGCTGGAAAGCTGCCTGGTAGAAAAGGACCTGGGGGTGTTGGTTGACAGCTGGCTGAATATGAGCCAGCAGTGTGCCCAGGTGGCCTAGAAGGCCAACAGCATTCTTGCTTCTATCAGAAATAGCATGGCCAGCAGGACTAGGGAAGCGATTGTGCTCCTGTACTCAGCACTGATGAGGCCACACCTCGAATACTGTGTTCAGTTTTGGACACCTCACTGCAAGAGAGACATTGAGGTGCTCGAGCGTGTCCAAAGAAGAGCAACAAAGCTGGTGAAGGGTCTAGAGAGCAACTCTTATGAGGAGCGGCTGAGGGAACTGGGGTTGTTTAGCCTGGAGAAAAGGAGGCTGAGGGGAGACCTTATCACTGTCTACAACTACCTGAAAGAAGGTTGTAGTGAAGGTGGGTGTCGGTCTTTTTTCCCAAGTAGCAAGTGATAGGATGAGAGGGAACAGCCTCACGTTGCACCAGGAGAGGTTTAGGTTAGATATTAGGAAAAATTTCTTCATCAAAAGGGTTATCAAGCATTGGAACAGGCTGCCCAGGGAAGTGATTGAGTCATGATCTCTGGAGGTATTTAAAAGATGTGTGGACATGGTGCTTAGGGACATGGTTTAGTTGTGAATTTGGCAGTGTTAGGTTAATGGTTGGACTTGATGATCTTAAAGGTTTTTGCAACCTAAATGATTGTATGATTCTATGAAAAAAGAAGAGAGAGCCCCATATGTCCAAGATCGTGTCACTGTGGGTCTGAGATCAGATCAGACAAATGTCACCTGAAAATGATTTCTCCACATATGTTGCATAGGCAACTTTATTGTTCTAGTTAAAGCAGTATAAAAAGGACTTAGCACCAGTGCAAGGAATAAATCATACACGAACGGAAGCATTCACTTAAATATACGAATTGATAGTTGTAAGCTAGAAAGAGAAAATTGAAGAGGGACTTATAACATCCATTTGTTGCAAAAATGCACAAGTACCATTGATATTAGATGTTGATTTGTGTGCAAGTACTACACTGCTCTACACAGCCTGAGAGAAACTGTCACTGTGGAGAGACGGAGAGTTTGCAGAGGAAAAAACATAGACCAAGATTTTAGCCAGAGAAATTATGCTGATGGGGCTGGCAGGGTCTTGCGCTAAAACTAATACTTCCTTTTGTCTGCCAAAGGAGACTCTCCAGCAGCTTGTAAAGTAGGAAAATCATTATGTGTTAACGTGGCTATCTACATCATTCGGTTTTGGGCTTCAATACCCATCTGCAGAGTGAAACATTGCTCTTGCACATGTTAGAACCTCCTGCTATCTCAGAAAAATGTGGGAAAAATCATTCCTGGAAAGTTCTATGTGCCTCCACATGGATTTGTACCAAGTTTGAAAAAGGCCCTTCAACATCAGCCTTTAAAGTCTGCTTTGGGGTGTGTAAGGGAAATAAAACATTACCGTAGTGGTGAGAAGAGGCATTTGTCTCCAAATAGTTGGAGTTCCAAATACCTCCAAACATCCTTAAATATTTCAAGTACCTTTACACAGAGTTTGCTCAGCTGACTAGTTTGTTTCCCAACAAGAAGCAATGCAGTTTGCCTGCCTGGATACAGAGGAAGAGAGAGAAAGACTGAAGTAAAATACCAGAGACAGAGAAACATGAGTCTGGGGGAGGGGGAATGGCTGAAGCAAATGTCCCCAGGGACAGTAAAATAAAGGCTTCTCTGTCTAAACGTGGACAGTCAGAGCAAATGCCTCCTTGTTCAGGACCCTTTTCTGAAGAAGGTACAAGGAATGGCAAGGCTTGAGAGTTTTTTGGCATTACACCATCAACACAGGCCAAAGCGTGGTAAAAAATCCCAGGATCTGGAAGAAGGAAAGCTGGATAATAGATATTGTCCTGATGATCACCCTAATGTCTTGATCACCCAAACGATCACCTAGTGTCTTATCACAGTGCTGATTCAGTGAATAACTTCTCACTATTACCTCTATCTGTCTGTCTTGGTACCTGTTACGTGGGACGGGTCTCAGTGAAGTCTTTGTTCTATGTGCTGGGTATCCTCAGACCATGTCTTTTCTGGTTAGCTGATGGTAGGGAATATTTTAGATCCCAGTATTTCAGACTCAGAGAACAGAGAGAACTGAGTCAGTCAGTTCCACTGGGTTGAGGAATGGGAATTACTACAGATGCTGAGAAAATAACAAGCAGACCAACAACCTGGACAGTGGAGATGGAGGAAAAAATGAAAAGACTGAAAGCAGGTCAAGCCTCTATTGCAATGTGTGAGCACTGCGGCGGCCATCTAGCTGTTGACCACAGCCTTATTCACTGTTTTGCCTTCAACCCTACAGTCCTTTGATAGCAGGTCAGACAAAGGGCTGGCAGGAACAGCATAAGGCTGATTCTTGGGGCAAGGGATAGACTAGATGGGTGTCTTGCATTCTCGTTTATTTGGAAGGTAATCTAACCACTTTGTGTATGGGGAAAAGGAACAAAATAAAAAACCAAATCCATACCTTCCTGTGCAGCTTTTTCTCAATAGTGTTCATTTATAAACAAAGTAAACTGAAGCTTTGAGTGCTCCACTTCTACTCCTTCCTCATGCCCATTTGTGTTCTGCCACTACATAACTTGCACAGTACCCATGATCCATGGCTCACCACTGGATATGTTCAGATGGACCTCACTGGGATCCTTCCGATATTATTTTTCTGTGATATCTCAGAATACTTAACACTAAAATGGGTAGGCATCTCACTGACCTGGAAATAAGCCTAAAACCATAACTGGCCCAGGGAGCAGAAAGGCATATAAACACACCTGTTCTCAGTTGTGTAAGGCACTTGTGCAGAGTGGATCTGGAAAAGTAAACAGAGAAAGAATTCCATGTCTGCTTTGAGCTTTGAATTTCATTAAGAATTTCTTCATTTAATACAATGTTAATGATTCTTATCAGAGATCCCCACTGTACTAAAAAGACCAGAAGATGGTATTTTCAGAGATATTATGATTTCTCAAGTGAGCTCCTCAAGTGAACTTGGCATCAGTTCTTTGTTTATGAAAGAAGAATCACTAATGCATTTCAGTAGGTGCATTAGTTATAGTTAATTAATAAATTGTGATGGTTCCTTTGGAGCTATTCAATACTAATGTATAAACACTGTATTTCGTTCATGCAAGTACCACTTTGGAATATCATGCCCTCCTGAAGGGCTGTTACATTTTTATTGAAACTTTAACAGGAGGAAGTCAGGTTTTTATTTCAGCTGAAAGGATTGGTATGGCATTTACTTTTTTGATGGAAAATAGTAATCTGGTGGCTGGTAAAACTGCAGAAGGAAAAGACCTTACACCTTTATCTCCCAGTTGAAGGAGTAGGAGGCAGATAGTAGAGGCATCTTTGTTCTTTTAACTGAAGAAATGTGCAAACATTTGCAGGAAAACAGCTTTCTACAGCAAGCATGGAGCTGTACTCTTTTGTTTCCAAAACATTCCTAAAGCCATTGCTTTGTTCTGCTCCTAAATGGATGAAAAGCAGAGGTTGGACTACTTTTTGTGCTTGCAAAGAGTGGCAGGTTAATGTGGACATAGGCAACAAAATGTTCCTGGCTATTGTCTTATTGTACTGATAAGAGGAAGATTTTTGCTTCCAAAACAGGTGTGATGGCCTGGATCCCTATGTGCCAGGCCTCTCTCTGCCCTTCCCCTTTTTGTCAATGGGCCAGAAAGACCAGGCAGACAACCAGGCTGCCCCAGTGGTGTGGAAAACTCAAAGGCTTTATTCTCACCAGCTGATATTATGTACTGGTTCTTTGTGGATGAGTTATTTTGATCTCATCCTTGACAAGAAAAATTTTGTCCATGCAATTAAGGGTTCTTGAATTGGCCCTAGTCTGAATACAGTGATTTTGGATTACATCGTTTGTAACCTATTTTGCTCATGTCAACTCCGATAACTTTCCATTGGGCTGTACCAAACTCTGCATTGAAACAGGCATCGCCTGGTGGAAGCTGACTCAAAAAAAGCAAGAAATCAGGATCTGCCTTACATTGTGCATCTCTGCAGAACACAAAGTCTTGGAGCAAGATTAGCATATAGGTCATTGCTGCTTTACAGATGGGGAGACTGAAGAACGGAGTTGTAGCAGGGTATGTCTGAAAAGCTCACAATATGCAAACCGTAAGTGTCAGAAGAGAACCCAGAAGGGAGCACAGGAGATATTACTGGGCAGAGATCCTGAAGAGCTCAGTTCACTCATTTTTTTCCAGTCTCGTTTTCAAAGAAGAGCGAGACAATAAACTATGGGAAAGTGCAAGTCATCGAAACCATCTTGTAATGTCAAGAACTCTCAGAGTGAAAGACAAAAATGAGGTTGTGCAGCTGATCCATCATCGACTGCTCTTTATTCCTGCCTGCTTGACCTATCTGCTTGCTAAAAGTCCCAAGGCCATTGTTTTGTTTTCACCCAGACCTAAGAGGGAAAATTTACATTCCTGCTGGGTTTAAACAAAGTTGCAGGAGTTATTTGTGTACAAGATAATGAGCTATGAGTAGTACGTTTGGGGCTGTTTCATTTTTGGGAGTCAGAAAAACTTATAGATCATTCAGTTGATTTTGCAAGGTATTGTGGAATGGAAGTGTGTTGCAGTAGCACTGAAAAAATCCGAACAACTTCTAGAGATCAGTGGGTTAGGTCTGACTGTAGAATACATACTCCTTACTTTCTGTTTTATTTGAGACTTAACTACCTTCTTTGTAAAATGCTGTTTAGTGATCATTCATCTACCACTTTGTCTTAGCTGTAGGGGAGGTTGGTGATATGCTGGAAACAACTCTTTCTTTTTTAAGGGCGAAAGGAAATGCATTAAGATGAGATTGCTGTCCAAACATAACATGTTTGGGTGCCTGATGTTTCTTGTCTATATTTTATGTTAGGGAGAAGTTACACTCACCCCCCACCCCCCATTCTGCTCCTGTAGGCTATAGTTTTGGATTTTTACTGTCTCCAACTAAGATGTGTATATAAATCTGGATCTCGGTATGCTGCTTAGCTGACTGTTTAATAGTTCAGAATAGGTGGAGATGCATCCTGCTGTGTAAGACACATAGACCAAGGAGTCTACATGAGGTATTGACATGGCAAATAGGCATCTAAACTCACCAAAGGTGGGAGCGTGCTTTACCTGAAGCTTGATGCAGCTTTGAATTCCATTTGCTGCACTGTGATTCAGGCTCTGTAGGAAACCTCACTCTTAAGTGGTAGACAGAAGCAACTGAAGGTCACAGTGGGCTTCCGTTTGCTGTAATGGGAAGGCAGATACCCACCACACATGGACACATCTCTGAGCAGAAACCTGAATCTAGCCATCCCTGTTGGGAACTGGATTTCACCCTGGCAGGGAGAACTGCTCTCTCAGCCAGTCTAGTTCATTCAGGCATAATCAGCAGATGTAATGACTTTGCTGGAAGAAGGTAAATGGGTTGGAAATATAGTGCCATATTTTGAAGGCAGGGGGAAGAGAGGTTCAGTCTGTATTTTGTCTAAAAGAATCTCACCTATTGGTGTGTATTTTGGCTGCAATAGAAGACAAAGTTTATGTCACAGCAGCCAGAGGGAATAATTTGAAAGCAGTTCTGTAACATCTAAGGGATTTGGACAAAAGCACTTAGACAAGATCTGATTCCTTTAGATATGATTCATACTGGGGAAAAATCTGCATATGAAATTCCTTCGTTTAGTGAAGTCTTAATATAAATGCCAGCCTAGACTTTCCTGACAAATTAGTGGTTAAGTATCTTGAATTCTGGACAGAGTAAAGAGTCCCATAATGATTGCTGTAAGGCTTTTTTCTTAATGGCAAATTTGCCTTTTTCATGAGCCTTAAGATGGGGAAAAGACTTCTTGTATACCAGACATAAGCTTTGCATTATAGCCTTGATGAAAAAGGTCTCTCTCCAGTGATATCAATAAAACATTGATATCAGTTCTGGTTCTGAATATATAGTTCTGGTTCTGAAGTGATGCTGCAAAAATGAGTGACCCATTCCTGCTCCAGGACAGTACTCTGTGATTAGCTCGAGATGTTTGGATGATGGGATAAAAATCATGTGATTTTTATCTGTGATTTCGAAACTCTAAGACATCAATTGTTCTGTCTGTTCGATCTAAATATGGCTCAGCCATAAATAGTACTACCAAAAAAACACCTGCAAAATTTTCTCAGGGCATGCCTGTTTCAGGTACACCTCTCATTGCTTCCTCTGACACCTGTGATTGTGGGGGGGGAACTTCTGCAACATCCTCTGAGATCTACGCACACACATATGCAGCCCTCTTGAAGGACAGGTATGGGGTGCTATTTGTCTGCAATATTAAATAAGGTTTGTGCAAAATAAATTCTTCTGATTTCACTTAATTACCTTACCTGAAGCAATGGTATGTTCACATTTCCATCATGCTTTGCTTAATTAAGAATGCTCAAGATGTTTCTATTAATCTCTTTCTCTGTAAGTCATGCTTAAAAATCTTCATCCTGTTCCATACAGCTTTTGCGGCAAATAACTTTGCATGTCAATATTTAGGAGAATTTTTTTCATTTTTTTTTTTTTTTAACAAGTAACAAATTGAGCACTGCTCCTGCAAATCGATTCTGTGAGTTTACATTTTCTCTGTGAAAGCTGGATTGATATCAGTGAGCTATTGAAGGGTTAGGTCATAGGAGGTGGTGCTCCTGAGACAGGGGTCAGGCAGTTTAGGAATTTACTTTCCTTCAGTTCAGATGCAGGATCTGTTTGGGTATGTGCTCTTCATCCTTTTCCTTGCAAAATTCACTTCCGTCACTTTCAGTTGCCATTTAAACCACTTACTTGTGAGGTCTCACAGAGTCACAGAATATCTGAGGTTGGCAGGGATCCACAGGGGTTGTCTAGTTCAATCCCATTCTCAAACAGGGTGACCTACAGCAGGTTGCTCAGGGATGTGGCCTATGAAGTTTTGAATATCTCCATAGATGGAGATTCCACAGCCTCTTTCTGCAACCCCCAAATTTTTTTCTTGTGTTTAAATGGGATTCCGTGTATTTCAGTTTGTACACATTATCTCTTCTCCTGTCACTGGACATTAGTGAGAAGACTCTGGCTCCCTCTTCTTCATTCCCTTTCATCAGGTATTTACGCACACTGCTGAGACCCCCCCTGAACCTTCTCTTCTCTGGGCTAAACAGTCTCAGCTCTCTCAGCCTCTCCTCATATGAGAGATCCTCGAGTCCCCCAGTCGTCTTCAATGGCCCTTTGTTGCCTGACTCCAGTAGCTCCATATCTCTCTTGTATCTGGGAGCCCAGAACAGGGCACATCACGCCAAATTTGGTCTCACCAGGGCTGAGTAGAAGGGAAGGATCGCCTCCCTCAACCTGCTGGCAACACTCCTCCTAATGCAGCCCAGGAGGCTGTTGACCTTCTTTGCTGCAAGGATGCATTGCTGGCTCATGGTCAGCTTGTTGTCCATCAGGACCCCAAGGCCTTTACTGCAAAACTGCTTTTCAGACACCTGACCTGCTTTCCAGCTGTTTCACTGGGGAATGTCTTCTGCATGTTCCCCAACAACTGAATTACTGTTTTTCAGGTGGCTGATGACAACTTAAACCAGCGAATCTCACATGAAAGTGTGTCTGAGTGCACTGATAGTATTTGGCTTAACACCTGATTGCCTAGTTCTTTAGCCCATATGGATAAAGGGAATGACTGTTAGTTTGGAATGCCTGCCATGCCACTTGTCTTCTAAACAAACCACCTCTGAGATGCTTTCCCTCATGGAAGTTTTTTATCCTTCAGGGACATATAACCAGAAGGGTGACAGTTTGCACATGTTGTCCTGGAGCTTTAGCCATTTCTGTGTTCTTCCTGTGGCCTTGTCTAGAGATGTTAGAAATAGTGTTGACTGAAGCTCCTTACTGATTAGTGATTACTTTGGCATTCTCTGACTTCTCTTTGTGTCAAGGTAGGTGTTATGGTTGGGATGTGAAAGAAGACAAAAAGACCCAGGCTTATCATATGAACAGATTCAGTAAGTGTGTCCTTCCCCTCTGTTTCCTTGGAAGCTTCAAAAGCAGGCTTGAGGACAGAACTTCTGCTCTTTCCTTCTGCTTGTGCCTGTAACTGCAGCATCTCAGTTGCATGCAAACAAATTCTCTGGAGCCTCCACTGCTGAACTGCTAAAACCAGAAGCTGTTATCCAAGGAATGTTAACAACAAAGCCTAAAGGTTAGGACGAAGAACAAATGAGACAGAAAAAAGCTTTTCTATACCAGAAGTAACACAAGAGGTCAGAGTTAAAATGTAGTGTAAAATTTTGCTTCTCATAATACATTTCTTTCCAATTAGTTAACAGTGATACCACAGTGCAGCATTCCCCACATTTAGAAGGTGACTTTGAAATCAGGGGTGAATTAAAAGAGTCTGTGAGGATCCTGAAACTACACTCATGTTCGTGTAGGTGTCCTGTATGCTGAATAGCTGCAAAATCAAATGCCTAAAGTATTCAAAGTCTTGGTCTGTCTAAGAGATAAAAGAAAAAGTTTACACAATTTCATTCCTTACATGATGAGCTGAGCTGACATTATAACTTAATGATAGCCTAGAAGTAGTGCTTAGAGGGAAAAACATAATCTCTTTCTGCTGCTGAATTCTGCTTCATAAGTAACTAGCATATTACACTGAGTAGCTCTAAGTGGAGAGAAGCTAAAAAGAGATAAACTTGATAGATTATTGAACCCAAATCAGTTTGATCATCAGTGGAAATATTTGTTGAGGGGAATCTAGACATTAAAGGTGTTACTGGCATTGATCATCAATGATTTATGCACAGTAAAGCTGCTTAGGGAGCTCCCTGCAATAGGGATGTGTGACCCAACTAGTCTGCATTGCCTTTCCACTTGCTGTGAAATTCTAGCTTGCTTGCAATTTCAGTTAGCCTTCCTTGCATCCCAGGAAAGAAATCACCAGATGGTGTGAATAAATTTGCCCTCAAAATGCAAGAGTTCCTGTATTACTCTGACCCTGCAGAGAAGGATGCAAAATGACAGTAGAGGAAGGCTGACAGTAGCTAAGGACTATGAATATTCCAGCTGGGGTTTGTTTGGGGTCCCTGGGTGTCTTCCTGTTTTTATCCACAGGTTTCCCAACAGGATGGAAGTGTCAAGAGGCTTGTGGTTAGCTAGCTGAATGGAGACAGTCATGTTTACTGTTTTTATTTCCCACATGGCAAAAAAAGTCTGTAACAACCAGATCTTGTCAGGCTTAAAATAATCAGTTTCCCCATGCTTCTCAGTCTCCCCATCTCTATGGGAGATGTAAAGGGGCCATTTCTCTGTCACATTTTGGGGGATTGGAGGGTTGCTTTTGATTCAGGGCTGCTTTCAATTTAGGGCTCTGGGAAAATATGTGACCTGGAAAAGAAATATGGAGGGGAAAAACTACAGGATCTGCTCACCTCTCAACAAATTCCTTGGTGATTGTTAGAGGCAGTAGTTAATCCAATAACTGTCATCTCTGGGGCAATTCAGGAGGAATCATCCTGACAGGTTGCAGGTGTTTCTCCCAGGGTTCCACCATCGCCATCCCAAGAACTGACATGGAAAGCAAGAGCAAACACAGTCTTCCAGCACTGCTGACACACTGAAGAGGTAATTTATAAGAGAGGGATAAGGAGTTGTGAAAATCTCTTCCCTTCACTTAGCCTCTAATAATGCCAACAATTATTTGAAAGGACTTTGACAGTGTCTCCTTCCAGCCTAAGCCTTTGAAAAGGCCAGATAACTTTGCCTTATGCAAGGCAAGAGATGTTAAATATGTATACATGTGAGTGTATGTTACAACAAGGCTGTCTCAGATTAACTCAGTTAAGTCTCAGCCAGCAAGGAGCCAGTCTGGAGCTGTCCTGACCCAGGAACTAAGGACAGTAACCAGCCACCTACAGTGGTCTGCCAGGGTGAAGGCACCTTTTTTAGTTAATGATGCAGGGTGTTTTCCTGTTCCAGGCAAAGTCCGACACAACTCCCAAAGGATATGTGTCTTCACTTCATCCATGTAACCAGGCTTGATCCTGCTGCAGCCCTCCAGTGCCCTAATGATGAAGTATCACAGTAAATGCTCTCCCCCTTTCCCCAGCCCCTGCCTTCCTCCGCAGCTAGGTGATTGCCAGTCATTTGCCAGTAAAAGTGCCTCTGAAATACAGGGTAAATGGCCTTTATGCAGCCCTGTGGGGACAGAGGGACATGCAAGAAGCCTCTCCACTCTCATGGCTGTGCAAGGGCTTTGCACAATAACAAAGAGCTGGGTCAGGAGCATACAGGGGCTGAAAATTTGAGACCAATGTGCATGCAGGGGTAGAAAGAGGACCAGGCAGAGCCAGGATCCCACCTACATTCTAAACATTAGAGGCAGTGGTGTCCAAGGCTAGATAAGAGACATGCAGAGATGCTGCTTCTTTCTGATCCATGGTAGGAGCCTAGAAATCATAAACTCCAAATGTTTGCTAATGCTGTGTGCTCCTACCTATCACAGGATATGTAATTTCTGGCAACAATTAAGACTGTGATTACTCATCCCTGCAATTGAGATTTCAAATTCCTTTCCTAGCCCTTGTGTCATTTCTTTCTGGATGTATCACCTGCCTATTACATTAAAGACCCTCCAAAATCAGTCTTCAGTCACTTGACTGAACTGATGGAGTGAAAACATTGTGTGGATGGCAGCTTGCCCCCTTCAGGACTGCAAACCAATTGTGTTGCCATCATGCAAGTCTACAGATGTAGTCTGTTCCTCTTGCTGCCATGCTTCTCCCACCAATGTCAGGTAACCCACCTGGTCAGGCTGGGTGCTTTGCCCACCTCCTGCCTCTGTGGGGAGTGTGCTTCCTCCTCAGTGGAAGGACAAACCTTTCCAGATGCAGAGGGATTGGAAGGAGGTCCTAAGTGTGGGGAAGGAGAGAGCTGGCATCATGGTGGTTTTCCCACATTCTTACAGGGCTGACTTTCTCTTCTGCTTTCTCTAGGGGCTACCAAAGACATGGGGAAGATGCTGGGTGGGGATGAGGAGAAAGACCCAGATGCTGCCAAGAAAGAAGAGGAACGACAGGAAGCCCTCAGGCAAGAAGAGGAAGAGAGGAAAGCCAAATATGCCAAGATGGAGGCTGAAAGAGAAGTTATGAGACAAGGGATTCGAGATAAGGTAGGGATCCGGCTTTCAGGACACACTTGGCAACCCATAATGCTCAGTGGAGAACTACTGTTTTCAGCTGATTTGTGACTAGTTCCCTGAGCACCTGGATAGAGCCAGGTAATTACGTTGCCACTCTGAACTTTCTAATCCTGTGCACTGTCCCTCGAGCTCTGTCCTTGTTTAAACACACATCCCACACTGAAAAGACCTGCAAAGTTGAAATAGAGAGTGAAGATGAGGGGAGAAAAATGTCTATTTTTCTCATCATCTGTTAAATGCTCACATTATTTTAAATGTTAGAGGCTTCTCTGTCCTTATGTAGGTGCTTTCCAAGCTTGCATTTGTGGTTTGTGAGAAGGGTCATAATTCAGTGTGCTTCTGAGAAATACACTCCAAGTATCTTCTGTATTGCTTCCCAGGCTTTCTTTGTGTTGACAGGTGAAATGGGACAAATCTACTCTACTTTTCATATTCAGGCTTCCACTACTCACAGGGGAAAGAAGGAGAGTTTCATTTTTCTGAGGGACTTAACCATTGGGAAGCACTCTCTTCTAGTTAAGTTGATTCTTGTAATGATACAATTTGGCGTGAGAAGGAAATGAGTAATTGTGAGGATTCAGAATAAGATTGAAAAGAAATGTACAAAACAAACCTTTACTAGAGAAATGAGCTTAATTTAAGGTAGCTGAACCCATTGTTACCATACATTAGCTTTTAGGGATTGATGTGTGGAGGGAGAAAGGAGTTTTACTGCTTCACCCTCAAGACTGGGTCAAAATTGTCTCTTTAGAATAACTTAGTTTTATAGGAAGAGGTCCTGGAGCTCAGATAACTTGGAAAGAAATGTGGGTAATGTTTGGAGGAGGGGTTTCTGATGGTGAAGGCCTGTGTGTTGACTTACATCACATGCCAAAGAACAACAGAAAATACCTGTAGACAGAATGAAGAAGTCCTGCTCAGTATAAGAGATGTTCCCTATGCAGCGCCTACCTCTGCACAAGTTACAGTGCCCTAAGAACATGTCTGGGAAAAAGCTTCAAAGTCTCATTGCAGACCTGAGAGTGGCTGTCCATAAACAAAGCTATGTCCGCACTGGGCTGAACTTCTGACCCAATCCTTATGATTCAGGAGGGAAGCAGAGATAAGGATGAATTGTTCTAGTGGCATGGGGCATCTTGTAAAGCGGTATTGAGAATTGTTCTGCAAATGAACACATTTGGGATTATGCTTCTAAGAAAAGAAAGTACTTACAGGGAATTGTCTACCCATGATACTGCCAGAGAAAGGTATTCATATGAATATTTAAATTAGTTACCAGACAGATTCAGAACCCCTACCTGGTCAAAATTTGTTGGTTTTATAATGTATAAAATTAAAATTGATTAAAGATTAATATTAATTAAAATGAATATATATATAGATAAGTGTAACATTAATATAAACATATCAATGTGTGCAGTATATGTTTAATGTATGTTTATAGGTGGAACTGTTTCTAAACAATGACATAGGTCTGCATTAGACAAAAGGAAAAGAAAAGAGTAACGAATTTCTGAGTTGCAGGCAGATGGGCTAATGCCCTGTTTTCACTGGTCGCTGTCTCTTCTGCTAGACCACTGAAGTGTTCCTAGAGGTAGGTGGTGGTTGCATTTTTCTTGCTGTTGAGCAAACTGCTGTAAAAGCATTTAAGAAATCTGAGATGCCCTCTTACAAATCCAAGGTGATCTAGACTAGAATTCACACGTTCATGAGTAGAATGCATACAGCATGAGCTTGGATGAAACATCCAGCCAACAGGGATTTCCCTCGGATACTGTCAGCTATCTAGACTTTGCTGAGTCAGGCTGTGTACTAGGTGGTGAAGTCTCTTGGAAATGCCTTCACTCTTGAGCAATATGGCAAAGGGTTAGGTCTGCAGAGAGAGCAACAAGGATACTTGCAGGAATGTTATTTGACCTCAGTCAGAGCTCTGGATTGCAGTTTTCTAGTGATGTGGTGGGTTACCTTTGAGATTAGCAACAGGAAGTCCTGCTTTGGGGACTACACCCAGTTTGTAAAAACACAGGAGCTCAGTTTCCTGTGGTTTTCTTTCTCCTGGGGATAATCCCAGGTAGCATGCATTGGAAAGATGAAGCTGTTTTCTGCAGAATCAGAAAAGATGGATAAAGCTGTAGAAAGGAGCTGCATTTTTTTTTTTTGAGAGTTCCATGAAAGAGAGAGATTATTTTGTCCTGACAAAGAGATGGATTTGATGATATACAAGACTGTCTCCAAGTATTGTGAATTGGTGGCTGGCAATGTGAAACAAATGTTGAAAGAATAGAAAAAAGGCCTGGATTATTTCCTCCATTACTTGTTTATTTAGAAATTACCTTCATTTCTTCACCAACTTCAGTAAAAGCAGAAATATAGAGGACCAAGCTGAAACAGAGATTCTGTCTGTTATGTATACATACACAATTTGTTAGCAGGTATGAACTAAATCCGAGAAGTTTTACGTATTAGAGGTCTCCCTGATAATATTTGCTCATTTGTCACATAAAAGAGTAAGAATGAGCATGTGAGTTGAGTGAGTGAGTAGGAAAAGATTATTTATGCAGAATACATGTTTGAAAGTGTGTGTCCTGGGTCCTAAACCCACAGTCACAAAGTTACCCCCTTAGTGCAGTTGCAGAATGTCGGGGAAACAAGCCAGGGAATCACAGCTTCATCAGTTAGTTAACGTGGCTCTAAGTGAGGCCTACAGAAAGGACAGCCTCATCATGTTTGTTTTTTGGACTTTTTGCCTTGGGTCTTCAACAGTGTGATGAGTACACTCTCTTGTTTAGGCCTTCAGGAAATGTGGGAGCTATGGCACAGCTTGAAAGGAATGATGACAGATACCACAGATATGTTCTAGTATGTGCTAACTTCAGGTTTTAAATCCAATCTGTTAAATTGAGATACATATGCCCTCAGCCCCAGCATGGCAGCTGGGCACAAAAATGTCTTAGGGAAAGGGTAGAATGAATTATGCAGCAATCAAACATTTTTTCATACAAACTACGCAGCATTTTCATTTGGAAATGAATTTTTAAGGATAACATTTGGAAATAACTGGGCCACCAGTTGTCTTCCAGCTCCTACCAAATATTGAAGTCCAGCATCTGATACTGAAAATGGATTTAAAGATTGTAAGGAACATAGCTACTGAAGCTTCAGCGTCCTTCAGCTTCCTTCTACCCCAAGGTGCATATATACAGCTTGCTTTCTGATCTGATCTGGGCTTGATCTCAACACTACTGCCTCACAGATCTTCTGGGCCCTACCATAGCTGACTCTGGGGAGAGATGCCACACCTGACAAACACAGGCAACACTGCTGAGGGCCATTTGGACAGGCCTTCAGTGCCCCTTTGCCTGGTAGGTCAGGGTCTGCTGCCAGCGCCCCGGTGGTGAGGCTGTAGATAGCTAATATCCCTGTCACCTTGCTAACACCAAGTACTATCAGCTTGCCAGGCTAGAGCAGCCATCTTCTTTCCAGTGCTCTTGAGTGGAATACTGCCTTCTATAAACAGAGGACCTTGTATAAACTCCAGGTGACCTATAAACAGATACCTGCATACCTCAGCAGTGAAAGCTAATTACTTTCCTCATATAATGATCATAATTACTTATTTACATAATTAATTATTTCCATGACTGTGGTAGAAGCCAGGCCTGAGAGAGCCCTATGCTCTGTAATTAACACTCTACCTGCTTGTCTGCTAGTGATACAATTCCTGTAGTTTGGCTTTCTGCAAATCTTATATGTGCTTTAGAGGGTCGGCATTGCTGAGCCCATGCTAAAAAGTAGCATAAAAAGGCTATCCTCACAATGGTGGGTTTCAACCAAAAAGGATGTAAACATGGTCCTCTGTCCAAACGGCTTGGCTTCAAGACAGAATTTAGGTTTGAATTTAGGCCGTTCTTGAGATGGAGCATGAACTGCTTCAGTAGCTATTGTATACTCAGTTCTCAGAGTGGCCCAGCTTGTCTTTGGCCAGCCTTATGTGCTGTGTGGAATAAAGCAGAAGTTTAGTTATATTAATGAGGATTCCTGCTTTCCAAACTGAGCATGAAATCTGCATGAGAAATAAGGAAAGGTGGCAAATGGAAAATTCAAATGCTAGAGGAAATAAGGTTGTCTCTACAATTGTAATTGACCCTGTTGGGTGCTGTGTGAAGATTGTGGCACAGTGCTTAATTGCATGGTCATACGTTTATGCTTCTAGGAACCTCAGCTCTCCCATTGCACAAGACAAGGTCAACTTTTCTTAATAAGCATTTGTTCAGTATTTCATCTCTGCCACGCCTTACAATGCATGTTCTCAAGCTCATTTACTATGCAGTATCCAAATTCTGACGGCAATATAATGAATTTCCTTATTTGAGGGTTTAACTCTTTGATACTATTATTATGCTTTCACTAACATAGTTGATGAGCTCATCCCAAGCATGGTTTCTTCAGAGATTTATCGGGGTGGGGGACAAAGAATTTTGTGGAGTTTTTTCTGTTTGCAAAGTACAAAAGCAGAAGTGTCATTATGTGATTAAAGCCTTGGTGGCAGAAGAATGTTAATATCTTGTTGCATCAGTGAGCCTCTATGGCACCGTAAGAAATGTTCAGGACTTCCTTGTCCCTTTGGTGGCAATAGGGAAATGGTGAAGTCTGGGTATTGATGTTTGTTCCTGCAGGCAACATATCACACAGCAGGAGAATGTGCAGTCCTTGTTCTGTTTGAGTTCTTCTGTCTGCCATTAATGTGTGCCATTAATTATTCCCATTTTTCTTATTGGACCATTAAATGCTCTCAATGGTTAGGCAGTAAGATTCTCTGCAGTATTTGGAATTGTCCATGTCCCAGGAAAACCATGAATGTCATTTCCAGGTCTTCCATGGTTTAAGGTAGGTGGTATTGGAATTTAATTCTAGAAAAGTGAGAACATTTGGGTTGCTGGCAATAGGAGAAGTCCTAAGTTAGGGCCTTTATTCTCTCCAGTGGGAAAGTGTTCTCATAATGCTGGGGTTTTTTCTTTCCTTTTTTTTTTTTCAAATTTGATTGCTGAACTCACTTTTGGGACTAAATCACTCAGACAAAAAGGCAATCAGGATTTATAGCTGCAATCCTAGATTCTTATGTGAGATAATAAACATGCAACATCATATAATTATTTAATTTTAATATTTCATTTGCATATTTCCATATGTAACTGGTGCATAGCTGTGAAAATCCTGTCTTAGGGCAGGAAAAATACCAGAATGTGAATTGACTCTGTTCTCCAGCAATATCAGACCTTTGAAACTAAGCTCCAAGCTCAGGAGTGCAAACTTAACTTTGGTAAAACTTTGTTGCTATAAAACAGCTTCACAATGTTAGCTAACTCTGAAGGTGTTAGTACCTCTATGGGATGTTTATTCTTGTCTAACTTCAGATGCAGATTGCCAAGGGTTTTGAAAATACCTGTACAAAGGAATTAAATTTCACTGCCTGAAAATGCAGTTTTGAGGTGTAGTCTTCTTTGCAAGGAAGAAATATGTAGCACATTTTTCATTTAAGACTGTTGACAACTGAAAAAAGTGCAGAAATTGTATTCTTTGCATGTCAAAAGGTGAAGGAACTCAAACAAAGAAAAGATTTTCCTCAGCAATGAATCATGTTCTGTAATTCAAATGATAAAATTCAAATCTCAATGAACAGAAACATTCTGCCTGATCTCTTCCCTTCTAAATCATTGATATTAAACCAGTGATGTGAATTTTTATCCAGCACTTGTGATCTAATGAAGCTGTGGCTACTGTTCAGTGTGTGGGCCTTAAAATAGGTTTTTCAGAGATGTGTATGTATTGTGCAGATAGAGAGGTATCATTAACTTGACTCTTCTCCTGCTTTCACAGTGGCTTTTGATAACTCAGGATAAAAAACAAACAAAGAAAAAAATTCCTTGCTTAGTTTAGTTCAGTGCAGATACTCTTTGTGCTATAGACCAAAAAGTGTTTACAACTGGGTCCAAGGACCTCTGGCTATGAGAAAGCAATAGGCCTGGCTATGACACTCCCAGTGTGATGCTTTGCAAGACAGGGATTATATTGTGCTTTCCAAGAAGTGGGTTCTGGGATGGGTGGGAGCAGTCATAATGCCAGTAACAGTGACAACCGAGAAGAATGCACTCTTTGCAGCAATTAAATCATGGGCTGTTCTGGGTGAAGAAGGCTGCAAGGGCAATGTCCTGTGGTGTTTACTGTGTTCTGGACACATTTGATTCATTGGTTATTGAGGACAGTGGAAGCTGGCATAAGCCCAAGTAGAGTTGGAAGAAGGAAAGAACATTTACAGTGTGATTGAAGAGCACCATAACCCTGCAGATCATTTTCATATTGGTATTTGGAGGCATCCAAAGGGATAAAGTGATTTGACCTGGACTAGACTTCTGAATTCCTCCCAGAAGTTGTCCCCCAGCCAGCTGTATGCAAGGATGTCCTGACTGGCCTGTGTTGCCTCTGAGCCAGATTCTTGAGTTTCCATATCAGTTTTCTCCATAGCTTAGAGTACAGATCTTTAGCATCAAACTAGTTTCCAGAGTACAGCCCTTTGCAATTTTACTAAATCACCCACTTCTCTTCTCTAACAGTTTCAGCCTTTGAAAATTCCATCCAGGTTTAATTTTCTTCTTTTGCATCTTCAAAAAAGTCCCCTTGTCTGTGAGGCAGCAACTGTCTTTTGTGAAAAGGTGAACAAACTGGTCTCCTCCAGTAAGAGGAAGTGCAACTAGAAAGCCAAAGGTTAACAAAGTTATCTGGGTATGCCTAAGTTCAGCAGTCTCTCTTGAAAGTTGAGAGAGAGAACGGTGCCTTCCCAGATGTGCTTTTCAGCACTGTGTTCCTGCTAAGGACCTCCAAGGCCATTATTAAACATAGTCATCTTCAGAGCGATTTTAGGGAATCTATTTCTACCTAACCCCTATATTTTCACCTTTATATTCCCTTGGACGTCCCAGGATATGCAACATGTCTTGATCTCTGTGAATCCAGCCACCTACATATATAAAATTCTCTAGGCAGTCTGAATGAAAGTGTGTGTGCCAGGTCTTATCTCTTGGCATTAAACTAACAGAGCTTCCCTGATGGGAAAAGCTGCATGGATTCCTTCTTGTGCTGTAGCTTTAGGCCATTTTTAAAATTCAGAAAAGGAAGGCACCATTAGCAAACCATCGAAGCTCGGAAGCAAACTAACATCTTTTTCATCTGCTTCCATAATAGTTAGAGGTTCAATTATTTAGCAGAACTCAGCAGGTTCCATTTCCAGCTGCTGATTCCCCCGCTAATACCTTTTGGGGCTCATTAGTCAGCTTCTTTGTGCAGCTCTGCCTTGCTCTGAGCTTCTATGTTTCACGCTAATCCAAATCTACACCAGTAGGTGTCACTTTGGATACTTGCTAACGAGATCCCACTGGGTGATGCTTCTGGAGTTACTGAAATGTCTCCTGAAATGCAGCCTTTTTTACAGTTATGCTCTGACCAGGGTGTCTTGTAGAGTCATGCAGCTGAAATCCTTACATAAACAACTTTTGTCTCACTTAGCTGGATAGCAAAACCTATGCACGTTGCTGGCACAAGGCTGAACAGATTCACCCACTCAGGACTGAGTGAAAAATAAACCCAAGCAGATGACATACAGGGATTAGTGCTGGAATTTAGCTAGGAAGGACATCTGAATGGTGTCTCAAGCCTTCCTGGCTGTGACTTATTGAAACTCCAAGTATTTGGCTCACTTACTTGGAAAGACAAGAAATATGGCCCCCAACAAATGGTCCTTTGCAAGTTCTCTTCCAGTACCATTGCAACTGAGCATCTATGCCTGAACAGCCAGACATTACTACCCTGCTAGAGGTGCTGTTCTGCCACCTCAAAGTCCAGCCTACTCTTCTGGCCCTCGTACCAGGGAGCCCCATTACCAGAAGATCTGTTTAGAAACAAATATCCAACAATTTTAATTGACAAATTCTTCTATATTCATAATAAGGAACTCTTTAGTACAGCCCTCCCTCCCCCCATCAGTTATTATTTATGTTATCACTCAGAGGACAAGAAAGGTGGAAAGGCAGTAACTATTTCTAATTTATTGTCTGATGACATAGTATAGCCTCTCTCTCTTTCCCTTGCAACATTTTTTTTCCCCTGCTTGAGCTGCTGTTTTAGGAGCTTTCCTTTTTTCAGAGCCGGGATATACTGACTACATTGCAGAGCAAGAATGTGTGATCTTTGAAGCACTGCTTTATTTCTACAGAGCATCATTACTACACGGAAACAGTATACACAGCCATTTTATATTACCAAGTTTGTGTGCATGTACACACAGAGAAATGTATATACAGAGAGTTTGAATAGATTTTCTTTAATCAGAAAGATTTTTTTTCTTTGCATATAGGAGAAGATGAGTGCAAAGGAAACGTCCGCATCATGGACAAAGCCTTACTTCATTCCAGTTTCAGTGGCAGTCTTCATTCACTCTTCACCATGTCTAGTCCACTACTTGAGGAAGTCTGTGAGGGTCCTGCCTTTCTTCAGGGGACTAGCAATTGTTAAGACCTGCATAAAGAGGCTATTAAATTATAGCTTATTGGGTAGTAGCATTCACAGTCATCCCTACACTGACAGGTCAAATCCACTACAGGAAGAAGGAAGGAAAGCTACCTACATGCATGCTGGATCCAGAGTTCTCGTTTTGCAAAGGCTGCAGACTTGTCTTAGCCTGCTTCCCCAGATGAGCAGGCACAGCTCACTGTCTACCTGAGTTTTGGCTGGAGTCATTCGTGCTGGCTCTGCAGAACAGGAACTGCCCAAGTCTGTACAATTGGAACAAAGAACCTATATGAAGAAAATGATAGCAGGTCTTTTCAGTGGATTTCTGCCTGGAGTCCCTGTGAGGAACATAAAGGTAACAGTATGCACTCACCTCTCAAATACCAGTTAGCTCTGCTTCTGCCTTTTTGATGCTTCTTTGTGATTGTAAGTGTGGCTGAATGATGTTTCTTGTTCACATCAGCCAGCAAGACCAAGCCACACAGAGGAAGGGGTTTTTCCCAAGAGATCTCAAAAATTTAATTTTATTATTATTATTATTATTTTATTTTATTATATATATTACATATGTTAGCTATTAATTATATAACTTATATAGTGCGTAAGATATGTTACATAATATAATATGTATTAATTATATAATTACTGCTTGTGATTTACAGGTGGAGAAATTGAGTGACTTGCCCAAAATCATGCAGTGGTCGAGTAGGGAATCAATTTCCAGAGCCGGAGGCCTAGGGGTAGTCTGACCCTTGTGTAAATGGGGTTTCTTCTCCTCCCGAAAACCTGGGCACCTCCATGGGCAGCAGTCCATAACAGAAGTTTAGGACTTAGAAGTGAAAACCATCCCGGAGCCTGTATGACCCACATTCCTATTGCTACTGTCTCTAGAAGTGGCTGCCATGCCCACACACTTCCACTTGGAATTTCTTTAGTGAGTAGAGCCAAGACCACATGGAATCATTTCTTGGCTAAATCGCAACAAGGGCATGAATGCATCACTCTGCATCGAGAGGCAGAACAGCTTATTTGTTGCTCTGCTGCTTTGGGGAATAAAACATTCTTTCCTCAATGGAAAAAACCCTTAGTAAGGATGGTATAAAATTTGGCTAAGTGGCTGGAGGAACTCTGAGGTTTTTTCCAACACACCCTCCCCAAATCTTTTGATTTGTCTCATCTTTAAAGGTAAACAGTTCTGTCCTGGATCATGCTGCTTGTGTCAGCCTCAAAATGCAGACAATGGCATGAGAGTAATTTGATCAGTACCATTGCCTGTAGTAAGTACACCATTTTTTTCATGTAACTTCTATTATTTTTCCCTAGCTTACAAATCAGATGCAAGGGGGAGGGCTTCTACGGTTTTTGGTTCTTTTTTATGTCAGGCTAATTCAAGGACTGTGAAGGTCATCAAACAGGATTTAAAGGTCTGTTCCTTTTTTGCTGCAGCCAGTGAGCTCCCATTACTGCTTAAAAACAGACATTAGCCACATTATATCTCTTATATTGGCAGTTTGTTATCCGAGTCTTGAACGATCAGATAACTTACCAGGACTTAATGAGACCAGTGGAGTTATGCCTGCTTGAGAATGCAGCCTGATGCCTGATGCCTTCATGGCTCAGCTAATGGATGCATCATTCTTTTCTGTTAAAAGTCATCAGAGCCAGGCTCAGCCTTTGAAATGCTGCTGCTTCCTTAGAGCAAGATGTGACTTTGTACTGGCCTCACCATGAAGCTCTGCATCTGTTCTGACATTGCTTTCAGTTTCATCGGCCTGGGATTTATGACTGTCAGGGAGAATTAGTCACCCCACATGCCTGAAAGAAGAAGGGCTGATACAAGGCCAGATCTGAGTTCATGGATGGGACAGGCTGATAAATTTTGGGGCATGCTTTGCTTGTGGTAGTTGTGTAGCCTTTGTCTGCTGTGTGTCTTCATTTCCCATGGGTGCTTGTTGCTTATGGTTAAGCTGGGAAAAGAAGGAAGGGTTTGCATGCCCCATTCCTAGTGAGTGCCAATTCATGTGGCCTTCCTGAGGGTCTGAGACAGGCCTCAGGAGTTCTTTTCCCTTCCTCACTGGCCAGCTTTGAGGCAGTCATGAGTAGAGCTGACAATCTTACCAGACTTCAGTGCAAGGTGCCCTGTCTGGGGCTCCAGCCCAGGGCAGCCCTCTTGCTGATGCAGGAGAAGGGCTGTGGCCTTCTTTGACCATGTCAGAGTTTGCGGAAGACAGACTGGCTGCTGCTGGGGGAGAAGTAAGGTATCTAGGGAAACATTTGCCCTTTCATCATTTCCATTGGATGTGGTTTTCCAGGGTTCCCTTTTCCTTTTAGCACAGCCTTGAGTCCTGTCTCTGTTGTAGGCCTCCTCCTTTGCCAAAACAGCACATAAGTATGCCTACTCCTGCCGTGAAGCACAGACTCAGGTTATTCATTATCTGCTGAGAGGGAGACTTTGTGGAGGAATTGCATTTCCTCAGTTAGGAGGAAGGGAGGAAGAATGCAGCCTGTCGGCTCCAGGCCACCACATTCAAATTCCCCAGCGTTTCCTGGAATTGTTGGCATGGTCTTCACAAGACCATCAGCCTAAACCAAGTACTGTGGAGCAGGTACAGTGCTTTTATGCTTTTGGTCCCAGCCAGACCTCCAAGCAGTCCATTAGAAATTTAACGTCATAATAGGGCTGAGCTAACTTTTAAAACTGGCACTATATACGTCTGTAGGATCTCACTAGTCATTTTACAGCTGCTGGATTATTTCTGTCATGCTCAGTACCAGGGAAGTAAATTCTGTCTCCTTGTTGAACAGGCTGACCCTAAATTAGAGGAAGGATTCTTCAGGAGAAGATAGCAGAAGACAGAAAGATAGTCCAGGCAAAGGCCTGATGTGGGAAAGGCAGCTGACAAATTGCCCCTTGAATAGAACTCCTCATCCACTCAAATGCAGAAAGCACAATGGGGCTTGTAGGTGGTTTTTATTCAGGACTCGTAAGCCTGAATTCCTTCTTGGAAATTTATTCCAGCTGCTGCCAAGTAGTTTTGGGGATGGAAACATCCCAGTGTACCTCTCTTGAAAATCCCTAGGATATTTTGTCACATTCTGATGTTTCTGATGAGTCCCTGGTGGTTGATTAGTGGGTAGTGCTGAAAGCATTTCTTTCCTCTCTCTAATGAGTGGCTTGTACCACTGAAGATGCTATAGGCAGAACCTACCAATTTAAACTATAAATCTGGCCAGCAAAGGCAGAAGTGACAAAACTATTGCAGAAAAGCAGAGGATCAGCTTCATCACGTCTGTTTGCTTGGTCCAGCTGCATATCTGGATAGAAAATTCTCACTTGCTATCTTCACAACTCCTGTGCTCTGATGTTGTAATCACAGATTTCCATGCACTGTAATTTCCAGCGGGTATTAGGTTTGTTTAGAAGGGAAGAAGCTAGTAAACTGCCTTCAATGAGGTGAAGGGCAGCACCTCCACTTTCTGCAGCAAATAATTGAATGACAAGGAAGACTTTTCTGTCCCTGCCCACTTTGAGTTAATTTCATATAACATGGGTTTTTAGCTCAAGGTGGGATTTCAAATCTGTGGCTTGAATTTAGCTGAATTTTGATCTGGAATTAAAGCTGGGAGTTTTAGGAGAGCAAGGCTTCTGGGATATTCTCCATGCATACCTCATTGCTACTACTACAACTTTCTCTACAGTGTTTTTGCTCCTGGCCAGGTCTGTTAGGAGAGATGAACGAGAAGATTTAAAGCAGAAACAGAGAAAGATGTATTAGAGGCATGCTCAGATCTCCACAAAGCCTTGGACATGATGCAGAGCCTTCTGGAAATCTGAGAGAACAGTTCCCTGGCTTCAGACAGGGCCCTGTCAGTCTGATGCTGTTTAACAGAAGCAGGCTTACATTAGTTAACTCTTTAAAAGTTCAACAGCACTTTATAAGTCAGGAAGTACAACACCGATGACTTCTATCCATGTGTCAGCTGGTCTTCCAGCGTTTGCAAATCTGTCCTTTCTAATTTAGAGATCCCGTTCTCACTCCTAACTATGCTGTCTCCTTCAATAAAAGAGGCAATAACCTGTATACACTCTTGAAATAGTCTTTCAGTCTTGATTTGTGCTTTCACTCTTCATTTGCCTTCCTCCCATGTCTTGAGAAAGGAGGCAGATTCCAGAGGAGGAACTGAGGACCACAGATCAAGCTGAGAGCTGCAAGGGAGGCTTTATGTTGAATTCTTGCTGGGGAAGTCTGATTTGGACAGTGAGAGGGCTGTGGACTCATCTCTCTACAGACATTTGAAACGTGGTCATCCCATCCCAAAAGCAATGGTTTTCAATGTAGCGGTAGGGTGAGGATATATGTTCTATTTCTTACAGGTTGTTGCAAAGGAAAATAATGTGCTGTTGTTAAATTGCAATGCATGGTGAAAGAGTCCCGTCCTCCTCCAAGAGATTTGCTGGGGAAGGGTGATCTGCAGACAGAAACAAATGGAAAAGCACTGGTCTGCTTTTGGATGAACGGCCACTCTTCTGTCGTTGAGACTGGTTGTTTGGCAAGTAATTTAAGCTGATTCTGTGCTGCCACATGCTTTAGGTGTGAATTTGGAGGTGGAGGAAGGCAGGGGGTGCGTCAGGGCTTCACTTTTGACAGGTAGTGGGAGAATCTCAAATCAGAAACTGCCAAGCTGTGCCCAGAGATAGGGATATCTGTACTCCTGCAGGGCATCTGACACTGTGAGGGAAGGAGCAGGAATCTAACTGGCTCAGAACTGCTCTGGAGGCTCTTTCCCTTGACAGGTGTTTGTAGTCCCTTGTTTAAGCTTCCATTTTCTCAGAGGTTTAGAACTCAACTGCATTTGTCAGGCTCAGTGAGTGTCAAGGAGAAAGGCCTGTCACTTATGCTGGTCATAATCTGCCTCTCACTCTGATATGTCACATTAGAGCCTGTGTAAAAGGCACACTGCACCCTCCAGGCCCTTCCAGAGGCTGGAGTCATGGATCTGGTCACTGACATTTTTGGCAAGAATATCTGAGTGAATTTGGTTGGCAAAATCAATCACAGTGATGGGACAAAAGCAATCACAGATTATGGGAGAACTCAACACACCAACATATGTATTGATTTTTCTCTTCCAACTTCTGCCTATTCATTTGTGCTATTTACATAAAATGATCAATTCATGTTCCCACACTGCTTTTTATTTCTGCTTGACTCACAAATGCAAAATCAGATTTTAAAACAAACAAACAAGGCTATGTTCTTCTCCTTCCACTGACTGGTCCTGAGTTTCCAAAAGGCAGCTACTCCCTGCAAAATACAGCTACTTCTCAAGAGCAAACCTGGGATTTTTGATACTGAGAGCACTTACAGAGGCATCAGACAAAGGAGTGAAGGCAGGGTGCTTTGCTTTAGATTCAGCACTCCCACACTGTGTCAGAAGTGGGAACTGGCCTGCCTAAAATCTTTCTGTCTCTTCTTTTCAATTTAATGAGCCACATGAATACATGAATGTTAGAGGTACCACATGACAGGTAATGAGAGCAAATATCCGACAGTAAAATAGAGTTTGAACCCATTAAAATAATTTAAATCTGCTTAACACAATTATGAAACCATACCCTTAATAAAACATCTTTGGTGAAAGGTTTTAGGCTCAGTGACATTATATTTTTTAGGAAGTCTCACCACTTGGACAGTTTTGAGACATCTTTGTTTCCAGTCCCAGTGATCTGGGCACTGCTTGTGTTTTTCCTGTATTGTTCATATATATTATTGAGGCAGGCAGAGAAAATATTTGAAATCCTGACAGAAGATGGTAGTTCAAAGCGCCTCCCTGCATATTTCTACAACATATATCCTGGCAAGTGTCTTAACCACAGAGCAGTGTGAATAAAAGCACCAGCATAACCACAGTAGCAATATGAAAGATTGTCTGTGATTTGTCATCTGCCTTTAGTAAGGATGCCCAGAAATGAAAAAAAGTATACTTCAGGCTTAGTGAAATTATTTATTTGACTGACATGGACTGTTTTCCTCTAGTGGCCTGAAGTAGTTTAGAAAGACATTTCAATTTTTGGTTGAAAAACTAAATGTAAAAATTCATCAATTTATCTCAAATCTGATGTGAAACGGAGTTGAGGAACGAGCTATTGATTTACTGAGGGTGGGGGTAATTCAGGTGCAGAGAGATGACTAAAGGTGCTTTGTCTGTCCTGATAGCACCAAACAGCATGAAATCCATTCCCATATCTCACACATACTACCTGCAAGCTTTTAACACAGAATATAACTCTGCTTTTTTAGGAGAATTTCTTGACATTTGCTCAGTGATGACTCAGAAACAACATGGTAAGCCCTGCACTGTTGTGTACATGTAAGTTTGTACACGATTCTGACAAAAGAAGACTGAAATAAAAGTTTCAAAGCTTCAACACTAGGTAAGCACAGCTTTGAAGGAGTTTGGTAAGAACCCCACAGGACAAAACTATTGCTCTTCCTAGTGCAGCTGTCTTGCAACAGCATTGCACAGTTCTTGTTCCTCTAGTCTTTTGTAATCAGAACTTCATGGTTGTGAAGTTAGGCAGTTGCTTAAAAGATACTAAAAATGTCACAGCTCCTCTAATTAAAATCAAACCTGAAAGCTCTGAAGTGTTGGCTAAGTGGACTAATAGTTATTAAAGCACCTGGGTCTTGCTAGGAGATGCCAGCTTTCTCTGGCTTTACTGTACTCAAGGGCACACTGAACGCTTTCACAATATGAATGAAAAATCAATCTGGAAGCTGCACAATGGGATGCCTGTGGAAAGACTAATTTATAAGTTGGTGCAGAGCTAACAAAAGGCTACATTGGATTGATTTATCATGATTTTGATTAGTAAAACACAACACTGTCTTCACAAGTCTGATTAAATCGGGTAATCTATGCACTTTCTAGTGATCACGCTCTTAAATGCAGCTCCCCTCCTGTAAAAACCTCCAGTCTTGCATGCAATATAGTCCTGATCACAGTGGCTAAAACTTCTGATGGTTCGTGGTTTACAAAAGTAGAACTCAAAAGCAAGAACCTCATTTGAAGTTATGGGTAGTGCTTGGGAAAATTCAAGAGGTGCAGTGGATTTATAATCTGCAAAATACAATAAATACCACCCCAGTAAGCAGCCTCATGCTTTCTAAAACAGAAATTATGGAGGTGCTTCTGTGACAGGCTGAAAGGTGAAGTAACACATAAGAACAGGGGTAAATTCATCTTCAGTGCAGCCTGGAGAAGAGGATCTCAGTCTCAAGAAGCAGCCTGGCTTCTGTTTCCAGCAATTGTCTAAGTTAGGGCTATAAGATGGTTCGTTTGGTCTCCACAGTCCCGCATGGGAAGGGCAGCATGCAACTTAGTGTCAGGGTTATCCGTGTCCTGAGGACACTGCTAGACAGATGTGGCAAAGTGAGAGGAAAAGCAGATGCAGAGAAGCGGTGTGGTGTGGGCTAGGTATATGAGAGGGCCTGGGTCACAGACTGGTGGGTGGTTTCCTCCACCCTGCTTGAAAAATTGATTTATGATACTGCAGGGTCTTGTCTGGCTCCTTTACTGACGCAGCTGTCTTTAGCTGGGAGGCAGAACATTTTGGGAAGATGATACCACAGCTAAGAGAAAAATACCCTGTGGTAGAGAAGTGTTGTTAATGATTCTGCTATAGATTGCTATCCTGATGATGACAGCAGAACTTAAATTTGGCATGCTTCCTATCATTTGTGCTACACTGTTCTTTTAAGGAGCCATCCCACTGTGAAGACCATCACATAGCATAGCAAGAACAGGTACAAGCTTCTTCTGAGCCTATGTCCCTTATTGCATTTGGATTCCACACCACCCTCTGCCTCCCACCCCCAGAGCAAGGAAAAAAAAAAAAGTAGAAACCCAATTAATTCAAAGTCACAGTAGGTTGCTGATTGTAAGCTTAAACAAGATAATACATGCATGGGGTTTTTTTTCCATTTAAAAACCATCCAAAATATTAGCTACAGATTGAAGTAACTGACAATTTTATTTAGAACTCTTAAACTGCAGAGAAATGTCCTAGAGTATTTAACTTGTTTAAATGCAAATTTACAGGAACAATGATACTCTTATGCTAATCACAACATTTTTCATCTTTTCCACTAAAGGCTGATTTTCCCTTTCTTTTGCTTCTGTTAGAGCTGGTGTGCTCTGATTTTTTGTTCTGAACAAATGAAAGTATTCTTTCAGAAAAATGCAGGATTGTTTTGCCATGGATATTGCACATACTGTAAAGGAGAAAGTTTTGCAATGCTTTCTGTGTGGATAGTTAAACTTCTTTTGTTTGTGTATGTGTGCATGGGGTGGTTGTTTATGGTTTATCTGACCCAAGATATCAGCCTTTCTGCTCCATGACTTCTTTTTACCCAGCCTGTATAGGTGTTTTTTCTTTCTTGAAACTATAACACTAAATGTCAACTAATAAGAAAATGTCAGAACCCGATATTGTATGTAATATCTTCTTACATGATTAGAAATATTCACTATATATGAAACAGAGTTGACAATATTTTCTCTGTCCTTTGACTCTTTAAGTCATAACTTAAGTTTTGCTTAACTTATGTCATTAACTTATACAAGTTAAAGGAGCAAAATGCAAAAGTCAAGCCAATATTTAAAGGCATTCCCTCCATAAAAAAGGAGCTTAAATGTGTGTGCAAGTGGTGGTAGATCTCTGCCATACAACAGAGGCTCTGGTGACACCTCTCAGCCTTACAATCCTGAGACGTAAAGTATGCTATAGTTGTACTTCAGACCATGGCCATGATACCATGGTCTCCTTTACTCCATGTAAAGTTAGGAAAATGAGCTGCTTCTATGTCTCTGCAGTCTCCTGGCTGCTAGTGAGCAGTTCCTGGCTCTTCTTTGTGCTCTGTATAGAAACAGTAAAAGTGCTTGTAGACTAATGTTCAAACAGTGCTTTGCCAAACAGCTTTGTCCCTAATTAGCTGGAGTGTTTCCACCCTGCTTGGCCCCTGTCCAGGGCTCTGTACATACAGATGTCCCCACTGCTCTGGTGCAAGGAAGCCGCTTGGACAACGTGCCACCAACTTGCTGTGCCTGTGGTCTAGACTGTCTAGGAACAGAAATGTTCTCCACTAGTGGATGGAGAGCCTACAGAGTTAAACCCTGGTCAGCCCTTCCCTGGCACCATGTGCCGAATTCCCCACCCTTCCTCTGAGATGGTGAGTTGCCTGTGCTTTCTGAGGCAGCTCTGAGGCAAATGATCCCAAACACTTCTGAACTGATACTCTCATGCTTCACGTACAAGATGGGGTGTAAATTGATGTCTGCTATGGCTAACTGTGTTGCAAGACAAAACTGCACAGCCAGCTCTTCAAGGTTCTAAAATACTTACCTAGAAAGTATAGAAAAAAATGTTCTTTATCATGGGAGACTTCAACTGAAATGAAGTATGCTGCATAGCTGCTACTACCAGTACTAAAGGTATCCTTGGAAATATTTTTCCTAGCTCAAGAGGTGTTGCTTTCACAAGGGAATTCTATATTAGACCTCATCTTGACAGAAGTAGGAATCAATACTGACGGTGGATGATTCTCAGATGCAACTGATTACAGCCTGAATATATTCGCAAAGCTAAGTTTAAATAAGCAGATAACAACTATTTGGTACTTCACAAAGTGACTTTAAAAAGTTCAAAACAATAATGGGCTAAAGGAGCTAGAAGGTCATATTTAACCAGGAAAACATAATTAATAATTTGAAACCATTGAAGAAATTTTATCAGGTGCATGCCCACCTCCTGATAGCCTTGGAGGGAACAAAAGTCAGCATTAAAAATAGAAAACACACTGGAATGAAGAAATTGTGGAAGAATAATACAACCAAGATGGGAAAAAGTACCAGAATTTATAAAGGAAGAAAAAGAGCAGAAGCAGAACTTTAGAACTGGCAGAATTAAAGGCAATAAAATTATTATTTAAAAAAACAATGCAACAAGAAAGAATACTTCCAATGGTATTGATCTGCTATTAAAAGAATTCTGCACAACTGTTAATAATGCTGAAAATTTTTTTCTGGGCACAGGAGACACAAACAATGCATATGAGATGAAAATTTTAAAAAGTCATTCACAGCCAAAGACAATGCTAAATAACAGCTCTGATGTGAAAAGGGCAAATTTAGATGACTTATACTGTAGATACTAGAGACTGGGCCAGTTAGATGGATACATCAGAAAAAGGAATACAGATAAGGTAATACCAATGGGCCTGCATTTGACAGAACTGATTCTTGTGTGCAGTTAGAAGTTTGGTTCATAATATAACAGGACATTCTTAGGCTTGGCACAATATCACTTCTGAATTGTTAGCCTTAAATACATATTAAATGGATAAAGGTTTTGCAAACAGAATCCTTGTCAAATAGGTAGCTTCTAAGTCTTGTGAATTACTAGTCCTTGGCCCTAGACCTAGAGAATATTTTTATTATGGGGATAAAGACACTTATGTATGAAAGAAAGAAAATCTATTTCCTTTTCTGCAGGCCAGATTAAGAGCAAGAAATAACATCCCATGAAAAACTCACATGAATCATCATGTGACAATAATGATGCTGGGGCAGAATTCATTTCAGCCATCAAGCCTGTGGTTCGGTGATGGAAATAAAGGCAGATCCAATTCTTTAAAAAATTGCAGCTTTACTCAGAACCATTGTTGAACATTATTAAAATAAAAAATAATTAAAAAAAAAAAAAGAAAGAGAAGTGGAAAAAAGGCATTTGGTGATAAAAATATGTTTCCTACAGTTGGAAATTGCTTTGCATTATCTCAGACAATTAAAGGCAAGAATGAAACAATTGTGCTTTGGATGATGTTAGGGTAAGAGCACAGCTCTGCTTGCTAATGACTCCACTTCACTTAGCTACCCCTAAGCCATTGATGCTGCCAGAATTGAATCACCAAGTTATCTGAAATCTGAATGGATTTCAGGTTGCTCTCTTTCCCCTTTCCTGGCAGAAGTGAGGAGACGGAGGGGAGTAAAAGCTTGCAGCCTCCCTAGACCAAATTCTTCCCCTCTCCCAGAGGAACAGACAGCTGCAGGATGAATTTTAGACAAATTTATGCTGACTGCCTAAAGTGTATCACTGATTTGGTCAATGGAGCATTATAGACATGAAGAAAAATCACTGTTAAGGGAGAAGAATGTGTGCTCTGAAAGTCCCATCAACCGATTGTCAGAGAAGAAAATGTTGCTGAAAACACTGATGTTGAAGACCTTTGAAGAAAATACATTAATTTGATAGAGATTTTATCTAGTAACAGAAGAATTGAATGTTTCTGGCCTGATGAAACAGCCCTATCTCAGGAAGTATTTTTCTCTAATACTGAAATAGCTCTTCAAATGAAGACTCATCGTTGTGAGTGAGTGAAAAGACCAGTGTAAGTGGGATGTCTTAATTTTAGTAAAACAGATCAATTCAGCCTGTGTTTGGAACTCATTTTCATGTAGTACAGCTTCTTTTTTTTTTTTAATGAAGAACAATTTCAGTGAGGGAGAAAAAACTCAAAATGGAGAGTTTCTCCCAAAACAGCAAAAATATCATGCCCTTTGAGGTTTTGTTAAAGCCAATAGCAAAACTACCACTGACTTCTGTGGTGCAAGATAAGGTCTAAATAGCTGGTCATAAAGAGCTCAGGACAGCAGAGAGAAGACAAAGAACAAGGAGGCAAAATGGCTTAAGTGACATCATCAAGATGACACAGCAATTTAGCAGCAAAGCTGAAAAAAATCCATGTTCCTTGAATTCCTGTATCTGCTTAACCATATGGCTTTTCAGCATGAGAAGGTAATCCCACTGATTTCCAATACTGTAAGAAGAAAAGAAATCTGATTGAGACACTATTCATGTGGTGTGGAGAAAAGCAAAGTACTCATGTACATTAGACCCTGGCAGACTAGGCAAAACAGACTCTCTTGCGCAAATGCTCTGAAGTGATTAGCAGACTAATATTTGTAAAATTTATTCAGTTTAATAGAGATGAGGAGCAGAAATAGGACAGTCCCAAGCCTGATCCCCTGCTCAGAGAAATCAGTGAGAGACTTCCATTACTATTAATGGGAATGATTTGATCTTTTTAGGAGCATTAAGTTAGCTTGAAATTGCAGTTGAAAATGCAATCTTATATTAAGAAATGTAAGTTTGCATTATGATCAGAGGACAGAAAGTAATAAATAAAATATAGCCCCAGTGCCTTTAAGATTTATAAAATATAAATTGGTAAAGGGTATGGGTATGGTTAACTCAGAAAGGGGTAAGCATGGCAACTAGAAATAAGTGTATCTGGTACTTTCACGGAATGGAAAATTAGAAAGTCAGCTCTGACCTGTATCTTCAGACCAGTGTAAGTAAGCTCAGTAAAGCCTCATGATGACAACAACATTTAACTCAATCATAAAGACCAGCATGTAAAATATAGGATATATTTTATGTTTAACTGGTATGTATTTCATGAAGTGTTAAGATCTTTTTTTAATTCTCTGATTATGCACTTCCAAAACATAGCAAAGAGCTGACACATTTCTGAGCTTTTTGTTTGCCAATTGTAAATTACCAGTAGTCATGACATGCACACACTGGAAAAGCACTTTCATAGCACATTTCAGTTTTGCCTAGAAAAGAGACACAAAAGCCAAACAAGGGATTGTAAAGAACTGATTTCACTAAATATTAAAGAGTCACTTGATTTTTTTAAAAAAGGCTTGAAAATTGAAAACACACAGAATGAGAAGACCGTGCACAAAAGTGTTCTTCTAATTGTATGCAGTCCCAAGTCTGCACTATAGCTTTGAATGAGAGAAGCCAGTTAGCAGGCATGTCCTCCGGGACTCAAACTTCTTTGCTGAGTCTGAATAAAGGTAGACCTGTGATTTCCATGTGGTTGTAGAATTAGCTGTATGCATAGGTCTTTAAATATATACAGCAAACAATTAGCAGAGTATCTAACTGTGCTACATTTGGTTGAATAACAACTTTTTTAGTGAAGAAGTGCTCCTTCAGACTAAAGAATGGTCTCTTCCATCCACAACACTCACTCTCTCTTCCATGCTCTCTGGAATTTAATCTTAACGCAGTAGTTCAGTCTTTAGCTGTAACTGAAAGAGCACTCAAGGTGTGATGCTGCAACATGGAAACTCAGAAGAATGTATGACACTTGCATCCATGTCAACAGATTCTCACAAAGATCCCCAGTAAGGGTGGGATTTGGCAAGTTACCCTAGCAACTCATCAGAGAAGGAGAAGGGATGTAGGGTTTTGCAGGCATTATGAAATCCTTGTCACAGTTTCAAGTGTGTTGCAGTGCTCTATGTGCAGGTTGCCTCCATTTTTAAGCATCATGTCTGAAGTCTTTCAACAGCATTGGAAATGCAAAAATATAGCAAGATTAAAAAGGAAGAAACATTGCATCCATTCATGGAGAAGAACTAAATATGACAGCCCAAATGCAAACTTGGTTTCATGATATCCCTAAACTGCTGATGATTGAAAGTAGTTGATGCCAGAGGCAGGATCACTTAATATTACCCTAATTCTTACAATCCTTCTCAAAGTGGCAACTTCTGGCCAGCTAACTGGACCCTTGATCTAACACAGTATTACTGTTCTGCTGTACCATTGCATTCCTGCTATTCATTTTGCTCTGTAGGTTTTTTTCTTTCTTTTGCTTATAAGCCCAGACTGTGACTTATCTCTACTACATACAGAGAGCAAGTCTGGGCTGTTAGCACTGGTGACTGTCCCTCCCCTCCCCTCCCCTCCCCTCCGGCTTGACAACTCAAGAGCTCATCTGTTCCTGCTGCACATTCCCTGACTGAAATGATCATTTTGTGCATGAACTGAGGGGCAGGTAGCGAGTATTATCATTCTGACTGGGGAGCCATTAATTCTGTAGAAGATCTTTCTTATTGGTCAGAGGCAACATATCTTCCTTTTCCCAAAGAGGGCAAGAACAGGACCTAGTGAAGCTGATCTTTGGTTCCTCAAAGGCATAGGCCCCACACTTAAATAGAGCTAAGAGCTGGCATGCAACAAAAAGTCTTGTTGTAAGGAAATGAGAATTGCAGGAGGACTATCCTGAAACTACATCTAAATTGAGTACATGTGGGAGTAAGCCAAGTAGTATATTCAATCAGCACTAAATGAAGGTAGTTTGGCTTACATTTTAAAAAACTCTTTCTTTTTCTTTGTGCTAGCTGTTAGCTGTGAAATGATAGTTTGTGACATAATATACATTGGAACTAGTTGGGACATGCTATGGTGAATCTCACAGCTATTGCCAGCTTTCATTAGCAAAACCCAAATGTATTCCCAGGCTGTTTCCATTTCTGCAGAAGGAATTGATTACGCCTAAGAGAAGGGAGGTTGAGAGAGGGAGAGAGGGAGAAAAAGGAAGAGGAACCTTGCTGCTTTCTAACTTTAGTGAATCGGTCAGAATGAAAATGGGTAATTAAGTACCTATTTTTAAAAAATTAAAGAACTTCACAATTGGCACCTACAGAGTTCAGAGTGAGAGGGAAATGAATTCACCTGAGGAGGGACCCCTGGGAATATTTTGATATCATTTTAGGGATAACGAAGTTCATGAAGTGGGTTTGCCTTATCAGCCTTTAGCTATCAAACTGTTCATTGTCTCCACCTGATCTGGTGGTCAGTTATTCCTCAGCACTCAATAGGGAGAAATGCATACCTCAAAGGATGATATCCTAGGTTCCTACCTTGCGACAGGATGCATTGCTGTTCATAGTGTATGTCTCTCCCCAGTGAATGGAAAAGCTCAGAACAGATGCTTAACTTGTAGCTATCAAACTGAGCAAGGTGCTCATGGGAAACCTCTTCTATTAACAGATTCATTGCAAAGTCTGAGTGCCCCAAATGGGATGACATCTTGCTAAGTAATTGGCTTAGTTCCTCTTAATCATGGCCTTAAACCAACTACCAGTTTGCAGTCCATGTCTCCCTCTGAAGCTGGAACTGGCTGTGTCCAGCACAGGGCAGCCCCTGGCCTCTTCTCACAGAGGCCACCCCTGTAGACCCCTGCTGCCAGCACCTGGACACATAAACCCAATACAGTGTGGCTTCCCAGGCTTTGTCCTTGTCCTGGTTTCGGCTGGGATAGAGTTAATGATCTTCCTAGTAGCTGGTGTAGTGCTGTGTTTTGGATCTAGTATAAGAAAAATGTTGATAACACACTGATGTTTTAGTTGTTGCCAAGTAGTGGTTACACTAGTCAAGGACTTTTCAGCATCTCATGCCCTGCCAGTGAGAAGCTGGGAGGAGGCACAGCCAGGACAGCTGATCCAAACTGGCCAAAGAGATATTCCATACCATATGTGTCATACTCAGTATATAAACTGGGCGATGTTGGCTGGGGGGAGTGACCACTGCTCAGGAACTGGCTCGGCATCAGTTGGCAGGTGGTGAGCAATTGCATTGTCTATCACTTATTTTGTATATTCTTTTATCATTATTGTTATTATCACTATTTTCCCTTCCTTTTCTGTCCTATTAAACTATCTTTCTGTCAACCCATGAATTTTACTTTTTTTTTCCCTATTCTCTCCCCCATTCCAGTGGGATGGGGGAGTGAGAGAATGGCTGTGTGGTGTTTAGCTGCCTGCCAGGTTAAATCACAAAGTCCTTTGTGCTGTAGAAATGCCCTGCGTTTTTAAAGCATGGTGCAGAGGGGAATTGCTGTAGCGTCTGGAGTTTTTGCTTTTCATTTTGAACATACTTTCCAGACAATATCCCAGCAAGAATAGCCATAGGACAAAGTGGGAAAAATATTGTTATTGTCTTCTAATTAAATTCGTTGAAACAAAGCAGCTTCCTGCTTCTTATGTTCTTCATTGTCTGTAGCATTGCTGTCCCTTCTCCAGCACGAGCTGGCACCTTCTTCTCTTGGGAGCCCCACACCTGCTCTGATAAAGGCTGATGAAGTTAGCACCCCAGAAGAGTAATTTTCCAAACACAAGCCTGAACATCCAGGCAAATAACACTTCCACACAGCTTTACTGAATAATAACACAGTGTCCTCAGGCTTGCTGTGCTGCACTGGGAAACAGGTGTGTGATGGAATATTGATGGGTAATCTAGAGAGCAAGCAGGTGCTTTTAGACCCAGTTACGATCATGCTGTCAGTGAGTTGTTCTGTCTTCAGACAATCAGAGACTGTGTGTCTCTAAGGCTCCTGCTTTTTTCTCCTGACACAGATGTTGGAAGGGCTGGTTTCGTTCTGGGGACAGAACCAAGTCAAACAAGAGCAGGAACTGGGGCTGAGGAACCTGCCACATTGGGAAAGTGACAGGCAAGCTGTTACCAGTAAGGATGCCCAGAATGTATGAATATATAAATAAGAGGGAAAATTTCTATCAGCAATAAAATGCACACCATGTTTCCTACTCTCCTTGAAAGTACTCCAGAATTAGAAGCTTGTGCCCAGCTTAAAAATCTGCACACAAGTTTTTTGTGAATGTGCAAACTTCCTATCCTCCCACACTTTACAAGCCCCTTTGGCAGAAATCCTGCAGATGGGGGATTTCCACTCTCAAAGCACATAAAGTCAAAAGCAACAAGTGCCAGAACTCAAACACACACTTCAGCATCTGCTAAGCAAAATCTGAAAGGGAATCACAGAATCACAGAATCGTATAGGTTGGAAAAGACCTTTAAGATCATCGAGTCCAACCGTAAACCTAACACTACCAAGACCACCACTATACCATGTCCCTAAGCACCTCATCCAAACGTCTTTTAAATACCTCCAGGGATGGTGACTCAACCACTTCACTGGGCAGCCTGTTCCAATGTTAGACAACCCTTTCAGTGAAGTAAAATTTCCTAATATCCAGTCTAAACCTCCCCTGGTGCAACTTGAGGCCATTTCCTCTCATCCTATCATTTGATACCTGGGAGAAGAGACCGACCCCCACCTCTCTACAGCCTCCTTTCAGGTAGTTGTAGAGAGCGATAAGGTCTCCCCTCAGTCTCCTTTTCTCGAGACTAAACAACCCCAGCTCCCTCAGCCGCTCCTCATCAGACTTGTTCTCCAGACCCTTCACCAGCTTCGTTGCCCTTCTCTGGACTCGCTCCAGCACCTCAATGTCTCTCTTGTAGTGGGGAGCCCAAAACTGAACACAGTAGTCAAGGTGCGGCCTCACCAGTGCCGAGTACAGGGGCACGATCACTTCCCTAGTCCTGCTGGCCACACTATTCCTGATACAAGCCAGGATGCCATTGGCTTTCTTGGCCACCTGGGCACACTGCTGGCTCATATTCAGCTGGCTGTCAACCAACACCCCCAGGTCCTTTTCTGCCTGGCAGCTTTCCAGCCACTCTTCCCCAAGCCTGTAGCGTTGCATGGCGTTGCTGTGATCCAAGTGCAGGACCTTGCACTTGGCCTTTTTAAACCTCATACAATTGGCCTCGGCCCATTGATCCAGCCTGTCCAGGTCCCTCTGTAAAGCCTTCCTACCCTCAAGCAGATCAACACTCCCGCACAACTTGGTGTCATCTGCAAACTTACTGAGGGTGCACTTGATCCCTTCATCCAGATCATTGACCAAGGTATTAAACAGAACTGGCCCCAGCACAGAGCCCTGGGGAACACCGCTTGTGACTGGCTGCCAACTGGAGTAAACTCCATTCACCACCACTCTTTGGGCCCGGCCATCCAGCCAGTTCTTTACCCAGCGAAGAGTACACCCGTCCAAGCCATGAGGAGCCAGTTTCTCCAGGAGAATTCTGTGGGAAGCCATGTCAAAGGCTTTACTGAAGTCTAGATAGACAACATCACAGGGTAATATACCTACTTGACCTGTTGACAGAGTTCCAGGAGCTGCCCATCAGACACAAGATCTCCTTTCAGTCCTGCAACTCAGCCAGCTTCGACATAGAGCATCGTTCCTACTTGTCCTTTTTGCTTGTCCTGCCCCGGCTCTAGGTTGGGCTGAGTTGGTTGCTGGCTTCTCTGTTTTGCATACAGAGCCCTTTCTTTCTGATGCTTCTCAGAGGCAACAATATTCCTTCTGCCAGTATCAGAGTTTCTGTTTTCCTCCTGCATTTGTGCTAGCTTCTTCTGTGTGTACTTACAAGGTAGTCATTTTTGAAGTGCTCTACTGTTAGTAAAAGAGACACTTCTACTAACACAGGATTTGTGACAGCAAACACTGAGATTTGAAAGGGGTTTTCTCCCTGCTTCTCAGCAAAAGCTATTACATGAAAAGATTCCAGAGTTTAGCAGCAATTTGGATAACTAGGGCCTTTACCCAAATGTGCTGAGTCTTAGGCAAAAAAAAAAAAAAAATCCCAGCTGATCCAAAAAAGCTCATGTGTGTTTCAGTGAGGTGTATTCTTAGTTGTTCTTTTTAATTAGTCTTTTTACATTTGAAGAATAACTGTTCATTAATAGCCTGAGGAGCTGGAAATTTCTGAAGTGATAGCATTCACACTGCTTCATGGCTTTGTTAGATATGCGTAGATATTTTATGAAGGGAAAATTATGAGAAGGTTGGAGGCATGGAACAGCATGATCAGCTGAGCGTGCTTTTGATGTGTGTGGTCACATGCATGTGCAAGGTCAGTTACTGATGTGTTTCCTTCCAACGCTCCTTGCCACTTCACGTCATCCAAGGCTCAATTTCAGTGTGATTGTAAAGTCTCTCTCTCACCCCTCCCCACCCCCAACAGTACTGGAAGTCTCATTAATTATGCCAAAGTGCTCAGACAATATAAAAAAGAGAGCCAGCCTTCGTTTGCCTAGCTTGAAGAGGTAGATAACATGAGCATGGCTGGGTGTCACTTATCCCATAAGTGAGTACTTAGAGCTGCTGCTTTTTGAAATAGACACAAGAAAAAGCCAACATGCCACTGCAAAAGATCCCATTCATTGCTGTGTCAGAAAAAAACACCCAAACAGAGTGAGAGAGAGAAAGAAAATGGGCTTGTGACTCTTGTCCTCACTCACTATCTGGAGGATGAATGCCTCCACCCATCAAGAAGTTAACATTTCAGCTGTTCCCTCCCATCTGAATTACTATGAGGTCTTGCATATACGGAGAGGGCAAGAAAAACTGCAGGTCACAACCAAGAGCCTTTGAAAATTATGATAGTAACTGTTCTCCCTTGAAAAGGCTCCTTTTCTTACTTTAGTAAATAGAAGGTGTTGGGACTGAGATGAAAGTCCTTTGTCTTGTTGCTATAAAACAAAGGCAGGCCTATGGGAAATACACAGTAGAGTCAGCAAGCTCTTCTATAGAAGGTTTCTCTCTCCCTTTAGTACAGATCTTAGTTTGATGTGGGTTGTGAGCTTCATGGGATCTGTCCCTGCTCACATACCAAAGGCAATGCTAAACATCTGTTTTCTGACCACAGCCAGTCAACAGAAACAATGAGAAAAGGTCAACAGCTGATTCCACCTGGAAGAAATGTGAAACATGCACCTCATCTCTAGTGTGGGTTTTGAGCTATCAGCCCAAGCTGGTTGCAGGCTGTTGCAATGATGGGAGCTTTATTATGCAGTGGCTGTTAACAGGTGACAGCAGTTCTCCAAATTTGTAATAGCAACCCAACCTTGCAGCGGTATACAGCCTGAGTAGCTCCCTTTAGCACTTTAACACCATTAATGCTATTCAGTTGGATTGTTAAGATGCACCAGACATTCTCCTTTACAACTTTCATTCGCTACAAACATGACTTCCACAGACTCTTGGGGGGCAAGAAAACTACCTTGAATTACAAAAAGGAGAGTCTAGTGTGCCAGATCAAAAAGGGCTAGAACAAGATAAGTGACTTGCCCTTCATTTTTTCATGTCCCTGTGAAGGACTACAGCATGTGAATAAACACTCTTACTTTCTCACTTGCTCTTTTTGGGTGTCAAAAGTGTTATTCTCATTTTTAAAGCACATCAGTGTTCTCCTCTCTGTTGCCAGCTAATGGGATTGAGAAGTACTTTTTGTACTTCAGAGGGAAGTGTATGTCAAAGGTTTGAAAGTAATTGATTAACTACCTTTGATTTTACTGAGTCTTGGCTCTGAGCTTGTGGCAATGCCTTGGTTTCCACAGATGTACTGTCAGGGTAGGTGTGCTAATTAGATCCTATCCACAATGGGGTATGGCAGGATTTATTCCACACAGAAGAATCCCCAAGGAGTTGATGACAAAAATTAAATAGTCTTACAGCAAGAACTAAAGATAATCACCTAACTAATCTTTCCTGAGTTCTTACTATTGCAGAATTACATTGTCTTGTGCTATCAACAAAGTCAGTATTGAAAACATTGGTGTAGGTTACTGAAGGAAAAAGATTCTTAGTGAAAAGTTTGAGGGAGCTTAATTTCCTGTCAAACTCATTCTATCAATCCAGGGGTGTTACTGAGGACAGAATAACCTTATGAGAATGGCACGGAAGCAACTTGTTATATTTCAGTGTGGCATCATTATAAGCAATGACTGTGTTTTAGAGCAGGCTCTCTCACTGCAGCCCCTTTGGAAGGGTAAATCTTACTTAAGTTCTCCATCCACCAAGAAAAAATGAATTCTCTCCCATACAGGTCACACAACAGAAAGCTGGGAGAAAATGCAGATGCATACCTAAATGTCAGGCTAGGGGACTATTTTCTTTCCAGGTTAGTCCCCAGGATTCTCAGCAGTGGTGATGTGAATGCTCCTTTTATATCTCAGACTGTTAGTTGGCTCTCCTAATATTTTGGGCTTGTTTTTTTTTTCTTGTAAAATAATTAAGCTATGTTTATGATCTGTTGTCTTTGTTTAGAGAGAATTTAATCTTTTTCATTTCCCTCAAATCTGCTATCTAATAGAAGAGTACAACTGAGTGCAACTGTCCCTCACAGTGCTGAACTACAGTAGGGAACATAATTTAGCAGGAGCATACTTTCAATCAATACAATATGACTTCCAGAATGCTTTCTAAGTTCCTTCTTGATCTGCCATGATGAGCTCTGTTACCTTTTTTCCACTTTTCTTTGCTGGTAACACACTTCTACATATTCAAGAGCACTTCTTAGTGTACTAGAAAATGCCAAGGACAACCTGAAGTTCATGATAGCAAGGGCTGATGTGCACAGAGAAATGAATGCAACATGCTAGAAACAAAACTGGCACTCAGAAACTGTTTTTTAAAAATGTACTTTCAGTGGCCTCCCAGAGATTTGCAAAGAGATCAGATGCAGAGAGCTCACGTAGTTTATCTACTGAGAGCTGAACTTGAAATGAATCAGCCATTTAGGGTTTGGTCTCTGAATTTCAACTGGCTTCAACCTGCAGTCTGCCAAAGTGCTTGTCATCAATAACGCAATAAAATGATGAACCCTAGCAAGCACAAACCTAGCAATGCAGGATGATAATAATTTCTAAGCAGCTAATTTCATGAGCAGTCAATGAGTTCCCTGTCCCCCTGGAGAGGGCAAACAATATTTGTTTTGGCAGTTATCTGCATCTTCACCATGCTTTGCACCATAAGACAAAGCTGACTCCTCATCCTGCAGTGAACCACTCCTCATCCACTGGAGGACTTGTATTAGGTTCTTGTAGAAACACAAGCCCAGACCTACACTAACTGGACTAGAGCTTTCAAAATAAGAGGGAATAATGCAAAAATAAAGATTAAAAAAAAAAAAGAAGAAAGAAACAGCTTTCCACATATGGTAAACAGGGGCTGTGGAAAATAAATAGCTATATCTAATCTAAATTACTGCAGCATCCTGGGGAATTAATTTTACCAGCCTTGTACTAAAAGGAACGCTTTCATTTGGCAAACCAAGAAATTGCAGGAGGAAGGAAGGAGGAGGAGCAGCTTGTACTCCATGTTCTGATCTTACAAAGTGCACACATAAACACAGATATATCCTATGGATTTATTTGTCAGATACATAGCCATAACATAAACTCTAAACTTATACAAGCGATTGCATTTGTGCATTTCCAGGGTCCCTGCCATTGGCTTCTGGGAAGTTTTTCTTTCTAAAAAACTAAATGCAGACATTAGAAACACAAGAAATCATATCCCACTTTGGCTAGGAGCTCACCTGCTCTGCATCACTGGAAAATGCCTCTGTTCTCATTGGAGCCTTCTGCAGCATGACCCCATCTTGGTGATCATAGAACAAAACTAAATTTTCACTGCAACCTATAAGCAATTAAACTGTAATTGTTAGTGTGGAATATGTAACTTCTCTTTCTTCTTATCCTGTCTCAGCTGCTTTGAAGAATAGAATTGACCCAGATTTTCCTAATTGAAGCTGCAAGTCAGGTTCTGGGGGAGAGATTTTTCCAAAGGACCTAACAGGCTTAGGAGTACAATATGTACAATACGTATCTCAGGCCCTGTGGTCATGAGTCAGTGTGGTGATTTCAGTCAACCCTCCAGGTACCTAAAATCAATATTTTGGAGCCTCTGATCCTATGCTCTTCTTCATGAGTCAGATATTCTCTGCTTACTCTGGAGATTTTTTCTCTGATTACAAGATGGAAGTCTTTGCTATTCAGCAGTAATTTAATTACCTCCACTCCTGAAACTTTCTAAACTTTATTACTTCTCACTGAGGCTGACCATTATGCAGTAAGCCATTGTTTTAGTATGGCTGCTGCGTACACAAGAGGAAGCAAATTAATGTATTTGCAAACACAGAGAAAAAGAAAACGTTTTTTGCTGAGTATTCTGAAAAATTAATGATATGTGTACCTATGCCTGTTCTTTCTCACAGAGAAAGAACTTGCTTCTTGGGAAGCAAGAACTCTTGCTTCCCAAAGAGTACATATGTTCACAAATTGTAGTTCACACCACCTGAATGTAGTAACAGGAAAGAAGCATTTTGGCTGCGACCACCTAGCATAGTCCAGGCAGTTGAGCAGTGAGCAGAATGGCCAATTTGCTTCAGCATAGAGTCAGCAGCCATAGTGGATCAAGCCAAAACATTTCCCATCTCTCTGTTTTAATTATGTATCTGGTCCCACCTCCATTGAGACCAATGGAAAGATTCCCCTTGATCTGAGTTCGCAGCAAATTTACAGTGTCCTCTGCAACCAGGCACCAGATGCAGCTCTGTTTTTCAGTTACACAAACAGCAAGCATTTGACAGTTTTGATGTTGCTTCCAATCAAGGTAAAGTAGCAAGGCTTGTTGAGTACAGATCACATCTGCTCAGGAGAGCAGTGCTTTATCTTCCACTTTCTCCATTGTGGGGCAGCAGAAAAGCAACTTTCAAATCTATTGATTTGGGCAGCACTACTCTTAAATGCTGGGGGCAATGGGTATTCCCATAGGAATGTGTTGCAATCCTGCAGCTAATCAGAATGGTAAACAGGTGTGTGGTTCTCAGGCAGCAATGTTGCCGGCAGGGAGAAGGAAGTGACTGTCAGATTGCCCCAGTGTCACCAGAAGAAGATGCTGATGAGAGGCAGATGAAGATCAGATGAGACCTTCAAAATCCACATCTGCACCTGATCTATGCATGTGGTGCAAGCTGAAAACTGCAGGCCTCTGTGTACGTGCCATAGGAGCCCCCCTGAGAGAAAGAGGGGGTAAGACTGAAAGGCATACTGGAAGATCTGAACCAAGATAGGTTGTGAATGAAGAGCTGCTGTGATTTTGACAGAGGTGAAAGCCTGAGCTAGCAGAGAGGAGCAAGGCACATGCAGAGACAGGGAACTTGTGGGCAGATGGAGCTTTGGGTGAGGTAAAGGACTCAAAGGACAGAAGCTATGTCTACAAATAACCTCTGCAGGAAAGCTGGCTGAAAAACTCTGATGGCCCCCAAGGAGATGGCTTGGGAAGGTCTATTCTAGGAGAGATGAGACATGAAGCAGAAACTGCTCATATATCCATAGCTCTGCCTTTGCATCTTAAGTGCCCCCTTCCCAAAGTTTAATTGCTCTCCTTTCTCTCTGTCTGGCCACCTCTCTCCTGAGTTCTACTCCTGTTTGGCTCACACGCAATTGAACAATGTAATTTAGGACTGCAGTTTTCAGACTTTGCCTTGTTCTTTTCCATTGTTAATCAGCCCTCTTCCACTAACACAGTGACAGGGTCCTGGTCAGCAGAGCTATGCAGCAGCACGTGGCGACAGGAACACTCAGACACACACACATATCCCCCCCAGGGAGTGGCAGGGTCTGAGACACCCAGCACTCTCTCTCTCTTACCTTTCTTTCTCTACCACAGCTGGAAAGTTGCACAGTTCCCCATGTGGCAGGCTGTGATTCTTTGTTTACTACTCCTCACAACGCACAGAGATAATCCAGGGTCAGCATGGCTGAGCTGTCTGGGACAGTCTGGGTAATTCTAATGGTGCAGAGCTTAGACTTAAATGGATAAATTGAGGGGCAAAGATAGTGTCCTCCTTTCAAATGTATTAAAAGGCTTCCCCAGAAGTTTTCTGGGGACTTATCCTCTCCCCCTCTCCATAGCAACTCCTTGGACATCAAGCCAGGGATAAATGAACTGATCAGAAAGACAAGTAGACCAACAAAAATAAACAAACAAACAAACAAGAGCCAAAGTTCACACACAAATGAAATCAAGAGATCCCTAATTTGAGGTGGAAAAAGAGCCAGTGCACTTTTCTGGGCCAGATCCACATCAAAGCAGGCTCTGTGTGCTGAGAACAGATTACTCAGGGCTCTGCGTTTCAGTACTGTCATCTCCTGTAGGAAAACCCTTTTCTCATTCTGCAACATCCCCAACTCAGGGGCTTGGAGGGAATAGACGTAGGGGAAGAAAAATATGCTGTTTCCATTGCCACATAAACACACAGCAGCACTCTCACCACAGGAAGATCTGTAAGCAGTACTGTAGCATCAGTAAAAAGACAAAACCAGACCATAGTCCATCACAATGGCAGATAATTTCCTAAGACTCTGACTGAAAACTGCTTCATCTTCACCTGAAACTTAAAGACAAAGATATGCTTAACAGCCTGTTCACTTACAGAGAGACCAAAGAAATCGTGTGGAAAGACTTCAGGCTTGTATAAATTAAATACACATGGAGTCTTTTTCTGTACCCCAGACTCTCACAGTTGTGGAGCTAAAGGTCAATACTAAACCCTACCTGTGGCTCTCAATTTGTTTCAGTCCTACATGTAGTCCTGGAAGAAGGTTCCATGAGGTAATGATGGGAAGATCTTAATTGGGCTGGTTCTCTAATGGAAGAGAAAAAAAAAAAAAAACTTAGCACACATAATAAATGAAGCCCAAGAGGACAGACGAAAGATAAATCTTTTTGCAATAGCTGTGTCTTTTCAGTTTTCCAGATTTCTTTTAAAAAGGCATTTCAGAAAGAATCAGGTTAGACATGAGGAGAAATATTTTAATTGTAAAGGGTAGTTACGTTCCAGAGCAGGTGAGAGTTCTTTACCAGCTGAGATCACTAAGAAAAACTGACTGGGTCAGGTCAACTTAATCCTTGAGGTGGAAGGGTGGGAAAGTTGCCCTCTCAGTGTCTTCTCTAGCCATATGCTTTCAAGTGTGGCTGATAATTTCGTTCTTTTTTAATTGTGTTGTGGGTTGGAATGTGAATGAAATTTAATAGACAGGGCTGTGTAAGGAGAGACAAAGTCTTCCCTACTTTATATATGAAGCGAGATAAGGAACAGGCATTGAAATCTCTTGGTAGCTTTTAAAAGCTCAGCTAGTAAATAAAATTGTAATTCCAGAGATGGCTGTATCTGCCACATCTGTTCAGACATAGATTCAGTACCACCTGCAACTACACAAAACCACTGAGAAGAAAAATTCCCTGAAGAGAAGTGTAACCAGTATCATTCATATGTCAACCATTTCTCAGAAACTAAAACTCATAGTTAGCTGATATGCAGTATATTTCTTGGGATGCAGACTGAAGACCAATTTCAGGCTCTCAGAGCACCTTGGGAGGAAGAGGTGTTTCCTGAGTGAAAGAAGAGCAGTGTTACCACTTGACCACAGTGAAAACAACCAGCCATGAGCAATTCCTAGCACCATGGGTGGTGCACAGCTGTGTTGCAGGGTGCCTGTATGCATACCTCCAGATGCCAATCACCCAGATGCAGCCACAGTGGAGGAGACTTGGTTGACAGCTGCTACAAGCCATGAAAAGTGCAGGCCAGACATGTCCATCTAGGACATGCTGTTCCATTACAAAATTCCTGCTATCCAGACCTGCCTGGGTTTATCTTAGCAAGACTTTACAACATTTACTTGCATCCCACTGCCTGCTGTAGCTTCACACGCACACCCTAAGTCAGCTGAACCTTGTGTTAGTCAGACGTGAACATGTCAAGCTAGCCAAAGGAACATGGTTCCTTTCTCTGCTCCAAGGACTGAAACATGCCTTTGTTTATCTTCTTTATGTTCCTAGCAGCTGATGTGGCAAGTCTGGGCTGCAGGACAGGTGTATAGTATCAAGAGCACCAGTCCTCATTCCCTGCATATCCAGGTGTTAGGAGGGAAGAAAAGTGTGCAGTGAAAATATCCAGTGATGAAAGAAGTTGTGACTATACAAAGTATATACATAGTGATATTTAATAGTTTATAAAGACTGTAAAATATGATAGTTCAACCATGGCAATAGCAGATACAATTATGTGAGTAACTGTAATAATCTTAGCGAGTAACTATAATAACCTTAGCAGCACAGAATCATGGTAAATATTAGTAGCATAACGTTATGGTCATCGTGTTACGGTTAACTCAACCTGCTAAGGCCAGCAAGACCACTTTGTTGGTCTTTTGAATCCCCATCCAGAGTATGGGAGTCCCAGGGGCATCCTGCCTGGCATGTCAATGGGAAAGATGTTCATCTTGCCAGCAGTTTATTCTCAGACTCCAGGATCCTCTGCACTGATAATCTTCTGCTGGTCCCACCATGCAGTCTTGGAGTTGTCTTTGTATCCCACACAAAACTCCTTCTGCGTTTCCTTAGCTTCTCCAGATAAATCACTTGTTGTTCCTAAGGATTCAGTTCCAAATCTGATCCAAAGATCCAAAGACCAAAGATCCAAAGATCCAAATCTGATCCAAAGATCCAAAGATCCAAAGACCCACTTGCACCTTGATTGCAGCTGTCTTCTTGGAGAGTTAGTTCCACACCTGACTGAGAGATAAGCAGTTACTTCTGCAAGTGTCTTAACTGTGATGTTACTGCTTTATTCATCCTGTGGCCTAGATATTTGCTAGATAGATATGTTCATTTTTAGTAAGCAATGGTTAGCTTATCATAAGATATGGTAACTATATTTGTGGTGGGTTGACATTTCAGCTGCAGGCCTACCTTGGCTCAACAGTCCCCTATTCCTTGACACCCTTACTGCCATTAGAGTTAGATCGAATTTCCAGCATGTCTCTGGTTCATGCACTTACTTTGGCCTCCTTTGGCTTACTTTGGAAAGCAAAAGGAACAGGGAGAAGAAAGAGATGGGGAGGAAGTTGATGGCAGCATTGTTAGTCTGGTCTTTTCCTGACACGCAGTCAGTGAGTGTGGGGTAAACCAAGGGCGGCCATGGTGTTTTTTCCACTACTCTTTCCACCTGATGACTGAGGACTCCAGCCCACCAGTATTTCACCAACATATGACCCAGTGAAAACAATCCTCATGTCACAGCACAGTAATGAATTTAGGAGCAGCAAGGTGGTTCACATACTTAAAATGTTTCAGTATCTTGCTGGGTTAGGTCCATAATTCTACATTAACTATATGGTGGCATGAGTGAAGGCTAAGCAGATAATGATACAAGTACAGCCTCTGATATTAAGTTTTGTGGTGTTTGACCTTGAAAAAAAATGAAACTGTTCTCATCCTTCAAATTTTTGACATAATGCAATATTTCCCATCCTCAGGAAAGCCAGAGCACCAAAAAGATTCATTATTTATTGTTATATTTTTAAAAATTATTTGTTGACTTCACCTAAAAGATTTCATGTGAAGACACTAAGATGCTTTTTAAAAATTTTGCTCATATTAAGACTTTCCTTTCTATAATTTGATTTCCTCTGAAACAATTTCAAACCTGAAAAACAAAATGCCATTTTATTCACCTATGAATCATCACAGCATTACATTTTGATTAATGTAAAGCATTACAAAATACCATCAAGTTTAAATTATAACACTGAATACTCAAAACTGATCCTTTCTTATAAAAATTGTTTTTGATACAATGTCATCTTTCTCCAAGAGAAGAATACTTTTGTCCAAAATAAATTTGTATTTGGGTGTTACATATGTACTAGGGGGAAAAGGCTTGTTTCTACATGTTATAGCATCACTACAGGTAGGAACCAAGAAAAGATTATTTTCTGTACTTGGCATTTGTGCCAGTAAGCTGGAATGATAGAACTTGGTTTTTCTTAATGCTCTTTCACAGTGAAAAATCTCTTTCCAGGCCACATGTTGCCCCATTCTGCAGTGGCCCCATAAGACTGGCCATATCTTGTCAGAGCTAAGGTCTGTCTAGCACTGTGCAATTCTCTGAGGACAATCTCTGAGGTTTCCTAAGGAAATGTGTCAGCACAGGCTGACAAGTACAGTGCTAATTACTTCATATAATCTTTGACCTTCCCTCTGTCCTAGCACACAGTAGCACTTGAGTGGTTGTTTTTGTTCCACAGTTTCCTGTGGCCTGGATGTTTGTTCAACAAGTTCATAAGCTAGAGGATCAACCCGCCATGAGGTGATCCTTGTTTTGAGATGGAGGATTTGAAAGCATGCAGGGGACCTGTGTGTTACTATGATTTGTGTTGTGTCCACTACTGCTCTTCTCCTCTAGCTGGCAAAGGAAGATAAAAGTCTGTAGATGAATTACACTGGGAATCACCTAGAGATATTTACCTGTGACTTGAAAGGGAGAGTGGGTATCAGCCAGCCATACAGACTGTCCATAGTCTAGCAGTGTATGTCATTCCCCCTGCAGTGGTTGTTGGTCCTATGTTGTATCTTTTTTGTGGTGTTCAGACCTGTAACAAGTTGATCAAATGCTTCCTTTGCCTCAGATGTGAATGGAGACATCATTTGTCTTGAACATCTCTCCCATGCAATCTGGTGTGACTGGCATCCACTAGGTATAAAAATCATAAGACAAATGTCCTTAATGAACATTTTGACTTGGAAGAATTGATTTAGAGAACTAAAGGTTTTTGAAGTTACTGGTTTTAACCTTGCATGCTGTCATCCTAAATCTTAATGATGACAGAGAAAGGAAGCAAGAATATTGCCTTTGCTCAGAAATGTTCAGGAGTTTCTTGTCAAACCCAAGAGACCTTTGAAATCAGAAAGTCGTGACAGCAGCAATGCATTTTTTGCTTTACTGGTAAACAATTTGGTCTGTCCTTAAAGGAAGAAATGAAAATTGAAAATCATGAAAAGAGCATCTACTTCATGTCTATTCAGCAGTACCATACTATTGATCCTAGATCCTTGATCCTACTTTGTACCAACATAATTCTTTGATGTTTTTGAAATCATATCTAATTTTCTTTTCAAAGTTCTTTTCAAGCTTATTCATGTAAAATGTTTTGCTGGCCTTGGCATGGGTTTAGGGTAGTTACTTTATAGCTCTGATGTATTGAGAGCAATCTTAATTCCATCTGGTACTTTAATTAAAATTTAGGCATAAATAAAGGAATGGCTTTTACAGAGCAATAATTTTGACTCTGATAACTGCTACAGCAAACCTGAATGGCTTTCCTCTTCCTCACAAAGGTCAAATGCCTCCCTAATGTAGCTGAAGTGAAACAATTCGAAGTAATAAAGAGGGTAGCTTGCAGGTGTCTGTGTTACTGTAATTTGCATGTGACAGTTTGAGTTGATTTTTTTTATGATGTATCACCATAATCACCAGAACTTCTGTGCAAAATCACCAAAACTTCTTATGGAAATAGCAGCAAAACCTGAGAATTACTGAAATGTATGAAGGCTGAGAAGTGATGAGCGTTGGTAGTGCAGAATTTGTTTTCCTTGGACATGCCTTCAAACTAGCAGTTGGAAAGAAAGTCCTAGTCACTGCTCACTCAGCAGTAGGAGCTGAGATACTACAGCACTTCTTTCCCTAGTCTGATTCACTCTGGCATATCTTTAGTCCTTTATTAAATCTAGCAGTTTGAATATAAAATCATAAAATGAGATTCTGGTTACTCATGTAAAGTCTTAGTGGCGTGCCTTTAATTATCAATGGGAGTAGCAAATTCCAGGTATCTGTTCCACTCACAGGCTTAAGGATGTTCTTTTCAGACAGTATGAGTCAGCTTTACCCCCAGAAGTGCAGAGTTCAGTGTGCAAATACAGACAGAGTTTCTCATGAAGGTTTATTTTCACTAAGAGGTCTTTCTGTCCCACTTATACCAAGAGAACAGGGATGAGGTTGTGTAGGATATCTCCTGCATGACAATATCTAAAACTGTGTCATTTTCACGGCAGTCTGCCTGTCTGTCCTATTTGCTTTATTTTGTTGATAATTATTTTTTCCTGAAGTTTTGCTGCATCCATAAACCTTTACCATAAAATCCTGCAGGTGGCATTTCAAAATCATTGCTGATGATGAACTTGAGCATCAGACTTGTTAACAGAAAAAAGGAGGATCAACACCAGTAGAATATCACCCCCAAACTTTACTGGCACAGAGCTTTTATTGTCTTCGCTAGGCTCATGACTATATAGTCCCAAATTCTCTCCTGTGCTTCTTTCTGAGTGATCTGAGCATCTGACCATCTTGTCTTGTGAGAGTTGTCCATCCACTGGGTTGTACTTAGGGGGCAGTTGTTAGGATTGATAATTCAGGTGCCTGTGTAAAAAAGCAAAAGTGGAATATTAACAGTGATGTTCATATTGCAGAACATGAGGTGTGCGATGGCTGGCTTCATCAATTATTTTGTTCAGTGGGTGACTGACAATGTGTTATCTCTCCTCTGCAGTATGGGATAAAGAAGAAGGAAGAAAAGGAAGCAGAGGCCCAGGCCGCACTGGAAGCTAATGCTGAAGGGAGTCTGACACGCCCAAAGAAGGCGATCCCTCCTGGCTGTGGGGATGAAGAGGAGGAGGAAGAAGAGAGCATTCTAGACACAGTCATCAAATACCTACCAGGGCCCCTGCAGGACATGTTCAAGAAGTAGTATCTGCAGACTGTTAGATGGGCATAAACAGTACTGCAAAGGATTTCTCTTTTGCCCAATGGGGATTTACAATCTTGCCATCCATCACGCAGCCCTCCTCACCTCTGCCCTCTACTGCTCACTAGGAGTCCCTTCGCTTCCTATTCCCTTCTGACTGCCTCTTGCCCTTCCCTCCACCCCAAGACTCATCCATTCCTTTTTTGTACATAGCCACACCCAGTAGATGCCTCTGAATGGATGTAAAGATTAAAAAGCTGCAGACTACACAACTTTTATTATAAGCCATAGTACTATGTATGTTAAATAAGGCAACTGTACATTAAGCATAGAAAGGAACAACCTCACATGCATTTCCATCCAAAGCCGGAAGGAGTGTTCACTAAGTGTGAACAGTGGCCTCTTTAATTTTCTTTAATTCTTTTTTTATTATTATTGATAATAATTATTAGTCATTATAATTAAAGTTCTTGTTGATTGGCTCACACTAGCCATTTGTTGTTGAGCACATCTGTCCTTGGAAGGGATATTTCAGTTGTCCCATGGAAGCAGAGCTTTTCTGTTTTAATTCCATCACTGGCATAAATAAGAGATCATTTGGAAGGTAAATCATGCATGACTTACACAGCTGACTTACTTCAGAACTGTGGAAGAGGTGAGTCATCTGCTCTCAGATGCTGGTAGAAGTTAAATGCCTCAGAATCTAAGCAAGAGTCATGTTACTTTGGGAATTAGCCATACACTTAACTTGAAAGAGCAGATTTGATTAGGCAGTTGCCATACAGAGAGCTGAAACCACAGGAGAGTGCACGGTGCTCTGGTAGATGACCTCCCCACTGCTTTAAAGCCAATGACCAAGTACATAGGCCACTCTGATTAACTAACCTTCCTCTTTCTGCCCAGTGCCATATTCAACTGTCCCATTCCCAGCAGTGCTTGCAGTATGGACATTTGGTTTCCAGTACATTGTGGCGGCTGTGTCCTGCCCACCCCTTCCTGCAGTGTGAGGGAGAGTGCAGTGACCTGAATGTTAGCCATGGCCCTGGAGATCCAGAAGTCCTGAGTATGCCTGCTATGTATCACGCTAAATTACTGTGTTGCCTTGGGGAGATCACTTATTTTTCTGCACCACCCAGCTTCTCTAGATGTAAATGTAGGTTTCAGTCTCTACCTACTATAAAGGCATAAAGTGAGGATGCTTTTCCAGTGCTGTGCAGGAGCTAATAAATATTATAACAGTGTGTGGCATTCCTTGATGCTAGCAGGGTGGGAAGAAATCTCTCTCACCATTATCTTTGTTGCCTTTCCCAGACACAGATACAGAGGGCTTCTTGAAACTGCACTGTAGGTATTGAGTAACTGTGTAAGATAAGCCAAATTCTACTGGAGATGTTGACTTGCTAGTACATACACAGACCCACATACATAGACAGACTTATTCTGAACACAGACACTCATGATAAGGCATCTGGCTTGTCATCTGAAGAGCTGATCCTGGAGTTTTTGCATTTGGCTAGGTCTCTGTAGTCGCTGTGAAAGCATCATGCCATCTCTTCCTCACAATCTTGTAAGAGAATCAGGGTTTGCCTGGCAGAACTAGCATTGTTTGTCCCTGTCATGGGAACAACAAAAGTTTCCTAAGTACATGGAAAAGATTTGGGAGCAGATACACGCTTTCTACTGACAACAAAAAGGAAAGTAATAATCTGAGACACTTTGTTATGTACCTAAATTAAGCATTTTACATCAATGGAACTTCTTTGATGCACTTGTTCAGTGGAAGTGAGTTTAGGCAAATATCTCAGCACTTTCCTGAATAAGAAATTTTAAAAGATATTTATGAACTTTTCAGGTAAGCAGAAGAAATCTGCACCATGGTTAAAGCAGTGAACTTGTGAACTCTGTGCCTTTTAGCAGCATCTCTCATAACAGGGAAAAAATATTATGAAAGAGAAGAAATATATTTATTTTGCCCTCCTCACCCAATTCTTATTCAGGTATGTTAGTCCTTGCTTCTTCACAAATAACTTCAACTGTAAGTTTCTACTGAATCCAAGGTGGTGACTCAGGAAGTTTGACTGATCTACAAGTCAGAACCAGCTGTTAAAGGTACAACTTGTTTCAGGCTGGATCTACAAACAATACATGTTCGTTCACGTACAAGCTGCCAAGGGCTTCCCAGAGGAAAGAAAAGGCAGGTTTTACTCTTTCGAATAATGTCAGTGGTTTTTTGCCCTAGCTTTCATTTAAAGAAAGATGAGTGTCTCCCCCCTAAGACTTTAATGACCCAGAGCACTCTTCATCTCTGAATCAATGCTTGGGTATAGCATAGCAGTGCTGAGCAATTTGCCATTTTCTAGGGAGACTGTCCTACTCACCCCATGCAAATTCAGCAACTAGTAATTTGATCCTATTTAAGTAAACCTCAAAGAATTGAAAACCCTCCTTCTGTCACAAAGGCAGCAGCCTTTTTTGATGCTCTGCGGCAGAGGGAACTAAATCCAACACCCCTGAAAGCTAAAAGGCAGAGGCTGGCTCTTTGCTTCAGCCACTCGTTGGTAGTGAAATCTTCTAGCCCAGATCACACTCACCAACATCAAAACTTTTGAAATGCTCTGACTGATCTCTGTGGCCTACGTCCTCTAATACGTAAGTAGAACCAGCAGAAATGTGCCCCTGCTAAAAGGAACACATCCATTCATATTCTCCCCTGGCCTTGTGCTGCAGAACTCTGCAAACAAACAAATAAAGAGGATGAACTCATTCAGCTTTGCTTTGGTCTTTCTCTACCACTTGCTTGTTGACCTTTCCCTAGTCCCCATCACGGACTCAATTCCTCATCCAGTCAAATACTGTTCCTGATATAGAATCAGAATTTTCTGCCTGGTGTCCTCCTTGCAGAACGTTACTGCCAATTGTTTGTTTGTTTGTTTTCACAGTCTCCCTGGCAGCTTGATGTGCATATGTGTGCACATATGTGTAGAAGATGAGGAAAAGGGAGAAGAAAGGGACAACAGAAAGAAGGGAAGAGTGTTTGGTACTATTTTTTCTAACTGTGCCTCAGCATCTGTGACATTGAATGACTGGTCTAAGTCAGGTTCTTGTGTGGCCTGTGCTCAAATTTCGTAAGCAGGTAGTGCTATCCCTGGGCTCAGAGCATTAAAAATACTCCTTTTGTGAGCAGAGCTCCTGAGCTGTCTGAACATCTGGATCCCAACCCTAAAAGGGACCATAAGAACTCTGTGCTGAGTTTGTTAGGCCTCATGCTAGGCTCACAGAGCAGGAAGGAAAGGGAAGGTGGTTTATTAAATAATGTCTGCCGAGTCTTTTTATTGTGGGATCTTCACAGCCCAGCCATGCCATCACTTCTGTACCTCAGCTCTCCACACCCGCAGCAGCCCTTCCTCCCTGGACAGCAGAGAGTTCACCCAGGTGTGAGCTGGTAATTCCCGTTTTAATTTTCCTTTTCTTTCAATAAAGAAACATGACACAAGATCTGCAACAGGTACTGGACAGGTTTCGTTTGGTTTTGCCTCACATAACTTGCGGCACCTTGCATGAGTTCTGGACCTCTCCTCAAGTCATTCCACTGTCCCCAAAGTGCCTAAGCCATGCTGAACAGACTTGAGAGCAGGCACTCTCCCCTCCTTTCTGCCCCTCCATTTCCCTTCCCACTCTGAACTGGCAACATGGGACACAGACACCTTTGGCTCATGTATGGATGTGAGAAGCATTGTCTCAGACACTTTCCCCTCAGCACTCTAGCAGGTGTTGAAGCACTTAAACAAGACCAAAGAGGAGCATGGTTCATTGTTTGGATTCTGAATATCTCTTTGTCTTTCCATGCCATTGTTTTATTTGCATCACTGGTCTGTTCAATCTCAGGTAAATGAGGTCTTTTGTTTTTTTTAACTAGTTTTTATTTACACAGAAAGGTTGGTGGCTAGACACTGCAGCCATTTTCCTTCACAGCTCCAAGACCTTACTGGTTAGTAAAAAAAAAAGTCAAAGGGCCTCCACATTTGGAGGGTAAATGATTTAGTTTGCCATTGACCTTGTGAACTCACATTTATCTTTAGAGAAAGCCATATGAAATCAGACTGCAATATAAATTACGAATGCTACTCTGGTGTTTAAAATAAATAAAACAAAGTATAAGATCATGTGCTAAATCACTTTGGAGTTCCTCTGTCTATGTTTCTAGTACCATACATTGGCTTAGGTCCCTCCCAGCCCCTCTCCTTCGTCAAGAAAGACCATATGAATGCTGCTGAATACATCTTTTTGCAAGCTTACTGTGCTAGAATAAGCTTTGTTAGAAATTAGCTGTTGTGGCCTCAACGTAATGTCTTATGTACCTGAAAGTTGTCTCTATCTGTTCTGAATATATGTTATTAAGATAACTGTTTCTTCATGTGCTGAGTTAGTAAAATGTTTCAGTACTGTCATTAAAAAATTGCTTGTTTTCTCTCTTTCTCTCTCTTTCACACACACAGAGCAAAATTCAACTTAGCCATGCATTTTCTAGTAGAAATGCTCCCCAGCTTTCTTTCAGATGCATGTGGTACTCTCCAAGCAGCTAGAAGGTGATTTAAAGTAGAGACTTCGTGAATGTGAATTTCATTGTTATTTGCCTGCTACTGTTTCCTGCATGATGTGGGTAAATGGTATGATGTTCTTTTAAAATGGAATCACAGCCAATAAAAAAACCAGTGATTTCATACATTTTTTGCAATGCTTTCCTGTGAAATTCCTACCAGGCTACACTTGGAAATCAAAGTATGGATGCTGATATACAAGTAGAATGGTAACAGAATCGAGGAGAAACATTGATATTATTTGAATGGATAAATTAATTTTTTATTTGTCAAAAACACCGATGAGATTTGACATCTACAGGTGATTATAAAATTTTAAATAACTTTTGCTATTAGGAAATAGTTTTCCTTAGGAAGAGCAGAACAACATTCCTTTGAAAGAAACACAGACATCTAACTATGGTTTAGTGAGAATATGTTTGGATCTTAAAACCAAAAAGGTAAAAAGCTGATTTGCAATGACATCAAATATATCTCTGGATTCAGAATCTGTGATATATACAAAACTGTTTGGGTGGCAAATTGCACACAGCTAAGCCTCCTTTTACTTGCTCAGGGAGAAATCAGTAGTTGTTATGTTCAGCATAAAAACATTCATCGTGTTAGAAAAAGAAAGAGAAATAACCATACATCTCATAGGAAATGCTGATACCCTTTCCCCTAGGAAAGCTCTTCCTTAGGACCATTGCATGGCAATGTGGTTTGTTTTTTTTTTTACTAGCAGAAGCAGCCACAGGACTGTCACTGAGAATCAACCCATATTATTTACATCACATAACACCTACTCAGACTTTGAGCCCAGCACTGCTAAGGCCAACACACACTAATGCTACTGCAATCTGTGAGTTCAAGGGCAGGCTTTTAATTTACTCCAAGTTCTAGGTGAGGTCTGTGTTTGAGGAAGATAACAGGACAAGAAAGTATTTTTCATTGATTCCCCTAAGAAACAGCCAGCTCAAGGGAACCAAGCTAATCATATCAGACCGGTGTGGTCAGGGGAGAGGGTTCAGATACCAAAGAAGGAAAGCAGATGATTTTGACAGGCTTCATTTTCCAATGGAGGTAAATTATTCTTTGGAACCAGCTTCTGCCTTCTTATTAATAAGATACAGAAGGATAATTCCAGTGGTTAAGCTGGTGCAATCTATATTTTCCCACTTTAAAAGTACACTTTGTCAGGTAAAACATTCTCCAGAAGAGAACAAGACAAAAAGAAATCAGCAAGCACATTGTGACTGGTTCTGGTGAAAAATCACTCCAGTTATGGTGGTGCATTGGTGATCTACTTCTCAGACATCGGTCCTGGGATGCAATGATTAGTCCTACTGCAAGTTCTCAGCCTTTACTGACAGCAAGGAGGCACAGACTACATGATTGGGATAGATATTAAACTTCTAAAAAAAAAGGCTGGGTGCAATGATACTCACCATTGGTTGTCCTGAGTAAGTCCATTTTAATGGCTTCATTTAATTTTCTTCCTAAAGTACCATGGACGATCTAGGCCTCATAAAGATCTCTTTGAAAATGAGACTTGAATGAAGGCTACTGGACAATGCTGGCACAATGGCGTCCTGCGTATTGTCATCCCAGGAGGTTTGTGACAAGCATCAGTAGCCCCAATTAAAAAAATCTCAAGCAATATTTTTAATTCTCCCCCTCCAACTGTCCCTCCTCTCTTCAGGAAAAAACAAGGGTACAACTGCATTGGGATATTCCTTGTTGAAGATAGCTCTGCTACAGCTTGTCTCTGGTCATTTTTACAGATGGTTTGCGACAGGTGCTGAAAGCACAACTGAGAAAGACAAATGGCTGGAGCATGTGATGTCAAACACCCACACTTTCTGTTGCCTTCAGTATTTAGAGAGAAGCAGAATTCTGCTAGCGCTGTAGGATGGAAATAATTCTTTCATCTGAGATTTGCTTTCCCCCAAACCCCTATTTTTATACTAGAGGATCAGATATAGCAGTGTATTTGGCAAGCTCAAGCTGCAGCAGCTGAGGATGTTTTGAGTCAGAAAAGGACTTCTGTAAAACTTATGTGGTGAATATTTCAGCTGGGCTATAAGAGGTTTAGACCAAAGCAAGCAACAACTGCCTGACAGAAAATGTAGTTCAGTTCTATTTAATTTTTAATAAAAAATAATTTTAAAATTTACACAGAATGGAATATCATCTTTCCAATTTGTCAGCTACTGGTCAAAGAAGAAGTCAAACCCAAGCAAAGGCCAGTCTGCATGAGAAGGGAGAATGTGTACTGAAATGGAATTAAGGTATTAATGCTTTATATTCTCTTTAGATTTTTACTTTATTAGTGCTGAAAATAGCCAAAGTATGTGTACAATCACTTCAAATTTGGTTATGTAAACCATCATCCTGAAGCCCATGCATGGTTGAGGTGGGACTCTTTACTATTCCAGTTTCATAGCCTGATAAGCTGTGACTTTTGTGCATACATGAACCCAATAGCTGGCTTTTAAACTGTTGAAAATGAGGCACCTTTCCAGGTTTCCCCATCTTATGAACAGCTGCACAGATGCTCATCAGATATTCAACCCTCAGCCACAAAGAATCCTCTCTTTTTATGAAGACTGAGCATGGCAAATCTCAGACCAAATGTGAACATTTAAAGTGAATGCATTTACAAATAAGTAGATTAATAGAGATTGACACTCTGAAAAAATATCTTGGTACTGAAACTCATCTGGGAGTCTTGGGGACAAAACCCACAACTATTATTTCTTTCTAAATAATACTTGAAGAAATTCCAGCACATCTATTGCCAACTGTTAGCAGACAATCAGGTTACATATTGAAAACCCTTCTTATTTAGATGATTAAATAAAGAATTGGGTTTCACAGTACTAAATGGGGATGAGATGCAAGGAATTTGGAGATTTTTCACATCATGTTACAGTATAGCATTAGGAAGCTCCTAATGATCTCTTGTTTTTACCTAGAAAAAAGGTCCTTCATCCTCTGTGGGATTGCAGCCATTTTTAGTGTGGAGATGAGCCAGACTAGCTTAATGGGCTATGTCAAAGAGAGGAAAAATAAAATGTCCACTACTTGGTTAAAATCATGGGCTGGCAGATGGCAATTGCTCATGGGTTTTTTAGGTCAGCTCAACACAGCTCTGCACTACATTTGGTGGGGGCGGGGGGGAATGAGAATAGAACATTTTAGTGGAAATTTCCTGGGAAATCTACACAAGTTCTCTTATTCACTGAGGTTGTGAGGGATAGCTCAGCAGGAACACTACAGTCACGCACAAGAACAGGCTGTGGAGAGCCATGCCTGTGCAAAGCACAAGGGAGAACACTGCGCAGTTATTAGAGTCTAGTTCACTTGCCTAAGAAGAAGCTAAAGCTATAGAGCTCCTTGTTTTCCCCCACTGGTGAAGTGAGGATAATGACACTAACCCTTCTTTGAGATGTCCCAATGAAACACACTGTCCTTTACATAAGCAGGCTTCTCTGAGGACTCTTGCAACTCAAATGCCAACAATATCCAAGGAATGTATGTTGGAAAGACTTTTGGGAATGATGAAATGAAACAAATGAAAAAGACATGACTTACCAAATATTACTGTAGGCTGTGACACCAAGTAAAATTAGTTAGAATAGCCTAGGTGATAGTCAGATATTTAAATGTATTTATTTTTCAGATGGAAATTTATTTACCTGCTGTAAAGTCCACTACATACTTAGATAAGTGGAGCACATGGAGTGCGCCCTTAAACACCTAACTGTGCTTCCTAATCACCTTAGCAAATGGGAGAGATATAGTCAGTTTACTACAGTTAAATGTTTGTCAAGGACAAAATTTACCTGCTGTTATTTTTTTTTCCCCGCATGAACTGATCTAAGCCTCTTTAAAGCTGACCATAGAGTGGCCATTCTTTCCTTAATGTTATTTTTTCTTTCTCAGAGACTGCAACTGTTTTCCACTCAAAAAATTCCTTTTGGCCATCATTTCCTTTCTCAAATCCTGAGACAAGACAGTCCTGCCTCACTCAAGGCATTCAGCAGATATTGCATGGGTGTTAAATTAACCCTCAGCAGAAGTGGAGTGTCAAGCATCTCACTATGAGCTTTTCTTCCAAGTCAGAAAGTTCTCTGAACTAAGAGTATTTACTCTAGTATTTTACTCACTTGTGATTATCATAGTCTCCCCACGCCAAGGATCCTCCAGGAAAAACAATGAAGACAAAATTCTTGGCTTGTTTAAAAAAACAGGTAAAGAATAAAACTTCTTAAGAATTCACATACTAATAAGTACTGTAAGAGATCAATGAAAAGCAAAAATTGTGCAAGTCCTCTTCCTGCCTCTCTCCCACTAGGAGCTCTGACTGAGGGCTCAGAGAGGTTGTAGTCATCATGGAAAGCAGTGTTAGGGCTGAACAAATGCAGTGTTCAATGTGAGTCATGTCCCATAGTCCTGTGGCTGGTAGTAGTCACTGTCCGTCAGGTGGCTGGAAGTCTCCAATTAAGAGCAGATTCCCCATGGAAGCATGCTGGGCTACGTCCAGGGTCTCAGATATGGTACCAGTTGCTGTCAGGGAAAAAGCACTGGCCTGCCAGTAGGGGACTGCTTCCCTGCAGATCTCCATTGTCTGGTCAAGAGACCAGAAAGGAGAGTGCAAGCATTGCACTGAGAAGGTGAGTTACTGTGCTAAACCACACTTCTCCACGATGACTGTAAAAGGCTTCTAAACCCTGTCTGTCCTGGGTTGTAAATCCTTGGCTTCATTCTATCCAAATACAGTACCCAGATTTTAAGACTAAAATAAAAACAAAAGGTGTGAGAAAGGGCACAAACACACACTAATAGTGGTGTGTCATATGATGGGACAGGGAATGGCTGCTTAGCAAGCCTGAGGGACCCTTGAGGTGCTCTGGAGATGCAAGGCTGGGGTTCATCCCTCTTTCTACAGTTTGTGAGTCCCTCTGCACAGCCGCTCTTGGCAGTGCTCCAGTTTGCTGAGCAGTGAAGGACTTGCAGTCACCAGGGGAAGTGTTTCATAAGCCTGGGAAGCTCAGGGCTTGAATGTTGGCATATCAGAAGTGCTGACCAGAGCTGAAGCATTATGTGTTCATTTGTCCTGTCAGCTGAACTCTGCCAGAAAACCCATTTTCCTTCTCTGCCCAGCACAGAAGGCCTATTCCCAGCTCTGCCTACAGTCCGCAAAGCAACACATGGCCTTCTCTAAAGCACAGGTGCCTAAAGCCCACATCTTTCCCTTTTCAAAACCTCTTTCCTTTTTACCTGGAAAGTGAAAGGATGAGACATTTCCAGGTGAAAACATTTTGACCAGCTCCACCTTTACATTAAATGACTCTATATTCTCCATTGCCACATTGTTTGCAAGGTTCATTCCTTCTGTGCCTCTGCTGATGCAGCGCTGGAACCCCTACCCTCACTGCTGCTAATTCATAAAATTAGTAGCTTCTTTGGTCCCTTGTCCCTTACACCAGCCATCTCAGGCATGTTGAGGAGTTTTTCACAGGCAGAGAAGAAGCTGGTGAGGAACAAGTTTCAGGCAGTGGAGCAGATGGCTCTGCTTGGCCTTCATTGGCACCTTTACAAGCTGATGTCCAAATTTGTTCTGAGAGACCATCCCAGAAGCTGCACACTACACAAGCAGGTTCCCCAAATGTCACTGGAACTCAGAAGGTCAGTGACAGCATGTAGGACCTTCATACTTTGCTACATGCTTCCTGCTTCCATACCTCCTTTCCTACTACCCCTCCACACCTCCTTCAATGGTCTGCGTAATGGCATCCTGACTCTTTGGTTACCAACATGTTTGGTGAGAGTCTAGAACCTTCTCCCACTTCTGGGTATCAAAGCCTTGCTTACATATATGACATCTGAGCTCCCACTGAACTTCCATGCTGTTGGGCAAAAATGCCAGGGCATTCCTTGTGCCTAGGGGCCTAGCACTTGCTTCTCCTGAATGGTATGCGTAGGAAACATATTTCCCAGCCAGGCTGGCTCCTGTTCTTTCCCAAGAGTGAGTGCCTCACGCAGGCTCATGCAGCATTTTTACATTCAGTCACCACAGAGTATTCAGATAAGAAAAATAACAGCAACACCTGTCAGCTTGTATTTGGAGATAACATACAACAACTTTTCCCCAGTGTGTTGCTGTTTGGCAGAGAACATCTGGCTCTGGTCCATCCTAAGTCTCTGCAGGCAGTTAAGACCACTCCGGTTCATTAATTGGTGGAGACTTAAGCTTACATCTTTCACAGACCTCCTTGTTATTGCCAATAGACTTTGGCAGGTGACAATGAAGAAACCCCATTCAAGTTTCTCTGAGGAAGACCTCCATGACCTAGGGAAGGAAAAAAAGCAACAACTCTCTTCTTCAAGAGAATTAATTATACCCAAGCTTTCAATGCTATTGGGATGGTGTTATAAAAATGTGATGAAAAATGACAGACCAACAAGTAATTTACCCATACTAATGAGCTTGAAGTTGGCTTGGCTGTTGGGAAATTAATTTTAATTGATTCATCAAAGAATGGTCTCTCCCTACCATTTCCCAGTGGGTTCAAAGATATACTGATCTAACAAAACCGTCCAATGCTTAGAACTTTGATTTGTCTAAACAGAAAATGCACTACATCCAAAGCCAGGTCTTTAAGTTCAAAGCAGCTCTGAGCAGCACTGGGGTTGTGTGAGCAGGTGTTGTGGTTTAGCCCCACTCGGCAATTAAGTACCACACAGCCGCTCGCTCACCCTCACCCCCAATGGGAAAAAGAATCAGAAGAGCAAAAGTAAGAAAACTTCTGGGTTGAGATAAGAACAGCTTAATGATTGGAACAAAATAATAATAATAATAAATTGTAATGAGAAGGAAAACAACAAGAAAGCAAGAGAGGAACAAAACCCAGGAGAAAAAAAAAAACAGTGATACAACTGCTCACCACCTGCCAACCAACACCCAGCCAGTCCCCGAGCAGCAATCGCTAACCCCCAGTTTATATACTGAGCATGACATCATATGGTATGGAATAGCCCTTTGATCAATTTGGATCAACTATCCTGGCTGTGCCCCCTCCCAGTTTCTTCTGCGGCTGGCAGAGCACAAGAAGCTGAAAAGTCCTTGACCAGTGTAAACACCACTTAGCAACAAACAAAACATCAGCATGTTATCTATATTATTCTCATACTAAAATCCAAAACACAGCACTATACCAGCTACTGGGAAGAAAATTAACTCTATCTCAGCCAAAACCAGGACAGTATCCACCCTTTATTCACAGAATCACAGAATCATGTAGGTTGGAAAAGACCTTTAAGATCATCGAGTCCAACCGTAAACCTAACACTACCAAGACCACCACTATACCATGTCCCTAAGCACCTCATCCAAACGTCCTTTAAATACCTCCAGGGATGGTGACTCAACCACTTCACTGGGCAGCCTGTTCCAATGCTAGACAACCCTTTCAGTGAAGTAAAATTTCCTAATATCCAGTCTAAACCTCCCCTGGTGCAACTTGAGGCCATTTCCTCTCATCCAATGACTTGTTACCTGGGAGAAGAGACCTACCCCCACCTCTCTACAGCCTCCTTTCAGGCAGTTGTAGAGATCAATAAGGTCTCCCCTCAGCCTCCTTTTCTCGAGACTAAACAACCCCAGTTCCCTCAGCCGCTCCTCATCAGACTTATGCTCTAGACCCTTCACCAGCTTCGTTGCCCTTCTCTGGACATGCTCCAGCACCTCAATGTCTCTCTTGTAGTGGGGGGCCCAAAACTGAACACAGTATTCGAGGTGCGGCCTCACCAGTGCCAAGTACAAGGGGACAGTCACTTCCCTAATTCTGCTGGCCCCACTATTTTTGATACAAGCCAGGATGCCATTGGCTTTCTTGGCCACCTGGGCACACTGCTGGCTCATATTCAGCTGGCTGTCAACCAACACCCCCAGGTCCTTCTCTGCCAGGCAGCTTTCCAGCCACTCTTCCCCAAGCCTGTAGCGTTGCATGGGGTTGCTGTGGCCCAAGTGCTAGGTTGCACTTAGCCTTGTTGAACCTCATACAATTGGCCCCAGCCCATCGATCCAGCCTGTCCAGGTCCCTCTGTAGATTCTTCCTACCCTCAAGCAGATCAACACTCCCGCACAGCTTGGTGTCATCTGCAAACTTATTGAGGTGCACTCGATCCCTTTGTCCAGATCATTGAGAAAGATATTTAACAGAACTGGCCCCAACACAGAGCCCTGGGGAATGCCGCTTGTGACCAGCCGCCAACTGGAGTAAACTCCATTCACCACCACTCTTTGGGCCCAGCCATCCAGCCAGTTTTTTACCCAGCAAAGAGTACACCCATCCAAGCCATGAGCAGCCACTTTCTCCAGGAGAATGCTGTGGGAAACTGTGTCAAAGGCTTTACTGAAGTCTAGATAGACAACATCCACAGCCTTTCCCTCATCCACTAGGCGGGTCACCTTGTTATAGAAGGAGATCAGGTTGGTCAAGCAGTAGCTATAAGCCCATGCTGGCTGGGCTTGATCCCTTGGTTATCCTCTACATGCCATGTGATAGCACTCAGGTTGATCTGCTCCATCAGCTTTCCTGGTATCGAAGTCAGGCTGACAAGCCTGTAGTTCCCTGTGTCCTCCTTCTGGCCCTTCTTGTAGATGGGTATCACATTTGCTAGCCTCCAGTCAACTGGGACCTCCCCAGTTAGCCAGGACTGCTGGTAAATGATGGAAAGGGGCTTGGTGAGCACATCTGCCAGTTCCTTCAGTACTCTCAGGTGGATCTCATCAGGCCCCATAGACTTGTGAGTGTCTAAGTGGTGTAGCAGGTCACTAACCATTTCCCCCTGGATTATTTGGGCTCCATTCTGGTCCCTGTCCCTATCTTCTTACTTGGGTGGCTGGGTACCCAGGGAACAATTGGCCCTACTATTAAAGACTGAGGCAAAGAAGGTATTAAGTACCTCAGCCTTTTCCTTATCCTTTGTCACTGTGTTCCCTCCCCCATCTACTAGGGGCTGGAGATTCTCCTTAGCTCTCCTTTTGTTGCTAATGTATTTGAAGAAGTATTTTTTGTTGTCTTTTATGGCAGTAGCCAGATTGAGCTCTAGCTCAGCTTTGGCCCTTCTAATTTTCTCCCTGCACAACCTTGCTACATCTTTGTAGTCCTCTTGACTTGCCTGCCCCTTCTTGCAGAGGTTGTAGACTCTCCTCTTTTTCCTGAGTTCTAGCCAAAGCTTTCTATTCAGCCAGGATGGAATTCTTCCCCACTGGCTCATCTTTCGACACCTGAGGACAGCCTGCTCTTGTGCCTTGAGGACTTCCTCCTTAAAGAATGTCCAGCCTTCCTGGACTCCTTTGCCCTTTAAGGCTGCCTCCCAGGGGACTCTGTCGACCAGTCTCCTAAACAGGCCGAAGTCCACCCTCCGGAAGTCTAAGGTGGCAGTTTTGCTGACCTCCCTCGCCGCTTCTCCACGTATCAAAAACTCTATCATTTCATGATCACTCTGCCCAAGATGGCCTCCAACCATCACATGGCTCACAAGTCCTTCTCTGTTCGTGAACAACAGGTCCAGCGGGGCACCTTCCCTAGTAGGCTCACTGACCAGCTGTGTCAGGAAGTTATCTGCCACACACTCCAGGAACCTCCTAGACTATTTCCTCTCTGCTGTATTGTGTTTCCAGCAGACATCCGGCAGGTTGAAGTCCCCCACAAGAACAAGGGCTAGCGATTGTGAGGCTTCTCCGAGCTGCTTATAGAATAGTTCATCTGTCTCCTCATCCTGGTTGGGTGGTCTGTAACAGACTGCCACCACAATAACTGCCTTGTTGGCCTTCTCCCTGATTCTTACCCATAGACACTCCACCCTATCGTCACCATCATTAAGCTCTAAACTATCCAGACACTCCCTGACGTATAGGGCTACCCCACCGCCTCTCCTGTCTCGCCTATCCCTCCTGAAGAGTTTATAGCCATCCATCACCATACTCCAGTTGTGCAAGTCATCCCACCACGTTTCCGTGATGGCAACCATATCATAGTTTTCCTGATGTACAATGGCTTCCAACTCCTCCTGCTTGTTGCCCATGCTGCGTGCATTGGTGTAGAGGCACCTCAGCTGGGCTGTCGTCCATGTCTCCTTCATAGAGGAACACCCCTTATGTGCTTTGAGGTGTTTCCCTGGCGTTTCCCTCTTGGCTCCTATTGCCTCAGTATCCCCTAGCTCAACTCTGTACAACTTCAACTGTGCCCCAGCGTACCCTGCACATCTCAGAGACACAGGCCGAGTGCCCTCGCTGGCACCCTCTCCCTCTAACCGTGGCATGTCGTCCCTCAGCTTCTTTCAGGCAAGCCTGATATTACCCCCCCCCCCTCTTCGAGTCTAGTTTAAAGCTCTGTCGATGAGACCCGCAAGCTCCTGAGCAAAGATTCTCTTTCCCCTTTGAGAAAGATGAATCCCATCAGACGCCAGCAAACCTGGTACTGTGTAGGCCATCCCGTTATCAAAAAAACCAAAACCGTGGTGATGACACCAGCCACGGAGCCATGAGTTAATAGATTGGGTGCCTCTGTTACTTCTAGTGTCACTACCCACAACTGGAAGGAGAGAGGAGAAAATAATCTGTGCTCTGGAGTCCCTTACTAGCCATCCCAAGGCCCTGAAGTCTCTTTTGATTGCCCTAGGACTTCGTGTTGCAGCTTCATCACCCCCCACATGGAAGAGCAGTGGAGAGTAATAGTCCGACAGCCATACCACGCTAGGGAGTATCCTCGTGACATCCTTCACCTGGGCCCCAGGGAGGCAGCAGACTTCCCTAAGAGCAGGGTCCGTCCGGCATATCGAACCCTCGGTTCCCCTCAGAAACGAGTCGCCCACAACTATAACCCATCTTGTCTTCCATGTGGAGGTGGTGTTGATACGAGAGGTACATTCTTCTGACCTGGGCAACACCTCTCGTGTAGATAGAGTGTCGTCCCCATCCTCCATTGACTGGCCTTCCACCTCCAGGGCCTCATACCTGTTGTACAGAGGCACCTGGGAAGGCAAGGTGGGCAAGGAGGGTGTTCACCTGCCACCACGAGCATGGACTTACCTCCATTCATTCTTTTCCTTTGAGCTGCTGCCTTCGGCCCGGTGGGGGGGGATACAGGATCCCCTTGATTGTGGGTTCTTACTGGTGGCTGCTGCTGCTCCTGTTCCTGTCTCAGGGGGGGCAGAGCATGGCACCACCAGCTGATCTCTTTCTCAGCCTCCCTGATGCTCCTTAGCCTTTCTACCTCCTCCTGTAGCTCTGCCACCATGCAGAGCAAATCATCCACCTGGTCGCACCTCACACAGCTGTCCTCATGACTGCCATGCGTGAACAGTGAGAGGCCCTGGCACTCCCTGCAGCCTGAGACCTGGGTGGCTGCATGTTTTCGTGGGAGCTCCATCTGGGTAGCCACATCCACTCTGGTGAGCACAGAGGGCATCGCTTTCTGACGAGCGAATACCATAGCTGAGTTTCTTCTGGAAGGATGGGGACTACCGAATGAACTCACCTCTTGAGCTGGTAGGGTGACTTCGCCTTCCCTACACACCCTGCCTGCACGAACTGCCGCGCTACTCACTCCCTTCTGACACGCCACGCTCCTGGTTGCTCATGCTCCATGGAGGCTGCTCTTGCACGTGAGGGGAATTGCCACCGTCACCCTTGTCCCCGTCCACGCTGAGTTGGAGCCGGGGCCTCATCAGGAGCTCCCTCCTTCCTGCTCAGGGGCCGGGGCGTTGCTGCGGTCACCCTCTCTCTCCGTGCCCTTTCTTCTCCCTGCCCTGCGCGTTTTTGCCACTGTTTAGCCGATTCAGCAACGGTCCACCGACATGGTCCTCTGTCTCAGAGCCCCTCGCCTTGGAGGCTTCGCTGAAATTCTATATGATAGTATATTCTGTACCATCTACATCATGCCCAGGTTCTACCCTTTCTTATACATTCCAATTAATCACCACCACTTTCCCTGTCTTTTGATATATACACACAAATATCATTCCCTTAGTCTATGGGCCATCCCTCTAAAATGTCCGTTGACTTCATTTAGTCCATGACTTTGGGCTTCATCTGTCATAACAAGTCCTTCAGGGTAGGAGAGATGGTGTGTGATGTTGGATTGTTGCATGCTGAAGCCAGTTCTGGTTCCATCACCGCTGCACTTTGCTTGGTTTCATCAAAGTTCATTCTTCATTAATCTGGGTGATTCTTACCGAAATACTGTTGATATGGTGTATAGTAACCATAAAAGTGGTGACATACAGTATTATATATCAATTAACATAATACCATTTAGTTCATTGGCTGTTCTCACCCAAAATCAAATTCCCTTGAGGTACACATCAGACTTCCCCATTCTTTCACATTACCCACCAAGTGCACCCAAGTCCTTGAGCAAAAGCAATCCCACAAATGGGCTTGCCTTTGCCCGAGGCAGGGGTAACCCAGACTGTCTTCCCCAGCGTGTTTTTTATGTGCACTACAGGGACTTAATCTCCTTTGACAGTGCATAAAAGTTTTGATTGGGCAGGGCCAGCTCGATTGACAGATCCTCTAGTGTTGACTAACCAGGTAGCCTTTGCTAAATGTGTATCCCAATGTTTGAATGTCCCACCACCCATTGCTCTCAGTGTAGTCTTTAACAGCCCATTGTGTCGTTTGATTTTCCTGGAGGCTGGTGCATGATAAGGGATGTGATATACCTACTCAATGCCATGCTCTTTGGCCCAGGTGTCTATGAGGTTGTTTCGAAAATAAGTCCCATTGTCTGACTCAATTCTTTCTGGGGTGCCATGTCGCCATAAGACTTGCTTTTCAAGGCCCATGATAGTGTTCCGGGCAGTGGCATGGGGTACAGGATATGTTTCCCGCCATCCAGTGGTTGCTTCCACCATTGTAAGCACATGGCACTTGCCTTGGTGCGTTTGTGGGATTGTGTTATAATCATTCTGCCAGGCCTCCCCGTATTTATATTTCAGCCATCGCCCTCCATACCACAGAGGCTTTAACCGCTTGGCTTGTTTAATTGCAGCGCATGTTTCACATTCATGGATAACCTGTGCAGTAGTGTCCATGGTCAAGTCAACCCCTCGATCACGAGCCCATCTATATGTTGCATCTCTTCCTTGATGGCCTGAGGTGTCATGGGCTCACCGAGCTATGAATAATTCACCCATATGTTGCCAGTCCAGATCCACCTAGCCACTTCAGTCTTAGCATCCTGATCCACCTGCTGGTAGTTTTGATGTTCCTCAGTGGCCCGACTCTTGGGTACGTGAGCATCTACGTGACGTACTTTTACAACCAGGTTCTCTACCTGGAAAGCAATGTTTTGCCCACAATGTTGCAGCCCAGATGGGTTTGCCTCTGCGCTGCCAGTTCTGCTTTCATTGCTGTAACCACCCCCACAGGGCATTTGCCACCAGCCATGAATCAGTATAGAGACAGAGCACTGGCCACTTTTCTTGTTCAGCAATATCTAAAGCCAACTGGATGGCCTTTACTTCTGCAAATTGGCTCGATTCTCTGTCTCCTTCAGCAATTTCTAGAACTTGTCATATAGGACTCCATACAGCAGCTTTCCATCTCCGATGCTTTCCCACAATACGACAGGACCCATCAGTGAACAGGGCATATTGCTTCTCATTTTCTGGTAGTTTATTGTACAGTGGGACCTCCTCGGCACGCATCACCTCCTCCTCTGGTGATATTCTAAAATCTTTGCCTTCTGGCCAGTCCATAATTACTTCCAAGATTCCTGGGCAACTGGAGTTTCCTATCTGAGCCCGCTGTGTGATCAGTGCAACCCAATTACTCCACGTAGCATCAGTTGCATGATGTGTAGAGGGGATCCTGCCTTTGAACATCGAGCCCAGCACCAGCAGCCGGGGTGCCCTGAGGAGCTGTGCTTCAGTACCAACCACTTGCAAAGCAGCTCAAACCCCTTCATATGCTGCCATACCTCTTTTTCAGTTGGAGTATAGCGGGCCTCAGACCCTCTGTATCCCCGACTCCAAAACCCTAAGGGTCAACCTCGAGTGTCCCCTGGTGCTTTCTGCCAGAGGCTCCAGGTAGGGCCATTCTCCCTGGCTGTGGTGTAGAGCACATTTTTTACATCTTGTCCTGCCCAGACTAGCCCAAGGGCTACTGCATGAACTATCTCCTGTTTAATTTGTTCAAAGGCTTGTCGTTGCTCAGGGGCCCATTTGAAATCGTTCTTCTTCCAGGTCACTTGATAGAGAGGGTTTACGATCAGACTGTAATTTGGAATATGCATTCTCCGAAAACCCACAACGCCTAAGAAAGCTTGTGCTTCCTTTTTGTTAGTTGGTGGAGACATGACTGTTATTTTGTTAATCACATCCTTTGGGATCTGACGATGTCCATCTTGCCATTTTATTCCTAAAAACTGGATTTCCTATGCAGGTCCCTTGACCTTACTTTGTTTTGTGGCAAAACAGGCTTTCAGGAGGATTTGGACTATTTTTTCCATTTCTCAAAAACTTCTTCTGCTATGCTGCCCCACACAGTAATGTCATCAATGTATTGCAGATGTTCTGGAGATTCTCCCTGTTCCAGTGCTGTCTGGATCAGTCCATGGCAAATGGTAGGGCTGTATTTCCACCCCTGGGGCAATCGATTCCAAATGTACTGAACACCCCTCTAGTCCTGGTCATAATATTCATTACCCATTTCTTGTATATACGAGTGAGGAGCTCCTTCATTAAAATCAGGAGTAAGATCAGCCCTTTTACTCTGTCTGGGGAACTGTCCAGTGGAAACCGGAGAAGCAATTTTCCTGGAAGAACCCCCTTTGGTGACTGTTTTTCCTTGCAACTCACATACCCATGCCTCTAGGGTTGAGGTAGGTTTTCCATCCCACTTCCTCATGTCCCCTCCGTGGTCACACACGTAAAACCACAGGGTGCCCTGTGGTGCGTACGCTCTAAATCCTCTCTTGAGCAGAGGAATGCTGACTCCTAATAGCTGAGATACTGGTCTGTACAGGTGGAAAGTAGGACCTATTTTCTTCGAGTCGCTGGACCTTCCAGGACAGTTTCTCCACAGCCGAGACATGGGAGGAAGAGATACTTTCTTTGTATTCCTGGAGCTGGCTAGCCACTTCATCCACTGTTGGACACTCTCCATCTTTCCAGGTCAGTATTGCCAATGAGTGGGCACACGATGATGGTGCGCTCCGTACCAACTTCCGCCACATGGGTCGTGTGCACTGGACCTCATCTGGATCTTTGGGTAACTGCTCATCATCCGGGTCACCATAAATCACCTCCAGCATGGCTAATTCCCTGAGGTACTGGATACCTCTCTCCATGGTGGTCCATTTCCCGGGGCGATATACAACATCTTCCTTGAAGGGATATCTTTCCTTCATAGCTGACAGGAGTCGCCTCCAGAGGCTGAGGGCTGGTGCCCCTTTTCCAATCGCTTTGTCAATGCCCCCTTCCCTAGAAATGGATCCTAGCTGTTTGGCTTCCTTACCCTCTAATTCCAGGCTACTGGCCCCATTATCCCAGCATTGGAGCAGCCAGGTGACAACATGCTCACCTGGACAATGGCTGAAATCTTCTCGCATATCTTGCAGCTCACTCAGGGATAGGGATTGGGTATTTTCCATTTCATCCACAAGTTCTTCCTCTTCCTCTCCCTGTGATGGCCCTGCTTTTCCATCTTCCTTTTCTAAACGAGCTGACTTTTGCTTCCAGGATTTCTTCTTGTGTATAGGGGCGACCGATACTGACACGGGTTGGTTCCCTGGTTGAACCGCAGTGCCTGTTGCAGGGGGGGTTGGAGTGACCACAGTGCCTGTCGCAGGGGGAGCTGGAATAGCTGCAGTGCCTGTCATAGCGGGGGGCTGGAGTGACCATAGTGCCTGTCACAGAGGGGACTGGAGCAGCCGCAGTGCCTGTTGTTTTGTCACTAGATCCTTGAGGGTTCTGAATAGTGTTGAACAGGGCTTGGTAGGCGTGGGCCAGGCCCCAGCACATTGCAGTGATTTGTATCTCCTTAGAATTGTCAGGGTGATGACATACTTTTTCCAAATATTCTACTAATTTTTCAGCATTCTGCACTTGTTCAGGGGTGAAGTTCCAAAACACTGGAGGTGCCCACTGTCCTAGGCATTTGCCCATGCTATCCCACATACCGTGCCACTCATAACTATCCAGCCTTGGGGCAGATCTCTGGATGATATTCTTAAATTGCTTATTGATCTTAGACAAAACCAAAACAATATTCCCAAGCAATACCAATAGATGTATCTTAACTACCGAAGGATGTTCAAGATACTGAAAAGTTATTGTAACGAAGGAGAAAACATTGTAGAAGAAGGTAGTGAAGGTGCCATTTTGTATTTCCTCCATAAAAAACCTCTCAGAGGAAGACATATAATTGCTAATTGTCTCCAACATACAGTAGTAGTTTCAGTATGGCACTTAGATACCAAAATAAACCCAAGGTCACTGTTTTAATAACAAATCTCGCAGGCAAAACATCACCAATCATAGGAGAGCACAGCAAACTGCAAAAACCAACACCAATCTTTAACATGTACAGAAAAAAAATGAGCATGGTGCAGATCAGATAAACCAATATCGAGAACAGATGAATCAATATCATGGCCTGCAACTACTAACAGTTCTAAATTCCTTAATAAGCTCTGGTTAATCTGTTATTATCTCAAACACTTTGTGACCCACGTTGGGCACCAAAAAGGACTGTTGTGGTTTAGCCCCAGTCAGCAATTAGGTACCACACAGCTGCTCCGTCACCCTCCCCCCCCGGTGGGATGGGGAAGAGAATCAGAAGAGCAAAAGTAAGAAAACTCATGGGTTGAGATAAGAACAGTTTAATAATTAGAACATAATAATAATAATAATAACAACAACAACAACAACAACAATAATAATAATAATAATAATGATGATGATGATGATGATGATGATGATGATGATGATGATAAGGAAAACAACAAGAGAGCAAGAGAGGAACAAAACCCAGGAGAAAAAAAAAAACAGTGATACAACCACTCACCACCTGCCGACGGACGCCCAGCCAGTCCCCAAGCAGCGATCGCTACCCCCCGGCCAACTCCCCCCAGTTTATATACTGAGCATGACGTCATATGGTATGGAATAGCCCTTTGGTCAGTTTGGATCAACTATGCTGGCTGTGCCAGGTTTCTTGTGCGCCTGGCAGAGCATGGGAAGGTGAAAAGTCCTTGACCAGTGTAAACACCACTTAGCAACAAACAAAACATCAGCATGTTATCAATATTATTCTCATACTAAAATCCAAAACACAGCACTATACCAGCTACTAGGAAGACAATTAACTCTATCCCAGCCGAAACAGGACAGCCTGCATCATCTCAATGTGACTATGTTATTCTCTCACCCTCTCAGACGAGCCTGGCTTCAGCAGGGTTTAATTAAAACATGTCACACACTCCCTTAAGGTCATCCCTAATATGGCCTCACTGATGTCCTTATTGCTGATCATGGAAGAAAACTCTCCCTCTCATCATGCCTTGCAATGGCGGCTCTCGGACTGCCCTGCCCAATTTCTGCAAGAACACATTTTGTTACTGTTGGAGCAAGTGGGTTGCCATCTCAGGGACACTATTAAGACCTAGCAGTACTGTTAGATGTCAGTGTAATGTAAGATGTCATACCTTTGGTTGACAAATAGCTTGGTGTAAGACAGTCCTGGAAAATGCCCTTTATCTTCTCTGGGACTGACAGTCTCTGCTGGGTGCTTAACATAACTCCAAACTGTATGCGCAACAGTTCCCCTGCAAGTGGTAGCTATCACACCAGATGTCTACATGAGCAGAACCACATGTGTGAGGATTAGCCTGATTCTCAAAAACTTCCCCCCTTCACTGATTCCTTGTGTTTATGGAGAAACCCATTCCTGCAGGACCACGGGTGGTATGTGACTGTAGCATACCCATATGCCAAATGGAAGCTGTAATCCAACCAAGGCCTGTGGCTGAACACTGCCATCCTATGGCAGGAGGTGCATGGGGCAGAATGTGGTACAAATGACAGCGTGACTAGACAAGAAAAGAGAGGACCAGACAGCTCTGAGACACTACTAGATTTTTCAGGCTGACTGCTAAGGACAAATTGCCTTCCAAGGACATGTTGCCAGTGAATGTACTCCAGCTATGTCATGTCAATGTGCAGCAGGGTGAGTTGTGTGAAAGGCTAAGGCAGAAGATGAATGGCTATGGTATCCATTGAGACTTAACTCCCCACAGTAGGGATTCCCTCCATAGCTCCATGCTCTTAATCTCCCCTTGTGGTCAGGCTTGCTGTGGAAATGTCTTTTTAGGAAGAGAATACACTATCATATGTCTCTGTGAGTCACCAGGTGCAGCCTGGGTCTTCTTTGGCACAAAGAGCCCAAGGAAGCAGAGAAACCAAACCTCCTCATTTGGAGTAGCAAATGTCTTCCAAGGGAATGTGAGATGGGATAGAGCAGAGGATGAGGACATTCAAGCGAACAAGGTTACTTCTATCTTTAGAGTCCTGCACATTTTCTGTGAACACATCCTCTAAAGTTAAGAAGAAGTGACAGTCTCAAGCCCCAATTAGCAATTCTTCCACTGCCATCTCCACAAAGGCCAGATCTATCAATCTACTTGGCAATTACTCACCAACTTTCTCTTAAATTCAGGCTTAAGTAAAAGCACAGGCTGCTTTCTAATAACATTATATGTAAAACAGTAAAAGTTGAATAGCCTTTTAGCTAATAGCCTTTTTTTTAACCTCTGCCTTAGATCTCTCCCACACACAAACCTCACAGTAAAAAGCCAATGTTTGCTCACAGTGAGAGTGTTGGGTAATAGACAATAACCAAACCATGTCCACTCTACTTTAAAATAACTCACAAATGCAATTACCACTACCAAGCACTGATATTTTAATAGCAATCACCACAGAAGAGAGTCCAGTGGGGCCACAACATTCAAGTTAGGCATTACTTTGAAGTGCAGCATTACAGCTCATCAGGACTTTAAAAAAAACCCAGTTACTTCTGAGGCTGGGCAAAAGTTAAGCTGCTCAAGGAAAAAAAAAAGGCAAAAAAAAAAGCAGCACAGACCAACAAACCAGGTCTGGTGTTAATCATAATCACAGCTTTGTAGATGAAAACCTGTAGGCAAGCGTGGTTTTGTCACTGTCAAATGACTGCATAAAACTAACAATTATAGCTGATGGGAGCAGTGGAGGAACTAATCCCACAGCAATAAACACAGCCTTCAAAACCTCCCTCCCTTACAAGGGACAAGACTGTGTGAATGCTGGAGGGCTAATAGGAAGCTGCAGATGAGAGCAATTGTCAGAGCTGGCTATGAGTGAGTTTGACCTATTAAAATTGCACAGCAAGTCCACAAGGCATATGGAGTTCCTGGGAGAAAAGGCTGCTATAGGATGTGCAATCAGTTAAACACACACAGGTACACACACAGAGACACACAAATGCCAGACACCCTATCCCAGCCCACAAAAACTCCATAAAGTTACATCACAAACACTGTGTTCTTGGCTTGCAAAAGTCTCCTTTCACAGTAGCAAACTTGAGATGAGTGCTTATTTTTCCACTAACATCTTCTTGGCTTTGAGAGCTGGCTGGCAAAAGGTATGATTAGAATAAGGCAAAGATTCAACATTTGCTGTATCATCCAGCTCTCAGAATACTGTATGGCTGAGACCAAAACAAACTGAATGAACACAGGAGTGAAAGAGGAACAATGCTCTCTTCTTCAGGCCCTGGGAAGAGCTGGCTTGTTCCAGTGGTCGTGAATTAGATCCCAGTGGAAGGATGCTGGAGTGTCACTGGCTTGGAGAGAAAAAAATGGATTGGAAGCTAGGTCACCAGACTAGGATTTAGGGTGGCTTTTCTCTGCCTCTTCTTTTTGTTACCTTCCACATAGAAGCTAGAAATTTCACCTTGATGTTTTGTTCAAGTGCTGGGTGCCACTGTGGCTTCAGATGCCTAAGACCATGAGATGCTCCCACAATATAAATCATTACATAGGTGTATATTTACATTGAAGAAGCAAACTGCCAAGACAGAGCTGAACTTGATTTAAAACCAAACCAAATTAAAATCCATAGAAATTGGGTGTTTAAATCCTATGGCATGGATTAATTATTAGATTCCTCTTGGAAGAAAAAAACCAACCATCTGAGACTCCAAGGAGTTTTCCTTCTGCAGGAACTATCAGAAAGAGGCTGTTTATAGATTTCAGTCTTAAATATGAAATTTGCATGAATTATAAGTGCAAAATAAATGAGAGTTTGAAACTTTTAGAGCTAGCAAAATGTTGAAGGGAATGCTTCCAGATCTAGAGAAATATTGTTCTCTCATCTTTATATTACATGCTGGAAGGCAGGATTTGTACGAAAGAATAAGAGCATGAAATTTAGGTCTTTAATCACTAACACTGAGAATATTTTAAAAAGAGAGATTCACAATCAGTAAAAAACTTTTCTGCTAAAACTTAACTTAGGCAATACTGAGTTTTAATCACTTGCTTATTGTGCATTACAATGTGATGCATATTGAGAAATGACAGTGCTATTTTAATTTCGTGACTATACCAGAACAAAGGAAGAGTTACACAGCTGAAGTGCAGCAGAGCAAAGACAGGATCATGAGTTAACGGGTTATAAAGTATGGGGTGGAAAAACAGAAATAGAAAAGCTCTTGCATTTCTAATGGTGCAGATAGACAGTAACTTTCTGAAGTTCTCCTCTTACTGTTCCATTTCTGTTTAATTTTTGTGTTAACTATTAATTCCAAGGGCGTGAAATAATTTACAAAGCTATGCATGTGGTACTAAGGTAAAATCATATAAAACTGAAACCATCTCCAAACTTTGTAATCCTTGGGTAAGTTCACTTCTACAGCTTTTCTAAACTTGACCTGTGGTATTAACAGATTCCATGGAGGACTATAGTAAAAGAGTATTTTTCCATGTCTTTCTCCAAGCATTAACTGAATTAAAAATACTTACAAGCATTAAGAATATTACTACTGCTGGTAAGTACTTGCTGTAAGCTTCTAATCAATTAAAGAATTATAATTGTTCATTGCTTTTCAGAGCTTCCTTTCTTCAAGAAAATTTGGTGGAGGTTTGCGTGACACCAATCTTACATGCCTTGTCTTGGTTTCACTACTCTGAGCTGTCAGTCCCAGCACTTCCAACAGACAACTGGGCATCCTATCTCCTGCCTCAACAGCTCTCATTCTGCTGCCTTCAGGTCCACTATGTGCTCTTTCTGAATCCCTTTTCAGGCCTGCTTCCTTGTGGGATAAAGCCTGATGAATTACTAAAAGTCTAGTTTCTGTCATTTGCTGGTCTTCTCCTCCTCCAATCCTGGTTTGATGGGTGTTTAACATTGCTTTGGGATCATTCTGGGCTAAATAGTGGAGACTAAGCCAATTCTGTCTCAAACAGTACCTATGCTCAGTTCTCATCCCACAACAGAAGGAATAAGAGGAAGCTCTTGTAAAGCAAACCAACACACCATGCTGCCAAGGTCAGACCAGCATTGTGCCCAAGCTAGTATCACCTATATGAGACAACATTCTGAGGACACAATAAATCACTACACTCTAAGCATGTGAAAAGTAATTCAGGCTGAGGCATTTACCTCTTAGAAAGCTGAATGGGTTTCTACAGTGACAGTCCCACAAAGAAACAGCATCAATCCTCTGGTACTCTAAAAACTAAAGCTTTAAATTGGACTTCAAAGGGTTTTGTTTCAGAACAGATGAGAACATTTTCTGCAGGTTCTGAGCTATCTTTGGAGAGGCCTTTTTTCTAATTGTACTTCTCAAGAAAATGGTTAGCAAAAGGTGACATCATTTAATTGTATAATGGCTGAAAGTCACTTCATATCATTTAGGAAAGATATTGTTTTAATCTGTCTTTTTTTATTTTTTAATTAAATTTGTCATAGTGATGTATTTGTGTTATTAAATCATCTTGAATTTGCAAGAAGATTTTAAAAACAATATATTCTTAGAATGACTCATTTTCCATCAATCATCTGAATGGGCCTGCCAGGAGAAAACAGGCTGCAGAAGGCCCAGCAGGGACAACATCCTCCCAGGAGAGGGATGCAGACTTACATGGTTTTCTGCAGTGTGCACTGCATTAATCCTCCATTTGGGCTATAGTAAGGGCAAAAGTTAAAGGTAAAAAGCAACTTAAAGTGTCTTGATGCCATCAAAGGGAAGGATATTTTCATTGTCTGATAAAAGTCATTATTTTTATTTTAGAAAAACATAGTGAAGGCTTTGATTGGCACTGACAAGTAGCCTATGCCCAGAAGAAGTGAGCTTGATCTGCTCTAGCTTAAGTTTATAACCTGCACCCAGCTACGGACAAACCCTATGCTCAGAAAAACCAGAGCTGAAAATAGTCCTGTGCTTTGGAACTGAGACAAACAGGATTGAGTTTAGAAGATCCTTACTTTGTTCACTGCTTGACAATGTCCCCACTCTTGGCTTATCTATCTTGCCTCTCCCACTCTTCTCCTGATATTTTTACAGAAGCCAAAACAATGCTCAAGAAGAGCCTAGCTTCATTGCTCTGCTCCAAAATCCACTGAATCTACCTAGTTCTCAGAAGAGTGGGCAGATCCCTTTGCTTTCCAGGGTCTTGGACTCAGACTCTTGCAGCCAGAAACTGAAAAGCAGTCCAAGATGAGTTTTGGAAAGAGCTCAGTAGCCAGTACTGAGTAGTTTGCCCAACAACTCTGAAAAACTGTTCCCCATGGTTAGTCACTTGTCGTCTCAAAAGCGGGGACCATTGCATATTGTTATACCTGTTAACTCCTCCTCCATGGACTGCATGTAAAAAAAACCTGGTCTAGCTACTACTTTGTGAAAAATATTTTTCTTGCCTTGAATTTCCTTGTTCTGCATTCTTTCCATAACTAGAAGAAATTTGTATTTGTCCTCTCACACTTTCACATAGCAAACACTCTACTTCGTACTTACAGATGTGGAGAAAGAGTGACAATCCACCTCTATCTTACAGTGGTGTTCAGCTTCATTTTCACCTTGTTTCACTCCTTTTCTGTGAATGACAACACTGAGATTTTGATTGAAGCTTAACAGATTTTTCAGGCCAAATAATCAGGAAAAAAGCTTCAGCATTTCTTAGATGGCTTTGAAAATACAGTTTTGACATGCCTTTCAGAATGGCTTTACTGCCTCCGGGTATTTTTATAGATAGTAACATGGAGTTACTATTTCACATTAGTACTTTCTTTATAATTTGTAGGTATCTGTGGCCTAAAGTGAAACAATAACTAATGTATTTCTAGCAGAATGAGTGCATTTTCCTTGAAGAGGAAGTATTCAAATGAATGTATGAAGTATTCAAAGGACGAATGGGTTTTGCAGGAGAGAAGAAAACTCAGCTTTGAAAAAATCACCTTGTAAAATAAACCTGTTGTCCATCACAGTCCTCATTTGACCTTGCGTTGTACTCTTGCTGAATTAATACCTCGATTGCAGAATTCTTTGATTCTTTCCCTTATTGAGTCCTTTTCAATACTAGGCAACAGATAACCTTGCAAATGGATACAAAGGGATAGCTGAATCTGATGATTTTTCACAGAGAGATTTTGCAATGGCAGAAACACCTATACCGCCTATGCCAAATACTCCTCTGTTCTTCAAATGATACAGTAATTTTCACTGTTTAACAGCACTTTAAATTATAGGAAAAGTCTCCAGAAGGCACGGTAAATTAACCGAGCCAATGCTGGAATCTAGTCCTAGATTTTTATGTACCCTAGCCTCAGTAAATTTCAAATTCAGAAAGTAACAAGACCAGCATCAGGAAAATGTTTTCTACTCTTTGTGACCTACTATTAGCAATGATGCTACTATTGTACTGTCATGGTTAAAGATACATTCACTTCTGTGCTTCAGGAAGGGAATTTCTATGGTTTTTTTATTGTAAGGAAGAGAAAAAAAAAACCCTTGCCATATTTTCAGCCCACTATCTGTGAATAAAGCTTGAATTGTCTGAGGATTTTCAAGAAAAATCAGTTAATTGCTTTCCAAGGGTTGAGCAATTAAAATCTGTCATCAAGAAATGTTCCTATGCTGAGCTTTCTATTTTACCAAGCCTGAGTTCCTTAAAAACATCCACTGCAAAAAATCATATTGTCTGAGAAGTTAGCTGAAATGTTAGGGTGAAAATGTCTTTGTTCATTAACAAAAAACAAAGTAGGAATTTGCTTTACTTGGCTTATGTCATAGTCTGCCAGCACAGTCACAGTGAGTTAAGAATTTGAAGATTAATTATACCCAAGATGTCCAGTAAAACACTAGCTGATCCTCTGTTATATTTCAGCTGTATGATCGAGGGCAGTGAGTTCAGGAGTGTTCCTCACCCAGCTGGCTCCAGCCAAAGCAAGTTCTGCCTTCAGAAAGCCAAGGAATGATTTGAGATGGATCACTTGGCTCAAGGGTCATATTTCTGAACCAGACAGCTTGTCCCCCTCCCACCTTCTTTCACTTGTCTTCCACCCCAGCCATTTCTCCATCCCCTGCTGCTCCCTTTGGCACAGCTTAGGTATTCTCCTGATGTGGATGCTCATTAATGCTCTATCTGTGAGTCAGTGCCAATCAGTGGAGCTGACTCCTGCCACCTTCAGACTGCTGTGATAATCATTTTGCTTGGTATTCTCACAGCTGGTACTCTTTCCAGCACCTTGGAACACCAGCCATATTAATGGGAACTGCGTTCCTGCAACACAAGGAACTCTTGGCACTCAAATGATAAGTGCATTCAACAGGAGGTTTCAAACAACTAATAGCTTTAAGGATTCAGGACCACTTTGTGTTGTTTCCCATTCCTTTGGCCTGTTCACAGGTCTTTGACTTTTTCCTGATCTCTGCTGCCCCTCACAAGGCTTAGGCATGAAAGATACTTGTTCCTTGTGGAATAAAGGTGGGGTTTGACTCACTGCATGCTGCCTAATTTTTTGAGCGTCTTTCTTTTTCTTCCTCAGGGAAGTCTCCAGTCATCTTTCAGAAAGGCTGTAGGGAACAGATCCAGCTGGTTCTGAACAACACTCCTGGCATGGCTGAGCAGCAGAACAGAGAATCAAGTCAGGAACTCTTGCCTACTGCACAAGATTGATTAATGTGGTTTAACCCTGGTAGGCAGATAAGCACCAAACAGCCGCTTGCTCACTCCCTGCCCAGTGGGATGGGGGAGAGAATTTAGAAAAAAAAGTTCATGATCAAGGCTAGACAATCCTGCATGCAAATAGTTTGGATGTGGAACATGGAGATGGGCCTTGCTCCTATCCAAGAACCGCAGCATCTCCAGACACCAGGCAGCCCAAAATTAATGGTCAGGTTTGAGTCAAAACAGGCTCTTCAGTAACTTGCTCTGGTCAAATAAGAAATCAAATGGTAAGGTCTGGCCTGAACCCATGTCCTTTGAAGCACAGACACTGACAACCTTTTTTAGCACTGAAATCTGTTTTCAAGCAGACCATGAAAAGCTTCTGAGGAGAAAATTCTGCTGAAGGAAACCATTCTGGAGTGCCAGATGTTGAGCCACAGACAGTGTGATCTTCCCAAGATGGGAAGAAGCTCTAACAAGCTTCTGACAAGGGACAAGCCCTCTGTGAGTATTGGATATGGCAGGCCCTCCTTTTGGGACAGCCAGAGTGATGATGACAGTGAATTTCTGTGTTGGCTACAAATTGTCTCTCTTCCTGCTAATGTGGATGCTTGTATTCCTGTGAGACTGGGAGCCTCTTAGGAGAGAAAGATGTTTTGACCCATCAGCAGCTTAACAAGTTAAACCACAAACAGGCAGGCTGCAAGAAGTTTGTGACCAAAAGCTGACTGTATTGCACAGAGACTGAAGGTGACCTCTCTTCACAGGTAAGCGCAGCCACAGAGACTACAGGAAAAAAAGACACTCACATAATCCCTAGGCCAGCACGCTGGGTGGAAATATTATTTATGTGGATGGTAAAATCATAAAACTCTTGGCCATGTCATGCAGATCTAGAAAAAGCCAAGGGTCCCTGTGATGTGGCCTGAAAATCAGGGCATTCCTTCTGATTTATATGAGCTTTGCCAAATTCCTCCTGGCACCATTTTGAAAGCATATCTTCTCATAGTATAGCTGCTAATCAAGGGATGTCTTGGATCTTCCCTCCCCACACTCCCTCCCCTCCTCCCTCCACCCACCATCTTCGTCATAATATGAACAATACACCTAACTATGGAAGAGATGGGCATGCCAGGCTGTCCACAGTGACGAGGTCACTCCAGATTTGGGCAGGAAATCAGAAGCAATTGTGACTGGTGACAGATGCCATAACCACAAACTGGGAGTGAGGGCCCTGGCCTGCATACAGGCAGAGCACAGCTCATTGCAAGATTGCTGCTGTCTGAGATGAAGCACTGAGTATCTTCTCTGATACCAGGGCAAAGCCCTCTGGATATTTTGAAATTGCAGCTGTCAAGTGAATCAGTTTGTTTTGCCATTTTCATGCAAGACAGGAGCTTTCACAAAAAATTTCCCCAATGAAGTCCACTGAAGGATGTCCATATTGATTGTTCTAGATGTGTGCAGGCCTCTCCTGAGTCACAATACCATACAGAAGCAAAATCTGAATGAGAACAAAGGGTTTGTATTCTTCTATGAGGTAAAGACTCTGGGGTCAGACATCCCCTGGTGAGAAACTTGAGATAATTTGGACAGGCCGTCTTGGAAAGCCTGAACAGGAAACTGCATATCCAATATACTACAACCTGTTTATATAACCTGTGCTTGGGGAAGTTTGGGAGATTCAAAAAACTTCATGTCAAATCACTGGAATGATAAATCATTGTTGCACCATGAGGACAGAAAAAGCTACTTTATTTTGAGTGATCCTAATGAATGGAAGAAAGGAAGGGAAGAGAAATGTAAGGAATAGTTGCTGCTGGAAAAAAGGTTGTGAGTGATGCACCAGAATGTTGGGAAGAAAAGAGGAGAAAAGGAAAAAGCATGCAAGATTAGCAGTGCATGAGAGAGCAAGAACAGGATACTGGTAAAGGTAGAAGAAAATCAGGAGGAATTTTCTTGGGAGACAGGAAGGCAAGGGTAGGTGCTACACATGTAACGGAGAGCTCTAGGGTGTGTTCAGAGCTTGCAGAGAGGCTGAGGGTGCACAGCATTGGGGAGAAGAAATTGTAGATGAAAGCAAAACTTCAGGAATAAAAACCAGACAGGGAAAATAATGACATGTACACAGATTACAAGCTGGAGCCCTGAGGCTCATGGAGCATGAAGAGGGACAGCTCAGCCTCTCTGCACCTCTTCAATCTGCCTTTTACTCTTCAGGGCAGGGTTACTCTGTTACTGCAACCACTAACAGGGCTGTAGAGGATGGGTGAGACACCAGAGTTAGGCCAGCTCCGTGTTTTCAACACAGGGGTTGCCACAAATCCCTCTTTTGCTTCAGGTCATATGTTTTTCCCCAGCTGGTTTTCCCCAGTATAGTGATTCACCCCACACAGAATAATGCTGTGGGCAGGATTACAGAGCGTGGACCTTCCCAGCTGACAGCTAGGGAAGTTTCCTTAGCCTTAGTTTAGCACTGGCTACTAACCAGACCAGCTTTTTCAGGCAGCTGAAGTTCTTTCCTTTTCATGCAGAGGTCTCTGGTCCTTCTGCTGCCATAATTTGGTCTCTTTTTGACTTTTAACAAAGATGAACAACATCACAACCAAATCCTGATGCAAGAGTGCATTTTTGCACATGATTTTAATGGTGGTACAGAGTAGGCAGATTAATCACTGCACAGGAAATAAAATTGCAAAAGTAATTTTAAAATGCCAGCTTTTCTAATAATTGGTACTGAGAAAAGTCATGGGAAATCCATTGCTTAGTTCATCTTGTACAGTATATAATTAATCCTTCGACCCTTACAGCATTACATGTACCAGAGACAGATCCAACAGAGGCACTGAAGTGTGAGTCTATACTCAGCAGTGAGATTACTTGCTGACAGCATTTTTTCACATCAATATCACTGTGACTTGTCCTCATCTTTCAGTACAGGGAAGTAGAATTGCAGCAGAAGGCAGATCCCTTCCTTGAGCAAACATTAACTGCTTTGTTCTCTGGAAAAATTAAGGTGGCGTCCTTGATAAATTAAGGAAAACAGACTGTTCTGATGAAATTGCAAATTAAAGAAAACAAAACAATTGGTATAAGGCATCATTGAGTTTATCTGCTCAAAAGGGGAACTTGAGAGGTGCTTGTGCAGATATTGTTTGTTTGTGGTGACCGGTTAGCCCCACCTGTCAAGCTAACTGAAAGCTCTCACTAACACAGAAAAATCACTGAACTTGGTCTGAAATTTGTTTAGGCCCATGTGAACTGAGCTGGGGACTGCAGCTGTGGTTTATTTGGGAGCACAGTCCCACAGCAGAAGTACTAGGAAAACGTTTTGAGTAAAGACAGTCCCCCAGCTCCTTTCCACAGTGCCCGCTGAAGCACAGACCTCGAGGTGTGTAGGAAGGACGTTCAGCACAAACAGCTCCTAGTCAACTTCCCATCAATCTTTCAGGAGCAGGGAACACATCTAGTTGTGTTGCTGCTGACACCCACACTTGCCCCCAGCACTGGGCTGACAGCAGAGTGTGAGCACAGTGCCAGACATTTTGGGTTCTGGAGTCAGTGCTCTGACACGCTTTAGGGCTTTAATAATTTCCATGTCAGTTTGGGAAGTCTGACACCTTCCTGTTTGCAATACTGTTGTTTCTAAGGGTATGTACAGGTGTCAGTCTGTCACCACCCACCAAGGCTGTGACAATAATCTAAATGGTTACTTTTTTTCTTCAAACCCAAGTATTTTCTTCAACTTCAATTTTTGAGTTGGAACTGCTCAGGTATGAGGCTTCTGAAAGCATTCAACAGGTTAAGCTTGCCCTATGTTTCTTAAAATTAATAGACAAAAAGAAACAACCTGCTACATCAAAGTAATGTTAAACAAAAATATTCTGAAAGCACAGCTGAAGGTAAGAAACATCTGTCCCGACCTGTTCCTGCTAGGTTCCCCAGTGACTCACCACCACAGAATTTCAGAGGGAAGAACTCTCTAAGACTTTGGTCTCAGAGGGCCTGTGCCAGGCTTAACAGGGAACCAAATGAATTAATCACATTAGCTCACACAAAAAGACTCCATCAGACATTCATCCTTGTAAATCCCAGCTGCACTGGATAATAAACCATCTCAGGGATGCTGCAATGCTCAATGGGGGCACTGCAGGCCAAGTGGGATGTCTGCTTCCCAATTCAAAGTTATGCCACATCTCCCACTGTTTCAGTTCAGGCTTCCTGCTTGCAGAGGCTTCTGCTTAAAGCAGATCTGTGAGCAAGGAGAGGTGGCTTGGAGAAAAACTCCTTCACTCCTGGGTAGCCTGTGTTCATTTTCCAGTTCCAGAGTGGAAGAAGATGGATTTGTTGTCATGTTGAATGACATCACTCTAGGCATTAATTTTCATGCAGGCAAGAAGAAGCAGTAGGGCATTATCCCGATTCCTGCACAGGATACTCCTGGACCTGAAACATCAAAGGTGTCTTGATAGGCCATCTCCCAGACTCCAGTATATGGGCACATGCTATGTGCAATACCAAGCACAAGAAGCAAGGCCTTGGAGGGTTCTCTCCAGATATGAAAGCACTGTACAACCATATGCACCTTCCTAAGTGAAGCTTGAGCTTGGGGATGAGAGCAGTCACCCTGTGGCAAAGGCATATTGATCTAAATACCTTTCAGGTCACCTTCAACCTGCCTCTAAGAGGTTGGGGCAAGTCAAGGAACTACATGATGAGCTGCAGGTGCCCAGAGATTATTTCCTGAACTCTCCTGTGGCATCTACAGGCATAGTCATCTTTTCAAAAGATGGATATTCTTCTCAGAACTCATTCTGCTGAAATAAACTGGGGCCTGCACTCTCAAAAAATCAGATGCAATACTGTTGAGTACTTGCATTACTGATTTATTTAACACCACAGGTAGTTTGGTTTAGCTCAACAAAGTAAACCCCAGTGCAGGTCCTTTCACTTTGGCAGATTTATCCCAGAAATAACAATATCTTTGGAATGCTTTGAACTCATTGAAAACACTGACTTTAGAATGAAAGAATCTTCTGGATTTTAGAGTATGTAGAAAGAGGCTTATTAGAGGCAGTGAGAATTCTTTCACAATCCTTCTCATTCCCTTCTGAGTTTTCTGACAAGATGAAAGAATATGAAAAGGGAATGTGCTTGTTGCAGTATTTCAGTAACAGCATCAAAAGTGTTCTTGTTCTTTTGGTAAATATTTCAGCTTTATTTTGGTAAACATTTCATGCCATTTGAGGGTTTCCTGTGTCCTCTTTAGTGAGGAAACTTGCCAGTCAGAAGTCTCTTTTTCCCATAAGCTGGAGCAAAATGAAATTCCCCTCTGGGAACTGACAGGGAAAAAAATATTAATTTCATCAAGACATTATTAAAAAACAACCTAGTATTTAATTCTTTACTGTTGAGAAGAAAATACTCTTCTTCTTCCAGCAGCTCCATTAACAGGGAAAGTTAACAGCAGAACTCCATAACACCAAAAACAAAACAGAAATGGACCTCACAACTTCTCATGAGGCATATGATCCAGAGGCCAGAGTCTGCCTTCTCCTATGTGAGAGAAGACATCACTAGTGATATGAGAGAAAGGAAAACAATTTGTCATTTTTTACAAAGCTTTCCAGGTGTTCTGATACACAATACATCAACTGGTACAGTGTTTCACAGCACATTTTACAGAGGGGTCAGCCTGCTCCAAGTTAATTTTCATAACTTTTGTTTCGCTCACTTCCAGAAAATAAGATACTGGTTGCAGAGCTGAAATCAGTTTTTTCCTACTCTTGCAACCAGTGTCAAGCTTAAAATTGGTGATTTATGGCTGTTTAATTGATGCAATGGTTATCCATTATTATTACAATCAGACAGCAAGACTCAACTGCATATCCAATATATCCAACCTCTTTGTATAACCTGGATTGTGCACCGTTCCCTGACTGAAGGTATGTCAACTTTTCACTCTCTTGGACCTCTTTGAGCTGGAAAACAGGCCTCTTTGCTATGTCTTGATGTGATGATACTAAAAAGCTGCCTGGTTGACTTCTCATTTTCACTGTTTCTGCACCTTTGAGAGACATGGGAATCCTGGTGATTTATGCTGTCAGCAGGAGGAGCACGATGTTCAAAAGACACAGTTAGATGAATAACATTTTAACTTAATATTATGCAAGTGAACAAAAAATCAATCTCACTATTTTTTAACTATGCCTGGTCAGGAATTTTTCAATTACATATTTCTTCCACAAGCAAGGGCAGAAAAAATTTCTGAAGTTGTCAAAAGAAAATATTTGCCATAAAAAGAAACCTGTTTTTCATTCAAAACCAATTTTCATTAGGAAATATAACCACTGCTTCTGCAAAACTGAATTCCTAAAATGTCTGAATTTTTCAAATTCTTCCGTCTCAAAAATGCTGATACTTCATCCCATTCTATGGCAAAGATGTGAAGCCATTTTTTTTTCTATGTGTTAGCTGAAACACAGCATTGAGTTAGAGGTGGTTTAATTACCTTCTTGTCAGTATCTTCCTAGGGATATCCCCAAAGTCCCTTTTAATTTTACTTATTTATGGATGTATTTCATTAGTGCTAATAAATGAACAGCTGTAAAATTAATCAATTTTTCATGACTAGGTCAACACATTCCCCAGGAAATGCTGATTCTTGACAGGCTAGCCCTGTCCTCTTCAGAACTTGGTATTTCAAGCCCTTCCTCAGCTCTTTATCCCTCCAACTTCCTTAATCACTGTCCAAAGCTGTCCCCAGAATCCTGCCATTTCACCTTCTTTCCTAGAAAGCATCTGCAGCATCGTGTTCTCTACTCACCGTTCATTAGTATCACTCCCTAACCACATCAGTACTCTGAAGTGCCTTCCTAACGCTAAACGTAAGTAGCCCAGTATAACCTGAACTCTGTGCCAAACTGTACAAAGAAGCAACCTGTTTGTTATGAAAGGTAAAGTATACACAAGGAGGAAGTGATGGACATCTGCATATGTTAGTGTAATGAACTCAGTCAGGGATGTGCAAACCTCCCTTCCCATTGTATTAGTTCAGTTGCAGAAGCAAATAGGGTAGAACTGCAGGACTATTCCAATCCCCTTAATTTTTCTACCCTTTATGGCAAAAGATGGCGGGGATTTTGATGGGTGGGGAGCCTGACAAAGAAATAAACAGCTTTAATGCTTAGTTCTGTTTTGCAACTTTTTGACATTAGTCAAACTTCAAAAATCCTCAAAGCTTAAAAATACTGTTTCAAGTCTTATACCCTTTCCCGTATTTTTTTTTCCTAAACAATGATATTTGTCAATTAAGCACAAATTCCTGAAGATGTTTTTTCTTCCTTGGAAACTGCACTTTTCTTCCAATAGGACTTTTTGTTCACTAGTAATAACATCACCTCATCTCTAGTTTGATGCTAAACACATTCTAGTAGTCCCACAATGACCTAATCTGCAAGGCAGGACTCTCTGTAATTCTGAAATTCACTTCTCAATTTCTTCTCCTCCTGTTGAACCATACTTGGTAAATTTGTCCTTGGGGAACCTGGAATGAAGATTGTCATGGGTATTATGAAGAAACATAATGAAAGGGGAACATTTCCAGAATAACTTCTTTTTTCTTCTCTTATGATATTGTCATCAATAACTGTTTTTCCTTTTGGCACTTTCCCATCCAATTGATTTGGAGTGAATGGGACTGCAGTTCCTCTGCATAAATTCTTGGTGATAACTAAGGGCTTGATGGAAGAAAAGGAGGAGAAACAGAAAAAAAAAAAGAAAGGAGAAGAAAAGGAAAAAACCAAACCCTTCAGGGCGGTAGATTGGAGAAAGAGGAGAGTCCTATTGGTAGCAAGCATGAAAAAAATATTTTCCCTCATCTTCCTTCACTCTGTCATTGGTCTCGCCCCGAACAACTACAGAAAAACTCCAATCACTGCTCAAAAAGTCAGAACCAGAGACTCAGGTTGCCTATTTCTTTGACAGAAGGGACAAAAGAAGGAGCCTATCCACTGAACAAGAAAGTCAGAAGTTACAGGCTGTAATTCTTCATCGTACCCTCCAGATTAAAACCAGATAGTATGGAACTTGTTGAAAGCAGATGCACCAGCTATCAGGGGTGAGATGCTGGAGGAAATAGAGGGATTTCCCAGGGCTGCAGCCTGCCTGTTCCAATGGAGACGAACTGCTGGGAGAAGAGATGTGAAGCTTTACACAGAAACCTGGGGCAAGGCTGAATAGCTTCCCGTCTTGCCTCTAGCTCAACATTCCTGTGCGCATAATCCTGATCCCATTAAACAAGTAGGAGTTGGCTTCATGTTCAAAACAATGCTGTCAAATGGGGACAGGGCTCTTCTAATTCATACTTGAGTATTTTTAACAAGAAAACTTGCTGTATATGCACAACAAATTGCAATGACAACAAAAGACATCCCATGCATAATATTACTTCACAGCAAGGAGCATTGTAGGAGAACGTAAAATTTAGTGATCTCTGTAGTAATGTAGATCAGTTACACTTAGTTCTGAACTAACTCCTGACTGTTACTGGAGTGTCAGTTATGACTAGTTTCTCATCTTGTCTACAAAGAAATTAATTCTTCAAAGAAGTATTTTCTTACAATGAAAACAAGTAATATATCCAAGCATGCTTAAACCCACTAAAACATAGCACAACAGGCAGCTAAGTACATACACGTCTGCTGGCTAGTGCCTGCTCAACACAGATGTCTGATGCCCATAATCTCAATAAAAATCCACAAGGGAGCCATCTGGACTAATCCCCATACTTACCCTCAAGAAATGAAAGGGTCAGTTTACCAGTTCTGCAGATGAGTAGACATGACCCTGCTGAATATGACCACGACTGTCTCTGTATTCTTATTCACATGAACAGAAATTGACCTGATTGAAGAAGCCTTCTCACATGCAATCATTCCTGCTAAACACCACAGTATGTGCTGAGCAAGGCCATTAGGTCAGCATTCCCAAATAGGGAAGCACATGGCACAGGAAGCTCTGCCAGTCACCTGCACTAAGAAAAAACTAGTTTTCTAGTGTTTGATGGACCTGTAGCATCTGCAGACCTGAATGACAACTGGGAAATGCAATTAGCACTGTAGCAGTCAAGTAGTATCACTCACACCTCTGCCCCCTGGGTACCAAGCCAATGGAAATTTATTCCACATCCAGTGTTGCATTAAAAGTTACTGTTGCATGCGAGCCTGAGGAATGGCTGGGGGGGGGAATCCTCCTGTTGAGTCATGAGGTTCAGACAGGACCCCCTTGCTTTCTAAACTCCTTCTCAGAGGAGTCTAGGTGCAGCTAAGTCCAGTCTTAGTCTCAGACTTGGTCAACGGTTTATTTTCTAAGGACTGTATACGTAGCCACCCATCAGAGTCAACGTTTGCCTGTCAGAGCCCTCTCAGGGCTTTCACTGAAACAGCTTTGCAAAGTCGATTAAGGCGACAGCGCTAATTTGACAACGTTATAAGTCCGGTCATGTTCAGAGTACTGAACTTCACGATTACGGATTCTCAAATAACGCGATGCACTCGCCAGTCTAGTCGTGTTGCATGAACTATCACAGCAATACTTAAAGAGTCTGGTTGTGTTCAATGAGAACTACCACAGCTAGATTAATGAAGAGTGCAGTTTATTAGAGCAACAGACACACAGGTTCTTTGGATTACCGGTGATAAATTCACTGTCTGCAAAGCACGTGCAAATACCAAGAGTATGAGTAACACTGCCGGCTACAAATGCGTTAAAAGACAATAAAGCAACTCTATAGAGGTTTCTAAGTTTCCTGGGGAGGCACTTGGTATAACCAAGTGTTCGAATCTTACCCAAAGGCGTCCTGATGGGGAGGAAGAGAGGCTCAGCCCATCGACTGATCCCAGAGGTCAGTGGTACATGATGGTGTCTTCCCTAACATTGTCTCTCTCTTAAGCCATTTTATACTAACTTTCACCTTTCAGGTGGAGCTTGAGTGACTCTAGTCATACATACCTTTGTTTAGGATTGGTGTAAAGTTTTCTCGCTTCACTTTTAAAGGTATAAGCTAGGAAAATTCAAAGCGCAAGGTCAGTGAGGGGTGGTCGCACCTTGGAGGCAGGTAGCTTTTGAGATGGAGGTGTGTTTTGGTATTATAATGATGTTATAATGAGCAAAGTTCACTGAAAGGACAGTGTTTTGTCAAAAACATGACAGACTGTTGGCCCAGGGTAGCAAATATGCAGCTTATAGGTTCTGTGGTACCTTCAAGTTCCCATATTATTACAGAGCCTGACTGTGGTATCTCCACACTGCTCCACCCTCCGAGCAGTTCCTCTCAGAGCCATCACACCAAGTTCCCCTGGTGTTGCCAACATCTAAGGTTGCAGGCCTAGGGAACTTCCGTGGAATGGATTCCTTGCATGTCAGCCTCACTCCACCCAGGAAGCTTCTCCAATGCTGTGCCTTACCTAAAAGTGTGAATATAAGTTTAACTTCTAAGTCACCTCCAGCAATTATTCTACATCCAGTAAGATGTGTAATGAGTAATCATGCGGTAAGGAACCCCTGCTGAACAGTAGGCATCTTACTGTTTCTCCAGCTCAACCTTGCAATTAATGCCAGTACTTTCATACAAGGCTTGCAAGCCACCTCTGCTTTCACCGTGTGGGTGTTTACTTTTTAACACTGGGCCACCAACAAGATTGGTCTTTCCTTTGCTTAAATTCATCCCACAAACTGCAGATATTACTTCTCCATCAAGGTCACAGTCCTGAACTGCTTCCAGTTACTCTGCTTAACAACTTATGCTTGACTGCTCCACAGTCTGCAATATGTATTAACCTCAAACATCATCATTCAGAGAGACACATAAAATGCTTATGCCATCAAGCCATTTAAGATATTCAGCTGTCTTCAGAGAGCAACAACATGTGATTATTCCTAGTGAACTGGCTGGACTTGAGTTTGTAGCCTAGAAACAAGATGCGGGAAGAGGAACAACATCAGAAATATAAGTGTCCTGTCCAAATTCCCCAAGTTGTCTTATTTTCCCATCTACTCCCTGATTATACTAGCTCACGTCCTAATTAAGGGGAAGTAAGTAATACAGCAGCACAAAGCAAATGCAAAATGGTAAGGGTACGCTCTAGTCTCACCTCTCAGAGATCTGTCTTACTAGTCTACAGGACACTCTGTTATGACCTTACGAACCATACTTAGTATTTATCCCACCAGTTCCTCACAGTTTGGCATTATATGGCATCAAATCTGAATTTTTATTGGTATCCCATCTTCAGGAGTACTGTAGTTTTCATAGAATTTCCTTTCCACAGATGGAAATCCTCACAGCTGTGGAGAAAAGTGCAAACGTATACTCCAAATGTTACCCTGGAGGCTCAAAAGCTACAATATCAGGATATAAAAAGGGAAGAATAGGTGTGAGACACCTGAAAAAGCAAAGAGAAAACATTCTTCAAGTACAACAGAACTGTTCAAAGCAAGTCTGTTACTTCATGGAAAAAGAGAGCAAACTAGGTGATACAAATGTTCTACTTTTTTTTTCTCTCTGTAATCTTCACAAAACTGTGACCAGACAATGTTACAAGGCAAGAAAAACACTGGCTAGGGTAAGGAAAAGAACAAGATAAAAATACTGGGAAAGTTGGCCAAGTCTGAAGAAACTCATCCTTGAGTGCTGAAGGAAACAGCCAAAGATTAAGATTAACAACCTTAAAGATTACTGTTTCTGCGAATCAGTAGAGGAAAGGTGAAGCCCCATGAAAGTGCAGGGCAAACATACACCCACTTTTGTAAAAGGGAAAAAGAGACCCTAGAGACCTCTGAGGTAATCACTCTAACTTCAGCCCTAGGGACCACAGAATTTGGGACTAAACGAATCTCCCTGTGGAGGAAAAGAAGACAAGGACACGTAGCAGGCATTTGTCAAGGATGGGGTTGCTGGCCTCGCTTATAAGGGTACTCACTGGGTGCAATATGTATCATTTCAGTAAACCTGCACATAACTTCCTTGTTAACAAACAATGAACCTGTGGCTCCAATGAGCTATCTGGGGAACAGACAGCTGGCTGGGGAGATGGTCTGTTTTTTAGAAGACAGTCAAAATAGTTATTGAAGATTGACTGTCGTATGTGGAGAGAGATGCAAATTGATTCCCATGGGGTTCCTATGTCCTGTGCCTTGTTATTCAATTGTTTCATTAATGACTAGGCAGATGGAGAGTAAAATGCACTTACAGCATTTGCAGATGACACAGAACTGAAAGGGAGACTCAGGAGAGCTGGATCAGAATTCAAAATTATCTTTACAAATGATGTAATGAAAGATGGCCTGAAGTCAACAACATGAGACAAGTGATACATTTTGAGGGGAAAAAACAAATGTGTTATCACAAAAAAAGTATCCAGATGGCTAGTACAGTGTTAGGGGTTTTGAGGGTGAAACTAGCTCACAAACAGCAGCAGGATGCTACTGCATCTCTCTTGGGATGTGTTAATAGGAATATTGAATATACACTCTGGGGGAGGGGACAAGGTTTCAGCTGCAGTACTGTGTCCAGCATGGAGCACTATACTTTGAGAAAAATGAACTATTCTCTGGATTATTTCCTGTCTGCAAATAGGATTTAAGAGAAGTTAGAAGACATTGTGGCCCCCCACTTGCCTCCAGCTGATGTCATGTAGCAATACAGTGGCAGAAGACTTTGCAAGATACAAGACTTCTGCTTCCCTAGATTGTACTCTTTGGACATATTTTTTAATATTGATCATTTTAGTCTTGCAGCTAGCATAAAGATTACTTTCAGTTCCAAGTTTCAGAAAACAAGAAATTTTTTCCAGACCCTGGAACATGTAGGCCTACCTTCTGTATTCCTCCCTCCCTCCCTCCCTCCCTCAGAGTATTGCCTTGTCCTATGAAGACCACTGCAAAACACTACTGCTTGCTTGCCACTTGACCAGCAATATGCATTTTCTGTCCACCTACAAATATGTCTTTTGCATCAAACAATCTCAAGTGGCTAAGCCCTTCTTCCCTCCACATGGATGCACAAACATCTCTTGAGCAAAGACTACTGTTGTGCTTTTTATTACTTCCTTTTAAAAAACAATCCCACTGCTCCACTTTCTTTCATTTCATTTCTAGTACAGGATTGCCTTCTTTGTAAATGCAAGAATTTCAATGGCAGCCCAAAGCCACGCCACCTGTTGGTCAGGGACACTGCCTTCCTTTGTCCTTGCTAGACAAAGAGAGTTGTAATTTCTTTCTGGGATTATTGTTTTCCCCTTAATAGCACATCATAATTTTGTTTTGTTGTTGTTTCCCAGGAGCTGAGCATGCTCACAGACCCAGGTTTCCCTAGGAAAGAAGAACTGGATTCTCAGAAAGTGTCTACCTTTTTTTTTTTTTTTTATTCTTCCTCCACCCCATGCCCAATCACAGAAAGCAAAAATCTTATATTCCCACCAAGAAATGTGTTTGAGTTTTTTGAACAACTTTGGAAGTTTTGCCAGAGAGTTCAGAGTAAGACAGCTTTTGTTGCCCAGATCAGCTGCACTTTGGATAGAGTTCAATATTTGTGCACCTGTTTTCTACTGTGTTGTATTTTCAGAAATCTAATTAATCTGAAACAACACCATGCAGAAGATATGCAGCTACAGTTAATGCTAGAGACACACTCAAGTACCAAATGTAACCACTGAACTATAGTCTTCTCCCATGCTGAGAATGAGCATGGGAAAAGGCTCCAAGCAGCTAAGTCTCAGTTCAGGTTTTCAGAACTGTAGGAATTGCTGGTAATGGAGCACCTTCCTACTCAGCAGTTATTAGATCAAGACTGCAAATTTTCACATGTCCCTTCCTTCTTTCTCTTTCATTAACACAGAAGACTTTAGTTCTAGGGATTTTTCTGTCTGAGACAAACTTTGTCCCATCTATTTATAACCATACATTCTGCTTGCATATTGGCAAGTAGTACCAAGATGAGTTGGCAAAAAGTCCAGTAATGGCTGGTATTCAGATGCATGTGTATTATAATTTCTTGCTATCATGATTTCTAGCTAGGTCTTCATAAGGCTTGTAATAAAACACTTTGTGTATTAGGCTTAATTTGTTCTTATGTGATGTATGCTGCAGAAAACCATGGCCTAGGTATGGGTATTATAGCATCCTGCATACCAGATACATCTCTAACTGAAATATAACATTTGGATAAAGGCAGTAAAATAGAACATTTGGTGCAAAGAAAGGAAAAAAGCCACAGTGGCAATTTTTACCTACTCCCAGGAGTTTCAGGACTTGCCATCAATAATATTGCCTCTTCTTCAAGAAGCTTGATTGGCCACCCATCCTTGGGCTACTAAGGGGTAGGAGAAAAATGGAACTGGCATAAGTGCTTATCATTAAACTTAACCTGGTCCCTGGTGCTGCACTGAGCCAATTGTGCCTACTGATTCCTGCTCCAACTTGTTTGGGGTAGTTCTGCACAGTGGAGCCATACCATCACAAGAAGGGTGGCAGGTGCTAGATACAGTCTCATTCATACCCACCAACATGGAAGAGAGATGTGCCTCTCAACTCCCAGGACAAGTAACTATTTAACTCAACTCCCAGGACAAGTCCACAACTAGAGGTAACTATTTTAGCCAATGATCTTCAGCATCCTGTTGGCAACAGTCACCGTTGCAAACACTGTTGTGCACTGGAATGATGTTCCCATGTTCTTTTAATTCATTTGTATTTCCAGCTGCCATGGAATTATGATACATTCTGGTATCTGTCTTCTTAATAATCTTTCATAACTCTGGGAGGTCTTCAGAAACTGTGTGGTCCTTGTGAAGATAATTATAGAAGCCAGTCATCCCTTTCAAACAACTTGGAACCACAGGTTATTCCTGTCTCATTTGCCTGAAGTGGGTCAAATATGTTTCAGAGATGGACCTGAAGATCCTGGGTCATGTTTTTTTTTTTTTTTTCTCTTTGCAGATGCAGAGAACATCTGGAAGCAATTATTCCATTGACTTAGCAATTACCAGTAGGGAATGGGGATATAAGCTGTATTATTCTGTGACAACACCATGGCAAAGTGCAGAGGCAGTCATTTTAGATGAAAGTCAGTGTTCAACCTACTCCATGAATCAGAGAGAGATACTGATGCTCTTTGCACAGTAGCTGGCCATAGATCTCCTAAGGTGAAGATTCTATTGGTTCAAACGCAGCTGTCTGAAAGTCAGATGTCTGCTCCAAATTACTCACTTAAGCTCCCTTTGTAGAGAGACAGAATCTCAAAACAGGAGTCTGAGAGAGGTGGATCAAATCACCTCTGAATACCTGTGGGCAAGCACATGTACCTAGGAGATTCACATCACTGGTAGTAACTTGGAACCAAGCTCTTTCAGGGACACTGAGGCTGCAAGGAAGTCTTTAAACATCTCACTGAAGGGCTTGTTGGACCACAGTGGTGATCATCTTCTGCAAAGAACAGAGGAACCTGCTCTCTAGTGGTGGGAGAAGAACCCGTCAGTCACCAGACAATGGTGAATACCTTTAATGGGAGGATGGAAATGGTCTGCCTGCTAACATTCTTTCCAGGTTCTTCATTGCCCTGTGACTTGAGGAATTCATATTAATAATTGCAAGCCAAGCCACTGCAGCTGGACCTTGGACTGCAGTAGCCTCTTTCCATATCAAACAGGCCACTTCTATGAGGACTGTTAGCAAGCTGTGTTGTCACCTATGAGGCTGTACACAGCTATCCCCTTCCAGACCCAGGTCTGCCAGTGAAGGAGGTACCATGCACAGGAACTCGGTTTTGCCTCTCCCACAGAACCATGGTATCATGACTGATATGGGTTACAAAGGATTCAGGCAAGCAGCTCCCCTGAGAATTGTGGGAAAAGGAAGAAGCGAGACGACTGCTGCTTGTAAGTCAACCCTCCCTACACAGTCACTCTAGCACCTGGTTTTCTAGGAACACCCATGCCTGATGAGAACCATGCTGGAGGGATGAAAAGGAAGTGAGCATTTTCCTTCAGATCAGCTTTCTGTGAGACATTACATTTGCAAATCTTTGTTAGGAATTAACTTCCTGAGATACATCTAGCACTAAAGAGAATAAAATGGCATTGGGATTGTAGACATAATTCTTCGCTGTTACTTCCATTTGGAACTGTTCAGCCCTAGACACAGTAGGCTCTTTTGCTATTTTCAGTCTTTTTTTCTGCCCAGACATGAATTTCTATAGTTCTCTTTTCATGCCTCCTCATCCCCAGACATTCTTTCTGATATCGAAAAGCCATTCTTTCTATCTCTTTTGTTTTACCACATCATATTAATTCTCTGGGTTGCCTTTACAGTGACCAGAAAAGATTTTCATTTCCAAATGTAAATGTCTACAGTAAGGTTTCTAAAACAGTGGTATTGTTTGAATATCTGTAATTCCCAGTGTGATTGAGGAAGCCAAAAAGCCTTCATTAAAAAAAAAAAAAAAAAAGGGAGTTAGAGACTATTTACTGACAGGTATTGACCTGGTTCTAACAGCTAAAAAGAGGATTTCGATGCCATCTGTTAAAGGAAAGGAAAAATGTTTAATTGCTGATTGGTTGTATGTAATATTTAAAAATAATAGAGAAAAGACAAATTCCTGCAGCATGAGTTGTATTAAAAGGATAATTATAAACCAAATACCAGGTCAAACAAAAGAAAAAATACGTTTGTGTCTCAGGACACTGCCAATTGAACCTATCTGTATAGGAGTTAAATATTGCTGATTTTCTTGAGCAACACACACGGCTGAATGCTTTCCATACTGCACTCACAAGTGTGGATGCACCAAACACCTATATGGAGAAGAGGAAGACATTACTGCCTCAGTATTGGGAAGGGCAACCACTGATTAAATCAGTACTAAGCCAGGTCACAGCTTAAAGGACACTTTTGGTCCTTCTCAACAGGAAAGACTCAGTGTCAGTGAAATACCTCCTTGTGGTAAGAAGGACAGGAAGACAAAACATGCATAAGCACATGACAGTAGGAATTACATGAGCAGTGTGCTTAAAGTTGCAGTAATTTCACCTGTTTTCCCCGTTGCATGACATGACGCCCTTGTCGCAGGATGCAATGTGAGAACCACCCACTGATCTCTGATCCAGGCATGGAAGACTAATGCTCCTGCATAGACTGGCTCCCCATACCACTTCAGACTGTCCATTTGCTGACCCACCCCTTCCTGAAATCCAGTTTAATACCACCTAAAGACCTGCCCCAGCCCACACAGCCAAGAAAGTACCTAGCACTGCTCACCATGACACCCCAGATCCTTTGCTCAGTGCAATTTTCTAGCTTTCTCCTCCCTTGAGAAGTGATCATTGACTGGAGTGTCCCCAACAGCTTTACTCCCACTTCTCAGACCGTGGGAGGATTGTGCTTTACCTAGCTCATGTTGCAACACTTTCTTCCCTCTATGGACGGTTCCAGCTCTGGCTGGACAACTACTTCACTACAAGTAAGAAAGGAAATACTTCGTCCCTCAGCCCCTCTAGACTCAGGATAAGTGCATGAAACCAGCTCAGTGCTCTCCATCAATATCACTGTGCTGCAATGCCCCAAGAATGGCTCTCTAACTCACTGGCTACTGCAAATATGTGAAAAACTGAGAGGAAAAGCACACTGCATAGGGTAGACATGGGAAGGCAACTTCATATGAGTAATGAATGCTTTGTGAATCTACACGTGCCAACAGAAAGATACCACTGCATATGAGAAATGGATACAGGACAGAAGGTACCTAGCACTAGGCAAAACATAAGGAATGAACAGAGAATGTGATTAGAAAAAAAGGACAAAAAGCAAATCAATTTTAACAAATATTTTTGTCAAAAGTAAATAACTTTTTTTAAAAATATATCAAACTATCTCTGTTGTTATTTTCTAAGTTATCCTTTGCTTTCGGTCAATAATAATGTTCTTCTGGGTGGTTTTTGTGCAAGTAAAAAACACCCTTCATTTACAAATGGCATTTTTGACCTATCTTTGATTAATAGGAGAAATAGTACTTTAGAGAAAAGCTTACATAATTCACATTTTTTATGTAACATCAAAAACCTGTACAAAACAGGCTGAAGTTAAATGGATCTGGGTCCCCATTTAGAAAATAAAATACCTGTTCAATTAGACTCACTCTGGATTTTTTCTCCATATTTTTGAAGCAGCCACAGAATCATAAATCTGTTATTTTTCCCCAGGTCAGCTGGCTAACCTTTAGAGAAAAATGCTAAAAAGTATCCCAAAGCAGTAAAAAATAGGTTCATCTCATCACGGAAAGATTGAGCAGTAAACGCCAATTGAAGAAAAGATTGTAATTTACATAAAAGAAATCCCTAAGGACACTCTAAGTGCTCACAAATATAGGGCACAATGACACCAAGTCCTGTTATTTTCATTAGTCCATTAAAATGAAAGACGGAACAATTGGAATGTCTAGAAAAAGAACAAGTCTTAAAAACAAACTAAATGTCATTAAAAAGGCAGAAATCTAACATGAAGGGATGTTTTGGGTAAGCTGACAGAAGCTCTTCTGGAAATACCAGCACCAGAGAGATTCCACACAAGGCTTCAAGTAGGCATGATTTGGGAATCTAAATACAATTCTCTGTATCATCAGTTGCATTTTAATAAAATCAGTTCAAAAGCTGATTGAATTGGTCTAGTGCCAGTCAACTACTGGCAATCCTAATGATGTCCACATCACATGGCACAATAATAGTGCTCTGTAGGTCAGTGGCTGGAGGCAAAAAAGCAGATGGATTTGGAAGGTCTGAAACATGATTTGGACAAAAAACACAGGAAGAAAAACACTGCTACATGTAAATGAGAGGGACAGAGAGAGAACAAGAATGGGGACCACCTGAAAAGTGTCAGGTGTGTAGAGGACCTGTTATGTGGTGTGCTGTACAAAGATTCCCACCTACCTATCACTGCTCTTTCTGTACTGAAAGCCCTATGGAAAATGTAAAAAATTTCTTCAGTGAAGTATTTCACAAATTTCATTAATATTTTGATCTGGGGCTTTAAGCATCAGTGGCACTTTTCTTTTTCAGGAATTTTGTTGCTGCTTTCTTCAGTTTTCATTCTGCTACTCAGAAGAGAAGAGAAATGAAAAAAATAAAGGAAAAGCTCAGAGAAAAAAATATTTGGGGAAGGAAGAAGCCATTTTTTGATTGGTGAAATGCTGTCCAGATCCATTCTGAAGGTCTGCACTGTTTTGGGATAAACAGAGAGAGACAAAGGAGAACGCAGAGACCAAGAGACAACATTTTTATTGCACTGGTCATTGTAGCTATGTCTGAAGAATACAAATCAGGATAAAAGGATCATTCAAAATATAGATGCCGTCTGCTGAAGAAAAGTCTCTGCTTACATTTATTTTTGGAGTCTGTATTTTCCACAAGCTATCTATTAAACTGTGAGGGCTGGAAAGAAGCAGTTTGACTCTACTCAGGGAGGGAACACCTAGTCCCTGAATGTTTAGGAACTGACCTCTGCCTTAAGGCTTTTGGTTGATTCAAAGTGTTTGGATACACAGCTCCTGTGATTTCCCAAACTAAAGCCTTGTCATTTGAGTCCTCATTACATTCTGTGGGTCCACATGGCAATTGTGCACAACGAATGACCACCCTTGCTTGCAGGAGAAGCCAGGTTTTATACTTGCACCTCTCTATACAGGGATGGGATTGGTGGAGGGGTCACATGAGGCACTCTAAGTATTGCCCCAAATACCTTGAAGAAATGCAGTGTAAGGGAGCCAGGTGCTATGTTCAGATCTTCATTCCACCTGGGTATCCCTGTCACTCTAGTTCCATAGTAGCCAGTAGTCCAGGGCACAGGGAGCCCAGTGGTGTTCTCTTCAATCCTGCGGGTCAGGGGAGAGGGTGACAGGAGGAGGGCACTGATAATGCAGGTCAATAACTGGCTGCAGAGCTGGTGTTGGTGACTGGGTTTTGATTCTACAACCATGGGACACTGTCCACAGGTCAGCATCTGCTTGGGGGATGGGATCCACCTCCCTAAGTGGGGCAAAGGTATCTTTGTCAGGAGGATGGCTGACTAGGCAAGGAGGGCTTTAAACTAGGAATGACAGGGCAGGGAGAGAGTAATCAGCAGCTCTGTGAAGGAGTGGTGGACACGGTTGACAAGGAAAAGGCATGAGGTAATATGACAGGAAAGGATCACAAAATCAACAAAATGGGGCTTAAGCAAGGTCACCTCCAGCATTTCCCTGTAACCAAGGTAGTGCTTACATGGCACTGTTATGGGGAAATCTCCCAGACACTTCTAGGAAGTCAGCATGGATTCACTAAGGGGAAGTCATGCTTGACCAACTTGATAAGCTTCTATGATGAAAGACTTGCTTGGTAGATGAGGGAGAGCAGTGGATATTGTCTACCCTGACTTTTGACCTCAAGGCTTTTGACACTGTCTCCCAGGAGATCCTCATAGAGAAGCTGATGAAGCATAGGCTGGATGAGCAAACAATGAGGCACACTGAAAACTGGCTAAATGGCCAGACCTAGAGGGTGGTGATCAGTGGAACAAGGTCTGTTGGAGGCTAGCCACTAGCAGTTTACCCCAGATGTCAATATGGGGTCCAATCCTATTTAAAATTCGTTAATGATTGGGATGATGGGACAGAGTATACCTTCAGCAAGCTTGCTGATGACACAAAACCGTGAGGAGTGACTGATACATCAGAGGGTTCTGCTGGCATCAAGAGGACATCAACAGGACGGAGAAATGGGTTGACAGGAACCTCATGCAGTTCAAAAAGGAGAAGTGCAAAGTCCTGCAGCAAGGGGAGGAACAACCCTATGTATCTGTAAATGCTGGAGACTGCCCAGCTGGAAAGCAACTTGGCAGAAAAAGACCTGGGGGTCCTGGTGGACACAAAGTTGAACATGACCCAGCAATGCATCCTTGCCACAAAGAAGGCTAACGGTGTCCTGGGTTGCATTAGGGGGAGTGTTGCCAGCAGGTTGAGGAAGGGGGTCCTACCCCTCTCCTCAGCACTGGTGAAGCCACACCTGGAGTGCTGGGTCCAGTTCTGAGCTCCCCAGTACAAGGGAGATATGGATATACTGTCACCAAAATCAGAAATCAAACTCCTTAACACCAATGTAGTATTAAGAAGCAGGCATTCTTTATTACAGCGCCAGATGCATGGGGGATCGTTCCACCTAGCGTGCATACCACAGGTTACCTCAGCAAAGCTTATATTGTCCAATTACATACATATGCATCAAATTTCCCAGAATGATCATGCATACTCATTCTATTTCCCAGAACTAATTATCATATTTGCATGGTCATTACGCATGCGTCCTTGAACTCCGAGGGGCTTCCATGGGGGTCTCTGGTGGTCCTTGGTGGTTGTACAGGTGTGTCCTTTAGTTGACCCCTTCTTATGGGCATGCGCAATATCACCTTGCTTATGTAACTTGCTTCCCTTCTTCATGGTGCATGGTCCCTGACAATGATTTGGCACCGTTATTCCTATTCTAACACAAACCAATTATTCTAACTACCCTCGACTCGTTGTCAGGATGGGCTGGGGCTGTACCGGGAACATAGCAGCATGACCATACTACTCCTTGTCCAATTGTCTTTGGGCATAGCAGCATATCCATAGCCATAGGTGTACAAACACAATATTAAAGTATTGTCTACCCTGCTCCTATCTCTATGTTGCTTAGTTACAAAAGAACGAACTAATCATTTTGGTTACATCTGGTTACAAAAGGATGATTATTTTTCCTGTGCTTAATATTTTACTGCATGAGAATGAAAGGGTTAAATCCCTGACAGTCCCTGACTAAGACATAGACTTGCATATTTTTAGTTTCACTCGCATCCTTGTTCTCTTTTGTTCTCTTCCCCTGCAAAGATAGTTTTGGTTACCTGCTGAGCAGAGTTGATGGTGGGACATTTCCTGTAACTTCTTACCTGATAGGACTAAACAGGCCTTGAGCAAGCTCGTTAGGCTTCCTAATTAAATTACTGATAACAGGAACTCAGGACGATTGTGCCAAAGATAAGCACCAAAGAACTAGCTTAAATCGACGCCCTTGTAACATTCCAAGGCCGAAGGACTGATGAGCTAATTCAATGACTATATATGGACAAAGGAAGCCCAAAGTTCAACTAGCGGACAACGTCAGGAAGACTATGGAAGACCACCGGGAGGGTGAAAAAACCCTAACCCTAATTGTACTGCGCATGCTTGGACTATGTAAAAGAATTCCAGGAACTCATCACCATAAAACTGCCCTTTTCAGGAAATCTGATGAATATGTATGATTTTTCTGTATATGAACTGATGTGTTGTGCTAACCTGGCAGAGCACTTGTGGTGGAGCGATCCCCAGTGCTGCCCAGCGCTGCAATGAAGAATACCTGCTTAATAGTCATCCCGACTATGGAGTCCTGATTTCGGCTTTTCACGGCAACAAGAAGCATAATGATATTTAACAATTAAGCATTTTTCATTTAATTCAGCTCAATTTATTAAGGTCCTCAGTTAGAATCCCAATTCCTCCTTCAGCAATCAATTGTCCAGGTGTGACAATACACAGCTAATTTTCCTCTCTTTGATTGCTAATTTTCTGCATAGTCTTTATCTGCATATTTTCAGTTGGGTTACATGGAAAAGTCTTGAGTTTTCTGATAGCTGTGAGATTTTGTCTGTGACAAAAATGCATGCAATTTGTGTGCGAACTACTGTGTTTTGATGTGCAGTTCAGGGATGTGCGTTTCAAAGACAACCCCCCAAATTGCCCTCCTTTGCAAGGCTTCTATTGATATTTTGCTGGCAGTCACTACTTATTTTCAGTAAAATACCTCCTCAAATTGAGGAATGACTTTATGGAAAATGAAAAATTTAACTCATTGCTCATTCCAAGGTGTTGTTCAATTCAATCTTTTTCAGGTCACATCATATGTTATACTGAAAATCTTTTTACAAGTTCCTGTCTGATCTCTTCTGTTTTCTTGACACATTGTTTTAAACAATTCTGAGGAGAAACTACTGAATATTTCTTCATAAAGTGAAACCACAGAAAGACATGTTGTAACAAATGAGGGCTCATCTGCCCAGTTTTGGTGCAAATGTTTTACTGGGTTACTTGGCAAAATTCTCTGCTCTTTTTATACAATTGTATTACTTTCTACAACTGTATTACTTATTAACTTAAATCAGCCACTTAGCAAGCTTTATGAATTTCTGTGGCATGCCAAGAGTCAGAGCTTCCAAAATAGAAAAAAAAAAGTAATTAATTCCTTAGTTTGTGTCTCTGTATAGTGCAGTTATTGCTTTTCCAAGTGTCTATAAAGGAAATAAAGAACAAGAGAAGGCTAGCAAATGGACTTTTCACCCTCTGGAAAAATACTAAGTTTTCAAATGTCGATTTATTCCATCCTGAATTGGAATGAAAACATAGATAAGCAACATTTGCTGTGGGATTGAATTTGTTGAATAATTTCATTTGTAGAAAAACCTGTATAGGTTTTTTTTTAAAAAAAAGTCATTCCTTTACTATTTCTGTCGATACAGCTCAAGCTAGATGGGAAATCAGGTAGTTGGGAAGACTGGAAATCTGGGAGCTGGGCAAGCTAAGCAGCAATTTAACCTACCTGGCAGGCCAGATGTATAACTGGAATACCTACTTTTGAATTTTTCCATTCATCTGACAACTCTATTGGAGACAACTGCTACACAGCTCTGAAAGAATATATGAAGAGTGAGAATGTTTCTTCCTTGAAGCATGGTTTTCTGACAAGGGGCTCCACAAAATGGGGATAACAGGAAAGGGAAGAGAACAAACAGTTACAGACAGAAATCCTGATCCACTGGTGTTAACAAAGACAATGACCTGAAAGAAACCTGCTCAGTTGCACTAATGGATAAGGAAAGAAGTGGAGCTGAGAATGTTTATACCAGCAAGGCGTCTTATTGAGGACTTTTAATTGCGATGATAAGGAAAAAGGAGACAATAAGCAAACATACTGGGGCATAGATCTGAAAAAGAACCCAAACAATAAGACATTGACAAAGAAAGAAACCTTGCCAGTTTCACTAATTGATGGCTATCTATCAGTTGCCGGCGCCACGCCTAGGATTAGAATCTCGGTCTTTGCAACTGATAAGCTTGTGAAACAGCGGGGAGACGCCAGACATCCGACGGGGTAGGGTGTGCGGGAATCAGTAGAGTTGTACAGACAGAAAAGGGACATGGGGGGGAAGGGGCAGGGAGGAACAAAGAGCGGGGTAGACAGAAAAGGTTATAAACTAGTCACCTGTGGATATACAGAGTGTGAGAATGTTTATTTTCTCAGCTGTGACAATATGAAAAGGGAGACAATCAGAGTCATAAAATCTGAGCAATTAGCATTACCGAAGACAATAACCAGAAACAAACCTGGTCAGTCACACCGGCTGACGGTTATTAAGGAACCGCAGGCAAACTTGGAACTTTGCAATGGATAAAGATGAACACCTGAGGGTCCAGGATGTTGGAGGGGGTCACTGGGACTCTGCCAGCTGAGGAGGCAATGTGCAGAGGAAGAGGGCGCAGGGAGGAACAAAGAGGTGGGGCAGACAGACAAGGGTACAAAAGGGGCTGGTCACCTGTGAACTGCAGCTGGTCAGTACACTTGTCTGGCTGAGCCCTGAGCCTGATCACCACAGTCCGTCCTGTCTGTTCTTAACTACCTCTCTGTGTAATCTCCCTCTCTATCCTGTGCATGTGAGTGCTGCAGGGACTCAGTGCCAGCTGCTGGGGGACCAGTGTGAGAGGACTGGGTGCCAGCTGGAGGCAGACCGGGGGTGTGGGCGACCTTGGCCTGTGGTGTCGGCTACAGGAGCGAGGGGGGGGTCTCAGTGCCAGTGATGTAAGGGCCATAGAGGCCTTATGAAACAAGACACTTCTTGTATAAACAACGCACGCCTTGCTAATGACTGTGCCCTTGAAGAAAAACTAAGAGATGGATAAAAGGGGAATATGCAGGCCTCGTTAATCACTAACCTTCAAAGATGAAACTACGATGAGGAACTTCAGGGACTGATAGAGGAAACATCTTGTTATAAGGGAGATTATAACAAGCTGGGAGGATACGGCACTACATGAAGCCAACAAGATTTACAGAAACTAGGAGAAAGGTAAAGACGGCAGGGGAAGATCACGACCACCGACTCAATCAAGGATCAAAGAAAGCTACCCCCCCACTTCCTGCAAGCATGCGCAGAGTATTAAAGTAGCACTGTAGCTTTAAGTTGAAATAAGAGAAATGTAGACCAATAGAAAACTGCTTTGTGTAATTACTTACGCATATGTATAACTAGACCATACAAATATTGTACCTGCATGACTGAACTTTGTGCTAGCTTTGTGGAATGACCACCTAGCACCCATCTCTGCGCAGACATGAAATAAAATACCTCTGCCCTATGTGTGTATTGGCATCTCGCACACTGGGTAAATGACCTCACACTTGTGGGATAACACCAGGGACTGGAGAGAGAGTGGTCTTTAACTTCCAGCCACTGGGGCAAGAATGGTGTGTGTTCCCAAAACCAGCTACTGGGGGAATCAGTGTGACTGAGAGGCTCAGCGCTGGCAGCTCGAGTGGGACTGTGGGTCACAGCTCGTGTGCCTGGTGCCTGCTGCTGGAGGGGACGAGTGTTTGTATCTTTCCCCAAACCGGCTGTGCATGGCGGGGGGTGTATATGTGTGTGTATTCGCTGGCAATTCTCAAGCTGGACCAGTTGGTGAGCAGGGGACCCTGAGGTCCGGGCTGGGGTATCAGGTGGGTGGAGGGTCCACGCTGGTATTTTGGGGTGACCTGCAAGTGTGGGGTGCCTGTGAGACAAGTGTGTGAGTGCTGTGTGTCTGCAGTGAGCACCAAGCTGGACCACCCAGTGAGTCAGGGACCTGTGGGGCAGGTAAGGGGGCCTGGGATTGGGGCAGGGGTGCTGGGTAGGCAGACGGGCCATGATGGCACTTGGGATATCCACGAACGTGCATGTGCTTGTGAACTTGGAGAGTGTCATGAGTGTGTGCCTGCACTAGTGACCTTCTGTCTCCACCAGCCCACGAGGAGGAGGAGACTTGGCTGTCTGTCCTTGTGTTTATGTGCATCCTGTATGTGGGTGCTGTTGAGGGCAGTGAGTGTGATTAGCCGCGTCAGTGTCCTCTGCGTGTGTGTGTGTCTGTGTATGTCTGGGATATGTGCTCAGCTGTTCAAACATGCAAATGGGAAAGCAGCAGCCACATGCCTCATCCTGGGGAGAGACCCTGGGTCCCTGGGCACTAGGCTGGGCTCTAGCAGCCAGGCAGTAGGGACTCCTGGGCTGCTAGAGGAGGTGGTCATGCTCCTAACATCACTTAACAAACTCAGTCCCCTGACTGTACATGGTAAAGCTTGCAGAGAGGAAACCTGCTCTGGTAGTCACTTTGTATGCTGCGTTTGAGTCCTTGCTTCACCACAGATGTGACTTGCATTGCTGGCGCCTGGGATCAGAGTTTGATGTAGCTGTGCTCTTCCAACATGCCAGGCTGTCCTCTTCCAATGGCTTCCAAAGGCTGTCCTCTTCCAACATGCCAGGATGTATACCAAGATCCCTTTACCCCAGATCACAATATGACCCCAGTACCACTACCCACCCATCCTGACACCCATATATTTTAATAGTTCTCTCAATGATTTAATCTGGGTGACCAAATGTCCTCCAGAAGCCATGAAAAATCTTACCTCCTTCCAGCCCACCGTGAATCAGAAATCCTCAGATGTATGGGAACCTTGCTGTTACCTAATCCATCCAGTTAACATTGCAGGAGCTGTTTCTGCCTCTTTCCCTCAACTGATGTATGTCTGTTGGGGGAGATTACACTTAGCCTGACTACACCAAGCCTCAGCTACCTGTGTGGGCAAAGGGATATTTGGCCAAACGGTCAAAGAGAGAAAAGTGGAACCATTATTGCTAGAAGTAATCTCAGTTCTGAGCTTCAGGCAGCATGCAGGGGAGACCCAGATCTTCTCATTCCTACAGCCATCTTCTTTCAGGAAGACAATTTATCTGCAGATCAAACAAGACACTAGGGAGAACTAAGTCAAAATAGTGAATAGCCATCAACTTACCTCTTGTCTCATCTTTACAGTACACCACAGACCATATTAAGCAGTTTCCAGCCTGTAAATTGTTTCCAGCCTGTGGATCCTTTCCCATCAGTTTTTTTCCTCTCACAAAAGGGTGCTTTCCTTAGCATCTGTAACTTACACTGCCCTGAATGGCAAGTCAGGGCACTCTCAGAAGAGGAAAAGCCCACTAATTTGGCTAGTTCAATGTATCTGGCCATAACCCAGGACACTGGGCAATAGAAGCAGCTTTGGGAGAAGAGGAGGTTTCTGTGTGCCACCCAGAAGACCCCAGCTCTACAGCATGAGAAGGGATGCAGTGAAGTGTTCTTCTTTTACCTCTCAATTACCCATCTTTTTAACCTCCTGTGAGACTCTTTGTGGTGGGAAAACAGCTTCAGAGGCTCTTCAGATCAAGCGCAAATTTCCAAGGGAAAAGAACAGCAATCTTGAGATTGTGGCTTCCCTGTGCTCAGGGAGCAGACAGACAGTGCTTTCCCAGGAAGGCTATTAAAAATATCAACACATCTGCTCACATTGTCTGTAGCAGAAGAAAAAGCATTGAGTGCTCTTGGTTCTCTCCACTCTCTGTCTTTTGCCCCCAGTGTGCATATACTAGCATGTTTCATGTCCAGCTATGAAGTTACTTTGATACAGACCCTCATCAAGGAAGACACATGCCTTCCCCGCAGATGTGGTTCCTCTCTCAGCATCTCAGCAAAGCCAACTAAGTCATTGACAGGTTAAAGAGTCTTGGTCTGAGGCAGTCAAGGGTTTAGGATTAGAGATCTCTCTAATCAACAGACTGCTTGCTGTTATGGGTGTTTAATAAGTCTCTAGAAGTGGGAGGCAATCTTTCTGCAACAGGTTTGACTTCAGATTTGTGAGTTTTTAATTACATCTAGTAAGTCCTATTATATTGTGCTGTATCATGCTGAAGAGCACTTCAGGAGCTATGGAAAATTGCATTTCACAAGGAGAGACAAACACAGCAAAAAACACATATGAATGCAAATATTGAATACTGCTATTAAACATCTCCTTACTATGCTCCTCCAGTCTGCCACAGACTATTTGACTTTAATTTAGGGGAGTTAGCAAGCTAATTCTGCAAAGAAACATCAGGATAGTTGAAAAATTTGGGCATAGGCTATGAGAAAATAGCACAGACAGGAAACTGATATCAAAAGCAGAATTAATAGACGTGGAAACTCCACTCCAATAAACAGAAATTCACAGGAGGTCTCATGATCTGGAGTCTCTGCAAACCTTTGACTGTTGCCATGAATCTTTCTTTAATAAACTCATCCTTGGTAGAATTTTTAACTATGCTGACCTTAGCTAGCTCGAAGCTGGAGTGATTGCCACCAGCTGTGTGATCAGTATGATGGGGAAAAATAACTCCTCCATTTATATGTGACATTTAAGATTCATGAGCCTGCATGCATATATAGAGAGCTAAAAATAGGCTCAAGGTTGATAACAAAATATAAAAGATTGTTACAGAGAACTCTATGCTTAAGGAAAAAAGAAATATATGCAAGAGCTGCTAAAAAGCCCACCCATTCAAAGCATGAGTTTCGTTCTGAGAATGCATTTAAGTCTACAGCTTTTGAGAGCCATTCCCTGACTACCTGAATAAGCCTCTACCAGCATAACAGTGGTCTAACCAAACCCTTTCCTGAGTAAAATGGAAATGGAAAGAGAAGAGTGAATGGATACGCAGCCAGAGTCACATAACAAGGTTGCTCCTTTGAGAAAGAGCCAGTGGTCCTAGAGATCTTCCTGGTTCTACCCCAGGCTCACTGTCCACCAGGAGAGCTCTCTCCTGACACGCATCTTACGATCACCTGTAATAAATCCTCTGCCTCAGTAACAGGTCTGACATGAATGAAATAGCCCACTTAATCCATTCCTTAAGGGAGGACAACTAGGGATCACTGTTATAGAAGATATATACCGGTAAAGCTGAAAGCACCTCACGGAGGAACCTGACAGTTTATTCTGTTTACAGAGGAGGAAACTAGGGCCCTGGGAGAGAAAGTGACTTGACTGAGATCAGTAGCAGACTGAGGAACACCTCCTATATGATTATTGCTGTCTGACTTCAAAAATAATTTCTCAGAGCACTCTTGCATGCAGCAGAGAATGCTGTTTTGAGTTGTGTGGCTCCTAGAACAGTCACAGAGAAAGCTTCTTCATGGATATACCCACCTGCAGAAGAAAGTTGTTCCTTGAGGGTCTTTTCTCCCTGAACATGCTTTGCAGCACTTCTACTTTTACTGGTCTAGGTCCTGCTGCCTGCCTGGGACCGCCAGAAACCAAACCTATCTGGGACCACTTCCAGAATCCCAGATATGGCAGCTCCTTCCCTCTGCCACAACACCCATGTGCTAGGCAGGCTGGTAACCTCAAAGAGGGTGATAAATGCTTTTGTTTCTCAGTTGCAATCAGAGGAAGGTATCTTGCACTCAAATACAAAATAAGATTGCATACAGCAAACCATTTTCCATCCTTGACCCATTGTACGGCCCACCATTAGGCAGGCTGCTGCATATTCATAAGCACACTTCATTTCCTTCCTAACTCATAATAAAGGTTTACATGGAAGAAACCCACTCCTACCTCCTCTGTGAAACAAACAAATAATATTAAGGATTGCAAAGATGAGTGGTACAGAAATTTAAGTTGCTCTCAAAAGCTTCATTTGGCCCCTGCTATGCAAAGACCTGCCTGCTTACATTTTCCATAGCAACAAAAATCCAGCTCAGCCTGCTCCATAACATTCTTTATGAGGTTCAACAAAAGCTAGAGGCAGGATGGCTGGGCCAAAGCTGGAGCTGCTTAGGTTTAAGGCTATGGTGCTAAAAGGGTTCTTGTGGATGCTGCTATAAAGACATGCATTGGAAGGGTAACTCAGCAGAACAGCTGGGAGGAGAAGCTCATGTGAATATATAGTGGCTTTTAGGCTGAAGAGACCACCATGCCACCTGAACGCTGTTCGCCTAGAGGTCACTTAGCACAGCCTGTGAGGGAAACAGACAAAAGAGGTTGTGATAGAGCCTCACCCTAATCTTTAGGAGCCCAGAATCTAATAAGATGTCCACAAGCCCTAGCTCCAGCTCAGCAGTGCTTAGAGGTTTCAGCAGACACAGAGAAAGAGCTGAGACAGTGGTCTTACACATACTTTCAAAGTCACCACCAGCTGAGAAAACAGAGCCTTCTCTCGCATATAAATGGGAAATGCTTCTGCAAGCAGCTTATCCTCACTTCCCGTCCTCCTTTCCTACACAGATCTTCTCCACACCTCCAGGCCACCAGCAAGAAGAAATTAAATGATACTTCCCATTCCTCAACAAGGTTATGTGAGGGACCCTTAGATTTCCAGCACTGTCACCTGTGGCTTATGGCACATTCTCTCCCTTAACCTCTGATTCATAAGGGCTTGTTTTGGCCATTGTAATCTTACCTTTTCCATCCCTGCTTTAAGGCTGTGATCTGAAGGCAAGTTAAAAGCAATGTTTCAGGAGAAGACAATGCAGTCTGATCTCCTGCTTTGCGGAGTGGCTGGTCACATGGAATGGCTCTGTACCTCCAGCAGTGAGGCTGCAAATTAAAGTCAGCACCACAGGCACAGCCCTGGTTACTTTTGCTGTCTTCTTACGCTTTTGAGTGCATGTCTGAAGGAAAACAGATGACTGATTGACAATAGCAGTTCCAGACATCTAAACAGACCTTTCCCTCTTGTCTTCCACCCTCTCTCTTTAATATTGTCTATAGGATTGCCAGACATGGCTTTTCCATATAAAAGGCTTTCAGCAGATAAATAGAAAGGAACAAGGGATAATGTTGAATGAAAGCCCCATGCTATAATGCACATTGCAAACACTTTATCTTGGTTCACTTCTTTTTCTGTCTTTGACAAAAGGTTAAATGATTTAATGCTGGGATTTTCCCCCACAATCCCTCTGACAGAGGCCAGCAAAAATAATAGCACAGAACAGACTGGCTGACATCCCAGCTCCCTATCTAATGTTGGATCAGTAACCATGGCTTTCACTAACACCCACACCCCCAGTCAACATAATGCAACCTTTGACAGCTGCTTTTCTACAATAGCTTTTCTATCTGCCTGTGCATGGCCTCCTAGTCTGTGTCTGTGTTCACAGACCCCCCTCACCATGGTACCTGACAGGTTCTCCTTTCTCTCTTCCTACCACCCCCTATAGAGAGCCAAATCTTTATCATCCCTTCACTCCCATCCAAGTATTTAGGCACAGTGAGCCAAACCCAAGGGACGTTCTCCACTATAGGCTGGTTTTGGGCCTGTTCTGCACTAGTGAGAAGATGAGGGCAAGTGGGAAGGAGGTGAGGTGAGAGACAGTGAGATGGTGCAGGGCTCTTTCTGGGTCTCAGTAAGAAAGGTCTGACAAAAAAATGGCTTAATAAAATAGCTCCTTTAGCAAGAGACAATAAAAAGAAGAATATAGGCAGCAAGTAAATCTTATGTCACTTCAGGTGCTGGAACTCCATGGTTGTGCACCATTGAATGAACCTGTGAGAGAAAGGCAAGACCATGCAGGTGTAGTAATCACTGGTGCCGAGTGGGAGCTGCCTGCAGTTACCATGAGCTTGCTCAGTTTATCCTGCAGCCAACGGATTGTGCAGCACAACACGAGCATGAAGACCACGCTGTATGTGCAGAACAGCACAGGCCTGGCATGCTCAGGTTAACTGTATTGTGGATCACTAACTCCTTGACTTACAATTGTCTTCTGATCACAATCACAGTGGGGCCCCTCCAGAAGCAGACTTTCTCACCACCATGCTGACTAGTACTGTATGCTCTTCTCTTTCCACCTTTTCCACTCTATGCTTTGTATCTTATATTTTGTTCACAAGCTTCTGCAGCAAGCTGATTATGCCAAAATAGAATCATTGCCATTGACATGGGGTTCTTTACCCCTGCTGTAAGATTTCTACTAGGCACCAGCACTGTGAAAACCTAATTTCACAACTACCCACCACTAATTCGATGCCATTAGATAAGTCCTGAATCTTAACTAGCCACTAGAGCAGGCCTGGTTTTGTTGTGTGCATCTAAATTTTGACTAGTAGGAGCTGCAATTGAGGTAGCTGGCAAAGCAAGAACTGGTGCATGTGGAAAGAGCCCTCTGTAAATGCTCTTTGCCCTGGGAGGGACATCCCCCATTGTTCTGAAGGTGTTTTATGCAATCACTGTAGTAAGTTTGGCTGTGATGAGCTGGTACCCTAGTGTCATTCATTTTTACTTTGTTCTCTAGAAATTACCTCTAGCACACAAACAAACTGCTTGGATTTTGTTTGGTAAAAAACAAGTCATTGCTTTATGAAGCATCTTGTAAATATGAGAGCCTTTGGGGTGTTTAAATAAAACATCCTTATCAGTTTTATTTTCATCATAATTTTCAGAAGAAGGTTATTACTTACCATGGAGATTTTTGCTCTCAAAAGGGTTATTGTTGCACTGGGAATTATATTGACCATAATAAATTAAAAAAAAAAAAACAACCACAGACTAAAAATAAGAAAAAAACAAAGTAGAATTTTTAACTCTGCTTTCTGACATCTGCGTAACACATGTATGTTAGACTTGCATAGCTCTTCTGCAATTTCCCCACTTCAGCCTTGCACACCCTGGGTACCTGAGCCATGTACAGTTGGATCACTGCTGAGGATCTCACAGAAAGTCACTAAAAGATATTGGGTCTTGTTTCTCTGATGAGCTGCTGGATGAAGTGTTGGTGTGGAGTCACATTAGGCATTCAGCAGACAAAGTAAAGATTGCCACAAAAATTCTCCTGGTTTTGGAATATGAATGAAAAGTACTGTAGAAAGCTCAGGAGCCAAGCTTGGCAAGGCCTGAGAAAAGTAATGGCCTAACCAAGAAACCAGATCCTGCTTGTTTTCTAGTACATATTTGCACCAAAAAAAGCCAGTGAATCCACAGAGCACAACTGAGATTTCGCTGAAGCAGGCTAAAAAAAGATACAGGCAGGCTGCCTCAACTATTTTCTTTCCCCAGGCAAATATTTGCATAGAAAGAAAATATTTTTCAGAGGGAAATCATAAATATCCTGAGATAACTAATGACTGAGGGAGAATGCAGGGAATGATCAAGCCTATACAATGCAAGAAAGGGTGTCTGCCTACCACAGAGCAATAGAAAATAGAAGACTCCACAGTTAGACACAGGTTCCATAAAAATGTTGAAATCTAGATTTCTAGACCAGTCAGGACCAGTGCCAGAGGACAGAGCATTAAATATAATGAGAAGGAATAAACAATTCATGGCACCAGAAGCCAGAGGTGGACATTACCCAGTAGGATAAATTAAGGAGAGATTTTTGTTATATATTTTGAGATAGGTGATGCCTCTGTAGACATTCCAAACTCCAAGAGTCTGTGCATGCGTATGGAAGAACAAGAACTTCTCTTGCATTTTACAGGCATGTCTTGACCAAAAAGGAATGATTAGAACAGATCATAGGTGTATCAAAACAGCACTATATACACAGCAGTTTCTCAAGTCCATCATAAACCAGGAAAGCAGGAACATTGCCATCTATACTGCCCATTTCACAGCCCTTAGGATCTCTCTTCAGCCAGTACCTGCAGGCAGACAAAAAACATATCAGCTATGAATAGATCAGAGTTGGCTGCTGTCAAGACTCTGATTAGAAGTCAGTGCATCAGCACATTCATCTTTTGTTTCAGATGTGCCAAAAAATACAATAGCAAAGAGGCTAAAATTCAAGGACAGAGAAGAGGTGAGATCTGATGGTAGTACTGTCCAGCTCCCACAAAGTATGAGATAAAAGTCAAATGGCTCTGTTCTTTACAGTGAATCAGAACAAATACGATTCAGTGTCTTACAAATGATTTAGGACTGGAAGTCAAGCACTTAAAAGCATATGTAAAAGAAGGAGATGATCACACAGCCCACTAGGTTTGCCCTGGCAGCTAATACAGAGATCCAGTTGTTCCTATGAGAATTGGAAAAAGCATGTGGTCAGTGGGGTAATAAATTGGACAGTATCTCCTAAAACACAAGGGGCATTGTGAACCTCCAAATAGAACCAAAATACTGTTAAGGAAAGAAATGCTACAGGATGTACTTCACCAGAAACATTTACAGCAGCACTGGAGATCACAATTGTAGATTTACAATTGTGATAAAAATGTAATTAAACTGTGAATTTGCAATTATGCATTAACAGCATCACTGGCAAAGAAATTCAGGACACTGAGGTCTAAACACAAAAATGCTTCGATGGAAAAGGAATATCTTGCCTTTTATTAATAAACATTCAGCAATTCACCTCTTTGCTATTTTTAAGAGACCGCCAAATCATTTTAAGTCCAGCATCTTGTGTGTGGTGTTCTCCACTTCCACTCTGCTCCTTTCCCAGCCCCATTTGAGAAATAGAGGACATGAGTGAGCTACAGGGAGATACCGAGGTGATGTGTGAAAAGGAGACTGAAGGAGAGGTGAGGGGCAGGCAGACAAGAACGGAGGGGAGCTGTGGGCACTGCAAAGGGGAGAGAAAAAGAGATTCAGAGAAGCCAAGTGTTACCGCTAGTCACTGTGTTACAGCAGTAGAGACCAAATTCATGTCCCCACAGCATTATAACCTTTGTATCTCCCTCTCACAAAACCAAAAAGTAACAGCAGTCAAGACAGATGTGGTGGGAATAAGTGGCAAAGCACATTGTTTTGATTGGAAACTTGGTCCAAAGAAAGCTGGGGAAACACACATTGCCTACCACCCTCTCCTGAGTTCTGTAACCCTGACAGAGATTATTGCTACAGATGTAACGAGGAAGAAGCCTGACTACTGATAAACATCTTGCATTGTCTGGAAATGACAACAACATCTTCACCACAGCTTCATTGCTTTAACTTCTTCCTGGGTTTTCCTTGCACCTTAGGTAAAGCAATTTGTTCAAACTCACTCTTGCCACATTTTCCAGTATGCTGGGATGAGCAAACCAGGTGTGCCAAAGTGAGTGGCATTCACATGCAAAAAAAATTATGAAACTATTAATTCAAAAGGCATCCTTAAATTTCACCTCCAAGCAGAAATCCCACTACATGGGGCCCTGTTTAGCTTGCCATTAGCTAGTAATGGGTACACGTTAAGCATGAAATAGAAGTCAGTAAAATCTTCATGACTACTATTTAGAAGCAAGGGACTCATCACCACAAATTAGAGAGCAGTGGGGACACTCATTTTTGAAGAAGTTCTGCTCCCAGCTTGTCTTCCAAAGCTGAACTTTTAAGAGGAAAGTAGACAGCAGATAAGCTAGCAGAAGCCAGCATCTCCCAGGAAAGGATTCAAATGCACTGTGGCACTTTGGTCATAAGCACTGGGCTTTTGGAAATTCCTTTGTAAGTTTTCAATGTTCGCTGGTAGCCAACTCATCCCATAGTTCTCACTGAAACTGGAAAGAGTGAGCCTGGGAGTAACAGGTACATCAGCGTCCAATCTGAAGAAACCTCCCCAAACCCTTCTCCTTTCAATGAGAACCATTATATGGTGGTGTGGCCAAGGACACTCACATCTCTGTCACAGTGGATGATCGGGAGGTATCTAAGCACAGCCTTTTCTCCACTGCAGCACAGATCCTTTGGGGACAAGGCTCATAAGCTCTTCTTACTGCACCCTAAGCTGTGTCCCATGGTGCCTTTCAGTGTAAGAGGTTGGATCCATAAGGACTGAATGAACCAATGCCGCTGTAGACTGGCAGCTTACTTCACACATGGGTGGTAGGGGAGGAAGCAGTGAAGAACAATTCGATTTAAGTGTAGCCATCCACAGAAGACCATTTCCATCACCTCAGGTTATTCAACAGTTTCCCTCCTCAACCCCCACCCCCCCACACACACTCATCAGGAGAGCTGGTGGTTTTCTATGAACAATGCCTGCTTGCTGAGCACTCCCAGGTCTGTTCATCTGCAAAGATAACATCTGTGTTTGCTCAGACCAGTGCTCCATTCAGATCAATCTTTTATCATAGAATAGAATCATAGAATCACAGAATGCTTTGGATTGGAGGGGACCTTTACAGGTCATCTCGTCCAACCACCCTGCAAGAGCAGGGACATCTTTAACTAGATCAGGTTGCTCACAGCCCCATCCAACCTGACCTTGAATGTTTCCAGGGATGGGGACTCCACTACCCTCTGGGCAACCTGTTCCAGTGCCTCACCACCCTCATTGTAAAAAATTTCTTTCTTAAATCCAGTCTAAATCTGCCCTCCCTTAGTTTAAAACCATTGCTCCTTGTCCTGTCACAACAGGCCTTGCTAAAAAGTCTGTTCCTGTCTTTCCTATAGGCCCCCTTTAAGTACTGGAAGGCTGCTATAAGGTGTCCCCACAGCCTTCTCTTCTCCAGGCTGAACAACCCAAACTCTCTCAGCCCATCCTTGTAGGAGAGGTGCTCCAGCCCTCGGATCATTTTTGTGGCCCTCCTCTGGACCCACTCCAACAGCTCCATGTCCTTCTTGTGCTGAGGGCTCCAGAGCTGGATGCAGTACTTGAGGTGGGGTCTCACCAGAGCAGAGTAGAGGGGCAGAATCATCTCCCTTGACCTGCTGGCCACGCTTCTTTTGATGCAGCCCAGAATACAGTTGGCTTTCTGGGCTGCAAGCGCACATTGTTGGCTCATGTCCAGCTTTTCCTCCATCAGTATCCCCAAGTCCTTTTCCACAGGGCTGCTCTCGATCACATCATCCTGTATTGAAATCGAGGATTGCCGCGACCCAGGTGCAGGACCCTGCACTTGGCCTTGTTGAACCTCATGAGGTTCACACAGGCCCACTTCTCCGGCTTGTGCAGGTCCCTCTGGATGACATCGTGTCTTTCTGGTGTGTCAGCTGTACCACTCAGCTTGGTGTCATCTGCCAACTTGCTGAGGGTGCACTTGATCTCGATGTCAATGTCATTGATGAAAATATTGAACAGCACTGGTCCCAGTACGGACCCCTGAGGGACACCACTTGTCACTGATCTCCATCTGGACATTGAGCCATTGACCGCTACCCTCTGGATGCAACCATCCAACCAATTCCTTATCCACTGAACAGTCTACCCATCAAATCTGTATCTCTCCAATTTAAAGAGAAGGATGTTGTGGGGGACTGTGTCAAAGGCCTTACAGAAGTCCAGACAGATGAAATCCATTGCTTTTCCCTTGTCCACTGCGGTGGTCACTCCATCGTAGAAGTCCACTAGGTTGGTCAGGCAGGACTTGCCCTTGGTGAAGCCATGCTAGCTGTCTTGAATCACCTCCCTGTCCTCCATGTGCTCTATCTGGCACAGGGATCTTCTGTGGATCTGTTCCATGATCTTCCCAGGCACAGAGGTGAGGCTGACAGGTTAGTAGTTCCCAGGGTCATCCTTTCTACCCTTTTTAAAAATGGGCACAATGTTTCCCTTCTTCCAGTCACCAGGGACTTCACCTGACTGCCATGACTTGTCAAATATCATGGAGAGTGGCTTGGCAACTACATCAGCCAGTTCCCTCAGGACTCTGGGATGCCTCTCATCAGGTCTCATAGACTTATATATGTTCAAGTTCCTCACGTGGTCACGAACCTGACCTTCCCTTAGAGTGGGAGGGGCTTTACCCCCCTGGTCCCAACATGTTGTCCAGTGACTCGGGAGGGGTGAGGACAGCAGTTGCCAGAGAAGACTGAAGCAAAAAAGTTGTTGAGTACCTCAGCGTTATCCTCGTCTGTTGATACTAGGTCACCATTCTTGTTCATCAGTGGGTGTAAGCTTTCTTTAAACTTTCCTTTTCTGGTTGATACACCTGTAGAAGCCCTTCTTGTTATTCTTTGCATCCCTTGCCAAGTTCAGCTCCAGCGCCTTGACCTTCCTGACCCCATCCCTACACAAGCAGACAGTGTCCCTATACTCTTCGCAGCTTACCTGTCCCTGCTTCCACTGCCTGTGCAGTTCCCTCTTGCTCTTTAGTTTGACCAGCATGTCTTGACTCAGCTATGCCGGTCTCTTCCCTTCCTTGCCCGATTTCCTACATCTGGGGACTGGGAGCTCTTGCGCTTTGTGGAGAGCATCCGTAAAGGTCTGCCAGCTCTGTTCTGCTCCCCTGTCCCTGAGGACCGTCCTACTGACTAACTCCTTGAAGAGCTGGAATTTTGCTTTCCTAAAATATAGGGTCCTGACTATACTCCTCGCCTGTCCCACATCCCTCAGGACTGTGAACTCCACCAATGCGTGACCACTGCAGCCCAGGCTGCCTCCAATCTTGACGTCACTGATGAGCTCACTTGCATTGGTGACCATCAGGTCCAGTATTGCATCCCCTTGGGTAGGGGTGTCTATTACCTGGGTTAAGAAGTTATCCTCAATGCACGCCAGGAGTCTCCTGGATTGCCTACAGCTTGCCATGCTACTTTTCCAACAGATGTCAGGGTGGTTGAAGTCCCCCAGTAGGACAAGAGCTCGCAAGTGTGAAGCCTGCTGTAGCTGGAGGAAGAAGGCTTCATCAGGAGGCTCTCGTTGATTGGGTGGCCTGTAGTAGACACCCACCACAAGGTTCCCTTTGTTGCCTCAGTCTGTGATTCTTACCCATAAGCTTTCAACCTGCTCATGGCTATTCTTCAGGGACAGTTCTTCACACTCTATCCATTTCTTGATATAGAGGACAACACCTCTGCCCCTCCTTCCCCACCTGTCCTTTCATGGCCTGTAGCCATCGATAGCCACACTCCAGTCACGGGATTCGTCATTCCAGGTTTCAGTAATGACAACCAGGTCATAGCTTTCTAGTAGCATGGTAGCTTCCAGCTCCTCCTGTTTGTTGCCCATGCTGCCTGCATTCGTGTAGAGACACTTCATCTGGGCTGTTGGCCATGTACCTTCCTAGTGGAACACCCCTTGTTTCACTGTTCCATGGAAGTTTCCTTGTTGGCTCCTACTACCTCAGGAGCCTGCAGCTCATCTCCGCAAGACTTTGACTGTGGTGCAGTGTCCCCAGCATGCCCCTGGGCAACAGGTTGAGGGCCCGTACTAGCACCCCGTCCCTCTAACCATTGTGTGTCCTCCCACGGCTTGCTGCAGGCAAGCCTGATATGTTCCCCCACCCCTTCACGTCTAGTTTAAAGCCCTGTCAATGAGCCCCGCAAGCAAAGGCCTGGGCAAAGGCCCTCTTTCCCCTTTGAGAAAGGTAGCTCCCATTTGATGCCATCAAGCCTGGTGCTGTCGGCCACCCCATTGTCAAAAAACCCAAAACTGTGTCATTGACACCAGCCACGGAGCCATGTATTAATAGTCTGGGTCCGCCTATTCCTTCCAATGTCACTGCCCACAACTGGAAGGAGGGAGGAAAAAACTTCCTGTTGTTTTGTCCAACAGAAGTCATTCATGGATATTGATGAGGAGAATAGGGTGCAAAGCATGACCACAGAAACATCCTCTCCCTTTCCTTTCCCACCCTTCAACAGCTCAGATATTTATCCCAGAGCACAAGGTTCCTTTCAGATGGCTTTCCTGATCTACCAAAATAGCCTGTTCTGACTCAAAGGAGAAAGATTTAGACTAGGAAGATAAAGAAGTAATGATAAGTGATACAGAGAAATACTTCATGTCTCATTTGCTGCCTGGAATGGGAGCCTACAATGAACAGACTTGCTGCCTCTTTTGCTTGCCTTTTTGGATGGAAACCCACTGGCATTTCTTGTTCTCAGGTAGCAGAACCCTGCCCTGCCTCTGGTCATGAAGCTTTACTCCTGCCTGGCAGCCCTGGGCAAGGACGCAGCAACAGAACTTTCTCACAAATGGTGCATGAACTATGGATTTCTACGTTCTGTGTTTCTCAGGATGTTTTGAAGAACCCACCAACTACTCAGACTCAGATATGTTGTGACTCAGAAACCATGGATGATGTGGGCAAAATTTACCGTATATGTGCAGTTGTTTGGAAATTACCGATATGTGTGTTTCCCAGGTGAAAGGTCACCATTAATCTCCTTGTTTGTGAGCTGTATGGGGAGAAGTGGAGCAGAATCTAATTTTGACAGTGCAGACATCCAGCTGTGTACAGCAGGCTCTGATCTGCATGCCACTTGCAGTTCCAAGATGCTACATTTTACATAAGGGTCAGACTGAGACATGAATTTTACAGTTGTTTTATCCATATGGTCAGAGGAGAGAAATAATGTGAGTGCTTGTGCAGCATTTGGTCCAGGTCAGGTACCTGGCTGGGGCAAATTACAGTCCCTTCACAACAGGTTGGAACACCAGATCCCAGTCTTACTCTTACTGGGCAAGCACTCCATGCAGACCCTCTAATGTGGAGCCACATCAGTTCTTTTCCAACATGACAAAGGTGCTCCCAGACTAGCTGCAGGGGACCCTTAAGGGATGTTTTCTGTCTATCTCCATCACACTTCTCCAGCAGCAGGGCAGAAGCCCTCCGCTTAACTGGATCCCTCCACACACACATTAAGCAGCATTAAGCAGCATTAATACACTGGCAGTGGTTGTTTCCTCCTGCAATTAACTCAGAGGGATTGCATCACCATCAAAGCAGCGACACACATGCTGCAAGGATTACAGTAGAGCTGGAACAGACTGTTAGGTCCTTAGTGAAGAGAGCAGGAAAAGTAGCCAAAAATTGTCGTTTGGGCTTGGGATCTGGGAGGCAAGACAACTTGACCCTGTCCAGAAGCAAGGATGTGAAATCCCAGTAAAGACTACTTGAGACTGTAGGCAAAAGAAGGCACCTTGAAGCACAGCCACTTACCAGGCTTGACCCCTGCGCTGGGGGCACACAGTGGGGCAGGAAACAATGTTGATACACCATCTACTAATCCTGAAATGCCATGAGCTGGCTGCATGATCCTGCCTTCTCCTTGGCCTCTAGACTTTCTGAAAGTGACTCCACAAGCCCTGGTCCCATAATCCTTGGCTTCCCACAGGATGAAAGGTATCTTACACCAGTATAAACCACATTCTGACAAACATCTAATGCCCATTAGTACCTCATGGGACCTGCCAGAGGGCTTCCTGTATACCCACATGGTACAGCAGGCAGGAAATGTACTCCACTGAGTTCTGCAGGACATATTACAGCTTAATGTCCTGATATTTTCAAATGTTGAATAGACACTCTAAGGTATGTCTTAGGTATGTTTTCACCCGGGCAATTTACTGTCCAGAGCAAGAAGTTTCCTTGAGGCACTTGTGAAGGAAATTTATCCCACATCAAGTATTTTATTTTGAGGACTTTTATTGTCCTCCAGAAATGCTGCAACCAGACAACATTTTGGTGCTGGACTTTTAGATTCAACTGTTTATAATTTAAATATACAGAATAACTATCTCCTGTGATATAGCTAGAAAGTTTCCTTCTAAGCAACAGTATTTTGAGAGCCATCAGGAAAGGCAATTTACAATGAAATGCAGCAGAAGGAAGGCACATGCATTGTGGACAAGATTTGCACAAGATTTTGGCTGTCTCTTTCCCCCTAAGTAATGGAACCTGTCCTTTAGTTCAAAATGCCAAGAAGCCACTTGCTCAAGATCCCTGCTAAGGTGGGCCAGGTAAAAAATAAGTGCAACCTGTTTCCTAATGCATTATAAATTGCAAGAAAGGACTGTGGACATTTAAAGAGCTAGTTAAGGAGTTCTACAGCACAGTATCATTATTTGCAGAACTCAGCAAGGCTGGGCAGATAGTGGAATCTGTGTAGTGGGTCAGTACAAAATAGTCAAAAACTTCCTACAAGTATTTTGCCTTCCTTTTAACACAATTTGTAGAATCACAAAGATTTTAATGGCAGATAAGTACATTTGTCTAAAATGTTTTTGTTTATTAAAATGTACAAAACTTTAAAGAGGTAGAAATAAAGTAAACATAAAATAACCTAGTTCATTTTTTCCACTGAAATGACTTTTGTCCCTCTACAGCATGGACATTGTGTTAGGGAATGTGTAGTTTGGCAGCTGTTTTAATGCTGTAGGCAAAAAGTGATCTGTAAGGTTGTTTGGGTATACCAAATGTTTTTTCCTGGGTTGCCAGCCACAGTCGTATTGTGAATATTAGAAAGGGAAGTTTATATTAGCCCATCTGAAATCCTGCAGACTTTCAACACGTTAGGGTTATTTACACAAACATAAATAAGCCAATATGAACTGCTGTGCTCCTGGTGGTTTTTGAAAATCTCCCACTTGAGATTCAATTCACAAAAAAATCCCATAACATATTTTTAGACTTCCTGTGAGGAACTATCACTTATGTTCCCAAATTTCATGTCATTTAAAGAGAAATTCCTCTGTTGTATTTTTAAAAACACCAGTAATATAAAAGAGTGAGAATGCTTCTTCATTATATGAAGATATAGTCAAAACATTTACAAATTAAGAAATGTTCAACATAAGAAACATTCAGCCAGAAATAGCATGTTTTTCAGGATTACAACTGTCTTCTTCATGAACTTGATGAAAGTCAGACACATAACCAAAAGCTGTGCTGCTGCCTCCTTGGTTTCAATCCCTCCTTCAACATGACACCTTTGAACTTGACCAAAGAGGGGGGACACCTGCCCTACCAGGAAAGATTATCCCAGTAACAAACAGCTTCTGTGCCTGGACCACATGCCACATCTGTCAGTTCCCCAGCACTAATGGTCCCATAAACACCCTGGTCTGCTCCTGTGCCCCTGTAAGTGAACATCCATCCCTGGATGCATTCACAACAGAGCACACAGCCAGCACTGTTTCCTTTTACTCACACATCTAATTTCCACATCTCCCCTGCCAGATTTCTGTAGCCTGTAAGCTCCTTGCAGCAGGGATTGTCTCTATGAGACACTTCTCAAAGGGAGACACACAGGGCTGGCTCCTTGACAAAGGCTCCTGGTTGCCATGGGAACATAAATAATAAATATAACAATAAGAATAAAGAACTCTGGCAGTGATGAAGCATAAAGCAGCACAAAAAGGGGACATGTTAAATCACCTGAGAAGGAAGAGTTTTGGGTTTTATCTTTACTGCCCATGTGCTGTCCTTTCATATCAAAAATACATAAGTTTATATATCTATATGCAAGCCTCAAACAAGAACAGGTAGACTCTTTTCATGTTTCAGTGCAGCTTCTCTGTGTGGTGATAGATCTGTCCCGGAAAGTTTATTGCAAGTTTTCAAAGGAATTTTGACTTTTGTATGACCAGGAAAAAACTTTCAGAATAAACAAAACTGACTATTCTAACAAACATTCTGAAAGATCAGGATCTTAACAAAACCTGTAATGAGATTCAGTCCTTTTCAGAACAGTAAAGAAGCCTCTTTTCTCACCCTGTTCCCTGAAGAACCAGCAGTAGCTCCTGCTAAAGACAGCATGCTAGGCTTCTTGCTTTTATGTTGTGGAGTTTGGCCACTCGTGTGCTCTTAATACATCACCAAGAAGGGTTAGTCCTTCCAGTTGCAATGATACTTTTGCAAAAACTTATCAGCTATTTTACTTTTTCACAGTTATTTAACTGTGAAATTAAATTCTAGCTATTCTAATATGCTTCTCACTTAAAAAGCCTTCATTATAAGAGGTCCCTTTTCTGGAAGTTTACTACCAGAAAAACAGTCAAGTCAGGCTTTAAAAGAAGAACATTGTGGTATTTTTTTCAGTCTCCAGCCAAAGGCTAGGACATCTGGAGAGATATGGGCCAGATGTCTGGGTCAGCTTTCCACTGGCTACTCCTTCATGGAGTTCAGCTTCTTGTTCAGCTATGATGTAGGTCCTGAGCACGTAGGATATCTGAACTTTTCTAAATCTGAATTACTGTAGCTAACTTGAGCCTCCATGTCTGATTCAAAGCTTTTGTGATTCTTGTTGACTTCAGGTGGCTCCCAAACCCAAATAAAGGTAGCACGTCACAGACCAACAAAGATGGGCTCAGTGACGTACAGTGCATTTCATCAGATTGTTTGATATCCAAGTGTCAGCCCAGATTTTTTTCATTCTATTAATGATCAAGCAGGGGTTAAAGAAGCAACTTCAGGTGAGTGTTTTTCCTCCAAAAGGGCACTATGCATGGTACTGGGCTAGAGCTGGGCCCTGGTCTTTTCTCCCACAGCTTGCTGTTTCACTCATAATGTTGGAGATCACTTTTGTTGTTTCTGCCCATAGTCAAAGATCAGGAGCTGTATCCCAGTGCTCTTTGGATGTCCATGCTCTGGAGTGTCCCACAGCAGTCTTGCTCCACAGCCAACCTGATAAACATGGATGGTCAGTGGCCTAGCACTCCATATTCAGTCCTCTGTTTCTCTCAGCAGAGTACAGAGACCCTATGATACCTCAGCAGAGGCTTCAGAGATGGAAAGAGACAGCCCCTGATTTTGCAAAGTGTCCATGTACCAGCTTTAACTGCATGACAGTAAGTGCGGTGTTAACTGACAGCAGCCATTACATTTGTATAGCAGCTGGCTGAGGATCTGCCAGCTGTCATGCCTGGCACTGCTGAAATGCTTAATAAGACAAAAGCACTGTGTTCCCAAACAACTGCAGAAAGCAGTATGAGAGAGGAATTAACCCTGACTACTCCCTTTAAAACAAACTCTGACTTTTAGGTAGTCCCCTAGAGTAGACATTAAGAGCTATAGTGTGAATGTCATCAGAAGGACACTATATACAAGTCAACCCAGCAGACAAGGTCTCTAAACAATTGTAATGAGGTTTAAGCTATTTTAGTTCAGTGTAGCAATCAATAATCATCTGTGAAGAGCCCTACTGAAAGAGGAAGGAATTGAACTGTGACAGCTGATCAATGCAGAGCCTGTAATGGCAGATACTTGATTCTTCCAAAGCAAAAAGGTTGACAATTCCTTCTGTAGTTCAGTATTATATCCAAGTTTATCTTCAGTGGAAAGGCAACATTAATGCAAGCAAAATGTCATGGGGCCAAAAGAGGAAAGAGCTCCAAGTCTTGCAATGGACTTTGTTTTGGTAAATAAGATGGTGTCAAGGAAAATGTAAAGAAAGAAAATGCCCACATAAAAATTCTCTTTGTCAAAGTAAAGGTTCCATGAGGGAAACCTTTCTCATGCAAAAAAACAGCACAAGACAAATTCAAAGCCAGTTTGAAGTTGGGACTTACAGAATACCTATACTTTGTGATGGTACCTACAATTGGAAATATTGCAGAAATGTCAAGATTTGGCACCGTCAGAAGAAAAGCCAAAGCATGAATAATCAGCATGAGCTTTCCACAGTTCCAGTGGATGAAATGCATTCAGTGTATTTCCATTTCAATGAACGACTAAGCAGAAGCTATTTTAGTCATAAGGTAGAAGAGCTATGCGGCTTTGACTTTAATCCCAAAACTGTGTCTGTGGTAATAATTATCTAAGATACTTCCCTTTCATAATAAATGACTATTCTCCTCATTCACAAAAGAGGAGCAATGGGATTTTATTTGTTTATTACCTATTTCTTTCTATGCAAAATAAGAAGGAGAACATTTTTATAAGAGGAGAGCTGGATTTGCAGAGAAAGCTATTTTTATGTCTCCCAGCAGTGGATTCTAACAGTCAGTCTAGCTCTCATGAAATGTCTTCACTTTCTCTTCTGACCCATCCGCTCTACCATTTGTGTGCCTAGCTTCACTTAATGTGAGAAATGTCTGTGGAAGCCAGCTGTCAAAGAGGGTGCTGACTGAGGAGGGAGTTTCCTCTGACAGAGCTAGGACTTGTGCTGAAGGTCCTTCTAAGACATGCCCCATTTCTTCCATCATTTCCAGGACTTGTGCAAGAACTATTAGGTGAGGTTTTCTCCTGTGTTACACAAAAAGTCCAATTAGGAGATCACAGAGGATCCCTCCTGCTGTATTCTCTCTGAATTTCATCACAGAGCTCTGAAAACCAGGGTTGTGGCCCAGAGCTGGAGCCTGCTGTATTGAGTGGCAGCAGAGAGCGGAACTGTGTGATCCGAGATTGCTTTTCAAAACAGTTTGGTAGCAACAGCCTGACAAAACCAGAGGCACCTAATGAAATGGATTCTGTAGTACCCACAGTGGGACCAGCTACCACCACAAATCCACTTGTGAAAAGAACCTATCAATCTTGCAAAAGGGAAGAACAAAACAGTTCATACTTAAACTTTTCTCCTTTCTGTTAGTCTTTTGAAAAAACAAGCAAATAATGTCCTAGAGACAGAATGACATACCAGCTCTACCCTTTGAAAAACATTCTAGTTGCATCTTGGCAATTAATTCAGACCAGGAGCCACTTTCTGCTCAGATTAATGCACATCTTTCATTTGTTTTTTGCAGAGCCTGGACCAAGGCATATGTTTAAAGAAATAGGGAGGGACACAAAAATGAAACATAAAGAATACTATATCTACTGTATATGGCCATTGAGATAAAAAACATTGTTTGGAACCTTAGAAATATGGAATCAGAAAAACATTTCTCTCCAGTGCTTTAACAGCACATAAGTAAACTTAAATCGAAGAGGGTATAACCCACCACAAATGCATTACTGCAATGAGGCAGGAAGTATCTTCTGGAAAGGATATATTTACTTAGGGCGTGTCTGAAAGATCTCAGGCCTAATTCATCAGAAGCTGTACGCAAATGCTTAAAGCATGCTAATATACGTGGCTGAGTCACAGCCTTAGTGAGGAAACAACTCTTTGGTTGACAGCTGTGGTCCTTTTTTTTGAGTGGTTGCTCTTGTATGAAATTTACCTCTAAAGCTCTGTGACCTTAATAGAAAGGGATTACCTTCTCATCTTTCTAAAAAATTCAATTGTGCCTTCTCAATCCAAGGATCAGCCTTGGCACAGCTTAGTGAGATAATGCCTTTCGTTACTGCAAACAGATGATCTTCCTTCTAAATGCTACCTCAGAGAATTCAAAACACACACAAATGGAGGACAAATAAATACACCCTCTGTAGCAGGCTTGCTACACTAATCGCAGATACGACTGTATACTCCCTCAAGCTCCCTACATTGTGCCTACACGTGTGCATAAATATACAGCACTGACTGCACAGCGTGAATGCTATTGCATTTTGGCCCACACACAGAGAAATCAAAAAAGAAAGTCACACATGGAGGGAGCAGGAGCAGGGGAGGCCCTTATTTACTTTGAATGCAGTGTAAGTATTTCCAGCACTGACAAAACAGAACCTAACAGAGGCAAACTACACAGCCTGGGTGCTAGAAGCATAAAAAAGGAAACTTGATCTTAGTCAGACACTTCCCAAAAGTCCCAAAAGTTGCATCAGTCCCCCGCATTATGTAAATCGTTTAAGCTGCCAGTGGCACTGCATCTCTCCTTCTCCCTCTTTGCAGCAGCTCAGCCTGAACTGTGATCGGTAGGGATCAGAGAACAGAGGAGTGCTGCTGTGCAACATCCTTTGTAAGTCCTGTTTCTCAAGAGCCTGGGCTCCTGGGGCTCTGCTGGCAGGTAAAGCCTCTCCTCTCCACTGCTGGGCAGTGTTGCAGGCTCCCCCTCAACACCTGATACTGTTCAGATGTGCACGCCACACAGGCTGGATGGATGGGGTCTTGCATGCTGGGCAGGATGGGGAAAATGGGGAAGGGTGGCCTACTTCAACATCTGCCAAAGCCTGCAAGCAAGGAAGAGGTAAGCCCATAAAACCACAGCACAGGAAATTTCATTAGACCATACATACCTGTTGCAATGCTTTTCTCAGTCATTCTGATACAGAAAACCCCACAGATCACACAGAACACAGGGCACAGCTTACAGCAGGCAAGTGAACAAATTGAAGCCCATGCTGCTTGTGAGGGACAGAAGATGATCCTAATCGTATCAGTAAAGAACACAAAAAATTATCGAACAGTATCTGCCAGTGGAAGTACCTCTTATGCTCCTTTCCTCTGCTGTTTCTTTCTCCAGCAGAGAGTGAAAACGGAATTCTTCTTTCTACCTCTGCATCTGCCCTGAGCTTTCATCTTAAAGCTGCTGATGGTGAGATGAACCAGTATCCCACATCCACTTCCAGGAAACACATCACCAGCCACAGGGACATTTTCATACTTCTTTATCCCACTTTACCTCTTTTTGTCTAAGATGGTTCTTTCTAGGCCACAGATGTTGCATCAGCTACTGCTTCTTCTGGAGTCACTTAGTGTGAGTAAATTAGATCTGTCATATAAACAGCATCTTTAACAGGATCCCACTTGGTTACCCATAGTAGATGTTGTGAAGTGTGGTGCCAAAACAAGACCTGTTCGAGTCCTTCGCAATGCTGCATAGAGGGGCAAGTTCACGTCCCTTACAATATTTTCCTTTTCTAGTACCTCATGACTATGTTGGCTCATGTTCATCTTCAATTGGTCTTCATCTTATTTAAGATATTCTGAGATTCTCTGGATTAATTTCCAGGGAATGAACCAAAAAAGCACATAAAACCTAAGAGAAAAAACTGTCAGCTTTAGGCTGGTGACGAGAAGTTTAGACTACAGGAGGTAACAGCTCTGGGGTAAGGTCTGCAGATTTATCCTCTGTTTGTACCGCACCTGGTACAGTAAAGCATTGGGTCTACTACAGAGACACTAATGCAATATCCATTTACGAAACTGCAGGACTGTCTTCCAATCCAAGAAAGAAGTCCTTGGGGGTGGGTTTGTGTTAGGGCCTGTGAGAGTTCAATGCACACCTACCCCTGAAAAACTGTACCTACCAGATACTTACTTCCAGAGAGCTGGGAATACACAAATTGGTGGAGACAGCAGGAGCGGTGACCAGGAGTGAGACACCATACAAGAGCATGCAGTGTTGAGGAAGAAACACTAAAGTGAGGAGGTGTTAAGACCATCTCAATGCTGCCCTGGAAATCCACATCTAAGAGACTGGAGTGTAGAGTTTCTGCATTGACTTATATACACAAACATAACTGAACTGAACACCTGTGTTTTGTCCCTTACAATGTGAAAAATCTCATCTGGTTTAAGTTATGACACCCAAAACTTAACTGATGAGTTTGTGAACTGATGGTAGATGCACAGCTGATTTATGAGCTGCATATAGCTCCATAAATCCTTCACATGCCTTATGGTACCAATTTCTAAGTCATATAATCATGGATAAATCATGAGATTGAAGCAAAAACCGTAATCTGATTTGAGAAGTCATCTGTTAATCTATGGCAATATGTTGTGTTTCTGTTAAGGGGGTTACATCAGGATGTTCTGTTACAGTCATTACAGAGATCTCTAATTCTTTAAGGAAGAAGTTACTGTGGGACTGAAATGATTGACACTTCATAAGTTTTGTACATGAGCTGGTAATTGTCATATGTTTCTGCTAGAATATCTCACATATGGTTAGGTGCCATGAAACAGATTTCTCACTCGGACTCCCACATTTCTCTTTTGATTGTGGAAGCTGTGAAAGGAGATTCACGTGCCCTGAATGAGCTACCTAGAAGTTAGAGGTGTAAGACTGAGTTAGTTACTCAAGACTTTCTTCATATATAAAGGGAAAGAATAGGACCACCAGAGACATTCACCTCATGAGACGAGTGTTCAGGACAGTTCTGGGCATGCTTCATAATATCCAAAAAGAGAAGCCAGCTCAGATAGAGATGTTGAGCTCAGGGTCTTTAAACATAATAGAGAGGAATCTCATTTGCTGCATAGTTTAAAAAAATCCACATAACTATACATACATACATATATACCTTCCTAAAAAATATACAAACATATTAAAATGAAAGAGAATTTTCAAAATCAAGCACCACAGACTGGAAAACATCTGAAATGAGACCACTGTCTGACACCCATCATATCACAAAGATCAAACAACCACCACACATACTCCGAGTTCCCTGGTACAACTGCAAATACTTACCCAGTTGGACACACCTCCTTAAGAATGAACAGTCCAGCTTCACTTAGCAAAGCTGGCTGGAGCATCTCCTAGCTTCCATGCTGGTCACCCACCTGTGGTCAGCAACTTTCTGCAATGTAGTAAGAAACACATCCCAATGTCCTGCAGAAAATGAACTCATTTAGAAGATTTCTAATTGATTTTCTAGTTTTAAAAAGAGAACCTCACTCAATGACTTCTCCAGAGTTCAGTTCTAGCTGGCCATAAGGCAGAGCAGGACTGGACTTCTTCCTTCAGCTGAACCTCAACCCCCTTTCAGGCATGGGACAGAAATAATGATGTCCAATGTGACAAAACTTGTTTTTTGATTGAGGTTATTTCAAACATTTGTCTGAGTTGAAAGGTCACAATACAGATTTTTCCTTGATCATTGCCTAGGAACGCTACCACACTTACTAGGGATTAATAACAAGAAATGACAGGAGAGGAACTGCTCATGACCACCCACTAATAGTTTGGCTATGTGGGTAAGAAAGGACATGAGAAATACCATATTCTTGAATCAGAAACAGGTAGAAAAAATAAATTATTAATTCTCCCCCAGAAGAATATTTTGGGGAAAAGAAGGAACTATCTCAGGATAAGTCAAATACTATGGCATCATCACAATGTTGCATTCCAATATGATCTCTTTGTGTGTAAAAAATTTCAAAACAAACCAAGACCAGTGATACATCATAGAAAATTGAAAGCCTGCTCTGAAAAGGGCTGACCTTATCAAAGCACTGGACTCCATCCTTTTCTTTTCAAGGAAATTTCATCAGAATTGACATTTTTGGTAAAGTTTTTATACTGATGAAATGGCCTTTTTGGAAGAAAAAATATTCAGCTTATGCAGCTGCAAACAGCTGCATAAACAACCCATTCATGGAGGCCTGCTACATCTTCTGTTTGAAAGATCAATTTGGTTTTTAGGTAATAACTGTACCAGCAGAAAAAGCTCCTTCTGGAATCATATCTTTTCAGAATGAGATTGCTTTACTAATTAAACAATAGAGCTATCCTGGATTTTTATAAACTGAACAATTACAAGTTTGTAGCTATAGCAATTACAATAAGGGAACTATATTTTGAAGACAAGCTGCATTGTTGAAATTGAAACATCAAACTTACAGCACTTGTACTGTTCATAGCTGTAACCTTAGCTTGCCAGCAATTCCCTTACCTGCCTGCCCACCATGGAATTGCATTTGGTATTTATGATACTGAGCACAGATAACAGTGGCATATTATTTAATGATGTTCTGAAAACATGGGCTTTTGCTGTGCTCTGTTTATGACTGCCCATTTACAATTTATGCCATATGTCAAACACTTGCCCTTTGCAAAAGCAAAGAAACACAGCCTGCATGCAGCCACCCTGGGGAAGCAGGGACAAGGGAACACAGCATTCCCAGAGAGCCAGGGGCACAGGCAACAGGGCAAAAGTGTCACAAGGCTCCTAGTCAAGGGGAGAACATCATACAGGTGGAGACAAAAGACCTTTGTCATGATTGTTTACTGTCCTATCAAGCAGGAATGAATCCTGCATGTCAGGCATACAGGAGAGGCACCTCCAGCATGCAAATCCTCCAATACAGAATTAAGAAATGTTAAACAGATTTTTCTTTAATTCTTTCCTTTCTCACTAACTCTCTTCTCAGGGACAGGCCAGAAAGAGGGATGGAACACAAAAGAGCCCATGGGATGCAATACAGTTCTCAAAATGTTGAGCAAACACCTTCAGAGTCCCAGCTCAGTGAAGGCTCACTCATATCCATGATACTGTGTGGAATGAGTCTTTGGAGGCTGTCATGGGCATCCAATTTGCTTTAATTCCATAAAACTCAAGAATACTCCACCCATCTATCCCCTTTCCCTCTCAGAAACACCTCTGATGGGCTATGGATTTGCACTTAGAGTAGCCATTTCTTTCACCACTGTGCTGCCACAGAAATCTATGGAGATGTGCTCTATGGAGATGTGCTCTCTATGGAGATTTCTGTGCACAGAAATCTATGGAGAAATCTATGGAGAAGGGGACTCTCCAGCTTTAGGCAGCAATTAATCCTGACCAGAACACTGCAGTTAATTAGAGACACCGGCTCATTGCCTACAAAACAGATGTCTTTTCATCTTGGCTTGCAGAGCAATCAGTTACGTTGCGGCTTGCCAGGGAAGGGAGAGAAATTTACAATGATTCTTGAAAAAGAGCATTATAAACATTGGATTTTCACTCTTCCAGTCACATTTTACAGAACCCTATGAACATGCCACTGCCTATAGAAATGGAGTATCCAGGCAGCTCCATCTCTCAGCAAAGCAGTGCATTTCAGGAACAGTTACAATGAACACGTTTTTAGTATCTGAGCAACTGGACACAGCAATGCCTTTTAAAATATCAGACTCTTCTCTCCCTAACTGAAGCTTTCAGAATTCACATGGAAAATTTCAGACATGTTTCTCCCATTTGTCAGTCAGCTATGAAACTGCTCATCTTTTTTTTGTTTGGTTGGTTTTGTTTTGCAGTTGACATGACTGACCCATCCTCTGTTCAGCCTGGGTATTTTTAGACAGAACCTTTTAGGCAGAACCTTTTCCCACAGTAATATCCCTTCAGGTCCAACAATGGCATTTGAAAAACTTATCTTGAAAAACTTGGTTAAGGTAAAACTTACCTTATACCCGAACCAAAGGAATCCATATTTCTCATTATATAGATTGATTAGTATCAGTTAGGCACAGTGTTCTCATGAGACGATTTGTTTGGTGAAAGGACATGCCTGTAATCCTTCTGAGGCAAACCTCTGTTTTCAGTCATAGAAAGCAGGGCTATTAATGATGTATTGCTGTACTGGGTTCTGGCTGAGACAAAGTTATGAAGTTAACTTTCTTCATAGCAGCCTGTATAGTGCTTTGCTTTGCATTTGTGAGTAAAATAATGTTGATGATAACCCATCAGTGTTTTAGTTATTGCTGAACAGTCCTTACACAGTGTGAAGACCTTCTCTATTTCTCACTTGCCCTTGCAGCGAGCAGGCTGGGGGCAGGCAAGAAGTTGGGAGGGGAAACAGCTGGGACAGCTGACCCCAACGGACTGAAGGGATGCCCCATACTATATGACCTTGTGCTCACAATAAAAGCTGGGGGAAAGGAGGAGGAAGAAGGCAAGTTTGTGGTTATGGCATTTGTCTTCCCAAGGTGCTGGTACACGTGCTGAGGCCCTCCTTTCCTGGAAAAGGCTGGACATTGCTAGATAGTGCAGTCATTATGTTGTTGCAATGTGGAGAAGGGACAAAGGGTGGACTTTTATTGTGTGTGTAAACCATCCATCTTTGTTGGGTTTGTGATGATGTTACTTTGATTTTCAGGTGGGGAACTTTTTTTGTTGTTGCAAGTGACATTTGTGAAGAGTGTGTGATGAATGTATAATTTAGCAACAATTCAGTTTCACAGAGGCGAGGGGTGGAAAATATTTGATGTAGGTGTCCAGGTTTTGGTAGTAGGGCATCTGCAGGGGTGGCCTCTGTGAGAAGAGGACAGGGGCTACCCTGTGCTGGACATGGTTCCAGGCAGTTCCAGCTGATTCCAACAGCCCCAACACAGGACACAGCTGAGCCCCACAGCCAAGCTTGTGGCACCTCTGGGAAAATGTATTTAATAAAGGACACAACGCTGTGAAGAGTGAGGCAAAAAAAATGCAAACACCAGGGTCAGAGAAGGAGGAAGGGTAGGAGGTGCTCCAGGTGCCAGAGCAGAGATTCCCCTGCAGCTCATGGAGAGGACCACGCCAGAGCAGGTATCCCCACTACAGCCCATGGAGGATCCCACGCTGGAGGAGGTGGATATTTTCTGACAGGAACTGTGGCCTGTGGAGAGCTTCTCTTCCCAAAAGTCATGCAGATCCTAGCCAACCTATATCACACTTGGAGAAACTTCTTTCTCCACCAAATATAGCGGGAGCCTGAACCAGGACTGTAACTATAGTGAAATGCTGTAGTTACAGAACACAAAGGATTGCTTGTGTCCTTTAAATTTGAACCTTGGCTTGTTCTGGAATGACTTCAGCTTGCAGACAGGACATGATGGACTCAGTTATGGCACTTCTCTTTCTGTCCCCCTGGTGCTTGACTTATGCCTCCATCAGAGACTCAGGGCCCACCAAGCTAAGAGAACAGAAGCTTGAAGGAGGAGAAGGTATAACATTTTGCAGGATCCACAAAAAATACAATACTTGTTTCTTTCTCTTTCTTCTCTTTCTCTTTCTCAAGTTTGCTATTATTAGGGGTAGCTTGTGCAACTACAGTTGATTTAGATGTAAGTCTAGACCCTCAGGGTGAAAGCATGGTGAGGTGGGAGGAGAGTGGTGGATTAGCCACTCTGCAGAGTCTAAAATCATGGCTTTCTTCTTCACCAATTTACTGACTTAATTCTTTGTAAACTTCTTTTTTAATCTACCAAAAAGACAGTAATGAATCCTGCAGTTAGAAAGCATGGGAATCACTGGTGGAGGTATGCCTGTATGAATGTGCACAAGAATTAAGGTATATGTTCCTTTCATATTGCTGCATGCAATGCCACCATTAAATATGCCGTTCACCAGGGTAGTAAAGTGCACTCTTTTACAGCAGAGGGCATACTTGTGAGACTACACTGCTCTTAAGTACTGCGTTGTTATTTAAGAGGAATTCAGCCTTGTCCTGTCAATAAGGCAAGTAAAGTGAGGTGAGGAATGTCCCTACCATCATTTTGATGAATGCATTCTTGGCAGAGCTAAACCTGTAGCCTTCTCAGTTACAACAGAGAGCTAAGTGCAGATGTTTCACACTATTTTCCTAGCCTAAGAATCCCTTCTAGTTATCAATGCGCTGAAGAGCTTTGGGAAATGAATATCACCAAGGGAGTTTTTGAAACACAAGTTCAAGGTCACCTGAAATACAGCTGAGGCAGCAATATGGAGCTCATGCTCCACCTATCCAGTTCTGCAGCTGTGTTTCAGGTGACGTTGAACTTGTGATTTCTGAGTCTGGCCCCGGACTGAGGAGTGAGGATTTCACACTGAAATCCCTTTGTGCTAATAATTTCCTAAAACTCTTCAGTGCAGTGCTTTATTTCCCACTGTAGTGTTCCTCACTGAAAGAAAATGGGAGGTAAAGCATTGAAAGCTGGGTTCTAACTCTCCATCTCTACTTTGTTCTTATCAGATGGAGCTTTTTTTTAGCAGCAGCCCACAGACAACAGAATATCATTCCACAGAAGGGGAAAAAAAAAAAAATCACTATTTCTTGCTCTCTTTATTGCAGTCCATTCCTAAAAGCACCTCCTGGAGATAAAAGATCCCTCCTTGCTTGTACCAACAGCTGTGAACTCTCCTGCTGGCCTGCTCTTGGGAGTCCCAGACTCCTGGATTGGCTACCCTTCTCCACAGATGAAATCTCAGAAGCTATTTTCTGGCCAACTCGTCCCTTCACAGTCCTGTAAAAGCAGAATGACACAGGTGTTTCTTGCCACTGACCCATTATTTAGAGGCTTTCAGATGCTAATGCCACTGAATATACAAAGGGACCTCTCCTTATATCGTTCTGAAACAATTTTCTTACCTGCACAGCATTGACGTGAAGGTACAGAGAATTTGCTGGAAGAAGCCAGCGTAACCTTTCAGAAGAATGCTCTGCTAACATCAGTGCAGGAGAGAAAGATTATGCATTAAATGAAGACTGTAAACAAATTTTTCCTCCAAGGAAATAAAGGAGGTACAAAATTTATAAGCAGTATTACACAGCAAATCACAATACATACAGATTACAATAAGCGAAAGCTCATACTTCATCTGCTTAGAAATAACCATCAGAGCAAACAATGGTAAATTACTCCATAGAATATGTAGAAAAAAATACCTGATGCAGAGAACATCCATTCATTTCGTTGCATGATGGTTAACAGATTGTGTTCCCCCTTCCTGAATCTGCAGAGATCCCAACAGGTTTGCTTTGTTTCTTTCACCAGGGAAAGCTGAGAATGTTTGTGCATTAATGTTTAATAGTGATTGCACTGCAGGAGCAAACAGAAGAGAGGACAAGCAGAATAAGTGAGTTGTCCTGTCCTGCCACAGGACTCCTAAACATTCTTGAGCAACTCATGTGAGACAAGATAAAAGAACAGGGCGGCAATAAGAGATACAGAGGGAAATCTATGTGCTTAATTTTAGCAGTCTGATCGTAAGGCACCTATGTGCAAGTTGGGGCCCCTCCTCTAGACAGCAGTGAAAGCCCAGCACATCTCAGCTGAGATTCATTCCACCATCAACCACCAGACTGTTCTCAGGTCTCCAGCACCACCAACTCCGGCCATCCCTCAGGACCTCACCATTCTCTTGTCCAGAAACAATCTTTTTTTGAGGGGGCTGAGCAATTCATAGCTTAGCCTGACTGGAGATCCCGAAACCAAGTCTTCCTGCTGTGTCTCTTGGAAAGCTTCATGAGGAAGGAGAACAGTGTCCTAGGTGGCCAGCACAGGCCATAGTAACGAGCTCCACATGAGCGTGAGGAAAGCTTCAGTCAGAGCACATGGATAAGGTCTTACGGATCTGCTTTTTTATTACAGACTGTACTATTGGTCTTCTGAGTAAGCGCTGGCCACGCACTTTGCAATACGCTATACATGTCTATAAAACTGCAGTTGCAGTGTCTTAGCAACATGGCATGAAGCGCCAGAGAGAGCTACACCATTGTGGCAGCCTGTATGAATAAACCTCTCTACCTGGCTCATCTTTGACTCAGCATGGCTGTCTCACTGCCAGCAAACACCATCTCTGAGTGGTAAGAAATGCAAGGAGGAGGGCACAGCATCACTGCAGGCAGTAAAGCTTTTCAACCCATTCTGTCATAAGCTCACTGGAGCAACAAGCAATCAGGGCTAGTCTTAAGAAAAAGAGGTCTGCCCTGCCTGTGCTGCATAATCACTGTTGGGGACTCAGTGATATGGATCTAGGTAGAAACAGAGGCCCAGCAGCATTGATTTCTCCTGATGATCAATTATCCAAGGGAGCACTAGGGAGGGAGAGGAGAGAAAGAATCTCAAAATTTTAAGGATTGTTAAGAAAACTAGATTCTTTCATAGACTAAACTCTAGTTAAAGGAAAGAAAGCTTAATGGGCATTGTTCTGGATGGCAAATATTCAGTAATGATGTCCCTCAGGTTTTAGTCAGCATCCTTATCAGAGAACTTATGAAAGAGCTGAACAGTAAAATCTCCAATCCTGCTGATTATAGTCTTTCAGGTAGTTAATGATGAGACAGTCCAGAAGGACCTCTCAAAACTGATTTAGTGGGCAAAATAATGGCTGATGACCTCCAGCATAAATAAAAACAAGACAACATGTCTACAGAAAAATAAATTTAAGCCATGTCAATGTGGCACTGAGAGCAGAACTGGCAACTATAGCTCAGGACAGAGCTCTCAGAGTCACTGCAGACAGGTGTCTTCAATCATTGGTTCAGCACAAAACAGCACTGAGTTGAACAAAACCCAGAAGAATGCTCAGCACCACCAGAGAATGATGGAGAACAAGATGGGGGGATTCATTCTTCTGCACATAAAAACAGGGCACATCTGCCTCATAACTGCTGCGTGCAATTCTGTTCTTTACCTCTCTAAGTGGGTGGTGGTGAGGACCAGAGAGATAAAGGCAATCAGGTGGTGGACTTCTAGAGAAAGAAGCTAAAAAGGCCAGGACTCTTCGGTTTGGAAAGGAGAAATCTGAGAGGAATACATGGGGGTTTACTAAGTCATGAAAGTGGACAAGGTAAATGCAGAACTGTTCTGCAGTCCTAGAGCAAGGGGCCACTCAATGAAATTAGTATGAAATTGATTTAAAGCAGTAAGAGAACCCAGTGGGGATAAAATTGTGGAATCTGCTGTCATGGGAGGATGGGGAGGCAGACCATGTCAAAAGTTATGGACAACAAGCCTGTAAACATGTAGTTTGACTCTAATCTCCCAGTTCCAGTGACAAGCTGAGTAGGAGAGCTGCAGAAAGCGGCCAGTTTGCCATGATCTTCCTAAATCCCTAAATAAGATTTTTTCCCTGGAAGTTCACCTCTGCCAGCTCTCACAGGTGTCCTTGCTGACACTCTCCAGCAGGAGAGAGCAAACAGGGAACAACACTGAAATGAGAGTGGAGAGGCTTTCCATGGTGGATGTGGGATTTTCTAGAGATAAAGAGTAAAGCAGGATGATTCCTATTCATGCCAGTTCTCCTGACAGCCTGGGAATGTGCAGGTGGCCTGAGCCATCGTATGGTAGGAGGCAGAGAAGGTGGAACAGTCTAGAGGTAAAACTAGCTGCAGACGACAGTGACTGGATCAATCTCCCTGGTGGTGGCTACATAAAAGAAAAACAAAAACCAAGAGCTATTGGAAGACCACAGGCAGATGCGAGCTCAGAGAACAATCTGGTTTGGAAAACAAGCAAGCAGAACAAGCAGGCAGGAAATGTTCACAAGGAACTGCCAGACCAACAGCAGAAAAAGCCTTCTTAATTTTTTTTGCACCATTTGTCCCAGAAATTGAGATCTTCCATCTTAGGAAGAATTTTGGCCCAGGAAAATCAGTTTAGATACTTATCAACAGGCATTGAATAGGGCAGGGGAAGACAGTAAGGGTGCCAAAGCACTACCAATCCAAAGAGAACAAGCAGTGTTTTCCTGGTACTCCAGGGAGCTGCAATTGCTCAGCTTCAACAGCACGGAGACACTGGTGCTGGAGATATTATTTCCATTTTGCTAAGGACTGCCAATACTTGAGGGGAAAGAGAAGGCAGACCCAAATAAGAATAGCTGCTGCCTGCAAGCAGCATCCCCCGGTGGAGAGAATACACTCTGGCCCGGCTGGTGTGAATGGGCCTCTGCAGGCTTTGAGCCATGCAGTATGTAGGACTAGGTGGCAGAAGGTAGTAGAAGGTAGTAGCTTGGATATGCTCTTCTTCCTAAATTCAACCCCTGCACTCAGATGGAGAACAGATCCATGCTTGCCCAAATGCTGGAACCAGAAGGTGGGATGATCATTGAAAGAGACTTAGAATCTCAAAGGATAGCACTGTTCTCGCAGGGTCTGCTCATAACTTCAAAAAAGATGATGACACTGGCTGCAAAGCAGAGTGCTGGGTAGAGAATGGCCATCCACAAGTTCCTCAGCCCCTTTCTGGTACCCACTTCTGAGGTAGAAAAATTGCTCAGGGATCCCTTCTCCTTAGTTGCCACTTCCATTTATTTGTCTAATTAGAGCCAATTTCCATTATTTGATGTCTGTTGCTTTTTACCTCTCTGTGTACAGTTGTATCCCTAGAAGTTGTTAGATGCTGCTTTTTTTATATAGTTAATTGAATCCACAGTGCATGGATTCCCTCCTCTTACCGCTTACTCCCCATTCCATATGGGACCATAGTGAAGGTGAAACTATGTGCAACCTGGATGAAACTTCTGGGGAAGTTGGTAGATGTTATCAGACATTTATTGGTTTTTCACCCAAATACAAGAGTCTGGCAACTCCATACAGAGATCAGTATGTATCTAAACAGCCTCTAAGACACATGCTAGCTTAATGTTGCATAGTGTGGTTTGTACATGCATTCTAGCTGGCAACAGTCCTTTTGTGGTTTGTTTGTAGAACTGATCAGTATGGAGTAATCTAATGCCCAGCTGGATCCAATGTATATTATGTGCAACGCATTGCCTGCAAAATACGTTACTGGATGGGGAGTCATGCAGCCAGTGAGTACACCAAAAGAACATATTTCATCTTTAAAGGGTGTGGAATTTAAAGCAGGCAAGCTGACTGCTTGAATGCCAGAAAAGTAAAGATGATTTCAGGCCATTTCAGTCTGATCAAAACATCTGCCTTTTATGAGAATTCTTTCAAGTCCAGAAATCAGACTTTGCTTTTCTTCCCCTTCATCTTTGAACAGAGCCATCCTTTCAAAAAGCATAATGAGGAATGTATCTTGTTGATAAATACTGCATAATGGAAATTTGCAGTTCTGGAAGAGAGGAGAAGAATTATATCTTCTTTATTATTATTTTAAAATGAACTTTTGCCTTCATAGAAAACAGAAGCAGAACAGGCAAATGGGCAAATGTTACTAGTCTGAAGCTGTTACAGCAGCTCTCCTGAGAATTTTTAGTCTGCCAGACTCATCATGACCCATCACATTGATTGCTGTGTCACCTTGCATCTTGAATGAGCTGTTCCTGGCAAGAAGGAGCTAAACTTTCCTCTCAGGCTTTGCCAACCCCTTTCCCTGCAACTGGGGCAGAGAGACGATGTTATTTGTCTACTCCTTCAGCAAATTAGGAATGCCTTTACCTTTCTTTCACACTTCAGGCTCAGAAAACACAGTGAGTGTTTAGTTAAGCAGCAAAGATAGACTACAATTGAGGTTTTGTTGTCTCTGCCATATCATAAATTCATTTCTAGGAGCCATTTGTAAAGTGGCACATATTCCTTCATGCTACACTGCTATCTCTCCTTACTCGAGGAGGCAGAGATCTGGCACATGGGGCTGAAGAGCCAGAGAGGAAGTGAGGTGATGGGCTAGATATGTTTGCTCTATATGAGACAGAACTGGGGACTAACAGGTGGAGAGGGAAGGCAATGCATAAGACATCTCATGGTAATGCTGAGAAAGGGAAAACCAGTGAGGAAGCCAGGATCAGTGCTATGCTTTTCAGTTAACAATTTGACTTCACAACTAGCTTGTTTTTCCTTGCTAATATGCTAACAAATAAGACCCTCCCCTACAATAGTCTTTAAAGGAGGAAAAACAAATTATCCTTCTTTTGCACATGTGGAGAAATTTAAGTCCTGTAGGGAAAGCAGTTCTGCCATTGACCCATATACCAGTCAAACAAAACCCATCAGTATTTGGAGTAATCACACTACATGCACAGAACATACAGATGTACTAGATAATCCTTGTAATTGTTTTAAGATTACAAGACAAGAAGACTAACAGTGAACTGCGCTTTGGAGTTGAACAGCATGGAGCAAATCAATAAAAATTTCAACGTGAATTTCTCATCTAAAGGCTAAAAGGCTAAAGCCTTGCGCCAAGACACAGAGCAGTGGCAGGGGATGGAAAATGACTTGCTTTAATTAGCTTAAACAACAGAGGATAATCATGAGGATTTCTGGATGATTCATAAATGCAATTGCTTCTTTTAATCTAGTCATTACAGAATTTAAAAGTGAACTCTGTAAGAATTTTCCTTTATGCTCTGAAATTAGTGAATTTTTCCTAGCTGTTTCAACTGTTAAAGCAGTCTCAGATACACTGACCTGGAAAAATCTGCCTTATCGGGAAACAATGTCTGAGACTGATTGCTGTTGTTGATACAGCTATTAGCTGACAGCAGAAGAGCTGGGGAGAGCAAGAAATCCTAGTATCTAGAGCCTGTGGCCCCTAGTTACACACGTAGTTTCTCTCCAGCTTATCCAGTGGACCTGGCCTTCAGACGCACCTCATACACTTACATTTTTCTCACCAGAAACTCCCTTCTCTTCATGCCAGTTGGCCTGTTTCTTTCCAATATCAGACAGGAATATGCCAGTGAAGCTTTTCCAAGTCTCATTCACAACAACAACTGAGCACGTTTAGCTGAAACTTTCTAAATAGCATTCAGTCAGAGTCACACACCTGGCATGGAAAAGTATCAGCCCCGATGCTGAGTGTATAGCAAAATGCTAATCATGTCAGGTAGGATGTCAGGGAAAGCATCAGCCACAGAGCACACTAGCTGCTCTCCCAGCAGTGCAAGGACCTCTCACAGTGGTTTTCCTTCTGTCCAGACTGACTCTAGCTCTCTTTCTTCGAAGAGCATAAATCAGCAAGTGGCATATCTCATGACTAAAGAGTCAGTCTTTTTGGAGACATGTGCCTCACTGAGATCTCAAGAAAAGGGTCTGCAGGGAGTGTAGTCAATCAAATTCAGCATTATACAGGTACGTATGGAAGATCGGTATGACCTAAGCACTTAGCTATGATGAGTGCTCTAAAGATAACGGAAGGCTGAGACATACACAAAGTTGATAAGGGGGATTCATAGTGGAACGTGGAACATCTAGTCAAGAATTAATGTCCTTGGGAGTAAAGCACATCCTGGAGAAATATGTAAGTTAATTAAGATGTTTTAGGACAATCTGAAACTGCTAGCAGAAATGTGATAAAGAGCACCCTTACGCAAACTATCCTCATTATAATACTAAAAGTCACACCCCTTGAGCTGGAGACCCCGGCCCAAGCAGAGACCCGTCACCTTTGGGCATGCGCAAAATATTAAAATAGTACTGTAGCTTTAAGAGTAAGACAAGAACATGTAGATCAATAGAAAACTGCTTTGTGTAATTACTTATGCATATGTATAACTAGATTGTATAAATACTGCACCTGTATGAACGAATAGTGTGCTAGCTTTGTGGAGCTACCACCTAGCACCCGGTCTTGCACAAAACTTGAAATAAACTGGTATCTCAGCTCTGTGTGTGTATTGGATGTTGCACACCGGGTAACAAATTCCACTTGTGAGACAACAGGAGCGCTGGGAAGCCCGAACCAACCTCCAGATGAGAAGTGCCAGACTAATCAGGTGCAGTCTGGATCTTAGTCAGAACTTCATTATTGGTAAGTTTGTGCGTATTTGCACCACTGCTGGAAGAGGTTCAATCAGATGGATCAGGCATATTTGGGGGCAAGAGAGATGTAAATGACATAGTGAAGCTCATCTCTGGTTTTCTGATAAAACCTAGGTGCCTTCTTCAAACTGTGGCACTAGGGAGGAGGGAAGAACTAAGATGGCTGCTGTCAGATTCATAGTGTAACCCTAGCAGTGCTAATGCTCTTGAAGACCTGGAGCATAGTAGTCTGTTCTGCCTCTCTCTCCTTTGTAATTTCTGCTACTTTTCCCTATCTCAGGCCCCTGGCACAATCTCCAGGTGCTGGCAGAGCATTCCTTTCTCCTGTGCATGCAGGAGACAGTGCCCTGTGCACGGTATTGAATTCTGTGCATCAGAGGGGAACTGCACAGCTGATTATCCAGAACTGATGGCAAATGCAGGTAAAATAAAAAGCTCTGTGTGCACCTGAAAGCCTCAGCAAATTAGTACATCATCATCTGCCTGTCTGAAGCGTCTGAATGTAGTAGCCTGCTGTGCTGCAGATGTGTTTTGTTGTGTAGTAATTCTCACAACACTGCCTGATTAGCTAGGCGAGAGCAAGAGAAATAGTCTGGAAAAACCTCCACAAACTGAAGCTGAAAGGTAAACAAGTAGGTGGGAACAGCAGTTCAAAGTGCTGGTCTCATTTTGACTTCTGAAATGCTTAAAAAAGGTTTTATTACTGTGATGTGCTATTAAAGCCCAAATTACATCTCACAGTAATAAAACCTGATAGAAAGTCTCAGAAAGATGACGTTTCACCTTCTTTCCACCAGCTATCTCTGGGACTCGGCATCACAGGTTATAAACAAGGAGCAGCAGTTCTGCCTTACTGAAAGTTGTTCCTTCCAGCAGCATTGGCCTTTGAAGGGTCTGATGAATGATAAATAAGTCAAGAGCAGAGATGACCTAGCTGAATCACTGCTGGAACAAAACTCTGCCACAGATAAAGCTATGGCATTTCTCTGTGGCAGAGCAGCTTCTGAGATGTTCACTAGGATTCTGTCTATAACATGCCCAGAGTTCATTAAATTCAGCCCTGCTGGGGACCACAGTCATTCATAGTGTTTTAGCAGCACTGAGCATCTTCCCTGGGGTCTAATGGACTGGCATCACCACAACAGTTGCTCTGTGAAACCATTTCAAAACCAATTGCTAGAGCAGGCAAAATTTTGAGCTGATCAGGTTGAAACTGTCTTAGGAAAGGGGATCAGAAAGGTAGCAGAGAGCTTGCTCTCTCAGGACCACTGCTAACGATTCATCTCAGGGTTAGTGTCACATTTGCATACTAACTAGAGTGACATGGCATGGTGCTGCCAGTCATTACCCTGCAATCCATCCAGAACCCTTTTTCCTTTGCAGGAAAAACTAATAACTCATTTGACTTCTCTGTTCGGAATTAATTTCTACCCTGTGTGTTCAACACCTTGCATGGTGAAGTTCTGTTCTCACAAATGGTGTCTACATAGTAGACAAGTAGAAAGAGTAAAAACCCCTATACTTGTCCTGAGAGGCAAATGAATGTTTCTCTAACTCCCAGTGTCTTCAAGCCCCACAGACTGTCAACAACACTTACTTTCTAGTGTCAGCTATAAAACTGCCCTCCTCCACTGGCCAGCTACTGCAGGTTTGGGCTGTGGAGGAGGAATCTGAGCAGCCAGGGTAGGTCTTCATGCAGCATTAACAAAAACTGGGAACTAATTCTCGTTCCCATGGACATTCATGCAACAGGGGAAAAATAAGGTGGGCATGAAAGTTAATCACTCCTCCAAGGTGCAAGAAGCTGAAACCAGTCTTAATACAGAGTGTATACTGGCTTTCAGGCCCTATACACATACAACAATACCTGATAGACTACAAATGTATCCCTTCAGGGTTCTCACACAACAAGCCAACCAAGTGCAACACAGATTCCTCTGCTTTCTTGATTTGAAGCCTTCCAGATTTCATGTTGACCTTTAACCACTCTCTTTTGTCAGGAGATCTTAACTGTAGAACATGCCCTGTTTCCCTGGGTTTGTTTTTAGGACTCGTCATCTACTCTGCTTGGAGTCAATAACTTAGCAAGAGAAGTTTTCACATGACTCATTCTGTCTCCTGGATGATCTAACAGATTGTAAATATAAAGAAGATTTATGGGGAATTACATTGGGGAGGTTGTGTCTGGATGTTTTCATCATTAAAAAAAATTACCACCTTGTGTTGCTTCTGTCCAACAAGGCAGACTTTTATATGTAAATCTTTCCCTAAGTATGCTAATGAGGTACAAAAAACTGCCTGTTTTTTCTGAGCAGAGAGACTCCATGGAGAATTCCCTGTTTCAGCAGGACTGCTGTAAGTTATGAGCACCCTGGAGGGTGCGCTAATGTATCCAAGGCGGCCTTCATCTTTATGGAGTACTCACCTTTCCCTTCCTTACTACGTACTAAGCTCACTTTCAAATCCTTCCAAGTACAAGAAAAGGCAGAAATATTGGAGGCAGTTACATATTTTTGAGTTAAGACTCCTTGCTTAAAAATGAAATTCATGTCCTTTGCTGACCGAACGTGTCACCGAAATTGGGGATAAACCTCTTAACACCAATGTAGCATTAAGAAGAACACATTCTCTTTATTGCAGTGCTGAATGCATGGGGGATCCTTCCACCTAACATGCATACCAGTTTACACAGCTTTAGGTTCATTTATACAGTATATCTTTCCATGTGCATAGGTTTTCACACTACTAGGCGGGACTATGTTAATTAGTATCTTACATAATGATGATTCAGCATAACGCATGCTCAGTTTTTCATGTGGGGGTCCTCTGGTGGTCACTGGTGGTCGTAGACCCCAAAACCATGCTTTTCAGGTCATGAATTCAGGGTCATTCTTCCTTTTAAGGCTTAATTTTCTCCATTGTTAAATATCACATACTGGAAGATCCGGTTTCATCAGGATATTCTTGGGTTTTATTTTGTTTCTTCTTGGTTGACCCTTTGAACTTTATTCTTTACATGTTCTTCACTTATTTTCCAACAAACCTTCATAAGTGTCACAGATGCTCCAGTGGTAACATGAGAAGCATAAGTTTGGCTCCTACTTACAGGCATACTTTAAGTGCTTTATGTAACAAGTGATGATAGTTGATTACTGGATGAGGAGGGATGTGCATCCTTGCAGGAGCAGGGATAAGTCAGCATACATTCCCAGTGCTCTTGAAGCAGCGCAAAAGCTTCGTAGGCATCAGTGAGTTCCTAACACAAAGACAGGGACAATCTGCCGTACAAGGATTTGGACATCTATATGTTTCGGTCTCTGATCTTATGACATTGTCTGTTGCGCACATCAACTCCTCTTCAAAGAAAGGTTTTCCCAACACAGGCTCTGAGGAGTGCTTACTGGAAGCACAGACATACTCAGCTCTGCCAGAGGATAGGCTGTTCTTCTGTGAGGGAATGCCCAGGGAGCTAGACATCTGGTCTTAATGGCCATCACCACTACTAGATGCCAGTGCTGTTCAGCCTTGATGGGATTTGGCCATGGTGCCCTGTGGAGATCTGGACCACTGTAGTGATCCAGAAAGATTGGTTCATCGTGTTTTAAGTCTGTCTGTAACGACTGCAGAGAGACTCAAGCTCCTCTCCACAGAAAGCCAAACTAACCCAGCAGCAAGGTACTATAGGCATGTAGGGGCAAAGGCACTGGATGGGGCAGCAAGACTCACTTCTTGGCTCTGATGATATAACCTCACTGTGCCTGTGTCACTCCTCAGTAGTGTCACCAAAATCAGGAATCAAACTCCTTAACACAAATGTAGTATTAAGAAGCAGGCATTCTTTATTACGGCACCGGATGCATGGGGGATCGTTCCACCTAGCATGCATTCCACAGGTTACATCAGCAAAGCTTATATTGTTCAATTACATACATATGCATCAAATTTCCCAGAATGATCATGCATACTCATTCTATTTCCCAGAACTAATTATCATATTTGCATGGTCATTACGCATGCGTCCTTGAACTCCGAGGGGCTTCCATGGGGGTCTCTGGTGGTCCTTGGTGGTCGTACAGGTGTGTCCTTTAGTTGACCCCTTCTTATGGGCATGCGCAATATCACCTTGCTTATGTAACTTGCTTCCCTTCTTCATGGTGCATGGTCCTCCCTAACAATGATTTGGCACCCTTATTCCTATTCTAACACAAACCAATTATTCTAACTACCCTTCAACTCATTGTCAAGATGGGCTGGGCCTGTACTGGGAGCATAGCAGCATGTCTGTACAACTCCTCATCCAACCAATTGTCTTTGGGCATGGCAGCTGAAAGGGTTAAATCCCTGATAATCCCTGACTAAGACCTTACTGTGAGTTTCACTTGCATCCTTGTTCTCTTTTGTTTTCTTCCCCTGCAAAGATAGCTTTAGTTACCTGCTGAGCAGAGTTGATGGTGGGACATTTCCTGTAACTTCTTACCTGATAGGACTAAACAGGCCTTGAGCAAGCTCGTTAGGCTTCCTAATTAAATCACTGATAACAGGAACTCAGGACGATTGTGCCAAAGATAAGCACCAAAGAACTAGCTTAAATCGACGCCTTGTAACATTCCAAGGCCAAAGGACTGATGAGCTAACTCAATGACTATATATGGACAAAGGAAGCCCAAAGTTCAACTAGCGGACAACGTGAGGAAGACTATGGAAGACCACCGGGAGGGTGAAAAAACCCTAACCCTAATTTTACTGTGCATGCTCAGAATACGTAAAAGAATTCCAGGAACTCATCACTATAAAACTGCCCTTTTCAGGAAATCTGATTAATATGTATGATTTTTCTCTATACGGACTGATGTGTTGTGCTAACCTGGCGGAGCACTTGTGGTGGAGTGCTGCCCAGCACTGCAATAAAGAATACCTGCTGCCCAGTGCTGCCCAGCGCTGCAATAAAGAATACCTGCTTAATAGTCATCCCGACTATTGAGTCCTGATTTCAGCTTTTTACAGCAACAATTTGGCACCCCAGATGGGACCCACTCTGCTTGGCTGCAGGACCCGCTGAGAACAGGGATTTCCCGGAGGGACTCCTCGTCTCAATCGGATCACTGCGGGAGCAGACAAGGACCATCTAAAGGAAAAAAGGTATTCTTTAAATGTTTTCTGTTTTGGAATTTGGGACCGGTCATTTGGAAGGTTCTCGTAAGTCATAGGAGACATCCCACACTGAGCACCGTATACCAGGCTACTAGTACCTGAGGGTATACATTTGGTATTTAGTACATTGGTACAGGCATGGGTTAAGCCTTGTACTTCTGCAATAACGTGCCTTTTGGTATTGGTACACTTATGAAACCTGCATGGGTTTTGTACTGTTGGCGGTACGGATTTACTGGCACTGAACTTGGATATTGGTTTATTGATATTGAATTTGGATATATGCGTTAGGCACTGTGAAAACGGCAACTAAGTGTGAATGAGCTGAGTTAACTCTGGTGTGACTGGTGAGTGATGGAGACGCAGTGTGACTGACAAGTCAGAGTGGAAAACCTGGAGACCTGTGTGTCTCATCCTGAAAATGAATGCGAACCGCTTTTCTTCATAAATTGTTTTATTTGTGACCAAAATTTATGGGTTGTATTTGGATGAGATATTCAATGTGAGAATTGTGGAACGTGGTCAGAGTGGGAGGATAAAGCGCGACAGGTCGAGGTTATTAAAATAATCTGTGGGAGAATAACGGAAATACAGAATCAATAAGGTAGAATGGGGGGACAGCAAAGTGGTGGTATTGTAAAGAAAAGCCCCCTAGGATGTATCTTAGCACATTGGAAAGAGATAGGGGGACAACCAGGTGGGAGTGTGAATAAGAAAACACTAATCAAATATTGTAATCAGTGGTGTCCCCTATATAAATTAGAAGATGGTGAAAAATGGCCCTTTAATGGATCTTTAAATTATAATACTATATTGCAATTAATATATTGCAGTTCTTACGGAGAGAAGGAAAATGGGATGAGGTTATGTATGCGGATATGGTTTTTTTTTTACTTTGTGGAATCGCCTGGAGTGGCAGAAGGATTGTGGTGTTAACCTCCTGCTGCACAGAGGCAGCCTTGGAACAGAGAGGAATGGTGAATAGAGGAGGATTTAGAGGATGAGGAAGGGGAAGGCCCTCTGGAAGTAGAGGAGAACTGGGGAATGTATTGGGAAAGAATCAATGTGTGTATTGTCAAGAGGAAGGACACTGGAGGAGCGAATGTCCAAGACTCCAAGGAACCCCACAAATCTTGACTGCTGGAGCAGAGGCCAATTGATGGGGACCTGGAGAATCTACCCTAGCGGATCCACTGGTTAAGATAAGGCTGGGGAGACAAGAGAAAGAAGTAGAATTCTTAGTAGACACAGGTGCTTCTTTCTCTGTTTTAAATCAAGAATTGATACCTGTGAATAAAGACTTTGTGGCTGTAGTGGGAGTTACTGGCCAACAGGAAAAGGCGTTCTTTCTAAAACCCCTGAATTTTAAAGATTTACACCCTGTGGTGGCCAATCCTTATACTTTACTTATTAAATTACGAAAATCAGGTATGGTTTACAGTATTAGATTTGAAAGATGTATTCTTCTGCTTGCCTCTGGCCAAAGAGAGCCAAAACCTATTGGCATTTGAATGGAAAAGTCCTACTACTGGTAGGAAAACGCAACTTACCTAGACAGTGTTACCCCAAGGTTTTAAGAACAGTCCAACCATCTTTGGGAGTCAATTAGCACGAGAACTTGAGGCATGGGATCCTCCCTCCAGAGACAGAACTCTTCTACAGTATGTAGATGACTTATTAATAGCAACTGAAACAAAGTCTGATTTTATTCAATGGACTATTAATTTGTTGAAGTTTTTGGCACTGAATGGGTATCGAGTCTCTCAACAGAAAGCTCAGATGGCGCGACAGCAAGTAACCTACCTTGGATATGAGCTATCTGGAGGACAACGAGAATTAGGAATGGAATGAAAAGAAGCCATCTGCAGAACCCCCCTACCTCAAACGGTAAAGGAACTCAGGACCTTCTTGGGAAGCAATTTGGAAGGAACGAGGACTACTAACTGCACAAGGGAGACAGATCAAGCATGCTAAGGAAATCCTTCACCTATTAGAAGCAGTCCAATTGCCAACCAAAGTCGCCATCATGCACTGCCAAGGACATTTGAAGGGTAACACTAACCAGGAAAAAGGTAACAGGTTAGCTGATTATGAGGCTAAACAGGCAGCGGAGAGAATGCAAAAGATTTTAACCTTAATTCTGGATAATAGAAGTAGGAGTCTAGGTGACCAAGAAAATGTTGAATATTCTAGGGCTGATAAAGAATTAATAGAAGAAATGGGAGGGCAGGTTCCCTCCAAAGGATGGGCCCGCTTGAGTGATGGCAGAATTATAATTCCTGCCAAACAGGTATGGGGAGTTGTTAAAGAAGAATACAATAAGATACACTGGGGGGCAGATTCCCTGTATAAATTTTTAAATAAAAAATTAATCACTATAAAACTGCCCTTTTCAGGAAATCTGATGAATATGTATGATTTTTCTGTATACAGACTGATGTGTTGTGCTAACCTGGTGGAGCACTTATGGCAGAACGATCCCTAGTGCTGCCCAGCGCTGCAATAAAGAATACCTGCTTAATAGTCATCCCAACTATTGAGTCCCGATTTTGGCTTTTCACGGCAACACAGCATATCCATAGCCATAGGTGTACAAACGCAACATTAAAGTATTGTCTACCCTGCTCCTATCTCTATGTTGCTTAGTTACAAAAGAACAAACTAATCACTTTGGTTACATCTGGTTACGTAGAACTGTATTTGCATGGCTTGAGGAGTACATAACTATTCAGCTCTGGCTTCTTCCACTCCAGGAGAACTTGATATCCAAACAACCAACCAGCCAACCCTCATGGGGCTTAGGGTTGGTTATCCTCTTTAATGGACAGTCAACCAGAGACCAGCTACCTGTGGCTTCCCCACTTAACACAAGCCTTCCTCAGGCTGTAAGAGTTCCAGGACATTGGACTACACCCTGTTATAAGCATACAAAGAGCACAAGGCTCTCAGCTGGAGCAGCTGGGGAAAGAAGTAGAAGGCATAAGGCAACCATCTTGTTCATGCATTGATAATGCCTCCTTAAAGCTCCTTTGACAAGAAGGCTGAGCAGCGTAAATCAGAAAGATCAAGTGCTTCACTGGTGTGTCATACATCCAGAAGTGCACTGCATATCCTAGCCACTATCAATTGATTAAGAGGACTGATAAATGGAATTCTAAGAGCAAAGGAGATCCTTTCACACTGAAAATAGGATAGTGGGTGAAAGGATAAAATGCAGGTAAAATACACAAAGAAAAATCCTGAATTCATTAGAAATTAAAAAGTAAATACAAGTCTTAATCACTGGAGACAGCAGTGGAACAATTGGAAAACTAAAACAGAAACATCAAAAGGCATGACAGGAGAAGAAAAGCTGAGTTTCACAAAGCAGAGACTTATTTAAAGGCACATTAATTAACCAAGAAAAAACAAAATCAACCTGTCTTTCAAAGGAGATCTATGAGCATGGGAGAAGATTTTTAAATGTCTCTATTATAAGACTCCAGTGTGAGCATTTGCAAGAACAAAGAGCACCATCAACCACTAATCTCCTATGCTAGGCATCTTCTCCTGCCAGCCTTCTCCAAAAGGAAGGCAGAACAGAGAAACACTAGAGACTCTGCCTTAACAGTACAGATGCAGCCCTTCTCCCAGCTGTCCCCCTGTCATTAGTTATGTCAGTTTGTGCATGCCTGAAAGGTGTTCAGGTAGCAGGATAAGGAGGACATCTCTCCACCTGAGTATAGTTTGAAGAGGGGATGAAACAACTGTCATGTTTTTATTGAGCAAACAACAGTCACATAGTCACAATCAGCAGCATGGTAAGAGAGAGCAAAATATTGCACCATGTTCCTCTGCCACAAATAATATCCAGCTTCTGGAATTTGAGGATAGCTGCAACACCATGGTAATCTTAGGGAATGTTTTTTCCAACACTGTGCACACAATCTCTTCTTTTAACATAAAAATGGTCATTTTTGCTCTAACCCAAAGGACTATTTAGCCCAGCTTATCTGTAACATTAGACAACAGCAGATGTATTGGAGAGAGCAGAACAGGGCAAGCACGCAGCAATACTTTATAAAATACTTTCCTAACCACCAGCAATTTGCAGTTCAAGGACTTTCCTAGCCAAATAAGATGTTTTTATATTTAAGATACCCTAATGATTTTCTTTTCTATGAGTTTGTCAAGTTGCCTTCTGAATCGGTGTGAACTTTTAACAGTCACAGTATCCTGTGGCAAGGAGTTATACTGATTAATGGCAGCTTGTATAAAGACCCAGTCCTTCTGTTTTGAAACTCCTTCCTTCTAATTTCATATATTGCTCCTTAATTTTTTGTTTTGAAGAGACAGTGAATAGTGAAACTCCATTCACCTTCTCCACATGTCCTGGTTTTGGCTGGGATAGAGTTAATTTTCTTCCCAGTAGCTGGTATAGTGCTGTGTTTTAGATTTTAGTATGACAATAATATTGATAACACGCTGATGTTTTGGTTGTTTCTAAGTGGTGTTTACACTGGGCAAGGACTTTTCAGCTTCCCGTGCTCTGCCAGGTGCACAAGAAACTGGGAGGGGGCACAGCCAGGAGAGTTGATCCAAACTGACCAAAGGGATATTCCATACCATATGGCGTCATGCTCAGTATATAAAGCTGGGGGAAGAAGAAGGAAGGGGGGGACATTCGGAGTGATGGTGTTTGTCTTCCCAAGTAACCATTACGCGTGACGGAGCCCTGCTTTCCTGGAGATGGCTGAACACCTGCCTGCCACAGGGAGGTAGTGAGTGAATTCCTTGCTTTGCTTTGCCTGTGTGCGCGGCTTTTGCTTTACCTATTAAATTGTCTTTACCTCAACCCACGAGTTTTCCCACTTTTATTCTTCTGATTTTCTCCCCAGTCCCACCGGGTGGGAGTGAGCGAGTGGCTGTGTGGTGCTCAGTTGCCAGCTGGGGTTAAACCACAACAGTCCTTTTTGGCACCCAGTGTGGGGCTCGAAGGGTTCAAAATAATGACAGATTTGATTGGAATGTGCTAGCTAGAATTTATAGCTGTTATTGCTGTTTAGCTATTAATAGGCAGGCTTCTGTGCTTGCCGTGAGGCTTGCTTGCCTTACTGTATATTAGAGTCTAGTGCTCGTTAGTGGCTGCTTTTTGCTTATGCTGCTTGCCATGCTGCTGTACTGCTTATCATCTTACTCTGCTGTGCCTAGGAACATTTTGATAACAGTAATGGCGATGCGCCTGGGCTGGCAGATGGCCAGAGCATCGCTGCTGTTTCTGTGCTGCTGTAACTGGACAGGCTGGAACTCCAGTGTGAACTCGAGTCGAAGGGACTGTGACCTGTGGATGAGTCCACATGGGAGCAAGACACCCCAAAGCATCTGTGCCCATGGAGAAGGCCACACTGGAACAGGTGCATCGCAAAGCGACTGTGGCTGTGGATAAGTTTATGCTGCAGCAGGTATACCCCTGGAGAGACTGTGGCTCATAAATAAGGCTCCACTTGGAGCAGGTACTCCCCTGAGGGACTGCAGTCTGTGGATAAGTCCAAGCCCGAGCAGGGGCAAGGGGAGGAGTTCATTGCAATGTTAAACCCAATGGTCTAGTCCAAAGGGACCAGGGGTGGAGACTGTAATGCAAATACCTTTAAATTGTTGTAACCCGGGATTTGAGTTGCACATTATAGGAATTACTATAGTCAGAACCACCTGAACCAATGGAGAACAAGCCTTACAAGAAGCAGTGCAAATGCAGCTGTGACCTGAACTGAGCTGGCATCGGTGCCCAATAACTCCAAGCAACACACTACCTCTCCTGTTCTGAGTGACCACCCTAACAGATGGAGCCCAAGGTCACGGACTAAATGAACTCAGTGGACATTTGTGGACATTTATGGACATGTTACAGACATTTTACAGGGGTGGTCCATAGACTAAGGGAATGATATCTGTGTATTATATCAAAGGATGGGAAGGGTGATGGTGGGTAATGAGAATGTATTAGATAGTGTGAGACCTGAGCATGACGTAAATGGTATGGAATAAGGGGTAGATACTGTTCCGGTTTTGGCTGGGATAGAGTTAATTTTCTTCCCAGTAGCTGGTGTAGTGCTGTGTTTTAGATTTTAGTATGAGAATAATATTGATAACATGCTGATGTTTTGGTTGTTGCTAAGTGGTGTTTACACTGGGCAAGGACTTTTCAGCTTCCCATGCTCTGCCAGGTGCACAAGAAAATGGGAGCGGATACAGCCAGGATAGTTGATCCAAACTGACCAAAGGGATATTCCATACTATGTGACATCATGCTCAGTATATAAAGCTGGGGGAAGAAGAAGGAAGGCGGGGACATTCGGAGTGATAGCGTTTGTCTTCCCAGGAAAGCCTACAGCACCCGGTATTCCCAGGTAGTCTCTTGGTAACCGTTACGTGTGATGGAGCCCTGCTTTCCTGGAGATGGCTGAACACCTGCCTGCTGATGGGAAGTAGTCAATGAATTCCTTGCTTTGCTTTGCTTGTGTCCGCGGCTTTTGCTTTACCTATTAAACTGTCTTTATCTTAACCCACGAGTTTTCTCATCTTTACTCTTCTGATTCTCTCCTCCATCCCACTGCGGGGGGAATGAGCAAGCGGCTGTGTGGTGCTTAGTTGCCAGCTGGGGTTAAACTACGACACCACAACACACAAGAATTTACAGGCCCCTGTTATATCCCTTCTCAGTTTTCTCTTTTCCATGATGAAGTCTATTTATTATTTTTCATAATAGTAGCTGTCTGTTTACTTATTCCCAAAGCCATTACAGATCTCTGATAATTCCCTTTCTTTATACTCTTTGTACTAAATAGACAGTATGCAAAGCAGTTACAAATGGCTATTGTTCTGCATGGGCATGCAGAGCTCCTTACAGACACCAGTGAACCATGAGGCTTAGGCAGGCAGGAGCGAGTGACAAGGCATTCAGGAGCTCTGCCTATTCCCCAGGACAGTCAACAGTTATCTGAACCTGGACTAAGTGAAATGTTGCTAAGTAGCAAGGAGAAGTGTCTCCAGCAATCCACAGGCAGGAAAGAGACAGGCCCCTGGACGGCAAAACAATATTTCAAAGGGACAGTATTGTCCGTTTGAGATCTGTAGCAGACATTTAAGTCTTCTTGCAGGTTAGTTTCCTCTTGGTAGAGAAATGGGGTATACAGGATCTGAGTATTTTTTCAGTGTAATTAAGGAAAGCCAGTCCTGGAACACACATGCTCATAAATGACACACATAACCCCATTTCTAGAAATACCCCTCTGCTGACTCTCACTTTAAACAGTTGGGGTGACAACTTTTAAAATACATTTTACTATTTTTTTGAAGCTTTTTCTTGTTTTGAGCTTTTAGGACCAGGATTTTTTAGGGAAATTCTCAGGTAAGCCTCAGACTCAGTGCAATCTCTGAGAACCCTGGAAGGGGAATTTGAACGCTACTGACAGCTCTCTGAGGGCTGATGTTTTCTCTTAAGACTTCTGGAGTTCTATTAATACACACAAAAAAAATCCAATTCCACACAAAGTACAACATTCTCTAGCCCTCAGGATTATAGCACAGAGCTAGATAACATGACTCAACAATATCACAAGAGCTCTAAAACCATAAGACAAATAAAATGAGCCCCACATCTGCTAAAGTCACATATCATAAGCCAGTCCTGCAATTTCATGGCGAATGACAAAATTTTGTATATTTCAGCTTAGCCGTGCTTCCAGCTGAGTTTCAAGGCTGTGGATAAACACTTCCCAGCATCATAGCTGAGAAGAGCATAATTGCAGGGACTACTGTACGAGTATGAAACAAGATGTCAAGAAATGTAAAAAGATTTTCCAGATGAGAACTGTCAGTGTCTGCAAATGATACGGCAACTCCAAACTCATCTTTTCTAGGACAAAATAAAGTCTATGAATTACTAAATTCTCCCACAGCTGGAATACTCAAAAGAAGAAAAATCGAATGAGAAACATTGTCTGCTCTAAATGGATAAGGAAATGAAAAGCTTTGCAGGAATGTCTGTTTTAAAAGAGCAAGTGCAAGCTTATGACAGTCATGAGCAGAGCTGGATCATGCTTGCAGCCTCTTTATGAAACATGAACACCACATATGATACGGAAAGGTCAGTTCTTTCCAGAGGTATGAGCTGTTTTTAGAGAAGAACTGACTGAACAATAGGAAACACCAAACAGCTGTATACAGGCCCAGGTTGCTTTCCTTGAGAGGCACATATTCAGAGGTATTATCATGCTTTGTCATGATCACTCAGGGCTCCAGTCTCACAGATACATGTGTACCAGTACCTGGACAGCTGGCCATTGCTGAAGACTGTTGTGGTTTAGTCCCACTCAGCAATTAAGTACCACACAGCTGCTCACTCACCACCACCCACCCCCCCCACCCCCCCGGGTGGGATGGGGGAGAGAATCAGAAGAGTAAAAGTGAGAAAACTCATGGGTTGAGATAAGAACAGTTTAATAATTGGAACAACAACAAAAAAATTGTAATGAGAAGGAAAACAACAAGAGAGCAAGAGAGGAACAAAACCCAGGAGAAAAAAAAAAACAGTGATACAACTGCTCACCACCCACCAACCGACACCCAGCCAGTCCCTGAGCAGCGATCGCTACCCCCCGGCCAACTCGCCCCAGTTTATATACTGAGCATGACGTCACATGGTATGGAATAGCCCTTTGGCCAATTTGGGTCGACTCTCCTGGCTGTGCCCCTTGCCAGTTTCTTGTGCACCTGGCAGAGCATGGGAAGCTGAAAAGTCCTTGACCAGTGTAAACACCACTTAGAAACAACCAAAACATCAGCGTGTTATCAATATTGTTGTCATACTAAAATCTAAAACACAGCACTATACCAGCTACTGGGAAGAAAATTAATTCTATCCCAGCCGAAACCAGAACAAAGACAAACCAAAGGAAACTGGGTTACATGCTGGGAGAGCCCCTCAGAGCCAGGCTAAGAGTTGAAGCACACTGTGCTTCAGGTGGATCAGTCAAAACTGAGGGCATTCTGTCAAATGCCTTAATTCTGTTGGGATTTCAGAATAGTTTAGCTGGAATCTCCGATGTCTACTTCAGCGCCTGAGGAGCAGATCTGAAATTCAGATGGTCAGCCTCTGAGGGATTCCGTTGTATCCTGGTTTTGTTCTGTTTATGTTCCCTACAGCTTTTCAAAGCCTCCAGGATAGACAGGGAAGGATGTCCTGCAGCACTAGAGGATGAGGTCTCACTGCTTAACTTTTGGCAGTTCTCACTGGACCTGATGTTCCATGATGCATGTCCTGGCCTTTTCCTTTCACCTTCACTGCTATTCTTCCCTCCTATCCCCTTAAATTTCCAGATGATTTTTCCAGATTATGAAATTTCCAGTTTCTTTCCAGATGATCTTCTGTTTTTTCTCAACTTCTTTGTCTTGTTTTCGTCTTTCCTCTTCCAGCTTTTCTCCCATTAGTCTACCACAGGTAGACCACTCTTGCCTTCTCCCCGACTCCTGGGAAAAGGCTCTACTTCTCAGTCTGTGCGCATCACCAGAGTGCTACTGGTTGAGTCAGAGAGTCATATTTAAGCCAATGAGTCATCCACACCTCTTTCAGGAGTAGTTTTTTTCTAAGACTGCAGTTATTGACATAAGCAAGGATGCTGTAGTGTGAATATTGAGAGATATATGGTAAGACAGGTGAGAGCAGGGGAAAGTCCCTTATGTATGGGTCAGACTAGCCACATTCCTAATTGAAATGGTTTTGGTGAGGAAGCATTTATTTTGGAGGGAACAATTTTTTTGTAATAAGCGACATTTTTCCTTTTCTTTCAAAATTTCATTTTCTTCAACATCCAAAAATGTCACTTAGTTTTTTAGGGGCTGTTGGCATGAACTGGAAAACTGTGTAATGAGTTATTTTCATTAAAAGTCACACACAGGACTAAACAGAACTAAATTACTTAATTTATTCTTAAAAAAAAAAAGCTATGCATAATGCCAATTAAAAACACCTCTAACATTCAGTACACTTACTTAGAAACATTTTGCTCAATGCTAACCAAAAATTGAGATGACAATGTACTAAAAAATTACCCCACGGAGTTGACAAAAGTGTGTTTGCAACTAAGAAATTAAAGGGAGCCAGCATGTTTCAGAATGCTTTAATAATAAATATTCCTCTGTCCCTGCTGCAAGTGAACTTTCCTACAGAAATTTAGTTCAAGGTAAAATGGCTTAAGAGAGAATCACAAAACAGAAGAATGAAATAAATCAGTGAAACTCTGCAACCTGCAGAAAGAAACTGCAGTGATAAAGCTATATATTAAAAGGAAATTAGAGTGATCAAAAGAGAATATAACTGGCAGCAATTCACCATAAAAATTACCATACCCATTCATCTGCAGTTTCAAATAAATGCTTGTTCTTTATTTCTCCGTTAAGCAGGAAGGTGTCATAAATGACAGACAGTCCCATCAGGTATTGTTCCCAACAGCCAGACTTCAGGAGAAGGTTGCACCTTATCATACGAAATAGTCAAAGCCAGTTCTTTGGAAAGTTTTTCAGGGCAAGGCACAGGCTAAATATTCAAGAACAGAGAAGTTTTTACAGAATTGAAAACTACTTTTAATCCAGCCTAGCACTTAAGGCTTTCAATAGAGCAGCAAAAGCAATTTTGACCTTATCTTTGACTAGATTCTTGGAAGACAGCTAAAGAAATGAGTGTGAATCAGCAGAGAGAAATGTATGTATTTTCTAAATTCCCAGTCACATAAAAGACAGTGGAAAGCCAATGAAATCAAAGGAAAGGTGCCCTGTTATATCAGATGTGGGGTTGTTAAGAGATGAATCTAAAGTAAACATACATATGTATCTCTAAAAAACAATAAAAATAAAGTTTAAGGCTATGAAATACTGTTTACAACCTGTACAAGCAGCTTTCTGTGCACAGACCTTAACAAGCAGTTCTGAATAGACCTAGCTTATGAATTTTAATTATCCTTACTAAGCAATGATTGCACATAGTTAAAGAAGCTCTTGAATTTCACCTTTTCAGCCTCATGGCATAAAGTTCCTGCAAATTCCAGGGTGCAAAAGCCAACAATGCTATAGAGAAATCAATCCACCTCAATCTATTGAAGCAAAAATACTTCATGAATATATGACTCATTAAATAGTGAGAGACTGAAATCAAATGGCAGTATCTCTCATTATTAACACTCAGTTTCCAGCAGAAAAATTACATAGAATAGGCCTAACGAGGACCTAGTTGACAGCAAAGTAGAAAAGTATGAAGCAACTGAAATTAATGAGGAAGCAGGATAGGAAGCAAAAACGGTAGAGTTGCTCTTTGTCAGCACAGGTTGATCAGCATCTCTTCTCACTGACTGGGCTCATTCATAATCCTCTTTATCATGAGGGCATTGAATCTATTTGCTGCACACTGTGGCCTTTATGCTGAATAGCGCAACCCTATTTCTGCTAGTTCCAAAGGCTGACCAGAGCCTATATTTGTCTACAATGTTGGGTTTTTAGTTTACAGGTCACTTTTCTCACTCTAAGCATCACAGACCTGCTGGGTCATGGTGCTGCTAGGATCCGACTGCCCCAAAATTCACTTGCACATTTCTGGAGGAAATTGAAGCCATCTCAGTAAATTTGCAAGTAGCATACAAATAATTAAGCAAGCTGCTTGTGTGCATATCTTTCCATCTAAACATACAGTTGTATGCAGCTTTTGTCCTTGAAGAACTCTCAGTTCAGTTAGACAGAGGAAATTGTATCCTATAGTTCTTTATCAGATTACTTTCCCTAAGTGAACGGCATTCCAAAGACAGGGTGCCAGACCAACGAGCAGACTTCTGAGTCTCACTAGTTCTTTCTTCCCATTGTGACATGGACCCAAAGCAACAGTTCAAGTTTCTCAGTTATGACTGAATTTTCTCCAGGGAACCACACATGTTGCTTGTGTCTGTGTATATGCCACCAGCAAAGAATTCTTGAGCAGAATTGTTCCATCTGCCAGAGATTGTTATCACTGTCTTTTCCATGCTGACTTCTTCATATTGTCTTTTCCATCAGGTGCAGACCATTTCTTCTTTCAGACTCAGCTTTGGGCTCTGTCAGTATCCTGCCAAACAGGAAAAGAATAGGCAGCACATCCTAATTCAACTACATTTCTACAATGATGTGATACTCCCATAGATCTAAGTGGAAGGGTATTACGTTTGAGATATGTCCCACAAATATGAATGAAAGCATTTGCTCTGTCTTGCACAACAGAGTAAATCGGAACCTAAGAACATATGTCTGTCAAGCTTCTGAACCTAAGTTTTGTGTAAGAAGATATAGACCAAGTAAAATATACAACAGCTGTTTTGCTGGGCTGTGAACTGTGCTGGAAGCCTAGCAACCATCATCCAGAAGAAGCTGGAGGAACCTGGTATAAGGGCATTGAACTGTGTAGGTGCACCAGTACAGAAAGAACTTCCATCATCATATCCAGTCTTGCATGTGCAGGCAGAGTCTGGAAGGAAGGAAATGGTCATCTAACAGAAGCTTACTATGAAGGGTACATGGGCTGGATGATGTCCCACTGACAAATGCAGCAGGGCATGGGACTTGCCAGGGGCGAGCTGCAAGGAGGCATTTAACCATTACAGCTATAAAAACAGACAGTCACCAGGTAGCTGAAAAGTGAGCAGAACTGTAGCCTGTGGAAAGAGCTGTGAGGTTGACAAAGATCCATGGGTGTCCTCAGTTGGTCACTTCTAGCCTGAAAGAGGAAAGCCTTTTGCAGAATGATGGGCACATGGGGGGACAAAGGGATAACAAACATTATCCCATGCTTCATCATGCACTCCATCCCACAGCTGAGGTCCCAGTCAATTCTACTTTATAACAACCATGGTGTCACCGAAATCGAGAATAAACCTCTTAACACCAATGCAGCATTAAGAAGCAGGCATTCTCTTTATGCAGCACTGGATGCACGGGGGATCCTTCCGCCTAACATGCATACCAGTTTACACAGCTTTAGGTTCATTTATACAGTATATCTTTCCATATGCATAGGTTTTCACACTACTAGGCAGAACTATGTTAATTAGTAACTTACATAATGATGATTCAGCATAACGCATGCTCAGTTTTTCACGTGGGAGTCCTCTGGTGGTCACTGGTGGTCGTAGACCCCAAAACCATGCTTTTCAGGTCATGAATTCAGGGTCATTCTTCCTTTTAAGGCTTAATTTTCTCCATTGTTAAATATCACATGCTAGAAGATCCGGTTTTACCAGGATATACGTGGGTTTTATTTTGTTCCTTCTTGGTTGACCCTTTGAACTTTATTCTTTACATGTCCCTCACTTATTTTCCAACAATGGGATGACCTGGAATTGTGTGTAGATGTCAGGCCCTGAGGAGTCCAACACAGTCACTAGTAGGTTTCATGTTCCTGTCTCAGATACTTCAGATGTGGGTACTCTTTTTCTTGCACATTTTAGCCTGTCTCAATTCATCAAAAGAGGAGGTACAGGTTGCACCTTTTTGAATGCACTCTCTGTCCCAATCTGGCTGATCAGCTCTTGACATCTCAGCTTTCTGCTCTGGCTTTGCCTTTGAACTCTCTCAGGTCAAAGAAGAACTTGGTCAAGGAGCAATGGCAGAGCTGCTGTCTCACTCCATTACAGTGTTCATTTGCACAAGGTGCACTGTGATTACAGTGACATGGAAGCAGTGTCATGTGCTTTCTGGATCCTGTACTTTTGTGTCTGAGTCATAGCCGGGTGGATACACACAGGACATCTTGAGCAACCTCTGCTTACTAACACATACTTCCAATTAAGATGTTCAGTCATCTTGGGATGAAATTATTCCACTGGAACAAAAATGGCAGAGCACAGAGGGTGTAATGGAGATTTTAAATCAGGGGAAAAAGGAAGAAGGGCAGCATTACAAAGATTGTGAGGTCTTCTCCAGCTTCATAGGGAGATGACTCATTTCTGAGACTGATGTGAAAGACTGAAAGAGTGAATGTCTCAAACATTGTGGTGACTTGAGACGCTATTTGCGTGGTGATGGCAGGTCGGTGAGCACGGGGTGGGGGAGAGCGAGGGCGGGAGAGGGACATGCGGAACGTGGAGAGCGAGTCGGAGGATGCGCGGTTCCAGGTTCTGCTGGACCTTACCATGTATGGTCAGAGGTCACACAGGGTTTAAGGGGCTTGCAACTGCCCGAGAGACCCCTCGCGACCACTGCCCTCCCCCAGCGCCTGCGCAGAAGATTGAGAACTTTCTAGAACAAGAACCATGTAAGTCCTGAAGGGGCGTACCTGGAGGCGGGGATTAGTTTATGAAAGACACACCCTCCAGGGAACCAGGCACACACCCACCACCAGAGGATTGCCACTTCTGTCATCATCATCGCGGGATCTAAGGGTGGTGATACTTTTCCTTTCTCTTTCCTCCTCTCTTCTCTTTTCCTTTTCTCTCTTCTCTCTTCCTCTACTCTTCCAATATATGCAAGTTTGGGATAAATTGTGACGGGTTGCCTGGAAAATAGCTCCATTGCCAAATCACCTTTGTTTGTTCATTGGGCTTGCCAGTTCGTTAAGTTTGTCCGTTTGTTGAATTCGCCAGTTAATAAAGTTGCTGGCCAGACTGTTCCTCTGAGTCATTGTCGTGCCTCTACCAACCATGCCGCTCTGCCGAGCAGAGATTGGCCTTTGTCAGTACACAAACCGTCGGGGAATCGAAAAGATTCACCCATCTCACAACCCACCGAGTGGGACGAGACAACTGGGATAATATTATGGAAGTGAAACAGAAGGGAAGAAAATCAACACAGGGCTGACAATGGGGCATGCAAAAACATCAAAGTGTTTCAGAAACATTGGTCTCACTCCACCCAACTGGCCCGAAGCTTCTGCAGGATTCCCCACCTCATGGTGCTGAGAATTCAACTACATTTCAGGTCAAACACAAAGTTTGTGTTTGGTGTGAGCACAGGCATGCAATTCCCTTCTGCTGAGGATGTTGGGGGGTAAGAAGACAGCTTGCTCTGACTTCTTAGCACTACGCTACCATCTGTATAGTGAGCAGACCATATTTGCAGCCTGGATGTGTGCAGGGAACAAGAGGGGGAATTAAAATGAGGGCTGGCAGAAGAAGAGCCACACAGGTGTTATGGAGGTGATTTTGCAGCACATCTGCCCTGATGCAACTCTCTGCCTCTCTGTGCCAAAGAGTTCTCACTTATTACAAAGCCACATAGCAGGGAGGAGACCTGAGCTCTCCCGTTGGCAGAAAAACACCATTAAGGGCTTGGCTGTAGCCAAGGAAGATACGAGTTACACCCTTTTGACACATCTGCATATGGGAGAGGAAGCTAGAAAACAGCCACTGTCCACAGGTGTTCCAGCAGCAAAAAATACAACCAATGGTGTTAGGGCTTTCAGGGGTCAGAGGCCTGGGATGGCACAAAGGAGGCCCAGTAGTAAACCTTGCAGAGAGGAGAGGGTTCTGGCCACAGTAGGCTCTTGATAGGTTACTATTATTAATCTTGAAAGCTATTTTTCTTTTCTTCAAAGTGAAGCAAATCAAGACACAAAACAAAAGAACAGGCCAAAGGACACACATGAAGGCCCAAGGATAAATCTTCTAATCGTCAGGGAAAAACCTGAAAAATGTTCATCCCTTATCTGCTTGAAGTATGGCAGAAACCAAGGTGATGGCCTTCCAAATCCTCTGTGCATGGCTCAAGCTTGAACCATTCCAAGGAAGGGGTTCAAGCAGATCAGCAGTGACCCTGGCACACATCACACCTTTTGGGTTCTGAAAGTGACTGTTCCTATGTAAGTGATGCTTCTCCAAAAAGTACCACCTTCTGAGGTGCTGTGAACAGACCTCACATGCTAGGAGTCTGGCAGTAATTGGTGTGAGAGAGATTTTTCTTTTCTACATGAACAAAAAGCTCTGCTGCAATAATAGGCCTTTCTCTTGCAAAAGATCAGGCACAGAAGGATTACCATACATCGCTGAAGTGTGCTACAAGTAGGGTGCTAGGCAGCACTGGGTACTCCACAATGTGCCTCCCTTAGTGAAGGAGCATGATATATCCCATAATAAGCAGATCATCATTAAAATTTCACACAGTGGCACACCATGAGAATCATCAGGGAATCATCAAGCCATTCCATGTGTACAGTAAAGGGACAATCTTCCTCCCCAGAAAAGTCATATAGCTGTTCTTAGATATCTCCTTTTGCTACTTGTGGGTCTTCTCTCACCCCTCTCTGCCTAGTTCTCAGTTCTTACCTCTTATCAGGACCTCTTTATACAAGGGATAGCTTGAGCCTCCATGATTTATGATCTTGTATCTTAGTAGGCTCAACTGAAAAATCTTACTCCAGTGCTTTACTTACCTTGAACTCTAATTCATATTTTCAGTACAGGACAGAACTTCTCATTTTAATTTATAGTTACTTATTTCCAGAGATGGCACTGTGCATCATAATTTTGTTATTGCTTCATATAACTCATTCCCATCTAATGATCGTTGGCCTGTTTATGCAGGAAGCAACAAGAGACCACATTCTGTCAAAAACATTTAATAAAACCATGAGATTGAAAGTGTACTTCCACACATACTTTCATTTCATAAACATGTTTCTGCAATAGCATGGAGAAAAATAAAAAACTTCATTTGGAAACATCCTGTCCTTTACAGAGTATGTATTTCCTCCTTAAACCATGACCTGGCACCAAAAGGAGACACTCTGCTCTATGCCCTGCTGATAGCTGGATCACAGGCTGTTGGCAGATATTAGAGGCTTAGGATTCAACACAAGAATAATATTCCTCATCACTCTGTTGAAAAAAATTTGCCTCCTGGCAGGCATTCATCAGCTGCACGACTTTAAGAAATATCAAGCATTAGTTAAAAGATAAGGAGCATGTCATCAATTTCCTTAGAATACACAGCATATGATAAGACTGGGGAACGTTAAAAAAAATTAATAACTGCCTTCCCCATTTCACTCTTAAGAATCCTGTGAAACTCCCTTAGTTGCCTTCTTGAGATTCTGTCTTAAGCTCTAGGTGAAAGCTAATGAAGATGAGAGATGGAACAAGAAAAATCAGTGTTGGGCCCTACTTCAGCCAAACTCAAGCAGGTAAGGAATTACTGGAGCCTACCTTGTAGGCTAAACATGGTTTAGCCTACAAGTGAGTAGTTCTGCAATTGAGTGTTCTGCAATTGGCTTTGAGTGAAAGGAGGCATAAGAGGCAACCTGAAGAGAGCAAACTAAATGTAGCCGCTCTTTGGGTCATGTCCAATAAACCTACACAAGAACAAAGTTGTCTCAGGATTTGTTATTAGATTTGCATGGCCAGACTCAACAGAAAAGTCCTTGAGAGTCTTCCTGAGAGACAAACTCTGCCACCTTAAAACCTTTCTTGAAATCTTACCAGCTTGGTATTGTACAGGTTTTTGTATCCTGGATGTATTCTTGATTGTCTGGTAGAGTGCTACGACTAATTCATAGTTTTTCCTGCAGTGGAAGTGTTAATAACCTCTTAATCCTGGGTAGTTTCCTAGGGGTAGGATGTTTCATCTTATGTAACTTGAAATATATAGAGAGTAGGTGACTCTGTGTGAGTAAGACTCACGATCAACCTAAAGCCACTGACAGTGGCACTGACAGTAGCAAAGTAGGTCAGATGAACTGTGTCCCAGCACAAAATGCCAACTTCTCTCTCGCACTCCTTTGGCAGAAATTTAAAAATTTACCTCTTGGTAGAAATTATGGAAATATGTTAATTCCCCAAGAGGCAGTTAGAATCAGAGGTTAACAGTTTGAAGAACAAGGTAGGACAATTGTATGTAAGCACTATAATGACAATTCTTACCCAAGAAGACCCACCCCCTGCAGGCAGTCACATGCCCACGTGCCTCAAACATCCCTCCCCTCTTCCAGTCATGGCGTCTGTTTGCTCCACCTCTTTTTGCCCTGAGTGTCACAATTTTGTAAAACATCATACCCCAAGTGCTCACAGGCTGCTCTGTGACTGGCTGGCAGCACCAGACGTCCCTTCCTGTCTACCCTATAAGGACTTCAGAGCAGGAAAGCCCCACCCACTAAATATGCAAGGATCCACCTGTTTCAGCCACAATTTTATGGCAAGTACCTAACATTTTGTTAACTGTCATGCCCCATATGTTTTCATACTGGTCTGTGATTGGCTGTTTCTTGACTCTATCAGACCTATATATAATATACATATATAGATATATACATACATGAAGACATGAATTAAATATACATGTATATATTCATGAGAGTGTAGGTATAAAAGGTAGAAAATACTCTTTAATAAGAGCCAAGGAAATTAATAACTAAAGTTTAAATGTGAATAGAAAGCAATCAAACAAAAGTAAAAGACAGGTTCAGCCCCCACCCTGCTTTACAAGGTGGCTGAACAAGCCTTCTCATGTCTGGGGTAGGGGGAGGGCAGGAGGCCAAGGGGCATTACAAGAGTGGGAGACACAAACAAGGTACAACATGATCCATCCTCAGAGGCCAATCAAGGGGTCCCCTCTGCAACCCCTGCAATATGCATAGAAGAAACCAGTCCTATGAGCTGAACCGAGAGGCCCCTGCACCGGGTCACAGTCCAGCTGGATGTCCATACAGTTTGACTTGGGCAGACTTTGTGTTTTGTAGTTATGCAAGACACTGGCAATGCTGTGAATGAAAATGGAAAACCAGAAAAAAATGCCAACTTTGGAAGAATGTGTATGTCAGGATGACAACAAAAAGCCCTTAAAGCCTTTCTGACACAGACCACACGGACTAGGAGAACTGGCTTGTGGGCCCAAGAACTGGAAAGTGAAATCTGCAATAAGTTTCACACAGACAGGGCAGGTGGTGTTGGTGACCTCCCTGTTCCCACAGTTGGGGGGGGCGGGTCTTAAAGCTATCTGTAAGACCACTATGAGCTGCAGGCTTGTGCTAAATTTGTTTCCTTATCCTTAGGTCAGTGACCTTATAGAAAGTTTCAAAAAGCTCCAGCTGACAGACTGAGGAGGCAGAAGTGAGACATGTGCCATGACCTGCTCACATTCCTGTGCAGGGCCTGACACAATCACAGAAGGGAGAATGGACATAAATGGGACAACTTTCTGAGGAAACCAGCATTCTGAGGAAAAAGGCTGGAGAAATTTGGCAACCAACTCCCCTCATGCATTGTTAATAAAGTTTATCTGTATATGAGTTCAATTGATTGTCAGGTGTCGCATCTCTTACATGAGTGTAGTAGCAGCAGGTTGCTAGACATGCCTGCATCACCACTTCTGTTAAAAGACATTTATTGTGTTCCTGGGAAGATGAGAAACTTGGGAGATTTGGGAGATCTAAATTGTCACTCTGAACAGAAGGCAAGTGGCAAAGTGGCTTTCAAACCAGGACACTTAAAGTTTACACAAGGTGGCAAGAAACCACTTTAAAAGACCAGGTGATTGTGGCAGAGGTGCATGCACAGTGGCAGGCAGACTTAATGGCTATGCAGTGGTTTTCCACATATGACACTGGTGTTAAGTACATCTTAATAGTGATAGACATATTAGTCAAGCGTGCCCAAACCACCAATCCAAAAGGTAAAACAAGCTCTGAAACAGCCCAGGCTTTTAAAACTATTTTTAGCAGGTGGCCAGACACCTCAGAAATTACAGACTGACTAGAGAAAAGAATTTTTAAATCAGGTTTTAAACAGTCTGTTTAAGCAGTACAATGTTCATAATTTTCTTACTAGTAATGAAGTAAATGCAGCAGCTGTAGAACATTTTAACATGACACTCAGAACCAAGATGTGTGAATTATTTTATAGTGTGCAATACTTTTTGCTACTCTAATGCATTCTCAGAGTTAGAGCTATAACCATAATTTCCACTGACGTCTCAGAGCCAAGTCTGTGGACACGAACGCTTCCAACCCCTTGGAAACAGTGCTCTGAGAAATGTCAGCAGAAACAACATGGTGGACCCTGTCTTTCTAGTGGGAGGGGACTTCCTGTGGTACTATCATTATGGGCTAAACATGGAGGGATGGTAGCTGCTGCCAGCCAATCTCAGGGCAGCCTGTGAACATCTGGGGAATGACATTTCACAAAATGGCTTCCCCTGGGGGCAAAACAAGGGGCAGTAAACAGACCACGTGACCAGAAGAGGGACAGGACTTCCAGGTGCATGTGTCTGCCTTCAGGGGACAGAGCTTCTGCTGGAAGCTGGGGGAGGGTGCCTCACAGGTCTCATCTAGGGTAAGAATTGTCCTCGTAGGTCTTAGGGAGTTGTTTAGAAGGTCTGCAAGTATCAGGAAGGAGTATTTTTGACAAGTGCAAGGAGTGCAGGAAAGAATATGACCTGCAGCTACTCAGGTGCCCCGTTCCAGAAAGCCTTCTGCTGACACATGCAGATGTTTCATTAACATTGGGTCTGAGTTCAAGCCACATTGCCTAGCCAGGATACTGGGTGGTTTGAAGGCAACATGGAGGAGGTGCTGTGGAACATGACATAGCCAGACTGTCTGCAACGTCTGGGGTAACAAAGCAATTCCTATTACCAGGGCAAAACAAGAGCAATGACAATGGTGCGGAACGCAAGAGGATAATTCATCTTTCAATGCCAAGGCAGGCAACCCCATCAATCCAACAAATATGGTTTAAGGAGCATCTTTGAATTCAAGCTGATTGCTAGCATGGATCAGGGCCAACTGCCCACCTTCAAGCAAGTTATCAGACAGTACCCATATATCACAAGCCAACCCGTATCAACTTCAACAATTCTGAAAAAGGTGTATTTTCACCACACACTGTGTATCTGAATAATACTGCAAAGTTCACGACATGCTGAAGTGAAGACTTGCTTCAAGACCTTAACTGTGCAAAAATGAGTAAGAGCTAACACAGGCAATCACAATAGAGACCCAGGCTATTTTGAAAGAACCTGAAAATTATTTGAAAAATAATCTGCTCAAATGGGAAATGGCGGGGGGTGGGGGGAGGGGGGGAATGCTAGATTGTAAGCTTGCATCCAGTTCTATCTGTGAATGAGGTTTTGGATTCGTAAAGTCATTAATGACCTGGCTTTTTTTTGTTCAGTACTTTATCTCATTTTATTTCTCATGGCCAATTCCAGGTAATTGAGAGTAAAAACCTATTCTGTTTTCCTAGTGTGTGGGATCAGCTTTCCATTGCTTACCTACTTGTATCAAGAGACAAATAGACACAATGGCTTGTGAGTGACCAGAAATGAATCATAGAATCATAGAATCATTTAGGCTGGAAAAGACATTTAAGGTCATGGAGTCCAGCTGTGAAAAGAGGTTAACTGGTGAGTAACATTCTGAAAGTGTTGTGATACAAAGTCTTTAGCTGTGCACACACACAGACAGCACAGCTGTGGCTTCCAATCATTTCCCGTCTTACTTAGTCCCTTCAGCTTTGTCATTGGAAATTATACATTTGCAGAGGCTTGGTACAAAAAGGTTTTTACAAATTGACCTCAATTGTCAGGTTCATTCATTTGCCTTCAGTGCCCTGTTTGTCCAAATTTTCCCTGGAATTGAAGCATGAGAAGCAAGAATAAATATGATCAGGTTGAAGATGCCATCAGCTCAAACTCTGCACTGAATCCAGATACCCACATTTAAAGCTGTACTCTGCCTCTGCATGAGAAAAGCTGTTTCCCTGGGCTGTGCCCTGAGATTCAGTTCCATCCCTTGTCTAGTAGATAGGAGCATTTTAATGGCAGACACTCTTATTACCATGCACTTGAACAAACGCCAGCACTCTGAGGTGGTGGCAAATGAGTCATCATAAAAAGAAACATAGTTTCTTTCATTCTCAAACATCTAAGCAGTTCACGAGGAGGAGCAACAGGCAAGTACCACAACTGTAGCACAATGTTAAAACTCATGTTTTGTTTAGTGGGAAATAGTCAAATGAATTATTTTTCCTCATTATTTCAAATGACTTCTGGTTATCAGCAAGCAAGATATGACCTATCCCAGTAAGATCTTGGCTAACCAGGGTTAAACCTAGATGTCTGGACACATGTGCTGCCACGCTGCAATGGAATTTACTGTCTACATACTCCCAGGAGATCCAGAAACACCACCACTATCTAGCAGGTGAAGACATAACCTCATGACCTTGGCTAGACCATCAGTCAAACTAAAACCAGAGCCTATGTCCTCTGGATTGCTACCTGGTACTTTATCCATTAGGTGCTCTCTTAATATGGTGCAGGAAGTAAATACTGAAGCCCCTGACCTGCATGAGAAACATCAGCCTTTCTGTATCTGATACACAAAGACAGGCTTTGCTGCACTTAAAACCTTTCCACCGGCCTCCCCAACAGACTCCTCTCCATAAAATTCCTGTCTCTAGCCACTGGAAAGGTGCTTATTTCCTAGGAACAGCCTGCCCTCTGAGCACCACATGCTAGCTGACCCCTAAAAATTTTCTGTGCTCTGGAAACAGCCTGTGACATTGTCAGAGGCAGAAGACTTTATGAGAGCACCTGCTGGAAGCATTGTCAGGTCTCTTCTTTGCTCCCACTGACTGCTATGTGCTCTCCCCCTGCATCTGCAACTGCTGTGAAACCCTCTGAGTTACTCAGGTTTTCCACTTTCAGCCCCAGACACTGCAGTAAACTGCTCAGTGTAGCTAAAGAGTTTTCAGAGATTTCACATCCCAGCTGTCTTGTCTGACCCACTGACAGGCTAGAAAGCAGCACCATTACTTCCAAGGCATAACTTCTGTTCACTCAGCAGACGGCTGCCTCCCATCAGACTCTCGAGGTTGTCTTGGGACTGAGGACTGGCCAGACCTGTGAGTGACACACACCCTTCTTTACCTGAAGAAAAATGCAGGAATGAAATACAGACTTCTGCTGTTACACATTGCATTGTTTCCTCCAATTCCCTTGCTCTCAAGTTCTCTATTTTAAGAGTCAGTTTTTCTTCAGCTATAAGTTGAATGTGAACATCCTAACTGGTTGAGCCTGGTTTAGTGGTCAGCTAACGCCAACTGGGTTCTTGCAGTCAGTCACTTCATTTCCATAGGTCACCTTCAGTTCCTAATTTCCTGCCAGTTTTATTAATTTAGATAAATATATTACATTGTCTTGTCACAGATCTATCTTTTATGGGAGTGGGAGTATATCCTGCCACCCTCTCAGGGTGTGCCAGAGTACTGCATTGAGCTCAAGGTTCCTTCCAAGTCAGCTGTCACAGCCCTGTTTTACATAGATATTTCCACTACTCCATGTCTTGCTTGGCTGTTCACCACATTGCAGAGAGCAACACAGGTGTGACAGACAGCTGTCATTCAGAGGGATGTGGGAAACAGCCGTGGGGAACTCAGTTCCAGACACACAACTTGGGTATAGGGGCTTCATGCATTCCTTATGTGAGCTGTGTCACAGCAGTTCACCCTCTTAACAACCCATCCCAATATGAGGGAAAACCTTTTAGCTTAAACTTCAGTAAAGAGACTTTAAATAGCATTGTTTACCTTATTCAATCTACATGATTTAAGAACATACACACACAAATGAAGTGTGCTGCCATAGTTGAGCTAATATGTAATAACTCTGTAAACACCAAAATTCAGTTATGTCTAAGCTGTTAGACAAAGCTTTCTCTTCTTGTATAATTACAACCACTCTGTTTTCACCATTTCAGCAGCTATTGCGGCTACCCACAACATCTTCTGTAGACCGGGCTTTCGTGGCCCTCACACCTTCAAATTCCTTGCATGAGTGGCATAGGCAAATTTCTCAGCTCACTAAAACAACCCAGTAACCATTCTTAAGTCAGTGAAACAATGTAGATTCATGCTTACTGATCTATCCAGTTTACCTACTGCCAAAGATTGTAGGTTTTCAGCTGACGTTAAGGATGTCTTTTCATTGTTTTCTAGCATCCCACAGAGAGGCAAAAAAAGTTGTTTATCTAGTGCAGAGGTTTTAGCAGTTAAGAAAGAGAAAGGAATGATTGTGGATTATAATACTTTATTGTTGACTTGTTTCTCATTGGGACCATATATCCAGAGCAATTATAAAGCACTGTGCAAAAACACATTTCCATGTCGTTGATGGCCTTCCCTAATTAGCACTATCTATAGGTAGGAGAGCTTTGTAATGCATTTGCCTGTATCTACCTTTAACTCTGCTTGCTGCTTGCTCCAACTCCAATGGCTTGATTGCAGCTCCAGTCCAGACACTCAGTGTCTCCCCTCTCAAGGCAGCAAAGATCCTGCTGATGTAATCACTGTTATTATTCTTTGCAATTTAATCTCTTCAGAGGCTGAGATAGCACGGGAAAAACGTGAATCTCATCAGAATGCGTTTACATGAAGCGTGGCAGAATGTTTCCCCCTTTCCCAGTAAGGAAAACTGAATCACAAGAAGTGTTACGTCTGGCCCATTGTCACCTAAAAAATCCACAGAAGAAGATAGCTTTGAAATTATCTTTTTCTGGTTAGTGTTATTTAGCAGATCTACAGACTTCCAATGTCCTTATGGCAGGGAGGTTGGAACTGGATTATCTTTAAAGGATTATCTTTAAAGGTCCCTTCCAACCCAAACCATTCTATGATTCTGTGATTCTATTCCATACTGATTGATACTGGGCTGGGACAGAAGTGGTGTTCAGAGATGAAACCTGACCTACAATGCATACATCACACAATAACATATTTCACCCATCTTCCTGCATTTGCATGGTGAGGGTGAAGGTACAAATAAAAAAGTTCCTTAGAAACTGAAACTGTATTTAATATGCAGAGCTCATGTCTTTCAATACGCAAGTGCTACACAATTGCTGCAAGAGGCGTATCTGTGTATCTTACAATGAAAGGAGGCACGATGTACTTGTGTTGGTATTATACTCAGCTCTGATAGCAGAAATAATTTCTGCCTTGACACATACAAGAACTTGGATGAAAGAGTGAAACTAAGAACTTTGAGAAAAGCTGCTCTTTCTTGTAGGCTGTTTACCATCAGAAGCTTCTTCTTCCCTTTCTTTTTTTTATGGAGGATACATTACATATCTTATTCCTTGCCTTTTCTGCTCCCAAAGCATGCAGAAAATGGAAGCTCATCTGTATGTTGAGCAGCTGTAATATAGCTGGAAATTTCTGAAATATGCAAAGAATAACCCCATACCTCAAATTTCTTGGGTGTTTGTGAGGAAAATGTATCACCTCGAGGCAAAAATTACAGACGAGTCCAATCAAACCATTGATTCTTCTAAGCATCTTTTGGTCAGGATGCTACTGGGGAGATAAAGCTTCCAATTTAAAGTTTTGGTTTTTGGCTTTTTACATGAGTGAAACAGGAATCCTCTTCTCTTGTATATTGTCAAATATATTCCCCAAGCTGTTCTAGGAGTAACAGTACTCTGGGGCCTGGGGTCTTGCTTCACTGAGTTTGTTCAGTATTTGAATACCTCTATCACTTCCCAACCTCAAGGCCATGGTGAAACATTAATCTTTCCTGTTTCAAGGTATGCTTTTCCTTCAGTGGTAGTTTAATTAATTTTTACTTCATAAATACTTAGTCACATACCACACAGGTGTGAGTGTGCTTCCATTGTCTTTAGGAAAGTAACTTCTTTCTCTTCTCCTGTACTTTGTAAAAATGACAGCATATTTTGCATCCTTGCCCAAAGACACAAGGCTTCCATTGGCTGCCGCTGTCTGTATCTGACCCTTCATACTGATTCTGAGTATGTCCCAACAGCTTCAGCCACAGTGCTACTCATAGGATGCCTCTTTAAAAGGACACCTTTTGGTGAATGTCGAGCTGGAATAAGCATGTTTACAAACATGGTATTACACAGGCTTTGCAGCAGGAAAGAGGCTTCCGTTGCATCTCGTTTGGGGCTGATTTCTGCCATGCAGAGCAAATACTTTCACTTTTGGGGCCATTTCCCAGAGCCCATGGGGAAATGACCCTCTGAGCTCGCTGATAACAAAAAGCATCAGAAATAGTCTTTGGTAGGCAACCTCCTTCCCAGAGAGGCTGCAGGAGCACTCACTCTTTCATGAGAAGGTAAGTGATTGCTTTCCGGGTGGAGATGGAGGGACAGTGCAAAGGGGTACATTGGCAACTCTTTAGATCAGGTAGGAAACATGCAGGGCAGAGGTAGGTTCTGCAGCAGAAACAAATGCATAAGGTTTGGGTTTTTTTCAAAGTCCATTAATCTAGTGACTGAGTTTAAATAGCTGCTTGTATTTATATCTCTAAGAGCTGTCATGCTGCTTGGGGGTTAGGCATAAGCAACTGTGGAGAAAATATTAAATAAAAGAGGAAAGGCAGGGAGAGGAAGGAAAGAGGGAAGGAAGGATGGAAGGAAGGAAGGAAGGAAGGAAGGAAGGAAGGAAGGAAGGAAGGAAGGAAGGAAGGAAGGAAGGAAGGAGGAAAAAAAGTTAAAATGAAAGGATTAATAAATCCAAATATAGTCTTTCTAAATAGAGAACAGATGTCATGTGTTCTTCTAATGTCCATGGGTGAGCTAACATCTCTGTAATGAGCAATGTCTGATTAAGGCTGGCTGGGCCAACGTAGCAAGGCCCAGAGGGAGATTTATTCCTGTTCATCTTCCTTTTACCTACCAGGAAGCCAGGGAGCAAGGCAAATGGCAATAATTTGTGACTGTAAAGCAAACACAAAGATCTAATTATATTGTTTTTCACCAAGAGTCCCTTCAAATACACTGTCCTGGCTTGTGTTTGCTTTTCTAAAGCCCATTAGTTCTGTCAGTAGTGTTTTTCTTGGAGGAAAAAGTTATTCTAGCTGAGTAGCCTTTTGTTACTTTCATTATTATCTGAGACACTTGTATGACTTACAAAACATTCAGTATGCCCCCTGGCCACTTCAAATGCTGCTGTCTCTCTTCAACATTGCTTGATTTGGTTTGAGAGATTCATGTAATTCAACTGACAGAAAATTATTTAGTCAGGTCTTAAAGCTGGTTTCTTGCTTGACCTACAAATCTAATTTTGAATCAGGCATTCCTCTTTGGTTGTCTTAGAAATTTAGACCTAGACAGACAGACAGACAGATGTGCTCTATTCTAGTGCCCCTTTATTTGTTTTGCCTTCTGAATGTCATGGCATATGCTCACATGAAGCATCCTTACCCATACTTTGTCTTTCACAATGCTGGTTGTACAGACACCCTGGGCAGTAGCTGATTGACTGTTCATTGTGAATATAGGTGTTAAGAGGACAGCACCAAACCTGCACCAAAGCTGTTGCTCTAAGGAAGACTAACAAAACAAGAAGGCAGATTAGACAATTTTAAGTTACTTCTTATGAGTCTGTGCTTATGGCTTTTACAGGTATTTTCCCCAACTTACAGAAACAACATAGAATGTGGGAAAGTGAATTGTGTCATAGCTTATATGAATGTCCTGTTCTTCCAAATTTTTAAGTTGCTTCCACCTTGCTAAGGCTGGAAGGGACTACAGCCTCAATCCCCAGGTGTAAGAAATCAGGAAATGAGAGCAAGAGGCATAGACAAGTCGAGACCTGCTGGTCAAACTAAAGGGCAAGAAGGAAATGCACAGGCAGTGGAAACAGAGACAGGTATCCTGGGAAGAGTATAAGGAAGCTTCCCATTTGTGTAGGGATGGGGTCAGGAAGGCCAAAGTACGGCTGGAACTGAACTTGGCAAGGGACACAAAGGATAATGAGAAGGGCTTCTATAGGTATGTCAGCCAGAAAAAGAAGGTCAAAGAAAGTGTATGCCCCGTAATGAACACGACTGGCAAACTGGTAACAACGGATGACAAGAAGGCTGACGTAGTCAACAACTTTTTTGCCTCAGTCTTCACTGGCAATCTCTCTTCCCACACCTCTCGAGTGGATGTACTGCAAGACAGCGACTGGGGGAGTCCTGAGAGAATTGGCTGAGGTAGTTGCAAAGTCACTGTCCAAGAAGGCCAATAGCGTCCTGGCTTGTGTCAGAAATAGTGTGACCAGCAGGACTAGGGAAGTGATTGTCCCCCTGTACTCAACACTGGTGAGAAAACACCTCGAATACTGTGTTCAGTTTTGGCTCCTCACTGAAAGGGGCCCTACAAGAAAGACATTGAGGTGGTGGAGCGTGTCCAAAGAAGAGTAACGAAGCTGGTGAAAAGTCTAGAGAACAAGTCCTGTGAGGAGCGGCTGAGGGAACTGGGATTGTTGTTTAGCCTGGAGAAAAGGAAGCTGAGGGGAGACCTTGTTGCTCTCTACAACTACCTGAAAGGAGGCTGTAGTGAGGTGGGTGTCGGTCTCTTTTCCCAAGTAACAAGCAACAGGACAAGAGGAAACAGCCTCAAGTTGCCCCAGGGGACATTTAGATTGCATATTAGGAAAAATTTCTTCACCAAAAGGGTTGTCAAGCACTGGAACAGGCTGCCCGGGGAAGTGCTTGAGTCACCATCCCTGGAGACTTGTAGCTGTGGTGCTTAGGGACATGGTTTAGTGGTGGACTTGGCAGTGTTAGGTTTACGGTTGGACTCGATGATCTCAAAGGTCTTTTCCAACTTAAATGATTCTATGATTCTATGATTCTATTCTATGTAAAGTCATGGCAGTCAGGTGAAGTTCCCTGTGACTGGAAAAAGGGAAACATTGCACCCATTTTTAAAAAGGGTAGAAAGGATGACCCTGGGAACTACAGACCTGTCAGTTTCACCTCTGTGCCTAGGAAGATCATGGAACAGATCCTCCTAGGAGCTATGCTAAGCCACATAGAGGACAGGGAGGTGATTTGAGACAGCCAGCATGGCTTCACCAAGGGCAAGTCTTGCCTGGCCAATCTAGTGGCCTTCTACAATGGAGTGACCAAATCAGTGGACAAGGGAAGACCTATGGATGTCACCTATCTGGACTTCTGTAATGCCTTTGACATGGTCCCCCACAACATCCTTCTCTCTAAATTGGAGAGATATGGATTTGATGGATGGACGGGTCAGTGGATGAGGAATTGGTTGGATGGTTACATCCAGAGAGCAGTGATCAATGGCTCGATGTCCAGATGGAGGTCAGTGACCAGTAGTGTCCCTCAGGGGTCTGTATTGAGACCAGTACTGTTTAATATCTTCATCAACAACATAGACAGTGGGATCAAGAGCACCCTCAGCAAGTTTGCAGATGACACCACGCTGAGTGGTGTGGTTGATACGCCTGAGGGATGGGATGCCATCCAGAGGGATCTGGACAAGCTCAAGAAGTGGGCCCATGTGATCCTCATGAGGCTCAACAAGGCCAAGTGCAAGGTCCTACACCTGGGTCAGGGCAACCCCCAGCATTAATACAGGCTAGGGGATGAGGGGATTGAGAGCAGCCCTGCAGGGAGGGACCTGGGGGTACTGGTGGATGAAAGGTGGACATGAGCTGGCAATGTGCACTTGCAGCCCAGAAAGCCAACCGTATTCTGGGCTGCATAAAAAGAAGCATGGCCAGGAGGTTGAGACAGGTAATTCTGCCCCTCTACTCCGCTCTGGTGAGACCCCACCTGGAATGCTGCATCCAGCACTAGAGTCATCAGTACAGGAAATACATGGACCTGTTGGAGTGGGTCTAGAGGAGGGCCACAGAAATGATCAGAGGGATGGAACACCTCTCCTATGAGGACAGGCTGAGAAAGTTGGGGTTGTTCAGCCTGCAGAAGACAAGGCTCTGGGGAGACTTTATTTTCCAGCCTTCCAGTACTTAAAGGGGGCTTATAAGAAAGATGGGGACAGACTTTTTAACAGGGCCTGTAGCGACAGGACAAGGGGTAATGGTATTATACTAAAAGAGAGTAGATTTAGACTAGATAGAAGGAACAAATTTTTTACAATGAGGGTGGTGAAACAGTGGAACAGGTTGTCCAGAGAGGTGGTACATGCCCCATCCCTGAAAACATTCAAGCTCAGGTTGGATGGGGCTCTGAGCAACCTGATCTAGTTGAAGATGTCCCTGCTCATTGCAGGCAAGGGTGGAACTAGATGACCTTTAAAGGTCCCTTCCAACCCAAACTGTTCTATGATTTTATGATCCTACTGCAGACAAGAAAGTTGCACGACAGATAAGGTTCAGTGATGCAGCCAGGAAGTATTGTGAACAGCCTTCTCTCCTCCAGCTTTTTTTGGTGGTCACCCCATTGGGAATTTCCTGTAGGTTTCAGTAGCTACATGAGAAAAGTGGGGATAAAATCACATGGGGCGAGAAGGGATCTCCAGGGTCCCTCCTGCTGCGAAAGCTACCTATCATTTTCCCTCTAAGCGTAGCTTTGTTCAAACTATCTATACGTTTCCTGGAGAACTAATAGCCTTCTAATAGCCTTCTTCTGTGAGGTTTTTTTCCTCTCCAACATAATTGTCAAAAGAGTGCACACCAACACCATGAATCTGACCAGTGCCCAATAATATGGCTATACGAGGATGTAGAATGCAAGAGACTCCAGTAGGCCTTGGTTTTCAAGAGTGCCTGGGCCAAGATGCATGAGCAGCGGAGTCCAGAACTCCATACTCTCTAACCAGAGAATTGAGCAATATTTGCATGGTAGAGGAGCCAATGGGTGGGGTCCATCTTGCCTAGAGGCAATTCTGATACTTGGCAGAGCACAGATAGTTGGAAACAATGTTATTCCTCAGCATACAGAAGAGTGAGGAAAAGTGCAAAAACTTTGGGGAGAGAGCAAGCACAAAATGCATTTGCTCAGTACAGAACCTGTTTGTGGGAGCTACAGCCTAGGAGTGACCTCAGCAACGGTTGAAAGTAGGGGTGTGCTAGTTGTACCACCTGGGATTTCCTGCTGACACATCTTGCAGAGACTGCTGTGTTCTGAGACTCTTTCTGTGCAAGGAAAAGTCCCAGTATACTGCCCTACTCCAAACCCTAGCTCCACTTTTCTTGCAACTACCAGTCAGTGCTGCAGGTCTTGTGGTCTGGCCCTGTTGAAGACAATGACAAAAAGCCCATGAGAATTTAACCTGGATGATCAGCAAGTGTATCCTGATGAAACCATGTTAGGCAGATCTCATGACTCTAATGTCTCCAGGAGAGGAAGGAGAATGGAGGGAGGAAGAGGAGGCAAAAAAAGAGGAAACCCTCAGCAACAAGTCCACTGCAGACTGATGTCATAGGGTGTGGGGGTTAGGAATTCAGGAGATGGAACAACTTTGAAACTAATACATAGCTTTTCCCCCTGTATACAGGTTTGAAATTGGGTTTGGTTGGTAGTTATACCTGTGGAGAAAAAAAAAATTGTTGCTGCTTTTTTGAGGTTGTCCCTAGATTTCTACAGTAGGATGCTTTTGGTTGTATCAAGGGATGAAACAGTTCTGAGATGAACAGCACTGTTTCAGCCAAGGTGGATTGTGACCCATTCCCTGGAACATGATGATGGTACTTTGGTTTTGCAATTTCCTTTGTCATTAGGTTAATGTCTATGTAAAGTCATTTTCTTTGGCTAATGCCAGATGAAAGAACACCTCTCATCAGAATATCCTTGCAGTTAATGTAAGAAATGTCAGTTGTAATTACAAACAGCTTTTCAATCAGAGGGGACAGTGGTGCATTTAAAATGCTTCTCAGTTTGTGAGCTTTTAGCCTGTTACACTGGAGTGGGGAGGGGGGCAGAGTATAACATTTCAGGTGGGTTATGAGATGCAGTCACTCCTGGTGCTGGTACACCCCAAGCAAAGTATTTTATTATTAAGCAACCAGTCAGTGACATAAATGCCTGACAGGGTTGGAAAGACTTCCTCTATTACTCTTTCCCCGTCTTACCACTGATATTAAGCAAAAATGAACCTTTGTAATGCTTCTGTTAATCCCAAGAAGCTATGACTTAGCTGAAAAGGTGTGCTACTGTTCAACAACTCCTGCTGAACTTGGAAACTCCCAGTGGTAGCCTCCATGCTGAAATATGCAATCAATTCCTAAATGAACACTTAGTAGCCAAAGCACGTGGCCTACTTCAAAAATCTGATCAGGGGCTAAAATTATGCTTACACTTTCTGTAAGATTTAATTTTTTATTAAATATTTAAATTCTGTTGTTTAGTCTTGTTTTAATGAAGACAACTAAGAATAACAGGGAGGGTTGTTCAGCAGTTCCTCAGTGCACCAAGGCATTGGGTCTCCTAATTCACGGTACTAATTTCTAATTCACTGTACTAACTTCTGTACAAATTTCTGGGTCAAATGTATCCTTTTATCTTTCTATTTGTATTCAGTCCATTTTCAAATTCAGTCTGTCATCCAAGCTAAAAGCCATTAGGACTGTTCATCTACAATATCAAAACATACAACCTTACACATAAACATTGAAAGTGTTAAAAATACACATACTTTTTAAGAAGAGCAGCTACTTTCCACAGCAGAGCAACTGCTTTTCACAGATGTGGTTTTCTGTGTATAAGAGCTGTATGCATGCAGCTGGTTTTATTTGACATCAGACGTGCCTGCCAGCCTGATAGAGGTGGGAGACATCAGAAATGTTCTTTTGCATCAGAAGTTTTCTTTGCTATGGTTTCTAATAATAGATCAAAAATAGCCTGCTTACTTAACATTCATATCTGGAATTATTGTTCTTTTAAGGCATCTCAGAGAAATGCATATTTCTTCCATACTTAGGAAATCCATGCTGTTGGGTATATTAATACTTTTTCTTTTCAGCCTGAATCCTCAAGCCATCTTGGCACCATTGCTCAGATTATGACTGATGTGTATTTGCTCTTTCTCCCTCTGTCTTATTTTATAGTAGTCCTTCTTTCAGTCATGCTGCCCATTTCCACCAGTTTTGTGGAACTACTCTTTTACTCCGCATGCAGATTTGCAGACCCAATGTTCCCTATTGCTTCCTGCCTCTCTTCAGTTGGCTACACCGTATTACAGGCTTCCTAAACACCGAGGTTTACTGCCATGTCTTCTTTGCAAACTCTGCAGTCCTGCAGCATCATAGTCTTGCAAATTAAGCCACCTGAGTACTCACTTGGCCAGTTTCAGAAACACTTCCCAGTTTAGAGAAGCAGCCCTAAAATCAGCAAGGACAGCTGCCCCCCTGAAAGTTAATCTTTGGAAAACTACAGCTACTCATCATGTCAAGAGAAGGTTTTAAAAACTTGAAGAGTCTTCATTTCTCATGGGCCAGACAAATCCTGGAAGCACACCGCTGAATCCTGAGTTTATTTAGACACAGGAAATGTCACCCTCAAGACTATTCTCCAATGCTGAGAAGTGTTGCTGCAATGGAGGTATTAGCCTCAGCACTGACGTTGCACCTGGAAATGGCCTGGAAAGCTGGTTTATAGAGTGTAGAGGTAGTATATGCATGGTAAGCTGCAAACAAAAATAACAGATATTTTCTGAATTACCTGGAGTCTAAACAGCCTCTGAGCAGAGCTTATGATAGGGTCACTTTGCATTCAGCAAGGGACAAATTCACAAAGAATCACAGCATAACTCTTGTCAAGTGTGTATGGAAGAAATTGTCTATGGCAGCCTACTGAGACAGAGAAGGAGACAAAGAAAACAGGACTAGGAAGTGTGTTTTCCTTTCGAAAAAAATGTGACATGTGGCTATTGGCATCAGGTGGACACAAGTGCTTAAAAAGAGCTGTAGCCAAATGTCTTCCAGACTTTTCCATTCTAAAAGGAACTCAAGACTTCTCAACTGCTGCTGGTATCCTACAGTAACTCCTGTGCATTGCTGCCTAACAAGCCAGCACATACAAAATGGATGGCTCTGTGTTCTTCAGTCCTGTTAATGCCATGCCTGTGCTCCTTAGTCCCACACCCCATGAGTTATGGAGGACTGTCTGCCCCAGCACAAGCAATCCAGTCCACCCACTTCAGAATATCTTTCCCATGTTAATTTTCTTTCTTTCTTCCTTTTTCTTTTTTTTTTTGACAGATAAAAGATATTGATGATCCAGCAAATCACACAACTCTTCCAGTTTGAAAGAGCAGGAAGACTACCTAAATCCTCTCTCTCTCACTAGTTCTACTCCTGGAATCCACCTTGGTTCAGTGTAGGAAATCCTCTCAGTGCACCTTCTGGGTTGGAGAAAGTGAGTACCAGAGTATACAGGTGATCCTGCAGCCTAAACTTCATATTCAGGTTCAGATGAGTAAATATAAGCAGGAAAAGTACATAAGAACTAGTGCTCCACAAACAATTTAATTCAGGGTGGAAAACAATAACAGTATAATTGTATTACAATTCCCCATCTCTTCATAGAATCATAGAATGCTTTGGATTGGAAGGGACCTTTACAGGTCATCTCGTCCAACCCCCCTGCAAGAGCAGGGACATCTTTAACTAGATCAGGTTGCTCAGAGCCCCATCCAACCTGACCTTGAATGTTTCCAGGGATGGAGCCTCCACTACCTCTCTGGGCAACCTGTTCCAGTGCCTCACCACCCTCATTGTAAACAATTTCTTTCTTAAATCCAGTCTAAATCTGCCCTCCCTTAGTTTAAAACCATTGCTCCTTGTCCTGTCACAACAGGCCTTGTCCTGTCACAATAGGTCTCTTTCCTATAGGCCCCCTTTAAGTACTGGAAGGCTGCTATAAGGTCTCCCCGCAGCCTTCTCTTCTCCAGGCTGAACAACCCAAACTCTCTCAGCCCATCCTCGTAGGAGAGGTGCTTCAGCCCTCGGATCATTTTTGTGGCCCTCCTCTGGACCCACTCCAACAGCTCCATGTCCTTCTTGTGCTGAGGGCTCCAGAGCTGGATGCAGTCCTGCAGGTGGGGTCTCACCAGAGCGGAGTACAGGGGCAGAATCACCTGTCTCAACCTGCTGGCCACGCTTCTTTTGATGCAGCCCTGGATACGGCTGGCCTTCTGGGCTGCGAGTGCACATTGTCAGCTCATGTCCAGCTTCTTCCAGAAACCGCAGACAAATTCAGTAAACCAACATGGTCCTGGTATCAGGTAAATTATTCCCTGAAAAGAATGAAGGTGGACAAGTCCATGCTGCTGTATCCTTGCCCATTTTGACTGGCAGGTCTCAGGAGCAGAGACCATCTTTTGGTCCATGATTGCACAATTAGAAATAAATAGCACCATTGTATGGGGTATTACCTGACACTTGGTGTGCCAAAGAACTGAGCATCTACAAGGGCATTCTTGAATTGTTTGTCTGCCTCCAGGGCTCTGAAATTATTCATGAGAGATTGCCCAGTTCTTCTGTAGATTAATTAAATCAGAGCCACAATTGGGAGTTCAATACAGCACTGTGGGTGTGACCTCGTCATGCAGAAAATCACTTAGAAAAGAGAAAGGACCAGAGATTCAGAGATCCCACTTTCTAATTTTCATCGAAAAGGTCTTTGAAATGCAAAATAATTGTGAATAAAAACCAGGACATTCAGTTTTGATAACGTGAGAGATGGTTAATAACTTAGACACTGTCTTTTATCTCAGATTCCGTCTATGAAAACCAGGAAATAATATGAATTAAAACAAACAGGTCTTATCAATATGGGCTTTGTCCCTTGCTGGGCTAAAACATTTTTGCTTTTTTATCCATAGAAGTTGTTCATTTTTTAATAGTGACCCAAATACAAATAGCAGAATCCAACCCACTATCTTATTTTCTTTCTTATAAAGAGTTAATGGGAAAATACCACATAACGTTTAGTGACATATTATAACTACGAACAAGACTTGTCAGTCCAGCAGTTTTCTGGAGGGCATTGAGGATAACTTTGTAATGTGGGTGACTGAGGAATGGACGAGGGTTGGTGCTCGACTGCATCTGACATTTACAAACAAGCAAGAACGGGTCAGGGATGTAAATGGCAGGAGCAGCCTTGGCTGCCGTGACCGTGAGTTCAGGATCCTGAGAGGAGGCAGCAGGGAAAAAAGCAGGACCACAACCCTCAACTTCTAGAGACCAGAGTTCAATGTCTTCAGAGATCTACTTTGAAGGATCCCATGGGAGTCTGTACTGAAGATGAGACGTGCAGAAGACAGCTAGTTGATATTCAAAGGTGACCTCCTCCGAGCTCATGAATGGTCCATCCCAATGGGCAGGAAGCCACTCAAAGGTGGCAGGAGTCCTACATGGATGAACAAGGAGCTCTTGGCAAAACTCAAACATTAAAAGGAAGCATATGAAAGGTGAAAGCAGGGACAGATGACCTAGGAGGAAAATAGTGACACTGAGTGTGCAGTGATGGGGTTGGGAAATCCAAAGGCTGTCTGGAGTTGATTCTGCTGAGGGACGTGAAGACCAACAAGGACTTCTATAAGAACTTCAGCAGCAAAAAGAAGACTAGAGAAAATGTGGGTCTGCTGCTGAATGGGGCAGTGGACTTGGTGACAAAGAACGTGGAGGAGGCCAATGTACTCACGACATTCTTACCTTAGCCATTACTGGTAAGATCAGCATTCAGGAATCCCAGGCCTCTGAGACCAGAGGTCTGGAGCAAGAAGACTCCTCTGGTTGAGGAGAATCAGGCTATGGAACATTTAAACAAACTGGACATACATAACTCCATGAAGCCTGGTAGGATGTGTCTATTAAGTGCCTCACCTCAGGTCCTTGGAAGGTGATGCGGCGAGTAATTCTGGAAGCCATTTCCAGATACATGAAGGACAAGAAGGTGATTTGGAGTAGTCAACCTGGATGTATGAAGGGGAAATCTTGCTAGCCTTCTACAGTGAGATGATTGGCTTGCTAGAAGAGAGGAGAGCAGTGGATGTTGCTTAACTTGACTTTCTCAAGGCTTTCAATGTTGTCTCCGATAACATCCTCATATAAAAACTAATAAAGTATGGTATAGATAAGTTTCAGGTAGGCTGAAAACTGGTGGAATGGGTGAGACCAGAGGGTTCTGATCAGTAGCACAAATTCCAGCTGGAACTCAGTCACTAGTGGTGTACCCCAGGGCTCAATATTGGGGCCAATATATCTCAAAAATCTTCATTAATGATGTAGATGATGGGATAGGGACACACTCTGCATGTTTGTAGATGATAAAAAATTTTGATTGCTGAGCCAACAGCAATCTGATGTAGGTCAACAAGGGAAAATGCAAAATCCTGCCCATGGAGAGGAATAACCTCATACATGCTGCGGGGCAACCAGCTGGACAGCACCGTTGCAGAGAAGGACCTGGGGATCCTGGTGGACAGCAAGCTGAGCATGACCAGCAATGCACCCTTCAGGCCAACAGCAGCCTGGACTGCATGAGGAAGAGAGTTGCCAGCAAGGCAAGGGAGGCGATCCTTCCCTTCTTCCTCTCAGCGCTGGTGAAGCCACAGCCGGAGTATTGTGCTCAGTTCTGCGCTCCCCACTACAAGAGAGACATGGACTTTCTGAAGCAAGTCCAATGAAGGGCCAGAAAGATGATTAAGTGACTGGGGCATCTTTCATACAAGAAGAGGCTGAGAGAGCTGGGACTGTTCAGCCCAGAGAAGAGAAGTCTCAGGGGCATGTTACCAATGTGTTTAAATAGCTGAATGGAGGGAATGAAGAAGAGGGAGATAGACTCTTCTCAGTAGTGCCCAGTGACAGGCCCAGAGGTAATGGCCACACACTGAAACATGAGAAATATAATTTAAACATAAGAAAAAATAAATTTATTTTAAGGATGATCAAACTGTGTAACAGGCTGCCCAGAGAGGTTGTGGAGTCTCCAACTCTGCAGATATTCAAAGTCCAGCTGGACATGGTCTGGGATATTCTGATGCTGTTGACCTTGCTCTGAGCAGGGAAGTTGGCCTTGACAGTCACCAGAAGAGCCTGCCAACCTCAGCAATTCTGTGACTCTGTGGTTCTAAGACATCTTCAGCTCATGAGAGAATAACACCTAATGATGTTAGTAGCTTCAGTGATCATTAATGATGCAAAACCACTTAACTTCAAATCCAGTGGTAACAGACTCAAAGGGTCCCTGCCAAAGTCATGACCAAGTGCATCTGTATACAAACAGGCCCAGGCTCCTCTGCTTTTACTTTGTAACATGAAAGTCATCTTCAGACCCAAAGCCAAGTTGTTCTGCTATCTTGCCAGAATACCCAAGAAACTGTTCAGCTTCAGTAAACTGAGGTTCCAGATCTTAACTCCCACAGTAATGCTGGTACCTCCCTTTAAACTGGAACCCTAGCATGTTGACCTACATTATGCAATACACAACTTGTCTGCAAAGGCATATGAGTTCCCCTGCTTCTCATGCAGGCTTCTAATCACATAATGTCCTGGAAAAAATAGGCATTACCAGGAGATTCACTCTTCACTTCTTTTGCACTTCTGTTTTTTTCTGAAGTGCAATTATTACAGCTAATGTCCAACAGAACAAAACACTGTTTGTTTTTCCTTCAGTCAGGAAAAAAAAAGTGAAAACTTTTCCAGTAAATTTGGAATGGTTCTTTTTTTTTCTTGATGTGTGATTTAACTGCTGGACTGAAAGTCAGATATTCAGAGGAACTTTTATAGAGAGTGAAAGAAAGAGTAGAAGTCATTTATCCCTCTACCCTGTTTCCCAAATACAGATTCTCTTTCAAAGACTGTACTGTTCTCAAAAAGACTCTCTTGCTCCAGTGGAGTTCTATGGCATTTCATTATACTCTGCCTCCTGTGCGTAAAATTCTTGTCAAAGCTTTCACTGCTTTAATGTGTAGGAACAGACATTGTGATGCTTCAGGTCTCTTTCACTGTTTTATTTTGTGGTTTGCTTTCACCTTCTTGACTCAGACACGTGAAGAACAAAACTCAAATTTACCATGGCTCTGTCAAATCACTAAAAACAACTGTCGATGATAAAAACACTGTTTTGTTCAGCCACTTGAAAAAAAAGACTTTCTTTTTCTGATGCACTCAGATTGTCCACTCTGTAGCAATTGCCAGGGCATCTCATTAGATTGTCCTGGCCTTTTTGTCTTCTTGCCAGGAAGTCAAAAATAAGCCCAAAGGCTTGTTTATTCTCTACCTGGAGTAGGTGGGGTTACTGTATTTTGGTTTTGGTGGATTTTTTTGAATCTTTTAAAGCAAATCTCATTTATTTCAAGCTTGCAGCCCCAAATTACTGTCATGGCAAGTCAGCCCACTTCTGAAAGTCTGCACTCTTCTGAAATGCACCCTGAAAGACCTTCTCCCTATCTACCACTAGTCATTACAGACTCCTTTCTCCCCTCCCTCAACTCCAAATCACCTACAAAGTTGAAGCATCCTGAGCACCATTCCACTTGAAACTCTCACATCTCCCTTTTGGAAGTGGCTCCAAGGCAAGAGCCTTGAACAGAAGAGACTGAAGAGCTCAGTGTACATATCCTGATCTAGCCCTGGTCATTTGAAACATGGGAGAGCTGCTGGGAAGGAAAGTGAAATTCAGTTTGAACATCCCCTGCCATCTGCAGCTTGTTTTCTTCATGAACAAATTTTGGGCAATTTCCTCAGTATTACTTGCACTCTATTCTTTCAAAGAGTCCCCCACCCAGAGTAGCTTGATAAATACAAGGAAGAGACAGTTCTCATTCTTTGGAGAGTCTACACAAACAGAGAGAATGGGAGACATTAGTGCTGTATCACATAACAGTTGTTGGTATGATAGTATTAAATTCTTGTTGTTATGGCTAGTACTTCCTCTAATTAACTATTTATTTTACATTTTAACAGTTGTGTTTACCTGGAAGCAATATGAACATATCAATCAAAATAATAAATACCTAGTTATAGATAATATCCCCAGGGAATCATCAGGCAGGCTGCCATCCCAGGCTTATCCCCACTTAGGCTGGAACTCCAGTGCAAGTCTTAAATACTTTTTCTTGGTCACTGCCATAATCTCACCTATCTGATATTCAGTGGGTGATGGTGGAAGGGTTGGAGTTAGCAGTTTTTGAAAGGATGTACCATGCTTGGTCAAATTACACTAGATTTTATTGGGCAAATAGTAAATATGATTACTTACGACAGCATTTCCTCTAGGAAAAAGCTAATTTATGAATATGCTAGTTTTCAGTGGCAATCAAACACTTCACACAGAAGAGCTTTCAGGCTGACTGCAGCAGCAAGCAGGCTTGGAAAGCTTCATTTGCTGGTGTAGAGAATAGCAGGTCCTCTTCTACCCATTTCCACCGGCATCACCCACACTGAACTCTGCTCTCACTGCATACTATGTCCTGAAAAAGAGAGATTTATGACATCTCCAGCATCATGGGCTGACAGAGAGTTGCCCTCTTTCCCCACCAGAGATCACAGGATTACAATGACTGAGTAGCATAAACAATGCCATAGGTCAACCAGTTTTCATTCCATACAAATAAACTTATATTCTGTTTGACATCCTGTTTGACATCCTGTTTGACATCCTGAAAGTTCCATTCTTTTACAGACCTGTCCAATACATGATTCTGTAACATAAGCATGTATCGTCCTTAGGACCTCACCTCTTGAGTATGTATTGTCTTGATTTACAGGAAAAGTTTGTTCGTAAAAGGGGAAACGAAGAAAATTGTATCTGGGGGAACCCAGACAAAGAGAAAATGAGTCCTAGCCATGCTGATATGTCCTCACTGAATCTCTCCAACGGGTAGAAAAATGATCTCTTTGTAGCTCCTGCTCAGAATAAAAGAGTCAGAGATCATTATAGTGTGAGTCACTAGCAAATTTGTCTGTCTCCCATCCTAACAAATCCATTTCCCTCAAGTGTCCTGACTCTTTTCTCTCTGGTAGGTGTAAGACTATAATAATTTTTGGCTTTAAAGGTGATTCTCAATCCATTTAAGTTTCTGACAACCAAATTGCAGCTCTCAGGTCCTGATAAATGGAATAAAAATGGAAACAATTTTCCTGCATTTTAAACTCCAAAATCGTGAGGCAGATATCCATGAAACACTGAGAAAGGTTTCTTGGAAATGCTATTAATGTGTGCCATGAGAAAGTCATGTCTCCAAACCTGCCTGCAGAACACAGTTCCTTTCAGGGGGGAACAGGTTAATGAGGTGATCAGAGGAGGAAGAAAGTGTGGCAGGTGCCTTGAACTGCATAATGAATTAATGCAGAGCCAAAAGGATGTCACTGTAACCCACTTAGACTAGCATCTCATTCCTGTGGATTCCCATCTCTTGACTACAAGCAGCTGTCTCTGTGTGGTGTGGGATGGTGCTGTGCTCTGCTTTGGGCCAAGCATTCCATAAACCATTGTATTGTTTCGATTCAACACATCAGCTTTACCCAATGGCTTGTCACAGGAGAAGTGGCCCACATCACAGAAATCTTAAGTTTGTTTCTGCAGTCTAGAACAGCCTTCTCCAAAGCAGGACTAGCCATGTTCAGGCACATGAAGTGACAGATACTCCTAAAGCATATTCGCAAACTGTAAAGCATAAAACCCCTCAAAAAACCCAGAAGCTAAAATGGTCAGATAATGTTGCAGTGTCCCTGCGATGCTGGCCAAAGGAAGAATATTGCATACAACTCCTCAGTCTTTGCAAGAGCAGCCGAAGAAATGTCTGAACTAAAGTTAAAAAACTCAGGTCACTGTAAAACTTCCCCTGGTGAGCAGTATCCCAAGCTGCCCTTTTCCTAGATGTTAATGAGATCTCTTTCTGATGCTTCTTGCACTGTTTTGAACTGACCATTTTGGGGATCAGTGCATTAAAAAGGAGAATGCAAATGAATAGTGAAAGTCTGCAGAGGAGACGGAAATTCCTTCCCCATCCTTTCAAGTGATGGCATCAATCACACAACAGTAAGGCATGCGAGATGTCACAGGGCATAGCTAGAGGCAGAGATCACAATCTGGTGTGGTGCATATGTGTACCCATCCACTGCAGGTCAAAGCATATCAGCTTTGAAATGGTTCATGAGAAGTGTCAAATGTGCCAGGGAAGTGGCACATACCAAAAGTTTCACATGCTGAAACTATAAAGAACCAGAACAGGACCAGACATCTTGTAGTAGACCGTTGTCTGGTCACAGGTGGCCAGGCAGGATGGAGGGTGGAAAGGATGCTAGGAAGTAGCCATCTGCCAGAAGATGCATGTGGTAACTGATATGGAGAGAGGCACTCAGGTACCAGGGAGTCCTGTCACTGGGGGCTGTGGAACAGCAATGAGGGTATTTTGGTGGGCAAGGCAAACCTGCTGCAGGAACACTATTGGGGTGAGTTTAGCTAGACAGATATCACTTTTATCAATAGGCCATAAATGGTGTGCAATTACATTTCTTCCAGAGAGATCTCCAGCCTTCAACAGGTGACAAATTTTGTTGGAAAAAGTCCTTCCATTCCTTTAGTCTGCCAACACTCACCTCAGGGAGAAGAGGCTATCCCTCACCATCAGACAGCTGAGCTAATTTCAGGCAAGAAAATCAGAGCGAGGCAGAGCTATCCAGTGCGAGAGCTTATCAACAGTGGCTGTACAGGCATGCAGAGAGAAGAAATTTCCCACAGATCACCCTAAAGTCTGAGAACAAGAGAGAGTTTGCATGTGACTCCACCAAAGGGATGCTTCCTGTTGCTTGTTGTTTACATGCCAAAGCTGTTAGCAGGACAGGAATTGGAGTCACTGTGTGGCAGGAGAAAAGAGGCTGCAGAACCCTCAGTAAATTAGCAGTGATAAATATTTGAAGTATTTGTACAGTCTGCTGACCTGTGATGAAAAGTAGAATTAGACATAGTAGACCCTGCCTTCCCTTTGCATCCCAGCATCAGGAAGAGAAGAAGCCACAGGATAGTGACATACTGGTTGAATTAAAACCTTCCTGAAAAAGCGTTCTAAGCTAAAAAGTAATGCATTACAGCTCTTCATTAGAAAAGAATAGATGCCAAGGCTTCAGTCAGCCATGCTGTAGGCCCAAGCTGGCAAACATTCACTGGAGTCTTCAACCTTATATACACAAGCAGATGTAATAAATTAAGTGAGACTGCTCAAAGTGTTCAAGTCAGGCCTGAAGGCTACACCCATCTGTCATAGTTTAATCCCAGCCAGCAACTAAGCACCACGCAGCTGCTCACTCACTCACCCCCAGTGGGATGGGGGAGAGAATTGAAAGGGTAAAAGTGAGAAAACACATGGGTTGAGATAAAGACAGTTTAATAGGTAAAGCAAAAGCCGCACACACAAGCAAAGCAAAACAAGGAATTAATTCACTGCTTCCCATTGGCAGGCAGGTGTTCAGCCATCTTCAGGAAAGCAGGGGTCCGTCATGCATAATGGTTACTTGGGAAGATAAATACCATAACTCCAAACATCGCCCCCTTCCTTCTTCTTCCCCCAGCTTTATATACTGAGCGTGAAGTCATATGGTATGGAATATCTCTTTGGTCAATTGGGGTCAGCTGTCCCAGGTGTGACCCTTCCCAGCTTCTTATACACCCCCAGCTTACTTGTTGGCAGTGTGGTGTGAGAAGCAGAAAAGGCCTTGTCTCTGTGTAAGCACTCCTTAACAGCAACTAAAACATCCCTGTATTATCAGCAGTCTTTCCAGCAGAAATCCAAAACATAGTCCCATACAAGCTACTATGGAAGAAATTAACTCTATCCCAGCCAAAACCAGCACACTGTCCTAGTAACTTAAATATGCCCAGGAACATTCCCAGGCACCTCTGGCAACATGGCATGAGCTGACCTCTTAGTAAGCTGTCTTGGTTTCCACAGTGGGTGGCTGCATGCCAAGTGCCTATGGCAAATGTTCACTGAAAGATCCTGTATGGAACAGTCCTCAGCCAGTCGTGAACAGGGCTAATAGTCTACCCGTCTGGGCAACTGAGTTCCAGGAATGCTCCCCTACAAATCCAGATCCATTAATATAGATACAGCTAACATTATTTCCAAGGTCAGGGCTAAACTGAAGAAGTAATCCTTAAGGCTGATGTACATGATTTTACAAGATCTAATTTCTAGGCTCAACACCTGACAGGGTCAACAAATACATAAAAGCATGAAAAAGTCTACAAGTGTTTCAGTAATCGCTATGGTACAATGGACGAGAAACACAGTCTCTGATTCAGAGTGTAGTGAAGTCAGCAAAGGGGATCCTTGCATTATTTCAGTGGGCTTTTGGCCATCTTCCTATGTCTGTACAGGCGTCTGACCAAGTGATGGTGACTTGGAATAGGGCAATTCCTGAGATAACTACCAAGTTATTAAAAGTCACAACCAAGCAGGATGCTTCCTGTCCACCACTATCCAGCTATCAACAAAACTCCAAGTGTAGTTTCTTATATTACTCGCTGATGCATGAATAGGGTTGAGGTACACCACATGGTCTTTCACACTGCTGAACCTGCTCTCTTTACTGCATTAAGCAAAGCTGTAGTACAGGAGAGAATTTGTGTCAATATCAGTAAGTCATTGCAGATATCATAGGAAGACAATCTCTCTAAGATTCAGGCATTGTATGTGAATTAAATTTCTTTTTGTTAAAGAAAGTAAGTAAGCAGAGAAAAAAAAACGCATGCTCAAGCAAAAGCAAAATGACATTGTAGTTAGTTAAGAGTATAAAAATTAAAATAATTAAGACTAGAAGAAAATTTTGGAACAGAAATGGAATTTAGGGCTGATTCTCAACCCTTATATTTTTAACTAGGTTATGTTTTCTGAATAAAACTATATTTAATTTTTCCAAGATATAAAAAGATGTGATGTGTTTGTTTCTCCCAGTAAAAACATAATTCTGACTCAATAAGTGTTAAACAGAAAATGATAGTCTCCCTGCCCCAAACAAACAAGCAAGAAGACAAATAAACAGCAACTCCTTATGCATGCAGTAGCTAGTGTTAAAACTGTAAGAAACACAATTATTGTAAGCTGGCTGATACATCAGATGGTTGTGCTGTCATTTGGAGGGAGATTGTCAGGCTGGAAAATTGGGCCAACAGCAATCTGATGTAGGTCAACAAGGGAAAATGCAAAATCCTGCCCATGGAGAGGAATAACCTCATACATGCTGCGGGGCAACCAGCTGGACAGCACCGTTGCAGAGAAGGACCTGGGGATCCTGGTGGACAGCAAGCTGAGCATGACCAGCAATGCACCCTTCAGGCCAACAGCAGCCTGGACTGCAGGAGGAAGAGAGTTGCCAGCAAGGCAAGGGAGGCGATCCTTCCCTTCTTCCTCTCAGCACTGGTGAAGCCACAGCCGGAGTATTGTGCTCAGTTCTGCGCTCCCCACTACAAGTGAGACACGGACTTTCTGAAGTAAGTCCAATGAAGGGCCAGAAAGATGATTAAGTGACTGGGGCATCTTTCATACAAGAAGAGGCTGAGAGAGCTGGGACTGTTCAGCCCAGAGAAGAGAAGTCTCAGGGGCATGTTACCAATGTGTTTAAATAGCTGAATGGAGGGAATGAAGAAGAGGGAGATAGACTCTTCTCAGTAGTGCCCAGTGACAGGTCCAGAGGTAATAGGCAAACACTGAAATACAGGAAATTTCATCTCAACATAAAAACACACTTTTTTACTCTGTTTGTGGTTGAACACTGAAACAGGCTGCCCAGAGAGGTTGTGAAGTCTCTAACTTTGCAGACATTCAAAGTCCAACTGGACATGGTCCTGGGCAACTTATTCCAGCAGACCCTGCATGAGCAGGTGAACTAGACAATCTCTAGTTGCACCAGCAAACCTCAGCTGTTCCGTGACTTTATGAATCTGTGGTTCTGTAAGCTGGATCACAGTGTGGAAACTTTTTTTCCTGATTTCAGCACTAGAAATGCAAACATGTTCATTATCTATAGATAGGTATTGTATGGTATGATTTTTATGCCAGTTCAAGTTAAGAGCTTAAGCTAATTTTACATTACCATACAGAAGCTAGTAGACTCTGATATATGTTAATAGGAATGTACACAGAACATTTTTAGTATGTTTAGTTCACAAAGTATGACCTTTCACACTCCACCAGTGGAAGATATTCAACACCTTTATGTCAACGTATAGCAGATTTGTAAAAAAACCCCCAACCTCAAAAACCCCTAAAAGGTGACAACTGTTTACAAATATAGGTCAAATTTAGCAAATACCTTTGCCAAAAAAAAAGGGGGAAAAAGGGGAAGAAGTAACAAGAAAATGAAACTAAGATTTTATTTTGAGTCAAAGGAAATACTTAAATTGTCTATAAATAACTTATTGTTTGCTTTACTAGAAAAAAAAATCTCAGTTTCATGCTGACCTAGAATTAAGTCACCTGTATAATTACTAATAATTACTTAATAATTTCTGCCAAATGCTATTGGTTGATATTTGGTCACTTACATACATGACTGTTTAGAAACATTAATCCATGGTCTTCACCATTCCTATAAACCAAACATGGGTCTTTCTGCCATGATCTGTCTCCAGTTCACACCATCCTGTGTTGCATGATCTCCCACCTACTGGTCTCTTGCTGACATCTCTTTTTATCCTATCTTTTAGTACTTGCAAAGTAGTGAACGGTTTTCATTCCTATTGTTCACATGCCCCATTTTTTATTATCCTTTAAAAAAAAAAAAAAAGATGGTTATCTAGCACAGTATTTAACAATGACCTTAACAGAACGGCCTACAAAATTCATATAATAATAATATCTAATTTGGATTCTGTGTAGGCATCTCTACTTATGTAGCCCATTTGTTCTGTTTGTTTTTACAGTTCTTTGTTTGACTAATCTGCTGTTCTCTCTGCTGTCTGGTCACTTATCCGAATATCTCATTTGTTACAACTTTCTCCTGCTAATCATGCTAATCATGCTAAACCAAACCCGTAATTGTTTCTTGGCCCTGTAGTTTAAGTGTTGAAACCCACGCCCCGCTCCACAGCCACTCATGTCAGTCTCCCTAGGAGGTGGAGTTTTTATCTGATATGGATAAAACCTTCAGAGCTCCTGAAATGCATATAAAGTTGAGAAAACTGCAAAAGAGTCCACTTTAAACTGAACAAGAGAGCTGGAAGGAAAAGGGAAAAACACTTGAAACACAATATGAACATAACCAATTATCCATAAGCTTCCTCTGCCTACTTCTACTCATACTAAAAGCCTGCCTAAACCTTGACCCATCACAAGTATTCATGTTCAGTTTATTTGAAGAATAGTATTGTAACTCTTAAAACAGCTGCTAAAAACATATAAATTTTATGTAGAAGAAACGTACAAAATAAAAATCTTGCATTCTTTTCAAATTGCATCTAGTAGCTTTTTTCTAAGAGCCTATAACAACAAGCCTTATCCAAATTGAGATTATGAAAACATACTTCTTTGAATTACACTGTGATTTCCATTTTATTATACCTTACAGTACTAGCAGAAGCTACAGCTAATGTTACATTTCTATTTCTGTTCTAAACTGTTGCCTTTCCATTCCCTTCTGTTCTGCTGAGCTTTCATTGTTTTCTTTGTTCTCACACCTAGGAAAACGGAAGGATGACAAAATCTTACATGAATTTGAGGGGAAGAACAAAGATTTTTGTATTGGAAGCTCATGACAAATGTTTAAGTATGAGAATTGCCCAGAAGGTCAAAGGGCAGCACTTATCTCTGAAACTAGATGCATGAAATTGTGAACTGGCTTATTGATGTTGTCTTATTAAGGCCCACAGTTGCACTTGAAGAGAAGAGCAAAGGCAGTCCCATCCATGTTCTGCCTGGTGTAAGAACTTTCCCCACTATCACTGAAGTTCTTCCCACAACCAGTATAAAGACTTATTCTCTTCAAAAGTCTAGTAAATATTTGCCTGCAAAACAATGCATGACAAGGAAACCGTGACAATATACAGGACAGCATTAAGCTGCAGGGCCCCTCCAGCTATTTTACATCTCAGTTCCTTCAGTGGCAAACACAAGATGCTATAGATGAAACTGCAAAGACTCCTTGGTGAAAGATGAGAGATTATCCCTCTTGCTTTCCTCAAGTCTCTCTTTCCAGTAGTGTCATCAAAGTCTGCAGAGCTGAAGACAGAGTTGAGCCCGGAAGCCTGATGTTAAGCTTTCCTTCCAGAGTGTGCATACAGATAGGTAGATATATATAAGCACTTGGTTATGAGAATAGACTTGTTTGAAAATGTGGTGTAGAACAGTTCTCAATGATAACCTGTTAAATTGAGGGAGCAGTCGAATGAGGCCCCACTGGGTTTCACCCTGATCCCATTCTTCTCCCTATCTTAACTAGCAGCTTGGATAGCACAACCTGCAAATGTTGTAGCCAATACAAGAGTAAGGGAGTAAGGGCAACACATATACCAGTCCTCTGATCTCAGGAGCCAAGATCAGAACAGAAAAGTAGTCATTGGCAGTGATGGCAGCAAACACAATAATGGGTTCCAATAGTAAGTAAAGAGAAGTTAAATATGCAAATAAATGGGGAAGTACCAGTGAGCCCACTGGAAGGCAGAAACGAGTTCTTAGTTATATTGGATAAAAAACTATGTGAATGCATGTCAGGGAGATGGGACATGGCCAATATTGGGGTGTATTCACAGCAGTGCTGTATCTGAGGGGTGGGAGGCAATTGCTCTCTTCTGGTCTATTCATAGGTTATATTAGCTGGAGAAGTTAATACTTTTCCAGGGAGATTCCAGAACCTAAGGAAGATGTAGACAGACTGAAGACCCTACAGGGAGGCTCAGAAAACATGGCCTGTCAGAGAAAGATGGAAAAAGCTGAGTTAATTTAACCTCAAAAAGGGGACATAGAGTGTGAGTAACTTGCTAAGAGCTTCTTAATGCTCCAGCTGAGGATGACTAAACCTGATTCCCCCCTCCTCACAAGGAAACATCATTAGCAGTCAAATGTAGTACAGAAAAGGTGGCTGGCGCCTCCAACACCAAAACTAGTGGGACCTCATATATCCTTCAAAAAGACACAGGTCCCTGTTCTAGGAGTAGAGGATTCTGGGATCAGGATCCGAACAGGTAGAGATTGAGGCCTCACTTAGAGGACACACATTTTTAGCAGTTCCTTATAATAATGAGTTTAAATGCAGCATTTCACCCAAGATAAGAGATTTTTGGCTCACCATTCAGAAATATCCAGCCCTCCCTAACATGCTGCACATGGAGTCCTGGTGTTCTGCACTACTCTCAAAAGTAAGGTGTAAACAAACTGGGCAGCATGGATCTAGCTCTGACTATCTAAAGCAAAATCATAAACAAAGGAACACCCTGTGCTGCAGACTCAGCAAAATCTATGTAATGATCTTGATTGGAAGACCATTGTACATTGAGGAGCTAGTGATCCATGTAACAGCTAATGTGAGTGGGCCCAAGCCAGGGCTGTGCTATGCTCCGCTGTGCTATGTCACATGCACAGCTTGGCATTCAGGCCTGTCTCATGCTGGGCATATCTATTGGCTGCAGGATAGACTTATCTGGTTGACTGTAACAGAGGAACCTACAGGCAGCTCACACTTGGTACCGGTGATTACACCAGCTGCATGCCCTTGCCTTTACTTAATACTGCAGCAACAAATTCCCATGGGAACATCCTTTTGTTGAACAGTGGAAATGATGAATAGAATTGTTTTCCCTGTAAGAAAATCCTGTAAGAGCTCAGAGGAACAAAATGGGATAAACTTTCCATGGATGGATCTGCGCAGCATACCACACCCAGTCCATACTGCACAACTTGGGATTGCCACCACCTGAAATGATGTAAGTTTGTCTATACTATGCTCTCTTTCTTAATATTATTATCTCTAATACATGCCATTTTAAGCAATACTTACAGAGCCTGAGTGTCTTTCTTACTGAGATCATAACAAACCAGACCCTCCTGGTGCTAAACAACCCTGTCATGCCTTTGTCTATATTTTCCACTCCAAATCCTGAAATGAATGTTCATTTATAGTGTTCCTCAGAGACCCAAGATATGATGCTGTAGGATATGTTCATCAGGTTGCCATCCATATTCTGGAAAACACTGGAGCCCATGTTAAAAAAGGGTTGGGATACCAGAAGGAAATTGCTTAATCCCACTGTACCATTGTGCACCTTTCTACTCAAAGAACTTTTGCCTTATACTTGAAAAGTGGAAAACCTTTTCTGTTCATAAAGAATTGTCTTTCTCAGTTGTTTTTATAATGCCAGATGATGTTTGATTGGTCCATTCCAGTAATAAAACTTCTCAAAACTGTAATTTATCCAGTCTAGGTGAAGCCTGCATATCCTTACAAACCCTCTGATATGTGCCCAGCATCAGTCATGGAGTGAAGACGGGATTCTGCTACGGAGGTGACCACCTGCTGTTGCCTTTAGGTGTTGTGAGGTTTGGGCAAGAAGTAGGAGTGTTAACTAGCAACTTCCTTCACATGCAAGAAAAATCATAATAAAAAGAAAGTGAAGCTGGAAGCCTTATTGTGGAGGCAACAATGCTTTATGGTTGTGATTAGATGAGGTATGGGGCACTGCTTTCAGTGTTCAAGGAATGACGTTACCACAGCAACTGCCAATGTCCCCTCACAGAAGAAACTAAATGAATCAAATGCAGATCTGGCATCTTTGCAGCAGAGCCCAAAGCCACATAATTATTGTGACATAATTATTTCTTGGGAAGGTGAATGGAAATTCTGTGCCTAGTCAATGTATGTGACAGGCACACAACATGTGTCTCCCTGGAAGAAGATTTCAAATGGTCTAATAATTCCCACACTTGGTTTATCTATTGTCTCTTCTTAAACTGCTACCTCCTCTTTGGATCCTCATTTCCAGAGTCTCTTTTTCTGACAGACATCAATGAAATGTCCTAAATTTACAAAGTGAAATTATTTACTGGTAGTAACACATAAAGACACCAATCCAGAATTCTCTAAGGGTCAAGAGCGTTCTTCACATTTCCTCCAAAGGATTTTGCATCAAGCTCTAATCTACAAGAGAAATGTTGTGGACTACAGTTAAGGATGAAATTTATGCATTGCGCAAATACATTCAAATTTTGTACAACTTCCATGATTATGTTCCTGCCAGTCAGCATGCATTTTAATGCCTTCTTCCAGCAGCTGGTGCCTGAATAACAACTAAATTGCATGCTACCAACCCAGTTTATTTGCTTTATTGAGTTATAGATGGATGAGTGAGAGAGGGACCCAAAATGTTTGTGTTTCATGTAATTCAGATTTCTGCTTCAAAGATGCCTGTTCTTCCTACCTGTACTTTTTCCAGCAAAATAGTCCAAGAACCTGCCAAGAATCTACAAGGACTCTCACTCTTTTTTCCCACCATTTTACTTGTGTTCATATATGGGGGAGGATGCTGTGGCACAGGTTTGGCTGAAGTGAAGCAAAGTCCCAAACCAGCAAATCATGTGCTGTACTCCAGGCCAACTGAGTAGTCACAAGACAACTATGTCTGTTATCAGACAGGCACCTGTATCTGTACAGGAAGAGCAAGAGTGTCCACAGTGAGTTTCTGGTCCTTACAAATTAACTCTGGGAGGCTGGAGATGCATTTTCATCCGTGCCCAAGACTACTATCTCTGTATGCACTCTTGTGCCTGTATGATTTCCAGAAATGAACCTAAACCTTAGGAAGGGTCCTGCAGAGGGAGGTAAAAAACAGTCACTCATGTCCAGCATCCCCAGATGGCCAAAGGCAATTACAGATTCCTGACACTGCAGTAAGCGGTGCCTAATGAAGGACTCCTCTGATGCAGGCCAGTAAATGGAACTTTTATTTTATTATGTTTTCTTAAAAAAGAAAAGGGAACTACTTCTCTGGAACAACACTAACGTGGCTTTGTAAGGGAGTATCTTTCCTCACATTATTAGTGAGGAAAGATTTTCTCTTCACAGCAGTCCTTGCCTGGCCAACCTGTGGCAAAGGATGGACAAACCCCAGTGAACCACAGTGTTTACCCCACTTTGCACAGCATGTACACAGAGGGAAGGACCAGGACCTTGAAGCACTATCTGGGAGGAAACCATGAGTCATTCTACAGCCCTGAGCATCTGTGTGAAGTGTAACTGTTTGCCTCTGTAAGTATTGCAGCCTGCCTAGGTGTCAGAACAGGATGTCACACCCAGCTCTGCAGGGTCTTTGTAACTACAGCTGCACTGAAGAAAAAGTCTTAGTCCCAAAAGGAGATATGCAGACTCCATTACTGAGCAAAAGTTACTAACAACAGGATCAGCTGTCATAAGGAATTGCAAGAGCTGGAATAAGCATTTCCTTACGTACTTGGTAAAAGAGAGCCTCACAGAACCACAGGAAAGGATCAAGAACAGGCATCTCATGCTGTGCTGCCCAGAAACACATCCACAAGACTGAGCTGATGGATTCTTTTTGCACAAACTGAAACTTTCAAAGCAAATTTAAAGTCCTATATAGAACATTTCACAGAAATCGAAAATTAGGCCAGCACAACAGAGGTGACTGGAGAAAAAGAAAGGAGAAGTCTCAACGTACAAAGATAAAAGAACCAGTGAGTCCTTTCTCCTTGATGTTCTGTAGCTGCACACAGCAACTGAGGATTAAAAAGAGAATACAAAACCAGCTAAAATGGACCACAAAGCATGGGAGGATCCTGGCAGCAGCTGTAAGAGCTGCTCATGTTAGTAGGAGTTGGTCAAGACAACAATCCTTTTCAGCCCACCAGTTTGCATTTACTGGTCTTCAAGACACTGTGAAATTCTGCTGAATATTCTCCGGGCAGTTTTTCCTATCATGTCGCTTTGGTATGGAATGTCATTTAATTTGTTAAAATACAAGTAGTTGCTTCTCTGATTTTGAAGTTCTACACAAGCTTTGTCGATCTCGACCATTCACAATTCTTGTGCTTTTATCCCAAGGTTTGAGATTGTCTTCAGGCTCTAGTCCCTGGAGTAGTATCATGAGATGCAAAATCAGCTTCCACTAACAAAGAGAAGGAAAAGTAACAAAAGAAGTCTGGGTTCTTACAGTTACAAATAAAGACCTAAAGCTTTGTGTTCTTACATTAAAAGTTATTTAATTTTGGCCACACCTAAAATAATTTTTATACATAAGATTAGCTTAAAATTAAATATTTTTAAATGACATATGGTTTCCTTTTATGACTCTGTGATTTTTTTCTGTTTTGAGTCTTGAAAGTTGAATATGTTTCATTCTCAAGCTTTTCTGTGCACTTGAGACCTCTAAAAGCCTATTATTTTAATGAACTAAATGAAGTAATCCCACAACTCCAGAAAATGGTGTTTTAAGACAGGAAATCCGATGAAATGCCAAGTGCTGGTCATCCTGTATTGCTTCACCTTTCTCCAGGAACAGATCTCTACCCCTAACACCATTCTTAACAGACTTTCACTCACCTGTATTGGCGAGTTATTAATCCCAGGAAGAACCATGGAAGCAGGTTATACAGAATCTGCATAATGTATTACCAACACAGCTCAGAAGATGCACTTGGCAATTCACTGCACAAAAGCTGTCTTATTCCTGCTGAGACAATGCTAAACAGACTGCAACTACCTATTATATCTGAATAATAACACTTACAACTCAACTCATGTTTTATTCAGAGGATTAGATTTGTTTGACAGTTTCACACCTTCAGGCATGATTTAATTAATAATATGAGGTAAGCTAATAGCTTCTTTTTTTTTTTTCTTTCTAGTGACTAACTACAATTAGCTGATGAAAGGCATAACTATAACGTAATGCTGCAACATCTGGTCTCCTTCATTTTCTATCAGAATCATCAAGCATAATAAACAAATGTGTAATTACAATGAAGACCCTACTACTTAGTGCAAATTGCATTTCCGAGCATATTTCTAGGGTTTTCTGGTTTCTGACACACAGATTAATGTCAAGTGATAACGATCACCTCTCAGTGACTGGAATAAACGAAAAAGCTTGAAGCAAGCTAAGGCTCACCGTGACAGTGCATGCCTCACAGTTCTCTCAACACTGCCTCAACATGCTCTGTTTCACTGTCAAAAGGCCAAGCAACAGCTGCAGTTTCATCAGCTGGGTACAGTGCCCTCCCCTCTCAGGAAAGATGAGCGTCAGCATCTCTACTGAGAAAAAAATGTAATGAAGAACGATGTGTGCTAACCTTTAAGCAACTTAGGGCTTCTTTTAAGATTTTCTGGGATGAATGAGGTAACACCTGAAGACAGAACTAAGCCATAAAATCTGAATCCCCATATCAGTGACTATTGAACTTGAGGCTATGCATTATTCTTCTGTTGATATTACGGCAGCATGGAGAGGGAAAGTGTCTCTGGTAAGGCTCCAAGGAGATACACAGTCAGAAAGAATCCCTTCCCTGAAGTGTATGCAGCTCAAACAGATGAGACAGGATAGGATTTACTGATGCCAAGCATGAGTTTAGCAGAAGAGGCAACCTCAGGATTCGTGTTGCCTTAATGACATGCCAGTGTCTGATGTATTATGAGATGCTGTAGTCTGACTGACTTTGGTCTTTCATTTTCAGACTCAACTGAACCAAAAAAAACTCCACAAGATAATAAAGCAGTAAAGTTCTAGCCTCAAAGCCAAGAACTACAGAGTCACCATTTCCTGAGCTTTATAGCACAGAAGACTCTAATATACCTCAGGTTTGATGCAGCAAAAATAAAAGCTTACTTGACAACCTAGCCTTCACCCGCTGCCAGTGGGACAAACACTGGATTTCAGTAAGCCTTGGAAAAAGAGGAAAAGCCTGGAGAGTGGAGTGCTTACAGCCTCCTAACCTTTCCCATGCTACTAGCAATAGACAAAAGACTGCTATATTCAAACCAAGCATCAGTACATCTCTAAATTACTGTATGGCTCACAACCATTGAGGTACTGCTTCAGTAATGTCTGAAATACATAGGAGAAGCAGGAAGAAATATAACTTTATCAAAAATTTTGTGAATGCAAGCCATGCAGCGGGTTAAAGTTAGATACAATTAATTTTAGTGTCTTAGAGATAATAACACGTTTACCTTCTTACCTCGGTAATAGGCAGCCTGGTGGACATTCTTCTATGGAAGAATCTAACCTCCAATGGGGCTTAATCTGCCATTTAATGGTGATACCTTCCCTGGTGGAGCCTGCAGCACAATGTAGTCTTCAGGTCCTTCTGGAAACTATGTAGTTTACTGACCCCTTTTGAAAGCTTTTCAGTGCATGATTAGTTCATCATAATGAATAGCTCTTCTGCATCTCCTGTCCTGCACTGGAAGGCTTAGCACAGCCTGGATAAAGGCTGGATATATAGCAGCACACAAGAGAAGCAGTTTGAGAGAATACGGACTTCTGCTATTAAGCCTACTTCTGGGTACACTCCAGCTTGCTACTGCTATTGGCTTAACATGCACATCATCAAATAATGACCAGTTTCACCTAAGATGCCAGTCCATTTTCAGATTTGGGCTTGTAAAGTGACTCATATGAGGCTTTCCTACATGACAGCAGACAAAAATGATCCTAAGAAAGCAAAGCTGTATTTACCAGGGAAGCACAGTTAACCTCAGCTCAGCCTCTCTCCCATATTCTCATAAAAACTCTCCTAAACAGATCTCACAACAGGTTTCTCTCTCCCTTGAAAGCCATTCTCTGATTCACTGGCCAGTGATGGAGAAGTCAGTGTTGTCCCCATTGCTGCTGCAGAGCTGTTGTTTGGCTGTGCATGGGTCAGCCAGGCCTGCTAGCTCTACCTGCTATTGTGAGAGTTATCAAGGGCAACATAGGTCTCTTGCAATGGCCCAGATTTTGCTTACCTCACTTGGGGAGTGTAACTGGCTAGAAACAGCTTGGAAGACCAGTAGCCTTTGGCCCCTCCAGACAGAAAGAATTTGCCAATTGACAGAAAGACAGAGTCCCATTCCAGAGGCAATTCAAATCGTAGCATGGGATAAATCAAAGTGATTCTTCCCACTGTCCAGAGGCCTCTTCATCTCCACATTGCCTGTCAAAGAAGTCCAGGACAACCAGATTCAGAGGTTTTGTTGAAATCACGATCTACCACATTGGCAACTTTCCTCTTATCTGCAAGGCCAGACGTGCTGTGAAAGGAGAAAATTGTATTGGTTTGATATGATTTCTTCTTAACAAATCCATATCAGCTGCTTTCTATCGTTTTAATATGCTCTTGGGAGCTTGTAAATGTATTTCTTAATAATTTGCCTAAGAATCTTTCCCCACGTTGAAGTTGTTCCCCATGGCCTCATTGTCTCTTTTTACAAAGAAGTAGGATGCCTGACCTTCCCAGGCTCCTGGGACTTTCTTCATCCTCTGTGACTCATTAAATATTGTATTGTGGGCCTCATGAGGCCCTAGGAATAAAATCTGGTAGTGAAGAATTGGATCTTAAGAGCTTCTTAAGGAATCTTGCCACACTGTCTGCCCCCTACCCCAGTTAAATTAGCAATAACTGTCTTGTATCCCAGGTCATTTTTAGTTCTCTGTGATTTAAAAAAATACTTGCAGAGCAATCAGATGGGACAGCACAGGCAGTGGTGGTGTGAATGAATACTTTTGAGGCTAGCACAGACCAAACTATTCAGGCAGCCAGTGACTGAGTTCAGTCCTTGTCTCCCAGCTGTCTTGTAAGTGGCTGTTTCTGATGCAGTTCACTTAGTAGGTACCTATCATTCAACAGCATGTGCTGTAAATCAGTTCCTCAAGATTCACTGAATAACTGAATGTGGAAATCTAGTTCAAACCCTGGGACAAACTAAGGGAAGAAAGAGCATCTGTGACTTAAAATACTGAAGCAGCATATATTTTTAATAAGTATTTCTGTGATTTCCTTTTCTTTTCAAGCTATGACTGATTTTCTTTCTCTATTCTGTCAAGGCAACAGACTTCAAAGAACACTACGGCTTTCAGAGAGTCTGTTTTTGTCTTCAGCCTTTGATTCCTCACCTATAGGTTGCCAGGACTGAAAGACCAAGTATATTAGGACAGTGACCTCTGCAGTGTTACATGATCTATTCATTATCCAAGCATGATATTTGAAGTCGGGTCTGAGTCAGTGCAACAGGACAAGCCACAAAACTAAAATGATATATATTTTTTAATTATACTTACATAATATATGCAAAATATGTAATACATGGATAATAACATATAGATTCTTTAATATCTGTGAAAAATCTGTACATAGTTCAGCCCTTCATTGTTCTGCACAAAGTGTCAGATGGCCTTGCTCTTCAACGTGGACCCACACAGGGGATCTAACAAGTTGTCATTTGATCAACAACATAGATACAGTTCAGTGTGCCACAGGAAATTTTCCTATAGTTGATAACCAGACTTCATTAGAGGCATCAAAATATATAGATAAGATACAGATGCTGCCACATCTTTGAACAAGTTACTGCAATGGTTAATTACCCTCCACCTTAAAAGCAGGAACCTTATTTTTAATCTGAATAAAGTCTAGCTTTAGTTTCCAGGCAGCAGTTTCTAGTGGCAGATTTTGCAGCCAAAGAAGCCTTAGTGATCCAGACCTGTTGGTCCCATGGGTTGTTATCAAATTCCTGGTTCTTGACCTTTTCACTGATTTAACTGGGAGGAAGGAATACGTTTCTTCCCACTTAATTGAACTCTTTGTCTCCTCCTTTTTCTCCCAGGTATCACCATTTCCAGAAACTATTAGAGCAGGGGGACTGCAGTCATAACAATAGTCTGTGACTCAGTGCTGGATTCCCCTCCTGGCAGAAATGATGGTCTTCCTCCAAAGAATAAGCATGTGATCTCTGACTGAGAAGAAGAAGAACTCATGGGTGATTGCCTTCATCTCACTGTTTTCATTTTGCTTTTTTTTTCCCATTTGTAAGAAAAATGTGAAAAAGTGTTTTGTTTTCTTGTAATGGTACGAAATCTCTGTGGAATTTTCTGTATCAGAGATATTTTAAAAATAAGTGTACCTTGTAGTTCCATCTGCAAAATTTATATTCTCCCACTTACAAGAAAACTCTCATCTGTAAAAAAAAAAAAAAAAAAAAGCTTGGTTTTGGTTTGATGTGTTTGTCATGCCACAATGACAGAGTATAGTGCACATATTCAGTGGGCTACAATGTTTAATCTCAAATTTCATCACCACAGAACAATGTTCTCTTTTTCTAAACAAATAACCAAAAGTAAGTTGCCAAAGCTTTGAAATTGAAATACAATTTCAGAATATATGCAAATGAGAAAATGTAATCTGGGATTCTCATCATGGTACATAAAAAATGTTTGCTTGTGCTTTTTTGACAGTATACAAAGACACAGAGAGATATTCACTTACATACAAGTCCAGCTCCAAGAAGTAGTGGAGGGATGGATGAATGGACAGACAGATGCATGGAGGAATTATTTCATGAACAACTGACTAAAAGGATGAGAAGATGGATGTGGTACCATAAGAACAGCTTTCAAAATTTCAGAAAAAGACAAAATAACAAATTACAATTTCTTTTATACTACACACCTAAAAATTGATGCAAGTGTCTTATTAATATTATGACAAGGCTGAGGTCAGTACATTCTCAGAATTATCTTGAAAACAAAAACTTACATTACTGAACATTAAGAATTGTGTCTCCTCTGTGCCCCATACTATCTGTGGCAGTGTGCTCCCCCCCCCACCGCTCCCTGCACAAGCAGTAACCATCAGTGGGAGTCATCCTGATAGCTTCATCCAGCTTATGCTGGACCTTGAGGACAAATGGCAAGAAAGTAGCCAAGGGCTGCCTGAAGCAGGGATCTAAACATATGCAAATATGACCATAAGTCAATCATCTTACTCATTAAATAGTGGACAGCCCAGGCCCGTTGAGCTCTCCTGCATGGCAGCGGGCTGCACGCCAGGACCTCCCCTTGAGCAGGCACGCCTCTCAAGGTTACTCCTCGAGGTTGAGAGGTTCCTTGCCACAACAGATCCTCGGTAAGTGACTAATAGCATGCTAAACTTTGACATCTTAGCTAAGTGACATAAAGGATTGATTGCGCATGTACAATCCTTTAGACATAAACCGTTGACCAAGTCTGGGACTAGGACTGGATCTAGCTGCACCTAGACTCCTCTCTGAGAAGGAGTTTAGAAAGCAAGGGGGTCCTTTCCGAACCTCATGACTCAACGGGAGGGTCTCCCTGACAGTTTTGTCTGACCCTGTCCTCTATGCAGTAAATAATCATGTGCCTTGCCATCAAATCTTGTTAAAACACTGTAGCATTGAACTTTGTTAACTCCCTCTAAACTATATTTTTACTTCTCTCTTGCGAGTGAAGTGCACTCTCGCTCCATCCGCGACACCATCTGACAAGAGAAAGGTGTAAAACATAGGGACTTTAAGATTGTCACTGATAAAAAACTTGGGATTCTCATGGAAAACTTGGGAAACTCATGGAAATATGGCCAGTAAAGTTTTGAAAAGTGGGTCAGCAGCCATTTTGCAGATTTCAACCTTCTGCAGGCAGATATAGGACAGAGCAGTCTGATCTAAAGGAACTAGGACAATAAAACACAAACTATGAACTTAATCTGATATCTGTAAATACATTAATTAGGAGATACTACAACAAGTATAAACAAGAGAAAATTTTGGCTCAAGCATCATGGGGGAAATAAGGTTACTTATACTTTTCATTATTTAATCAAATCCAAAGGCACAAGCACGAGCTACAGTACTCAATAACTTGAGGCAGAAAATTATTCTTCCTGGAATAAGTAAAGCTCACAACATGGATTTTTACTTCCCTTCCTTCCCTCCTAATGCCTGCTTTTACCACAAAAAAAACATTAGCTCAATGTTCTCCAAACTTTTTGATTGCACAACCCTATCAGGAAAAAATTTTTGAGCACACAACCCCAATATATGTACGTATGTTTATTTATTAGTTATATACATGTACTATTGTAACAATAAGCTATGTACATTATGAAACATGCACCAAAATAGAAATTTAAAAAGATGAGCTAAAGATGAAATAAACAATATTTTAAATGTTTGATTTATTTCATTTTATTTTATTTTATTTATTAATGGTATAAAAAATATTTTCTTCCCACACCCCAATGGACTGTCTTGTGCAGCCCCTGCAGGGTGTGCACCCCACTTTGGAGACCACTTCCCTAGAGGGTGTCATTCTAGACAGAGATGGGGAAAAGTGACAGAACTGCAGAAAGGTGAGTCCCAAATACCTATTGGGAGAGAGGACAGATCTGGGATTTAGGCCATGGGGATGGAAACACTTGGAAGGGTTCCCAGGTACAAGCATCATTGTCCTATTCCAAGCATGGAAACACTGTAATTCAAATCCTCAAATAGGTCAGCTCCCTTTAAAACAGGGAATTTGGGTGGTCTTTCTCTTTGCCATCCAGTTCATGCTTGCTGCTTTGTATGGTATACTCAGATCTACTTTAAAATATTGTCCTCAGCGATGGAAGCTAAATTAAAGTTTTCTTAAAAAGAAGAAAAGAAAAAATGTGCTGCTCCCCCTGTTCCTAGTCCAGCTGCTGGAGCTTTAAGAAAGGCTCCACTCTCAACCTGTTCAATAAAATCCCAGGAACTGAAAACATTTGGCTATGCCCTTTAAAATCTTCCCTTCCCTTTCCCTCTCACTCTTAAATGAAATAGTTGGACTAAACAATTTATAAGCGACAAAGGCAGGACATCCAGCTCCTGAAGCAGATGGGAAGGAAGGTTACAGTGCATGAGCCTGCAAGGTTTCTTCTCTTGCCATATGTTCTGATTACACTTGGTACTATACACAAACAGGAAACAATTGGTTCACTGAACAATACCTGAAAAGCTGTTCCTTTTCAGCAATACAGGTGGGTCATATTGATGTGTTAACTATTTACAGTATCATTCAAAGAAATACTAGACTCCAAGCTAAACAGGGAGTTCTCCTACTGGCACAAAAGTTTTCATGAATTCAGTAATAAAGTAGACAGGTTATCAGCTACCCACTATGTTTACCTTGAAGTCAGAGAGGTGACTGCATAATGTGCAATAGGCAGAAAAGCAGGATGAACTTCACACAGCAAACCCACCTGATAAATTCCCAGAGGCCTGCTGCCAGTACAGCCAGTGCTGCAGTTTCTGCTGCCTCAGTTTCCCTGCTGTGGTACACATCCTTGCTAGATGAACATTAGTTCAGGTGCAAGTCATCTTGGAAGCAGTATCTGCTCTGGCTGTCAGCATCACCCTAATACAGGATGCGGGTTACGCCTATGTAACATGCTTTCCTCTTCATGTACAAAGCTGCTGGGCCCTGAACAGTAAATAGCAGAAAGATGGCAGCACTTTTACACTTTTCCAAACTCCTTTCCATGAACCTATAGCATAGGCAGTACCTTCAGTACCTTTCCTTGGTTTCTATTAAGTGACAGTTAAGACAGTGCCAATGTCTGTGGCAAATGTGATGTTGGAGAAAAAAATGAAGCTAGTCTCCAGGTAACAATGAAAGGTAACAATGAAATAATTTTGTTGCTTGACTGTTTCACCCTCCCCAAGGACCAAAATCACTTCCCAATCCCAGTTCCCATCTTCATTCTCTGCTAGTAAACTCCAGAAATGTATGAATATTAAATACAAAACTAATTGAAGGCAAATGGAAATAAGGTTGATTGGGTATTCCAACAAAGTACCAGTAGACCTCAGTTGGAGAACCTAAAGAAAATAAAACCAATCTTTATTGTTAGTAATTCCCCAGAGGATCATTTCTTGGTGAATACTGCCATTCCTGCATATGCAATATTCAATACAAAACCTGCTTCCACCTCTAAGGAAAATGCCTCTATGACCATAAATCTCTCTTGAGTTTGAAAATGCTACAGCATTAAAATTTTCCACAGAGGGTAACCCCCCTGCCCCTCCTTCCTTGCCTATCCCTTCTGAACAGTGTATAGCCATTGATTGCAGTGCTCCAGTCATGTAATTTGTCCCTCTGCATTTCAGTGATAGTGATTAGACCGTAGCATTCTAGCTGCACAGTGGCTTCCAGCTCTTCCTGTTTGTTACCCATGCTGCGTGCACTGGTACAGAGTCACTTCACCTGGGCTATCAACTGTTTCACCTTTTTAGATGAACACACTTTAATTCCTTTGAGGCATTTCACAGGTGTTTCCATGGTGGTTCCTAATACATCAGCAGCCCCTGGCTCTTCTCTGTTGCCCAAAACTGCATCCCCTTCCCCGCTAAACCTAGTTTAAAACTCTCTGTCTGGCCAGCTTGTTGGTGAACACCCTTCTGCCCCACTTGGTCAGCTGAATCCTATCAGCTCACATCAGCTCACGTGATCTTGAGTATGGCACCAGCCACGCAGCCAGGCATTCACCTTTCAATTTCCCTCCTCCTTCCTGAACCCCTTCCTCTGAGTTCAGCAAAGAGAAATGCAAAGGCATGCACCTGTGAAGAAGGCTTGTTCAGCCTGGAGGGACTGTCTTTTGGAGGGACCTAATAGTTGTCTTACAGTACCTACAAGGTCATAAAGAAGACATAATGACTCTTCACAGTGGTGCATGGAAGTAGAATCAGAGACAGTGGACAAAAATAAAATCAGTGGAGGTTCAGATGGATATGAGGAAAAAAACTGGAAGAATTTTCCTAGATAAACTCTGCAGTCTTCATCCTTGGAGGTTTTCAAGACTTTTTTTGGTTAAAGCCCTGTGCAACCTGATCTGAATTCAGTATTAGTCCTGCTCTGAGGATGAAATTAGATTATATGCCTATGAATCAAATGTAGGATTCTATGAATCTTGCAAGGAATTAGAAAAAAAATCATGTCTATCATCTGGCCTCCTGATTTCCCAGACTCTGAAGAGCCTCACCACCCTGTCCAGCCTTAGACAAGCTCTGTCATTTTGACAAGGGTGAGGGTGAATCCTCTGTCTCCTGAGGAACCAGCAGAGTAGAAGTTGTGCAGGGAAACCATACTCTTGCATAGACAGGTAACCCTCTCAAAGGCCACTTGCAAAGAATGTCCTCTGCAGGCACCTGCCATATCCACCTACAGTAGATCCAGACTGTCAACTGTACCAAAGATTATTGTCCATATACTCTGGAAAATGACAATTACAAGTTCCACAGATCATCTGACTCAGTTGCAAGCCACATGCCTCATCCTTTGTGTAAGCATGCAGAAAAGCAAAGGTTCTTTCCTCATTATATTGAATATCTCAGGAAAGAAACAGGCTTTTTCATCCTGGATTTGCTAAAAGAGGAAGAGACTTATGAATTTCACTGTGTTCCTCCAATTACCAGAAAAGCTGGAGAATTCTATTCTTATTACTCTTCTAATAGTTACATTGGTCATCTGCAATGGGATGATCCCACACCACGCAAAGCATCCATTGTCTCAATAGATGTTATCTGTATATATCTTTCTCAAGAAGGGTTTTGTATGCAAATTATACTGAAAGATTAAAACTGAAAAAATAGCTTTAATTTAGGGACAGAGTTCCGACTGCTATTTTGCAATGAAATGTGAATGACAACTCCAAGTGAGAGAGGCAAGAAATGTTTAATAGACAGGCCACTGGACCAGGACACCAAACTTGAGTTAAACTCCTTGGGTTTAACTCAAAGCAGGGTTTCAATCTTGGTGGGAACCTCTGGGCTTCACCATAAGGCAAAGAGTTAATAGCAATCACATAGAATTTATAGAGGCAAATAAAATTAATTGATGCATTAAGGTTTTAAATTTTTGTGAATGATGCAGCAAGTAATTACATTTGCTGTCACTTGCCATCTTTGGTCATAGACACTGTGCTGTCGTTGGTCTGGAGTTTGCCATGAAGATGATGAACCCAGAAATATAGCCAGCATACAAGAGATGATGTGGTGGAAGGCAGGGAGCAAAATGGCAAAATAAGCTTTGCCATCTTATTCTTCATGCATAACTATTTGCATTTGAAAATTCAGTCCCAGAGAGAATCTCTGCAGCTTTGTTTAGAAACACATGTAATTAGGAGTTTATAATGTGCCCTGAATAACAGAGACATCAACAGTACCAGTGAAAGTCAAGATCATCCCCATCTCAGACAATTAATTTTGTATCTTAGAACTGAACTGACTCGGAAAATTAGAAAATATTTCATAGACTTCTAGAATTGTGACAGCTTTCTCCTCAAGTTGTCCACTTCTCTTATTACCACTCATCATATTTATGGCCACATTTAATCCTCATTTCCCTACATTATTAATGTTAAATCTGCTAATGATACTGTAATGAGGAGTTGTGTACAACTCAAAATGGGAACTCGTTTTTCAGGGACAATAAAAACCAAGTGTATCCATGTTTTGTCTCTTAAGGAGCTATAAAAAACATTATATGTTCTAATGAAATTAGAGCAAAAAATAAGAGTGCAGATAGGAGATGTATAGCATCAAATCAGAGAAAAGACCAGGGTTACGTTAGGGGAGTTCACCAGAGTACACCTTGTAGTCAAAAACTTGTGAAAACAAATGTGATGGGAACAGATGAAAATCTGAAGCTGAGAGAGGTCACGGCCATCTCCAGATTTATCTGCACTGAAGCTGGAACTGCCTATTACAAATCTCTCTCACAGGTTCACATGGCAGATGGGTGAAAAGCAAGCTCATGTTTTCAAGCCCACTGGGCAAGCAAAGCCATGCTGTGTGCAATGTGACACTGTGAGGTGCACTGTTCTGAGAAGATTCTCTGAAGGCTAATAAAGAGAGTTGGTTTGGTTTTTTTTTTTTAGCATGTTTCCTTCAGGTGGTGACAAGACTTATATTATCTGCTCCTCTGTCTGGCCCCCTCTATTTCCCCAAAACCTATAAAAATGCAATATCATTGAAGTCTTCACCTCTCTCAACAATATGGCTGAAAGTGAACATCAGGTATTAAAATTATTCAATGGAGTAAAATATCCATGCAGATTTATAGAAAACTGAGGGGCAACACACTCTTAATTTCTCTGAGGGAAACAGTAGAAATTGAGGTTCAGCAGAGCCTATGCCCTATGCTAGTGTCTACTTCTTCATCTCCTACTGGGTCTCTGCAGAGGGTGATCTATTAATTCATTGATTTTGTTTGTTTGTTTGTTTTTCCCTGTGACTGATTTTTAGTGTGGAGACAACGGAGAAAGTGAGTCCACTCTCTGCTGGAATCTCAAGTGACTCCTGTTCCACACTGTATAGAAAGGTCTTCCCCTGAGTTAGGCATTTTTAAAATACAGACTTTTGACATCCACATCATTCAGCTTTTTGTCAAAAATGACAGTTGTGTGAAAATGCTTTCAATCTTATAAAAACTGTATATATTTGTTCATACAGCTATAGCGGGAAAACTGCAAGAAAAAGTGGTTTTCAACAGGCAACCTTCTCCTGCATTACTAAAACATTTTTATTTTTAAATACTGGAAGCATTCTTAATGGGAGCATTTGGGAAGGCCAGGGGAATGTCCTGTAGCTTGTTCTTTTTATAACACAAACCAATGGACACTTGTAACTAGCCATAGTTTTGCTGCTTTACTGTAGGTTCCAGTCAAATGCATTGTCCCTTGCTGACAGAGGACCTCTGAAACAGAAAGAAAGCAGGTGGGGGTGGAATGCAGCATGTAAAGATGGGCTACAGTCTCACAAATGTGCCATGTGAAAGCTGTGTTCTGCATAGCCGGAATCCTTCTCTGTATTCAGTGGTGCTCTTTGGCAGCCTTTCTAGCTATAATTTCTTCTGAGGCAAAGGCAAAACTGGTGTTCAGTGATAGCATGGCTTGGTGTTTTCATGCCTGTGTTTAGATGCTTAAATGAGTGGCCTTGTTTTCAAAAGCTCACAGCCCCTAGAGAGTTTGGTGACCAAGCACAGCCTTACTCCCTCCAAGCATATTGCAATCCCATATCAGGGTTCCTGTTCCAGAAGAGTGGCCCCACAAAAATTACGACATATGAAAAGAAACAACACAAGATTCCTTCTATTTCCCTCTTCTTTTAAGCCCATATCCAGCAGTAAAAAAAAGAAGCAAAGTCTTATCTGATCTTTGCAGCCCTGAAGATTAGAAAAAGACTTGAATTAAATAAGGGGCATGTCACAGGCCTAAAGGAGTTAAACTGGTAAAAGTTTCAAGTGTCTGAAGAGAGCTATCATAGTCAATGCTTTTGTAAATTTGGTCACTGCTCAGATACAGATGTAGAAATTTAGGCACCTCAGTGCGGATATAGTACGAAACCAGAGCATCAGGAGCTGGATGCATCCTCTGGCAGCCACGTGCTCCACTCTTCTGTCCCAAAGGGACTAAGTCACTGTGACACAAACTTGAACATGCTTGTCTTATCTGGTATACAAACATCTAACTCACATGAAAATAAGCTATATGAAAGACTAGAATACTTTCCCCAAAGTGTTTGGCTTTTTCTGTTGCTTTTTAAAAATTTTGGTCTAATAACAAAGCAAAGCATATTTCAACCTATACATCTCAGTACAAGAAAGATATAGACCTGTTGGAGCAAGTCCAGAGGAGGGCCACAAAAATGATCAGAGGGAAAGAACACCTCTCTTATGAGGAAATAGTTAAATACTTAAAGGGACCTTATAAGAAAGATGGGGACAGACTTTAGTATGGCCTGTAGCGATAGGACAAGGGCTAATGGTTTTAAACTAGAAGAGGGTAGATTTAGACTAGAGAGAAGGAAGAAATTTTTTGTGATGAGGGTGGTGAAACAGCGGAACAAGGTGCCCAGAGAGGTGGTAGATGCCCCATCCCCGGAAACATTCAAGGTCAGGTTGGATGGGGCTCTGAGCAACCTGATCTAGTTGAAGATCCCCGCTCATTGCAGGGGTGTTGGACCAGATGACCTTTAAAGGTCCCTTCCAACCCAAACCATTCTATGATTCTGTGATTAGAATACTCCAAGCAAACACATCTTTAATATTTGTTACCATGAAATTATCATCATGAACAGAAGATATTTCCAAGTGAATTTTCCACCAGAAATAAAATTTTACATAGCTTTCCAGCCACAAAAAATTACTAATAACAAGGGTGGACTTTTTTATGGGGAAAAAAGGAATTAAATAAATGAAAACAAATGGAAATAAGTGGAAGAAAATTCTATCTACCAACAGTAACATTAATGAACTGCCTAAAACTGTATAATGGAAAGAATACCTGATAGAAGCTATTCCAATTAAAATATTCTCCCTTTATCAATTGACCATTAAACTAATGTACTTTCAATCACATATTCAATTTGCTTTGCTCTACCTTTCCTCTCACCAGAGCATAGAATCAAAATTTCAAGCACAAACTCTCTCTGTTGAACGTACTAGAAGAACTTCAGGATGTTCCTGACATTGTGAAACAATTTAAAGGCATCCAAATATACTTGTCATCAATGGTAGCCTCTTTTCTCTTCTAGGACATTTAGCCCTATGTGAATTAATCATGCCATGTTGCTTTAAGATATTTCACTTTATAGTCTTTCAAGAAGACTAGAAATAATAACCAGCTTGTGACAATCACTATTCACTATACAAACATGTTCTCTGTTTCCAAATCATGTGGAAAGCTATACAGGAGAATATGAAGATTTTGAAAGGTTAAACCATTTACCTGACCAACTCTTAATGGATATACAAAAACAAGAAGGAAAAAATGCACACCAAAAGAAAAAAAATTTCCTTGGTTTTCTCAGCAGCAACCACCAGTTGAGAGAAGGACTGGCAGCATTACCTTAATTAGACCAGAGTTTATGTTAGGTCAAGGGCAGCTTCAGAGTAAAAAACTCTGTGAACACCTTACATCCACACCTATTGAAACATAATGCTGCTACAGGCTATGGATAAAAGACCCTTTTATTTCCTTTGAGCAGCAACAGTCACCCCCACTGCAGCAATATTGACATCTCAGCTGCTGCCCAGAAGCAGTAAGTGGATGGCTTGGTGATTCTTTTCTATTCTTCCCTTCTCTTCTGAGATCTTTGACTTCTTGGCAGATGTGCCCCAACTGAGAAGGATTTACAGGCACTCACTGAAAGAAAAAAAATGTTATCCATGATTAGCAGGGAAATAGGGACAACATAGTGATGAGGTTCCTCTCTGAGCACCATAAAAAACCAAAATAATTTCCTTCAGTGTGGAGGAGTGAAACTTTCATTTCCAAATACTGGAAGAAAGGTAGAGTCTGGTATCTCCTTGATGACAGTGTTTCTCTATGAAGAGTTGGGCTGATAGTGGAGTATATATGAATGAGGAAATCACAGGGCAACAGCTAGTTCTTGTTTGAACTATTTACTATGTAGTGACCAGCCAAGCACCAGCTAACAATAAGGGAGAGGTTTAGGTGTCTGTGCATTTCTCACAGCACAGAAAAGAACATCATGTAGCTATTGTTGTTCAGTCACACACTCAGCCTGTTCAGCTGGCAGTATAGCATGGAGTAAACTCCTATAAGACTTCTACAGAGGTGTTTTTTCAAATTCCAGATGTTTTGTATTTTCTGGCTATTAATGACTTGAAATCAGCACTGTGACAGACACTGTATATAGGGAGCATGGCATGTCCCAAATCTACTGCCTGTAAGTGTAAGAGGGGGATGAAATGAGACCAAGAAGGCTACAGAATTTGGTCAAGGTCACAAAGCAGGTCAATGTAAGTGAGAGTCAGGGAGAGATCCCAGGGGACCCCAAGTCATGGCCAAACCTCCTTTTCCCCAGTTATGTCTGTATTTATTTCAGTTGAGAACCATGGGCCAGATTTCTCATGGTACCTATTCACCCAGACCTACTCCTGTCCTCTCTTGTCTCAGCTTCTCTTCCTGCTCTCAACTCCTCTGTTTTTCCCCTTCTTTAACCCAGCCATTCTCTGGGCTCATTTCCTTTCTGAGGCTTTCCCTTCCTCACATTTCTTGTGGCCTGGCCTCTTCATTCTCTGTGTCCACTCTCAGCCTCCTGTCCCTGTTCCTTTAGCTGTTCTTCTTCCCTCTCTTTTCACATCCGAAGACGTCTCAGATAAAATTGGTACTAGAACCGTGTTAACATAACGGTTGCTGCCCTCGAGTGTGAAAACTCTGCATACCCACAACAGCAACAATATCTGTTCCTAAACATTGGTGGAAGGATAGGTAAATAATCTGCTGAGATGCAGATCAGAAACCATCCACAGTTTAGGTAACAACAGGTTTAATTTCATTTGTCTTACAGACAGTGCAGTTGCACATACCAGAATGCCTTATCTCTGTGTCCTCCAAATCAATGGTTCAGCAGATATAGGACTCCTATTTGAGCATACTTGAGAGCTTAGTACCCTGCTAGGCCTTCTGTCAGACTGTCCAGTGCTACCTGCAAGCTCTCAGAGCACTCTCTCTAAGAGATCTGAAGAAATAACCAGATGCCAGCTAACTTCCCAAAGTTACTTGGTGACAAAAAAAGGCTTGAACACAGGTCTCAGAAGTCCAGGGTGATTTCCAAACTTCTCACACCTTTCTGCGCTCCTTTCTCTGATATCTCTTCAGACTGAGCTCACTGTGGAAAGCAAGAGTTGCAATGCTCCCCGGTCTCATTTTTTTGGGATGATGTGGTCAATATCACCTCTGATCTGATGTATGAGGCAATTTTCTTCAAGTCCTTGTGAGCCCCCACAGCATGGTAAATGCATCTTGCCAGTCCTTCCTTACCACAATCTTTCTCGCAGCAAGTCTTGAGCAACTAAATGTGCAACTAAATGAGCAAATAAAACAATTTTCTGTCCAAGCCACTGAAACTATGAGCTGTCCACCTGCCTTTTTTCACCCCTTGTCTTATTTAAGTAACTGACATCTCATATGCAGTCTGCCACACTGGAGCCAGTAGTTTGCTTTGGCATAAGTGATATCCCCTTATTGTTTCATTGGGCAAGATTGCCTTAGCAATTTTCTCCTGTGACTCTCCTGTCTTTTCCTTTAGAGTACATGAGGGACTCCACAGTTCACTGAATGATAGGGTGCCAGGACATGTTGTTCTAGCTCCTTTACGTGTCACAGGAACAGCACAAACCTGTAAAGACTTTGTCACTGTAGAAACAGTGAATTGTACTAATAAAAAAAAAAAAAGGATTCTTCATCTACAGTAATAATAACAAGGCCTCTGTTTCCATTACACTTAACACAAGCAGCTAAAAAAGTCAATAGAAAACAAGTGGGAGATGTAAACAGGAAAAATACAAATGTAATTTTGCTGTTACAAAAGAATGAGAGTTGCCAGAAGGGCAGTGGCTTGGGTGAATCCCCCTCAGAGTTTTGAGCATGTTTACTCTTCCACCACGCTTCTGTTAAACTTGCTTCAGTCCTGCAAGACTTCAAGATAGTTTTCAAAAAAACAACAATATGAAAAAAGGCATGTAGAGTGCTGGAACACAATTTCAAATCAGAAATAATTGTGCTTCTTTTTTTCCTTTCAGGCAGATTGACCTAATTCCCTCAAGTGGCTGCAGCACTCCAACACAACAGTTCAAATGTCCTCCATTCTCTTCCAGGGAATTGGCCACTGCAACCAACTACATTTCAACTGATTCACATAAATACCAGGAAACAACAAAGCAATGCCAATATGGAGTTCAGATAATAAATCTCTTTGCAAAAAAGCCAACACAGAAACTTGCATCAAAACCCTCTGATTATAGCAACCTCACCCTATCACAACATCCTCAAAGGAAAATTCTTTGCAGCTATGTTGAATATTCCCAAAGTCTGAAAACCATCACATTCTCAGTCCCAAGGAAGAGACAAAAATCCTCATATGATTGCATTTGTAACTAGACTCTTGGACAATCATCATAGCCATTTCAATTTTGCATCTGCAAACATGCTAAAATAGTTTTAAATAGCTTTGGTGGGATTTTGCATTGATGTAATGACTGAAATGTCTCTTAAACATGATCCATTCCAGCATTAGACCATAATCTGATCTTCTGATTTCTTTTATTTATCTAATTCTCTGATGCAAGTTTCCATCTATATGTTTCAAAACAGGCATATGCAAATAGGAAAAGAATGTCAAAGACTCCCTGCTTCCCACTGCCCCCACCTTTTTGTGAGGGGAATAATACCATTACTAGCCTTTTAACATGTTCTACTTTTTTTCTGTTCCAGTGCCCACGGCAATAGTTAGAAAATAACCTCTCTAAAGTAGAGATTGCAAATCTGTCCTATTCCATCTGAACCCAGCCATGAGAGAAATGTTGGGAAATTCATGACTCAACAGGCTTGAATGGTTTCAGTTGCTTTCTGGTGAAACAGGATTGTTCTCAGAGGATCTTGAGTCTCTTTCTGTCTTTTCTGCAGATAATGTTTTAGGTTACTCAACCCATTGGTGGATTGTAAAGGAACTGCAAAGCAGCCTTTTTCCACTCTGGGATGCCTTTGACAAGGGTACATCATTCACATGCTCTGTGCAATGCAACTGCTGAATCTTCAACACAATTAGAACTTCTGGTTTTTTTAACTTTCACCAAACTAGTCTTCATAAGAATTAGTAGTAGCATGTTAGAAATGATATCTCAATTGTTCTGGTGGGTTTCAAGTGTAAATCAGAGGGGCTTTTAATTGTCATCTTATATTTAGTTAATGAAAAGACTTTCCATCCTCCCACATGTGTCAGTCGGATGTATTTCTAATTCTGTTTTCTCTTAAGGAAGATTTGCAGCACAGTATAATAGGAATTAATTTTTTGTAGTGTTATAATTTTTGTAGTTAATTTTTGTAGTGTTGTATCACTTCCTGCATGGAAAGATAATGTATTGTTATTTAAGATGTTCTGCTGCTGTTTTTTAAAATGTGGCAAACATGGCTCTCTGTTTGTTTTACAGGCTTTGCTTATTTTTTAACATCTCCCTTTAAGACCACCATTAAGCTTACACAGGTGAAACAAAAGCAAGCACACCAACAAGGTAATGGTCTTTTTTTCTCTCCTTGGCAACTGATGGATCACAGATGAAATATTCTGGAAAGACTTAACAGTCAAACAGAGGGACAGTACCTTCCAAATATGTTATGTGAACAATAATTGAACAATAAATGTGCTGAACTGAGGCTGCACATACATCTTATTTTGAGCTGTCCATTGTGTTAGAAGTGCTAGACTGGCTCTTATTAGCTTGAAAAGCAGTAGGTGTGTTAAAAATAGGTTTCTGGAGAAAGGTGCTTTCTGCAGTCTTGAGAGGAGAAATCATCACTCTGCAGTCAGAGCTTGTCTCCCATCCTCTGAACCCATTGTGCTCAGAGCTCATCAAAGGCATCGTGATAGCTTCACCACTCCTTGACACATAGTGTGAACAGAATGGGCAAGGCACTAAAAGGTTCTTCTCATTCCCTTCCAGGGGAAGACAGCCAAGATGCAGGTGGTTATTTGTTTATGAGTATTCAGAAGGGGTCTGTCTCTTTCTTGGATGATTCTGGTTTTACCAACGTGTAATGCTTCTTGCTATTGTCTAACTCAAGAAAAAGTAGAAATTGAGAACAGCCTTTCTGTGTCTAACCAAACACCTGTCTGCCACAGGACCTGCCCTATGAACTGGCCACATCAGAGAGTTTATAAAAATAAGATATGTGCAACATCATCCTCCCCTCTCAGATACACAGTTTCCATCTTCAACAGTTCCAAAGTGCTGGCTCTTAGCAAGACTTTCAGTGTTATAGAGGCTGTTGCAGACCTTTTTCCTAGGAGAAACTTACCTCTACCAAGAAACACAGGCAGCCTCCTGTTTGCTATTCCTTTCATTTACATGGCAGTATTCTTTGTATGACCATTTCAGGAAGAGCTCTGCTTTACATAATTAACCATATTCATGTATAAATGGGGCACTTTTGCATCTGATTGGGCTTATTTGCACATGAATGTACAGGTCTGTGACAGGAGTCCTTGTCTAACCACACCACATTACTCGTGGGGACTACAACAGAAGGTTGAATGATAAATTTGCTTGTTGGAGGGTAAAGCAGAACCATCTCTGCTGCTCTCAGAGAGGCAGAGACCTTGCTGGTTTTAAATGTAGGTGTCCAAATATATCAAAATATTTTGTGCTGTCTTCCATTAGGAGCACACTGACAGATTGTAAATATCCGAGGCCAATCCTAGACCAGATTACCTCATCTGATAAAACACTACCTTCCCGTGATTTTTCCTCGGCACAGAACTGGCTTTCAGAGAACAGGACCATAAAAAGATGCTACAAGAGCAATATCCTGTGACCTTGCTGACAAGAGCAATTAATAGGTATTCAAAGAATTTCTTGCAACAGTGGTCTGCCCCACAGTGCCTTCCTAATATGCCTGCAGTCCAAACATCCTCACAGAGCCTTATTGCCATCAAGTAGTTCTGATCAACAGCTGGTTTGGAGGTGCCAGTTTTCACCCATCAGAACCACCAGCAAAGGTCAAGGGTGTGTGGAAGAAAAGAACAGAGTTGGCTCACTTCAGAAAGACAGCTATGCTGCTCCTCATCCTGCTAAACCAGCTATTCATCAACACAGTCCCACAGCGCCAGCCCTACCCAGCCTTTAGAAAAACACAGGGAAAATTTGCAGATTCCTGTTGGATTTTCCTGATGAAAGCCAGGTCATTCAAATAAAAACGACTCAGCACTCCTATTGAAGAGGAATTTCTTACCCTGTGTCTGCTCCCTATTCTGTGCTGCTGCTGGTCTCTCCTTCCTTTCATGAACACATTTTGAGGAACGATAAAATGTAGACCTTGGGATTTTTGCATTGGTTTTGCAAAAAATACAGCATGCAAACTGCTCTGGGGCAGCACTCAAGTGTATATAACAAGGCTTCAAGAGCTAGTTCCTTTTTCTTCCACCTGACAAGGAAACAGAGGATTGATTCTCCTTCAAGTTCTCTGGCTCTTACACAAATATCTGCAAAAAACACAATCTGCTCACAGACAGCAAAACAGGTTTAATCCCACAAGTGAACACTTTGCTTGCCCAAGCAGATCTAACTGCGGCTTTTCAAAAGCTCAGCAGCTCTGCAGTATAGCATTGCAGTCTTACACTGCAGCCTCCAAAGCCTGCACTGAGAGCTGATGACCGTGCACTGCAGTGCGACGCTTTCCTACCACAGTACTGCAGTCTGTACAGACTAAGTAAAGGACAGCAACAAAACAAGAGCTTCTGGCAGAGCCCAGTATCTCGGTTAACTTCAAGGACATTGCTTTGCTGAAGCAGATCTTAACTGTTTTAATGCAAAATGCAAAAAGTGGAGTATTACTGCTTTGATTTTGATTTTGACAATTGAAATCTGTGTTTAAGGATTAACTCTAAGATGTCAGTGGGACCACGGGAAGTTCTGTACTGTATTTAGTCCCACACTTTCCTTTTTCTCTGATGGAGAGAAGTTCCTGGCAAATCTTTTCAGCACTGAATAGCTTTCCAGGTGATACTGGAGGCACAGCAAATAGCATGTGGAGTTGCATGACCCATGTCACACAGCCAGCTGGACTGGGGGATCAGAATGATTTTAAACTTGTAACACCAGGGCAGACACAAACAATATCTTACTTGGAAATTTTTTCTACTTCACTTTGAGTCTCTTCTCCTTGTTCACTTCCTATTCACCTTCACATTGCAACACTTCTATGTCAACCAGAAGAGTTGTGCTCTGGGAGGCCAGTCTGATAGCATATAGCTCAGACTGCAGAAGCAGGCCCAGGACTGAAACCTGAAGACTGTAGTTGTTCCTTGCCCAGCTCTCTATTAAGAGGGGTTTCACTGACAGGGCAGAAATGTTCCACATAGAGCAGGTAATGGACAATACAGAAACAAAAATAAATAAATATCCCAAGCCATGAGAGACTTTGCAGGAAATGTAAATATTGTTGAAAGATTTATCTGTTCTTGACTGAAAAACCTGAATACACAGACATGAGAATGAAGAGACTTGAAAGAAATACTGACACATACAGTCACATGAACTTGGATAAACCAGCTTTCCTGTATTACAGGAAAAATAGACTCACTAACTGCAAACTGCGGAACTCCTTCATCCTCCATTAAAGTCTGTGGGATTGCCAGATTTGCTAACTCATGTGGTTTGGCTCTAATGGTATTACAAAGAGAATCAAAAGGTGCAGAACAAAAGGAAACTCGAAGCATAATCTAAACCCCATCTTGTCATGCTGTCCACTTACAGTCAAAGACAAGTACTCTCCCCTCTAACACAGAGCAGAGACATTTCTTTTGTGGAAAGCTGAGGTTCCAAGCAGTGCTATAGTTAAAGGGTTTGCATCGTTGAATAAAAATGCTTGGCATGCTTGGCATTCATTCTTGGTTCTTAATGCTGAGTTGGGCCTGGTAGCGAGATGCAAGAGTAGTCAGGCACTTTTGGGAAATACCGCGTAACAGATTGTTTTCTCTTATAATAACTGTTGGCATTTCAGTACCTCAAACTAGCACTATGTCTGGAGCCGTTCAATAATGCTGCTTCAGTATTATCAGAACAGAAGAATCTGGCAAGCTGAACGCTTGCAAACTGGAGAAAACAAGAATGATCTCAAAGTCACGTGCAGAGATGACTCTGGACAGCAGCTCACTGGGTTTCTTCAAACCACAGGACAGACTTCTGTGAGCTGTGAGAAGTGTTCTTTGTATTTGCCTTGATAAATATTTATTTTAGCCAAGGCTGTCTTTTTCTACTTCAATTTCACAGCACAGGAAATCCAGATGCATTTTTGTTTCCTTTGTCTTTTTCTGATATGGGTGTTTTCCTCCACAGGCTTTATCATGCTTATCTTTCACTTCAGAAAGGTAACACAGATTATCCTAAGCCTCTTCTTTTGGAGTCTGTTCTGCCTTTCACGACTCAAGATGTACTTCTCTGGTCTGACCTGACACTCTGTTAGATCAGAATTTAACCATTCTACTGGCAGGTCTGCCGAGACACCAGGTACAGCACAGACAGGGGAGTGCAGTGTGAAAGAGAACCAAAACTCTGTCTTCAGAAGCTATGCAACTTGTTATGACACTTCCTCTCTACCCCAACCCTCCAATGGTCACAGCAGAGCAAACAATTACAAAATTTGGTTTGTATTTGTGCTTATATCTTCTGAATACAGCACTGGAAGGAATGTCTCCAAAAGGATAGTTTGCACTGTCATGCATAGATCCAGATCATCAGCTGCCACAGACCAGAATGATAATACTTCTGTGACAGAAGCTGTCACCAGCTCACTTCATTGCTTTCTGTCATGCTCAGAACCAAGGTATTTGCCTCTGTTTAAAAGCCTCTTCCATGCCATGACAGGAGTCATGCCTAAGGCACCAAGGCTCCATTCCCACAAAAATAATTTTCCATAAGGAACCTCAACCCCTCACACTCAAAAGAGTTCCTTACACACATCCTAATGTCCCCTTGTTGTCCTACAAATCCTCCTTTAAAACTTTCCACAGGCTACAGAAAAACATGACTCATAATAACTCTCTACTATGCTAATAAAAATTACCCACTGCTTCCTGTGTTGCCACATCCATCTGCACCTGCCAGTCCTGTCTTGCCTTCAAATGCAATTATGTCTCAACACAAGTACCTGTGGCAATGAGATGAGATTCCCTGTCTGGTAGCACTAGGTGCTACAAGAATACAAATAACCAACCAGTTGTGACACTCCATTCTTGATCTCTTGGCCAAAATTCACCCCAGAGTGATGTCAGCAAGGCACAGGTATAAGTGTACTGCTGATGCATTGAGAAAAGCAGTCCTGTTGCTGCTTGAGGTTTAGCAAAGCCAGCAGTGATTCTACAAGACTGGTTCCTAGAGATGCGAGGAATTTCAGCAAAAGAACATTAAAAAGCCCATTTAGAGGACAGAAAAATATTTTTTAGAAGCAGTATGCAGAGTATGATTCTGTAAACATTTTCCTTCTTAAGAAGATCCATGACAATGGCAGGTAAAAAAAAAAAAAAAGATTGCATGGAGATCCTGGTAAGGCACAATTTATAGAATCATAGAATCATAGAATCATTAAGGTTGGAAAAGACCTCTAGCATCATCTAGTCCAACCGTCAACCCAACACCTCCATGCCTACTAAACCATGTCCCGAAGTGCCTCGTCTACATGTTTTTTGAACTCCTACAGGGATGGTGACTCCACCACCTCTCTGGGCAGCCTGTTCCAATGCTTGACCACCCTTTCAGTAAAGGCATTTTTCCTAATATCCAATCTAAACCGCTCCTGACACAACTTGAAGCCATTTCCTCTCGTCCTATCGCTAGTTACTTGGGAGAAGAGACCAACACCCACACCACTACAACCTCCTTTCAGGTAGTTGTAGAGAGCAATGAGGTGTCCCCTGAGCCTCCACTTCTCCAGACTAAACAATCCCAGTTCCTTCAGCCGATCCTCATAAGACTTGTTCTCTAGACCCTTCACCAGCTTTGTTGCCCTTCTCTGGACACGCTCCAGCAACTCAATGTCCTTCTTGTACTGAGGGGCCCAAAACTGAACACAGTAGTCAAGGTGCTGCCTCACCAGTGCCAAGTACAGGGGCATAATCACTTCCCTAGTCCTGCTGGCCACACTATTCCTGATACAAGCCAGGATACAAGCTGTTGGCTTTCTTGGCCACCTGGGCACACTGCTGGCTCATATTCAGCCGGCTGTCAACCAACACCCCCAGGTCCTTTTCCGACAGGCAGCTTTCCAGCCACTCTTCCCCAAGCCTGTAGCATTGCATGGGGTTGTTGTGACCCAAGTGCAGGACCCGGCACTTGGCCTTGTTAAACTTCATACAATTGACCTCAGCCCATCAATCCAGCCTGTCCAGATCCCTCTGCAGAGCCTTCCTACCTTTGAGCAGATCAACACTCCTGCCCAATTTGGTGCCATCTGCAAATTTACTGAGGGCGCACTCAATCCCCTCATCCAGATCATTGATAAAGATACTAAACAAGACTGGCCCCAAAACTGAGCCCTGGGGTTCAGTTCCTTGTTAGAAAGTCCAAGTCTTGTTGCATGCTCTTGCCACATTGCAAAACACCCTTCTGGCTACTTTTCTGCCACACAGAAAAGCAATCACATTGTGACAGGAGCACAAGGCACTGATTTACAATGCATGTGGTAGCACCCCAAGATCTGAATTGTGCCCCAGGTGGGTGAAAGTGTCAGGACCAATATGTGCAGTATTAGAGTAGGGATCAGAAACAGATCCCAGAAGTACAGCCTGACAGTAAAGGGGAAGAATCAGTGTCATCTCTGTGGCAGAAGGGGTACCATGTCTATCTCCTAATGTCCCCAATAGCAGCCCCACTGTCACCTTATCACTTTCTCTGAGGGTGCCATCCCTTTCCTCTGATAGCACTCACGTTGCCCATAGGCACTGCTCTCAGGCACTTGCCCTGGTAAAGTGTGGGAGCTGTCTCGGGATATTCTCTAACACACTGTTTCCAATTGTTGGCACTTACCATGAGTGCATGCCACACAGCAAGAGGCGCATCAGAGCTACCTCCTTTGTAGACACCCAAGGAGACATGGAAAGGCTCTTATCCAAGACCAGCATCATGCAAAGCCTACTGACTGCTGAAGCTGGACCTTCAGAGCAGTAGGATGACTCAGGAAAAGCTGTCATTCACACAAGGATGCTAGAAGCTAGCTGTGCCCCTATGAAACACTGCCTGTTGCATACCACCCATGAGGGCTGACTCATCAGTCCTAATTTCCAACATCTTCTGCTCCCAGAGCTACATCTGACCTAGATGGGGATATTTTTCCCATCAGGCAGAGGCGTTCAGATCCTGACTATTCTGACCTGTTTTGATTGTCTTTGTTAATATGAGCTGAATCACAGCACTCTAGAGAGACGTGCTGATTCCTCCTGGAGACTGCAATGGGAGATTAGAGAGGTGCAGACGTAGATGTTCACAGACCTGGACAGAACAGGCAGCTCCTTTCCAAGCTTGCCCTCTGCAGCACAGGTCCCAGAAACCTGACTCTCTCATCTGGATCCAGCTTTATGCAGATTCAGCTTCATGCCAGATCGTCCTTATGCTGCACAGCCCTCATTCCAAGCCTGCAGTGTGTTAGGGGAAAGATTGCTTAGTAATGCTCTGGCAGAAGAGACACAGACATTCCTTGCTTTCCTTTTCCTTTGCTGCTCAGCTCCAAGACAAGTTGCTGTTCAGTTCTAGCCCAGGGGCAAGAGTTCTTAAGCGCTTGAGACACATGCATTACCGGCTATCTTAGGGCTGTTGTGGTTGTGAATAGCCTGTGCATGCTTGCTAGGAATATTTAGCTGGACCTGAGGAGCGCAGTCACAACTAAGACAAAATAGACAGCATGGACAAAGACATGCATCCGCCACAATACAGATAGTTCTGGGCTGCTGCCTGACAGGAAGTCTGAAGACATTTCCTTGCAACAGAAGAACTGTTAAACACATCAAGGCTAATAGGCCTGGATGTATGGCATATCAGTGTGTTCAGTAAGGGATCAGAAATGGCATTGTTGCCAAACATCTTCCTGCAGTTATAAGAACAGACTGCCTGAGCTGGTGACACTGACACCAGCTTCCAATAATCCTTGGTAGGGCAAGAGATGTCAAAATGGGGCTGTTCTAACAACAGATTCATATGGGTGTGGGGAAATGGCAAAGGCTGAACCCTCTTGCCCTTGGGAAGGGTTGTGTAATGTCAAGTCTGCAAATTAGGCTATTAGATGTGCTGAATTGGGGAAAAGCATGTAGCTACAACAAATCACTAGGAGAAGCTGATGAAAGCAGCACAGAAGGAGTCTTTTGATTTCTCTAGCAGATTTTCCATTGTTCCTGGCCTTTGACATGTTCTGGGACATGTGTCCATTGATTTGATAATCACTTGGACCCTGTGAAAAAAGAATATGTCTATTTTCCTCTGGAGCTGAGTAATATTGGTCTCTTAAGAACATGACATTAGAAGTGCTCCATATCACCAGGCTGAGAAATGCATTTAGGACATCAAAATCCCTTCACAGACCAGAGGGAAAATTACTACAGTTTCTGCCTTACTTCCCTGTCTCTGCAATGGGTAAGCAGAAGAGGAAATGAGATGGAAGGTTAAAAAAAGAAATCTTTATGCAGACCTTTTTATTATCACCATACAATTATTTATTTAATAGCAAATCTCACACAGGGTACATCCTGAACCAGCTTTCAACAATCAAGCTGGCATCCAGCAGTAAAGCTAATATGCCTCACTCTCAGGTTTGTACAGGTACATCCATGTGATATGTGTGGGTAAAAACTGAAAGTTGCACATGCAGTTCAAGCACATACAAAGCTCGCAGGAGCCATGTGGTAAATCTACCGGTGCCTTAGCAAGTCTAGAAAGGTAAGCTGGATACTGGTAAGCTTTTATTTTCCTGCCCCAGCAAATCACTGGGAATTCAAAGTATCCACCATAGAGAGTGGATCAAAAGATACTAAAAGATAGACAAAGATGATTTTCAGTGTTCCTAAGTGGGAGATAAAAAAATGGAAGCCATCCATTTAAGGAATGTAAGATAACTAACAGTGAGCAATTGCTCATTATTTCAGGAAGCTTATTAAGCAGACAAATATCTGTTCAAAGAAAAGAGAAAGAAAGTTTTGCTCTGGTTTCTCCATTCAGGGTTCAAATTCTACAAACTAGGGGCTGGCTTTTACTGTGTGAATGGATGCTTTCAGAGAGGAGGGCTGTGCTTTCATCCAGAGTTCCTGAAGCTCCTGTGATAAACTAAGTCCCAGCAATGACATTTTAGACCACATGACTGTGATAAGCCATGCTGGTACATACCTCTTCTGGTCTTCAAAGCCAGAAACTTCAAAACAACTTTAAAAAATTAGGAAATCAACCTCTTGTTTTGAAAAATGTAATGGAAGTGACACTATTAACAACTAGACCATCACAGGGTTGTTTGAGACAGCAAATAAATTTTCTAATTCAGTGGTGACTGAAATGCATTCTTATGCAGTCTGGCAAGGGGTCAAGTAGCTAGCACACTGGATAGAGGTGTAAGAGGTCTGGGCTTTAGTCCAAATTCTGCTATTGATCTGCTGCATGGCCTTATGCAAGCCATTCACTCTCCATTTCTCCTCATACTTCTTAGCCCTTCTGAATTTACATGTGGAACTTTCCAGGAGCAGGGAAAGGTGCTAAGTGTGTGCATATGTATAGCACGAAGGGGGCATCCAATTCTGAGTCAGGGGCTGCAACTGCTGAAGTAGCATAGTGCTTAATATACGGATATGGATATGGATATGAGTATGGATAAGCATGCAAGCAAAAAATGTCCAGGGAGAGAAATTGTACTTCAGAGTGTAATATCAAGGGCAGCTGTTTCAGTTATGCTTTTGTGACCTTCCCTTTTTAATCACTATGCTTCAAAGTCTCAGCTAGCCAAACCAGCAGATTGCTTTTAAAATGTCACCCAATAGTTATTTTAACTAAAAGAATCTGCCAAACACTGAGAATTGTATCACTAGGAAATCAAAATCATTAATTTGACATTAAAGTAACCTTTAAAAATCATTCCTTAGAGACAAACCTAACCTTTTTACCCAAGCAGTAAGAAACATACTTTGCACAAGTCCATATTAGAGCTGATACTTCTCATCAGCTACAAGGAGTGTACAGTGAGGGCATCAAGTGCCTTTAGCCTCCAAAGGCAACTGGCTCAGACACATGGGGCAAGACAGGGTCTTTCAAAGTGGCAAGAATTTATTTTTCTGGAATGTTTATTGAATACATAATCCCAAATGCCACGTAGAGGCAAGTATGGGGATCCATTGATCTATCTTCAGCTGGGCTTGCCAAAGGATAAAAGTAGATGAAAGGCACTATCTGTCATCCCCCTGTTCCCAACCCAGAGCAGAACTAAACTGCTCAGTCCATCCACACTGTGAAAATCCATACCCAAAGTCAGGGAGCCTGTGTTGCTCTGGGAGTGAACCCAGTTTATGGACTATCCTGATTCCCCTGTGGACCAAGGTTAGCATAGAACAAGGCATAGGATGAGCATGAACCTGAGTCCTTAATGTCCCCAGTACAGAGGACAATTAAGAGATTTTTCTGGTTTGTTTCACTCTAGTAATGCCTGGGTGGCAACGCAATGAAACAGCCTCTACAAGGCATAAAGGGAAAACACTTGCATTAATTAGTCCTATTTAGCAATGTCCTATTTAGCAAGAAACATGACAAATGGCATTTTGCAGTGTGTGCTGGCATTTTTACAGTTAATTCATGAATTAACATGAAGAAAATTTGCTGCAGCTGGCATTTATTTGAGAAATAAGTGGGTAGAGTGGTAGCCACTGAAATATCTGTTGAGAGATATATTTACATTGCATGAGCTAACCAAACTGCATGTTATCTACACATCATCTAGCGAGGTATTGTCGAAGTCATTTTATTATTTACCCAGGAAATTTGGCAAGGGGAACAAAAAAGAATACAACAATATACTTCATGCCATTGCTTAACATCTTTCTAACTCTGTGTTCTTCCATTCTTAGAAAATTCCCTTTCCCAGTGATGACGGTATGAAGCAGGCTGCTGAATGGCACTATGTTCTCATGAATCCCTTTCAAATATGGATAAAGTGCAGGTCCCCACACTTGCACATTTAATGAATTCTGAATGCTGTCCAAGTGGCCTTTTGGGTCAGAAACACTTTGTCTTAGCTCAGATCTATACCTTAAAAGGTTGCAAGCATGTTTTGGCAGAAATGGTTCCCCAAAATGTGTGATCTGTTCTTGCAGACACTGTTTGCTGTGGTTCAGAGCTGTTCAAGAATCAAGCTCAAGGCCAACAACTGCGATCTCTCAATCACAGATGTGCTCCAGGGAAAGCAGCACAATGTTCCCTACAGAAATCTTAGCATACATGACAGAGATTGCAATCTAACACCACAGCTTCTATTCAAACCCCTGTCCAAGGCAGCCATTATCATTGGCAAGCATTTTACAGATAGGTAAAGAAATGTTTTAAGAACACTGCCAGAAATGTCCCCCCACGTCCACTACCATAATGGCACCTGTGCAGCATGCTGCAATCTCACTGCACCCCAGTTTGGACAAGCAGTTTCAAGATCCACAGAACAAATGAAGTCAAACAGTCTAGAGCTTTCTGTGCCATCTCCCCTAATCTCTCCTCATATACTCCCACCTTTCCCGTCCTCCACCATCCCTCACCTCCTTCCCGTTTCTCCCTCTTGAGTGGGCTAGAGGCAGTGTGTGCCATAGCTGACCCAGAGCTATTGGAGCACTGGCTGGTGCCACTCTGTGCAAACAGGATTACTGGCCAGCTGGCTGCTGCCTCCAAGGAGAACTGAGCTTGGCATGCCCTTCCCTGAGCCAGGGACATTGTATTTGTATTTCTTTCCTCTCAGAGATCTCCACATCTCCATCAATTTCAACTTAATTTGGCAAACATTTAAAATTAGAGGTGAGAAGGAACAGAAGAAGACATGTTGAAAAACAGCTGGGTAGAAATAGCAGTTACGTTAGGTTAATTTTTTTTTTAAGAAATGGGATAAAAATATAAGTCCGTATCAAATGGAATAATACAGTAGCAGAAGAAAAGCCAGGCAAAATATGTCTGTCTCCTTTGGTTTCTAATCTAGAGAGGGTGGGGGAATATATTTCTAAAGGACGCTCCCAGAAATGGCTCAGAACCAGCTGCTGTGTTCTGAAGAGACGCTGGCTACACCTCTCCACTCAGGAAAATGTAGAGAAGGTAGTAGGACCAGATCTCTGCTGGACTAGTTAGTACTGACTGATCATTGGATAGTGTAAGGTCTCAAGAGTGAAATGAGTTAAAGAATAGCCCTTCTGGAAGAATGGGGTGGGAGAAACATGCTGGAGTCGTATTGGACATGCAGAAAGCAATTGTTTTGTTTAAGTAACACAAGAAGAGGCCAGGTAAGAAAAAACATTTGCAAATGACAGAAGACTGAAGAACCTGTCTTTCAAATTGTAGGGCTAAAACCACAATAAGACATTATGGAATAGCAGGGATCTAGCACACTTGGGGGATGGAGGGTGTTGGCATTAGCAGGAGACATCGTGGAAGATCGCAGATTAACTTTTGATAAAACAATGATAATTTTATATTCTGAGGAAGTCTTGCACATCAGCAACAGGTCTATGGTGAGGAGCACAAGGCTTTGCCACTTCAAACATGAGCCCAAATACTGAAAAGATTTGAGACAGAAAGGTATCCAGAGGTCATAAGACAGGGAACAGTATGTGAGTTTTGTTTGCTGCAACAGACACTGCAGACTGAGACTATGCTGGCACAAGATGCAGAAACTGCCAGAGACTCATCTCCCTACAAGTGTCTTTGGGCACTCACAAACAGAATAGCACAAAAAACCTGAAAACAACAGCAGAGAGATTGTTTGCAGGAGCAATAGACACTGCTGTATCAGAAGGCGAATGAACTGTCAGGCTGGAGGCAAATGGGACATTTATTCATTTTATGTTGAAAACAAGCACACCAGCCAATAGGCAGAAGTCTGACAAAAATAACAATGAGGAAAAAAGGAACATACCATAACAGGTAAGCAGGTAAGACCCTAGGGCTCACAGTAATGGTTTTGCTCCAACTACATACATGAATTACATGGATGAATAAATAGCAATTTGGAACAGAGAGTTGTAAAAGTGCAACTATTAGACTAAAGTGTTCTTTATCTCATCGAGTTGGTACTTGTTTTGGAGGGACAGCTGAAGAAAGGTTTTCCAGAGAGAGACTAACCCTCACCAGTACGTAGTTGTTAAAGAGAAGGTAGTGTCTGGGAAACTGGTGTTAATCAAAGATGACCCAGGACTGAGGCATGAGGAGACAGCTGCTACTGACAACAGTACGCCAGTGACCTTAAAGAGTGTGGTCAGACTTGGAGACCAGTGGCATGGTAATCATGTGGCCCTGTAATACAGCACTGCCATTCTCAGTAACAGACCATAAGCTTTGTACAGAATTTGCAAGACCTGTGGACTGAGGCTTGTCAGAGTTGCCCTCTCTGAACTTTCCTTGACCTGCCTGTAGCTTTGTTTTGCTTCTCCTAGCAAATTCTCCAACTGACCAGGTGTCTATGCCTGATTTGTTTGACTTTTGCTTCTCTTTGTGTGGTACAGCCATAGTTTTATATAGACAGCAATGACAAGCAGTTACTCTATGTGGAATGAGACATATACAATAGTAACATGATGACAAGGTGTTGAGAAATACAGACCTGGTAGGACAGCAGAGGCCTTGAGAAGTGGAGACACAGGGTGCAGCACAGAGGAGCACAGCTGCAAACAACTTGCCCATGGTCAGTTAAAGTGCAGACCTGGAGCTGGACAAAACTGGGTTTAGGGGTAACAAAGAGAACAAAGAGATAACATATTGAGCTGCCACCAGGTATAGTAAATTTGGATGTAACATGGAGCTGCAGACCCACGGAGAAAGAGAAAAGCATCTCGGCAAACATATAAAAATGATCCCAAGTGGATCCTAGAGGAAGAAAGAAGAAAGCATCAACATGAACATCATATTCTTCCTGGCAAAGGACTCCAGATGCTGACAGCTCGTGATAACATCCCCCACTACCACCACCAGTGTGAAATCACTAGAACATAAGGGAGCAGTGGAAAGGTGAGCACAGCACCAAGGAAAGGGGTGAAATGAAGGAATATGTGTGCGTTACAGTTTCATAGAAGTACTCTAGCTGCATTGCTATTCCTTCATTTCTCTAACAATTAGAGTTGGAATAATACTGAATAGACTCTTAATATTTCAGTTATACTAACAATGGATTCCTGGTTTTACTAATAAATAAGTTATGCTTCTTCCTTGACCATACACAAGATTTGGTGTAAGCAGAGTAACAGCTTGTTCATTGCAGGACCAATGAACAGTAAAAGTTCTTAGCTTTAAACAGAAGAGTGCCTTTTTGCCTCAGCTTACAAAGCAAAACCAAAATAAAATTCAGGCCTATCTCTCAGGAAGGCCAGAAGTGGCTAAAACTGACAGCTCCAAAAGGTGACAGGCAGTTAATCCTCAGAATAAAGAGATCACTCACTTCACAGAACCACAGAATTGTTGAGGTTAAAAGGGACATCTTGAGATCATGTAGTCCAACCTGCCTGCTGAAGGAGGGTCAGCTAGAGCAGGTTGCCGAGGACCATGTCCAGTTGGGTTTTGAGTATCTCCACACATGAAGACTCCACAACCTCTCTGGGCAACCTCTGCCTGTGTTTGACCACCTTCACAGTAAAGAAAGTTTTTTCTTGCATTCACATAGAATTTCCAGGGACTCTCCTTTTCTGTTGCTGGTATGGCTGAAAGTTTGGAGCAAGAGATCTCCCCCGCACTTGCTGCTTCACCTTCTTTCTACTTCTTGGACACATGGTAAGGGTTAAAAAGATGTTTAAAGGGTTAATGCTGAGATGCTGTCTAGATCCAAACATGCTCATTAAGAATTGATTGCAGTGGAAATTCTCCTTTCTGAATCCATTACAACTTCAAAGAACTTATGTTTCAGGAACTTTTCCAGCAAAACTTGTCTCAACAAATTATGTCCATTATTGGCTATAGATTGTGTCTCACCAATAAAAAAAAAAAAAAAAAAACAAAATCCAGAAAGACATTAGAAATTTTTTTTTTTTTGTCTTGGGACATGGATGGAAGGACTTCAGACAGGATTTTTCTCATGTATTATGTGGTAAGTAACATTATCACAACTTCTGGTTTTTACCATTCATTTCCATTAAAAAAACACCAACCAAACAAACACCAGTTTATCAGGAACTCAGTGTTTTACTGTTGCATCAGTGGTAATGGCCAAATTGCTGGTTGACTCCACATCAAATGGTTCATCTCTTCCATAGATCAAATACAGACTGAAGAATAAACAGAAAAAAGCAAAAGCTTTCCTGAGATGTATGACTGGAGGAATGGTCTACAGAATCTAAGACATAATCCCCATTAAGGTTTCAGCTGGAGCATTATGTCCAGTATGGGGACCTGACCTTTTGAGAAATACCTGCGCTGCTTCAGGCAAGCAGAAAGAATGAGCAAGGTTTACATAACTGGAATTCCCAAGGAAGACTTGAAGGGAGCTATAGTAACAGTTTCAGACATGTAAAAGGCTTCTGTAAAGAGGCAGAGAATAACCTTTCTTTTGTACAAAGTGGATAGGACAGGAAGCAGTGGAATTAAATGGAAGGAAGCTGTGTGTTAGACACTAAGGAAAGACAGGCAAAGTGTGCTGCAGAGAGTATTGTGATCTTCTTCCTTGGAAGCTTTTAAGAACAGGTTGGACAATGATGTGTCAGGCATAGGTAAGGTAGAGTCAGTCCTTCAGTGAGACAAGAAGGTAGGCTACCTAGCCCTTTGACAGCCCTCTTCTGTCTGATTCTGCATTTTCTGTCCCAATTTAGCAAACCATTAAACAGAGTTTATCTTTAATGAAAGAATTAACTCCAGTTGACTTCAGCAAGACTGCTTAAGCATTTAGAATTAAGGAAATGAGGCTTGGCTGAACCAGGCCCTAGGAAGAATTTAATCAAGCCATGAATTAACACATAAAATCCCTATAAAAGAAGATAAAGCTTGTACCTCATATGGAAATTTATTATTTTAAAAATCTAATTTGTTTTTAGTTTCTCTTTCTGTTGTTTTTGGGGGTTGGTTTTTTTGTTTGGTTTTTGGGTTTTTTTCCAGATTCAATGTTCCCAGAACTAATGCCAGATTTATAGCCAAACATGACATTTCTACAGCCCATTTTATGTCTCTTATAAGTCTGTGAAAGTACACAGCATTTTTTTCCAGGGCTTTTTTAAGAGGGTAAGTGGGAAAGACTCTCAGTGATCTTGGAGAGTTTAGTACAGATAAGGGCAGGAAGGGAGGGAGAGAGGTTAAATACTGTTTCATAATTCTTTTAGGGTAACGTAGCTTTTTGATCTCTATGAATGGTGAAACATTAATAGAGATCAAGATGGCACGTAGGCATAAGATGAAAATGGCCAGGGAACATACAGTAATATTAACCCACAGCTTTATAATATACATATTAATAGTAATATTTTCAAAATATCAACCTTGAATAAAGAATGTAAAGCTACAGAATTAACTTGATATTTTTCTCAGACAAAACATTCTCTTGAAGTAGTTGGGGAAAAAACAAGATTTATGTAGGCAATGAAGGAACACTGAACAATATTATTAGAATGAGCCCTTTTTATTTATAACGTTATCCCAGCAACTCTCCAGGGAATCTATATTTAAATACCCTTCTGAGAATATATTACAACTGTAAAAGATTATTTGATCTGATTATAAATGTTATTACTATAGGCAACCGCACACTGCATATTAACAGAGTACTTATTGAATTGAGCCGAGACCATAAACCAGGGCATCCAGTTATCCCTATGGCTGTACTCTACATGGCCCTGTTATAATGAAAGCAATCAACAATAGGTCTCATGAAAAGCTGCGATACAATCTCAGAAAATTATAAATGGGGGGAGGGGGGAGGGAGGAGGGAGAGTGTTCAAGCACAGTGGCAGTACTTCAGATAATAAAATATACTTGAATATGTTTCTTCCACTGGAAAACTTCTCCCCTTCCATAGGGAAATTTCCTGAATGATGATTTCATGAAAGATGCAGGCAAGGCAACTACATCCTGTGGAGCTCCATTTCTTCCCTGGAACCTCATTTCAAGGAGTCAACTTTTACATTCTTGATTCTTCACCAAACTAAGGGGGCAGCAAAGAATTTTGTATCAGCCAAATCCCTTACCTCAGAAGGAGCAGGACTCGGTAAAGGGTGGCTGACAGCACCCAAGCTTGTTTCTGAAGCCTGTGCCACGCCTGTGTCCAATCTGCACTGTATTCGTCATAGCTTCTTGATCATAAAGTGCCAAGATCTGCCTGGCTTTCCTCCTCCCTGCAGCTTCTCTGTTGCTGTGAGGAGTCCAGAGGTACATGGGAGTATGGCATTCCCTACTGAAGATGGCTTGATCATCAGAATTAAAGGGGGATAGACAGGCTACTTCCTGCTGTCAGCATCTTCCCCAGCAAGACCTTCCAGTCACTAGCAGGGAAAGCAAACCTGAGGAGGAAAAGGCTTTAACAGCAGGTCAAACACTAGCCTGTTACTCAGTATCTAGCTGCACCACTTCATGTAAAAGCTCATTCTCTTGTAAACAGAGCTGCCCTACAGCCTCAGTGATGAAACACCAGTCTAGACTCGCCTGCTATGAATAAGGTATCACCTTTCATGTGAAACTCTCGCTCACGAAGTTAACCGTTGGCATGTGGTATCACTGGAGCAAGGGGTAAATTTGAGCTCCTTTGTTCAGGCCTGAGGAATGATATGGCAGGATGGCAACCTGCTCAGTAGATGAGGGGAGAGCAACAGATACTGTCTACCTGAACTTCACTAGGGCCTTTAACACTGTCTCCCATAGGATCCTCATAGACAAACTGTTGATGTACAGGCTGAATGAGGAGACAGTGAGATGGATTGAAAAATAGCTGAATGGCCAGGCCAGGAATGTGAAGACCAGTAGAACAAGGTCTAATTGGAAGCCAGTAACTAGCAGTGTACCCCAGGTGTCAATATGAGGTCAAATCCTAGTAAACATCTTCATTAGTGATCTGGATGATTGGGGCAGAGTGTACCCTCAACAAGTTTGCTCATGACACAAAACTGAGAAGTGGCTGATATGCCAGAGGACTGGCATTGAGAGGGATGTCAACAGGCTGAAAAAATGGGCTGAAAGGAACCTTACAAAGTTCAACAAGGGGAAGTGGAAAGTCCTGCACCTGGGGACGAACAACCCCAGGCACCAGTACAGGCTGGGGGCCACCTGGCTGGAAAGCAGCTTGACAGAAAAGGACCTGGTGGGGCCCTGGTGGACACCAAGTTTGAACACGAGCCAGCAATGTGCCCTTGCCACAAAGACGGCTAACGGTGTCCTGGGCTGCATGGGGAGGAGTGTTGCCAGTAGGTCGAGGGAGAGGATCCTTCCCCTCTCCTCAGCACTGGTGAGGCCACACCTGGAGTGCTGGGTCCAGTTCTGAGCTCCCCAGTACAAGGGAGATACGGACATACTGGAGAGAGTCCAGCAAAGGGCCACGAAGATGATTAAGGGACGAGGGCATTTCTCATGTGAGGAAAGGCTGGAGAGAGCTGGGACCGTTCAGCCTGGAGAAGAGAAGGCGTCGGGGGGGGGATCTCATCAGCGTATATAAAGACTGAAGGGAGGCTGCAAAGATGTCGGAGCCAGGCTGTTTTCAGTGGCGCCCAGTGACAGGGCCAGAAGCGGGGCCGCAATTGTTACAATGTAACAACTTTTGTTATAATTTGTAACAATTTTTTGTTACAATTTCCCACGCACAGGGATTGCAGCAACCCACACGTCCGGCAGGGAGCTGGGCCTTCTCTGCATGCCCCTTCTGCAGTCCCTCCTGGACTGCAAGACTGTGCAGTGACTGCAGCTAAAGACAGTACTTCAGCTTTGTGGCTCTTCACTCAAAGTACCTCTGCAGCACCAAAACACAGTTTCATTTTGCCAGAAAGCAGTCTGAGGGCTGATCCACTTGCAGTCATCAAGGAGAATTCCTCCAAATTAATGAGGACTGCAGATTTAAAGTGGATTTGTTAAAGTACAAAAAGGCCTTCCTAATCTGGTCCTTTGCAGAAGAACAGCAGCTTTTATTCAGTATAACTCCCCTCTGCTCTGGATGCAAGCTACAGTGATCTCCTAGGGAAGTTGTAGACAGCACCTGTATCACTCATGGAAAAATGTACTTTACCACACACCTATTACATGGATGAGACATGATGACAAAAGAAGAGCACGACTAGGCTGCTGTCTTTTAGCATTATTGAAGTTTAAGACAGGAACATTTTTCTGTGTTTCTACAGAGTACTATTTGCACTATAAAGGTTACCAGACGTAATATTGAGTTTTGTACTTTTTTAAAAAATTAAGTATTGCCTTAAATAATTCTCAGAAAATCTGGGAAAGGTGCATAGACTTGCCTTGGTTTCCTCTTCACTCTCCCCACACATATGGATGAATGTACTCCTCCCAGTATTGACCTATCTTTCCACATGAGGCCAGACGGCTCCTTCAAAAGATTTTGTGCAGTCTTTTTCAGAAGTATGAATGACAGCATGTTCAACTGTACCGTGTGCACTCACTGTACCTTCTTCATGACTAGGATGAATTGTGCTGTGCAGATGTTATAAAAGCAAACCCAGCACAGCATGAAACACAGGCAACAACAGATTGACATAATTTGTAGCCCAGGCACAGGTGTGTTGTTGCTGCTGAAGGTGATGGCCTGGAGCTTCTGTAGCAGAGCTAATCTAGTCCTCTGAGATGGGAAGAAGAGATCTGTTTGTCTAGCTGCTGCAGAGAGCTGGCAGTCCATATACAGTATCTCTTTATGTGTTGAAATGATGTAGAAAAGGCATGAAGTGTTATCTGTTCTTTGTAGTAGTGCTTGGTGGAAGAGCTGGTTTTATTTCAGCATTGTGTTCTATCTAAATTGCCCTTCTTTGAAGTACACTGAAAGACCTCTTGAAGCAATGAAAGTTGTTTTCAACATTGGAAATATCAGTAACACCAAGTTAAATTCTCCATCACTGTGCCAAACAGCCGCCGAAGGAACATGCAACATTAACTACCACAGTTTAGCAAAAGAGTAGGAGGTTTACAGAAGTCATCAAATATGTCTTTTTTCCCCCCAACTGTTTGGCATCTGAAGTTACCAAAAAGAAATGGAGAGCAACAGACACTGTACTTTTGTGTACAGCCCTGGCAAAGGAGTGTGGTAAATAGCTGTTCTTCAAAGAAGCTCTGAGGATGTTTGGGTTTTCTGGGTCTAAAATCTCTGAGGCAGGGGAAGGTTGCAAGAAATCAGGACTTCTTTCCAATACAGCAGATTCACTCTGTACAACAGCACAGGAAAGGAGATGTCATTTGTCTTCGGGATGGGAAAAGAATTCACTAGCTGCAGCATGCATACCTAAGAGCCATGTGAAAAGCCTCATCAGCATTGTTTATATTTATTAATCTGAGCTTTGATCTCTTCACTCTTCCCAGTAGTCCAGACACTGAAGAATTACCCCACATGAGAAAGAGCTTGCTTGATAAAGCTCTCTTTGCATCCCACCTAGATGTTAAAAAAGAAAAAAAGAAAGATGAAGTACAAGGACTTAAATCTTCTTTTTTTTTTTTTCCCCCCCTATATGGAACTCTTTATAAAATATTTTAAGTCTTTAAACTCTTTAAACAATGAACTTTTCCTTTTTATTACCCTAAACATACTAGAAGCCAGCTTCAAAATGAGACCTAATCCAACTTTGCATGAACTCAACAGGACTGATGATTGGGATTTCATTTCACACATAGCAAATAATAGAACTGTTTATAGTAGCAAATAATAGAACTGTTTATAGCAGTTCCATCATCTCTTTGTGCCTGAGATCCTTTCACAGGCTCCTAGGGGGTAGTGCCATTCCCCCTTGCTCCACACCGCTTTGTATTCAGTGTTCCCTCAATCCTTCTTTTAACGTTGCTTGAGAGCAGGAGAAAAGAGAGAAAGAAGAGAAAAGAGGAAAAGACTCCAAGAGTACAGGGTCACTGAATCTGACAGCAACACTGATGCAAATGGCTTCTGTCTCACCTGGCAAATCAAAAGCAAGACTCAGAAGCTGGAACTGGCCACAACAAAACCAGAAGCAAGTTGCCTGCTTGCTACTTTGTGGACAAGTAACTCTAAGGGGATTTTTTCAGTAATGCAGCGTCTTCATCAACATATAAATGTTGTAAATATTTCCAGTAGGCTATCAAAACTGAACAACAGTATTTGGTCCCACACACAGGGAAGGCTGGGTGGGGCTCTCAGCTTGTGCTATGCAAAACGGCAGACTTAGATCATCACAGCCCACCATTTCTGGCCTTCAGATCTCAGGTGACAGTAAGAAGGAATTACTGAGACCATGCAGAATTAACTATTCCTAAGTTCTGTGTAAGAAATAGAACAACATAATGGATATTGAGCAAGCCCCTCATAGACAAGGACACAGAAACAAGTTAAAAGTAAAAGCACCAAAAACATTGGCCTTCTCCAAGTAATACCATATAATCTCTCTCTTCCATGGAGATATTCTTCCTTGAACATCAACTGTCTCCAGCACAGCAACTGCAATTCTTTCCTCCCAAAAGAAAAAAAGTATTTGTGCCTGAAGAGTATGTAAAGTAACAGCAGATCTGCTTCAGTGTTCTAGCTAATAAATACCAATTTTAGAGCAAGAAAAGTCATATGATGCTGCCTTTGAGCTTTTTATGCAATGATCTTTTGTTTCACATTTAGTAATAAAGGATCATCTTGGCTGGGCAGCTGGGAGACAGAAAGACTCTAGATCCAACTAATAATAGAATTCAAGCTCATTCCTTTATTTCTGTGTAGTTCTTTCTCCCCAAACACACAGCTCAACAGTTGATTCCCCATAGCCAAACAGTTTTACATACGCACTGCTTACTATACCACTAGTTATGCCTTTATGCTCAACCCCTTCTTTGCTGGGCAGGATTTTATTTCCATCCACTGTGTTGTTTCCTGCTTGTTCATGCCCTTTAAAAACAGTAACTGTGCTGGGCCTCACCAGACAGGGAAGGAGCTCTCCTGGAGTGTTATCATGGCTGAACTTGTCCCTTTGGAGTTCTTTACATATTTCATACATTTCAAAACTAACAGCTCATTAACAATAGGTACAGCGGTCAAGGTTGGAGTTTCCCAGAGAGGTCCTGTGCTGCAGAAGGGAAGAACAAGGCTGTTTTTCCCCCCACTGCATAACGATCCCCTTCTAAGGTGAGAAACACCAGACAGCACACAGTGAGGTAGCACAGCAGCTCCTGCATGAGATCCTTCACTGTGATTCTCTTACACATAGGAATTTTCAGACTCTTTTTTTTTGTTTCTTGGTTAAAAAAAAATCTGTTATATACAGCACCAGCACAGCCCAGTGCTTTTGACGTAGCTGTGAGCTGGCTTTAAAGCCTGCCCCTCTTGCTTCCACCTTCCACATCTTGGCATGAGATCCATTTTGGGAGGGATATGATCAAATGCATAAAACAGCAGCAGGAATAAGGCAGCTGCCTTATCTCTCTCCAGAGGAGATGGGGGAAAGCACTGAGAACAGCTCATTCAGAGAGGGCACACTCTAGGCATGCAGCGTTAGTCTAGCAGGACACACTTGTGTTACACATCTGACTGTATTGGAAACTCACAGTGCAGTTAGACTGTTTTCACAAGAATAACACCAGGAGGATAGCAAAATTAACACCCATTCCCGCAGTAGCGGCCCTTGAGCTGCTCACTTGCTTGCTATGATCTCTGAATGTTTTGTCTAAAGCCATTTCAAACATAATGTGGAAGGTAGGAACAGAGCAGTCACTTTGCTTTTTTGTTCCACCTGGAGACCTGGTTGTATTGTTTATGCTGGCAGTGAGAAGTCACAGCCTGGCCTAGTCAATGTTAAGGAGTTGTACACTGGCTGTTCAGTGTGCCTGCTGTCAGTTACATGGGATGAAAGAGAGGGAAAACTACCATATTTGGCTGATTTGAGCTGGCTCAGGTCAAAGCAGATTGAATAAGACAGAGGATGCATGTCTCACCTTCTTTTGGTTCTCCACCCCTAAATGCATTTTGCAGTTTCGCTCCAAACCATGAATATGAAAGGCTTCTCACAAAGTAGAATTAGAAGAAACTTCAGAATGCGAAACACAAGGCAGCCTGAACACAGGGCAGCTGCAGGCGGACAGCTGACCTGGCAGTGCAGTAACCATGGGAAAACACATGGTTTAAGTCAGGCTCCAGCAATTTGGCACACGAACATACACCTTCATTTGTGGCAAACCAGCACACAGAAGGAGAACCAAAGAACCAAAGAACAGCCTGTTCTAGAAGACTGTGAGGAAAGCAGTGAGATGACATTTAGGTCAGGACACAGGGGCTAGCTAAAAATGATCCTAAACTAACAGCATGACAGACTGGACCCCTGATTTAAATTTCCCTTGAAAGAGGGACACAGAGATAGCAGGGGAAACTCTGAAAAAAAAAATCAACTAGTGAAAGTGCTTCCAAGACACCAAGGTTATGCTTAAGTGACAGGAAGAGGAATATGTACAGTCTGAATCTGGTCTACCTCTGCTCTGAATGAATTTGCAATACAAAAAAAAAGCACACTCAACTATAGGAGAACTCAATAGTGAAATAACTCTTAGAATATATAGTCAGTGGAAAATGCTGCAATTAGCAAATGACTCCTTAGCAGATTAATTGCTTTTTCCAGAATGCATTGCTTAATAGTCCCTCCAATCCATTGTGGTCTGGATGACAAATTTCTTACAGAACTACCAGCTTTTCCTTTTACATTGCCTTCTCTTCAAATCTAAAACCAAGGGGCAATAAAAGAGGAGGAAAGAGATGTAACTGAAATACAGCCAATACAGTGGGAATCCCAGCTCACCAGCTTTATGCAGATAATGATCCCCCTTTATTTCTCCAGTCTCTAGCTCCTCCATCCCACACAAAGTACAGCTCCTCCATCCCACACAAAGTACAAGCAACAGTCAACTAGTAAAAATGAAACCAGCATGATTTCCCCTTTTCTTCAGGGATTTTTGACAAGGAGTAACACCTTTTTTGTGGATGGAATATGAGCATGAGTTCTTATATTTGCAAAAAAATATTACGCTAGAATCAGTTTGTTGCTTTGTCCAGTACTGTGTCTGGCATGGGGCCAGCATCACACAGCTGGCTATAAATACCACAAGTATTTCAGATGGGATTCCTGTGTCAGATCAGAGGCTCACGAGAGACCCCTGCATCCTGTTCTTATCTTCTTTTAGAAAACACTTCCTCTAAAACAAACTCAGGAGCTGTCTGAAATCGGAATATTCAAATAAAATAATTTAGTAATAGTAATAAAACCGTAACCAGCTGATTGTAAAGTGCAGGCTTCAGTCTTAACACATTAGGTAAACCATCTGATAGTTTTTCCTCCATGGTTGGTGAAATTTACACTTCATTGTCCATGTATGAAGGCTTACTAAATCTAAACAGATGAGGCAGAAAAGGATATGACACCACAGAAGAGGCAGAATAAACAGAGAGCCAATCCTGTGAAGGGAGGAGAGCCTGGTACTACTCCCTCAGGACCCTGACAAGGCAGACAGTCCTTATTTGGTCATAGCAAAACAAAAGAGTGGCCTTGCAGAAGAAAAGGCTTTGTGCACTACTGCAGTGGCAGGACCTGGTGGAGGCCAACAGAGGCGGGCCAGCTAACACACTGACAACACACGCCCATTAGGAGACCTGCTTGTGCCACAGGATGCGCCTGAGCAATCCTGAGGGGACAGCTGGTCCTACACATAATTCTTGTAGTTACGCCATACCAGAGGGAAGGCAGAGGAAATAAACAGTTTAAAAGCTATTAAATTGCAGAGGTTCAAGGCCAGACTTTCTGCTGATGTATATCAGCAAGAAGTTTTCATGGGTCTGTACTTCAGTCTAATTCACCCCTAAAGAAAGAATAAAATCAGGCAGTTCAGGAGCAGCTTCATCCTTTTAAACAGCCTCTCCTCACTGCCCTTTATGCTGTCCTCTCCATTTAAGCACTGCATTTCATTGTGGGCACCTTGAATTGTTTGCAGTTTACACACATGTTATCCTCACAGCCAGATATTGATCGGAGCAGCATGGAGCCCTAGTGCTCTGTAGACAGCCTGCAGGCAATTCTTGGGACGCTGCAGGTTGAAGTATTAATTATTTCTATTTCTGTGGGCTGCTGCTTTGAGGCATGACATCCCTTCTAGGCATATAAAACAGCAATTAACAATGCCAAACAGGTCCAGACAACTGTCTACTCTGAGCTAGTCACACACATCTTCAGGCTGGGTCTGTTAAAACATTCACATTCACCACTGTAGTTGCTATGGGCTCAGCTGCAGTAAACACCAGGCAAAGAGAAGAAGTAAGTCAGAGACCAGAAATGGCACTTCTAGTGCTTTAGGTCAAAAGTCAGACAGTCCCAGGGCACTCTGAGCAACCCCAAGGCTTTCAGCTGGCTGGCTAGGGGAACAGGAAGGGTCTTCAGGAGCACAAAAAATTACTATCAGGGCCCATGTTAGCAGCTGCTACTAAGAGTAACAAAACTTATTTGTCCTCTTATTCCCAGAATAGATGTCTGTGGTAGCGTGCCACCTATTCCAGCAGCTGAGGATGAACAGAGGAAGGCATTGAACATGGACTAGGGCCCAAAACTACCTTCAGATGGAAATAACAGGCTGGACAATGCCACAGTGCCATTCCAGACTCTGCGGAGTCTGGAGCAGTCTGGGAGCTGTGAGACTCCATTAGTAGTGGTGGACTGCTGAGGAAAAACAAACATTGTATAGGGATGGATCTGCTGGGTGAGAAGAGTTGTAGAGTAACATTCTGCATCAGCAAGCCTCAGCAGCAATAATAAGGTATCAGTACTTGTTTGGAGCATAGTCCTTCAAAAAGGTATGGAGCACTTTTGGTGAAAACCCTTAGGGCAGTAACAAGAACATTCCAGATAGGTCAGGAAAACAAGAACTACCACAAAGAGAGGACACTAGAGGGAGCAAGCAAAACTTACTAAAAGTCTGGCAAAGAGGAACAGAACAACACTGTTTCCCTGCAGGGAGGGCAACAAGACTTACATCATGGCAGAAAATATTCATGCTACACACTAGGAAAAACTTTCAAGCAGTAATGATAGACTGGAACAACTTTCCTGCGGAGGACCCAGACACACCATCATTAAAGGACTTCAGGAATGAGCTAGGCACACATCTGTCATGGCTGGTTTAAGTACAGTTGGTCCCGCATTGGGTCAGTGGGGGAAAAAGACTTTTTGTAAAGCCCCACACATGTGCCCAGAGCCGGTATTGGTAAATGTGGTATAGGAACCAGGTGTAGGGTGCCCTGGGGCTCCTCTGGGCTAATACACCACCATTTGCTTAACTATCACCCTGACTTCCCAGACTGCTGCTTACTCCTAAACTGTCCCTGGACTCTATCCTGTAGAAAGAATGTTGTAAGCAGACAAAAGCAACAAAAATAAGCAGGTTTTAAAAATACACCTTGCCTACAGATCTATTTATTAATCCAAGTCTAACATATTGTTACAAGTGGAGAGTCTGAGGAGTGTAAAGACTCATAAAAACTGCCCTCACTCTTCTGCATCACAAAGCCTCTGAGGCCACATGTTCCACCAGCCACTTTTTCGTCACAGGAGGTCTTTCTGTAATTTTCACCCCACTTATCTGTCTAAATAAGAAGTATCAAGCATCTTATGGATTGCCATTTGCTGGGGCAGAATACTTACTTTTTTTCACACAAAGGTTTCCCTTTCAGTGCAGTAACAATCCTTATATTCCCTTTTCCTTCCAGCCAGCAGAAATTCAGTGCTTTGCAAGCCAATTTATTCTGGAGATTCACATATCCTTTCACAACCACTGGAACTTTGCAGATAGAGTGCAGTCTTCCACCCCAGCCCTTGGTCTAGTGAGTGTACCCAGTCATGCAAGTGACAGGAGCTGAGCAGACATCCTTTTCCATTGAGTTGCTATGTTTGCTCCAAATATACTGTTAAATATTTACTCCAGAAAGAAAGATTTACATGAATGGCAAAGGTTGTACTGATGGGGATACAAGCTGCTTATTAGCTTTTTCAAGCCAGTCTTGCGTGTCAGAAGAGAAAGGACTGGTCTCTAGAGGTATTCAAATGGCATTATGAGCAATTAACTTTTAACTGGTTTTCTTACCTGATGGGCATCCAATAACAATTTTCAGTCCTACTTTGATATTCAGTATTTTTACATAACAAGCATTAACCATTATTAACATTAGATTCCCACTGTTGCATATTCTTATCTTGGTCTGGATTATTTTCCTTACAATGTGCTATGGTCTACCATGCAAGGAAAGCTATCCTGGAATAAGCAACTTGGTTGTATTATGCTATCAGACTGCCAGACAAATCCTAGCATGGATGATACAATATTGGCATCAGTGTTCATTCACATATAATAAAATCACCCTTGAAATGCACCAAACTGACATGTTCCACTTATTTCTGCAGTAGTTCCTCTTTGTTTAACTCACCAGGAAGTCAAGCTAGCAGTCTACATCCATCTGTGGACTTAGCCCAGCTGCAGGCTAGTGTGTTTTAACCTGTTTGCAGATTTTTAATTATAAAAAAGAAAGAGAGAGCAATGGAACACAATTTGAGGAATTTTATAATCAAAATTAAGACACTGATCTAAACCTAGTATCTTCCTCTATGACAAAGGTATCGGCCTTATACAAAAGTGCAGATGTACAGGACATCAGAATAGCATACTCCAAATCTATTTCCTGTTTTAATTAGAGACAAAAGGTTTTAGTCTTCACAGTATAGAAAAGATCAGAAAAATATTTCATTTTCACTTGTAATTTTCCATTTCAATTAATAGAACAAAACAATTAATTTTGATATTTTACATTTTACTGTACTATTTCAATATAAATGACAATTATGATTAATGAAAATGGATGTTCCCAAATCATTGCATTTTAAGATTTTTTAAACCAGTACAACATTTCTGACTTTTCTTTTGTACTCAGAACACTTTTTTAGTGTTGGCACTACTCATGAGATTAATTACTAACATAAGGTGTGTCAAGGAACATTTAAGAGAAACCAAATGCTTACATGACAGCAAGTCCAATGTGTATAATGGAAGTTCCTCAACTAGCATTTTTTAAATTCCTTGTGAAGTTAAAAAATGCATTTCATTTAAAATTAGTCTTTGGCTGTAAGTAAAAATGTAACATTTCAGCCCATAGTCTCTTTTTTCCATCAAAATAAGGAAACTGAAAACCTGAAAAAATTCTCCTTCACACAAATTTTCTTCCATTGGAGGTAAAGGGCAAAAGCAACAGAGACTTATAAAGCACTCAAACCTAGAAAAATGCTCAAAACACACTGAAAAAATATTCCCAGAAACATTAGAAAGGTGCCTGTGCAAAGCAATAAGCATCTGTTATCTTGTCTAGAATTGCACACTTTTTGGCTGGAGAGCGTATCACAAAACCCCTGATCTATGACACAAATAGGACAAATGTCTCTGTCCTGCTGATCTGTTCAAAAGCTCTCCATGATCTAAAGCATGCAGTGGCTGGAGCAGACTGGGAATGTTCAGGGATGACATACATGAGGTCACGTGAAAGCTATACAAGAAAGTGAGCTCTCCTAGAGTGACCACCAGATCACCATTACTTCCAGGAAGTATCACACAGAAAAGGAGGACCCAGGATCAAAATAAGCCTGAGGAGGGGTCTCTTCATACAATGTCTCATTGAGCTGGTAGTACTTCTTGCCAAAACATGTAAATGCTTGAACTTTGCCTAGAACCTGAAAAACACCAGAGAAGCACTAAGGACAGATATTCCTGAACAGAAAGAAACATCTGATACAGAAAATCCCCTGAGCAGATGAAAGCTGTTCTTAGGGAGAATATATAACTTGGCTTGTTCTCACTCTTTTCCAGACATCCATTCAAAGCCACTATGTTTTGTTCTTGTTGGGTTTTTTTTTTTAGCTTCAGAAATACTTTGTGTTTGTCAACAACGCCAGAGTCACAAACTTCATCTGGGTACATACAGCTTACAAACATATAAAGAACATGCTGCTTCCCCTGCTGCTCCCATCAACCATATGTACAAGACTGAAATCTCAGAACCTTGTTCTGAGCAGGGAGATCTCCTATGTGCATGGTTGGTGGAAAGGCTGAGGTAAAGCTCTATATACTATTCTGTCCAAAGCTTGAATGTGGGAGAGGTGTTGAAGTCACATGCCATCAAACAAGGGGAGCCCTGAGCAGAGGCCTAGTTTTACATGAAATCCAAGGAAGATGGAAGAGCAAGGCTAACATTCAGGTCCTTTTATGGGAATATCCTAAATAGCAGATGAAATCAACACAACACAGCACAAAAAGGACAGTTAAGGGGGCTTGACTTAGCATGTGCTATTGCAGAAAAACTTAAAGCCTGGTGTGGTTGTGCAGGGCTGCATAACTACAGACTCACTTTTTAAAACTCCACTTTGATCGCTTGTGTAGCAAGGCAAGGGAGCATTGTGGTGAGAGAGGCTTGCCTGTCCCAGAAGCTTGACAACACTGTCTGAGCTGCAGCCATGAAGGCTTTAAATGAGGTCCTTCTCCCAGACCAGAATAGAAAAGTCTGGTGATGCAGGGAATCATCGGGATCTCTGAGCAGGCACAGAACAGAACTAGGCTACCTTTTTTTGAGTATTATTCAGTCTCCTGTTATTCCACTAAGCAACAGCAAAATCTGACAATATTCCTCTCTCTCCTTGTGCACCCTAGGAGAAAACAGCAACAAGGCTTGTTGTCTATAGAAGCACACCCAAAACTGAGACCTGCATCACTCTCCGCACCTAGCCACTCCAATGCATTCTTCAAAACAAATAGAGGATATGTCTAACATGCTGCTGGAGATATACCAGGCCTTCAGCTATGACATAAGATAGTCAATGGTTTTGGAGGCATAATAGTGCATATACAGTGACTGTCTCAAAACAGACCAACTAGGCCAGTTCAGGCCAAATAAACTGCTAATGCTCCTGGCACTTCAGAGGTAGGCTGCATTACTCCATATTTGCTCAGGACTGGAAACTCTTCCATCTCAGAACGTTCTGTTTCTTTTCCCAATCTTTCCTCTCCAGGTAAATGAATACCAAGGGACCTGTTAATCCCCTATATATAACATTCATCTCTGCTTTTTCTTCTGTGAATGAAGCCAGGAAGCTACTGAGTCCAGAGAGCTCCGTTGAGTGTTACAGCCTTCAAGATTCCAAGTTATTCATGCCTATTTCTTTTGAAGCCCAGGTCTTCTATTGTAATGCAGTTTTCTAAGAGAGCCCAGCACTGGTTGTTTGCAAGGGACAAGATGAGTCAGGGAAGCAGCAGCAGTCAGCAGAATCTTTGCAGAAATATGACCTTAAAAGAAAATTTCCCACAAGCAGCTAAAGCAGCCAAAAAAGAAAAGGAAAAAAAGAAAGGGGGAAAAAAAAGAGAGAGCAGAATATTTCTGGAGCTGGGATTTGTCAATGAGCACAGAAATTGCCAGGTGCAAGGGAAAGCTGTTACAGTTCTCCACACCAAAATTAACCTAGCTCCAGTTTCCCAACTAGTCAACCCACAGGAGACAGGGAATAACCCTGACAAGGTTAAAATGCAAGAGCTGAGTGCTAAAGAAGACAGACCAAACTGTCAAAAAATCAGGATGTTCGAGGTATCAGAAAAGAACTACCCCAAAACAGTGGTATGCAGAATCACTCATAGTTTCTGCAGATCACTAGCAGCCTCTCTGGCTTACATGCTGATTTAAGCCTACGACTCAGTGGAGAAAAGGCAAGGGGACTTGAGGATGTAACTGTGTAGTTCTGGTTTGCAGTTCAATAGGCCCGCAAAGCCTCCTGCACAGTGCTTAACAGTTGCATAGGGGAGAAGAAAAAGATGCTCTTGTCCAAATATGCTGACTGTTTAAAGGAACAAAGCAAAACAGGAGCAGGCAGACAGAGGATCACATAGGAAAAATATGTCATTACTCCACAGAACAGCAGGCTGTGGGTACAATAAATCAAACTTTTTTTGGAGGTAGTACAGCAAAGGAGTATTTTAAAGGTAGAAATGGAGAAAGGGCTGGAATCCTTCCCGTCAGGATCAGGTGCAGAAAGTCTTTTCCTTTATAATCCAGTTGGTTTAAAAAAAGAAACAAAGAGGCAAAAATCTACTTCAAAATACATCTTCTTTTGAACACTGCTGCTTCTGTGCAGCATTCTCATGCCAACAAATATGGGACTGGGTGAACAGTCGCAATCAAGCTTTGCAAAGTATATTGACTTATGCAGCTATTACATTGCTGCACCAATGTTTGAACAGAACCCACGTTTTGCTGTTACATTTAAGGGAAAAAAACCCAGCCTAAAAAGTCTGCATTTGATTTGGGGGTCTTCACTGTAGTTATATCTGATATGTTATATTCTTTTAATAGCCTAAATTCTGTGGCTCAGGAGATTCAGCTTCAAATCACAGCTCTGCTACAGATGTCATTGTGTGACCTTGAGAAAGTCCACTTAACCTCTTGTCGCAGATGGAGTGAGGGTGCACTTCACTCTCAAGAGAGAACTAAAAATATAGTTTATTGATACAGAATAGGGAGTTAACAAAGTTCAATGCGACAGTGTTTTAACAAGATTCGATGGCAAGGCACACTTGATTATTTACTGCATAGAGGACAGGGTCAGACAAAACTGTCAGGGAGACCCTCCCGTTGACTCATGAGGTTCGGAAAGGACCCCCTTGCTTTCTAAACTCCTTCTCAGAGAGGAGTCTAGGTGCGGCTAGATCCAGTCCTAGTCCCAGACTTGGTCAACGGTTTATGTCTAAAGGATTATATATGTGTGCAATCAATCCTTTATATCACTTAGCTAAGATGTCAAAGTTTAGCATGCTATTAGTCACTTACCAAGGATCTGTTGTGGCAAGGAACCTCTCAACCTCGAGGAGTAACCTTGAGAGGCGTGCCTGCTCAAGGGGAGATCCTGGCGTGCAGCCCGCTGCCGTGCAGGAGAGCTCAAGGGGCCCTGGGCTGTCCACTATTTAAGGAGTAAGATGATTGACCTATGGTCATATTTGCATATGTTTAGATCCCTGCTTCAGGCAGCCCTTGGCTACTTTCTTGCCATTTGTCCTCAAGGTCCAGCATAAGCTGGATGCAGCTATCAGGATGACTCCCACTGATGGTTACTGCTTGTGCAGGGAGCGGTGGGGGGGGGAGCACACTGCCACACCTCTTTTCTCTTCTTCATCTATAAAACAGAAACAGCACTTCTGCCCTACTTCATTAGGGCAAGATGAGCAAAAGTATTCCAGTTATCTCTATAGTCAACTGCAGTCATGCTGGGAACTAAAGTAGAAAGGGAAAGAAACAGCAGTTACATGATCTTACCATATTAAGATAAAGTTACAGATATACAGATATGTATATAAGTATACAGATTCAGTAATGTACATATTTTTAATGTGTTGGGGTTTTTTTTTCATTTTCCAGGGATGGGATTGTGAGTTACTTTCCATAGTAAAGGTAACTTCAAAGGCATCTTTCTAATACATGTTTATCAGTAACTGACATACAATATCATAGTCCCAGTACAAGTTTCACCTTCCAGCATTCTGCATGGGTGTTTTATACAACAGCCATGTATTATTGCTTCATGACAGAAGTCCTGTAAAAACACACGAAAAAGTTTTTAGCTCAAGATATTTGCAAGATGGCTGCTAACAGTTAAAATACAAGCATATACACATATGATCTCAGTCGCTGAATAGAGCCCAAAATCTAGTGAGAAACAGTCACTAAGGGAAAACAAGCAGTAGTTTATCAAGGGAAAAAAAGCAGAATTATCTTCTGCAGAAGTAACAATTCACAGCTGCAGGAACAGGACACAAGTTTCAATATAACAGAAGATAAGGGAATTTTCAAGCAGGAAAGCTACCAGCTTGTGTTTATTTCTAGTTTGCTAATGGAAGCAGGAACTGTATTTTAAAAAAAGGAAAGACACACGGATTAGATACCTAGCTCTCTCTTTTTTTTTTCTTATTTCTCTGCAACCTGCAAGGGCCCTGTCACAATCTACAAGCTTAGGCAAACGCAGCAATGACACCCAAACTCATGGCACATGGATAGCTTCTGTCTCCCACAGGCTCACCATGCATCCTAATACAACCTGCTCATTTTCAAAGGGAGACTTCCTGGGCGTGATTTCTTAGTTCTTGGCATACTGCTGTTGGCAACTGAAAAGACATGTATTTTTGATTGTGTAGGCCGCCAAAGGTTTGTTGTTTATGTTTGCAAAATGCTCTGCAGAATTTTGTACTTTTGAATAATACAGGGATTCTCCATGTGACATTGTTTTTGTTCTGTATGAAAAGATGCTGATTGATGGAAAAAATTCCATTAAGCTTTTCATTAATAAAAGACTGAATAACTCCCTATGAACTACAGGCATCCTTCTCTGATTTATCTCTCTTTGTAGAAGGACAATAGAGTGCTTGTAGGCCTTGGGGAAATATATAATTTCCAGTTGACTGTTACTAGTAGTTTAATTCTGAGACGTCTGCAGTCCCAGTTAACACTAACTGACAGAACTGCAAAACAGGCATAAGTATCCAGCCCTTCCAATCAGCTCACTATAACCTGAATTTATACTGTTAGCAGTATGTCATCTAGTTTACATTCAAATTGTGATGGGAACCAGCAAGTATCAGTGGCTGTGCATTTGCTGTTTATCTTACTCCACCTGCTGGGACATGCAGCTCTCTGCAGAAGCATAGCAGAGGGCACAAACCTCAGATGTACTTACGACATCAGTGTATACTCCTCTACTTATGAAGTGAAGACAAACAAGACCAACAAGAACTTATGTAGTTCTTATGAAACTGTTAGTTAGCAGATCTCTGAAATCCAAATGGAAACCAAGGCCAGCACAGGGAAACTGAGCCGAAAGACAGCAAGAAAATGAGGTGAATGGCTGTTAAGATGAAAAACAAAGTAAATGCTAATGCTTTGTAAACTGCCAGAAACAGATGATAAACATTCATTTCCAGTTCCTACTTGGAAAGTGAATCAAAGGAGGATGGCATTCATACAGCAACAAACCGATCTAGTAGGCACAGCAAGGGAAAATGAAATGTACTTTTCTACCACTTGTCACACACTCACTAATTTACAGTAGTAACCATGTTCCCAGCACAGATTGTGCTTCATGTTGTGAATGCTGAATTGGTACAAAGAGAGCTTGCCCGTGCTCCTCTTTCTGCTGTCATCCTGCCCTTTCCCAAATAATGGCAAAAGACAGCCACTGCAGAAACCACTAAAGAAGAATTTCAGAGTTAGCTGCTTTCCACCAGCTCGCACAAGGTGCCAGAGTGGTATATGCAATATAAAACATTCTGTCTTGAAAGGCTTTCAGCCTAAAATCTCAAAGAGGGTGGGAGAAAGGAAGGATCACTGTTCCCATTTAACAGACAAAAAGCTGGCCCTGGAGACCTATCTTCTGAACCCCAGAGCCTGGAGGTTCTGCATCAATACTCCTCACCAGTACATCTGAAAGGCTGCCAGAAAAGGAGTAAGTATTATGAGTCATATCTGTTGCTAATGCTGGAAATAAGGCACATCTTTAGAGGCACACATCTCACTAAATTTTTCTGCTCACAAGCCTGCTGTGCTTATACAGACAGCAAACATCTAGTACCACCATTGGGGTAGTGTGCCTTCTCCTTCTCGACTGATATCCAAAGTGCCATCAACTACTGACGGTGCCCAGACTTGTTTTCCCTTCTGCTGCGGTAAATGCAGAAGCCACTCCAATATTCTTCACTGTGCTCACACCAGGGCACAAGTATTCTCAGATTAAGTACTAGCACTTTTCATAAATGGTTTTCACATTCTACTTTCTCATCAGTGTTGCAGGAAATTCTCCACAGGGATCTGAAAAACCCTATATTGCATGAAAACAGAGCACACACATATGCATGCACACGTATGCAAACCAGAAGATCAAGTTTCAGGCAGTGCATTCAGCTGGTGAATATAATCAGAAGATCACAGTCAAACAAGTAGCTTCAGAAACCTATTGAACTGGTATTCTCCTAAAGACTCTAAAAGAGTCCTCATGATCCAAAGGGGCTAAGATACTTTAGTGATATTAGGCAGATTATGTAAATTTCAGAGGTCAGTGTAATTTATCTCAAAATGGCTAACCTACAAAATTACCCACACCTAGGGATATATTCCACAGTTTCACATACAGACCTTAGACTGCATGAGCTCCTACTTTGAAACCTGTATTCCTCTCAGTTCAGACAGCAGCCAGGCCAGCTGGTCAAAGATTGTCTAATGAGCTGCAGGTTTATCACACATTTTACATCCATTTCTCTTATCTCAAGGTTGGAGGAGATCAAGGAAGGTTGTTTTGTTTGCAGTTCTCAGAATCACTGGCTTCTCAGGACATCACAGAAATGAGAGACCTGGAAGACAGAATGGAAAATACTGTAAGCACAGCAATACTAGTAGGATAAAAATTGTCAGGCAACATCTGCCATCTCATTTTGGTGGCATAAACCAGGCATTGAATGTGCTGGTTAGTACAGCCAAGCTATCAAATAATTGCTTATTTCAAATTGCCTGTTTACTATGTCTCCTTATAAAACTTCAATGATTGGCCACTGCTACAAAAAAGAGTAACTTATTAAAACAGGACACTGGCATAATCCGTGTTTGGGAGTCTGTCATTCCAGCATTTGATGGCAGGGGTAAGTAGGACTCCTCTGCTCTCATGAGGACTTGGGGCCCTTCAGGCCAGGCCTGGGATGTGGTACAAGTCTGAACCATAAGGCTGCACAAGCCAGCAGCTTCGAAACAGATGGGGTCATAGCAGACTGGAATGCATTACATGCCTGAAAAAGTGGCCTAAAAATTAAAGTGCACTTACTTTTCACCACTGTGACAGAGATCAGGAAAAAGCACACCTGCCCTGGTTTACTCTAGAGACAGGTCAGGCCTGAGAAAGGCAGTATGAGTTTATTTCATAGGGACTTCCATACTGTAGGAGTCAGAGATGAACTCAGAAATCAGGAACCCTTGAGCCACTACACTAAGCAGACTGCAAGAAGTCACAAGCCCCATAGTTACATGGAGCATCCCACAACCAAAATAATGAATTTCATATTATGTGTTGGTTACGTTTAACAGCAACAATGGCACTGCTGCAGCTACAGAGATTCATCATGGCCTAGGTCAGGCTGCCTGATAGGTAGTGGCACAGTCTGCACAACCCTCATACAGGCAACCTGCAATCCCCCTCTGATGAATTATCCCCTAAGTCACAGATAAAATGATTGAGCAAGGCACAATAAAACACCAGCCCTTATCATTGAGGAACAATGCATCTGCAGCAGTTTTGATCCTTCTAGGTCTAGCTGAACTAGATACAGACAGTACACATAAGAAGAAGGCAGATTCAGAGACAAAGAAACATTTAAAAGCAACAAAGTGATACAAGAAAACATAAAGAAAAACTTATTTACTCAGAGGGTGATCAAACACTGGAACTGGTTGCCCAGAGAGGTTGTGAAGCCTTCACCTTTGAAGATGCTCAAAACTGAACTGGACACAGCCCTTGTAACCAGATGTAACCAAAATTATTAGTTTGTTCTTTTGTAACTAAGCAACATAGAGATAGGAGCGGGCTAGACAATACTTTAATGTTGTGTTTGTACACCTATGGCTATGGATATGCTACTATGCCCAAAGACAATTGGACGAGGAGTAGTACGGACATGCTGCTATGTTCCCAGTACAGCCCCAGCCCATGTTGACAATGAGTTGAAGGGTAGTTAGAATAATTGGTTTGTGTTAGAATAGGAATAACGGTGCCAAATCATTGTCAGGGACCATGCACCATGAAGAAGGGAAGCAAGTTACATAAGCAAGGTGATATTGCGCATGCCCATAAGAAGGGGTCAACTAAAGGACACACCTGTACAACCACCAAGGACCACTAGAGACCCCCACGGAAGCCCCTCAGAGTTCAAGGATGCACACAGAATGACCATGCAAATATGATAATTAGTTCTGGGAAATAGAATGAATATGCATGATCACTCTTGGAAATTTGATGCATATGTATGTAATTGGACAATATAAGTTTTGGTTGATGTAACCTGCGGGATGCACGCTAGGTGGAATGATCCCCCGTGCATCAGGCGCCGTAATAAAGAATGCCTGCTTCTTAATACTACACTGGTGTTAAGGAGTTTGATTCCTGATTTCAGTGACACCCTGAGCAACCTGCTCTAGTTGACCCTTCTTTTAGCAGGAGGGTTGGACTTGGGCAATGTCTAGAGGTGCCTTCCAATCTCAACCCCTCTGTGATTCTGTGAAACAAGCATGTTTTATTGTCACAAGCCAAGGTGGAGAGGATATTAGGCATAAGTTTCAATCTGCAGCATTATACAGATTTTAGACAACCCTGAAATCATTAAGGAGCTATGCAGGTGCTAATTTACACAAGGGGACTGTGCAGTTCTCATAACAACTCAAGATCAAGAAGGCACAAGGGTAGCTTTAAGCAGCTAGGAGTTCTCCTCTATGTCCCAAACCCTAGGTGGTGATTCCCTGCCACAAGGATCTCCACTCTATGCACTTTCTTTAAATACTGAATTTAAGCCCAGCTTAAAAGTGTTTTGAGATAAAATTTTGTGCTATCACAAAGACTGCTTTCAGATCATTCTGGCTACCTTGGACAAGACCCTCATCTCAGTAACTAGAATAGCAGCCAAGCATAAGTAATTTCTACTGAGAGGTCATTTAGGACACTCTAGCTAAAATTCTTCTGCTGGCTAGCAGTAAGAGCTACGTGTCTCTCCTGTACTCTGTGATTGATCCATTTAGCATTCAGTACCTGTAACCTGTGCGCTCTTACTGCAGCACTAAAAGGATTTCCCTGGCTTTACTTTCCTGTAATTCTATGCCCAGAGGCAATTTGATTCCTGCTTGGTACTGCGCAAGATGACTCACTCTTCTCTTTTAAGAATTCCATTACCAACAAGCAGTGACTCATCACAACCAGATTAGCAATGCTGAGGTTTTGTGACTCTGGCCACTTCTCAAGGTTCAGCCTCTGAATACCTGAAATTCTGCATGCTCACAAAGCATGGGGATTTGGAAAACAGTGCTTGCATCTGCTGAGCCAGTGGTTTTTCAGTTTGCAGTAAGCATGCACTTGCACTCTCCTATGTGCTACCCAGTTCCTCATAAACACACTTGAACTAATGGTTCCCCAGGACAGACATGAACATTTGGTAGACAGCTGTGTGGAGCTCTTTAGAGATGGCAAAATTAATTTTGGCAAAATTAAAGGACTTAAAACAGTGTACTTGGTCTTGATCTGGCTGAAAAGCAGTGGGAAGGTAATTTCTTTCTGCAGTATAGCTATCTCGTAAATTTGGCACACTGATAATCCTGGGAAAAAATATTTGTTATATTCCACTGGCGATTTTTAAATCTTGTCTTTCAAGATCAAAGTGATCAACCTCGTTGCTTGCTTTCCGTGCCCTCAACTTATCAGTAAAACATTCATGCCACATTACTGCAGCAAATGTAGCATAAGCAATTTGGACTTAACTTCAAGGGAAACAAGTAAGATAACCAGAAGTCAGGCCCAAGGCAAGGACACTGGTTTAGCTCTCACTGTTTGCAGAGCTGGGACCACGTGTGAGAACAGACCAGGTACTGTGCATCCAATGGCAGCAGCATGGGGGATGGTAAGGACCTTGCCAGACCTTCTTCCTGCCAGGCATGGTGTGAGGGAAGAGAGCATGAAGCTCTCAGTACACATCATTACCTTCAGCTACTCTCCTCCTCAGCAGCTAAGAGCCAGCAAAGCTGAGCCCTGCCCACACCATTTACACATCTGTCAAAAGAAAACTGGACTTTTCACCCAAAACAGCACCTGACTCTCTCCAGCTCCAAATCCTTACTGTATGCCACAGTAATAAATCTGCTGAGTAGACAGCTTTCAGAAGCTAAAGAGAGGTCGTTTTGTGACCAGCTATCTACTACATGTTCATGGTCTTTCCCCAGAGCAGGTCTAAGTGGCAAGTTTCACCAAAGCAGACCCAGGATTTGATGGGTTGCTGAGACAGAGCACTGAAGCGATTCATGCAAAGTGACCTTTAGCGTTATTGTTAGCAGCAGAGCATGAAAGCACACAGAGCTAGGAAAGAAATGGGTTTTTTTATTTCCACAAGCGTGACAGATGCACTCGACCCCTTAACCAAACTAGCAGTGGTTTGGTACAGGCTCCAAAAGAGGTAAAGGCCTGAGGTATAGCCAGGGCCAAGAAATCCTCTAGTTTCAATCTGTTCTCTAAAAACCCACAAAGGAGTAGAGTGACACAGTAAGCATTGATGCATATGACCTTGGAACACCGATCATGCAATCAACACATGAATAGCGGGTGGCCTTTCCAAGACTCATCTATCAAGGAACAAAGAAAGTTGTGGGTACGAGGAGTCTCATGTATACCTTTCCCATCACATGTAATTTGACTACGAGCCAACCACTTTATCCTATAAATATGACAGCCTAAGTGAGCCCTCTTTGAGCTCTCCCTGCTCGGCAGCATGGCTGCACAGCCATGATCTCCGCTTGAGCTGGGGCACCTCTTAAGGTTGCTTCCTTGAGGCAGAGACCTTTTACCAACGGCAGATTTTGGTAAGTGACTCATAGCATGCTGAATTAGTACTAATGAAACATTACTAATCCATGTATTTTTAATTACTATAAACTTTGTATAGATAATTCCATTAGACATAAACCATTGTCCAAGTCTGAGACTAAGACTGGGCCTAGCCGCACCTAAGCTCCATCAGGAGTTTAGAAAGCAAGGGAGTCCACTCTGAACCTCGTGACTCAACAGGAGAGTCTGCCTTACCCTTTTTGTCTCCAGTGTTTGTGTGAATCATTCTAACTCAATTTTCCTTTGTATTGTTCTCCCATGCAGTAATTAATAGAGTGAACCTTGCCATCAAACTTATTGAACCTTGGTAAACCACTGTTAAACTTTGTTAAATTCCATTGAATTTATTGAACCCTGTCAAATTATTACTCTACCTCAATAAAACATATTGTTGCTTCTCTCTTTTGAGTGAGGTGCATTCCACTCTTTCACAACAAGTAATATGGTTATGGACTACTGGACAGTGTTTAACATTACTTTTTTGGCTAATTAGCTCATATTGTGCAGAAACTATAATCAGAAGCATCCAGATAATTCTGGAATGGACTTGCATGAGTTAAGACATGAAATGTGACTTTCTTAATGCCCTCTGGATCCAAGACTTAAGTCCTAGGACCTTAATAATTTCTCAGCACTGAGGACTCCTGGACTAGTGCTGCTAGCAACACTGAATATCTAAACATGTCTGAATGAGATAGAGTCCATCCACTCTTTTTTAAAGAGAAACAGATTAAAGAATGATGAAAATAACACAATTTCCCCAACAAGCATACAAAATGAGAATTTAGTTCCAGCTTCATTTGTAAATGGAGGTTCAGCAAGACCAAAGAGCAAAAGGAAGCGGACCTTTACTGCATTCCCCTTCTTTAAATGCGAAAGGGCCCGTACGCTACAATTTCTCATCATAACCCTCTGGTTTTGATAAATTGCATTTGTAGACTGTGCGACCTGCTGTCCAAAATTGCTTTGCTTATTATATTAAGATGATGGGAAAACCAAATTAAAATCTCTCTCCAATTTCATCTTTTTGCTGAACAGCTTCCTGCCATTATGCAAGTTTGTCTTTGCACACAGATTAAGCAAGGTTTTTAGGGTCATTCATCCTTTTTACTGATGGTGGTTGAACAGAGCATAGCTCATATATGAACTCCTAGCACTATTTTTTTTTCTCCTCCAAAGGAAAGAGAGGAGTGATTAGAGATCAAAACACTATGAACACTTGCACATGAACATGAACAGCAGTCTAAGTGCTGTCAGTGGCAGAAGTTCAGAGAGCCAAGTATAAAATAACAAGTTCTGAAAAGCCTAAACAATAATTGTTTTATCTTCCTCAGTAAAAAAAAATCCCACAACATCATTTAGGGGCTATGAGTGTTTTCTTATTAATGAAACTGACCAAATTAAATTAGGGCCATATTGCACCACATCAGCTGTGACAGCCTAGAATAGACCTTAAACCTTTTGTGTCAGACACAAGGAGCACCCAACATGACTAAGCAATGCTGCTTGTTTGGTTACTGCTGTCTTTCACTCCACACAGGCAGGACATCTCTTTAATGCTCTGAGGCCCCATCATCACTAAGAACAATGCTTAGCCAGTACAAATAGGACACTGAAAGTCAAGCTGAAACTGGAAAAAAGATATTTTTCTTTGCATACTTTAAAATGTAAATCATTATGACTTGAGATTAGATTTAAAGATTTAAAGTTGCAACCAACAACTGCATCTTTGTATTTTATCAGTCATCGCTGGTACAGTTTGTACACTCTGGCTTGCAGAAAATTTAATTTTTGAACCAGTATCCCACAGAATGAAAGAACATACCCTGTCCCAAAAGCCTGACAATAAGATGATACAAAACAGCTATGCATAGTGGCAGTCAAGTAATGCAGAAGAAAACACAGATTTCCATGACAGATGGCTTACAAAACAGCTGCAGCTTAATCCTGAAATCAAGTTTTGTGTGCAACTTAGCAAAGGTGAACATGCAAGTATAGCTGTCCAAAGGAAAATTGAGAAAGATTTGAAAACACTGTCAAGGTATCCTTTCTTCATCCTAGTGCAAAACCAGCCAGGAGAAAGCTGGTGGCTAGACTGAAAAATCTATCTATGCAGGCTGGTGCTGTTGGTGAAAAGGAGGCCAACATTCACCTTTCAATATTTAATAAATAGGAATATACCTTGATAGGCCTTGAGGAGTGTGTAAATACTCAATATTTACACTACAGAGAAGGGACATTCAGTCCAGCAGATGAATAGAGGTATGACATAATCAAAGCATACAACTGAGGAAGTGACATTTCCAGCAGAGTCAAACATTTGCAGAGGCATGTGGAACATTTCCTCAAAAAAATCTCCAAAATACCACTGTAATACATTGATCATTATCTGCCTTACATTTCTCCTGCTATGTCCAATACAGAGGGGGTGTTGCCCTGTTACAGATCTCAAACAGGGAGCTGGATTTCACAACTTAATTAGCAGATGCTACTAGCTTAATGCAGGCTGTGTCAGGTATCATGCAGTAACAGGGCCAGAGCTCGTCACTACCGGAGTTTTATCCACTTGACCACTGAGATTTCTGATGGCATAAGCCTCATTTTGCATTAACATGTAAAACCTGAAATAATTTAACTCTATCAATAAATTTAGAAGCTCAGCAAAAGAAGCAACTGTGTTAAAAATAGCTTGCAAGAGCTGGCTTCACCCAGGCTGCCAGAGCTTTAAGAAAGCAGAGCTGAAAGCCAATCTATGAAGTCTGCAGTGACAGCAAACGGGATTAAAATCATATAGCTAATGCCAGTAGGGTCAAGTCACAGGGTGACATGTAATTGAAAAGATCTGTTGGTGAATCTGGTAGTGCTTTTAAGGCCCTTGAGGGCCTGGCCTGACTAACGCTTATTTGTGTTAGTCAAATCTGGTGCATGTACACCTGTCATAATACAATTGTTCCATCTTGTGTTGCTGGTTCCTAAACTCAAGTGGGTTGGAAAGTCTAATGATCACACACAACATCATGCATTACAAAACGCTATTCACCTATATCTCTGAAACACTCGCTCACACCTCACTGAAGTCAGTGAAAACATACACTTTTATATAGGCTTGGGGTAATTCAGTCATTAATTTCCAGGGAATAACAAATGTCAATGCCAGGTCATTGGAGACCTCTTTTTAATTCATGATTGTCCACTATCCAAAAGATTACAATGGGAGTTTGACCTTGTTTCTGCCAGGCAGTAGGTTGCAATATCTTGCTATCTAGACCATAGAAGCTTTACCATGGGCTTTCTTGGGAGAAAAAGAACTTGCTCTCAGATATCATGCTTGTTGTTCTCCAGCAGCTCTTATTCTATTTACACAAATTGAATGGGGTAATACATGTATTCCTTGGTGGGTTTCTCAGCTTTTTTGAATTTAAGAGAAAATGGTGACAGAAGCGTAGGTCTACAAATCAGTTGTGCCTTTCAAATTGTCAGTCTTAGAGATTAAGACTTTCCCTTCAATGGTAAATGCTTGCTAATAATTGAAAAATCTGTACTATGGGTTTTTTTTAATTGCCAGTATTCTTTCTGACTTCACTTTCTTTTCCTCTTACAGGTCCTCTGGGATTTCTTTTGAGTCTCCTATCTCGCTTCCTTTTCTAATGATGCTTTGAAAAAAAAAAAAAGATCTGCTCTATGGAATCTAGAGATTATTAATTATGATTTATTCCCTTTTGTCATAGGTCACCAGGTGGTGTTATGGCAGCACAGAGGTTTCTGTAATTCACAGTGTTCCCTCACTCCAGGCCATTTGCACAATAAAGGAATCACATTTCATTTAAGGCCTAGCAACTGGCATGGCAATTTTCATAGAAATACATTCGTATTCCAGAAATATGGTATCCTTGTAGTCAATGGTTGTGCCATATTAATTAATTTCAGTGATTTTATTGGAGAACAGGAAGCTGAATAGCCAAAGGAAGGAACTAATTTAATTACTATAACTTGGATTGATTCAGGTGTGCATCTTAAGTGTTTTCAGCCAAACCAGCTCAAACTTAACAGTGAAAGTCACTCTGCTGTCACTGGCTGTTTCTTCAAAATGATCAGAAATGGCCAACAATTTGTTCAGGTTCACTGAAGGATGGTTTCTAATAAAGGGATGCAATTTAAAAAAGCTGAAAAGACCATAATTTTTGCAGTTTGTTGATAAAATTATAGCCTGCTACAAGGGCATGGATTTAGATATGTTATAGAAATGTTACAGAAAACTGTCAACAAGACAGTGTGGTTTTGACTCCTCTTGAAAACCACTAAAACATTGTGACAGTGCAATATTGAACAACTTGCTCTGGCCAAGTTACTTAAGGCACAAAACATATTGGAAATACAACTTATGGTCATACAACACAACTAGCCAGGGAAGACTGGCATATCTGAATGTTAAAGCATGCAGAACTCATTAATCAGCTGGCTAGTGCTCTTAAAAGCTTATCAGCAGTGCTTACATCTCCTCTGCAGATTTGTGGGACCCCTTTTCCATTTTACCCTACTACAATAGAGAATGGGCTGCCGTGAGTCCGGCACATTTACTGAGAGGCTCCGCATTGCAGATGGGCTCATGAAACTCATGAAACAGCAACAGAAGTAGCACAGACATCCCCCAAAAAGATATTGAGCCCTGCGAAGCGACAGGTATATATCTCTTCTCCTGGCTGGATGTGGACATTTCACATGCAACAGGGACCTAGACTGCAACTCTGTACCTGGCCCCCACTGAAAAGATGCCCCAGGTGAAAGAAAAGACTCCTGACTGACTTCATTTCAACACCTCTCATTCTTTCAGGCAGATTTACTCAACCCTAACTGCAATACAGCAGAGTTTCCTTACTACTTTGGGACACCACACTGCAAAGACAACACATTTGCCCAGTGCTAATGAAGTCAGATGTTGTTTTACACCATTCACAGGTCTCTTATAGCTCCTCCAGAATATCCTTGCTCTGTGGTAAAGGAGGATTGAGCAATGTCCCTAGCACTTCTGACATTGCTACCCAACCAGGAAACTCCAAGATGGTGAGAGTAAGATGAGCAGAAAGGCCTGGAAACTGAAGAAGAAAGAATAAAGGTCTACAACCTGAAGCAGAACTGAAGATCTATCATCTTTCAGCTTGGTAAATACAATTCCTCCTGCCCTTGGAAAGAGGTAATCATTACAGGGGAGTTCCAAGTCTTCTCACCCTCCAAGCTCCCTTCTGAGCAAAACAGTAGTTCTGTCTGCAACCTTGTTTCCATCCGAAGTCAACAAACTGAAGGCTAAGCAGAATTGTGTACAGGAGAGGGAAAGGAGTGAAAGATTCTTGACAATTCATGGATCCTGGCTTAAAACAGATAATCGCAGCATCAAACCTAGGTACCATACAAAACCAGCTCTTCCAGGAGTGCAACCAGGACAGCTGAGACCTGCAAAAATGATGTTTCTCTGCACTGAGGCTGAGCATAACTCACCAGAAAGGGAAGCTACATTGCAGGGAATTGTGACAGACCAATAAACCCGTACCATGGGAGAAGGCTCAGAGGAGATGGGCAAGGGAGATGTGTCTATGAAGCTCAGAGAATAACGTGGGGTGTGACTGACCAGGGCTGTTGCAAAGAAAGTTGTCTTTATCTCAACACAAAGGCGACTCGAGGGTCGCCTTTGTTTTAGATAAACAGCTATGTTTTAGATAAACAGCTAATGCTCTAGGATAAAAACTGAACAACTAACGAAAGAACTTCAAAGAGAGCAATGAGCTTGAGCTGGCTTCAACCCATGTATGCCTTCCCAGTGAGACTGGGGACACCCAGCATCATGACGGAGAGCATACTATAGAGACCGGTAATGGGAATCTGGGAATCACATTGGTATTGTGATAGAACTGTGTATTGTAATTACTATATTTTGCTAAGCATAACTTACATTTGTATTATGTTTTCAGTATATTTTGTATCACTCTGCTAAATCAAAAATTCTGTGTAACATCAACAATCTTCAGGTAAGTAAATTTTATATTAAACATTATGCTTTCCACGCGTGGACTGTCTAAAAGAACCTAGTCAAATTATATAGGACTCTGACATTAATCTGAGTCCTAGTCAGTGTATCCAGAGACCTGAGATTCCAGACATAAAGGACAGAAGAGTGGAAAAAAAAATTTTTCCTCAAGGTGTTGAAAAAGCAAATAAGACACTAAATTAAAAAAATTACCCTCTTAGTCATCTGCTTGCTGAGAAACAGGCAGCGAACAAGGACAGATGGAACAATACTGTAACACCAAGCAAACAGACAGAATCGGTCACTAAGGCAAAGCAGGTAGAAAATGAAAGAATGTGTGCTTGTATCTTTCAGATTTCTGAAGTCATTTTCAGAGGAGATAATCATTCTTCCTTGCTGTGCAAGAGATGAATTTAAACCTAAGTCTAGCACGAACTGTTTTTCTAGCACTAGGAGAAGAATTTACAAAGGAAAGATGGAGAAGAAAAAAGGTTTTAGAGATTTCACCAGGCTTAAAGTGTTACATAAGCAAATCAATAAGGAGATTTCATTTGAGAGAACCATTTTCCTTGGATGGGTGGGTAACAGACCACATAGCGTGGACATCCCAACAAAAGATTGTATTCAGTTTTCCTGATTTAATCACGGGAACACTGGAAAAAAAATTGCAGTATCATGAAAAACAGAGGGAATGCATCTGCACAAATTGATAAAACAACAGCAGCGACCATAGCTGTTCTGCCAGTAAATATAAAGCATATATCACTTTAAACAGTGAAATAGCATAACCTTGTGATCTGGGACTGAAACACAAAAAAGGAAACAACCAAATGTTACTGAGGGCTTTGCAGCAGGAAGTTGGAAGAAGGGAATGGAATCTACATAGGTAATAGAGAAATGCAATCAAAAGAGATGTGGAAGGTAGAATGAAAGCTAAGAGAAGAGCAAAGCCGCAAGAAGAACACCAATATTGACCACTTTCTTGCTGCCAGATAGGAGTCATTTAGGCCAGACTTTTCATCCATAGCCTCACAGTTAGACGAAGTAGAATGTAGATCCAGGCTGTTCAAGGTGGGAAATGGGCCATGTGACTCATGCAATTCCTTCCTGCCCTGTTTTTTCACCAGACTCATCACAGACAGAGGTCAGGAGGGGTCTTCCAGGGGAAAGACTCCAAAGACAGCCTTAACTGTTACAGAAATGAGCAGCTGGGATTATGGGAGCCAGTCCATGGCTCTCTCATCCTCTCTGACCTGTAGCAACAAGAGCAGTGCTTTAACACACCTAGATCCTTTTTGCTAAGGAATCACTGACACAGTGATTGTCCTTATTCCTCCATTCTTCTTGCAGACACCACGTATACAACAGAAATGGGGGAAAAAAGTGCTGAATGGCAACATGTTGATAGATGAGCAGACAAGGAGGTCCAGTTCTGTAGAGGACACAAGAATACAGCCACAACCTGTCACTGCTGGCAGAAGGACTAAAGGAAATATGCTTGAAGTGTGTGTGCATGGCTGGTAGCCCCTGCCCTTGGCAGGAGTGCCGGTTTGCAGTTACCATAGATGCCCTGGGCCCAGTGTCCTGCCCAGTACCCTCTTTGACATGACCACAGTTAGCCATAGAAGGAGGTGGCTCCTGCACAGCAGCAGAGCACAACAGGAACATTTCTGCACTAGTGAGGAGAAGTTCTCAGGCTGCATCAATGGATGCTATTGATTGTCTCCTGTTCAGTGTGCAAGCAGGAGGCTTGTTATCCCAAAATCCCGCAACAAGGTTTCAGCCTGCAGGAATGTCACTCAGATTTGCTGAACAGGCAGTTGAAACAGACAAACAGCCAGAAAAAAAAAAGAATATGGCAACTTGCAGATCCTTTGTATCAGATCCATGCTTTTGCCTGGCCTTACTGCAATAATATGACCTTGATTTTGAACACAAAGGATAATTATCCAACAGGTGCCCAGTCTTGCCAGGATTATTGCATAATCATCTTCTGGTGCATACACACAAATGGGGCCACTACAGCAGTTATGAAAGCTTCAGTGATTTTGCTTGCCATGATAGAACTCTGCAGCCCAGCCAGACTTCAGTATGGTTACCTACAGGCTTGACACTGAGAGATACCCCATGAGTCAGTGTGCTGGGAAAGTGCTTGGAATCACCTGCTACAGATTGCATTATCCCTCAATGAATGACATGCCCAGGTAGACAGGAGTAATAATCCTGCTGGGAAGGGAGGGTTAATGAACACTGAAAAGAGAGGGGAAAAAACCTGCAAAGCTCTGGTTCTACCCTAAGTTTAGGAAGTTGCCTGGGGAGGGTTTTTTGGTTGTTTTCAATATATACTAGGAAGAGACAGCTTTTGAATTTCTGCCTTTACTACTTGGCTTTCTTACTGATGATTTATTGTTTAATAAGGCACCTTCAGAATTGAATGGTAAAAACTTCAGAGATTAACTTCTGGATGTGCTTGGTCTCAGGGCTGCTTTATTGCAAAGAAAGAGGTGTTTGCGCTGGAGCAGCAATGCAGTTTCTGGGAGGGAGCATGCATGGGAGTGACCACAGAGTGTCACCTTGAAATCTTTGCTGTTCCTTAACAGTAGATAAGGATCACTGGATGTAAGTAATCAAGGAAGCTAACACAAAGTGAGAGGAGCCAGACAGAGCATGCGTGTCTTTTTATGCTCTTAATTATGAATGTGGGTGCACTTTATAACACTGCAGAAGTAACACTCAGGTCCTCCCCTCCACTCTGTGTGACAGCAGACAAATCTGCCCTCTTAAATGGCCTGGAAATAAAGTGCCCACTGAAATGAGAACACATTTAAGCCTATTCACACTGACATTTAGAAACAGGCAGGCATGAAAAAACTTAGTTTTTTCTTCCCCTTCTACATCATGGGGGCCAAGCAGAGTACTAGAAGAATGGCACAATTTTAAAAATACTTTAATTAAACAGAAGCACCCATGAAATCCACAATCTAATATAGTCCAATTTAAAAGTGCTGACATTTCTTTTCCCTACTTTCATTCCTGTTTTGAGAGATAGAAACATTCTGCTTTTATTAATCTGACAACTTGTTTAAGCTATAAATTGTACTCTGTCCAATAAAAATAGAATAAAGCTGACACAGAGAAAGGGCTAATGAAGAAGAAAAGTGTGGAGGATAAGCACTTCACAGCAGATGTTTCAGGAAGGTGACACCATTCTCAGATCCAGAAAATTTCTGCATGCTGTCAGATTCTGCTGAACTCTGCCTGGCCCTCCACAGCCTGAAAACTGCTTTCCAGCCTGTCTTAGATTTCTGAGGTTTGTCTTTGTACCAATGCCTGTCTGCATACAGCATAAACCAACAAATAAATAAACTACTTTCATCAGAGTGGCCACATGGTATCAACTGGCTGTACAGAGAAAGGGAAGAGGGAGCAGCAGGCAGGAGTGGCTGTGGGTCTTCTGCCCTTCAGGGGGCCATGGTCATTCTCTTACATTGGCTGGAGGTAGGCAGGCAGTCATGTTCTTCTCCTGCAGCAGCTACAGGAAAACAGGTAAATTCAGGCCCTCTGCATCTCCAAGTACACTGTTTTCAGTCCATCACAGCTCTAGACTGACTGCATTTAATCTCATCCATGGACAGAGCTGAGGTCCTGATGATAAAGACATTGGCTAACCTCACCAAAATTTATTCCAGCCACATCAGGAAGAGATACTTGAACCACTTGCTTTGACTAACAGCGCAATTTCATAAAAAAACTGCTTCATTTTGGGATACAGTCTTCTCTGATCCTCTCTCTTTACAGCTTGGGATCTTTTGACTCTCCCAGAGCCCAGCTGATGGAGAGCCAACTGATAAAGAAAGCAGCAGTGGAATGCAGGTATCGGAGCTGCCAGGCTGTTACTTCTCAGGCAGAAACTTTGAGATATCTTCCTTAAGTAGTTCACACCTAACTACAGAAAGACTTCCTTATTTCACCTCAGACACTCCTTGAGCTCCTTTGGAGATCGTGTGCAGCCAAAAGAGAACAGACTGCACATCTCTAGGAAAAGGCAGACTGCTAATGGATGTTAAGAGTATCTGTTGGAGGCCAGCCCAGTGCCCTTGGGACGTGGGCTCTTGCCCAGGCTGAGGGATGCAGCTGCCGCTTTCCCATTTGCAGGCTCAACTGGTAGCAAAGCTGAGCATGTATTCCAGAGAAACACACAGATGCACACAGAGGGCCTTGACACAGCCGGTCACAGGCACCGCCACAGACAAGGTGATGCCTTCAACAGCACCCACATACAGGACTCACATAAACACAAGCACAGACAACCAAGTCCCATCCTCCTAATGGGCTGACTCGTCCCACATGCAACTCACCCTCGCAGGGCTCCCCAAATACCAGCATGGACCCTCCACCCACCTGATACTCCAGCCCGAACCTGAGGTCCCCCTACTTGCCAGCTGGTCCAGCTCGAAGATTGTCAATGAATTACACACACACACCCCTCTCATACACAGCAGTTTTGGGGAATATACAGACACTTGCCCTGTCCAGCAGCTGGCAGCAGGCACACTGGCTGTGACCCACAGTCCCACTCCAGCCACTGGCACTGAGCCCCTCAGTCATACTGGTCCACCCAGTAGCTGGTTTTCAGGATACAGGAGCATTTGCTGCCCTGGCTGAGAATGGAAGGCCCTGGCACAGCCTCCTCTAGGTCCTTCTGGGGCTCTTCTCATTCCTTGAATGTGGGAACAGGGGTGGAGAGGGGGCTGCCAGGACCCCCACAAAGAGCAGCGGCTGTGCTGATGGGCAGCTCGTCTCTGCTGGATCCAGCAGGGCTGCTGGAGAGGGCTGGGCTGGGGGCAGAAGAACCCCCCCAGGAGGCAGCGGGGCCAAGGACAGCCATGGGGCTTCCCTCCCACCCCCCGGCAGTGCAGGTGCCCTGCTGGCCCAGCACATGGTGGGCCTGTCCCCCTACACCATCACATGGGAACATCGATGAATTGGTGCATGAACATTGCTGTGAGGCTTCAGAGGGAGACCTGCAGCAGTTGGACCAGCAGATTTTTGTCCAGCCCAAAGGGGTGCAGAGAGGATGTGATGGTGTGCTCCACCATAACTGCCTCTGAACGCTTAGCCCTAGAGAGCTGCTCAGCTTCCTGCACAGTCAGGGCAGCAGGGTCCGGAGGAGAGCTGGGTATACATGTAAAAGGGGTGCCCAGACGTAGGGATGGAAGCTGCCCAATGGATCCCCTGGCACCAGCTCTGCAGCTGATGGCCAGGATCCTGCAGGACAATGGCATCTGTGGGTGGCCAGAAGCTCCTGCTGCTTGGTGGAAGATGGCTGATGACTCCACAGATGTTCTGAAGACATGCTTTTCAAAGCCGTCATCCACCTGCACTGAGCGCAGGATGGACGTCACCCTCCTCTTGCAGAGACGGCACTTGGGCTTTCTCTCAGTCCACTGCAAGATGCAGGTGTAGCAGAATTGTTGGAGGCATGATATCATGTAGCTGGCCTCCTCCCAGCCATCCAGGCGTATGGGACAGAAGTTGTCAAGTGCCATGACCATGCTCTCTACATGCTGTGGTGAGCTGGGGGGAGCTGGGGATGTCGGGCTTCTCCCTCTCACCAGTGCTGCAGCAGTGAGTGTCATGCTAGGAAAGGCCAGGCCCCATACTACTCAAATCAGGGAAAGGGGTCCAGCACATCCATAGTGCCAGGCTACACAGTGCTTTAATCAGGGCACCTGTCTACATGGGGCTTGGCCTCCTGCATCAACTCTTGTCCTGTCCTGCTATGGAGGTCATGTTATGGAGCAAAAGAAAACACCAGCAGGCCCTCGGCTCTCTTCTCTTTATTTTCCAAGCTTTTCTGCCCTTCTCTGTGTTGCTCTGCCCAGCACTGGTCACGGATGGACGTCTCTTCCTTGGAGAGCAGGGGAAGCAGACAGCCTTGAACAGCTTGCCTCAATCTCCTCTCTCTGCCTGGATGAGGCAGTGCTCTAAGAAGGGCCTCACCTGGCCCCATGCACCCCCTCAGAGGCCGATGTCCTGATCTCTCCCAAGCACGGCGTGGCCCAGCAGGACATTGTGGGGGACATGGCTGTGGCATCCTTGGCCAGGCAGAGGCTACCTGGTGAAGCAAGCCTCCCTGTCAGTGTCACAGGCAGCAGACCACCCTGCAACTTGTGGGGCTGCCAGCTGGGGTGTGACATACGGGACCAGCCCAGGCACTCTCCCACCACCACAGGCAGGCATACGTTGCAGGGAGCAGCCTGGCTGCACCTAAAGCTCAAGCACCCACATATCCCGCTCTCTCTTCAGACCACTGTGGAAGGCTGTCTCACTGCCTCTCCCCTGAACATCTCTGGGCTTGGAGAAGGTAGAGGATGGAAGAGGTACTGCCCTGGTGCCAGGCATTTTCATCTGCTTGCCACAGGGCAGAGGTAGTGGGGAGAGAAAAGAGGCTTTCTGCCTGTTGTGGTTTAACTCCAGTGGGCAGCTGAGCCCCACACAGCCACTCGCTTGCTCCTCCCACAGTGGGATGGGAAAGAGAATCAGAAGGGTAAAAGTGTGCAAACTCGTGGGTTGAGATAAAGACAGTTTAATAGGTAAAGCAAAAGCTGCACGCACAAGCAAAGCAAAATAAGGAACTCATACACCACTTCCCAATCCACTACTTCAATCCAATTATTCCAATTAACCCAAGGATTTACTAATACAGGTCCTGTTTGGGTGCCCACCTTAAGCTCTAGATGATTGGTTACAAATTTAGCACTGTAGGCTCATTAGTAAAGGATCAGTCCCCTTTTACATCAGGATATTATGTGCGTACTCTCAGGAACACTCACAACTTGACCAGATCCTGCTGGCTACAAATCCATTAAGGGACTTTAGGAGCACGGCTGCCTCCTCCAGCAGCCTCAGCCAGGATCTCTGATGCCTGGCTGCTGGCGCCCAGCGTGGGGACCAGGGACCAGGGTCCCTGCCCAGGCTGAGGGATGTGGCTGTTGCTTTCCTGTTTGCAGGTTCAACCAGTAGCGAAGCTGAACACATATCCCAGAGAAACACACAGCGACAGGACACTGCCACATCATCAAGGTAAGTTAATTTAGCCACATCAAGGGTTCTCTCTTGGAAATTGGTCTGGAAATTGCAGTTCTGGCTTGGCACAATTACAACCATTCCACTGATGGGCAAATTGGACCCATTGCCTGCCCCCATTTTTTTCCAGTCATAAGCCACAATTGTGGCACACGGAACCCAACGGACTTTCAGGATCCAGACAGGAGGAATCTTGACCCATTTTCGCAATTCATTTTCCACTTTTCTCAGTGAGGATGAACAAAGCTAAAGCCTATTCATGGCAAAGGGAAAGTTCGGGGGAAGGATAAGTTCGGGGATCGCTGAGAAGACACATCATTGACCTGATCACCTCAAAGCAAAAAGCTTTCCAAGCCTACTCTTATTCAGCTTTTGGACCCTTACAGTACTGAGGGATCGTGAAGCTAAAGCCAGTACAAAGCAAAGGGATAGAAGGAGAGGTTCGTGTGTCCCAAGAAGACAGAGCTTTGACTTTATCCCCTCAAAACCTGGGCCCACACAAAAGACGAATTGTCATCACCCATGGAGATGACTCCAGAGCTCTACCTGAGCTTTCATCAGTCTCAAACATAGCCTACACTCATTTGACTAAACAAAGGCTTTTTCAAACATTCATCCCCTTAATTTTCCCCCAGTCTTTATATTATAAACACAAACTAAAATAACATAGGATTTACTTACTGCTGATGTGATGGCCAGCCAGGAGACACAGTAGGGGAGAAGACCATACACAAGTGAGATTTTTAAATTAGGATCTCTTACCTCTTGTAGTGGCACTGATTTGGGTCACCCTTCCAGTTCCAGTCTGGCTGCTTCTGCCAGTGTGCAGCAATCCTACTTCTGCCACCAAACTGCTGGGGAATTCTTATTCTACCTCTTGAGGCAAATTAAACACACATTTCTACTTATATATCAAAAGATTTAATGACCAATGCATTGGACAGAGTCCTACCACCATAAGCAGTTCTGCAAAGAGTCTGCAAAGATGTAACACAAGTTGATTCCTAGTCACGTGAGCATTGGCAGGCTCCCTAGCCTGGTGTTTGGTTCATACCCAAACACCAGCTCTGTTTGCCAAAAGTGGCCTCTGAGCACTCAAATTCCAGAATTGGTACAAGACAACACTGCAGCATCTCTTACGTAATCACCCCTTCTGCAGACAGGCCTTCTTGCCCTCCATGCCAGATCATTCCTTAGTCACGAATTACCATTGCTGAGCAGTTACAGTTTGAATTTCCCCTTCACCATGCTCAGTCCCAGACATTTTGAGGAGACCAGTAAGATCATATTTAGTCAGCACAACAGGTGTCTCACTAAAGCCTGCCAAGTCCAGATTTGAGTCTGTACCCTCATCAATGTACCTCACACATGACTCAACATCTCAATGTAGTCAGGCTGAATCCTGGAGAGTATTCCTAGACACCAACTTAAAGTATCTTTCAGGCTAGATCCAGATCCCAAAGCCATCAATCAACCTTCCTCTGTTTAACATCTCAAAGAAGGAAGAGAAAAGATGAACAAAATTTTGTTTGAAATGCAGCATCTCTGTTTTAGGATGCTTCACAGAAATGCTCCTACTCTTCTTTTATCTAAGAGTAAGCTACTGGCAGCAACTGATGCATCAGCTTTAATTCTAGTGCAGCTAATTTGTAAAATGTGCCTAACATCTGCAGGCAATTGCCAGATGCTATATTTAAACAAGGATTTCCAGCAATTATTAGAAGTTGGACTGGTATACCTTGAGCAGTTACCTCATCCATGCTGGCCAGGATGGGATAACTACACTGAAATTTAACTGTAACTATTCCGCAGAAGAAGCTGATTTGCGTGCTTTTCTAGCTGACCACCCATCCTGAGTTTAATTGAACAGCAGCTATGCCCAAGACACATATTTTGAAAAATGTTCTCATCAAAAATCAGTAACAAATTGAAAGGGTTAAGTGTTTTATATAGTCTTTGTGTACACATGTTGAAAAAAAAGAAAATTTAACACCATAATATTGTAACCAATTTTTCCCTAGCAGCTACATGTCAACCCTGAAGAGAACCAGGAGAGAATTGATTGTTTTAATACTGCTGGAACTGCACAGAAGGGAATTGATCATTGGAAAGGTTTAGTTCTCTTTCTCTTGCACTACATTTAAAATAAAAAAAAAATCATTACGATCCAAGCTTAGGGAAAAAAAATTTTTAGTCTTAAAAAAATGCTTCACATCCAAAATGCAAAAGAATTCAACATCATAGAGTGAAGCTGGAATACGGCTACCACGAATGCCACAAAAGTGTATTTTGTCTCTTTAGAGTGATGACTCTCATTTGGAAACCCTTCTCTGTTCTTTTGAGCAATAACAAAGAATAAACAAATGTACCCAGGTGAATTACACAGCACCAGAATGATAATCTGAATATATCCTCCTAAAGTCTTATCCATACAGTACAATTTAAAGATAGCTGAATACAGAAAAAAAGGCTATTAGATGGACACATTATTTTTTGCTGGTTTATAGTTAACATAAAGCTGGACAACCTGAATGGGCTAGAACACTAGTGCATGTGTCCTGTCTATTCTGAGCCCTGATTCTGCTTAGTGTTAAACCACACATACTGCCGAAGTAGCTGGCAGGCTGTCATTGACCACAGCAACTTCACATGATAAAATTTCATGAACATAGGTCACGTGCAGGTGTATCTATTTTGTATGTATTTGTTGCCCTTCTGCATGCCAGCACAAATAGGAACAAAACCATACATGCTTAAAGGATCCAGTCTGTTTTTAAAAGTGCTGGGGTGGATTCTGCACTGCCTTCATGTTGATACCCAAAATAGAGGACTAAAAAAGGAGCTGGCTGTGACAACAGGTCCTTGATGGGCCTGAGTGAACAAAAGAGATGTGTTGCATGTTGGGGATGCAACACACCTCTCAAGTCCCTGAACCTCAAGGTGGACTGGGGGAACAAAATCCCTGCCATCATAGGAGATGAGACCATATGAGGAACCTGAACATAGAGAATTCTGTGGGACCCAATGAGATGCATTCCAGGGTCCTGAGGGAACTGACAGATATATTTGCTAAGCAACTTGCCATTATACTTGAAAAGTCATGACAGTCAGGCAACGTCCCCAGTGACATGACAAAAGGGAATACCACACCCATTTTTAAAAAGGGTAGTAAGAAGGACTCTGGGAACTACCAGCCAGTCAGCATCACCTCACTGCCCAGTAAGATCGTGGAACAGATCCTCCTGGAAGATATCTCAAAGCATATGGAAGACAGGCAGGTGATTAGAGACAACTAACATGGCTTCACGAGGGCAAATTGTGCCTGACTAATCTAGTGGCCTTCTACAACAGAGTGTCTGCATCAGTGGACAATGGAAGAGCTACAGATGTCATCTACCTGGACTTCTGTAGAACCTTTGACATGGTCCCACACAGCATTCTTGCCTCTAACTTGGAGAGATATCGGTTTGATGGATGGACTATTCAATGGATAAGGAATTGCCTGGATGGCCATATCCAAAGAGTTGCAGTCAATGGCTCAATGTCCAAATGGAGATCAGTAACAAGTGGGGTCCCTCAGGGGTCTGCACTGGGACTGGCACTGTTCAGTATATTTACTAATAGCATATACAGTGGGACTGAGTGCACCCTCAGCAAGTTTGTGGGTAACAACAAGCTGAGTGGTGCAGTTGATAGGCTATAGGGAAGGGATGCCATCCAGAGGCACCATGAACAGGCTTGAGGAGTGGGCCAGTGTGAACCTCAAGAAGTTCAACAAGGCCAAGTGCAAGGTCCTGCACCTGGGGGCAATCCCCACTGTCAATACAAACTGGGAGATGAATGGATTGAGAGCAGCCCTGTGGAGAAGGACTTGAGGATGTTGGTAGATGAAAAATTAGACATGAGCCAGCAATGTGCGCTTGCAGCCCAGAAAGCCAATTGTATCCTGGGCTGCCTAAAAGAAAGCATAGCCAGCAGATCAAGGCAGGTATTCTCCCCATCTATTCTGCTCTTGTGAGACCCCACCTAGAGACCCCAGTGAGACACACTGGAGTACTGTGTCCAGCTCTGTGTTCCCCAGTACAAGAAACACATGGACCTGTTAGAGTGCATCCAGAGGAGGGCCACAAAAATGATCAGAGGGGTGGAACACCTCTCCCATGAAGAAAGGCTGAGAGAGTTGGGGTTGCAGCCTGGAGAAAAAACGGCTCTGGGGAGACCATACTGTGGCCTTTCAATGCATAAAGGGGGCTTATAAGAAAGATGGAGAGATACTTGTTGCCAGGACCTGTAGTGACAGGACAAGGGGCAATGGTTTTAAACTAAAAGAGGCTAGATTTAGGTTAGATATAGGGAAGTAATTTTTTACTATGAGAGTAGAGAGGCACTGGAACAGGTTGTCCAGAGAAGTTGTGGATGCCCCATCACTGGAAGTTTTCAAGGTCAGGTTGGATGGGGCTTTGAGCAATCTGATCTAGTGAAAAATGTCCCTGCTTACAGGAAGAGGATAGAACTGGGTGATCTTTGAAGGTCCCTTCCAACCCAACCATTCTATGCTATGGCGGGGGGGAAAAGTGCTCAGGGACCAGCTGCCAGTGAGACAGGTGACACTGAGTCAAGGTCTTCCTCTTCTGTCTCCTGTCGTAGGAATCAATCCCTCTACCCTCACCACTGAGTTCAGCGTCCCCTTGTAGTTTTTCAGCCAAATGCCACTGGGTAGTGGTTTGTCTTTCAAAAACTGCATAGGGTGTCCCTCTGCAGGACTTGCTCAGGACTTCAGAGGACAAGCATGGTGCTCTACTATGCTTTCTACCTGAAAGCCACTTCTGCCATTTGAAACGCATCATCAGGCATGGCTGGTTGATGTGGAAGAAGAGCCAGTGCACATTGCTGGGCCAGATCCACGTCAAAGCAGGCTCTGTGTGCTGAGAACAGATTACTCAGGGCTCTGCGTTTCAGTACTGTCATCTCCTGTAGGAAAACCCTTCTCTCATTCTGCAACATCCCCAACTCAAGGGCTTGGAGGGAATAGACGTAGGGGAAGAAAAATATGCTGTTTTCATTGCCACATAAACACACAGCAGCACTCTCATCACAGGAAGATCTGTAAACAGTACTGTAGTATAAGTAAAAAGTAAAAAACCAGACCATAGTCCATCACAATGGCAGATAATTTCCTAAGCCTCTAACTGAAAACTGCCTCATCTTCACCTGAAACTTAAAGCCAAAGATATGCTTAGCAGCATGTTCAGTCACAGAGAGCCCACAGAAATCATGTAGAAAGACTTCAGGCTTGTATAAATCAAATACACATGGAGTTTTCTGTCTTATAGTTGTGTTTGTCCTGGGCCTTATAACCAAGACCACTTGGTGTGAGTAATGACATTTTTCAGGAGGTAAGAACTTGAAGATAAAATAATGGCAACTGCCCTTGACTGTCCTCCCAAGTTCTTCAAATAATCCCTTCAAATCAGCATGGCAACATCAATAACACATGCTGAGATTGTCTGTGGTTATGCATAAATGCACCTTGATTTGTCTTCCACTTCTGAACCCTCTGAAAGTAACTGTACCAGGGCTCATTCTTGAAGGAAGACAAAGGTATTAGGTGAGTCAGCAAGCAACCTAACAGCACTGCATTCCCAGCAAGGATTGTAGAGAGTCATCTAATTTGATTTACAGTAGATCTTCCCTAGCACTAGATCTAACCCTAGGGTTAGTAGGTCTACCCCCCTAACCCTAAACCCTAACCCAACCCCTTGCCCTCACCCTACAGTAGATCTTTTTTTCATGGGATCTTCCTTCCCATGGAAACCTTTGGTGTGATGCAAATACAGTTTCTGCATGTGGTATTGTCAGTTGGGGAAACCAAAATAGAAAGTTTAATTTCAGGTCATCATTTATCCCTGCTGAGTTGAACTTCACAGCTTTAGGAAGTGTCCCCTATGTGCCTCCAGTTTTAGGAAAGCACCTCAGGGTCTCCGCTGAGCACAGAAGCAAGACAGACACACATACGGTCAGAGCAAAACAGACTTATTTTCCTGTTTTGCTGTGCCAATCTGGTTCAGGGCTGCTCAGCAGGTTCTGTGATTAGCCTCACCTGCATGATTTGCTTCTCTTTATATCCTCTTTTTCCTCTCCTTGCTATGTTCTTCTTTTTAATATCTTCATCCTCTTCCAAATAAGCAGTCTACCATGCTGACTCATTCCCCAGTGGTCCTGGGTTTGACGGCTTCATACCTTTACTTGATATTTGTGATGTGGTTGTCTTCATAATACCCATCGTTGGTCAGCAGCTTCTTTAAACTAGTAATCTCCTTTTTGGTGTTTCTCATTTCTACCATTTTTCATGTTTCTGTCTTGTTAGTGTAGGTCAGGGCTGGCTATCTGCATGCACAGATACATTAGTATGTCACATACACAGACCTTCCAGCACCTTATACTTCCATCCTTTTCCCCGAACCTTGCTCTTCAGCAGAACAATGTCCCTCATGTTGCACCATGGCTGAGTTATCCTGCGCAGAGGTCCATGGATGTGGCTATGCCTCTTGCAGGGCTCTACACAGCCTATTCATAGGGTGTTACATTGGGGGAAGGAGAAGAAAGAGGAGTTAAAACACACAAAACCCTGTAGTGTTCAGGCTGTAGTAGCTCAGTGCCAAACCCACCTAAGAAGAAAGGTGGAAACATTTTAGAGAACTATCAGTCCAGAAATGCTTGGATTTTGCCACAAATTTTACTCTTTTTTTTTTTGTTATTATTTTCGCCGTGGTAAAGAACAAGTGTAAAATTAAAATATTGAGAATTTCCAAAAGCTGGAAATGCCATTTGAAGGTCTATATACTTAGAGACCAGTGGATATGGTTCTCTGTAAACAAAGCCTCTGTGTTTATCAGTATGTGCATGCTATTTTCCTAGGGTGCCTGTCCATCGTCCTTTGCACTTACATGATTCCACGAGCTGCAGTGAGCCCCTGGCGACCCAGCCATCCCCACCCTCCCAATGCCTGCTGCCAGGTGCAGACACTGGGGGGACTGTATCACAGATAGACTTGGTGACTGAGCAAAGGGTGCACAGGAAGGCTGTGGTGATGCAAAGAGCTTAACACAGGTCACCTCTGTTTCCCCTGTCTCCATGCCAAGCACTACACACAGAAATTTTCTCAGCCTGCCTTTAGGAGCAGCCACCCATTTCCAAGAAGAGTATGAGAAAAGGAGCTTCCTCTTCTGGCTGTTTACTTTCACTTTTCAGCCTGGAGAGCAGAACATGCTGGTTAACATGGAATTGAGACCTGAGTCAAAGACCTGTCTCCAGGCTCTCCAGTGTCTCACAGCCAGTGCTACCAGAGCAGAGGTATTTCCAGCACAAAGCTGACTCAGTATTTTTGCTCTTTCCTCAGTATATTTTGCTCCTGTGTAACTGTGTAGCCCTCTATCCCAACATTGCCATTGTTAGTAAATAGGCCATAAACTTTGTAATTAATTTGCAAGACCTGTGGCCTGAGGCTTCTCAGAGTTGCCCTCTCTGAACTTTCCTTGACCTGCCTGTAGCTTTGTTTTGCTTCTATTAGCTGTGACAGCAGTTTCTCCAACTGACCAGGTGTCTATTTGTTTCACTTTTGTTTCTCTTTGTGTTTTATATAGACAGCAATGACAAGCAGCTACTCTATGTGGAATGAGACATATACAATAGTAACATGATGACAAGGTGTTGAGAAATACAGACCTGGTAGGGTCTTGAGGCCTTGAGCAGAGGCCTTGAGAAGAGGAGACACAGGCTGTGGCATCCAGGAGCACAGCTGCAAACAATTTGCCCATGGTCAGTTAAAAGTGCAGTCCTGGAGCTGGACAAAGCTGGGTTTAGGGGTAACAAAGAGAACAAAGAGATAACATATTGAGCTGCCACCAGGTATGGTAAATTTGGATGTAACATGGAGCTGCAGACCTGTGGAGAAAGAGAAAAGCATCTCGGCAAACATAAAAATGATCCCAAGTGGATCTTAGAGGAAGAAAGCAGAAAGCATCAACATGAACATCATATTCTTCCTGGCAAAGGACTCCAGATGCTGATGGCTTGCGATAACATCCCCCACTACCACCACCAGTGTCAAACCACTAGAACGCAAGGGAGCAGTGGAACACAGTGGGAGCACTAGAACACAAGGGTGAGCATAGCACCAACAAAAGGGGTGAAACAAAGGAGTGTGTGTGTGTTACAATTTCATAGAAGTACTCTAGCTGCATTGCTATTCCTTCATTTCTCTAACAAGTAGACTTGGATTAATACTGAACAGACTCTTAATATTTCAATTATACTAACAATAGAATCCTGGCTTTACTTCTTCCTTGATATGCTTCCTCCTTGACCATAAACAACATTTTTGGTGTAACAACTGACAGCAGGAAATTCAGAAAGTCTGTGTTTCCTGCCCATGCACAATGCATTACAGGGACTGTGATCCATTAACCTTTTTCTTAGCAGTGGGAAAATACAGGAGGTCTGGTTTTTGTGTCCTACTATTCTCACTGCTATCAATGCAGCAGCAATTCTGGCTGTCTGGGTTGATCTTCACCCCAGAAGAGCAATATACATGGAGATAACTCTGTTACCCATTTTATGTTTTTCTTAGAGGTGCTTTTTGAAAAACAGCATAAAGTTACTCTCCTGTTGGGGAAAAAAAAAAAGAGAGAGAGATGAAGGGCTTTGCAAAACCAAGAAAGTAACTGCTTATCTTCATGATCTGCAAGGAGAAATCATATCTTTTTTTTCAATCTGTCAATTACTTTAAATGTATGCATCAGAAAATCTGTCCATAGGTTTTCAGATCCCTGTAGAGTGGCAATGAATGTTCTCAGAGAGGAAGCACCAGCTAAAGATGCACCTTAGGGTTAGAGTCACAAGCCACAAGAACGGCTTCAAGCTTCTTTTCCCTCTGTTCTTCCACTTCCCTGAATTGCTCATAGCCCTGCAGTGAACTTCAACTCTACACAGAACAGTCTGCTTGCCCAGATGTGTCACCAAATAGCTAGCGGTCCCTGTTGCCTTGTCAGAAAGAGTCCTCTGTGAAATGTGCTGTCAGGGAAAGTTTCCCAAAAGCCCTGAGAATAAAAGTGTCCCTTCTCAATCTGACTTTAAAAATGCTGACAGATGGCTGAGTTTCTCCATCTTCCTTCCCTCCCTCCCACGTTTAGTTCAGAAAAGTCCTGCCTACATGAATCCAAAGCACACTGTGAAATGTTCTTCGACTTGCCATTTGTGTTGCTGCCAGAAGGAAGCCAAAAACAGCGAAACCAGAATGCCAAAGGGCTTCCTACCATCTGTGTGAGCCTCCCTCAACCCATTGCAGCTATTTACAAATCCCAGGGTTTCCTCACTACCCACTAGGACTTAGAAGGATTGCGTCTTTGCACCGTGCCTCCAGGAGACTCCCAAGCAAAGCATAAGATTGAAATAAGTTTAATAGTCAATGCAGAGTCACTCTAGCAAAAGAGAGACGGGTTTTGCTTCTCCTAGTCCTCCTGCAACTCTGATAGGTCTTCCCAACAAGGAAATAGATTAAGACCGGGGAAGAATCTGTAAGCTATAGTGCTCAGGCCATAGTGCTCATGTTGACAATGGTAGATTATCAGCCCTAGGTGCAGAAGTGAGGTAAGGAGAGGGAGAGAAGTGAGATCTTCCTACACTGTTATAAATTTCAGAAACTCGGTCTTCTCCCAAAAGTCACTATGTGTCAGGGTCTTCATAAAGGACAGCACACCCTAGGCTGATAATAACCCAACTGCCAAAAAAAAAAAAATCCCCCAAAACCACAACTTAGACTCCTTTGTTTTGCCCCGCTCTTTGCACTGTACTGCTAGCTTTCTGACTGTCAGCAGAGAATAGAAGAGTTTTTTGAGCTTGGTCAAAAGCATGATGAGAATAAATTTACATGAGAGGCACACTGTTTATAGACTGATAGGAATTATTACCCTTCCTATGCCTTTTGCTACACGGTCACACTAGCACAGAGCAGTACTGAGACAGCATAGTTAAAGTACTGTAGGAACAACAGAGGGCAATGGAAATTCTTCTCCAAAGTGGTAGTGACATTTTGTTAGGATATCATCAAAACTTACCCCTAGGGTTTTCAATTTCATCTCATGGGATAAAGTCATACTTTGGCACCAATTTGTCCATTTAGTTCCTCCTTCAAGAAAACTACAGGAAAATGCTGCCATGCCTGAATCCCTATATAAATCTCAGTGGGTTACATTTACATCATCTCATGTCCCACTAGGCTATTTGTGGTGTGCACTGTTGTTATGTAACTTTCATGTCCCATCTTATAGCATCACAGCCACTCAAGGTGCAGCATGAAGTAATGTCGCACCATTGGTGATGATGCTGCTAATAAATCAAGCTGCTCTCTGGGCCGCAAACAAAGCAGGCAGTCCATTTCTGTGGACAAATCTGACAGATAAATCATTCTGTCTGGATAATGTCACAGACTTCCTACATAGCACAAATTACCTACGGAAAAGAATTTCATGGATGTAATATCACTCTGCCCCTCATTCCATGTTTCCATGTTTGTCTGATGCTACTTTCTCTCTGTCAGTGGTATACTTAAATATATATATATATATACACTATGTACATATTTAGGCTCTGCCTATAGCAGTAATGACCAAACAGATGAAAACTGCTTGAGATGACATGGCAAGAATATACAAAAGCCAAACACAGGTTGTCAGTCTAGTGGATCATGCTATGCATTCTGTAAGGAAATCCAGTGCCTGAGCAGCTCTGTGACATGCACCAGGACCTAAAAGAGGATAGTTTCCCCTAACACAAACTAAATCACAGCTAAAATCAAGGCAAAATCAAAACAAAGGAAGCTTTTGGTGGAGAAAATTTCAAAAAAAGAAGGAGCCATTCTAGCAGCCCAGCCTGGCCCTCACATCACATGGCTGGGCAGTACCACCTTCTGTCAGAATTGACAGCATCCTAGCAGTTATACAAGCAGGCAAACAAACAAATGCAAGGGTTCATGTTTGAAAATAAATATCCCCAGGGCTGTGTATTTGGCTATCTCTAGGTACCTTAATCATCAGCCAAGTTCCAGAAATGCTGTTATATCAACAACTCCTTTTATATTCAGGCAGTTCTTTCACCCTCTCCCTTCATATATATATATATGTATGTCCATGTGTGTGTATGAAGGCTTATATATCAGCCTTCCTATCTACAGGTTTATTGTTTACTTTGCATTTAAATGTAGATGTGCTACAGGTGAAATGTTCACTGTGACATGGTTTTGTCCTGCAGAAACTTGCTCAAGGTCCTTTGAAAGGGTTGCTGCAGCACACTGAGGCAGACACTGTGGAAATGACGAACGGCAAATTGTTGGAAAAGCAAGAGAAGCCTAAGAACTGCCAGCAGCAGACAGTACTCCCTGCTTCACCATAAAACTCACATCACTCATGAGAATTTTCTCTTGAAGTAACCACGTGAAAACCTTATGTCATCCCTCCCCAAAACCTGTTGTTTACAAATAAAAGTAAAAAGCCATTCTGAGGTGACCATCAGTATTCTTTTACAGACAACACTACCGATATGAGTGTGCTATGCCCATGTGCCACTGAGGTTGTGGGGTGTTAGGGCAAGCAGAGTTTCCTTTGCTGTCAGCTTGGCTGCACAGCACAGGGCCCCTGACTCCCTGCAGTAACGCCAATTTACTGGAGCCACAGATAGGCTCCTTTACTCCAGCCTGCAGAGAAGCATGGAGTGAGTCATAGCTGGAAAAGCAAAGGTAGGGTCCAGCTCTCTGAGTATAGTGCCACATGCCAGAAGCAGACTCTAAAATAGCATTGAAGTACCCACTTTACTACTTACACATCCTACTCTCTTCACCCAGTGATGAAGAGCATTACCAGGCTGGCATTGAGATTTGATTAGCATAGATACTTCAAACAAGCCATATTAAATCTATATACACGTGTGTGGGGTGTGTCTATGTATAAATATATAAATTTGTATTTGTATTCAAGAAGAATGGATTAAAACTGCAATAAACAGCAATGAGGTACCCTTGCACATTCTTCTTTTAACTATGTGTCAAGATTAATTTTTAATCTTTCCAGGCTTTATTGGACTGCTCTTGCTCTATCATTGTATTGCAAATGCAAAGTGGCAAAAGTGACAGAACAGACACCCTGTAGGGAAAGTAAAAACAACACGTGCAGCAGGGCTGTCGTGTTATTCTAGGGCATAAGCAAGAGGTTTACTCATCTTGATAGTACCATTTTGTAGAATGTAGTGTGAGAAAGAAACATGAAAACACTTACCAGGACAAGATGTTCCTGCCACTTCTCTTTACTCAAGCTGAAATACTGTCTTGCATTAGTACAAAAATACCTATATGTCTTAGGCAATACCCGTGTCAGAGCATCAGGTATGTCTGTAGGAGGGGATAAGGACAGAAGAATTGAAAAAATATAGGGGGAAAGAGACTAGCAGGAAGAATTGTTACCATCTTCAAAATTTTGACCTGCTACCATCACAAAGGTATTTTCAACACAAAAAAGGAAAGGGAGAAATTTTCACTGTGGCGATGCTTTGTCCCACAGATGTCCCCTTGTGTCCTTTGAGATGTGTGATTTTAAAAACCACAGACAAAATTCACAGCCACACTTGTGCTTTTCCAAGACTTTTCTTGATATGCTCCACACACCAAGTGTGCATTTCTTGATATGCTCCACACGCTCCAGGTACCAAGCTGGTTTGGAAACAGTCTGTTCGGAAAACTTGAAAGGGGTTATCTAAGAGTCAAAGTTTATCCTTTGCGATTTGGTCATCTGTTCATTGAAGAAACATTTCCAACACATGCAGCCTGCTCACAACTGCAGTGTCAGCCTTCATTGTTGCTTCTGTTTCTGTACACAGACTCTTCCATGTGCTCCCTTCCTACCCCAATACTCTGGTGGAAAACAGCAGCTATAGATAGGAGAGAGGTTGCAGCAATCCTTGGAATAGTAGCAGGAAATGCATAGTATGTAGGACCAACCACTGTCCTACAGGTGCAAGGCGAAAGAGGAAAGGGCTGAGAGTAAGAGAGCACTTTTGAGAGCACTGGGGCACTCAAGCCACAGGAATGAAAGGGAAAAGGACAGGACAGATCCTGACACTCCAGCCAGAGACCTGAGCTTGTGAAACAAACAGGAAGAGATGGGGCTGTGCTGACATTAGAAGGTTGCCATAGCATACTGAGTTGCTTGAGACTGACCGTCCTTGCTGTCCTCTGGTAAAAATATTGCAGCAGACCCCTTTTCTCAACCTATTGTTAGCACTCAGCCTGATATCTCCTCTCCCCAGCCTCTGTAGCTCCTCTGCACCATTACCTTTGTTTCTGTGGGAGAGATACAGCTGTGTGCCTACAGTCAAAGGGCACCTACATTTTTATTCCTGACCTGGGTAGCTACACAAGCAGCAGCACAAACTATGCAAGCACTGATGTTACAGCTTACATCCTCTTTTATTAAATAATACCACTGCACAATATTGCTTGCTCCAAGGATCCAGAACACTCCCCTGTATCTTGGAAGTCCATGTGCAAATATGGGACTCTTCAAACTTTCCTGAGCAAACTTTCCTTTGCTCCACAGACTTCAGCCTGGGCTCTAATCCTGAACCAACAATACTTGCCAAAACTACACTCACCAGGAAAAAGTCAAGGAAGCAGAGCAGAGCAGAGAAGAGATACAGTCGGTCCACAGGGATGCACACAAAAAGGAGAATTGCTGTTGGCTAGAGGTGCAGAAGTCAGAGCACATGCTATCTCTCTATGCAGCCAAAGCAATACCGTTGGTAAGATCACTTCTCTATGTCTTGCTTGTTGTAACACTAGCTGGCCCAGTCTATTTATCTATACTGGGACTATCATGTGTCCAGTTCTTGTCAAGTGTCTCCACACCACAGTAAAATAGTAAAATAAGGTCCTGAGTGTATCACAAGATAACAGTGCAGATGCAATGAACACGTGCTGAAAACTGAATTGAGTGCCCCCATCATTATTAACTACAGCTTCCAGAGGTCCTCCCAGTGTAGCATCTAAGCAAAAACAGCCTCCAAGGAGTGGGAGGCTCAGGCCTCTGCTATGTAGAAATTCCTACAAGAACTACTCACTTTGCAAAACATAATTTCCTGCCAGACACTGATTGCCCTTGACCTTTTTGAGAGCAGGGAGGGAGCCTGGGACTCCTCTGCACCGCAGTGCAAATCAATTCAGCTACCACTGAACGAATCCAGCCCCATCTTCTCCCAGCTCTGTCCTGAGATGTCTCTGCCCAAGAAACATACAGGACAAAGAGTTTAATCCAATTCACCCAAAAAGTCCAATATTGAGGAGTTCTTTGAACACTTTACAATGCTCCCTTTGCAAACTTTGCAATCAAGCATTCAGTAAAGAAAACTTAGCTACGAATAGCTTTTATCCGTGATTGTACCTCAGCTGGAGCACGAACAAAAGCTTTTTCTGTTATTGTCAGGTCACAACTGAACACAGCTGGCTCCATGCCAAAACAGGCACAGAGCAACTCTGTTTCTGCAGTCCCACATTGTCAATGTAGGGAGGGAGGAACAGCAGAGAAGCTCTCCAGAGAACACAACACAGCACTTCTTTTATTCTCATACCAGTTGCGTATTGCTTCCCAGAAGAAATGGATCAGATCAAACTGTGAGTGAATGCACTCATCTTGAAAAGTTATTATGCAGAAAAACATTAAGAGGCAAGACAGTAAATTGGAAACACCATTATAAATCTATTTTTATCAGCAAGGTCTGCTTCATCTCCTACACCAGATCAGTCTTACTCAGATTTCAAGCATTCTTCAGAGCTCCTTCCACAATTCGATCACATCCTAGTCAAGCAATGATGATTTCAGGCCTCACCTGGCTGTTGTTGAGCTGAAGAGGATAAATTTTGGTTTACACATGTAGTTTCCACAAGTACAAACTCATAGATGGTTAATATATTATTATGTTTTATAAAGGTTACATATTAACCATTTGTTATAATATGTATCAATATTTTTAAAATGTCTGAGAAACAATTTATGAACAGAATTTAATAGAATGTCCTTCCAGAAGACCCAAGAAATGCTCACCTATTTAAATATATGTAAAATACGCAAGCATATCTTATTCCCCACAGCTGAATATGCCTTCAGTTTTGTAGAGAGATGCCTGGGAGCTGAACTGCTGGCATTCATTGAGCTTATTTACCATGGAGAACAGAGTTTGAGAAACTGTCTCAAAAACCAAACCAACAACACAGAATCATAGAATTATTTAGGTTGGAAAAGACCCTGAAGATCATGGAGTCCAACTGTTAACCTAACATCACGGGATCCTCATTCAGGTTTCCTACAGTACTGTCATTTTTGATAGGCATTACTAAGAAACAAATATCCAAGCTTCTGTGGGAAATCTGAGAAGATCAGTTTGTCTGATAGGTGAACGTACCACAGAAGAGAAAGGACTGTAACTGAGAGAAATAACATAAATAAGGGTAGGAACACTGGCTGGCTAAAATAAACGACCTTGAAAAGGAGACTGTTCATTTGTTAGCATCTACAAACACCAGGGTGTCACTACAGCTGGTGTTGCACAGACTTCATGCCAGAGAGCCTGCACTCTGGAGTAGGGAGAAAAAAAAGGGGCAGGTAGAACAAGCTCAGGTGAAGCTGGAGTTACACAAAAGGCTTTGGCAGAACCAAAAGCTCTGAAGCCCCATTCCAGTGTTCTGCTGTGGTCAGCTGTGGTGCTGTTTGAAACTGACCGGCGTATATTCCATCTCCAGGGCTCCGCTGGTTCATATCAGCTCATGCCCTCAGAAACTAGTAAGGACAAAACACAAAGGCTGTGATGCAAGACTGCAAATATAGGACCAACATCCTAGTGTTTCACGAGTGAAGCACCAGAACAGATGCAGAAACTGATTCGACTCATGTAGGTTTAAGCACAATAAGGTTCATCTGAACTGACCCATATTCTAATTCAGACATAGTCATTTGTAGTTCCTCTCATGGAGAGAACTGATTATTTTCAGACACCAATGTGGTCAGTTTTTAGACATCCACCTTAGGATGGTACCACTTCTGTCCTTACAGTGTCTGTTTCTCACTGCCCACTAAAAGTCTGGGTGGAGACACATACATCCAGTCAAACAAGTTCCAGAGAGGATATCTCACACTTCCAGGTCTGTGAGAATTGGTAGTTTGCATCAGTTGCTGTGGCAGTGGAAGGCACCTACTTTAACTGGGGACACTAAAGAGCTTTCTGAGGATTAAGTCATCTGTTTCTGAGAAGATGCTATTTGTATTTGGTGGTAATGAGTCACCTATTCTCCCTCATTTGAGATCAATAGTATGGCTGCTTTCAGGGTTGAGAAGGGAAGTGAAGAGAAGGATCTGGGCTGTTCTCAAGCCCGTTTGTATTTTTTAGTGGTTGTATGGATGAAAAGAGCTGAAATGGGATGATGCAGAAATATAAGACTAATGGACATATTAATGAGCTTCATTAATAGGGAATAAAGATAATTTAAAAAGTGAAATTAAGCAAATCTGAATACTGTAGGGAAGAGCTTCAGGTGCAGAAGAATGTATCAACAACTCTGTGATGAGGTCAGGAAAAAACATGCCGCAGAAATACATCACTGCAAATGGAGGTTGTCTGTCGATTCATATAACTGCCAAAACTTCTCTAAGAAAGAAACATCTCCAGAGTGGAGACTTTTGGCACAAACTGGGAAGGCATCTTGGAGGAAGGATCTTTCCATACTTCTGTTTCTTTGTATAAGTGTCTGCAGCCACTGTTTGGAAGAAGATAACCAACTAACAGACCTCCAGGCTAATCTGGAATGGACTCTTTGTCAGAATCCTTGCCTTCTGGGTGCAGTGTTTTTTCAGGTTTTTTTCAGGATTTTGTGTCTGATGACAGATAGAAACCCTGCTACCTCCTTTCCAGACTTCTGAAAGAACCTTTTTTATAAACCTATCAAATCAGAAGCTCTACCAAAAGATTGGAGTACTGCAAGCTCAACGCTGCATGTAGGAAATGGAAAACACCCAGGCTATCATCTTGCCTGTAGTCAAGCTAATAGTAAACAAGCCTTAGAACACAGTGAAGACAAGAGCACTTCTAAAGTGGAAGAAGGAACAATGCACAATTTGTGCTTTTATCATAGATACTTCATGTTTAACTGCATTGGTGTCTTCCCTTAATCACTTGTTTTCTAGACAAAGAAAATGCGCTAGTGTTCCTTTGTCTGGATTTCCATGAAGCATTGATCAGCTGCCAGATATGAAACTTTTACTTAGGATGGAGAAAACAAGAATTACCAAAAGAAGCTAGCGTTCAGGAGACAACTGGCAAAAAATAAAGACAAGAGCAAAGAGCACTGAAAGAGTTGAGCTTGAGGGATACTAAAGACCTGAAGCAATTTCAGGGAAATTACATCCACCACACTGACGCTGCTGTGTGACACAAGGTTTCCAGTATAAACAAGTTTGTTCCACAGCTGGGAAAAGACAGTGAGGGGAGGATAAGTTTCTTGAGTGGGTTTCTGGTATCTAATCAAGGGCTGAGTGTAAAATTTTTTTTTTCTATTGATAATGACTCAAATTTGAGTCTCTTGCCTTCATTTAACTGAGACAGACATTTTATTGAAACTTTAAAGCAATCTTTCCTTGAGACCTCTGTCCTTTTATAAACTTGGCTGAAGTCAGCTGACAGGTTCAAAATTTTGGAGGGGAACAGAAAAACTGGTATAGTTTTTCTGCACAGCAACACACATTATTCCATAGCCTTTTCCCTCTAGAAAGCCTGGTTTAAAATATTCATCTATATATAAATATTGTATTAAATTATTTATAATGTAGCACATTTAATTATAATTAAATATTAATTATAATACTAAAAAGAAGCAGACTAAAAAGAGCATCTGAAGCACTGAGAATGCAAAGCATTAAACAAGGTTGTCACAAAGTGATGTTCTGCATTGCTACTAGATGTTCAGAGCTCTCATATATTAACCCCCTCAGCTTGCAAGCCTTTTGTTTGATACTAAATTTGGGAACTCCCTTCTCTGGAGGACAGTGGAAAAGAAGACCAGGTGAGCTGGCCTGGAGATGTCTGCTTTTGTTGTTGCTTCCAATATTGAATCTGCCTTCCTTGAAGACAAAGACAAACACATGAAGGAAAGAGGAAACCCGAAGTACAATAGAAAATACAGCTTTCATGGCTTAGCACCAAGTGTCCAACTTTGCAGATCGCCTGTTCTAGTGGAGGGCACAACCACCACCTATGCAAAGTCTCCTTGGCAGACCTGGCAAAAACTGTGCTCGTGCTAGACTGCTTAAGGTATTGCTCTGGAGGCATCTTTGGTCACTGACTCACAGCATCATTGCAGACAAAACAATGCAGGCCAGCTCAATCAGACTATGTTTAAACATTGAGTGAAAAGAAAAGTAAGGCTGAAAAGGAAAATGGCCACTCTCCAGGCCAGGGGGACAGCAGGACGAAAATTCTCGTGCTCCAAGGGGTGCATGGTACTTTGTGGACTCCAGTGGAGATAAGCATGTTCTCTGGATCCTGTCCCTTTCTTTGGCTTGTTAAAAGATTTGAAGTGTCAAAATAAGAGTCAGGAAATGGAGGCTTTATATAACAGTATGCAATTAGTGTCCATAGTGTTTGTTTGGGGGACTTCCAAGTGGAGGTGGAATATTTCACATTCTCTGTAATTTGTTAACAACATAAGCCTCATTTTAGGGGAAATTTATTTTGTTTCCGGCTTTCCAGGACATAACTTTTCTCTCTCTCTTTTTCTTCACGAGCCATTTTCTCTGCACAGTCCTCAGATGTCATCAGCAGGCATTTCTGGGATTAAATGACTCTATATTTAGTTTTTGCTGACTTTTATAAGCAACTTTGTGTAAGACATTCAGCCTGGCTTTTGCTGCTCTGATTTATTTCAAGCATGGAAGACTGCACACTTTGGTGAAAATTAGAGTCAGAATTGGTCCAAAAGAAGCTAAGCCATTCCACTGGTAGGAAGCTGCATTGTTCCTTCTTTTGTTTTCAGTGGAGTAAATAATCTCATAGAAAACTTTTAATAAGATCACTTCAATGCTGCAGCTGCAATAAGAAAGAACAAAGCTATTTAAACAAACTTTACATGACCCCATACGTATATCTTTGGCAATTACAGACTTTAATGACACACCATGACATAAAGGCTACTGGTTTTCTTACACTTCTGCACTCTTAAACTTGCAATTATCTTTTTAGCAAATATCCTGACTATCTCTGAATTTGTATATGATAACATCTCCTCCCTGGTTTTCCAATAATACATGTTTTTCTCTTCCAAACTCTGCACTTTTTCATTTCAGTTATCATCACAATTGTCTTACATGTAAGGCTTTTGCATGTCACCAAGAGCCACAAATACACTCAGAAAAGGTGCGCAAGTGAAACTGATTTGGGAAATTAGTTCAAATTGTGCCTACACATTTGTGCCTACACTAAGGTTGAGGGTAGCAATTATGCAGTCTAGGGTCCAAATTCCCAATCACACACACACACAGATCACAGTATTCATGAATTCAGTCTTACTTGACAGAAAATAAAATAAAGGAACATGAATGTACAAGCATACATACCCAGGGTTCCTTAAAAATAATTGCTGGTAAAACAGGGTTTCTACTATGAGGCAAGAATGATCTCTTTAGTCAGTCCTTTGTTAATTTAGCAGGTCTCCGTATGATCAAACAGGCTTTATCCCCAGGAATTCCTCTGACAAAAGGATCCCCCAGCATCTGGAAGTTTATACAAGTACAATTTAAAGAAATTCACAGCAAGGATGGCTGGCTAGAGATAGAAGTCCCTGAGACTACCAAGAAAAAAGAAGGAGAGAGAGAGAAAAAAAAAGGTAGCTTTTTCATGTAAATAAAGTGAGGAGAATTATACATGTCCTTAAGTTTTGGGATGAGTGTCAAGTTTTGGATCCCCGGTGTCAGGTTTGGCCCTGTTTGCTTTCCTTCCTTTCTTATTTTCTTTTGCTTCTCTCTCTCTCTCTTTTCCTGTGTGCAGACCCCATATTTATATGAAAAAATTGTATGGATTCTGATGGAGGCTTTTTAGGTTTACATGAGTTTTAAAAAAGGGACTCTTAACTTAAAAGCTCTCGATCTGTATGGCAGAGAACTAGAGATTGCTGTTAATCCTGGGTTGTGTCAAGGGAGTGGTAGATGGCTTCTCTTGGGAGCACAAGGGAGCTTGCAGACAACCATGACCATGGAAATCCCATCCAGAGCAGGATCATCAAGAGCTAACTGCTCTTCCCAGCTCTCTCTTGGTACTGGGAGATCTCCACAGGAGACTGTACTGTCATATCTAGAAGGAGAAGTCAATGATCTCACTTCTGTCATATGTATTTCGATCCCTGAGCTTGCACTGGGAAGTGTCCAATTGATTCAGAAGCATTTGAGACTGACTGCCTGTCAAGCCCCTTTACTCTTTTTTGGTGTTGACAGCTCCTACACGACTTACCCTTAGGCATGGCGTGGCAAAACTTACGATTTAACCATTGCAGCTTTGATCTGACCTTCTGTTTCAAGCAGCATGGCTCTGAGTCAGTGGATTGCCTGGGCACAAGCTGGGAGCTCTACATAAGATTGCTATCCTCACATGCAGTCCTAAATATAATTAAATTAACTACAAACTTAGCTAGGCACAAGCTGTGTTGCTTGCACAGCCTCTGTCAAGCAGAGGACAGATATTAAACAGTGTTTTGCTAGCAGAAGCAAGCCCTCTGTATCTGTACTCCGTGGGAGATGTAGAACAGCTTTTATCCAAGAGGTGTCTAATCACATGACTTCAATCCTAAACCCAAATCAATATGATCTACAGCAGGGTACATCATCTACAGCTTAGGTGCCATTGAGACTAAGGAGGGAAAATGGAGGTGGAGAGAAAGGTACTGAAGCCAGGCAGCCCAAAGTAATTTCTTACTTTCCCAGGGTACTAGTCCATGGTATCTATTCTTCTGCATCCTCTCTAGTCAGAAATGATTATTTTAGGGTAACGAAAGAAAAGGAGAGAGAAAAAAAAGAGAAAACCCTGGTTGTCTTTCTTCTGCTGAAAGATCAATCTCCCAACAACAAATTCTGTAACCCTGGCGATTCAGCAGTTGCCCTGGTTCAGTGAGATAACTGGAGAACCTCATTGCCCAGGTGAGGAGAAGGGAACTCTACTCAACTAAAATGTTTCATCAGTTTGGTAAAATATTTTGTCAAGGATGAAACTGCACTGTATCATGGGAATCAAAAAGTACTTGTCTTGCTTTTGAAACAACTGACAGCATGCTCAGATACAGAGGAAGCAGGCATCTTGTAGGGCTTTCACCTTCACCTAGAGACTTAATCTCTCTTCCTGGTCTCCTACTCTCCTACTCTCTTGGTAGATCATTCTCTCTCATCTCACAATCCCTCTCCTGTCCTGTTCCTTTTCAGAAGTGGAACCAGTTTTTAATCCAGCTCAATGGAATCCTCTTCTTAATAGGAATTTTTAGGGACTTGCATAAAGCCAATAATTAATAAATAATAATTATGCACACAGCATAACCATGGTGGCAAGGTTCACATTAGCACTTCCTGTCTTTCAAGTGCCACACATGCAACATTTATACGCTTTTAACACAGGTTTTCTGAGGGAGTTTGAAATTGTTCGTGAAGCACTTTGTGCATGAAAAGCCTCTTTTAAGCCTGTTTAAGCCTGTTTAAATGACACATATTTATTATTAATAGTAATAATGCAGGTGCAGCAGCAGGCGAGCACGATTACCTTTTTGAGAATCACAGATGCTTCCCACCAATAAGAACCAAAAAGCATTTCAAGCTCTAGCTTCAAAAGAAATATACATAACCCCTTTGGTACCAAATTCTTGGTACTTTATTCTCAATACTAAATAAAGTATGAGGAAGCCACAGTGGCATGGGGAACAGCTATGCAGGGAGGAGATGCTGGCTAATGTCCTGTGCATTTGGGACACTCGGTGATCCATGACAAAGACAGCCTCCTAGCACTTAAATAGGAAGCAGAGTTTCTAGGTCCCTGTGCACTGTGAAATAAAAGACTCTAGGATGTATGTTATTTCAGCTGACATGAGTAAAAGCAGCAAAAAAGCAGCAGCAACAGAGTCTCTAGCACAAGCTAACAAGCAGCATGTCAGTCCCCTGCCTGCTAATCCAGTCAACATCTCCACTTCTTCCCGTCATCCCAGGAAGCAACACGTGAGAGGCGCCTGTACTAGAGACATGTCAACAAGGTCTCCCTCCTCTTATCCTGCTCAACAGGGAAAATTGTGTAATCTCCTACACTTTCATCCTGTCCTTTCCCACAGCCCCTACCAGTTTCTGAAACAAGCAGACAGAGAAGAGCCCAGGTATCTAGACACCTCTTCACCCCATGCTGGTCCAGTGAAGGGCAAGATTGCCTTCTGCTCCTCTTCCTGGTCCTTGTATCACACCTGAGGAACCTTAGGAAAAATAACGCAAAGGCAGCAAATGTCCTCAGTGCTTGACTGCTAGGCAAGGCAGTGACATAAATCCCTCCTCTGAAGAATCTGGAGGGAAACAAGCAGGGCCCACCATGTGCCACACAGCCCCTGGAGCAGCAGGCCAGCTGAGAGGTTATGGCTCAGCGCTCAGGGCTAGGACTGGACCATGGGATCACCCAGCTAGCCATATTACTGGTCAACTGGCTCCTCCCCTTCCAGAGACAAAATCTTTGACTTAATGGCTTCATTTAGCAAGCCACAGCTAGACAAGCTCTGAGAGACTAGAGGGGAGTTTGTTTCATCAAGTCCCATTTTAGTTTCAAGCCCTGTTCTGTCCTGGCACAATACCCTCCTTCAGAAATTGCTCCCACAAAAGCTATCACTGCAGACTCCAGTTACAGAGAGCATGTGGGTAGTTCCTGAAGACAATGGAGTGAATATTAAACAGTGTTCGTTCCCGGCTTACTGATTAGTTTCCTACACCTGTGCTTATCTAAATTAGTCTTCAAATTGGAAGCAGATATTCACACTTTCCTGCCTTTCCCTCCCCTGGATATCTAAATTCAGACTCATGGGCAGATCCCTCCTCCTCTCTGCATGGGTAAAGATGCCAGTGTGACTGCTGGCTGATTGATGGAAAGTTGCATAGTGCATCCACACCTGCCTCAACCCAAAAATTATCAGCAGTATTTGCTATGTCTCCAGACCTTTTTGGGGCTGCCAAGTTAAAAACTGAAGCTGCCAAGTTAAAAACTGACTGACATCTGTAAAAAAAAGCATGACAAAACTCCTTCCAGGACTTTGGATAACAACTTCTACTGGTGCCCTGGCAGGAAAAGCTAGCCAACAACTACACTTGAGCAGTGGCACTCAGAGAAGGAATGTGGACCGAGTTGTGCATCATCTCCCACCTGCTCCCCACTCTGAAGCTCCATGGGGATGCAAGAGAGTAAAAAAACTGCAGGTCCAACACTGTTCCCACAACCAGATGGGTACAGGAGGTGCTGGCAAAGCTACAGCACTGCTCACTTCTGCTTTACCAAAGATTAACAGAAAGCTGTTACTGGAAAAAATGAGAAAGGACAGCTCTCCTCCCATTTCAAGAAGGCCACGCCTCCACCTCACCCTAGAGAACCTGAACGTGCTCTGTCTGAAGAGTAAAACATCTTTATCAATTGACCACATCTCCATTTTAACACTGGTCATGATTTTTGTAAAGATGAACACACCAGGTATGATTTGAATGGCACATAACCTGTTCTGACAGATACCTCAGAAGAAACCACAGATAACAACAGCCATCCTCAAAGGCAAAAAAACCTTGTAAACCTGCTTATGTTACATCTCTACTACATAATGCACCATTGCAAAAAATACCTGAGCTCCCCTCTCACAAACCATCTCCAGACCTATGATCAGCTGAATAGCAGCGGGCTACTCTCACCAAGCCCCGAAGTATATAGCTGTACTATTTTTAGTGCCAAGGCTCTAATGCAAAGATACAAGGATATCTCTGCCCAGATCAGAGCTAGTGCAGGTAGCTCAAGGTAATCCTTGTCCCCATCTTGTGAGAGATAGGTATCCTTTATCCGTGAAGGAGATGGGGCATTTGGGCAAACCTGCACATGGCTCCTCACTCATGTAGAAATAAAAATCAGGACTCTGCAGAAATACTGGAATAAGATCCTTCTTCCCCATGCATGTCCTCAGAGACTTCTTGCTGACACCCACTATCACCTACTGAATGGACAGTAGGATGGAATGTTTTCACCTGCTTAAGTCTTACACAAGTACCTGAGCTATTTGCTGTCTATTCCTGTTTCATCATCTCTGCAATCATTACAGTTGAGTGAGGGAAAACATACTCTCTCAGTACCCTCACACACTCACAGCACCCTCTCCAGCTGCAACACCCATACACAGGATCCATTCCACCATAGTGGCCTTACGTACTGCCACATCAGCCATAAACACAAATGGTAGCTGTTTGTTGGGCAGCTAGATTATGAGCTGCTCATAAAGATTTACATTTACCAAGGTGCATAAAACTTTGCAGGCAGGTGAAACAATGACACACTGAACAGAGACATGGGAAATAAAGTCACTATGAAGCCGGTAAAGTGGTAATGATGTTGGAAGAGAGCAAAGCAGATTTGACAGGGGAAATCGGATGGAACAATTCTGATATTTGGCATGGTGAAAGATCATCAGGCCACCGACACTTCGTTATGGGGCAACCTGTCTGGAATCTCATTTTCCAAGGTGTTCCCAGGGAGATCACAGACTTTACCAAGAGTTACTTAGGTTTGTTCATACGGCTAAGTTTGAGCCCACTAAACCCTACCTCTCTCCTATTAGAAGTCTAGTGTCTGGCTGTAGTACAGCTCTTCAAGCATACACAAACAAACCCTCAGCAGTAGTCTTCCACCCTTAGTGAAATCCATCCTAGTCTTTGCAAAGTAAATCCCAACCCACCAGAGTCAAAAGCTGTTGTCAATTTACTCTGAGCAAAATAAGCTGACAGAAGATACATGAACACTTACAGGCCTGTGTTGATTACTTGCGTGGGATCCAGAGCCTCACTGGGGAACATTCATAGATCACCACAACCATTAATGGCAGAAACACAGTATTAGACGTCTGAACCGCAAAGACTCTAACCCCATAGAAGTCAGCCAGATTTTTTCTAATGATTTCCACACACTCTGAAATTTGAAAGAATAAACCATACTGATCACTGTTTTGCTAACAGATTTAGCTATACAGATTTAGCTAACTATGTAACAGCTATACAGTTAAATACAAATAGCTAACCCCGTAATAGCTATATAGCTACTACTTGAATCTATATCAGCTGTTAGTTATAAGCCAGGATGTAATCTCTGTATAGGTGAACTTAAGACATGAAGCTTTTTCCTGGTTTTGGAACCAAAATCTCTAATTATCTTACACAAGAATGCTAACTCAGATTGTTTTAGTTGTGACCACTGTTGCATAAATTTCAGTAGCATGAAGGGATTTAGCATACAAAGGGCAGTGTTAAACAGCAGTGAATTAAGTGAAAAAGGTGGCAATATTTGTCAAAAGAACCAGGTTGTAGGTCAGATATCTTCTGGCATTTTATTAATGAGCTGGAAGATGAGGGTCAACAGAGTGCTAGTTAAATACACAGAAACTCTATATTTGGAAGTGTTATTACCATCCCTGGGGTCTCAGAAGTGGTATGAAACACAGACAGGAAAAAGAAATGCATGGTTCACTTGGAAAATACCACATTCCTGCATCTGAGAAAAAGATCCAGCTCTTCTGTGGGGAAAGGAAATTTCCTTGGGGGCAAATAACTAGTAAGTAATAGTATGTCTTCTTTACAAACTGAGCTTTGGTGGGGTTTGAACATAATTATGGTGCTTAATTTACACCTTGAGAAACACTTAGGGGTTTTATGTCTTTGGTTTTTTTTTTTAATTATTATTATTTTATTTTGCTTTGTTTTGCTTTTAAAGCTGTAACTAGTCTTTCTTACAACAGCCAAAAGCCAGGTCACATTCCTTGTTAGTGGAGAGACAATCCAGAGCTCAGTGGATTCTGCCTCACTCTGAAAAGAAGAGCAGACACAAAGATGAAAAAGGAATTTTAAACTTTAAATTTTCAAATTTGTGTCATTATAAACACTTGGCCTCCCTGTCATCCCTGTGGTAACTTTTATGACACCTCCTGCTTACTAAACAAAAAGTCAGAAGTATCATAAGGAGCCTCTTTCACAAAAAAATATGAAAATGAAGATCAGATGAGCTTTTGCCCTTCTGCTCCACAGGAGATTTCCATCTTCCCTGGACTCGCCTTCAGAGACTGCATTTTGTTTTGACAGGTATACTGCCCTAGTGTGACTCCCCACCTGACACTGTCCCCTGGCTCTTGGGGCCATAAGTCCTGCACTACTGTGGGTCACGCATTCGTGTAAGCTAAGTGGCCTGGCAGGGAACAAGCTAGAGCAATCTTTGCCTGTGTTGTCAATAGTTAGCTGGGCCATTCTTCAAAGTATAAGCAAACGGAAAAGACTCAGGTGACAGTGACCCTCTGTTACCTCTTGGAGTCCCATCCTCCCCTGGCCTGAAGTCCTGCTCTCCTGAAGTTATCTGGGGAACTGCTGCAGAGCAGATCTGCCAGCACATCATCCAAAATGACATCCCTCAAAGGTCTGGTGTCACATCAAAACACAGCAGAGCCATTATGGACACAATAGACCAGGGTAGCATTTTCCTGTCTTTCATGAACTCTCAGGAGGTCAGCCCAGCATACATGGCTAATGGTAAATTTTGGCAGAAGACACAGTGTTTGATGAAGCCCTTTCCTTTGCCTTTCAAGACTGCTGCAAGCTTTCTTGGATGGACAGCCAGGACCATGCTAGTCCCTTCCACCAGAGATTTGCCTTCAGGGTCTTCAGACCTGTTACCCTGCAGGAGGATTTCTCACCTGTCTCTGCCATGCTGCAGCCTCCACGGGTCTCTTTGACCTTCAGCCATAGCTTCCCAAGAGCAGGGCATGGAAACAGACACTGTCCATATGCCCTGCACAGCTCTTCCTCTCAGCAAGACCCTCTTGCTGCAGCAGCCCCATTCTCTCACTCTGCCTTCACTTCTTCTTCCACTCACTGGATGAAAAATGGTTTTCTCCTCCTCCTTTGGCATTCAGACATGTTCTCCAGTCCTAGAAGCAGTTCACTTGTTCCACAGGACTCTCCCGGTGCTCCTCATGCACATTTTCCTAGTATCAGGCTCCTCCACAACTTCGCTTGCCCTCCAATACCCTCATACAGTTTGGTTCCCACCAGACAGGCTTTGCTTCCAAGCAGTTTTCATGAAGTCTCCATCAACCTCTTCCTTTTCCAGCCTAGGGATCTCCTCTCATACCCAATCTCCTGGTTCACGCAACTGGTTTCACTGTTCTGCACTCCTCCTCCAGGTTCTTTCTTCTGCAAGTGTCTGTCTGTTCCTAGTCCTCCTCTTGGCATCAAACAACTCCTGCACTCATCCTGATCCCACCTCCCTTATGTCACTCTTGCATAGGCAGAAAGTTCACTCTGGAGATGCACATTATGCATCAGAAACATGGTGTGTGCTCAACAGCATGCACAATACGTATCATATGAAACAAGTCACTTGTATAAATGGGCCACAATGCTAAAGGTGTGCTGCCTAAGGGAAATGGAATTGGGGCCAGGTGGAAAAGGGATAGCATTATCTGCTGCTGGTATGCAAAGCAGGAATTTACAAGTCCAAGGCTGAGAGGGTAGAAAGGAGGCACTCCATACCAAGATGAAAAAGGTAGCAGCAGAATATATAGATGTTGGTGGACATGATTTTCAAAAAGCTAGTCCAGGAAGCAGGCAGTTCTCCCAAACTACCTGTTACAACTGCCCTAAGCAGAGCTCAGCAAAATGGGCCTGACTGAAAAATACTGTTGATCCAGGACAGAGACAAAAAGAGATTGTGCAGGCATCAAACATCTGAGGCAATGCTCTCTGCAAAAATCTGTGCCAGATCCTCTCCCCTTCCTCCTATCAGAAGAGGATCCACTTGCAGAACTCTCTGCAGACAGAGATCTTGCTTGGTCCATTTGGAGAAATAAACTTACCGCTTGGAGGGGGGGAGCCAGCTCTCTTTTCTGAGAGCAAAAAAGCTAAATGCAGATTTTCATTACTTAGTTCATCCCTGAGCTATCTTAAGGCTCAGAACAGATTTCAGAAAAAAGGGCAGAGTTCCTGTCTTCCCCAGCTCTTGCTTATCTCCTCTTCTCTGTTCAAAACCATCTCTTCTCTTTGTTACCCAAAACAGGGCCCTGTCATATTCAAGGCTTTGGTACCCCTTGTGGTCTAGGTACAGAATTGTCACTTGCCATCAGCATTGTCTATTGAGTGACTTGCTCAGTAGCTGTTCGTGCCTGTTACCTTCCTGAAGAGACTGAACCCTGCACACCCATCCCAACTTGTCTGCAGTTTCTCAGTTTCCTTAAATGCAGGATGAGAAATAGGTACAGTAAGAGAAAGGGCTTGCCCAGGTCAGCACTAAGTCAGAAGAAAGCCTTGAGTCCCAACTCCCAGCCCCTCTCTCAGCAGCTTGTATCCAAAGTGCTCATATTACAGGTGCAAAGTGAATACAGAGTTCACTTAGCACATGTTAAATAGTCTAATGCACATCACCTCCCTTTTGATTCATAATGTACAGAACTGTTCTGTGTTCTTTAAATTTTTGTTTGTTTTCCCATCAGTGACTTAAAAGCATTGAGAAATTTTCACCTGCCTTCACATTTTTCACTCTGTTCCTTATTTTTCAGTTCATCCAGAGCCTTTACTTTTGCATACCTGTTTGCAATCAGGACCACTTCACTGTCACTTTTCCCCTTCAGTGTAATATCCACATCATTATTAAAACCACATACAGCTCCCTGAGAAACTGTACCATTTATTCCAGGAACCAAAACAATCAGCACAAGAGTATTATTAGTCCCACTGTACTTTCAGTCACAGCAGATTTATGATTTATGATGGCCTCTTTAGAGTTTGGTGTGCTGTTTGTTCACAACATGGTCAACGTGAAGGCAGCAAAGGGAAATAGGACTAAAGATTTAGAAAAGCAGAACTGTTCAATGGAATCTACATTTAAATCAAAATAAACTGGTTTTGCAGAACGCTGAATTAAACAAAGGAAGTATAATCTGATTCTTACCTCATATCCTCTCCCTACAATATTTATTGGGTTTACCTTTTTTCCCTTCTCATTTGTTTCCTAAGAAGTAACATTTATAATGGAGATCAGTGGGTCTGAGAGGGTGCTGGATGCATATATCAAAATGAATTGAAGCAAGTCGAGCTACTAAAATTCTGATCAGGACTGGTCCCTGGCTAATCAAACTTGTCTGCACTAGAGTCATTAAAATGGGATAATCAGAACACTTTCCATCCAAACCTAAGAAATGTCCTGTGTTCCCCCATGAGCTGTTATTCCTGATCAGGGATAATTCTGTTTTGGATGGAAAAACTTTTTACTAAGGTCACCCAAGCCACTCTGGGTATAGTCAGGCTTGAAATTTCTCCCAACATGTTCATGTTACAGGACTGCAGCAGCAAATATAAAAGATGAGTACCCAAAGGGGAAATAAGAATGACTCTGTAGGCAAGAGCACCCAACCAAACAATGCTGATCTGGGTGTTTGTGTCCAGAAGGTGGTAAATAAGATATATTCTCCAGCATCAGCTTAAGCATCATCTCTCAGCATTGTAACATCTTCTGGCCTCTCACAAGTGAAATTCATCCAAATCTTGAGAACACAAGTCCTTTGACAGCATAGCATCTTGCCTAGACTGGGAATGGTCACCCCCAGGGAGTCATATTTTAAAACTAATGATGCCTGCCCTCTCTGAAGGCTGGCTGTTGTTTCTTACTGGGATGCACTTACCCACTGCAGACAAACCCTCATCTCCCCCAGGCATGCCTTGACCTGGAAGTTACATCCATGATCTCTATTTCAGTTTGGCCCCTTGAAGCTGTGGTTCTCCCTGTCATCCCTTCTCCACCCAGAGTGCCCTGAAGGCAGAGAGACAGCACCTAGACCAGAAACAGAAACTTCCTCTCCACTCCTCACAGGCACAAGGCTTGATGAGGGCATGGGCAAAGTGGGGATGCTGAATAAAGATGCAAACCTAGACAAACTTTTCTGGAAGAAAAGGAGGAGGAGGAAAGGAAAATTGAGAAAATAATTAAAAGAAAAGGACCAAAGGCAGCAGCAGAGACCTTATCCTTCACTAAGCCAAGTGCACAACAGGTAACTCTGCATGCCCAGCAAACACATCCACCCTACCATATCAGGGAAACTATCTCCCACGGCAAACAACAGTCATGGCATGTTGGTCACACCTTTAAGTCCTCCAGAAGTCTTACTGAGTTCAACAATAGCTGTTGGCAGCTCCAAACTTTAGAGAGATAAGCTGAAATGATATGCACAAGTCTTCTCCTGTGTGTTAGCTTTGGCACCAGAATAAGCACAACAAGCACTTTATGGCAGTCACATAGCTCAAAGTGGTGATGGGAAAGGAGGTTAAGTCACTGCTTAATTTAATGTATTTCTGCAGCATGTCAGTGAAATTTCAAGTTCTCTGGATCTTTTTCCATTCAAAATCATGGTTTTGTTACCAACAGCCAGTCTTGGTGAACAAAACAGGATTTTTCAGTCACTCACTATAAAACACAAAGAACTATTTAAAGGCATTTGAAAATAAATTATTGGAAGAATTAGATACGTACTGCTACTTTTCAGACTGGCTTCTCAAATCAACAAGCTAGCCTAGAGATCTGTGTTTCATTATTATTCAAAGGAGTTCAAGTCAAATGAAGCTATCAGAAATTAGAGTGGGTTCCCCATATTAAAATTATCAGTCAAATGTTAAATTTTAGTGCTTGATTACATTGTATAATCATTTCAGGTTGCCTAACTGATGCAATATAAAGTGACAGAACTGGTGAAATGCCAAGAATAACACATTACCTGAGAACAGGTTCCAGGCTCTGAATGCAAAATAGCTGTAACCAAGAGCTGTAGCTGTGGATCTGTCATTTGGTGGAGAGGTTTCCACAGGTCATACAGTAATTTGGATCAAATCTCTTTTTCAACAACAGATACATATGCAAATTCCCTCAAATCCTACCAATTCTTCATTTCATTTAAGCCAAGAGATTTGAGGTCCTGTCTGACTTTCTCTGGTGTGCTTTTCCACTGATTTATTTATATACTACTTCTCCTCAGGTCTTCAGATTGGCAGTTCAACAAATCAGGCAGCCCCTGCTGATTACAAGATGATTTGGATACGTCAGTCAACCAGGTGGCAAAGTGAAAACAAATACCTACTTTCTTCTTATTCCCAAATATGCAGCTTTTCCAGAGGGTCTCACACACTACTTGTTCTCTGAATTTACTGTTTATTTCATAAATACAAAAGTATTTATTTTATTAACCCAAGAGAGCAGGTGTTCAATTGCATCAACACTTGATTAACATTATAAAATAAAATTGGTCACTGTAAAGGTCTATTTTCCCCTTTCCAGCCCAATTTGTTTGAATTACAGCTCTGCCAGTGGCATTTCCCCAGCTATAAACAACTGAGAAAGTCAAGAATTACGTATGAAGAAAACTTCCTGATGCAGCACCATAATGAGACCACAATGATCAAAGCAGACATAATGTGTAGTCTGAAACTAATTAGGACAATGGGATAATTATATTCTGGAGACACCCAGAGTGACTGTTCTTACTACAAAACTATCCAGAGGCAAATGCAGAACACCTTTCTTGAGAAAAACCCACAGCATTGAGGAAGAGCAAGCAGTGACCAACTCTTTTGTAAACTAAAGAGGGAACTGCAAGAGGGAACTGCACAGGCAGTGGAAGCAGGGACAGGTAAGCTGGGAAGAGTATCGGGACACTGTCTGCTTGTGTAGGGATGGGGTCAGGAAGGCCAAGGCACAGCTGGAGCTGAACTTGGCAAGGGATGCAAAGAATAACAAGAAGGGCTTCTACAGGTGTATCAACCAGAAAAGGAAAGTTAAAGAAAGCTTACACCCACTGATGAACAAGAATGGTGACCTAGTATCAACAGACGAGGATAACGCTGAGGTACTCAACAACTTTTTTGCTTCAGTCTTCTCTGGCAACTGCTGTCCTCACCCCTCCCGAGTCACTGGACAACATGTTGGGGACCAGGGGGGTAAAGCCCCTCCCACTCTAAGGGAAGGTCAGGTTCATGACCACGTGAGGAACTTGAACATATATAAGTCTATGAGACCTGATGAGAGGCATCCCAGAGTCTTGAGGGAACTGGCTGATGTAGTTGCCAAGCCACTCTCCATGATATTTGACAAGTCATGGCAGTCAGGTGAAGTCCCTGGTGACTGGAAGAAGGGAAACATTGTGCCCATTTTTAAAAAGGGTAGAAAGGATGACCCTGGGAACTACTGACCTGTCAGCCTCACCTCTGTGCCTGGGAAGATCATGGAACAGATCCTCCTAGGACAGGGAGGTGATTTGAGACAGCCAGTATGGCTTCACCAAGGGCAAGTCCTGCCTGACCAACCTGGTGAGCTTCTATGATGGAGTGACCACCTCAGTGGACAAGGGAAGAGCTACAGATGTCATCTATCTGGACTTCTGTAAGGCCTTTGACACAGTTCCCACAACATCCTCTCTCTAAATTGGAAAGATATGGATTTGATTGATGGACTGTTAGTGGATAAGGAATTGGTTGGATGGTCGCATCCAGAGGGTAGCATCAATGGCTCAGTGTCCAGATGGAGATCAGTGACAAGTGGTGTCCCTCAGGGGTCCATACTGGGACCAGTGCTGTTCAGTACTTTCATCAATGATATTGACAGCGAGATGAAGTGCACCCTCAGCAAGTTGGCAGATGACACCAAGCTGAATGGTGCAGCTGACACACCAGAAGGACACGATGCCATCCAGAGGGACCTGGACAAGCTGGAGAAGTGGGCCTGTGTGAACCTCATGAGGTTCAACAAGGCCAAGTGCAGGGTCCTACACCTGGGTCGGGGCAATCCTCGATTTCAATACAGGATGACGTGATCGAGAGCAGCCCTGTGGAAAAGGACTTGGGGGTACTGATGAATGAAAAGCTGGACATGAGCCAACAATGTGCGCTCGCAGCCCAGAAGGCAAACCATATCCTGGGCTGCATCAAAAGAAGCATGGCCAGCAGGTCGAGGGAGGTGATTCTGCCCCTCTACTCTGCTCTGGTGAGACCTCACCTAGAATACTGTGTCCAGCTCTGGAGCCCTCAGCACAAGAAGGACATGGAGCTGTTGGAGCAAGTCCAGAGGAGGGCCATGAAAATGATCTGAGGGCTGGAGCACCTCTCCTATGAGGACAGGGTGAGAGAGTTGGGGTTGTTCAGCCTGGAGAAGAGAAGGCTCTGGGGAAACCTTATTTTCCAGCCCTCCAGTACTTAAAAGGGGCCTATAGGAAAGACGGGAACAGACTTTTTAGCAAGGCCTGTTGTGACAGGACAAGGAGCAATGGTTTTAAACTAAGGGAGGGCAGATTTAGACTGGACTTTAGAAAGAAATTTTTTACAATAAGGGTGGTGAGGCACTGGAACAGGTTGCCCAGAGAGGTAGTGGAGACCCCATCCCTGGAAACATTCAAGGTCAGGTTGGATGGGGCTCTGAGCAACCTGATCTAGTTAAAGATGTCCCTGCTCTTGCAGGGGGGTTGGACTAGATGACCTGTAAAGGTCCCTTCCAATCCAAAGCATTCCATGATTCTATGATTCTAAAAATCATTGCAACTGCAGAGCCATTCAGCTGGAGCAGGCAGGTGGGCACAGCAGACTGAATTAACTGGGGCATGCCTGAAACCTTCACCACATCCATTCTCATGAGCTAGCTCTGATGCAGCATAAATGCTACCTCTGCCTGTTCAGAGCACTACAGTTCACCATGTTTCAGGAACACAGGAGAGAGGAACAAGTCTAGATACACAACAGACACTGAATATATTCGGCTTTCCAGAGGCCTGCCCTACTATTCCCAGGAACCTTCAAGCTTCACCAAGGTGGAGGTACACAAGTGTTTCTCCCTTGGTTTGTGAAGCAGGTTTCTCTCTTCATGAACCCATTCCGCTGTTCAACTGGGAGCTTTGCATGTGCTTTGCAAAAGTCCCTTGTCCCATGGTAACATTTACTCCCTATCAATTGGGATACATGATGTCAGGATCCACAGAGGACTTTACCCAAAAAGCAACAACTTGCCCTGTGAAGAATGGTGCTACGGGATACACTTGCTTTTCACATTAGTCATCCACAAGAGAAAGAGCATTTACACTGTGGAATGAACTCATTGGAGACTGAACCTCATGCAAAATACTGCCCTTAATGCTGCTCGACCCATTACTCAGGAATTTCATCATCTTCTTTGCCTGTGATACGACCTGGTTGTGCCACGCAGGAACCAGATGGTGGCTTAGAGGAACAACTCCACTGAAATTTAGGAAAAAGAGCAATGCAGCCTTGTATTTGTTAGAGTCCTGCAGTGACCATGCTTACTCCTGCCTTGCAGGCCCTCGTTTGTTCATTCAAACCTCATTACAAAAGGAGCATTTCCATGCACCTTTCCCACCACCCTCCTTCATCAGCCATACTCATTTGTATTCTTCCCTCATAGAACTAATGCAGCTAGTTAGGTTGCAAATCCAAGTTCATCTACCTCTATATCTCTCTGGAGAATACTGAGAGGGCAGTAAGGTGGGCAGAGAAGAAGACAATCTGTCAAAGGTAAACCTAGGCAGAAAGCTGAAAGTAGAGACCAGTGACCTAGACAGGTAGAAATACCCCAGGCCATGTTTCAAAGTCTCCTCACAGGCTCTCAATTTGGCCCTGAAATTCAGATCGTGAAGGGTGGCAGAGAGAATCCTATGAATAGTGGTATAGCTAGAATCTTTTGTCCTCCAACTGCACATTCATTCATTTTGACATACCTTGTTGTGTACAAGGACCTCTGGGAAACAAGCCATTTTGTGTGGCTATTTGCAACCTCTGGCAGACTTTCAGCAAAGTGCATGTGTGGTAGTCAATGATCTCACCTGGAGTACCCCAGCATCCTTGAGAGCTGCACACCACCACATGCTGCCTGACACACAGTGCTGTGGCAAACTCAGCAGCAGAAAATGTTATTCTGCCATTATTTCAAGCTGCTGTTTCCTGATGTTCCTAGTCTTGCTGGCAAATTACACATTGTTGGTAAGTGACTCAGCCGACGTGGTCAGTTTCTTTACCCATGAAGCAGGTGCAGTACTTTTCAGCCTTGTGCTATGACTGCAGTGGGCAGAAGACAAGGCCATGGTTTGACCGTCTAGTTTCTCAAAGGTGCTTTATCCACCTTGGGATATACTGAGTTTTCAAAGCATTAAATATACACCTATATGTAAGAATCCCTAGAAAAGGAGTTAAGGCTGTGTTTCTGGAGCCAGGTTCCCATGCGCTTTAAACCTGCTTTTCAGGATCTCATTCTACCACTTGCACACCACACCACTAAGATATTGAAATGTATCTCTCAGACTGCCCGAACCTTTTCTGTCGGTTCCTGTGTGTCCAGCCATTTCTAATCAATACAGATAGTAGCATTTTTACTCCTGCTGTCCCACTCTTTCTCTCCTTTGTGTGCTTACATTTCTCCTCTGTCTATGCACATCTCTAGACCTTAAAGGAGCAGGAGTACACTTTCCTTTAACATTGGTACAGCACTTAATACCTTACAGAAATTGCCAGGAATAAATCAACATTAGTTAGCAGGAAAAAATAGCAATGTTAGCTGGAAAAGCAGGACCACACAGTTTGCTGCTGCATGTTTGGAGAGGCACAAAAAATTCCATGTTAAGGTTGAAGAAGTACCTTACTTACAGAAGTGCTGTGCACACTGTGCACAGCAGTGACTGATGTCCCGGTCTTCACCAGTTCTTAGTTCATTTCATAGGCCTGGCAAAGTCAAGTAGCTTATTGAAGTAGCTGTTCCTGCTGAACCGTTGGCTTCCTGTTTCATTAATGTTCAGCTTAGTTTGTCCTGGTACCTTCCCTAAATTTTGACAGGCACAAGAGTCTCTGATGCTGGAACAGAAACACAAAGTGAATTCAGATTATTTTATATTGTTGGAGAACTGCATTAAAAGAGGCCTCAACAGGCATTGCTGGGACCTGCAGCCTCACTCTGACAAAAATCTAGCCAATTACAGCATAATGTTAAAGTAGTTTATAGGAAGTAAAGACCTGTGTCCCATCAGCAATCCAAACCTTCACTTTCTTTTTTCTTCTGAATGGGTACCTAGGCAAAGCATATGAACATGTCACTAGTTATGTCTCTTGCAGGTGTGGGACTTTCAATCAGTAAAATTTCACTAACAATCCTAATTAACATTGTTTGCTGGCCATTTTGGCATTAGGCAATGCATAAAAATCTCCTGTTTGAATTTCTAGCATCATATGACTGATTTACGTCCCACTAAACACTGGAACTGGAAATACATTAAATAACCTGGAAATTTTAGTTTCTCTCTCCCTGAGCAGCCCTGTGCTCAAATGTATCCAGGCAGGAAGCTGTGGGGTTCTTCTGGGAAGAACCCTATTCTCTGGGAAACTGAGTACCCATATCACTTGTATGTTGCCAAATTCCTGGATATATTCAGGGCAAAACTGCAGAAAACCTCAAATCTCATTCAATTACATCAGAAAAATTTAGCCCTATGTTTTGTTCTGTAGTCGAAATACATCAACAAATTCAAGTACAGACAACTCCAGCTGGAATAGAGATTTTTTGAAGAGAGCATGGTTTCAGAGGACTCAGCTCTGCTTTCTTGTAGCAGACTGTCAGTGAAGTGAATCTTCATAAGCAAATCTATAATGGCTTATCTCCTGGATATTGTGCAAGGATTAATCAAATAAATCTCCTGGCTTTGAGAAGCATGTGCAGAATTTGTAAGTTTGTATCAGCTATACATCATGCAGACATTAGCACACATAATTTTTTTTGTGTAGTCTAAGAAAGCAACGGAAGGCAACAGGTTACACTTGGAACATGATTGGAAAAGGAAATAACAAATTGATAATAGCTGATCAAAACATTCTTTGATATTTTTTATTTCTATTGCATTTAGTCAGGAGTAAAGTTGAGATTGGGCACTAGAGATCAGAGGCAGAGAAGCAGCAGGCATTGAAGTCATGCAATGTAACTGAAAATGGATAGAACTTCTTTCTTTTTAGTTTCCATGCTCTAATATTTATTTAAACATTTATTTAGAAGAAAAACAAAGCAAAACCAACAAAAAAAACCCAAACAAACAACCAAAATTACAAGCCCACTTCCACTGAAACTCTTTGGTGGGTGCAGAATTTTACAAGTAAATCTATCAATTTGTAAAACTACGGTATTCACCTTAGCACTTAAATGGAGTCAAGCATGTATGAAAATGGGAAGCTAAGTTGTAAGCATATGTGGAAGGAGAGAGCATCTGCTCTTTTAAGGGTACCTGATCAAAGACCTTTTCAATGCTAAGCATGATAGTAAGAAAAGGGGGAAGCCATAAACAAGAACATCCAGAGACACAAATTTGACCAATAAATGATCAGGGAGACAGTAACAAGACCCAAACCCAGTCAGCCATGTATTGATAAAGGTATGTGGAATGTGGGAATGTTTATTTCAGCGAGATAGTCTGACTGAGAACCTTGTCAAATGGGATGATAAGGGAAAAGGGGAAGCAAAAAGTGAAATATACAGAGACACAAACCTGCAAAAAAAACCTAATGGAGACAATAACCAGAAACAAACCTGGTCAGTCACACTAACTGCTGGGCTATCGAGAAACTGGGCAGACGAGGACTTTGCAATGGATAAGGATGCAAACCTGAGGGTCCAGGATGTTGGAGGGGGTCACTGGGACTCCGCCAGCCGACGAGGCAATGTGCAGAGGAAGAGGGCGCAGGGAGGAACAAAGAGGTGGGGCAGACAGACAAGGGTACAAAAGGGGCTGGTCACCTGTGAACTGCAGCTGGTCAGTACACTTGTCTGGCTGAGCCCTGTGCCTGATCACCACAGTCCGTCCCGTCTGTTCTTAACTACCTCTCTGTGTAATCTCCCTCTCTATCCTGTGCATGTGAGTGCTGCAGGGACTCAGCGCCAGCTGCTGGGGGACTGACGTGAGGGGACTGGGTGCCAGCTGCTGGAGGCAGACCGGGGGTGTGGGCGACCTTGGCCTGTGGTGTCGGCTACAGGAGCGAGGGGGGGGTCTCAGTGCCAGCGACTGGAGCAAGGGGGCCTTTACCCTCCAGCCACTGGGGCAGGAATGGTGTGTGTGTCCCCAAAACCAGCTGCTGGGGGGATCGGAGTGACTGAGGGGCTCAGCATCAGCGGCTGGAATGGGACTGTGGGTCACAGCTCGTGTGCCTGATGCTGGCTGCTGAAGTCAGTTTAATCTAATTATGATTTGGTTAGAACAGATCACCCAAAAAAGCAGGGCAGTGGAGATTTTTACATGACAAAGTAAAACTTGGCAATTGTCTGACCATCTTAAACCTTAGCCTTTAGGCTAAGGATAGCCTAAAATTGAAAGGAACCATGAGACGAGAAGATGTCTGGGAGATGGACTGAATGGAGAAGGACTTTCTTAGCCGTGCAAGGACAGTATAAGTCCCAGGGCAAAGGAAGGGCTAAGGACACGTGCACTACTGAGTGGGCTATGGATGCTTTCAGGGTGGACTCAGCTGGGCTGTATATGGAGACGTTGGCAAGAAGAAAAGGGAATAAGAAAAGTCAAAAATCAAAGATGCATCAGAGAATCACATTGCAAGCCAATCTACCATCCAACATCCAATTTTGACAGGAGAGTCTGGGTAACAACAGCCACCTGGCGAAAGGCATGGAGATAGGCCAGCCTATAAGCATTAGCTGATCACTGATGCAATGGGAAAGAAGAAAAAAATCAAATCCATCACCAAACAAAATTATTTTCCAGGTGTATGATCATGGGTGAGTAGGCTTGCATTGAAAGAAAAGGCACTGCTTCCACAACACACACTTCCACAACAAACCAATGGCAGAGGCTTCCCAGACAGGAGGCAATGATGCAAGGTGTGCTGTATAGCATGGAGAATACAGGACTTCATGCAGAGAGAGAAGATGACTGATGCAGCCTTAGGAATCCATCTGTCCTTCCAGTATATCTCAGCTATGTGCATCACTTTCCCCAACCAACGAGGTATCAGGTAGTATCTGGGTTATCAGTTACTCCTGTAGCCTTCCCTGACTGTACACCCCTGTAGGACCAGATCTAGGCTGGAGATTATTTGGTCCTGGCCTGGTAGAACCAGCTTTTAAGATTCACATTTCCTCCTGTCTTACTGCCCTCTCTCATCTGTTACAAAGCCCAAGCTTGACTTTTCCTCCTATTTCCAGTGGCTCAGATCCAGAACCACCTCCTTTTAGCTTGCCTTTTAGCTACCCCCTCACTAAGGCATTTCTTACATCTTTTACACACCCTCATCAGGCAAGAGTTAAGCTAGAAGCCATAATGTACATGCAAGGGAGAAATCCACGTACTAAAATCTCATTCCCTGAAACTGGATACATTCCCTCAGGGCCCACATGTGTCTGAAGAAGCTGTGGTAAAATGCAGGTACCTCAGGCCACAGTAAGGTCCAGGGCCAGTGTGTCTTGAGGTGCTTTTTGGAAAGAAAATAGTTGGCAGTGCAGAGCTGCCCTCCACTTCATGACTCAGGACAGAGTCCTTCTGTCTCCGTTGGCCCCACAACAGCTCTTCCCATTCACTCTCCAGGCATACAGCAACGTTGGTAAGAGGGGACTTCTCCAAATGACACCGCAGAAACTTTGGCACCTTTAAAGGCTCCAAATTATATTGTCTAGTTAAAAGAGATCCAGAACTATTAAAACTCTAGAGGAATTCACACACAGGGCAACACAGGGCACACAGTGTCCTGCCATGCTCCTCCTGTCCAGTCCCTTCCTTTGGACCCTGCTTAGTGTTCAAGACAGTTTCTGGAGGTCAGTGGGTATGACTTTGTCCCTGCTGTCTGGAGAAGACAACCACCCCAATAACCTGGTGCCTCAGTGCCAGATGACCGCACCATGGTGCACAATCAGAAAGCCAAAGAATATCAGTATGAAACTTACTGGGACTGGGACCCTGATTTCAAGAGTCATAACATAAGGTCACCTAGCAGGTCAGACACACAGACCCATAATATTTTTGACTGCAGTCCCTTACTTGAGTCACTTTACATCCAAAAAAAAGTTCTAAAGTTCTTATCTGAGAACAATAATAAATTTCCTTTGCTAGGATGCCACAAGGAAAAAAAAAGTCCAAAAAAGTCCATTTATTCCATGAAAATCTTCTCTGCTGGACCTTTTAAATCCAAGTTGTCCAAGTCTAAACTGGGAATAATTTCTACAGCTCTCCATTTCTTTCATCTTTGATGTACTGTGAGACCTGTGTACTCCAAGACAAGTCCAAAAAGTCTGCTGCATTGATGGTAAAGATTGCCATCTGTACAGTAAGCTCACTGCCAGCAAAATAAGAATCAACAGTCAGTAGCATCATCTGAGATGCTAAAATGGATCATTGGTCAAATGATCCATTTGAATGTCTCCATCTCGAATGGAGACATCTCCAACTACCATTTTTATTAATTATGTGGAAGGAGGGCATCAACTTTTCCTTACATTCACAGATGATATTTCTGACCAACAGCCTTTCCTCTCCAGGTTGGCGGGACCAAGGGAGGGATGAACATAGAGTGCAGGGGGAACAGCCTGCTAAGGAGCAGATGAGGTCTTCCTCTGAAAGAGGGGGAGGCAGAGGGAGAGGTGACTTCCAGAAGCATCAGGAGATGTTAGCTGCTAACAGCTGGGGCCCACAAAGCCTGAAACAAAGAAACCTGTGGTCAGGAGACTGCTCTAAGTTTTCACATAATGCAGCAGAGTGCACAGTCAGTGCATCTCTGAGCAGAAGGTGACAGTGGTAATGACAGTACATCTCTACACAGCTCCCATGGGACTGCCCCAAAAGCACACACTCCGTTTTGTCTCATTGCTGGCAGTCAATGACAGAAAACCCAGAAAGATCTATTTAGACTTGAAAGTAACGAACTGTGACAAGGTTATAGCACAAGTGAACAAGGACGACAGTGCCCTACAACACATATCTAAAGTACTAATTACCTTGGGGACGTACTAATTACCATGGGGAAGTATTCCCCTTGGAAGGGGAAAGTATTCAGAGCAGCACAAAGAAATGGAAAAAAAGGAGAGAAAGGATACAGGAAAAGATTCAGGGTGTTACCAGGAACTTCACCTTGTCTGGGAGTCAATTTTAATTAGAAGTGGGAAAGACTGCAGAGACATCAGACACACCAATAAACTGGACCCTGGAAATTCAGCAGAATTAACTGTTGTGCCTTAAGCAAGCAGAGAACTAGAAGATTAACTCATCACATCTTACACATACAGTCCTTGTCATGCCTGAGCCTTTGCTGTCTGTTAGATCACCAAAAGAAATCCACTGACCTTTAGCAGGTAGTAGCTATGCTTCCTTTAGCAGGAAGCTACTCAATGTAGCAAATGCTCTCCCCCAAAAAAATCTTGTCTTAGATCTTTTGAGAGCTTTTCCAAGGAAGGATGAGCTGACCTCTTAGATAACAGTATTTGCTGGAGCTTGCAGGAGTTCTTCATCAAACTTTTTTTTTTTTGACACAATTCAAGCACAAACACAGCAGGAACCAACTCAACTCACAAGGCATTGCCAAGACCACCTCAGAATGAGAAGACCACATCACATAAGTCCTTCAATAATCTTCTTTTTCACTTTGGCATCAGCGAGTAAAAGACACTTTGAAATAAAATAATAAAATCCCTAAATAGCTAAAATGTTTATTATAATAAATAAGTAAATAAATAAATACATACCAATTGTTTTAATAACAAGAAATGCCTAAATACCTAAATACCTCTGAAGGAAAACCTGAAATTAGAATCTCAGCCCATTAGACACTGTCTACTTGTAACTCTTATTTCAGCACTCCAGAGAGGAAAGTGGGGCTCTCTGTCTATCCCATACATCACCTCACTTGCAGTGTTTGTATCATACAACTGAGTTGGTTGCTGCCTGCAGGCAACCTAAGGGTGTGGGACCAAAACTACAATAGTACACACAGGAGTGCCAAAGCAAGTTTCTGATAACCTGAAAAAGCCGTCACCTACACCATGATGTGAATTTGCCAGAAGCCTCCTTTAATTGATGTAACAGGCATTTGACCCCATACACTGCCAGGTGTAAGGAAATCCTATAGACAGACGTGAATGGAATTGCTAATCTGCAGCCATAGCAACTAGCATGTTCCTGCTGAAACACAACAGGCTTGGGACTCGTCCCAGCAGGAGAGGGTGGCATTCTCCAATAAATTCCCCTTATCCTTTGGCTGGCAGCCACATGAGAACTTCTGAGATGTACTCAGCTTTATTTAAAAGGCAAAGACATGTTTCTGACCAATTGGGACTTTTTAATTTATTTTTTTTTTACTGCATGGTCAGCAGGTCTTAGTGGATCTTCTCTTCAAGAGAGAGACGCCTCCTCTGAAAGATGCCTACACAATAAATAAAAAATCACCAAAACCCTCTGATAAGGATCCCTGTCTTAACCCTGGTAGCTCAGCAAAGGATGGAGGCCTGTGAGTTGACTGCTACCTCCCACCTCATTGGAAAAGATCCTTAATTCAGGCTGGAGAGACTCCTGGTCTGGGATCACAGCACACTCTGCTCCAACTGTGCCCAGATTCCCATTACAGGACTTTATTCCACATGCTAGGAAGGGCTCACAGAGCTTCACCAAGAAAAATCTGTGCTGTGGAAGACACAGGTGGGCTCCACATCATCCACAAGGTAGAGGAAGTGTATACAGCTACCTTGGCTCTGTCAGTCAGAGTGAGGGTGCTGGAGGGGGAAGAGAAGACCCATGGCAGGACTAGAAAAACCACAGTAGCCTCGCACCTTGAGGACTAATAGCTTGGGGTCTACCTCTAGCTTACCATTTCCATCACCCATCCTCCCGAGAGAAACTATCAGATCAGATGATGCTGAAATACTCAGCAACATCCCTGAAGCCAGCTGAACCAGAGAAAAAAATGTCTTCTTTGGAAAAGAGCTTTCTTTTTTTTTTTTCCCCCATGACTATTTAGAAATCTGTTTTGTAATATCAGCTGGACAAAGTGCTATGAATCACCACTTGTTGCCAACTAATTTCTGAAGAGTGTGGAAAACAAACACTTTCTGTGAGCTGAGCAATTAGGAAATCCTCAGTCCCTTTGACAGTCAAAGTACTGAGCTCTTGACTCAAGACATAGTAGACAGTATTTCTTAAGTACACTGTGTATTTTAAGGAGCTAAGGAAAAAAGCACAGGTTGGAACTAGAACGCATTGTGGCTGCCCTCCATATTCTTATTTAGATCTTTATCCAAACACAAACACTTGCCCTTAATGCAAACTCTCCCCTGAACAGACAGATAAGAGGAGTTCTTTCCTCTTCCTAAACTTTTCAAAGACTGTGGTTTTGTTTCACCCAACCAGCAACAAGAGAATAGCACCATCAGAAGCCACTTTGTAAAGCCCAAGGCTACTATAGAGGCATCCTTCTCTTGGCAAAGGATGGTGATTAAGATAGCACAAGGGGAAGTTACAAAAGAACTGTATTAAACTAACAATAAAAAAGTATGCAATATCACCGGCAAGTGATATCACAACAAACAAGACCATTGGCAAAAGCAGAATACCTCAGTCCCTGGGAAGGAAGGATTCAAGCGCTAGCATTTTTCTTGTTTCTGCTTTCAATGCCATTCCATGCTTAAACACGCAAACTTAAAAGCACTCAAACAGGCATAAGCTGATGCTCAATGAAATAACAAAGTTATCCAGGACACTGGATAACAACAGGCTCAGAATCACCATTTCCAGGTGACTTTCCATTCTGAACTTGGAAAAGAATGAATTCCTACACCAGACCAGACTAAATGAGCAGAGGTTCTCAATTCTTGATCATCAAGGGAGAACCAAACTTGTCTCACAAGCAGAGGAAACCGAACTAGCCGAAAAGAAATCCTCTTGGAGCCAAATACAAAACATTCCCCACATTTATACTCATCATTGGGCAAATATCCATTCTTGGAGAAAGGAGAGCACCTGTCCTAATGCCAGAGAGGAACCCCAAAATAAAGACTACCTTACAAAGAAATATTCTTTAAGGCCCCACTTCTTCAGTCTGCTGTTGTTATCTGTGACCACAGGAAAACAAAAACTTATACTGCTCACCACTCTGATTCATGTAACACCAACTGGATGGCCACTCTGAACAGGTTTCTGCATTTGGCCAGGCAGGAATAATCTCCATTACTGCTCTGGACAATTGAGTAGCGAATATAACGGCCACATATATGTCCCTTAAACATCTGCAAATGTGTAAGAAGCCAAAAGAAAAGCACAAAAAATGATGAGGTTTTGTCTCATTGACTGTGATGCATCCAGGAAAGGGTAGCAAGACCACACGCATGGAGAAAAAGTTGAGAGAAATTCCCATACATTTTTGTAGTCCTCTTAAGACTACATAGTAAGTTTGCACAGTTCCACAAGCCCACTCAAACATCTCATAATAAATTTACTTATTCCCAGGAGACCCAAGATAGTCTTGTTTCCCCCTTTTTCATTAATTGGAAAGTTCTAGTTGAAGGTCTCTGAGGCTATGCTTGGTTCCTGCAAAGACCTGTCCTTCATGGACCTAACAGCTCTGGCCAACTTATTAAGGCTTGTGTATCCATCTGTTTATTACTTTTCCTACCTCTTGAATTTGTCTTTTATGCTGAATAGCCCTTAAACAGATATCACTAAAAACCAGATATCCTTATGTTCCACACATGTTAGTTACAGTGGTCTGAGCTGATAATGCTTTGTAATGCTGTGAATCATGCAGATAATCCTGCAAACCTTTGCAAGGTGGAAATCTTTTTATTTTAAGGTAAATGCCTAGCTGACAAACCTGTACCTAACATTTCGGTTTTCAGCTTTTATAGCTTAATCTATATACAGAAAAATCCTGTTTTCTGAGTCAACCACCCAGCCTTTTTTGGCTGGGGGAAGTGGGGAGAGTGTAAGTCTGATTTCTTGTGTAGGTTTGATTTCTTGTTTATGTGACCATGTGTTTTAGAACAGCATTTCATTTACACAGTGAATTAGATAAAATAGGAAGAATAAGATAAAATAGGAAATGTATATATGAGGGGGTTAAAAATAATGAAGACATTTTACCAGATGAAAAGAATGTTTTGCAAATTGGCAGGCCCATCTGCTGCTCTTCATGTTCATGGATTTAATTACAAAATGCAAGGCTGGATCCTGCATAGAAAATCAAGAAAAAGCAGAATTAATTCACTAGATCTGCTGAATAAGATACAGTTTTCACAGTTGTGTAGAGCCAATGACTAAACAGGTGAGGCAAGCTGGTAGGGTAACGCAGATATAAATGTTTAATCCACAGCCTGGAGCTTTGGTCAGCTGGCTGTGGAAAGACTGTCTTCACCAAATTTGCTGAACTTCCTTATATGAGTATCTGGACTCACAGACAGTCACAGAAAATAACAATTGATGGAGGTGCTCCATCTCAAGTCAATGCAGAGGCACAGTTTTCTGACAGCATATTTCCTAACTAAGGATTCAGCTTTCTGCTGCCCATACCAAAAATACCTAGGATGCTGTCCTATAGTGAGCCAGACCTGCCACCCAAATGCTCATGTTTCCACATGATTCCCACAAATTCCCATATGTTATGGCAAAGCAACTTTCCCTGACCCACCACAAAGGTGGTTCTGACATGAAGTTGGGTAGGTTGTGTAGGTTGCGCACAGTTCATAGTTGTATGTGGGTTAGCTCAGATGTTCCTGTAGGACCCTTCTTTCCACTCATCAACTCCCAATCCCCAAAGCACATATTGTACCCATGGCAAGAAGCAAAATTCCTCATCAACAGAGGCTGGCAGTTCACTTGAGGATAACAGATACAATAGCATGGCAACTGGCTTCTACTCATGAGCATTTCCCCAGGATCACTGCTATGAAAACAGCCCAAACTGCCAGAAGGCTTCTGAAGACAAAGCTTTTGCTAGAAACAGCTCTGTATTGATGCAGAGCCAGATTTTCTCTGCTTCTTTCATCATAATTCATAATTTCATTATACAAAGTTACATAAAATTAAATACATCCAATTACAGAATTTCAAAATGCATCCAGAAATAGGAAGGGGGCAAGCCCACAATTAGCACAGTCCTTAATGCAGTTTCAGAAAGCCCATAGCAATTAAGTTGCAAAGTACCGTAATTTACATAAACAAACAAAACCATGGGTGGGTGTAGAAATGTTTGCTTCAGAAACAAAATAGATGTCACAAACAGCTCTAATACAAGACTGTACAACAAGCTACAGCATGGATAACATTGCTTAGTGATTCTGGCTGCTGCTTGCACAGAGTCGGCTTCCTTCCAGATGGGACAGCATTTGAGAAAGAGAGGCTGGAAAAGGATGAACTGTTTCTATCAGAGGTTCCCACTCCGGACACACCACCTAAAGTACACAAAGAGCTATGGGACAGCTAAGAAAAATCTCTTCCGCATCACTGTCTGGCCCCAGCAAGAGCACCAAAGAAACAAGATGCAAAATGGGAACATCATCCCCACATTTTAAGTGACAGTCTGTGACTACACCCCTGAAACTTCAGCAGGAATGTTAAAAATCTCAGCATTTACACACTTCACTGAACAGCAAATTGCTACTATGAAAGGGTGCTCACAGGAGTACTACAAATGCCAGCCCTGCCCCCTACCCACCATCATGGTAAGAGGTGTGTGGGCCCCATAAGAAGAGGGAAGCGTAAATCACTCTCTGAAGCCCTCTTTGAGTAACAGCCCTTAATTTCATTGCGAAAAGCTACTCTGCACCCTCATCAAATACCCCCATCAGCTGCCCAATTAGTGTAGCAGCTGCTCAAGACAATGGGACCAGTTAATCTCAACGTTCCCTTGCAGCCTTTGGGCCATGCTGTCTAATTTGAGTGTGTAGGAGTCAGTTCTGGTGGCAATGGCCGAAGTTTTCCTATGAACAACTCATCTTTCAGGAGCTAGAGAGAACATGCCAGTCCTCCAGACTGTTTTCTCAGCTAACTGCCTGACAGGTAGGGGTTCTGGGGCTTCCAGCTCACTTCAGGCAGGCTGCTGAAAACTAGGAGAAACTTGCCTCAAAAGTATATTCATAGGCTGCAAGAGAAATGTGTCATTTCCCCCTTGCATAAGAGTGAAAAATATGTGGAAATGTCACAATATCCCCACAGGAGAGAAATCCCAGTTTTAACCAGCTCACCTCTGAAACTCGTCAGCATTCTGGTGCACTTGCTGCCACTCCAGACAAAACAAGTGCAGCTCGTCTTTCCCATCTGTGCACACAAGCCACAACAGCCAAGGCTGGAGAGAGGAATTACAGAGTGATTCCATCTCCTATCTCTTCAGCCTCCTTTCATTAAAGCTTTAGCAGATCACAGAAAGAGTACAATATCATCAATCACAAGGAAGGTTTTTACTGGTGAAAAAGTGTGAATAGTGGCATTTAAGAATAGTAAATGGCCTTTAGAAGAATTAAATTCCCCAACAATTTCACAGCTTAAAAATTGGAACAAATTCAGTTCTGCTAAAGTTCTGTAAATGTCACATCAGCAATTTAAAAAATGTTTTCCAGCTGTTTTTTCTCACAGAACTGTAAATACCCTACATTTTAAGTAATATTATGCAGTCAAAGGCCTGAAACACTTGCAGATGTCATGCTTCCCCAGAAGGGTCAAAATATTCCATGGAAATGGTTTAATTATTTCTAAATCCTGTATAATCTTTCAACAGTTTTCAAAAACGTGCATTGTGAATGGGGAACAACGTAAGATGTGCCTGACCAGCTTCCCCATTCTGCTGGTGCCCCGCATTTCATTCCAGAATCCTCCACCACTGCAAAGCAGCCCTTCTGAGCAGAGTACAAAGCATGGTGGTACTGACGAGCACTGTCACTTTTCACGCCCAGAAATCAGTCCTGCTGCTTCAGTTTAGGATAGAAAAGGGGCTCTACTTTAAATTACAGATAGTCTTTAAGGTAACATCAAGAAAATACCAAGCAATTTTGCCAAAATGTTTTCAGTTCAGTGTCTTCTCTGTTTAATTCTGCTGTTGTGCTCTTCAGAGAGGTCGGATGTGTACAGGCAGTGAGTCTAGCATTTCTGCTTGCATCCAAAGCCAGAAATATCTATGACTCATGTATGCTAATACCCATCTCCTCTGATAGTTAAATTCTACCAAAAACCTTTCTGTTGGGGAAAAGGTTCCTTTCTAGCTTTCATGGGTGCAAAGAAATGTGGGTGCCCTGTTCAGTCTTCCTGGGGCTTCAAGAGAGAGGAAAACCTTCTTCACACTTTCACAGGTTTTGTAACTTGAAGACCATTGCTTTAGGCTTCCCACCACCATGACAGCAGTGCTGGTCCCACAGGGAGAGTCTGTCCAGGGGTTGAACGCTGGGCCCATAGTATGATTGGAGGTGACTGGATCACAGGCAACACTTGTTACAGCATGGCTAAAAGTCCCCAAATGCACACATACACACTCATTCAATCTTCTAGAAGGGAATGGCGGGAGTCACCTATATGTTCCACTCACAGCTTCTTCTGGAGGAAACTATGAACAGCCAAAACACAGACCAGTTCTGCTGAGTCTGAGTCTGTCAGGTCATTTGAACTCCATTGTTTTTAACTCCCCTGCCTCAGCCTTTGTGGCAGGCACATCTGTTGCCCCAAATCATAAAAGCCAGGAGCAACCAAGTTCCTCCACCCCTGCCTTGCTGGTGCAGTTGCTAATCTGCTGTGGGTCAGGACACACCTGCCAGGACAGAGCTAATCTGCTGTGGGTCAGGACACACCTGCCAGGACAGAGCCATCATTGCATCCTCAACCAAACCAAAGACAAACCAAGCTTCTTCCCCCGTCAAGTAACAGCTAGTTGTGCAGTTCTGCTCCTGTTACATGCCAGAGGACTGCCCAAGGAGACCTCAGCCAGTAAATCTCTACACAAGCAAAACGTGCCCTACCTGGGATCACCACAGCACATTCAACATGCTCCCATTTGCTCTGTATTTGTTAGCCGTGGTCACTGTCAAGGGAGACAGCATAGGTGTTGTCTCTGTGCTCTGAGTTGTCAGGCCAATGGTCTGAGTGATGCCAGTCCTCCAGGGGCATATCCAACCATCACTGTCCCGACTGCATGGCTCCCACAGCAGCCTTTGCATTCCCTGGGAGGTGTCCACCACAGTGCATTCACAACTCACTCCTCTTAAGTCTGAGGAGCAAGATGGGGGTCCCACTGCCAAATCCTACTGGGAGCACCCAAGAGCTGGTCCCAAAGGAGAGTTTGCCTGGTAACTCACTTCTCTGGAAGACAGCTGGCACTTAGAAAGTTAGAAGCCATTTGGGATCTGGCTGCAGGTGGCTCTCTCACAGCTCTTCACACATCAACACCTGCATCCATCCTCTCAGAGAAGCAGTTGATCCTGGCTGACATTAACAGGCACAAATTTCCATCCTGTTCCTGGCACTGCCATCTGCTGAGTAGAGGTACCATGCCAGCACATGCCAACCCACCTCAACCAAAACCAGAATGCCAGTACAGATCTTATAAATCCTTTGAATTCTTTTCTTCTCTTCACCCTGTGTACTGGGTGGAAGTTATTGTAAAAATGTAATGCTCTGAAATGCTAGAAAAGGTCAAAATAATTTAAAAGTAAATAACGGACTTAGAACAGACTACAAAGCCCTTCTGCTCGTGGGCTGACATCTCTGGCAGGAAGCACAGCTATGGAACTCACGGTTGTACTGGCCATGGCAACAAGCGAAGACTAAAACAAATATTTGGGACCTTTATCTTCAAAACACTTCACCAGCATTAAAACAGTCAGGAAGGCAAATCTCCTGGGCAGGCCTGTATCCCCTTACTGCATAGTCAGTGCAAATCCGGTGGCAAAAGAACTGACTTCCTCACTGATAGCAGTTTGGCTCCTTGTGAGAGGTAGAATTCCTGCTAACTTAAGCAGTTGATGGACATTGCTGTAGGATTTGATTTGCCATTGGCACGGATTGAGTAAATTTTTGTATCCACTGCAATGTTTAAGCAGTTCTGCTGAGGCAGTGGTATTTGAGCCTGTATCTCTGTCCTGTAAGATTTCACACATTTGCTGTGTGTGGCAGCTCAAAATACGCTCCACAGCACATTCTATCAATAAATCAGTTGCATTCACACTTGATGCCTATGCACCTTCCGTCATCAGTGTAGATTAGAAATTTTTCACCTAGACTTACTAGGCTTGAGAAGATTCATAGCCCTCAAAGGCCTGAGTATCTACAATTTCAAATCTGAACTCCTTGGCACTGCACTACTTTCAGGTAGTTACCTATTTGCCAGCAAGCTTCCTATTTATGAAATTTTGGGGGGCACAAATCATGTAAGAGGCTACTTAGCCTTTCACAATCTTTAAAAGCATGGTTACAGATGAACGTAGGAGTTCATGCATTCTAACCCTCCTGCTGTACTGGTTAATTTGAGTTATTTGGGAATTTTGCTTTGCATTTAACCACAAGACTTGGGATTGTGCAATGTTGTATTTCAACTACTAGTACCACATGTTGGTTTGATTGGATTTTTTAAACTTCTCAGATTTATCTATCTCGTTTTGGGCTGAAATTTTCTGTTATTCATTTCATTCCCAAGGTGGTCTGAAAAAAGAAATCTGATCATGGTTGTTTCTGAATTCTGCTTCCATGTAAGCTATACCATTTCTTCACAGGTTTCAACTGTAAACTGATAACTCAATAGCTAAAACATTACATACCATTTACTTTTTAGTTCTCCTATATGCCGTGGACCAAGCTAAGGCCAGTCCACTAAATGCTGGAGATTATATAAAGGGAATTCACATAATGAATATGATAATGAATATGCTTTTCACTATTTGTGATTGACTGAATAGAAAGTTTGCTAAACTGCCCCAGTGTCACCTATCCATGCAGTGTCTGGCTCTAATAACATCACCTCCATATGAAAACGCTGAGGTCTGTGATGTTCTTTAACCTCTAGCTCTCTCTGACTGCAGACTCTGTAGTCCTTAGGATACACTAGAAAGTTCTTAACAGGTCACATGGGAAAAGCTGCGGACTTAGGGCTCCATATGTATGAGAGGCCTCGGCTATGAACACTAATGCTTCACCAGCTGAGGAAGCAGAGACTTTACAGGCTCCTATTTCTATTCCTTCTAGGAAATTTCTATCCAAAACTCTTATCTGAATTACTTTGTTAAATCTAGAGTTAAAAATCAGGAAATGCATCATTAGATGAGAAAGATTTGGATTAAATCAACACATCTACAACTTTCTTTATTCACTGCCTCAGAATTTGACAAGAGTCTTCAGAAAAGAGACACAGAGAAGGTTTCACAGTCCTGAGGCTGCTGGGTTAAACAAAAATTCTCTTCTAAAGTCTTTGAAACAGAAACTGTGCCTTCACACATAATAAAAGACCAATGAAGAACAAAGTCACAAGCCAAAGCTTCTTTTTTCTGCTCCAGTGTATTTTCAGATAAAAAGAAATCAATAGTAGCTGTGAGATTCGCATCAGAAAGATCAGCTTATTTAAGTATAAGCACAGCTCCCTGACACCCTGAGGATGTCTGTGCCATCCCTAGGAGCAGGTCAGCCCAGCCCGAGGGCAAGAAAAGCCCACCACAGAGTACCCAGCAGTGACACAAGCCTTTGATCTCTGATAAACTGAAGACTTGGTGGAAGCAGGGGAAAGGGACGCAGATAGTTTTGTTATTCGCTATAGTTGTGGAACCTATTTTTAAATTCCTTTCTGTGCAGCAAAACTTCCTTTTTTTCTAGCTTTCTTTGTTCTGTAAAATTCATTTTTCTGCTTGAGAGGTTTTTCTTCCTCACAGCAGAATGGGGATACCTTTCCTTAGGAGCAATGTCTCAGTGTATTTGTATACACCAAGCAATAGACAGTATAATTATGTTTACCAAGGTACTCCTAATTGCTGAATGACACATATTTGGATTTCTGTCCCACACTGAAGACCCAAAGCAGAAGCCAGACCTTTGCAGCAACGACAGGCAGCTTTAGCATTGTTCTGCAAGGCACCTGCTGACATGTGGACCTCAGTGTTGGCCTGCTACCACACCACCCACAGACAAGCCCACAGAGAAACCCACCAGCAGACTGAGCCTGGGAACCAGGAGCAGACATGAGCTGCCAGCCTTTGAGAAGGTACCCCATCCTTCACAAGACTGCACTAAATTGCAGAGGTAAGGAACTGGGACACACCTTGCTCAACTGTGCGTAAGAGCTAGAGACACAAATACTGGTCATATAATGCACACCAAACTAGGACCATCCTTTCTCAAAGATTTGACTGCTTAGAAGAACATTTTACATTATAGAGCCAGACTCTCATGTTCACTCACTTTACTGTTGCCAGCATTGACAATTGCCAGCGGCTCTTCCTTGTCATATTTCTGGATTAGAAAAAATGCCAATTCACTTCAAAAATCTCTTTTCAGATCCAAATTTATTATGAATCCAAGCTCAACTCCATCTCTGATGCACAGATACCAAATGCTGTCTAAGATAGTTGGCACACAAAACCAGGAGACTGAACTGGAGGAAGACCGAGAAATGTTCCCATCTTCCAGACTGCCTGAATTTTCTTTCAGAAATGGAAGTACTTCCATTTTCACAATGGAATCACTCATGACAGAGACTGTGGAACACAAACACCTGGGCAGGGCTTTGAATAGAGTACACAGAGCCATTAATATCTGTTACTTTTTTCTCCCTTCAGTTTCCAGAGTTCTCTCCCTGAATGAACGGTGCACATCCTGACAATGCTCTCTCCATGACCACTTTAGCTGTGACAGCAGTGTTGATTCTGACATGCTTTGTTACATTTTGTTTGGAAATTTATGGGCTGCATCTCACAGACTGTAAAGTTATGAGCACAAGCACTGACATAAATTTTGCTGCAATATAAAACAGATTGCATAGGAAGTGAACAGAAGTTTAAATACCAGATAGTACTGAGAGACTCACATCAGCATTAAAGCACACTAGATGCATTGGTAAACACTGTAATAAGCAATAGACAGCATAATTATGTTTACCAAGGTACTCTAAATTGCTGAAATCTTCCCTGGCTGTCCATAAAATGTTGCAGCCTTTGCTTTAGGTTATAGCAAATCTCATCTAGAAGGAACCGACTGAGACTATTCAGTTTCATAAGCCACCTGTGGGAAAGCAGGCAGAACACTATTCTTCCATTCCTTTATTTCTAGGAATCAAAGATGACTGTTTGGGGAAGTATAGTATTTTTTTCAAATGTTCCTTAAAGGAGAAATTGCAAGACAAAAGAAAACATCCCTTACCAAGTAGATAACAAATGGATTTAGAAAATCACGTGTTGGTCCCACTGCTCTTGTATAAAATTTGACCTGCTGGGGCACCAGAAAAGTCCTCAGTCATAAGTGTATGTCTACATCTATTCTCTGTCAAATACCAAACTCGAGAACTTCAACTGAATGGGAATGGGACAACTTTACACATGCTGTAACTTCCCTCTGACCCCTTAAAATCCTGGACACTCTGAAGAAAACATTACCAGAATGATATATAAATTCCTTAGGGAAATCTCTGTACAACCTCTTAGAGGCCTTTTATGCCTTTTTTGTACGTAGTACATGATGAAAGACAGACCAGGTGTTCACAGGTGCTGTCTTCTCTCAGCATACAACTAACAGATAAAATAAAATGTTTTAAACAATAAGGTGAGAGAAGAACATACAATTTGGGGTTAGGAAGGACCACTTGCTAGCAGACATCTTTGTCCTTCGGTAAGTTGTAAGGGAGTTAAGCCAGGAGGGAAAGAGTTTACTGGTAAAGGCAGGAATTGCTTCACCAGTGTAGGCTGACTCAAAAATCTAGATGTGGAAACAGGGACCACATAACTGAATGTAACACTTCCCTCACAGCTTCATACCTCAAAGCCATCTGCTCGCTTGAAGGGGCAGCGCAGAGGAAACCTATTATCCTGATCCTCTGCTAACGGTAGTGGAAAACTTTCACAGAGCTTCCTGAAGATGATGCTCACTGTGGTGTGAACAGCAGATGTGGAGGCTTGACTCCACTCAGCAAGAGGCAGTTAGCTGGAAAACTCAACACAAAGGGGCATGCACCTCACCTGTGCAACTTACCCTGACTCTCTCACGGCAGTCTCAACACCTTTGAAATTCTCCTTTGGGAATCACTACTGGGCCAGTGCAATGAGAAATAAGGAGAGTCCTGGTGAGGATGGAAACTGTCTAGGAAAAGGAACTTGGATAAGAAAAGCAGACAAATGAAAATAAAACAGGTTGTGTGTCCCCAGGAAGACAGCATGGAAGAGGCAGCTGGGAAAGGAGGTGGTACCTCCCTGCATCTGCACACACATATGGCACAAGGCAGACAAAAACATAAAATTCAGGGAAAAAGTAAAAAACAAATCATTGCCAATGATGAGGGTGAGGGGGAATCTCCTCAGATCCTGATGAGAAAATTGGTGCAAGTCTCAAGGGGCACCAATGGCAGATTAATGGACAATTACATCAACTAGCCAAAGGGTAAATACTAACGAACTAGTCCCATGGGATCAGTCAGCCAAACACAAGGGTTGGAATGAACAATGGATCCCAGACAAGGATAAATACACCCAAAAAAAGTCATCAGCCTGCAGCCTATAGTAAAAGCTCCGTTTCTGCCAATGGTCCCCATAAAGACTTTTTAAGAAAACAGGAGTTTTATAATTTTCTTTGTTTTAAAAATGTACGTAACTTGATTTTGGTACCAAATTCACTTGTCCTTTTGACATGTGTGTGTGCAGAGGCTGGTGGTTTCTTTTTTTTCTATTTTCAGTCCGCAGTTTATTTTTAGACCTAACCTTTTGTTCTGAGCTGGGAGGGAAAAAAACTAAAGCAGTGAAAATTCCCAGAAAGTGGAAGAAAAAAAAAGGTGTTGCAGAACAACAGTTCTTGAGGAAGACTCAGGGTGACCTCAGCCCTTCCTTAAGCCCCCACGAGACGATCCCTCTAACTTTGCCTGTGGCATTATTTTAGCCGCCTCTCATTCCCCACAGACCTTCCCTTCAGAAGCCTTCCTCCCTGACCACATCACACACTATTTCTATCTGTTCCCAAGATCATTGCAGGTTGCTGCAATGTGCAAAAGCCCCATAGCAGGCAGGCCAGCTCAAACTTTGCCTATCTAACATCACCATAATTGCACAGATCAGTGGAGACTAGCACAGTACGTTAGAAAATCTAATTGTTCAGAAAACACTGTAATCTCAAAACATCCTTTAGTGACATAGGGAAAGGGGGAAATATTTCACAGAAGGAACACCAAATAAAGAAATCTGCTTTACACTCAAGCACTTCTGTGCACAAGTGATATCACTGCTGACAAGTTAAGCTGTTTATATTACAAAGGAAAAAAAAAAGAAAGCAGGTTTTCACTTGCAACTGGAATTTAGCTTGATTCCAGGATAATATCATGGACACAAGAAGTTTCTCATTTTTGCTTCCTTAGTCTCTAATTTCAAAAAGCAGTTTTCACAAGGAGACTGATCCTTCTTAGTTTACAGTGCAATAGGCACTTACAAATTTCACAGGGCAACAGATGCTAGTATTAGAAAGCTAGACTTTGGGTTGTATGAAAATCTGAATATGCATAACTGCTCTATATCACAACATGCTTAGGCCTTCCAGGTTCTCTTCAAACCCAGGAACTGCATCAAAAGCCACTTATTGCCACATGGTTAAGAAACTCAATTGGCTCTGAAGCACTTACCCAGCATGGTTTGAAAGAAGCAACATTGGCTAGGGATGGACAAAAGCACGCATCACACATGGATTGTGATTACCCACGTCCTTTCACTTGGAAGAACAGCAACTTTCACAGTCTCTTTCACAAAGATACTGTCCAGATGATAAGGTCAGTCAACTCATTTGCTGCTTTGCACATGCTGACTTAAAGCCTTTTATAAAGCACAGCGGTTTGGCAGTGCACCAAATGCTTGTTGCTAAGCTGCACGTTTCCTCTAACACACTAACTGGGGAACAGCTGCGTGAGTGGAGCAACCCATTGCTCTCCCTCCTCTCCAAAAGATCCCACACAGTCCTCAGAAACAACCAGCATGGGAAGGTACCCTCTCAAGGGCAGCTCCCAGGGAATGCAGTATTGCAGGCCATAATGCAATCTCAAAAAAGCAAAAACCTGAAGAGAAGCAGCATCCTTTTTCTTGCTAGTGAGCACCCTAAGATGCCAAGTTCCACTGATGTGCTACCAGAACAGCAAAACAATCAACTAAGTCATCTTTTAACTGAGGAAAATTCTGCCAGCACAGACAGACTAAAGAAACGTGTTTGCAAACACTGTTTTTCTAGCAGAGGGACATCTATTTCTCCAGCCATGTTCCCAACCACTTTCAGTGGCTTCCCAAGCTGAAAGAGTCCCACAGGGTCCCCAGAAAAGTCTCTTTCTTTGTCCCTCACCCTCTTAAGGTTGTCCAGTTTCCTCTATCAGCTGCACACTGAAACCCTTGGAACAGTCAAGTGGAGCCCTTACTGCCCAACTGCTGGAAAAGCGCTGTTTTAAGGCAATAACAACCTTGATGAATTTTGCAAATACTTTTTTCTCCTCACATATAATCAAGCAAATGGAGCATATGGACAAGGCACTTCAAGAGTGTTGCAGTCAGGCCCAGGAGACGGCATTTGTTTCTGTTCTGTGCAAAGTTCTGTCAACAAAGAGCCAGAAGATTTTGTTACTAGAAAGCACCATGCCTGTGGGTTGTTTCTGCCATGGCACAACCCGAAAACTTAGGAGAGACACATTAGGAGAGACTCCAGCTCCTGGCATCTAGACACAATGAAGCTTCTGAAGGATTTCCCAGTGCTTTGCTGAAACTTGCTGCATATAATCCATTAGCATCTGGTTTTTCATCTACAACAGAAGTAGGCTCAAAGCCCCTTTTATGAGTTCTTTCAGATGGTTCTTTCAGATGAATTTCAGAAAGCTTTGGGAAGTACATACATTTTTCCCATTGATACATATATGGCTGAAAAGATTTTTTTTTCCAAACAACTCTACAACTAATTTTTCCATGTGCGATAAGACATGGGATGGCCCAAAAGAGCACAGTCTTTCTTGATTGGTGAACTCCTACTCTGTAACACTCTTGTGTAGATACAGGTTTTGCACTTCGGTTGGCTTTCCTCTTATGGTTTCAAAGGTTCCCAGTTTCTATTTGATTAAAGCATGGAAGAGGCTAGAAGCATTTTTTTTTTCTGAGTATTAGATAGTGTGTCTTTGAAAGGACTTCATAATCCTCTTCTCCCAATTTACAGACTCCACTTGCTGGTGCAGGTACCACAGCAGTTTTTCTTTATAATCTCTTTTCACCTCTGTAGCATTTGTCCTTTTCTTTGTGTCATAACAATGCCCAGAGGCTGCTCTATACTGCTCGTGTGAGCACTGCAAGAAGAGCAATAAGGCCATTCTGAGTGACATGCCTGCTAATTCAAACCAACACTAGAGCACAGCACAAAGCAGTTCTTAAAACAAGGGAGATGAAGAAGCACGCCAAATCAAGTGCATTTCTACATATGTTTCCAGGATCTCATAGGGCCTTGTCATGGGGGAAGTAATGGAAACTGTGAACCTGACTACGATCACAGAGGTGCCTATGAAGAACTGTGGTTCAGTTTATTAATTCTCAGAGACTTGGGAATTGCAAAAGAGCAGATGCTGTCAGGAAAAGGCTCTGACTGTGAATTCATCATAGCAGCACCACTACCCATCCAACATCTTTAGAGAAAGCCAACTCTACTCTACAGAGAAAGAACAATCTGGTACCTAAAAATTCATATGTTGAGCCCTACGTATGACTTTTGGGGGAGGGAGGGAAATCTTAATACACCTGTACATGTACACTGGTCATTTAATTAACACACAGAGGAAAGATTTATGGTGCTGCTACAGCTGTTTTTCAGTCACCTAAAGGAAAATGCTTTTGTTATTATGAAACCAATGCTGCTGAAAACTGAGCAGAAAATTATGGAATCAGTGATAACAGCTTTGGAGAAGGGGGAATTCACAGCATTGCATTTTAGAACTTTGGAAGCCTTTATGATCTGGAGAAAAGGTTACAATTTTTCTATTAAATCAACACATAAATGATCACAAGGTGTTAAACATTAAATGCATCTCTAGGCCATAAGGAAGCAATCATTACTTTTTCCTGTCTGTCTGTATAGCCTCTAGTATAACAAAGCCTTCACTCTCTAAGTCACACCTAAAATGATAACTTTCTGCTGTTACTACTGATGATTGCACTAGGCTTTTGGCCAAATTCTGTAGTATGAGAAAAGTTTAATGTCATACTCTTAGGGCAAGAATGGTACAGGAAGTTTTTGCACAACAGGTACTGTTTCCTGAACAGCAGCTGCTGGAAGCAGCCCAGGAGGACAAGAACAACTGAGGCAGTCTTAAGGCAGATGGGATAAGCAGTCATGATGGGCAAAGGCGAATGTAAAAACTACCCTTGATGCAACTCTGCAATTAATAAACAAGTCACATCTCCAAGCATGTGTTTGCTCTTGCACAGGGAGAGAATTAGCTATATAAACACAAGCTTAAACTGCCATGGATCATTTTTTCTATCTGCCAGAGTAGTTCTGCACCTATCAAATGCCATCACAACTGGGGATAAATATCCTTGCCACTATGAGTCTATCATCAGTTCTCCTCTGCTGAATCAACTGACTTTGATTTGAGACTTAATAAACATAACCCAGCTGCTTGCTTTTATGCTGCTGCTTCTCTTATTTCTGAAGAGGAGATGGAAATTCTCCCCATTTCTCCACTTTCTGCATTAGTTTAGCCAAATGTCAGACTATGGATACCTGTGTTCTCTCCCCAAAAAGCAGCATTCTGTCACTAGTTCTCCCATTATCCCTAAACAACTTTTCGTTCCTCATCTAAGTCCCATCATGCAACCTTTGTCTTCACTCTTCTGCCGTGCATAGCAGAGAGCTGAAAGGTCCTCTGTTGCTTTTTGCCCAAAGCTCTAAAGGACAATAAAGAGCCTATGTATGTGGCTGCTTCTCCCTCTGTTTTTTCTTTCCAGCACATGCCCAGATATATCTATATTTATCTGACCTGGTTAACATGTCCAGACTCTGCTGCTGACTGGGAACCTCTCTAGAGACCACCAGGTCACCAACAGCCAGAGCCATGAGATCTAGGGAGCCACAGACCTGCAAGTATGCTGTCTGTATCAGGCAAATTAGCAGAAAGTCTTCTAGTGAACAGAACTGGTAGGCACATGGATAAATCAGAGATATTTAGGACAGGTCATGGTGGTGGTTGTGGAGGAAAGCTGTGCCTTACAAACCTATTGGTGTTCTTGGGGTGGTTTGGCAAACATGCCAGCTTGAAACAGTTTTGATGGCTTTCAACACAAGTGACATGAATCTACCATGGGATAACAGGTTAAAGTTCTCATACAGACTTAAACGAATGGTTAAAAGAGAAGAGATAAAGAGTAGGAGAATGCAGTAATTTTTTCCAACAGACAAAAATCTCCAGAAAAATGTGGATTAGTGAACTTTGCTGTTCAACACAATCTCAACTAAGCTTTAAAAGGTCAGGAGAGAAGTAGGGAGGCCAGAGACTTCACTAGCCTAATCAGAGTCATCCAGACAAGAGCTGACTTTGCATAAGTATGCTGAGTGACCAGGCAATAAAACAGCAGATGAAATTCCATGTAGGTAAGCATAAAGTGGTGCACATGGGTGGGAAAAAAACGCCATCAATTTCATGTATAAAATGATGATGTCTGAACTAATGATAACCACACAGGAATGAGATCTTGGGTGATGATTCATCAAAAACACCAGCTCTGTGCTCAGCAGTAGTCAAAAACATCACCTATTCAGAATTATTACAAAAGGGGTGGAAGTCACTGGAGAGAACATCATCATTATTTTCCTGTATAAGTGAATAAAACTTGAATGCTCTGTACAAATTTTTTTCTGGCACTCAACAAAACATAATGGATTTACAAAAGGTGCCAAGACGGCAAGAGGGATGATCAGATGTCTGAGACAGCTTCTGCCTAAGGAATATCCCCCAAAAATGGTTGGAACAGAGGGAAGGGCTTATGACATTGGCTGCAGAGTGTTATGACACAGAGCCAAGAAAGAGTGAGCTACATGAAATGACAAGAAGCTCAGAGAAAGCGACCAGGAAATACTCGTTTGACTGTATCCTCTGGTAAAAAGTTGGGGACATCAGATGAATCTATCTGTCATATGTTCAAAACAAATGAAAGGAGGTGACTTTTGAAACAACATGTAGTTAATCTGTGTGACTCCCTGCTACAGGATGCTAGAGGTTTACACAAGTTCAAAAAGAAGCCTGGATAAATTCACCGATAAAAGTCAGTCCTGGCCACCTGCAAGAGTCCAGGAGAGAGTGCTAGGAAAGAATCATGCTTGACCCATTCTTACACATGTCTCTTGGCATCAGCTGCTGACCAGGATACTGGGCCAGGGCCAGATCTTTGGTCTAATTTAGGTCAGTTGAACTTACCTTCTTAGGCTCTTATCCTGACAAAACTGTAAAGATTCTATGAGGAGCAAAGCACTACCCTCTGAAGCAACAGGATGAGGGTTTCGGATCTGCCAGAGCCCGTTAGCAAGTTTCAAATGGTTCTCTGTTCTTATGTCCCATCTGAAGCTGAGGGTGAAATTGTTTTAACTGGTGGATAAACACAAGTTGCAATGATAACTCACTACAACTATAGACTTATAGTTAGGTAAGTATGTAACTATAGAACTATAGTCTAACTATAGACTATAACCTGCTTCCCTGCTCCGTTAAATGTCATCACTGCATTTATTCCTTATGCATCAGCATAGCATAGTATCTTAGAGAAGGGGGTACAGAATATGAAGGAAGTAGAGCAAACAGCTGGCAGAAGGAGGAGTTTACAGGGTTAAATAACTTCAGTAACACTGATGTCATTCTTTGCAGCACTTTTTCTAGGCCGTGTGCAAACCTATCTAATTATAGATTATAATTTTAAAGCCTAGCATGCTGGAATACGAGCACCTGCCAAAATCAATAATGTCAAAAGGTGGACATAATTAAAAACAATGTAATTGTAATCCTGCCAAGAATCAGCTCTGGCACACTGTACTAAACAACTCAGAAGAGAGCTGTTCCATCAACATCCTAACTAAGCTATGCCCATTTTCTAAGGTTTGTAATTACTGCAATTAAGTAATGCTATTTTCCTCTTATTCACTCTTTCCTCTAAAGAAAAAAGTGCTCAATTCCATTTAACCTCAAAGTGCAGAGGTTCTATGTCTTATGAGTAATTTCTGGCTGTAGTCTGACCACAAATCAAACTGTCTTGCCCCTTGCTATGCACCCCACTTCCACTAGAAGTTTCAAAGTCTTTCACTTGGATTGTTTCAGCTTGTGCCAGAGACAGGCTTAAAGCAGAAGTGGATGCTGTGAGCAGCTGAGGTCTTTAGCGGTGTCTCCACCTCTTTTATTTCCTTTTTCAGGTGCCCTTTTTGCTGCTTTGTGTTAGTAGTGATGGACCAATCATACCATATGTTATCATATCATGAGGGATACTTCTTCTAGCTTGTCCTGGTTTCAGCTTGGATAGAGTTAATTTTCTTCCTAGTAGCTGGTATAGTACTGTGTTTTGGATTTAGGATGAGAATAATATTGACAACACACTGACAACAATGTTGACAACACACAGTTTTAGTTCTTGCTGAGCAGTGCTTACACTAAGTCAGGGGTTTTTCTCATACTGCTCTGCCAGCGAGGAGGCTGGAGGTGCACAAGAAGGTGGGAGGGGACACAGCCAGGACAGCTGACCCAAACTGGCCAAAGGGATATCCCATACCATATTGACATCACGCTGAACAAAAAAAATGGGGGGAGTTGGCCACTGCACAGGAACTGGCTGGGCATCAGTCAGAGGGTGGCGAGCAACTGCATTGTGCATCACTTGTTTTGTATGTTCTTTTATCATTATTATTTTCCCTTCCTTTTCTGTCCTATTAAATTGTCGTTACCTCAACTCACAAGTTTTACCTTTTTTCTGATTCTCTCCCCCATCCCACTGGTTTGCTGGGATGGGGGAGAGAATCAGAGAAAAGGTAAAACTGGGAAGGGGGAGTGAGCAAACGTCTGTGCAGTGTTTAGCTCCCTGCCAGGTTAAACCACAACATAGCTGAACCAAGACAATTTCCTTTTCTTCCTCTCAGAGTTTCTACCTTCCAGAGGTGGGAGGGAAGCATATTCAAGCAGATCTCATCAGTCTGATGACAAATGAAATTCACTTACCAGACAGAAGAATGACAAACCTGGACAGGCCGAATGATGAGGTATCTTCTGAAGCCCCCCTGCAGAGTTATCAGTGAAATGTGCAGTTATTTGTCCTCATCCATAACACTGCCCTGCACACACATTGCGCAATGAATCTGAGGGATCAGACTGCTGCGTTAGGGCGCTTGTCAGGGAGGGGAAAAAGTTTTCTTAGTTTTGCTTATTAAAGTTCTTCCCTGTTCATATGGCTATCATGATTTCCAAGTGGCCTTCTCTCCACCTCCCCTTGCCCAGTTCAAGGAGAGCCATCCCAGGCAGCCCTCTCCAGCTTCTTGGTATCAGGAGCCTTACACATGCAGAACAGAGCTGCTGGTGACTAACCAAAATATTTGCAAGAGTGATCATACAGCTTGTGGCTCCAACTGTTAGGCTGCATACTAAGCATCATTCCAGGTTACATTGCTGTGAACTCTTCTTTTGGACTGTGATCAGCTTCCCCGGTGCCGGGGAAGCTGATGGAGCAGATCATCCTGAGTGCTATCACACGGCATGTAGAGAATAACCAAGGGATCAAGCCCAGCCAGCATGGGTTCAGGAAAGGCAGGTCCTGCTTGACCAACCTGATCTCCTTCTAGGACAAGGTGACCCGCCTAGTAGATGAGGGAAAGGCTGTGGATGTTGTCTATCTAGACTTCAGTAAAGCCTTTGACACAGTTTCCCACAGCATTCTCCTGGAGAAACTGGCTGCTCATGGCTTGGACGGGTGTGCTCTTTGCTGGGTAAAGAACTGGCTGGATGGCCGGGCCCAAAGAGTGGTGATGAATGGAGTTTACTCCAGTTGGCGGCCAGTCACAAGCAGTGTTCCCCAGGGCTCTGTGCTGGGGCCAGTTCTGTTTAATATCTTTATCAATGATCTGGACGAAGGGATCGAGTGCACCCTCAGTAAGTTTGCAGATGACACCAAGTTGTGTGGGAGTGTTGATCTGCTTGAGGGGAGGAAGGCTCTGCAGAGGGACCTGGACAGGCTGGATGGATGGGCTGAGGTCAATTGTATGAGGTTTAACAAGGCCAAGTGCAAGGTTCTGCACTTGGATCACAGCAACGCCATGCAACGCTACAGGCTTGGGGAAGAGTGGCTGGAAAGCTGCCAGGCAGAAAAGGAGCTGGGGGTGTTGGTTGACAGCCGCCTGAATATGAGCCAGCAGTGTGCCCAGGTGGCCAAGAAAGCCAATGGCATCCTGGCTTGTATCAAAAATAGCGTGGCCAGCAGGACTAGGGAAGCGATCGTGCCCCTGTACTCGGCACTGGTGAGGCCACACCTCGAATACTGTGTTCAGGTTTGGGCCCCCCACTGCAAGAGGGACATTGAGGTGCTGGAGCGTGTCCAGAGAAGGGCAACGAAGCTGGTGAAGGGTCTGGAGCAGAAGTCTTATGAGGAGCGGCTGAGGGAGCTGGGGTTGTTTAGCCTGGAGAAAAGGAGACTGAGGGGAGACCTTATCACTCTCTACAACTACCTGAAAGGAGGTTGTAGAGATGTGGGGGTCGGTCTCTTCTCCGAGGTAACAAGTGATAGGACAAGAGGAAATGGCCTCAAGTTGCGCCAGGGGAGGTTTAGACTGGATATTAGGAAATTTTTCTTCACTGAAAGGGTTATCAAGCATTGGAAGAGGCTGCCCAGGGAAGTGGTTGAGTCGCCATCCCTGGAGGTATTTAAAGGACGTTTGGATGAGGTGCTTAGGGACATGGTATAGTCGTGGTCTTGGTAGTGTTAGGTTTACGGTTGGACTCGATGATCTTAAAGGTCTTTTCCAACCTATATGATTCTGTGATTCTGTGATTCTGTGATCTGTTACCCATTGAGGCAGAGAGGCAGGAGGCAGGGCCTTACAACAGCTTCCTCAGAAACCTCTTCCCAGCCTCTGGCTCCAAGGCTGGTCCTGCAGACCTGAAGAATACCTATGGCAGCCATGTCTCCATAAGGTGGAAAGGGCTGCTTCTGTAGAAGATGTTAATTAACATCTTACAACATCATCAGCATGTTGGGGGGGGTGGGGGGGGGACTGAAATGTAAAGCTAGTCAGAGCTTAGTGCAGTGTCAGTGTCCGACTCCTTGTCCTCCAGCCCACAGACCTTGGAAGGATTTCATTCTGTACCAGCCCAAAGGGACACAGTTTGCTTACTGTGTGTGACAAAGCTTCTCTGGATTCAGAGCAAAGAAGCAATTCATGTTTTAGCACAGCTGGACCCAAAGGATGTTCCTCCCCAACTCTCCCCAATCCTTTCTGTCCCCACTGGGGTCAATTTCCCTAGCCAGAGCTTGTGATATGCCCAGCCATTCCTGCAGCAAGGCTTCTCTCTAGTGTGAAAACAACCTTGCTGTCTTTCTGGAAATGGAATAAGAGGGTGCTGGCATGCCCCACTGCAGAGTGCTGCAGGTTTGGTCATGCTGCTCAGCCAAGCTTGGCATCACTGAATTGCTCTCTTAGCCAAAAGCCATATTGGGATTTCACATGCTCCAAGCCAAGGATCCATCTAGCGATAGCCAAAGTGTGAAATAGAGTATTTTGCTCAGAGCCACCCCACACAATTAGACCCGTCTGTAAAATGCACGCCCTGTTCAAGGGAACTTGCACGCGGATGTGTGACAGAGATATCACTTCCCCACAACTTTTAAATTTAGTCTGCTCTCTCTTCCCCCAGCAGAGAGCTGTCAACAGCTCAAACACTTGTCCTGCATTAATCCTCACTGTGACCAATCTTTTTACTCATTTCTCTGGTAAGGAAACAGGGCTCCAAGCAAAAGCACTCGAAACTCTTCACCAGTACTTACTGAGTTTGCAAACTTAGTAAATAGTGGTTATTTCAGCCCCAAATTAGTCTGATGGTTAAAGGCAGAAAAGATTTGTCCTTCTAATCTCTGAGCTTCTTTCTTTGTCTCTTGTCCAGGCTGAGATGCAGACAAGCTCAATCAACAATGTGAGGATCCCATCCACTCTACTACAAATTCCATACAAGAACACAGAACAGAAGACAAACACTATTCCTAGCCAGAGAAAAACATTTTATCTGTAGGTCTACAAACAGTATGTTTTAGTTACACTAGGAAGTCTAGTGTAATTTTTCATAAAAAAGATATTTTCATTCATTTTCTAGAGCTTGGTGGTACATTAAAAGTTATCTACTCTGACACTCAATTTTTCCAAGGCATATAACAGTAATAAATCATAGAGAAATAAGAAAAATAAAAAATATGTAGTGGTACTGTCCCCTGTACAAAATCATCTGCATGACTTCCTTGGTCTCGATAGGCTAAAAAGGTTAATTAAAAAAGAACGCAACTATCAGACCACTTGCAGAAAACTCATTTTAGGATGAATTTCAAGGTAGAATCTGGCTCTCCTGGGGCAATGGTAATTCACTTTTTGGACCTGACTTCTGGAAGCAGATTAAGCAAAGCAAAGGTATAAAGGAGATGTTACACTAAAGATAGCTGGGAAATGTGCAGTGACATTCTCTGCGTTAATAAAGCAATGAGACAAGGACTTGCATTCTCAAAAAAGGTAAATACACAACAAGTTTGCAGGAAAAGAAATTAACTCTAGATTAATAAACTTTATTCTGCATTGAATTAACAGATATTTTAGTATATTCCACAGCATTACACAGAATAGACATTTATTGAATATTTATAAGGGTTGTTTTTGGTTTTGTTTTTGTTTTTTATTATCCTCCCAAATCACATTACTGCAGCTTGACTTTAAGGCTGTGGTCTGCAAAATTAAGTAATTGAATTTAAGTGAGGAATAAAATCATCGATCGATGCTGAAGTAGTTTCGCTAATGTGTCTGGGGTAATTTTGCCAGCTGGACCGGTTCTCAGTATAAATCAAAGGCTGCTGCCCTCACAGCAGTCACGCGAATAGAGCCTCCGGACGGAGAATTAAAGGCGTACCGCGCCGGCAGACTATCCGGGGGGGGCTGCTGGCGGCGGACGGCCACGACGACACCCTGCCGCCGGCGGCGGACGGCCACGACGACTCCCTGCCGCCGGCGGCGGACGGCCACGACGACTCCCTGCCGCCGCCGCCTTGCGCCGTCACGCCCGGCAGCGCGGCGGCGGGCAGCGCGCGAGCGCCACCGGGCGGCGCGAGAGGCCGGCGGCGCCGCCGCCCCGGGGGCCGCCCCGCCGCGCAGCTTCCTACGGGCGCGGTGGGCGCAGCTGGCTCCCCCGCGGCAAGGTCAGGGAGGCAGCCATCCGGCGCAGGGCGCCTTGCTTTTCCCTTTCAAAAGGCGTTCGTTTCCCCTTTCTCGGTCGGAAGGGGCTGGTTCGGGGTGTTGAAATTCAGAAAGCACCGCGGTTTTGCCAAAGGTGAACTTTACGGTGACCCAGTCTGGGTGCTTGGGGCGGGGGACGGAACGCAGGCGGAGAAGGAGGAGTGCTGTGAGCAGGTAGTCTTGTTCCAGCTCCGAGGGGAAGCCTGAGACTGCAGGATTTCCCCAGAACTGGCTACGGTAATTCCCGTATAACAACACTGCCAGGATGACAAGTCTTAAATGCCTTGTGCACTGAAAATGCATCATCCAAAGTAGGTTGTATGGCAGCGAAAAGTTAAGTGTGAGTCACTGCACTACCATTATACATGTATTTAATTAAATACACTACTCTCCCAAGAGGAGGTATGAGGATTCTCATGGGAACTGTAAGGGCTGGATATGTAGCAAGAAAGATTGAAGATTTTGAAATAACTAAAAGCTAGGCTAATAACTGAAAGCTAAATGATTAACTTTATCTTTTGGATCACCTTTGTGCTTAACAAAAGGTGTTTTGTTTAATAAAAAGGTGATCCAAAAGAGAAGGATCATTCTTTGAAGACTCAATATATTACTCAGAAATGCTAGTATCATTTGCTTTGTCTTAATTTAAAAGTAACAGCTACAGGCTGCCAAAGAAATACATGTTTACTACTACAGCTCAGCCAGGAAATTCTCAGTAGCAGTTAATATTGGCAGGTCAGGGAATGCAGAAGAAATAGTAACACTGAAACTGTTTGGGTGGTGAGCTATCAGTGTCAGCTGCCTTTCTAAAAGAAAGCTAACATGAATTTTTTGTTCAAATAACCTGTGACAATACTACAGCAGATTTGAATGAATGAAATGGCCTAGAAACCAAGATTGGAAAAGATGCTTATGCCAATGATACATCAGAGTCATTAGGACTGCTTTACCTGTCTACCTCTACAGACTCAGAGAGCAATGGTAACCAGCATGCGCAGGGACATGGGAGAAATATATCAGCAATGCCAGTGTACATACAAACCTCCCGGGTTACTTCTGTTACAGACTCTGACTGAGGCACCTTAAGTCTCTGCAGCCACAGTCTGAAAAACACAGACAGTCTACATGGAATGAAGAAGATGCAAATCTGTAATGACAGAGGAGGAGTTTCACTCAGCTTTCCACCAGCCTGCACCTGCCCGCTGGGCAGGCCCTGGAGCTCTCTGCGCAGTGACATTGGGTGTTGATGGCACCAAGCTGCCGGGCAACTGCACAGACGCAGGTGACTCCACAGTTCAAAAGCTGTGCTATGGCCAACATACTGGTGCTTTCCCTCTAGCTGTTTCCCTCTAGGCTGTTTACCATCAAGCTACAGGGAGAGATCAAACAGGCAGTGGACAGAGATGGCCACGGAGATGACTTTGGTGTTTGATCAGTTTGGGGAATGCTAAGGCTTGTCTCAGTGGCCCACAAAAGGAGAACCTGTGAAATAAAAGTGCCCTGGGGCTGACTCTCCCTCTCTCCCAGTGAATCTAAGTCATTGTCTGATGCTTTGCAGATTTTGCAGTGCTGTGTTGCATCTCACATGTAATAGTACTGGACAGCACCATCAGATCACCGTGCAAAACATGAGACACATCTTTAATTTTGCAGGTGTCGGTCCCTCATGAGCATTCTGATTTTCTGACAGTTCTGATTTTTTCGCAAAGATGAAAAGGCTTTCCAGAAGATCTGAGGCCTTAAGAGAAAAACCTGGGATGTTCATATGCCATCTCAGTGTTGTAGATTGTGAAACAGGAAAAGCCTTTCAAAGGCACTGCAGGAAGGAACCTTCTGAATTATCTGTGCTCTGGGAGAGGTTCTGAAGGGTAGGAAGTGGAAGAAACCAGTGATTCTTTCTTTCTGCCATTACATGCCTTTTCCTAAAGCTTGAACAGGTGTGACACCCCCAGAGCATTCTGGTTCAGAGTTCATGTAGTGACACATAAAGGTAACTCGCAGCCTTGGCAATTAGGACATATGCTCCATCCCACTGTCCCATCAGATTATCCATCTGTTTGTGAATTTGCCTTCACAGGGGCTGCACACCAGACTTGACTTCCCATTGCTTTCAAACAGTGCCACTTCCCGGTTTAATTGAACCACTGCACTTCTTCAACCACTGATTTGTAAGAAAAGCTGGGATGTGGACTAGACAAGTTGTTCTAGGCAGGAATCAGTCCAGGAACCCCGCTTGCACTCCTGTAATGGGCTAAAGTCCTAGGTCTGAAAGTCAGAGTACTTGAACCAGGAGAAAATCTGATATTCTCATTTCAAAGTTTGTTCAAATCCTGAGGAGAGTTTCAGTAACTGTTCTGGGAGCACCCCAACCAGGCCCAAATCCTCCATTTACTCTTCCTGACTAAATCTGCTAAACAGCCACCAAGCTACACAATGCTTCAAATGTCCCCAGCTAGCTCCCTGGGGCAGATGGGAGAATCTCTACTCATTACAAAGCTAATGTATTACTAGATTAGCCTCCTGAATTTTACACCTTTTTAGTATCTTCTCATCATTTCAAATATTCCTCTGGAAAGTTAAATAAAATTCACAACTATGCTGGATTCCCATAGCTAAATGCATTGCAGACATCTAAATTGAATGTTTCCTAGGGCCAACAGTTAATTTACTTCAGATATTAGCTGTGAAATCTCACAGAATCCTGCAGTCCTGCAATGTCTGTCTAAGGCAGGCAATGGTCAGCTGCAGGCTTAAAAAAGAAATATGTGAATGTGAAGGGACACTGTGATTATTTAATCACTTACATGCACTGCTTCTCAGGGTACTACAAATATTTGGAGAACATCATCTCTGTCTTTTTCCAAATGTAAGATAGATGGTGGTAATGAAACTGCAGTGGGTGGGTATTAAAAATACCTCCCTGCAGAGATTTTTAGAAGAGGTTTATGTGACTTTCATGCAGCTTCCTCTAGTACTGTTTATAACCAGCCCAGCCATCTGAGGTGCCCTTGAAATATTTCATTATGTCAGCATGTAGCATTCTGCATACACTGCTGGTTCCCTCAGGCACAAAGCAGTTAAAAGACGTCCTCCTCCAAAAAGTACATATTTTTCAACTTTAGGTTATGTTCCAGAAAGCCCATGAGAGTCAGGAAGGAGCTCCAAAATGATCCAGAGCTCCAGGACTAACCTGACTTAGATCCACAATCAGTTTCTATTGTGGAGTTGTAAAAGCTCAGCTTCACTTAACTACCTCCAAGCTTACTGCCAAGCAGCAGATCATGAGAGCTCTGCTTGTTCTGTCCTCAGCCCCATTCATTCTGTCCAATACTGTAATCAGTGACTGAAGACCACTGAAATACCTTTATGCCCACAGGCTGCACAAAAAGAGCACACCTGGATGAGGGAAGTTTTACAAAATGGTAAGAATAATGCAAGGCTGACCAGGCTGAAGGGAAGACATCAAACATCACATTAAACTGAGCTCAGCTTTTGTTGCACTCCCTGGACTAGGATGTGTTCCACTGAACCCACAATTAGCTTAAGAAAATTGGCTTTTGAGAGTATTAGTAGGGACAGCCCCAGAATGGATACCAGGAGGAGGTATAGCATAAACACAGCCATCAGTTTGAGTGCTCTATAAATGACAACCCTCCCTCCTGCCACACAACACAAACAGTCTACCCCTGACTGTGACCCCACTTCCAGGCTGTCTAAAAAGCCTGTCGCTTTGAAAAGCCATCAGCTAGCTGCCATGCTGCTGTTAGTGCACTCAAAGCCTGTGGGCAGCTCAGCATGTACTTACTTTGCCAGACATAAGCCATTATTTTTGCCCTAGAGAAATAGATTCCATCCCCAGCAAAGCTGAACACATGAAGAGAGAGGAATCTGTGCAAAGCATTTATCAAACCTCAGGATGATCATCTGTAGAGGCTTTCCAGAACTTATTGCTCTTCCTGCAGAGGTGAGCACCACCACCACATTATAGAGAATTAAGCCAGCACAGTATATGATGCTGGTGCACCTGTATCACCCTGCTTCACTATATATCCTCCTGGCAAGGGACTTGCCACCACCCCAGGAGCATTCAAGGTTTTTTTTTTCCCAAGAATTAAAGCACAGTCTTTTGTTTCTATTGGGAGGAACACTCCTGCTGGAGACCTGCAAGGTATGGAGCTGAGGAGCACAGAAACCCTGACCTCCGATGCTTACAAGTGAGGAGGAAGGTGTCAGAAAGCTAAGGGAGTCTCAGACAGCATCATTGGGGTTCAGTGGTATGAACAGATATCCAAAGTAATTTGACAGAAAAGCCATGTGGGACAAACACAGACAAAAAGCGAGTCAGCCCACCCAAGCCCTCAGCTCTGCTTGAGCCATTCAGCTCAGATTGTGCGACAATTGATCCGCTGGTGAGGACAAATTTGGGATCTCTCCATTGGAGTGTATGACTTTAGCCATAGGAAAGACACCTTTGGCAGCAAGGCAACAAGCTTCAGTCCATCTTGATTGGTATGCAACATTTGTTTCTGGCTCCTCAGGAATCTGATTAAATTTATTTCCACCTATGACAGACTAGTCAAAGATTTTTTTCCCCCAAACAATTAATTGTTGTGGTTAAAAGCTTTCCAGATAGCTGTGTAACGAGGCAAACAATGCTAATTTGCCCAAAGACATTGGAAAACTTTCTTTTTTTCTTTTATTTTTTTCCTGGAAAGAGAGCCATGGGATGAATCAGAAGGCTCGTACAATGCGTCTCCATCAGTGTTTCCCTCCGTCTCACTGATGGGACACACTGTTGCAGCTGAGCTCTAATAGCAAAAACAAACACATGCAGTAAATATCACTTGCACTGCCAGCACTGTGAACTCCACCAGTACTAGTGCCATCTGCATCCCTGCAGGATCTGAGGTATTGCTGTCAGCAAAGATGAAACACTGATGGCCAGAGCTAGAAGAATGTAGGTGACATTTTACTGGCAGGGGCTGGGGGCAGGGTGGGTAGTGAATGTAAAGTTTTTATAATCTGAATGAAAACCTGATAGGGAAGCCAGTCTGGAAAACACTCTCCTCCAGTCAGTCTGGGTGTCTGAGGTGAGCTTCGCTTTACTCATTGTGGGAATACCTGTTTAGCAGAGGAATAAGTGGACAAACAGCCAGGAGGAACAACATGTATGCTTTTATTCATGAGCTCCAGTAAACTGGGACAGATACTACAGCAGAAGCAACATTAAAGGTTGTAAAAAGCATCAAGAAAGTCCACATGTGTGTAACTCTGGATTAAACCTGTTAAAACACAGCTCAGATCCAGGCACCTCGGCCAAACCACTGCTGTCTTTTCATGTGGTGCAAGCCCAGTAAAAGGATATTTTCCTCATGTCTCTCTCTCTACTATGTTGCTTTTCTGTGTTAATGTAATAGCATATTGGAAATTGTTCAATAAAATCTTGCTCTGGAGAGATCTGTGAACTCTAAATCCAAGAATCCTAGGTATCGAGCACCCATATTCTCCTGCTCTCCTAGAGCTGTTGCCTTGAGCCCTTTAAATACTACTTTGTATGCAATAGCATACAAAAAAAACCTCAAAACCTGCCTGTTTTTAAATCTCTGATTTATTACACATGAAACACAAATGTTGAAATAGGCAAAGGATCTGAAATAGAGATTTAGAATATGAAGTCGATAGCCATTTGGCCCTCAAACTCAAGTGGTTAATGGTGCCCATGCCCTCTGCAGGACAGGCAAGCTAAACTCCTGTGTGACACCAATACCTCGACTTGAAAACATAGTCTAGGAGTCCTTCAGTCAGAAACATGTGAAAGTATTGCTCCAGACAGTTGGTCTGGGCACCTGTTCTAAGGAACGAGACCTCATGTCCCTCACAAGACACCTTGTCACCTAATGGTGGAGACAGTATTACTCATACAAATTTGCAGTGGCAGCCTGGGTCCCGTCCTCCTCATCCAGCAGTATCAGCACCGTCCTGCTACGCTGGACCTTGGAGCTTTGCCCCAGTGTGTGATACCCATGTAAAAGAGCATGACAGGGCCTGTGTTTATGTCTTCCAGTGTGTGCTTGAGATGACTCTATCTGATTATAACACATATGAAATGCTCCTCCAAGGACAGTTTCTTTGCACAGTGAAATGACAAGGCCTCTGAAAACTGCCGCAGCTGAGCCAAGGGACGGCCCAGAACCTGGCAGTGTGCCAGGCAACAGGCCACTGTATGGCAGACACCATGGAGCTCTTAAACCTTTGAAAGAAATATGGCTTTTTGAGTCTATTCACTTTCTGAAATTTTCCTTAAGACTTACGTAAAATGGAGTTCCGTAGTCGATCAGAGCAGTCCTCTCCACTTCCAGCACAGCCAGATGACCAAGAATGGGAGAAAAGACCTCAGGTGAGGGTGAGGACAGGAGAAATGTGAAGTGAGTGCTTTCTGAAGAGGGGTTATCTATCTCCAAAAATATATTTGGGCATACAGAACCAATGATCCTTAAGCTCACAAACAGTTTGAAGTTATTTGTACAGGAACCAGAAAAGCCATTAATACCCTAAACTTGAATGCCACAGAAATGCACCACAGAAGGAAGTGCCAGGTAAACTGAGAAACAACACCTCTCACCCCCACATCAGACAGTTTTCATCAGCTGTGAGCTCCTTTAAGCAGTTGTATTCCAGTTCCCAATGTCCTGTACACAGCCTTGGGATTATAAAGCGTTATTCACAGCTTTCTCTCCAAGGCTTTTCTTGCACAAAGGATTGCATTTAGGTGACAGCAAACAGATTTCTTTAAAGTGCTCCAGGACCTCAAAATCAGGCAGGTGCACTGCCAAAGTATTTCATAGGAAGTATTTAGCATAGGCATGCCCAGGAGAGTTTTAAAAGTAATTCACTTCCCCTTCCCTACAAAGTAGGTGGGGGCTTTAAACACAGTTTATTCACAATACCTTGGAAATTTCATAATCTAGTTTAAATATTTAAAAAAAAAGGCAAAAAAAAAGCTACCTGATTTAAGTGATAAAAACAATACTAAGGCTTAGGGAACCTGGTTGTTCTTGAGCCACAAAATAGACATCCCCATAGGGCCAGCAGCATGTTTGTGATACAACACCTGCCTGCCCAGCCCTCACTTCTCTGCATATTTTATAAGCTTCAAGGTCACAGGTGCAAAATAAGACAATAGCTTATTGAAAATGGCATCAGGCAGCAGGAAAAACAGGTGGTGGTGTGTTCCCAGCACCCTGATGAATGGTCACAGTAAGGTAATTGGGCCAACTGATGAAGGAAATGGGCTCTGTCCCTGGCTCTGTCACTTCCTCTCTAGCTGGTTACCTAGCTGATTCTCCCCAGATAAAAGCCAGCCAAGTGCTTTGTTCACAAAACAGAGAACACAAAAGCTGGGTGACAGATGGTTAATCCCATGCTGGCAGCCATCATCTCTGCGGAATAACCATGAAGTCTGACTGTCATGCATGCAGCTGAGCTGAAAATGTGCTGCATCATCATCCATGCAAGGATGACTTGCAGCAGTGAGCATCCTGTCCAGACTTTCCAATGTGAGAAGGGGTAAGGCCTGCAACCAGTTCTCCTCTACTACCTCTCCTGCTGTTCTGCACATCCACAGCAGCAAAACTGCATTGCTTTTGCATCCGGAGGAGTTTTTTTCATCTCTAATTCTGAACAGAGGCAAGTATTCCCTTGGAAGATATTTATTTGGTCTTCATGTCCAATCCTAGAGGTGTTTGAAGGCAAAGGAATTTACTAGTAGCCAAGTTATTTGCATTACTGCTCCTTAAAAATAAATAGGTTGGGGCATGGCAGCGGGAGCAAAGGAGTAGGAATGCAGAATTTGTTTTGAACTGTAGTTAAACATTATAGTTTGGCATTTGACACCATCATTTGAGCATTTCAGTTATATCACAGCTGTCCCTGGAAGCTTTGAGCAAGATGGCATTCTCTAAGCTAGGTCTAGTGGGACAAACAAGCAGCCTGTGGGGCCAGGAGATCCCATGCAACTTTGCCATGCTTGCACATCACCTGTGAGACCTGCTGTTACAGCCCATCTCATACTCCACCAGCATTCTGCTGTGTCAGGAAGATGCCTCTCATGCCAGATGCACATAGCCCAAGACTGGCATGACCCTGACCCTGCCACATGAGTTGGACCTCATGCCTCAGTCTTTCCATGTCACTTCACCTAACACATAGTTGTTAGATTATGTGCTCATAGCTTTAGCTCATCTGCACACCCACAAAGGACCACAGAAAGACATTGGTAGGGCGGCTAACAGTACAGCCCACCATAGGAGCCACCAGTCCACAAAAGGTCCATGTCCCCAAGCCCAGAGGAGGAGCACAGGGGCACAATGGCAGGCCAGTTAAGGACTCCTGAGAAGCCTTGTCCAGCCCCTCCTAGGGCTGTCCCAGGAGAACCATCAGCCCAATGTCCAGGTGTGATACCCACCATGATGAGCCATCGGGAGCAGCTCTCCAGATCAGGTGTCTTAGGAGGTTTCCTGCCTAGGGGTATGGGACATATTATGGGATGCAGGGGAAAAGCAGTGCTGGATTGCACAGGACTTGACTATGGGATGTTTAGGGGAGGAACCAAAGGCAGGAAAAGGGAAGGACTTAGGTGATTCGGGGAGGAAAAAATATGGGAAAAAAGAGGGGTAAGGGGATTAAAAGGGCCAGTTCTGTGTAAATAGCTGGCTGGTCAGTACACATGTCTAACCATGCTGTGCGCTGATCAGTGCCTGTCTTATAGAATCATAGAATGTCTCAAGTTGGAAAGGACCCATAAGGATCATCAAGTCCAACTCCCTGCTCCTTGCAGGACCATCTAAAACTAAACTGCATGACTAAGAGCATCATGCAGATGCTACTTGAACTCTGACAGGCTCCCTGGGGAGCCTGTTCCACTGACCAACCACCCTCTTCATAGTGAATTCCTTTCTAACTCCTTCCTGGGTGAGGGGTGCTCTGTTCTGTCTGCAGGTGTGTTTGTGGGGGCCTGAGTGCCAGCAACTGCAGTCAGACCACGGGTCGGAGGGCCCAGGCTGCCAGCAGCAACAGTGAGTGTAGCTGGGGGAGTGAGTGTGTGAGCACTAGCGAAGGTCAAGCCAGACAAGACAGTAAATAGGTGAAGTGGCCTGGGAACAAGGGGTTGAGTGGGTGTCTCTAGGAGCAAGAGCACTAGGGACTCATCTATGGGACCAGGGGAGTTCTGGCCAGCTGCTTGTGTGTGATGGTCTGTACCAGCGACTGGAATAGAGCTGTGACCTCCAAGGCATGTATGTCCAAGTGACAGCAACTGGGGAGACTGAGATCCAGGGGCCAGCTACTGGGCAGACTGGGGGTCTGAGTCCAGCTGCTGGAGGGATCCACCTTGTACCAATTAAATTTTTCTTGTGAACAGCTACATGTGAAGTTTAGAGGCCTCAGCACACACAGACATACACAAGCACGTGCAGTCTGCATGTTTTGTTACTGGTGGCAGTTCTGAGCTTTTGTTTCATCTTTGTCTTCTAGATAGAAGAGCCTGTGTTTCTCAAAACTTCCCTAGATCCCTAAAGACCAATACTGTTCAATCTGTGCTTTGATTAAGAAAATAAACTAAAATCCATGATTTCATCCACTTTCTGCTCTGTCAAGCATATACATCTCCCTTGGTGCTGTCAGAGCACAACCTCTTCCACTTGGAACTGAGCTCTGGGAATTGAGCACAGCTTTGTATGCTGGACTGCACTGATCAATTTATGGGCAGATTAAGAAAGGTAAGGATAAATAGTGACTAACCCCAACAGCAGGGCTGCATAAGGAAGTTAAAGAACTGCAGCTAAAGAGAGCTTTTCTCCAGTATTGACAGACAGAGGAAGCTGACAGTATTCAACAGGCTTCACTAAGCCTGATATCTGGCTGTGCTACATGGAAGCAACGCTGAAAACAAACACAGTTTTGTGAGCAGAGTGCTGTTCAGCATCTGGTTCTTTTGCTGCATAGCATCGATATCTTTTGCTGTTCTAAAGCAAGCTACAAATGCATCACTAGCTGGCAAGTGTCATGGTTTAACCCACCTGGCAACTAAGCACCATACAGCCACTTGCTCGCTCCCCCCCAGTGGGATGGGGGAGAGAATCGAAAGAGTAAAAGTGAGAAAACCCGTGGGTTGAGGTAAAGACAGTTTAATAGGTAAAGCAAAAGCTGCGCACGCAAGCAAAGCAAGGAATTCATTCACTACTTCCCATCGGCAGGCAGGTGTTCATCCATCTCCAGGAAAGCAGGGCTCCATCACATGTAACAGTTACATGGGAAGACAAACGCCATCACTCCAAATGTCTTGCCCTTCCTTATTCTTCTCCAGTTTTATATACTGAGCATGACATCATATGGTTTGGAATATCCCTTTGGTCAGTTTGGGTCAGCTGTCCCAGCTGTGCCCCCTCCCAACTTCTTGTGCACCTGGCAGAGCATGGGAAGCTGAAAAGTCCTTGACTAGTATACGCTCTACTTAGCAACAACTAAAACATCCCTGTGTTATCAACACTGTTTCCAGCACAAATCCAAAACTTAGCCCCATACTACCTACTATAAAGAAAATTAACTCTATCCCAGCCAAAAACAGCACAGCAAGGAACAGAGTTTTGGAATAGAAACCTGTTGCACAGTAAGACAAAAACAGATGCATGAGCCTCAAGGAAAGCCTATAGCTCATATAGCTCAGCTTTCATGCCCATTCAGTAAGAAGCTGGGCTTAAGCAAGGTGGAGAGCAAAACCAAGAGGCTTCCTGAATTACAATTCTTATGGTGAAAAAGATGTATTAGCATACAACCCAGTGTACATGTGACAAAATTAACTGTCACTAGTGTGCATCAGATTATCTGCAGCCACTGCCTACCCTGTCAACTTCTCTGCAGATGTCTAGACCCTGTAGTTATAAGGGAATTTCTAACTGCTTCTGTGCTGCAGTTCAGAGTACAGATCCACCATGCCTTAGCCCAACTGCTTGCTCCCAGGGTGGGTTTTTTTGTCAGCTGAACAGTCCAACACTGTCCTGTTAGCATTAATAATCCCTGGGCGAACCAGACAAAAAAAAAACTTGGAAAGGAGCTCCCATTGTGTGATACAAGATTCCCTAAGGTGAAACAGAAGGAGATAAGGGAAAGGCAACCAAAGTGTTCTTTGATAGATAAAGAAAGGAAAATTGCAACTAAGGCAGGAAAATCCAGTTCTAAAATAAGCAGAGCCATTTCTGGAGTCCATGACCAAGAAGACTTACAAAAGGTGGAAGGAGCAAGGAGCCTAAACATGATATAAACCTATAAGCACTTTGAATGCACGAGCTGAGCTTGCTTGCATGTTGAAATCTGGCAGCCCTATGCTCCCAAGACTCCCATGAGACCCTACCAGCAGATGGGTGGGATCTAGCTGACAGTGGCTCTGCATCAGTGCCAAGTTTAGAATAGTTGCATGCATCTCTGATAAAACTGATCTGTTAGAGGGCAGATGGATAGGTGGACCATTGACTTCGCAGTTACTCACTGCACCCTAGCTGTCACTTCGATGGTGTGGCATGCCCATTCTCTGAAAGATACAGCTTCTCTGCCCTGATGCTGTCTGGCCTGTGGCCATCCATCAAGCTATGTGTTGTCCCTGTCTTTGGATGCCCTTCTTGTTACTTCCAGGGCTTGCCTCTCCCACTGGGTTGTTTCATCACTGCAGAGGTGCTCCAATGATCCTGGAACATGCCAGGACACAGCTTCTTCCCCATCAGCTGTGATCATCTGCCACCTCAGAGTTTCTAACCAAGGATCTGACTCCCTCACAGCCACATGACTCAATACTGGACCTCTTGCTCTAGCTTCTTTATTAGAGCAGTTGGGTCACCAGGACATTTGCAGTGACACATGCTCAGCACCCAGCAACATGCAAGGGAAAATTAAGAGGTATTCAAACACAAAATCCAAAGCATCCAATGAACTCCTCATGTACTGCAACAGGCATTTCCCTACTAGTCTCTCTCTTCCATTGTGCCCTTTTCCAATTAGCTAATTATTTCACGTACATACAATGCATAGGCTTCTCAGTCATCCCAAGTACCCCCTCTGAACCCTGTGCTTTTTACGTTGTCCAAGCACAGCCTTCAATGTTTCCCAGTCAGCTCACCCTTCCTGATGGTCTTCAGGATCTCCTGTAGAATTGCTTTTGCTTTGACAGATAACAATCAGCCTTCAAATTAAGTCTATTATTAGTTGTGTAACAGTGGCTGTCCTTTCAGATCCACAGCCACAATAATGACATTTTGTATTTTCCAGGCACTTAGTGTGTTAATCTACACACAGTTCCTACCTCTTTCCATGAATTGTGGATAGTAATTCATTAGTAATAAAAGCAGCCTCTGCTCCCAATTCCAATCACAAGAAACAGACAACTGTACATAATTTGTACCATCATCAGTACCTATGTATGCAATTTGCACAAACAAAACTGATCATGACTAGCTTTCCTGCACCTCACTGCCTCTTCTTCCCAAATACCCCATCACTTATAACAGGCAGTGGCATGGGCCATGCTTTGTCCCACAGCTACTCAGAATCCCACAGGACATTTTCATTCAGCATTTGTTTAGCAGCAAGATGCTTATTCGCCACTGCCCTTGGGGAAATTGAGTGGGGCTGCTGCTTGGCTGCAAAAGCCTGCAGGTTGCGCTCCAGTGTGATCAGGGAGCTCTTTGTCTTGAAGCCAGGCAGTGGTTGAAGCAAAGACAAACACTTGGATGCCTGACCCTGCTCTCACCAGGCACTGCGTGACAGCTGGCACCTGTGGTAGGAAGGTCTCTCGTTTCTCTGGGACAGTGACAGAAGCATATTAAACTGTACCCCTGGCAATTAAAATCTACAGGAACGTGCTGGTGCTCTGGCTAGCAAGGAGAGATGCACCTCAGAGACCAGCCATGCACCGGCTGATCTCTGCGCTGTGCCAGAAACACAGGGCTGTGCTTAAGGTGCCTCTGTGTCTCACATCCCCTCTGCAGGGGTGGGCTTCCCTGGCACAGCAGGGCACTAGCACTTCCTGTGCTAAAAGCCACTGCTCCACGTACCTCCAGCTCCTAGCACAAAGGAAAAAGCTGAACTGTCATCTGTACCACTTAGCTATGCTTCATTTAGAAGTTCTCTCATTTCCCTATTTCTCTTTCTAAGCATGCCCATGTGAATATCTGGCTTAGGCAACTCCAGTTTAATTTAACCAAGGCACTGTTAAAACACTGAGCAGTCAAACTCAGCTTTTTCAGCAGCTGCCGTTGCTTCCTTGGCTTTGCCATTTTGCCTAGCATGACAAAGTTTAAAAGAGCCTGCCCTACTCCCAGTTAATGCTCCAGGATGTGCTCAAGTTCAATGGTAAGCCAGGAACACACAGCAGCTTTGCTAATAGTTGCAACCTGTTTTCCTGAACACGGAAAGACTTCGTTTACAGCTGTGCCTGCCTTCAGACCATGGCAGTTCCAGGGCAAAGCACAGCTCTTATCGTTCCAAAGACAATACAGAAAGCATACCAGCCAGAGATTTCCAGATAGAGTCTGTATCCTACCAACTGTAAGAAAGACCAAGCACACGTGCAAAACATGCTGCAGGACCCATGTTCACCTAGCCTGTTAGCCTCATTAGTAATTTCAGCTTCATTCATTCAACCAGATAACTAGCTCCTTTTCCTCTCACCCTGTCTCCTCCCTTCCCCTCTTCTCGTTTCATGGTCATATAATCATAACCGATCTCCAGCCAGGCCTGCTTTGCAGCCACCTCTCATATGCTCTCTCCCCAACACCACCCTGTGAATCGTAACTACCAAGGGGGCGGATCTGTATTTGCAAAACTACATCACTATGCCCAGTGGGGGGAGCACTGGACTAGCAACTTGTACAGCTTTCTTCACCCCAAAGCAGCATCAAGAGCTCTGCACACATTTGGTTTGGCCTGGCAGAAGAGCTTGCTGGTCTCAACCTCCAATCCTACCACTCCTTTGACAAAGAGGAGGCCAAATTCAGGTAGGGTTGGCATCTTGCCTTCTTCCAAGCCTCACCAGGATGCACAGGTCAGATGCTCACACAAGCAGCTTGTAAGATGCTTGTGTGTACACCTAGAGCTGGGCTCGTCTTCTCCGAGGAGCAGGAAGTTGCTTTGTGGAGCAGATAGCATAAGAACTGTTTCCTTTTCCCCTCCTCTAGGTGAAGTGAGTGAAGCAGCAGGAAAGTCGGGCATATGACCAGTTACAGCTCACTACAGCTTCCTGCACAAGAAGGCCTTGAGGGTGAGAGCCTAGTGACAGGGAAGACTCTGCAGAAGCGGGAAGCAGATCATGCTCTTGTGTCTCCCTGGCTGCAGCTTGGGTCCAGAATACTGGCAAGGTGATGAGCTGAAGCTCAGCAGGTGCCTCAGCTGGCACCAGGAGGTGGAGGGGCAGGTGGAACCAGCACAGAAAGAGGTTTCCCTACCGTTGTAGCAAATTTTTCGCACTCAGAGCCTGAACAAGCAGCTGCCTGAGGAAAAGAGCAGAAGAGCACATTGTTGTCACACCCTGCAATGAGGGAGAGAGACTCCAGTCCCAAGATCCCCAACCCAAACTGGCTGCATATAAGAGTTTCTCATGTGCTGTGACTTTCAAGAAGCCTGAAAAAGACAGACAGATAAATTCACTTGGCAGTACACAGCAGAAATGCTGGTCACTCTGTTACTGGAACCAGAACAGCTCCACAACAAGCGTGTCACCTATAATAAACATGCATGTGCTGAGACTGCAACATCAAACAGACCATGGATCAGGGTAAGTGTGGGATAATGGCTGAGGTGACTTAAAAATTAGAACTTATATTCACACTTAAGGCACAGCATTGAAGAAGCTCCCCAGGTGGAATGCGGCTGACATGTAAGGAATCCATTGCACGGGAGTTCCCTAGGCCTGCAACCTTAGATGTTGGTAACGCCAGGGGAACTTGGTGTGCTGACTCTAAGAGGCGCTGCCCAGAGGGTGGAGCGGTGTGGAGATGCCGTGGCCAGGCTCTGCAATAATAGGGGAACTTAAAGGTGTCATCGAACTGATAAGCTGCATATTTACTACCCTGGGCCAACAGCCTGCCACGTTTTTGACAAAATGCTGTCCTTTTGGTGAACTTTGCTCATTATAACGTCATTATAATACCAAAACACACCTCCATCCCAAAAGCTACCCGCCTCCAAGGTGCGACCACCCCTCACTGAGCTTGCGCACTGAATTTTTCTAGCTTATACCTTTAAAAGCGAAGCAAGAAAACTTTACAACAATCCTAAATAAAGGTATGTATGACTAGAGTCACTCAAGCTCCACCCGAAAGGTGAAAGATAGTATAAAATGGTTTAAGAGAAAGAGACTGTTAGGGAAGACACCATCGTGTATCACTCTGATGTCTGGGATCAGTCGACGGGCTGAGCCTCTCTTCCCCCCCATCGGGATGCCTTTGGGTAAGAGTCGAACACTTGGTTATACCAAGTGCCTCCCCGGGAAACTTAGAAATCTCTATAGAGTCGCTTTATTATTTTCTTTTAACGTGTTTGTGTCCGGACGTGTTTCTCATATTTTTTGATATACGCGTTGTGTCCGGCCGTGTTATATGCATGTTTGTGTCTGGCCGTGTTATTCCTACTCATATTCTTGACATTTGTATGTGCTTTGCAGACAGTTAATTTATCACCGGTAATCCAAAGAATCTGTGTGTCTGTTGCTCTAATAAACTGCACTCTTCACTGCTCTGGCCGTGATAGTTCCTTCAACACGACCAGACTGGGGGGGTGTAAAAGTTAATGCTGTCACCTTAGTGAAAGCCCTGAACTAATAAGTGGCTACACATATAGTCCTTAGAAAATAAACCGTTGACCAGGTCTGAGACTAAGACTGGACCTAACCGCACCTAGACTCCTCTCTGAGAAGGAGTTTAGAAAGCAAGGGGGTCCTGTCTGAACCTCGTGACTCAACGGGAGGGTTCCCCGCAGCCACTCCTCAGACTCCTATTTGTATGCGACAGTAACTCTTAACGCAACAGTAAGTGACCAGGCAAAGATGAAGGAAGTTGATGAGACCTCCTCATATCCAGCAAGAACAGCTCCCCCACCACAGAGACAAAGCCAGTCAACCCATCAAAGCCAAGGAAGCAAGAGGATGAGACCCAAGGCAAATCGAAAGCACCCTTTTTTAAGGAGGACCCCCAGACATCAGACCCAGAATACTGAGATACCAGTCAGCTATGGAAAATGCTGAAGAAGGGAGCCATCTAGTATCTCAGAACTGTGAACTTTCTGCAGGGCAATGTGAGATATCACAAGTTGCCCATCACAGAACCCAGACTCCTCTGCTAGCAACTCTTTTAATGTGTTTAGCCTCTAGTCATTCTGACTAAAACTAGCAAAGTTTCTGTAAGACTTCGTGAACCAAAGTAGAAATATGTAAACCTTGTCTGAACACGAGGATCCTCTAATCCCGAAAGCTCTGGAAGGAAAGCAATGGTGAAGCAGTCCCTATCATGTCAAAATGCACGCAGACTTGGGACTGCTTGTTTTTTAGGGAGAGGAAAAAGGAGAGTGTTTCTCCAGAATGAGAAGCCAGTTGTCACTCGAGTCAGGACACAAGATCTGTTGAGGAGCCAATGGTAGAGTGTCCAGAAACAACTACTCAGTATCTTTGTTGCAAACCAGCATTATCACGATTTTCAAGCAATGTCCACTACTGCAATAAAATCCAGAGATAGCCTCAAAGCTCAGTAGAGGAAACAGTTGATCAGGTCTCAGATGTTGCAGCTGTAGACTGTAAGGCTGAAATGAAGCAGAGAAAGGAATCTTTTCCAGAAGATGTGAAACAGGACCAGAGGACACATTCTACTTGACATCCAGGTTCACCACTATACTCAGTCTCTTTCCAGGCACTCTCAGAAATCAGCAAAACATATTTAAAACAATAATCCAAGTAATACTGTCACAAACCATTGCAGCTGGTTACAAAGACATTGCTTAAGTGGGAAAACAAAAACATTTAGAGAATATACTGTATTATGAAATATACCAAAGCAGAAACTTTGTTCTACAGCCTGCTGAGAACTAGCAGAACACCCCAGAAGCAGAGACATTATTTGCTGCATCAGCAGACAGCATATTTCACAACAGCAATGGAGACCTTCACATGGTGCAGCCTTAGAGCATCCAGAATCAAAGGCTTTGTGTTCTCTTGAATGAAGGAGTCAAAATTCAGGCAAGGGACAGTGAGCTTTGCATCAAAGGAGAAAATAAATAAACAGCTTTAAAGACTTTCATGAAAATGAAGCTTCCCTTCCCTCAGGTGTTTGAAGGAACAATTACATGCTACAGGCAGAGGCAGAAAACACAAGGCAAGGCTGTAAGGGCAGCAACCCCTCATGGAAACCAGCCAGTCTTCCTATTGAAGCCAGTTGCTTGGATTTTTGTTCTGTTCTTATTTTCACAGATATGGTATAGGTTTGGATACGTCAACATGCAATCATTGCACACAACATATGAAGCACAGACATGTCTAATTCAAACCCATCAATACATCTCTACACAGTGACAGTACAAGTCCAAGAATATAGTCATGTGAAAGACCAGACATGTTTAGATAGATGTGGCCCGCATCTTGCTCTTGGTAGGGGAATCTTTCAGAGTACTCTTGTAAACTTTTTTCTCCACTAAGGCCAGGCCACTGCTTGAATTTCTCACAGAAAAGCTAATCAAAAGGAAGCTTGGGAAAAAAAAAAACAGGAAAAGAAAAAGCTAAATGAGGTCCATGTTAGACGTTAAAGACATGCAGGGACTTCTTGCATAAAGGTGCATAGTGTTGCATTGCATTATACCTCTATTCAGACACTTACTCAGATGTGGTACTGGATTAAGCTTAACTGAGTTGAGATCAATTTAGTCCCGAGCGACTATGTCTACACCAGGGTTTAAACAGCTGAATTAATCTATCTTAAGTTCACATGTTCAATTAATATGGATTATTTTTTCTGACTGCTCCAATCTCAAGGAAACCCCGAGGAAGCTATTGCACAAAAAGAGATACTCCACTTGTACGTACTGATTTTTATAGCAGAATATTCCATCAGTGGAATAAGAAAATACCAGTTGCATATAAAATAAGAAATACCAGTTAGAGCTTTCTCATATTGAGTTACCTCTGGGGAAAAAAAATGCAGTTGGCTGCTATTAGCTGCAGGGCAGGTTTATGCTTTCAGGGCCAGCTAACATTACTATTAGCACCATTTCTTGTTGTGAGGCTTGGGAATTTTAGTCAAACTGGAATTGTTTTTACTGTTATTTATTAGATTAGCACCAAGTTCAGGTAACAAGGAGAGTTAGTTTGGTTCCATCATGTATTTCTGTTGTTTAGGTTTTCTGCAATGTTTTACAGTCTAGTTTTAAATGACTCATTTCAAACTAATGCAAAGTAATGGTAATAAAAGATAAAAAATCAAAGTTATTTTTTCTGTCCAAATCAAAGCCAGAGAACAGTCTGAATTTCTACAAGTATATTTTACATGGGACAATATAAAACATTGACTTACAAAAGAATTTTTGCCACAACCATTTCAAAGATCACATTCACAACAGATGCTGATGGTGGTGGTTTAGTCATTCCTGAAGTGAGGTATACATGCAAGTCATTCCTCTTGAAAACCTGAGCAATTTCTTCATGATGTATGTGCCAATTAAGAGACCACAACTTCTGTACAGCACTAAGTGACTACGTACTTCTGCTTGCATAGGAGAAGAAACCTTCTGTTATGTCTTAAGTACTCCAGCATTTACAGAAGTCAGAAAATCTGTAATCACACTCCCATGAAACAGAACCCCTCTGTTTGAGCACATCTTCTCTAGACTCCTGTAATATTTGCTGCAAATGCAAGGAAAGAAGCAGGCTGAGCCAGGCCCATCACTGGTTAGTTCACAGATAGACGGAAGCAACCAGTGGTACAAGGTTCAGGGAAGTGTTAGAACCACTAATAATGAGAGCATGGAAGACTTACAAAAATGTAATGCTTGCTCAGTTAGTGCTAACATTTATTCACTTTGAAGTGACTATATGCAGGCAAAAGGACCTTTCTGCGATATTCTCATGGTGGTATTTTAATGAAGCCAGTAAGTGGCAAATGCCTAATTTCCTCAGGACAATTATACATTGGTACTATCAGTGCAAATAAGAAATATGTGTATGAATAAACCCCTGACTTCAAACCAGCCCATAGTTGTTGGCAGTTCCTAACAAGCCAATAGCAGGAATAAAAGCCCTTCCTGTCCTCTCAGTATGTATACAGCAGTTCACAAGCTATAAATTTGCATTACTGCATGTAGGTACTGCAAGGAATTTAACTACTGTAGCATCTGCTTTGCATCTTTACTGCATTATCTAAACTAGGCATTTCAATTAATTTTACCTAAAAATTCCCCCATAACTTTGATTTGTTCAGGTATTAAAATAAGTCTCAAGAATCTTGAAGGAAAAAAGCTCTTTAAGTTACGAAGAGGGCAAGCACCAATGTTTGCCAAATACCACAACAGACTGATTTTTTCAAAGGCAAAACATATTCAGTTCATTAATCAAAGCTTCCTATAAGAAAGAGACCTTTTTTTCCCCCTAGCAGCTCGCCAAAGTAAAATAAAATAAAATAAAATCAGAATGTGTGTGGATACGCTTTTCAATTTGGCATGTGTGTAAGTGAATGTCTGTGTTCCAGAACACTGCAGTCAGCCCCTGCACATCAACATCACCACGTGAGGGTAAGATTGAAAGTAACACATACAGGTCGGGTAAGTACCTTTCTATCCACGGATACATAAAGACATCAGGGCCACTGTGTTTTTCCTCTTTGTAGCTGAAGCTGTTTTGTTTCCTAACTGGCAGTTACTTGCCACACACTTGTCACAGACATATTGCCATTCTGTGCAGTGGAGTAATACTCTGGGCCATGCTTGTGTTTTGAGTAAAAGGCTGATCATGACAATGCAATGCCACGGCACCATTGTTTCAGTCACACTGTGTTTGTTCAGTGCTATGATATTATGACAGCTAGTTCCTTATGTTCTTGGGAAAAATGGGACAATAACTTCCAGCCTGACAGTATTTCAGTTAGTTTCTCTGCTTTTATTAACAAGCATATAATATTAATTGGCAAAACACTGGATACAAGCTTCACTATCATAAAATCAAAACATTAAGCAATAATCCCAAAAGGCTTATTCAGACAAAACTAGCCACCAATAGTACAAAAATTACACAGCAACACAAAGCATAAAAAATTGTAAACTTTCAAATGAAGCTAAGCCAAAAATATGGTTTTACACTGTGACAGTTCCAGAATCTTTATTATGCCACATAGGAGGATAAAGGCTTAGTGGTTGCACTGGCTTATTGTCCCTTAACTGTAAAATAACCTTGTTGCAGAATGAAAGAACAAACTCTCCTTTTGTCCAGATAAGTCACTTGAATTGAAGATTCCATTAAACCAATGCTTTGAGTTTCAAATAAAAATAAAAAATAAAAAACCTGGAACATCAGTATTCAAAAATCAGGGCTCCTTCCTTCAGCCACACCTAGGCATTCGCATGAATGATCCCGCTGGTTTCTGTGGAACCATCCAGGTTATTAGTAAAGTTACCAATATAAGTGTTCATAGAATTGGACATTTAGTTCCTATCCTACCACTAGGATCTGGACAGGTCACTGTGGCTTTGACAGATTTCCAAGAAGCCCTAAGGATGATCAAACATGGATCAAATAGCAGGACTAGAGCTTTAATTTGCACATAAATAAACCATAACTCCACAGTAAAACATTCCTGTTGACTTGCCACAAGACGCAAGTTCCTAGAAAGTGTTTGTACTGATTGCAAGTTTTGACTAAAGCAGAGATTGAAGCCTTGTTCCATGTTCCTTAATGTTGTTCTCTCTGCAACTTTTTACTTCAACAACTGATCTCAAGACCCTAGTTACAGTTAATTACATCTTATATAGAGATTTTAGTGTATGGGACAATTCTTTTCCCTGTTATCAACTTTAGGCAGACTAACTGAAGTGTAGGTTGCATTAACATTTCTAGTGAAACATCCAAACTGATTACCTGAGGAAATACAGAAACTTGATTTTTCTGTACAGTCAAGCCTTCTGTACAAAATGCATTTTAAGTACTTAAGATTCATATCACTGATGTACAGACTGGTTGGCTTTTTCCTGTTATGTTTAGATCAATGGTAAGATGCATAATGCTGTAAAATAGGCTAGTTGTATGGTTATATTTATCATCCAGTAGAAAAAAACCTCAATGAATCTCCTGGGACTAACTATGTTGTTATAAAGACAATAAGAGCCAGATGAGCTTTCAAAGGCTTATAGCCTATTGGAAAAAAATAGCACCATCATAGTTGTAGTCTGATATTTTTTATGGTCCCATATCCCCAGAGGTGATAGTGTTGTGTATACTATTGCACAACTAATAAAAATAAATATTCCCAGGTTTGATGGTACACAAATATACCAGACATAACAATGGCACAAAACATTTTCAGATAGGCTGCAAGTCTTGCTGATTGCTTCCACAATTCACATTAAGGTTTCTTGCAAGATCATTTATTTTAAAATATTGCTGACAGATAGTTCTTGTACTTACACAAATTTAAATCCCACACTTCACTCTCAAAATAAAAAAAGGAACAAATGAAAAAACAACCCCCCCAAATAATAGCCCCAAATAAAACCCCGTTTGAACAAGTGAGAAAAGCCATCTACGTTCCTTTTAAATTTAATGGTAAGTAGATGCTACATTTACAATTTAAACATATGCCTAATAAATGCATGTTTCAAACCTATTGCACAAAAGCATAAGTAATGCTCTTTATCCATACAAAACAAAAACATACAAATAAAAGCTACTCAAACTCAATGTAAAAGGAAGAAGCTTGTAAAAACATCTTACAATTTCATTTTATATGCCCGTAAATAAAGCTGGACCACTGAAACCAAAAATACTTGGATGGTAAAATAAGACAGAAGGCTTAAAATAGAATAAATAATTTTATAAAGTTAAAATTTAAAACCCCAAATCTTATTTAAATTCAATATTATATATTCTATCTGAATTCTCTATTTTTAATGAAACTATATTTAATGAGACTCTGAGCCTGGGTGATTCATCAGTCTCATTGATGCTGAGGATAATGCAACAAGATACTTCTTTACTGCAATTATTTACCAGCATAAGCAATTGTGAAAACTACTTCACAGTAATGGCATCTTCACGAAAGCCAAAATAAACTAACATGATCTCACTAGGACTAAGAGATATCTATGCTGAGTCCAACTTTTAGGCCAACTTTGAACAGTATCAGGGTTATTTTACCCAATATAATCTTGATATAAATTAACTGTCTCTTAAGCTTCACAGAAGTGAAACAAGGCTCTGACCCCAAGGAGACCTCGCTATGACCTCAATTCAATTGCATTGTAGTCTTTTAGTAAGGCTAAAGGAAATAAATATATGGTCCAGACACAGTCACCTCCCCCCCAAGGGAAGAGTTTCTGTAGCAAAGATATTGTGACATGTAACTTAGAAAAATAACTGGGTAGTTTTGTATTTGGGTTTTTCTTTCTTTTACTGGTGAGGTTTTATCAGATTAAACACATTGCAAAAGCAGTTACACACAATTATGAGCAAAAAAACCCAGCTGTAGCTATTAATACTGGCTTGAATTTATGTAACCATATAGGTATAAACAGAGCTTTCAATATATTTATAGCACCATAACAAATTCAAGTGATTCTAAAGATGGTTATAAACTTATAAATATATGTTCTGTACTGTAGATTGTTACAGCAAGAGATAGATTTGAAAGGCTTCTGAATTTGTGTGTTCGTAACTAATTTCTCAGTTCCACAAGTACACAGAAAAGTACTAAAATCCCAATGTACTTAACAGCACTGCATCAATATCTAGTTGTACAAAAAGTTTCTGCAGTACACACATTCTGAGGTAGACAGATCTCACATATATATATATTTGTTTTTATGTATATATATATATATCCTGATTAAGGTGGTTAATCAGAACGCTGTCTGGCAGCTTTAATTTTATGTCTACATCAGGTAACAGCCAGTGTCTGTATACTCAGGGTGCACAGAGGGTGGACACTTACAGCCCTGTTCATACTTCCAGTGCCTCACTGGCTAAAGCCAATCCCTTATTTACACTAGGACAGTAACAACCACGTGAATAGCTCCAGAAAGGCCCGGTATGTCAGTTTGTGCACACACCCATACCACCTGCATTCCCTGTTTCATGAATAGATTATAAAAATGCTAGACCCATGATCTCATTTGTTCTCTTCTGCCAGTTCAAGTAACAGTAAAGGCAGAAAAAAAAGCTAAAATACATATATCTGAATCCACAAACAGTAAGACAAAACCAGAGCCAAGTTCGATTCCATTGCTCACATGCATGCACACACCACCACACACACACAAACCCAGCCCGGATGTGGAGCTCTGCCTAACCCAAACATTCAAATGCAGCTATCCTATACCCTCATCTGCGAGGACAGCAGCGCTTTTTGGCCTTTGTGTGGCTCTCCTTTCCATGTCCACAGTTCAATAGGCTCCCTTTCATTCTCGGCTCGCATACTTTTTGATTTCCTTCCGATTCACATCTGTGACTTTAATTAAAAATGAGGAACCCTGTTTTCAAAGGTAAACACAAGTTGGAGCATCCCTTCTGCAGCAGCAGATCTGAGAAAGGAGGAATGAAGACTCCAAAAGAAGGAAATTATGGAGAAATGTGGTGCTATGAAAACAAGAAGAGGAAGAGGATTTAAAATGCTTGGATAAACCTCTTGCAGTATCAGCTTCCTGTTACCGAGTAACAAGTAATACTTTCTAGCAGAAGAGGGGAAGGAGGCACAGCTAGAGGAAGCAGGGCAGTTACAGGCAAACTTGTTTTCTTATCCAAAGACAATTTATCAAAAAATAACAGGGTTTAATAATAGGAATAGCAAATAGCGTTTTCAGCTGACTGGAAAACTCTTCCAAAAATTAGAAGCTTAACTATTTCCAGCTGCCAGTAACATGGCATAGCCTGTTTTCAGTGACTTGACACCTGTGCCAGACAAATACTCTCACAATCATACTATATATGCTACACTGTAGAAAGCTTGCAGAAATCACTTTCAACTACCATTTTTAAAAAGCCAACTATTTCAAAAAGCCTTACAAACAGTGCAGTGAACCCCACTAAGTGCTATTGAGGGTGTATTCTGTAACATATATAGTTATATGTGTGTATAGATGTATGCACACATATATACATGCATGTGTATTACCTTGCATCCATTAGGGCTGATGCAAGCAAAATTATCAGTTAAGGCCAGAAGGTGCTAAAATAATCTCGTCTGACACTTCCCCCCACCCCCCAAAGACAACTAGGAATTGCGCTAAAGAAAATGCTACAGTTTCATAAGAAAACAGGTAAAGGAAATACAAAGCTGCTCATTGATCTGAGAAATTTTTAATCAGTGGAGTGAAAACTGTGTAATATCACTCAAAGTTGCCCACGAGCCAGTGTTTCAATAGCTAGCGAGAGCAAATTCTCTCTAAACTAAAAACTGATTTCTGCAAGCCACAACTACACAAGAAATGTTTATTTTTTAACAAGTTCACAAATCTAGCACTTTTGAGTATTTGTCATTATGTGGTGCAATTTATGCCACAGCGAAATACCAGGGCACATTAAAATCAACTGAAATTATTTCTATTAATCTCACCAAATCAACATGCATAGGGAAGTATCAAAACTTTACTAAAATACAAAGTGAGGGAGAGCAATAACTGGGGAAAAAATGACAAACTTATTGGTTTCCCAGATTTTCAGAAGTTTTCAATGCAGCATAATAAATTATCACCAGTCACTATATCATTCGGTATGTTCAATGCTCTACAGAACAACTTGAATAAAACCAATGCAATCAGGCATATTATGTAAGACAGTGACACTTTGCAAAAATATAGTTTTTAAAGATTCAGAATGTGAAAAGTAACTAAATGCAACTTGGTGTCAAAAGCAACATTTTTAAATCACCCCACAAGATTCTAACTTATTTCTGTGTAACTGTAAGAGATAAATCAGGCTGAGCTACATGGAACTGTGAAGTGTTTTCAGTATTTGTAAACTTAGTGCTGGTAGTGTCTTGTTGAGTTGCGACTTCTTTCTTCCATACAAAAAAGGTATAAATTATTTTCTGTCCAGAAATCTAGGTAACACATCCCTAGAAGAAATATTCAGAAGGACAGTCCGCTATGAAAGCACTACAGTCTTCCAAAATTATTCAGCTGGTTTGTGTCACGTGATTAGTGATGCACTAAGAAGGTGCCAGATGATAGTCTCTGCAAAAAACTCTGTCCAGAAGGACAATAAAGTTCTCTTACAGCAAGTCCATTTTGGGTCTGTAATGTAGCAGTAGAGGTGCTTTCTGCAAGACAGAAATACCAGATAAGTTAAGAAACAAAACCAGAACTAATCTGTTCAGTAGGCAAAACTTTTGTTTCATAAACTAAACTTAAATGAACTACCAGAGTAGCTATCTGACCTGTCAAAATTTTACCAAGACAAAGACAAGATACAATTTCTCCTGTGGAGCTCAAACAAGAGATGAAGAATCCTTTCCTTTTTGTCTCAGGAGCTGATCACCTCAAGATCAGTTCTACCAGGTCTGTTTAACTTGAAAAATCCATTCGCAGTACGGGAGAAAAGCAGATGTCTAGAAAGCAGCATAAGAGCATGTAGTACTTCATATTTAACAGCTCTCACTTGATTCCTCTTCTGTGAATGTATCCATTGCTTTTTTATGAATAGGTAAAGTTCTAACATCCACAACATCCTGCAGCAAGGAGTTCTGTGTCTCATGTAAAGAATTGCTTCCTCTTGTTTGTTCTGGACCTCCCACCTCCCAGTTTCATTTTACATCCCCCACCTCTTTCACTTGAGAAGGCAGGTTACAGTTCCCTTTTCCATGTGACTCACAATTGCGTGGATTTCCATGATAAAAGTGAATAGTAGACTTGTACAGATGCATATCAATTTGATGCTCTTGCTTGGTTCAATTTTGCAATTCATTCTCACACCCCTTTCACTTGAGTTGTCATTATCAATGTGATAATTAAGACTCTGAATGAATGCCCCACTGTTTACTATTCAGTTTCAAGGAAGTTGCTTAAAGTAACTGCAATAAGCAAGTCAAAGATATACTCAACATTTTTAACCAGCCTTGTTTGTGCCTACTAAATGCTGCTACAAGTTTCCTTAACTAAGGCAGACAAGCACTGCAATTACTGCCTCTCCTTTAGAAGTAAAACAGCCTTCCTGAGCTACAGAAGAGAACTGTGTTGAAAATTTCTGCCTTTTCTGCATCCCAATCAATTTCCCCACCTACATGGATTAAAACCAGTTTTACCTGAAATACCTAAAAATACTTTTTTGTGACTTCCACTTCCTTTGCCAGACTTGATAACAATTTGACAGTTGATGCAGTGTTCTCTTTTCCCTTGCAATTAATATTTAATTCCCCTTTCCTTCATTTTCTTGGAAACAAAATTAACCCTTGGTGTTTAAGGATGCTGTATTAGATATTTATTAAAATATCTTTTTACCGAGTTCGCAGTTACTGCAGTATAGTTCCAAATTATGCCTATTTTATAAACATTGTATTTGGCCACCTCATGATTTAGTTGGAACCACTGTGTCATACCTTAAATCTCCATCTAGTAACAACTACAAACTTGAGCGTGTGGTCCTTGCCAAGAATCTCTTCATTGCATAATATGTCCAGCTGACAAAACAAAGACAACAGTTAATTCATTGGGACACAGTAGATGAAACAACGTATTTCAGATAATACTACAAATGTTTGACAAGATTTTTTTTTCTCTGAAGACACTGGAACCGTTCATCTTGCAGTTGCTCTGCAGACAAAAATAGCACCAGGAAAGAAAAGAAAGTGTCTTTTCTCAACATAAAGTGCTGAAAGACCATGTCCATGCCTACCTAGGAAATACTGCGTGAACTGGACTTAACTGTTTGATTTAGCTTCCCAAACAGTACTAATGCCCTTTCCTTAAAGCTTTACATGCTCTTAAAAAGGCCCAATAAAATGATCGAGGAGACAGAACTCACAAATCTCAAAGACAGCTCTTTAATTTTAACATACTATGAAAATTTTTTACCTAACTCCAGCCAGGTGGCTTTCTGCTACAAGGATACATGTTTTAAAAAAACTGTCTGCCACCTCCTTCATATACTGTATTTATGGGTTCTTTGCAGATACTCAATAGCTATTTTTACTTCTCTATCTCAGTGTTGAAAGATCTTGATATTAGAAACGGTGAGGATATAAACGTAAAAACATGAGGATCATATGACTACTAATCAGCTGACCTACAATAGCTGAACATGAACTAAAACACAGAACATGCATGAAAACAGTTAAGTTCCACCAAGGTGGCTTATTATTAACGCTTTACCACACAACCCAGAAAGGCCTGAATGTGCCTGCAGTCCACTTACATGGCTTATCTAATTAGCAATAACTCAAGCCTCCAATAGTCTACAGCAATCAACCAAATGCCCACAAGCTTAAATCCTTCTACCATGTACCTATTACTTGGTCCTGGTACACTAATTACACCACAATTTAGGTACTCTTTAAGAAGGTAGGGAGGAATGGCAAAGGAATAAACAGTACTCATGAAAGGTTATTCCTTCAGTAAAAGCCAAGCAGGTTGTTAAATCACAAACTGGCACAGTGGGATGGAGGGCTTAAACACACAAACACACAAAAATATCCCCTTTTGAACAGTGATGGTAGATATGTTGCTGCTGGGCTACAGCCAGGAGTCAACCACTTCCAAGCCAGCTGAGGACAAGACAGGAGAACAGTTTTGTTTCAGGAAGACTAGCAGAGTTTAGGGACATACTCCAACCATAAGACAGTGTTGGTTTGAAGTCTACAGAAGCTAGGAAGGAAGAGTGATACAGATGCAAATTGGCTGTTGAAAAGTTTGAGCACAAAGGTGTTCACACGTTGGACTAGAAGGCAGATGATTTGATTTGAATGAAAAGTCTTAATGAAATTCAGTGAATCATTGACATAATGTGGGGTTGGGAGATGTCAGGCTGAGAGTCAATTAAGATGTATAGAGACTATGATCAAGACCCAGCGAAGTGGTAAACAGAGGCTGCATTCGTATGTTCACCACTGTTAATTTCAAATCTGAACTAGGAGAATTGCAAATAATTGCCTTTCTTTCTGTACCTTTCACCATAAATTCTTCCCATGATTCCATGTATTACCTGCAAAGGAAGGGAAAAGTAGGTATCTGATAACACTTTGCTCATGGTAGGCAGCAACTTCGGGTTGAGCTTCACTGACAGCATAGAGGGGAACAAAATATTGGTGCTGCTTTCTCTTAAGCTGGGCTTCAGTAGTGTTGACGTGTTTGTTACTGCCTGCCCCCTGCACTAAGTGTGTAATCTCTGAGAGGGTGGGGTATACCTGACTACAAGCTGTCAAACAAAGCACCTTGCCAGAGTCCGTTTCAACACATGTGGAAGCACATAACCAAGCCTTTTAGCGCAACTATTTCTACATGGACATGAAAAGACGCACTGCAAGCTAAGTGGCAAGTCCTGTATAGACGCAAGAAAGGACAAGAAAATGGCTATGTAACATAAAATTCAAGAAACGATGTATGCTTCTGTTTTCTGAAAATAAAATCAGACTACAAGACATTCCTTTGCAAAGGAACAATCCCACACTTTTCATAAGCTTTTTATATCTGCAAAATCATTTTAAAAAATTAAAATATTACCTCATTAAAAGAAGAAAGGTTAAGTTTTTTAGCAATGAACTTCTTTAGATGCAAGACTGTTGCTTGTGCTGAGCAGCGAATCCATTTTCGTTTCAATCCACGCAATTTGCTGCTATTGCATTCCAAGCAGATGCTTACCTTCAGGGAAAAAAAAGTCAGGGTTGGCTGGAACAATTTTCTGCAGTCCTCATTATGTATTCCACATGCAGTTTTTATTAATACAATAAAGTGAAAAAGTACAGTACCAGTATTCCTTAAACTGAAATGTCTTAAGTCCTATTAAAGAAAACATTTTCTAACATCTTGTCAGTTTAGCGATAAGCACTACTGTAATCAAAGCGGATCTAGACAAAAAAGTCCAAGAAAGAATTTTTTTATGTTGGAACAAGGCTTCTCCAGTCCAAATTGATAGCTCAAGTTGTCAATAGCTCAAGAGGACCCTATGTCAAAAGCTAGAGTAAGAAAAAGAGTAAGAATACCATGGCCAATTTTTAATGATTACTTCTAACATAGCTTCTTGCTTGTAATGAAACTGCTAAATCCAGCTTAAAAGAGAATTTTAACACATGCTTAAAAGATAATTTAAAATTTAAAAAGAATGGATACAAATGACATTCAATTCTCACTACTTTTCTCATCCAGCTACTCATTACTTAGTCTAAGCTCTTTGTGATGATTTATTTTATGCACTTGGAGGATCTAGTACTAGGTACAATCCCTTTGAAAGTTCCCTTACATTATAATTGAAAAGAAAATTAATCCAAGTTTAATTTACTCTGGACACACGTAACAGGAAAACATAAAAGGGATGGCTTGCTTATCCCAAAAGGAGACTTCACTTTCAAATATGCTTTGTCTTTAAAACTTAATGGTGAACTTCTCTGCTTTCACACTATTTTTATGGTAGAGGGCCAACACTGTCTTAGTATTAGAGGTTTAAAACAAAATAAATAGTAAGTTAGTAAAAGTGCAAAAGGTTTTATTCATAATTATTGATACACATTCAGCTCAATAATGTATCACAGTAACACTGGGATACACTCCTTCAGAAGGAGGGCCAAATAACCTGAATTTGTTTTGAAAGCAAATAAACACTTTGGAAACTCGTAAACAAACAGTCAGAACTATCAAATCTTAATGCAAATGTCTTTAACGTATTGTCCATTCCTGCTAAAACCCAAAGATGAAACTCATGCTTACACAACAGCATTGGGCAACACTGCATCTTGTTTGTATCAGAGGACAGAAAAAGTAGCTTGAAACAGTTATTTTTCTTCTGTGTTAGCTTACCAAAGCTCTAAAGCTAAAATACAAGATAAAACTAAAACATGCCCTATGAGCTCACCTGTTCGTCACTTCGGTGGTAGTCATTATCTTCTTCCTGTTTTTCCTCAGAAGTTTCTTTATTTGAATTTTCATCTGTTTTAGTTTCACCTTAGATAAGAAACCAGATATATGGGATAACACTCAGTAGCAGCTTGTAATGCTAATATGATTAAACAGCACAGCTCACGACTGCAATATAGAATAAACTTTGCTTTTCCCAAATTTTGCTTCTCTGCTTAGGCAACACTAGATGCTAACAGCCCCATGCATGAAAGAGAGGAATACATACAGACCACAACCTTCAGTTCAACTGCTAGCAGCCCAGAAGCTGGGTAATTTCAGAGTCCCCATGTAGGCACTACTATGGAGATCTCCTTCATCAAGAGTAATATGCTATGACCAGCTAAAAAAAAAAAGATTCTGTGCACAAATAAGGGATAAAGCAACAATCCTACACTCACTGTATTGTGCAGTGTTATAAAACAACTGTGATTGTAATAAACCAACTAGGCACATACCTCCAACAGGTCTGTTTGTCAATTTACTAGCTGTCACCCGCCCAAGACAGAATAAACAAAGGACCATTTACCATTTCGATGGGAATCTAGGTGCTGTTTTGTAGAACATGTCTCCCCTTTGATGTCCCCTGGAACTTCCATGCCCAGTTTGTGATAAAACTCCCTTTGCTTTTTCATTTCCGCTGTTTAAAATTGTAAATATTAATCCCTGTAATGAAGTTCTAATGCAATATTTATGAAGTTATTCCAAATCCCTTCCCTCTTAAGTGAAACGTGCTTGCCAAAAAGTAGTGGTATTGGCAGTATTTACTACTCTTCTATCTTTGGTATTGTTTCAAGTCATGCCTGTACTTTTCAGAGTTAGAATACTACAAAGTCATCTGCATAACCACTATGACAGCATTCCTGTTAGAATGAGATACTATGTAAAATACTACACCTTATTTTGAATCCCTCCCACAATATTTCAGCCAAACCATTGTTTTTGAATTTTTATTTACAGTTCTGATTTTCAATATGCTAGAAATAATTTTTAAGTAATATATGTAATCTTATTGGTGTTTGAGAATGTTCTGGTTTTGCAGCTTAAATGGATTAAAGTACTCTATTTAAAGGAAAGTTGTAACATACATTAAGACAAAAAATTACTGAGCAGTTACTATAGAGTACTTCTTTAGTTCAACAGATTCAGTCTCAAAGAGGATTATGAAAACACAAATTGAAAGTTACCTGCTAAGAAAGGACTCACACAGTAGCAGAAACTTCACTGAAACTAAAAGCTGTTCTGCATTACATTTTACCTCTGAGAATTCTAGAAAGCTGGCACAACAGATTTAAGTACACAGTTTAACAAGAACAAATGAGAGTTAGTGTGCCAACATTCAAAAGCTGAAATACTATTCTGATTTACATAATACTACTTTTCAAAGAAATGTCCCATCTTTCCTCCCACCACCACCTCCCCAGTTGCTGCTAGTACAGGTATGAAATTAAATTAATCACTAGAAATGACACAAATGAAGGAATACAGTTTTCCATTGTATCTTTTCACAGTCGTGTCCCCCCCCCCCCCCCCCATTTTCATCATCTGAAACTTTTTTTTTTAATGTGTTAAAGAAGTATGTGCAAAACAACCTCTAAAAAGGTCATACCACAACTTACCTTCTTGGAGGCCTGGCACAAGTTTGTAAACAATATCTTGCATTGTTCTGTCATGACTAGCAATAAAAACAAAACAAAATAAAAAGTTTAAGTCAACCATCTTGTTTCAAAGCATTTATCTTAAAAAAGTTCCAGTACTAAATTGATGTAAAATCTCTAAATTCACCTAAGAAGAATTTCAATTCTGAAATCAGTATTTATATCAAGTAAGAGAAGACAGTAACTCGAAACAAATTATGAAAAAGTACAGGCTAAGACAGAAACCCAGTCGAACTTTGTCTTGGACATGTGAAGGATGACACCTCATGGAACATGGCCACCTGCATCAAGGCAAGTATGTCACTAATAATCTCAAAATTCTTTGACAACTTTGAGGTAAACTCATTTTTATTACGAAAGAATCAAGGATAGTCTGTTTCTTACCCCTACAGACTCATCTCTCACATTTCTAGATTACTTAGTTATCCTTACATGCCTTTTCCAAAAATGCAAGAAAACAGCTCACAGAAAAAGACCACAACAATAAAATTTTACTTTGCTCTTAAAAGCCAACATTTTAACTGTGAGCAACATTATGTAGCTCAGAGGCCTGTATAGGTAGCATGGCTGAAATAAAAGAAAGGTAATACCACCACTGGAACTGGAAGGCAGCAGGACCGGTTAAAATTCTGAACTTTAATTCCCAGCTCACCTAGACAAAATTCTGTTTTAGTCTAAAATAAGTCACTGTCTGAAAGAAACAAAATATTACCCTAAATTCCAACTGATAAATAAAATCAGAAACATTTGAAATGTCTGTCTCAGCTCCTGCAAGGCCATTACCCCAAAAGAGCTTGCAATACCAAACCCTGAATCTTACTTAAATAGGAGAAGAGGCTTACAAGAGTAGTCTCAGGCTTCTCATCACCTGACATGAGCACTTCACAGCAGTGGAGACCAGTGAACAAGTACAGAAATGGTGACAAATCAAGAGATTTACAATTGACCATGACAAGCTTTTAAGTAGCACTACAAGAAGAATCAAAATATCATTAAGTCTAAAATTCATGTCATTTCAACCAGTAATAATCCCATTTGCACAGGCTGGGATTTTCAAGTGTCACATACGGATGGCAGGAACATCTCCAAAAATATTTCAGCATAAATGAGTAAATCAGTCGTCACTATTTGATCAGAGGTGAGAATTTAACAGCATTCAGAAATGTGAAATAGGGGACACATCTGGTTTACCTATTTTCCAGATAGAGGGAGATGAATAGGAGCACAAACCTACATTCTAAGACATATTGTGAAACTTCTGACTGTCAATTCTTTATTAAAAAAATATATATATCCAAAACTAGGCTGGGCAAAGGCTGTTTCATTGTTGAAGGGGTAGTAGTTTATAACTACTTCAGGCAAAATACTTCCTTTGAAGTGTATTCAATGACCAAAAACAAATAGCAAATTCCTTTCTAGCTGTTCTCAATTTGATGCTGTTACCTGGCCCCTTTGGCACAGAAAACAAGCTTCTGAACCAAGGCACTGGTGTATTCCCGTAGCTTCACGGAAGACAAACATCCTGTCTTAAGCGTCGTTTATTCGTTCTTGCCTATTGGCATCTACTTGTCCTTTCAAAGCATACACTCATATAGGGTATTATCAGTGTATCATATAACATATTATCAGTGTACACTATTATTCTTCAAATGCAGAGATGGCGTAACTAGTTTCAGGCTCCTGAATCAGGATCAGCTTGAGCAATGTAAGTGTGTACAGAACATTTACAGTTTTCTGTAAAAGTGAAGAAAAATCAGACTCGTTTTCTATAAGCATTGCTTCAGAAGTTGTTACAGAAGTGAGAAAGGCACACTGAAAACTGCCACAAATGAAAGTAAACTCTTTATAAAGGTAGGCAAAACACTACTTGATATGTAACAGCTAGTGCAAACACACTGTCACAATGGATCTTCATCAGCAAAAGTTACTACAGTTCAGTAAGAAAAAGAAAGGAAATGTCTTTTCTGAAAACAAAAGGAAAAAGAATACTTAATAAAAAAAGGGAAACAGATTAGCAAGACCACATTCATGTTAGGTCAGAAAGTGAGAGCACTCTGTGCAGGGTTCAAAATAGAATGAAGGACAAGATTGTTCTGTTCTGGAGATTAAAGTCACTGGTCTAATATTTTTGCTGACATATTCTTATCTGTTCCTGTGAACTAAACAGACCTTTGTGAGCTTTATTGTTCAGTTAATCTTTCAATTACTTCTCTCATTACTCTGTCAGACACTGAAAAGCACTGTTCAACTGAGACTAATTATTTTGAGGATTTTGTAAAAGTATAATTTCTACAAATGTTTCATTTATGTAACTTTTACGACCCAAGCATACAAAATGAAGAATGACTAAATCCCATTAAAACTCACACAGAAACTAAACAGTAAACTGCATACTTTGTTTGCTTTTAAGTCCGGAAGAAGCTAACAGATGTCAAGGAGTTGCAAATTCATAGCAAAGTTTGATCCCATATCTCCTCAATCACCTTCAACCTTCCTTTTAAAATGTTTAACATGCTGATAAGCAAGTAAAAAAATTTAGGCAAAAGCTCTGCTGTATTAAAGAGGCTGAAACAGTCTAGAGTGAAGCTAGTTGCACTTTTGCTTTCATACTTACCCGATATACTGTAATGGGTGGCTCTGATGTATAACAATTCTACAGGTCGGACAGGTGTTGTTTTCCTCCAAATATTTCACTAGGCAGCTTCTACAGACTGATAATGAGGACATTCATAATTAAAAAGAAATAAAAGAAGCATAATTTAAAAAAAATTGTTTTTATACAGTCACAGAAATGCACCTCACTGAAATTTACACAAAATCCATTTTTTATATCATGCAAGCATGATGTCTAATCATGCAAAATACAGTTTCCAATATCTTTCATTAATGTTCTTGATACAGGGAAGTGATGCACTAGTGTTAAGGCATCTGTACCTAGCCAGAGTCTTCCTAATAAAGCATACAACACACAATCCCAGTCTGGAATTTACTAGAACAGCAATTTCAAGCAAGTCAACATCATATTGCTTGCACCATTCAACTTGCACACATGATATTCCAGGAACTGTATGCCATTAAGATACTAAGCCTATCTGCTTTAACCATGGCCACATACGGAAGTAAAGTGTATAGTGGCAATGAACCCAACATAAAAATTATTCCAAAATTGGATACTTTTTAAAAGAACAGAAAGCTTTCAAAAAGTGGATATCCAGGTGCTATTTTAATTCTAACTTCCACAGAGTACACTACAGTTAAACTTCCACCAGAAAAAAAAAATTACATGGGCACAGGCCTTCAGTATTTGTAAAATATCCTGGTAGAGGTTGCTAAAGCTGTCATTCATTACAAAGCTGCATGCTTTTGGAACTGTTTCCATATGAATACACACAATCATCTGTATCTCATTTAAAGTAAACTATCTACGCACCCCTCCCCCGCCCAAAACAGTACTCATACTGTACACTACTACATGATATCCCCATTCACTTGAGGTTACAACTCAAAAATGTAGGAAAAAAGAAGGGTGGGGGGAATAGCTTTTTTTTTTTTTTTTAAACAGCAGCAGTTCATTTGATCTTAGTATTACGCACTTGTTCTTATCACATAAAATGAAAGCATTTCTGTAACTATAATGCCATCTACCTCTCAGACAAGTTAACAGGACAATTAAATAAAACACCTGTTAATACCAAGAGAATTATGCAGCAGCAAATGAATTGTAGCAAGTTTGCATTCTGCATTGTATTTACACACTTAGGATGACAGTACTGTTGCTGGTAGAGGTTATGGTTAGACCAAGCCTCATAGCTTTGCACACTAAGCACAAATCTTGCACAGCAGTCTGTTCCAGTGGAATGCCAGAGTAGTAGATCCATTTGCAAAAGTGAAGCCAAACCACGGTCTTACCAAGTCAATGAAAGCAGAATCTGACAAAGGAAGCAGGGACAGGTATCCTGGGAAGAGTATAGGGACATTGCCTGGTTGTGTAGGGATGCAGTCAGGAAGACCAAGGTGCAGCTGCAGCTGAACTTGGCAAGGAACACAAGGAATAATGAGAAGGGCTTCTATAGGTATGTCAGCCAGAAAAGAAAGGTCAAAGAAAGTGTACCTCCCGATGAACACGACTGGCAAACTGGTAACAACAGATGAGAAGGCTGAGGTACTCAACAACTTTTTTGCCTCAGCCTTCACCAGCAATCTCTCTTCCCACACCTCTCGAGTGGATGAACCTCAAGGCAGGGACTGGGGGAGCAAAGTCCCTCCCACTGTAAGGGAAGATCAGGTTCATGACCACCTAAGGAACCTGAACATACTAAGTCTATGGGACTTAATGAGATGTGTCCCAGAGTCCTGAGGGTATTGCTGATGTAGTTGCCAAGCCACCCTCCATGATAGTCATGGCAATCAGGTGAAGTCCCTGGTGACTGGAAAAAGGGAAACATTATGCCCATTTTAAAAAAAGGTAGAAAGGATGACCCTGGGAACTATCAACCTGTCAACCTCACCTCTGTGCCTGGGAAGATCATAGAACAGATCCTCCTAGGAGCTATGCTAAGGCACATGGAAGACAGGGAGGTGATTCAAGACAGCCAGCATGGCTTCACCAAGGGCAATTCTTGCCTGACCAACCTAGTGGCCTTCTACGATGGAGTGACTACCTCAGTGGACAAGGGAAGAGCTACAGATGTCATCTACCTGGACTTCTGTAAGGCCTTTGACACAGTCCCCACAACATCCTTCTCTCTAAATTGGAGAGATACGGATTTGATTGATGGACTGTTCAGTGGATAAGGAATTGGCTGGATGGTCACATCCAGAGAGTAGTGGTCAAGGGCTCAATATCAGTGACGAGCAGTGTACCTCAGGGGTCTGTACTGGGACCAGTACTGGTTAGTATCTTCATCAACAACATAGACAGTGGGATCGAGTGCACCCTCAGCAAGTTTGCAGTCGACACCAACCTGAGTGTTGCGGTTGATACGCCTGAGGGACAGCAGGCCATCCAGAGGGACCTGGACAAGCTCAAGAAGTGGGCCCATGTGAACCTCATGAGGTTCAACAAGGCCAAGTGCAAGGCCCTGCACCTGGGTCAGGGCAACCCCTGGTATCGATACAAGCTGGATCGAATGACAGGATTGAGAGCAACCCTACAGAGAGGGACTTGGGGGTACTGGTGGATGAAAAACCAGGCATGAGCTGGCAATGTGTGCTTGCAGCCCAGAAAGCCAACCATACTCTGGGCTGCATAAAGAAAAGAGCGGCCAGCAGGTCGAGGGAGGTAATTGTGCCCCTCTACTCTGCTCTGGCAAGACCCCACCTGGAGTACTGCATCCAGCTCTGGAGTCCTCAGTACAAGACAGACATGGACCTGTTGGAGCAAGTTGAAAGGAGGGCCACAAAAATGATCAGAGGAATGGAACACCCCTCTTATGAAGAAGCGCCGAGAGAGTTGGGGTTGTTCAGCCTGGAAAAGAGAAGCTTCTGGGGAGACCTTATTGTGGCCTTTCAATACTGAAAGGGGGCTTATGAGAAAGATGGGGACAGACTTTTTAGTATGGTCTGTAGTGATAGGACAAGGGGTAATGGTTTTAAACTAAAAAAAGGTTAGATTCAGACTAGATATAAAGAATAAATTTTTTACGACAAGGGTGGTGAAACACTGGAACAGGTTGCTCAGAGAGGTGGTAGGTGCCCTATCCCTGGAAACATTCAAGGTCAGGCTGGAGAGGGCTCTGAGCAACCTGATCTAGTTGAAGATGTCCCCACTCACTGCAGGTGTGTTGGACTTGATGACCTTTAAAGGTCCCTTCCAACCCAAACTATTCTATGATTCCATGATACCTTCTGAAACAACTTCCCATTTCACTACGTCTTCCAGTTTGGACTAAGTATACACTAACTCCCCCTAAACTGAACTCATCACAAGTCAGCTGAGGTTCTGGCAGGTTTATTAGTCTAAGCACAGCATCCAAATAAATGCAACTAAATAGCTTATGGAGGGTGCTGCAGTCTTCCAGATTGGTTCTTTTTTCACAGGGCCAAGTTGGGATTAATAAACTCTCCTGAAACTGGAAGTCCTAGGAGAATGGGACAGCCAATATGGGAACTTCTCTAGGGTCTGAAACAATATTCTGAATTCTGCTTTACGAAAGAAGTTGGCCCTGTCCCTCCAAAGGACTGGCCTTGGTCCTCCAAATGGCTCTCACCAAAGGACTCAAGAACTATATTTACTGCTGAAGTGAAGAGTCTCTGAATGTCTGAAGGACAGGAAATTAGAGCAAAATTAAAAAGAGAAGAAAACTGCAGTTCTGAGTAGAAACAGAAAGACAATTTCAAGGTGGTGTAGTTCAGCAGAGGATTCAGTATCTCTGACAGGGCACTTTCAGGATAGATTTTGCAAGGGTGCTTTTCCAGGTGCATATATTATTAGCATTAACATGCAGAATACAAACGATGCCAACATGTATAAAGTTTTTTAAAGAGACAGGGCTGTGTGCCTCTTCTCAGAAAACTGAAATTTTACAGGACACACATTGAAGGAGTATTCTGAAAATATAAACAGCCAAAATAAGGGAGGGACAAGCCACAAGGGGTGCACGGGGGGGGGCAGAAGCTACCAAGGAGCATTCCCTGGCTTTTGAAGCAAGTACTGATGTACTGCAGCACTGTGGATTAATCTAAAAAGTTTACTCCATAGCAAATGTAAGAAATGGTGGACATGATGTCAGCTGAGGGGTTTTTGTGGGTTTGGGTTATGGGGGTTTTTTTTAAAAAACAATGAAAAATGACCCTCTGGCTCTATGTCAGCCATGTTAAGTTGTTGTAATACTGGTTTTGTATACAATCTTGTTACTAGCAGCAGCAAAGAATTTGGGGCAAAACTAAGTAGAAGTCTAGCTTAAGGATCTCTACACTCCAAAAAAGAATGCTATGGAAATTAAGATGTGAAACAGACACAAAAGGGACATGAGGATAACCAAAGTGACAGGGAAGTGTGACAAAACCAAGAAACTCATAAAAGCTGATGAACAGAACTTCTAAAGGAAATACAGTGGAAAACAATCCCTGACAAATTATGAGCATTATATTTCCCCTTTGTAAGACATTTTAGGTGAAGAGTAAGTGCGCTGAAACTTTCATTTTGTAGAGATGACGCCACTGCCACCAAATAATTCCCTTCCAAAAAAGTTTAGGACTATCGGTCATTAAGCTATTCAAACAACAAACTAGCTTTATCAGAATAAGAGTAAAATACTGTGACAGAAGCATTTTAAAACATGGGATGTTTAAAGTTGCATAGCAAATACTATTTAATAGATTAATACAGCTGCATATAAACAAAAATTATATTCTAAGCTCTGAACAGATAAAACTGGACAAATGGAAGCTCCTGGGTGATAAGGATGCATTGGTAAATTGCAGGGATTCTGAAGACACAGCTAGAAAAAATACTTTTGGTAAAACCCTGTAATGTAAGGTGTAAAGCCATCAATGTGGCTGCTACAGAGGATATTTAATGTCACTACCTCAGGCCTTCTGGACTGAAGGTTAATTCCTCAGCTGATACCTACCTTGGCAAAGGAAACTGAGGATCAGAACAGATTGAAGAGAGAAAACAGTTTTGGAGTTACCACTTTGGACTATAAGGGTGCTTCTCCTCAGAAGGAATCTTTCCAGATCTTTAGTTGGAACTGTGCTAATATGCAACGTTTCCATCAGAATATTGCAAACTCTATCCTATATCCCACGATGTCAACGACAAAGATGCTGGGAGGGACTTATATCTTTAGTTTTCTTGAAGCCTAAGTCTTTGCAAGGTACTAGGGCATACTTCATGGATGTGAAACTAGAAATTCACGAAGTAACATAACAACAAAAAACTACCTCATCACAATATTTTGGAACAAAAGCTTATTTCTAGGGTACAATACAATATACTTATTCTTTATATATAATATATATAAACTGAAACTTTATATATAATCTGCTGCTTTCTGCAGAGGAACAGGAGAGCAACAGACATTTGGAAGGCTCCAGGTGGAGAACATATGTTATGTCAGCTGTCACAGAAGAGAGAACTAAGCATTCCACATATTCCTTTAACAGGAAGACAGACTCCATTCTTGAATGCATACAAAACCACTAACTGCATATGGCTTCAAGTTTGTGCAGTACAGCTTTAATGTTCTCTTCATTTGCTTTGTTAAAAAAGCAAATCATCTGTTAAAAAAAGCAGTGTCTAGTGAAGCACGCATTATTTTGGCTGATGCATAATGTATTTTTTAATTTCAACAAAAAACCATTAAAACATGTTGCACATCAAGTTAAAAAAAACCCCAAACCAATGTCTTTAACTTAATTATGATTCTACTTACAAGTATGTAAGCATTCTGTTACAGTAGTAGCATCAATCAGGTATCCATTGCACAGACGACAGGTTATATGGGCATTAATGTCCCAAAGCTTAATCTTTCTCGTTAGCATCTTTGGTGTCTGCAGAAAAGACATATCATAAAGTAACACAGCTGTAGTCATCAGGTAAAAGTCATTTGGGAATAAATGATTGACTAGAATTAACCCTAAAGATATATTTATAGAGCTTTAGGCTCTCATATAGTGTATATGCGCATGCATGCGCACACGCAGGACGATAGCTCTAACTTTTAAAGGACTTCACAGAAGTGAAACAATGTAAAACCCACGCTATTTTGCAAGTCAAAATTTCAATAGCATAGAAAACGGTCTTTCTAGCATGGTATTAGTAAGTTCCTTTACTAACCAAAGGACTTGGATTTAAGGTGAAACCCTACTACTCTACTGATCTAAGTCATCACATTGTCTAGTAATGGAAAAAAAATAGTAAAAATTTGGAGAGAGAAAATCCTCGAAGCAATTTGAGAATTGAAAGCATTTTGATAATTGAAAAGTCAAAATAACTGGGTCTGATTTGGCACAGTAGGTTTAACCACATTTTAAGTGTTTGCCAGTATGGTTAAAGCATAATTTTGAAGCTGTGTCCCAATAATGGAGCTGAAAAGTAAACCTTCTGACATCCCATTTTATTTAAACTCAAGTTAATTAAAGAACACATTACAAACTAAAATAGTCTCATTGGCAGAGCTGCAGTTTGTTCTACTAGGAAACGTAAAGTATAAAGTTTTTCTCTCTTCAGAGCAAGGGATGGCATAACCACCATTAAAAGGAAGATAAATCAGAAATTAAAAATGAAACAGCTCATTTAACCTTTTTTGCAGCAACCTCAATTGCTTTTAGACAAAACACCACACGAAGCCCATGCCTTAACAAACAGTTACCTTCTAAATATAGCTATATTTTATTTTTCAAAATATATTGAAAAGAAAATTGTACTGTTACCACAAGTTGACAGCATTAGAGTTAATTAACAGAGCAGGCTAAACTGGCTTACAACCTATTACATTTGGTTCCCGCACTGCAGAAGTCACTTAATTACACTATTTTTCATTAAAGTCACTTTACTGTCCCTGCCTCACAAATACTAGTTTTCATCTAGCTTAGTTTGGAATACATTTCAGAATTTGAATGGTGACACATATTCCTCAAATTTTACATAGAAATATCATAACAAGGCTGTCTGATCTTTTAATTTAATTTGTGAAGTACATATATTTAATTTTAATTTTTATTTTTCTATGTTTAATGAAGTAGTACCAAGCAAAAACAACTACCAAAAGGCAAACTTTCACACTAATCTGAACTATACCAGCACTGAAAAAGTACTTTATATTCCGTTACAACCTATGGAAAAGCACATCCAACACCCACCCATTAAAATCTGCATTGTCCTATACAAAAATGACTAGGAAGACTTCCAGTTCTCATGGCTAAGAAGTAAATGACACAAAAATCAAACCTATTTTATGGTATTTGAGATTTCTTAATTAAGCTAGTGACTAGCCATTACAGCAGAATGAAAGCGCAACTTGGTTTTGCAGTACACAAGATAGGTCAGAATCTACACTAGGAAACGGAATTACTTTTGTAAATTGTATGTTATAGATTTATTACTAACCAACTGAAAACCAACCACATATTAAACCCTTGGAAGTTAGTGCATAAGTTAAGCTTCTCCAGTTAAAGAAGCTACTGCATGAAGTAAACACATTTCCATGGCACAGGGGATGAACTATTCAACATCACTTTAAGAAGAGTTCAGGAGATAGCTTAAAACCATCAGTTAAATAGAAAGTCAGCACATTGGAAAACATAATTCATGACAGGCAAAAGAGAAATTAAGCTACAAGGATACTTAAAAAAGCAATATCAATACAACTCTAATTACTTGCCTAGTCAGGAATTCAGAAAAAGGTGTTCAGGATCACCACAGACTGATGAGGCAGTGGTGATCACCAAGCACTAATGAGGCAGAAGAGCCAAAGATATTATGGTGAAAATGGAAGCAAAGAAGTTATTTATTTTCTAGAAAAAGCATGACGATTTTCCCCACTACAGTAGAGACAAGCACTGCCACTAGAAAAAAAACCCTGCAACAAACAAAACCCAGTTCAGATAGGGTATAATATTATGACAACAATGAATGAACCATACATTGAAGAAGGTAAAAATACTACAAAATGTTAATAAAGCCCATTGTGCCAGAAAAACAGGACAGCAAAGGTAATACACACTTAACTGACTGAATGGGAAACAAAATCATACACTTTTTGGCAATGGAAAAGTACATGTCTTCTAGAATATCCAGAGCAAGCCTGTCAAATCAACCTTATGAAAATTTTATACACCTTTCAAGAATGAGACAAAAACCATCTCATTAGATGTATAAAGAACAGAAACAGGGAACTATTGGAAGAAGCAACAGAATGGGAACAGGTTTTTCCAGGGCATTAGACACCTCAGTTTCAAAACAAGACAAAACCTACACTAGAATATTTCTCCAGAAGGCCTGGGCCACACTGCTATCTTGCAGCTGCTAGAACAAGAGAATGATCTCTTCTCTGCAGATGCAGAGGCCCAGAGATGGTAGCTTCAACACAGCTTGAATCTCCAATACGCAATGCAACTTTTAAGGTCTGTAAGCAAGCTGTCAGTGTCAGACTCCACTTCAGCCTGCATCTTGTGCAATTCAGACCTGTGTCCTCTAGTCTCAGGAAAAAGAAGAAAACTGGAATGCCTCTCTTATTTTTCAAAACAGGTAACCTGTAACAATAAGAGGCCTTATTAAAAAGAAAAAAAAAAAAAAAAAAAAGGCCAGACCAGTTCATATCTATTTAGAAAGGAAGGGAGGAGCTAGCAACAAAATGGCGTATTACCAAGATATCAGTTCAGTTAGACAACATATTTAAAGACTCAGACTTTGAAAACAACCTGAATTGCTTCCCAGAGGGAAAGAGGGGAAAAAAAAAAAATTAGCAAAACTACTGACATATATAAATAAGAAACAGAAGAACTAACATTCAGCCTCATATAAGAAATTAAATTCATTAATACCAGCAACAAATTAAAAAACATAAAGTAATTCCTGAAAACACATTCATCACCTGTCTGTTCTATATCACTTTAGAGGAAAGTACATAACATAATTGCAAATTTCACCATCAACTACTTTTTTATCATTATTAATATATTTGAAAAGGTTACGCAGTCATAGTACAAAATACGAAGCTAAGCTACCATTCACAATACTTAGGAAGGCACTCTCCATGTGTGCAGATGGCTAATATAGGATGTCTTCCATGTTCCTATCTGGAATATGTTAAAAACTATCAACTCAGAAGGGGTCCTAGTTTATTTGAATCACACACCTGCTCTTGGGAAGGAGTCCCAACATTCCCATGTTCCTACAGCCTACTGCCAAACAAAAGTTAAAAGTCCCTTTCATCATAGAAGACAGCCAAGTTCTTATCACCCCATCAAAAAAACACATGAAACATACTTTTCAAGTAACCATATATACACTGAAGTACACTGCTGTAGGGCAAAAACCGTGGATTAGATCTGAAGATTAGAAGCAAACAGAAGGTACAAAAAATTTCCAAGACATTAATGCTGACAAGCTTATCATAAATAAATCCCCAAGCCTTATTTCTAGGTCATCTTAACTCCATCTTAATTATTATAAAGACTACCCGTTATTTCAACGTTACGAGTAGAGTAATGAATTAAAAAAATATTTATTAAAAATTTAAGATTTTACATCACTCTCATCAGCTTGCAAATTTCAGTTGAAATATTATTACAGTTTATCAACAAAGCAACTGAAAACCTAGTTAATTTTTTTTAACTGCTGGGCTCCCATGAAAGCAAGATGACATATATCTTGAGAAAATCTCAGTATCCTTCAGAAGTCTCAGCATCTGGTTTTGCTATTTAGGTAGCACTCCCAAAGAACTACTTTTACCATATTAATATGTAGTAACATAAAGAAAGGAGGAAAAGCATGTTTACGAGCTGCTGGATTCCTCTGAACAATTCTGAATGAAGTGACATCCTTCTGCTTAGACTACTGACGCTTTCTGCACATACAATTAATCCATGTTAGTATTCTCATACAAACTGGGACTAAACAGCAAGACTACACAATGTCCAAAACTTGAAGTTTGACTAAGAACCACCAAGATTAGCCAGCTTGCTTTAACCAACCTATTTTTCTATTTTCTAGGCAAATCCGTGTTTCCCTTTAATACCTTCCCTTTGAAAAATGGAATGAGATTTTTCCCAATCTGAACTCTAGGTGGTATCTTCCACAAATCTCATCTTCTCTTCTCTCGAAGTGACATGTTGAACATAAAGCTAAGACTGAATTCAGAAACTTCCAAAACAAGTAATCGAACCTTAAAAACAACAAAAAGTCCCAAACCATCTTCAAATACACATTCTCAAGTGAGCTTGCAGCTTAAGAGCATAGAAATGTTCAGACAACTGGATAAAGCACTGAGCAACCTGGTCTGACCTCATAGCTTACTCTGCTTTGAGCATTTGGATTATGTGATCACCTGATGTCTTTTCCAACCTGAATTATCCTATGATCCTATGAACTTAACTACACTATTACACTACCTTTGCCTATCCACGCAAGCTGAATTTCTTACTGTTTCAACTGCTCTCAAGCTGCTCGTCGAGTACGTCAAGCAACTGTTATCCAGTCATAATCACATAGACATTACCTCAATGAAGTTAGCGTGAGCTCAACATCTAAAATTGGTTGCTTTAAAAAGAAAACTGGCAGAATCAGGTTGAGGTTAAAGTCACACACACCAGCTTAAAGTAACAACAGGAGGGGACAATAAGTTTACTTTTCCAAAGCACCACCTAGGCTGATGTCTTCTTGCATAAAATTTTAAAAATCAAATCAAAACAAAAACGTATCTCCAAATTGAGACTTCTTTGTTACAAAGAATTTATAAACTCACTAGACTGCGCAAGAGTTAGTATGAAAAGCAAACCTCTACAATAAACTGAGACTATTTGAAATTGCCTTATTTTGTAATGTGACCAATCAGTCACTGCATAGAAGATGCATGCTCAAGAGCTGCTGAATCTTTCACAGGATCGCAGCCAAGTTCAGAAGCAGGAGTCTCAAAGAAAGTTATCATCCTATATAAAAGCAGGCAATTTCAGAGGACAGACCAGAATCTGAATGCCATTTTCAGAACATAATGGCCCCTTTGTCACAGCTGAACACTGCAAACCTTAGGCTCCCATCAAACCTCTATGGCCGTTAGCAGACAATAGAAATATCATACCTTAACTTAGTTTTTAGAAAGCCAAAGCCAAGCAAGGCAAATCTGTAGGGCACAGAGGTTCATTAGTTCTTCTACACAGAGTTACCTGCTTAAATAGTAACCTACTACAGCAAGTAATCTCAAATAAACTGTAAGAACTGTATATAACTTTCTGAGGCTCTCAATCCACTGACTGAACAGTGACAGTTGATAAGAATTTATAAGTTTCTCACTCTTTACCTAGCCAACAAGTGAACACTAGAGCCAACGCATAATCCTTCTCCCTCAAAACCATGTTGCTGGAATAGGAAGAAGTTACTCTAACTACTCGGTTCTATAATCACAAAACACTTCTCAACTACAGATGTTGGGGTTTTTTTGGAAGAAAAAAAAAAACAACAAAACCAACCAACAAAACACACCAACCTGAGCCTCACCTGCTTTTACAGGAAATGTAAAATGCAAAATGTGGCTCCTCAGCAGGTTACATAGATTCATAGGATAACATAGATTGGAAGTAACCTCCAAACTGCTATAATCTAACCCTGCATTCAAAGTAGGCCCACTTAAATCGAGTTGCTGTGGGCCTATTCCTGCTGCATTCAGAAAATCTTCAAGAATGGAGATTCCACAGCCTCTCTACGCAACCTGTTCCAGGGTCTGACCACCCCCACTGGCAAAAACTGCTCCTACTGTCTCATAGGAATGTCCTGTGTTGCAGCTTGTGTGCAATGCCCCTCATCCTACAAGTGTGCACCTCCAAGAATAGTACAGCACCATCTTCTTGATTTCTGTCCACAGGTGTGTTGAAAATAGCAATAATATATTCCCTTATTCTTAGCATCATTTTCCTTCAAACCTTTGTAAACACACCATAAACACCAGCAACACCAGGATCTCAGTCAATAGCTGAAGAGCCACTTTTAACCCAAGTTGTTAGTACTTTACACTGGGAATTATTTTTGAGTCAGAACAAAACAAATAAGTACTGTACAGCTTTAGAGAAACAGGAAATCTTCTAAAGTTTCAGAGACCTGAATCATGGCTAAAAAATAATTAAGAGGTCCTGTTTAAAAAAAATTAAAACGAGACCCCTGAAAAGCCTGGGTTAGACCAGTCTTTCTCTTAGAAAGATAAACAAAGCCTACTTTCCTAAAATCTGCCACTTATGAATCCTGAAATGGATAGGAGACATAACAGAAGAGCTATCCAATTCAATTTTTAAGAGATTGCTTTCCTAACAGTTCTAAAGCAATGAATTATTCAGAAACAACATACCAACAATGGAGAGAGAAGAGGCAGTCTCCTTAAGTGCTGGAACATGAAACCCCAAACAAACACACAAAATGTTCCAAACATCCAGCTAATAGTAAAAATGATCACTTGCACAAAGATTAGTATTTCTTCATCTTTGTTCCAACTGACATTACTTTATACCACACTGTTGGCATGGTGTCAGCCTCTCACTGTCTGGTAAATCTTACATCACATGAGGAGGAAGTGAGTGTAGACAATTACAAAGGCATCTGGACTACATTGCCAATTAAAAAACAAGCACACAAACAAAACCCCACACACAGAGTCAGGAGAGGTTGGCAGGTGCTATACACGTGTCAGATAGTCAACTGGTTTTGTTCATGCTATACTTCATCCACTAAAGCAGTGTTCTATCAAGATGATCAAGCAAAAACGTAATCAGTATATTACAGATCTCTCTACTAAAACTGCCACCAATAAGACAAGCCTGAATGTCTCTGTACAAGCTTTCACCTTTCAGAGAGATTTCAGCACTGAAAAGTATTATTCATGCAGGCTTACAGAAAGGATCAGCAGAGGGAGTCCTTAGAATTATGGCCTTATCATTTATATATACACTAGTCAGGAATATTTTGGCCTACTTGAGGCATACCTCTTAAAACAGCATTTCTTTTCAGAGTCTGCCATCCAGAGACCTGAAAAGACAGAAAAATAGTCTGAAAGTTAACATCCAAAATTCCTCAAAATCCAGCTGCCACAAAGAAATACATAGCTCACTAAATTCACCTAAAAGTACCTAAGTATCTATATTAATTGAAGATAACAGCAGGGTGGGGGCACTTCTGAGTAAGAAAAAGAAAGGGGGAAAAGACTGTCAGAATTAGATCCTCAGAAAAAAAAGAAAGAAGAAAAAAGATGTAATACAGTCTCTTATGAAAGGACATACATAGGCAAGAAAAATTACTCAAAAATCCAAGTAGTCCTGTCACCATGTGATGGCAAAATGAAAAGAAATTCATTATCTTCACAAATGACAGGGAAAATAACCAAATAAATAAGCAGAAACCTTGAACCACAACCTACAGACTAGATAGTGATCAGTCTGTAAGAAAAGAAAAGATTTTGGATTGAAGATCCACAGCCAGATGAATATTATTCTCATTTTTCAAGCTATATTTGCAAGTAATCTGCTCTTTGTATCTTAAGTTTCAAAAAATACTTTCAAGGAAATAATTCCTATTTCCAGAATCTCTAGATATTTTCCAAAATAAAATTATATTTTAAAAAATAAAAACAACTGTTGAATCACCTTTAGCCAGAGGATAATCTCACATGAATAGATTAGCTTGACAAAAGGCGGCAATTTTTCTTAAGTTGATTCGCAAAGGAAATACTCAGATGTTGGAGACAGGTAAAGCATACTACTACTTCCATCTTCCTGCTCCAAAAAATGAAAGGCATAGCCTGTAGTTACTGATTTTACTGTTATATTGCTAAGGGAATTATAAATACAATGATACAACAAGATATTAATTATAGCACTAGGCAAGAACTTCAGTACAATGCAAATGAAAATCTCTTAGCAATTCCACTATGAACTTCTTCGACTGCATTCAGAGAAAAAAATTACTATTAACTGAAAGCAATGCAGCGTTGCATGAGACGCTCTTTTGTTGGAACCCACAAAAAAAAGTCCTCACCGAGGATGGAAAGACCCTCATATGGACAGGAGAAGAAACTCTAGAATGCATTTGCCACAAAAAAAGATCTATTCCTGCAGCAAAATGTGGAGAACAGAGTAGTCAATGACATTGCTTCTGAAGAAACCAAGTCAGAGGCTTCTCACCATTCCAAGAGCACATTACAACATAAACTTCTGAGTAACAGCCTTTCAAAAGGAATTGTCATGCATCTTCCTTCACTGGTACTGGAAGAGGACAAGGTAACACTTTGGTTCAGCTGGAAGAAGAAAGTGGCACTCAACTTGTGAGGAAAAAGCCAACAACCAAGTTGGTCCTAAATCACCACCATATTCTTCATGTTCTGGTTACAGGAAGATAGTGATACACTATAAAAGCCACAGACAGGGAAATTCAGTTCATTTTTATACCTAGAGAGTTGTTGGAGACCAGGCAAGTGGATCACTTTACTGTTCCTGCACACTAACAAGTCAGAATTGAGTACTAATATTCCAAAACAGATTTTCTTTAACTGCTCAACTACTTTTGTTCAACTGCTATGACTGCTCTTCATAACTTGACAGATTATCAAACTGTAATTCTCATTTGTACCACATAGCTTTGTAAAGCAAAACAGGAAGTTACTCTTACCAGGTACAAATCCAGAACTGAAGGGAATGCCTGAAGGATTTACAAACCATTACAACCTTGCTCTGTTTTAAAAGGATAAGCACATATGTTTTTCTTTTGATGAAATATGGTGTAATAATGTTACTTCACTAAAAAAAAAGAAGTATAGTGCTCACAGTGGAGAGCCTGAGAAAAACCGCTGTATGTGGCAGATGCTAGTAATTTTGCTGAATAATTACTGAAAGGTACTAAGGTCATACAGCACTGAAAGCTGAATGACAACAGTAATAGAAACAGGAGGTATACCTCAATTCACAAGGACAGTGTCATTGAAGTGAAAGTCACAGCTCTAAGAACAAAACATTACAACATTGGAACTTTGCTCAGACCCAAAACTTAGTGTGGGAAAGAAAATTTTCACATCTGATGATGTGAAATGGCATAAGCCAGGCATAAGCCTCGCACACCTTTGTTAGTAGCTGCATGCAGATGAAACCCAGCAGATGAGACCCAGAAACCTAGGTCTACAACGAGCTGAACTGAACTGTATAAAAAAAGACAGTCCTTGCTATGGCAGCCAGTTTAATTATTCTCAAAGACATCCAATAAATATTGATAAATTAAATACTTTAATATTAATATTTAAATTAATATTTAATTCGTAAAAACTATTAAATATTTTCAATTTTAACAGCTATTTCCATGTAATTCCACAATCTACATCAGCTGAACTGGCCTGCAAACACCTCATTCCATCAAGATAGGATCCAAAAAAGGGTCCTGACATTGTGAACATAACCATGTAACTAGAGAACTAATGCCTGGTTTAAAAGGGAAGTCTAATTCACACTTTCAGCATGATGTAGCCGAAGGCAGAGTTGCATGGTCATGATGTCAGAGATTCCGAAGAAATACAAGCACAGAACTTCTGCCTCTTCAACTAGCTGGATTAAAACATAAAACCAGCTTGTTACCATTATCAATTGCAACAGAAAGTTATGTTGTTAATGGCTGAACAGACAGACCTCTGTTCCATAAGGAAATTTATTTAGCAGTAACTTATTAAAATACTATCATGCTGACCTGCAACAGATCAAAAGAATTATGGCTAAATGAAATTAATTCAAAAACCCCACCAGCTCAATATAAAGTACCTTGCACTTCTGCAAATCTTTCCATCACAGGGCAAGATATTTATGAGTCAGAAATTTATTTAAAGAGAACTGGAGAAGTAGTCATAGTCCTACTTTGATTGCTAACGAGGTCAATACAGCATATACGGTACTCTAGAAAGTGATGAGGATATTATCTCAGATAAACAACTTAAGATGCAGGACACCTTTTTTAAGAGATAGAAGGATAAAGAAAACAATATTTGCGGTTGCTTTGGCTTCAGATATCAAAGTTGTTTATTTAAACTGTTGTCAGGTTTATGTTGTTGAATTTTTACTTTCAAACTTAATGTATCAGCCACTTAAAAAAAGAAAGCAGTAACTTCAAACATACTAGCAGTGAGAAGGTTGTACTGGGTTTAGCAAAGTGCAATTACAGAAGAAAATTTGTCTTCCAAATTGAGTTTTAAAATATTGTAAACTTCAACAAAATTCTTTATGTTGTGTTTGCAAAGCACTATTTAATAAAAGAAACTACTAGAAACAAACCTTTTTGTTGAGCAGAAAGAAGTATCGGTAAAGATTTAAATTTGCTTTAGCAAGCCAAGTTATGATTAATAGCCCACGTGCAGCCTTTTATGACTTATTTCAGCCGCATAAGTATATGTTAAGGCACTAAATGTATCCGTGTACTCTTTTTAGTATCACACCAGCATCTCAGTGGAACTCCTCACAAGTCGTTTTTTTCCCATTTCTGGGAAAACGGTGGTATTACCACCGCCAGATGGCACCGGTGCCCTAACTGCACTAAAGCAGGTATATATCTTAATAACACATAAAAAGGAGGACTCCCCCGCCCCAAGAAAAACAAATGAAAAACAACCTTTACACATTTGTTGTCTCTGTCTTCTTAAAACAAAGATCTACTAAGCACAAACACAGCATGCAGTTAATTTAAATCAGTACATAGCATTATTGTGAAACCAGCACTACCCCCAGAATAGACAGCAGCATGTTTCCTGATGCATTTGTTCAGGGGGTTTTGTTGTTATTTTAAGTTTACCCTCTGTTGAGTGGAATATTGCATTTCAATTCTGTGCCCATTTCATGGGTGTGCTGAGCAATTTGCAGAGATCACATCACATACAAACTAATTGACAGGTCAGGTTTCCCCAGTTCCAGTGGAAATTAAGGTATTAATTTTTCAACACCTCAGAAAAAATAGAGATGGCCTGCAAGAATAGTACACTACTTTCTTCACTTTTCTGAGTATTTGCCTGTTACATTGCTAAAACACTACCAAAAACTGATATGCAATTGGTCCCAAAGAAGGATTTAAATCATCTGATAACACTTACAGAAATGACTGCCATACTCTTACAATACTCTTGCAAGGAAAGCCACTTGCCTTCCAGCCTACTTATAGTAATTGTTCTTTTCCTCTGAAAAGGTTCAAGGGTGATGATCGATTTCTCCACTGGTGAACACTGTGGAGGTGAAAGGCAGAACACCAAAGGAGACTTAAGGGAAAAAGCAGGCTACATCTGGCAGCCCAAAAGAGGTGATGCTGCATCAGCTCCAAGCCCTCAGATACAACTTGTAGTGGGGCTGAGCACATATTCCCAGTAGGCACACACACACAGGATACAAGACATATAGCCACTGACAACAGATCAATCAAGACAGACACAGACACAGCATGCACATGAACACGAACACAAACAGCACCAACAGCCTCACCCTGCTCCCCTCTCTAGCTGAGCAGAATGGAGGTCCACTACTAAGAATACATACACATACGTGCAAGGTGGATCCCTGCAGCAGCTAGACTCTGCCCAGATCCCCAGTCTGCCCAGTAGCTGTCCCCTGGATCCCAGTCTCCACAGTCACAGCTGCTGTCACCTGGACATACATGCCTTAGAGGGCACGGCCCCCCACTAGTTGCTGGTACAGACTGTCTGGTGCCTGGTTGCTGGTATGCACACACACACACACGCATGCACACACAGAGCATGCCAGGACTCTCCTGCTCCCCCAGTAGTTCCCCTCTCCACCCCCACCATAGTCTCACAACCTGAGAGACACACATACACACAGATGGCCAAGACTCCACTGGTCTCCCAGTAGCGAGTCCCCTGTGGTCTCTCCCTTAGAGCCACACATTCACCAGCAGTCTCACCCTTAGAGATCCTCAGATCCTACAGTGTCCCTGGCAGCCAGCTGGACTCACTTGGTCACCCCAACAGCCAGCTTCTCCTCGGGGCTTCTCCTCGGGTCTTCCCCTTAGAGAGGCACACATGTCTGGCCACTTCACCTACATGTAGGCTAGCCTAGCTTGCTCTTCACTAGCACTCACTCACTGTAATTGCTGGCACTATAGACACATGAGCTTCTGACCCCTGGTCCTACACCACTGTCTGGCACTTGGTTTTGCGCACTCCGATCTCTCCAGTGACTGGCACTTAGGCGCATGGTCCCTCTGCCCTGCAGACCCACTCCAGCTGCAGTGCCCACAACCTCACTTACTCCAGCTCCTGGCACCATGGATGCACAGACCCCAGTGACCTAAGGTCCCACTCCTGTTTTTGGCACTTATGTCCATTCATGCCAGTCTCTCCAGTTGCTGGCAGCCTGGGCCCTCTGACCCATGGTCTGACTGCAGTTGCTGGCACTCAGGCCCCCACGGACACACCTGCAGACAGAACAGAGCACCCTCACCCAGGAAGGAGTTAGGAATTGAAGAAGACGGTAAGACACACTGCACTGATCAGACACAGGGCATGGCTGGACACAGGTACTGACCAGCCAACTATTTACACATTCCTGGCCATCTAAATCCCCTTGCCCCTCAGTTTTGCTATGTTTGCTCCTCCCCAATCACCTAAGCCCCTCCCTTCCCCTGCCTTTGGCTCCTTCCCAAAATATCCCGTAAATCCTTTGAATGCCCAAATGCTCTTCCCCTGCACCCTCCATGTCCCATACCCCTTGCAGTAACACCTCCAGCCCCCAGTCCAAAAGGTGCTCCAGCATTGACTCATCGTCATGGGTGTCATGTCTGGACAACGGGGCTGATGGCTCTCCAGGGACAACCCTGGTTAGGGTACATACCTTACGGGCTGTGCCCTCCTCTGAGTCCTTAATTTGGGTTCCCTGCCTGCCAATGTGCCCCTGTGTTCCTCTGGGCTTGTGGAGATGGGCCTTTGACAAACTGATGGCTCCTGTGATAGGCCTGGAAGTAGTTAGGCAGGGCACAATCATCACATCTCCCATTATCTCTTTGCGCTCCTTTGTGGGTGTGCAGATGAGCTTTACCATGTAACCTAATAGATCTCTTTAAACATGTTCACAGAAGCACATTCCAACTAAATTGGAGAGAGATGGGTTTGACAGATGAACTGTTAGATGGATAAGGAATTGGCTGGATGGCCATGTCCAAAGAGTTACAGTCAATGGCTTAACGTCCAAGTGGAAACCAGTAATGAGTGGTATCAAGGGTCTGTATTGGGACCAGTACTATTTGGTATCTTCATCTCAGATACAGTGGAATTGAGTGCACTCTCAGCAAGTTTGTGGATGACACCAAGATGAGCGGTGTAGTTGATACACTTGAGGGAAGGGATGTCATCCAGAAGGACCTTGATAGGTTTTAGGAGTGGGCCAATGTGAACGTCAAGAAGTTCAACAAGGCCAAGTGCGAAGTCCTGCACCTCGGTCGGGGCAATCCCCAGTATCAATACAGGCTGGGGGATGAATGGCTTGGGAGCAGCCCTGTGGAGAAGGACTTGGGGATACTGGTGAGCAAAAAACTGGACATAAGCCAGCAATGTGCACTTGCAGCCCAGAAAGCCAATTGTATCACAGGCTGCACAAAAAGTGTGGCCAGCAGATCAAGGGAGGCGATTCTCCCGCTCTACTCCGGTCTCATGACACCCCACCCAGAGTACTGTGTACATTCACATAGTACAGCTCTATGTCCCCCAGTACAAGAAAGACATGGACCTGTTAGAGCAGGTCCAGAGGAGAGCCACAAAAATTATCAGAGGGATTGAACACCTCTCCTATGAAGAAAGGCTGAGAGAGTTGGGGTTGTTTAGCCTGGAGAAGAGATGTCTCTGGGGAGACCTTATTGTGGCCTTTCAATACTGCAAAGGGGCTTATAAGAAAGATGGAGAGACACTTGTTACCAGGGCCTGTAGTGACAGGACACAGGGCAATGGTTTTAAAATGGAAGAGGGTAGCTTTAGATCGGCTATAAGGAATAAAGTTTTTATGACGAGGGTGGTGAGACACTGGAACAGGTTGCCCAGAGAAGTTGTGGATGCCCCATCCCTGGAAATGTTCAGGGTCAGGGGCTTTAAGTAACCAGATCTAGTGAAAGATGTCCCTGCCCATGGCAGGGGGGTTGGACTAGATGATCTTTGAAGGTCCCTTCAAACCCAAACCATTCTATGGTTCTACAATTCTAAGCAAAGTAAATGTAAGCTGTTCTTCAGCCCTGCAAAAGGGAAATACTTAAACAGAGGGTGCAGAACACAGGATGGATCCTCACCAAGAACAGTTCTTCTTCCAAGAAGTTATTTTTCACCTAGCCAACAAGCAAGTATTATTTTCTCTGTACCAGACCTATCAAAATAGGACATTCACTCTATGCTTAGAAATAGTTATCCCTCTTTAGTCTCTCATAGCCATGCTTGTGGGCCATATGAATGCCAAACCAGAGTAAACTGCTGACAATTAGATACATACTTCAGCTGCAGTTCAGAAAAGAAAAGAAATAATTATGCATGACCAAGTAGTGTAACTTTACTTTCATGCGCTCAGGTCTAAGATAGTGCAGATGATCCCTTAAGGAAATCCACCGGAAAACCTGCTAAATGAACACTTCGTGAAGTCCCTTTAATATTTACAGTTTATCCCAATTAAAACACACAATACTCATCAAGCCTAGAAGTCATCATACACATTTTTTAAATCCAGTTAAAGCTACACCAAAGACTACTTCCCTCCTCTTCCAAAACCAGAATAGTCTACTGAATCTACTTAAGCATAGGGTGAACCTCTAAAGACTTTAACTCAGCCATGATCTCTTTTACTCTGTGTATTGGAAACTGGAAACATGTAGGAATAATATAGGCTCTCAAAATTCATGTTATCTTAAAACATGACATTTAGAATAAAGAGCCTTAATTTACTATCACATCTAAAATACTAGCTGCCTTTACCACTAGAAAAATGGGTTTAACCACCTAACTATTCCAATTACACAGCACAGACTGCACATAATTATTCAGATAAGCCTCTATCCCAATGTTTCTTTTAGGGACTTGCCTGTCTGCCACAACTAAGTGTGGGTTAACAGCCTGACTCTTATAACCAACATAACATTCTCCACTGTTTGAGCTTCTAGCCAATTACAACCCAAACTCAGTTCCTTCATAATTGCTATTTCAAAACACAGGTTTAAGTTAATTTCACTGAAGATAAAAACTAGGATATTATAAGGCCTATATAAAAGTTATATTATCAGAATATACTTACCTTTCATGAAGGGATTAGAAAATCACCATGCCTTCCTAGAGCAAGCAAATGTCAATACCTATTTCATTTTTACGTATTTCAACACTTTGGGGTTTTTTGGGGGGAGGAGGAGAAGGAGAGGGGGTGAGGGCACTGAGACATTTCAATGTTCCCTAATGAATCAGGAGCTTTGTTTAGAAGGTATAACTTTATAAGCTGCAGGCAAGTTACAGATTTCTTCCCAGTATCTTGAATTATTGGAGGTTTGTATCAGAGGTACTCCCTCCTGGCATCAAGAACACTTTGGCTTTGTGAATGTCTTTTGTAGGCGAAGTCACACAACTAAGCAAAAGGGAAGGTGAAAAGAGAAAGACAACTGGAACAGTACCTAAAGCTCTAAACTGCTATCACATTTTACTCTCTGAAATTTTCCCCAAGTCTAAGTCTATTTGTTTTAAGCACTGTTTTGAAGAACTAGAAAAAAAACAACAACAAAAAACCTCACCTTATTTTGTGGGTGTAAAAGCCATCCTTTAAGTAAACAAGTAAAAGCCCCTTTAAGACAGACATCTAAAAATTTTTAATTAATACAAGAGTATTACTATCCCCACAACAATACTGGAAAGTTTAAAAAAAAAAAGCTCATGATCCCAGTTTTAAAGTATGTGAGTTGGTAACTGAAAGGGTTGTTTTGGTTTGTTGTTTTTGGTTGTTTTTTTTTTTTAATCCCTAGTCTTGGTTCCATAACTAGACAAATGAGTGAGACATTTTTTCTCTCCCTTCCTGCAACCACCTGGCAACCAAAATAGGCTGTGCCTGAATACCTCTGGAGTAAAATTGCTTGTACATAGTAAGTATAACTCGATCTTCAATATTACTCCCCAAGAGACTGTTTCAGTGATGGGTTTTATGCTAGTCAGATTTTTAAGTCAGAAATTCTTACTATTCACTAGTCATTACACATTACTCTTAAGTTTTTAACAATTTATTCATGATCAAAAGTCAAAGAGTAGTAGGTGACTAGACAAGTCAAGCAAAGTATGAATAATGTGATCTTTAGCCAACTTATCTGAAATGAAGTCTGTCATGTTATTTTAGAGAATTTAGATCATGATTAATGGTAACGTCAGCCATCAAGTAATAAAAAACACAAAGAATAAACTCTAATATCACAACACTTTCATGAAAACATCTTCTGAAAATGACCATGTACTACTCATTTCTTTGATCTGTTGTGCTCAAGAGTACTTTGGTCTTTTTTGAGGAGACTTGACTAACAGGTTAAAGAGAAACTACTTGGGGTGTAGTCACACCATTACTAATAGTTGCACTAGGGTGGCTTAAGAAATGTCGACCCCAAAGCAAAACACATTCACTTTTACACAGGTCTCATTCATGTCAATGCAAAATAAAGGACACTACTGTTAATAAATGACATGTAAAAAGTGACACAAATGTTTGAGATAAAGTAGAAGTAATAGTCAGGACATAGTAGCATTAAATCTACCCATTTAATCTTTATTCACCCCACATACTTACCTTTCATGGTACAATGAGAGACTGATCTGATACTTTTTCCATAAAATACCTGTTTCTGACTACACAAAATGCCCTGTAGTAAGTTGTCAAAGCAGCAGAGATGACTGTTCAAAATTTCTGTCTTGCATGTTATTAGTAAAAGACATAATGAGGACAAAAAGGACTTCTGTAAGGCAGGAGAAACAACAATGCAGTTGAAGACAAAGTGCCTCAAAACTGTGTCCTAAGCCCCTTCACACAAATTTTGGTAACTTATTTTCTGTCATTTCACTTTGCAGAGAGGAATGAGGAACATCAAACACCACCTCCTCCCAGCTGTTACAGGAATTAACTTTCTTAGAAAATTCACAAAATATAAGTACTATCAAAATTTTAAATATATTAAAAAAAACGCAGAGCCATTCAATCTCAGTTTGGCATCTAATCATAAAAAGCTCAAGGTTACTAGACACATGTTTAATAGCAGGGCTGGATACTAAGACATTTTAATGTAAGGTTTTATTTAAATATTTTCTCTTATACATTGCTTAGATTTGGAGTCTGTATGAAAACTGACTGTATTAGAGTCCTGAAAAGTCAAACAGCTACTACCTGGTTGCTAAATTTTAGTTAAAAATGGTCACACAACCAATCTCTCAAAGTGTCTGCAGCCAAAGAGATATACAAATACCCAAATTATGAAAGTTAGTTCTTTAACTTTTCACCTGACAACAGATGCTTATAAAACATTAAATTAAGGAAGACACTTTGAAAATAAATGAAATAATTAACTGTTATTCCTTTAATAAAATCATGTAATTCCTTTACTAAAAGGATAAACACCAGTTTGTCAGTAAAAAGGCAAGACTAGAGAGTTGTAATAGGCAGTACGTTACTGTACTTTAAAAACTCATCTACACCTTTGTCTACCCATTAGCGTAATAGGACACTGCAAAGAAGATGGACATCATCCCTGCATTGAGACTCATATTTCATTTTCGGTAAATGTTGAGTTTTATTAGATTCATAGTAGATCTGAATTCATAGTCACCACGACTTAGTAATACAAAATCCCCCATACGCAGTGCCTTCTACCCAAACACGTGAAAGCACAAGTTTCAGACATTGCCAATATTTACTGCAGCCATAATCAGGTATATATTAACCCAGAAAGTGTCATGGGTCAATTTCAATAGCCACAGTCCGCTGTCCCTGCAATTTTGTAAGCTACTGGTGAAACATCTTCTGAAATAATGTTCAATTCTAGTTGAACACATTAAGGAAAAATGGCATTGAAACTGGACCAAGTACCAGGAAGGGTGATCACAATTAGAACACAGAGCGTGAATGAAAAAAACCTTTGTCTTTCCTATATTCAGCTATCGCATCCTGGTCTGAGAGGGCAGTATGACTGCTACTTGTAAGATAACGAGAAAGCAGAAAGAGTTATTTAAGCTAAAAATATACGATGGGAAGAAAACATGTGCATAAACTATCTAAGAGTTAAGTTCAGGAGGATTTTAGAAAAACGTTCCCAAATATCTGTTATAGTCTTACACTTCAGTTAATATAGGTAATCAGGAACCTTGTTTACTTACCTAGAGACAGTGGAAGATGGTGGAGACATTAGCAAAGTTAACTAAATGATCCAGACAGTATTTCAGGCATTTATTGTTTCTCTAAGATGAAGCCCCTGATACAGCAAGGTCACAGCAAACTCAGGAAGATGGCAATAAATGTGTGTTTTCCTTCTTAGTACGCCAACTGCAGATCAACAAATGCAAACTATGTCATACCTTCAACTCTGTGATTTGCAGTGCATCCATTATCAATCCCCTCTTGTAAAGACTACCTGTAACCTCTTTAAATCTTTCTTGTAGAAGGCCACTACAGAGTTTTGTTGCAGGAGTATACATAAGGAAAGAAGATGAAAGCGCACTTAAAATGTACAAATGGGAATTCAAAACAGCACAGAAATTAAGCACTCTGCTTCTGTCAAGCTGGAGACAGATTTTGGCATTAGATCCCTTCAGCTCTGAAGGTGAAAGCAAACACAGTGCAAATAAATGCAAGACTAAGGTTTTCCTGACTTCAAGCAATGATGATTGAGAATTGCCTTATATGAATATGCATAAAGCATCAATACTAAATCAGAGCTGGCATTTTAAAAGGTTCCGTTTAGGAAGAGGAGCAATAAGAGTAAAAAGTAAGAGAATGGCAGATTTTTAATGGAAGGAAAATGTATATACATACTAAAGGCAACCTGGCCTACTTACTTGATTCCTTCCCACCTACCATCACAACTGTCAGCCCCAGTGTGTTATTCCCCATATCCTTCCTCCTCCACTCTTTCCACTGCCTCAACTCTTCTTACAGAGTCAGGCAAGGGATAAATATGTATTACATCCACCCAAGACACATTGGCAAGTGTAATTATGGAAGACATCACATTCTCATAATTCAGCAATAGGAGGCTTTTCAAGTGGCAACAGATGGCAGGCATCTCTTATCAGAAATCAAACATGATCAGGAACATAAAAGAATACATGATATGAGAATTTTATATATATATATACTTTCAATTTTCTTTCAATCAGAGTACTAACTTTAAAAGCTACCTTAAGTGCAGTTACAGTGATCTACCTTGATCTTACAGATTTCAACACAGATTTCATTGTATAATGATGTGTTGTCTTCAAATCAATATTCAGAAGTCATTGGAACTAATCCAAAAGACTGCTGCTATGTTACAAAAGAAAAAGGGGGGGAAAAAGTAAAATAAAAATGTAAAATGTAAAAAAAAAAAAAAGCTGACCACTGCCAAAAGCACTCATCCTAGAGAAAGAAACATTAACTACCAAAATCATGCATTCATGTAACTAGCCAAAAATGTACAAAACACAGATTAATCCAATTCTCAGAGTACTTTGAGTGGCTAAAAATAATTTTCTATTTTTTTCTTGAAGTGTATTAAGACATTAAAGGGGTTTTTTTGTTTATATGGTGGTTTGGTTTTTTTCCTCAAATAAAGTAGCCATCTCAAAAGCAGCATACTACAGTCAGGGTTCCTAAATTGTATTGGTCTCACATGTATTAATATTATAAAGCTAGCCTGTAAACCTCAGAAAGAAAAAAACATTGATTAAACTTTGCTAGGTTTCTTGAATGGCCATTTAAAATGGCAGTGAACATACTACCACAAAAATACAGAGAAATTTAGTATTATGAATTTCTATAATTTAAGACAGGACAGAGTTAATCGACTATTCCTACATCGGTCACTAGGAGGCACCTACCTAGCCAGTCAAATTTCAGAGGTTAGCCATTAGCACCAGACTCCAACCACCAGGATCAGAACTCCAAACTTTAGAACCACTACTGAAGTTCTTCACCTTTGGAGGAAAGGTGTCTTTGGCAAAAGATCTGCAATGAGCATCAGTGTCTCTAGAGACTTGCAGACTGACAGCGTATGAGGTGGCCCTACTGCAACAGCATGAAAATTTTCAGTTCCATTGTACCTGCAGCACCAGCTGCTAACGGAAACAGTATCCTCTCATGTTCGACCACAGCCTTCCCAATCACTCACTCCTTTTAACCTCTGAGGCAAGTAATGTAGTGGGCAGAGTAGGAGTCAGCAGCAGAAAAGCAGAGGGAAGGTAAAGGGCAAGACACAAAGGTTTTGGAAATGTCAAAACTCTTTTAAAACTTGGTGTCTTGCACTGGTTTTGGTTGCTCTGCTTGTATTCAACATCACTGAAATTAGAGATATGGTACGTAACTACAATGTCAGTTATTACAATAATATTAAGCCCATTTAGAGAAAGTTAGGGTGAAATTTTATTACTAAGCATTTTATGTCCTCCTTCTACGCACCCCAATAGAACGAGTACCATCTCGGGGTGGGGGGGAAGGTATTAAACAGAAAGAATCATAGGACAAGTAAGTATCTTTCATAACTTTTGCACTCGCCTGTTAATGGGGACGGCAGTTTTTAAAACTCACTCGACTGTCATGTGCAAACCTCTACAGGTTTGTATGTAAGCTCAGCCAGTACTTTACCCTCCACAGAAACAATTTCCACACAGTTGCTTTCTCTGGTTTTGAGAGTTGCAGAAGTATGCAAATAGTGAGTAACAGCAAGCATTTAACTTACCTATCAATACTCTGAAATCGTGTTATGGTGATATACGCTATTTCCATTTCATTCTGGAAATGGCAGTTGCAGCATAAGCAGAGAAGAACTAAGATGGGAAAATGAGGAAACACACTGTCTCAAAGCAGATGTTTCATTTAATATAATGTAACCTGAAGAAAGCTTCCCATTTGTAATATAATCTAATCAGAAAAGGTGGTTTAATAGTCTCAAAGGTCTAAAATATCAACACAATTAGTTCTAATTTTTATTTTGATGGATGTTTTTTAATCAGATGAACTTACTACTGTATTTGTGGTTTAGTGTGTAATACCTGTACGTGCACAAAGTTCTTTCATATAGACTAGTAAGGCATACAATTAAAATAAAGTTTAGTTAATGAAACTTTTGTTTAGAAAAGCTTTTATAGATTACATCATCAGTAACTTTCTTGCAAGAAAAAAAAATTGTTGCCATTCTGAAGTAGAAAACATTTTTCCTTATCTGCCATCTAGCTGCCTTGATTAGCAGATCTTTAGAATTTCATCACTATAGTGTTCAAAGCAGCTCTTAGAGTCTCATTAAAATAGCATCTTCCATACAGGTAGTGCTGTTTCAAGGCTTAGGATGCTTTGGGATGACTCACAAATCTGTGGATAGTCTTTTGCTGGACTGATAAATTCACTTATTCACAGGAAGGTTAAAGGAAAACTTGAGAACACTCAAGGGAAGAGGATGCACTGCACAGTGAAAACTGAACTTTGTTTGACAGCAGCAAGCCATTAGCTTGGCTCCACAGCCTGTGAAACCACATCCTTCAAAACTCTTAAGTAAAGTGCATTCCAGACACCTCTTCCAATTAAAACAGGCTTAGTTGTTCAGATCATGAGTTGTTCATGGTAGAGTCTTGACACTACCTAAGAGCAGACTAACAAATACTTTGTTATTTGTTATATAGGGATGCAGAATACCTGTGCAACAAAATTTAAAATTTTCTGCAAGATAGCCTGGATAAAAACAACATCTGACTGGCCAGATTTGATCCTACAAAACTAATTTTCCATTTCTGACAAAGAATCACTAGTTTAATTACATTCAAATTACTCTTTACATTCTGCTATTTCCTTTGTTTAGTGCTGAGGGTACAAGATCATTTCCAATCAACATGGATTACAACCACTGATAAAACTGGGAAGAGGTCTTAAAGTGTCAAAGTTCAAGGCTTTAAAAATACTATAAAAACACAGCATTATCTCAGGAGTGACCTTCATCTCATCAATTAAAACCTTCTCTAATTAATACAACCTCCTCTAATAAAATGTGGCTCATTACCAGAAATCAAAATCACTGCTAGAAGCAGAAGGCTTTTGAAGAAAAGACTACTCTTAAACCAAGTACCATCCCAAATTAAGTTCTTGACAAAATGTTACAGACACATTTGTCATACACTGGAAGAATATGTTCCAACATCCTCCTCGTTGAGAATTTAGAGACAGAAACTACAAGCCATTAAAAAGGCACTTTGTTTCAATTCAGTACACATGGATGAGGAGATGAAGAGATCCTTGACTTCCAGTAATTAAAAATCAGCCAAAACCAGCCTTGAATCTCATGAAGAACAAAGTCCTTTAAAACCAAACCTTCACTGAGATCCTACTATCTGAACCCACATGACTTCTTTGAATGTTTAATATCCATACACTTCAGAGAAAGTAATTTATGACTTAACCTCAGCTGAAACAGATTGTAATCTTCATTAGTATGTCCTCTGCAGAACTGATGAGCAACTCAAAACACCAAGTGACTTTTAGTTGTCATTTGAACAGATGGTGTACATTTGCACTGATTGCTCTATGACTCCATGTAGGACAACAAGGGCTTGAAAAGTTCACCATGGAGAAGCAAGAAGCCTTATAGACCCGTGTCATCAGCTCCTAAAAAAAATTTAGGTTTTGATGATCTTTCCCTTCCTCCTACCTTACACAGATTATGTTTTAACTTCCATTGTTGAAAAATCCTAATCCTAGGTGCAGTGAAAACATCTAGTTAGATAAAATGTCGTATGTGATTCTAGAACCCCAGAAACCAACCACTTATTAAGACAAGGAAAAGGTGTATCCCTGGTGAGTAATTGTATGGTAACCTGAGTACTAGGATTTTTATACGTTTTTTCTGAAGCAGTTCCAGATCTCTATAGGAAACAACAGTTTTTCCCATTCTCATGCAAATATTGCCTATTTTTGAAAGAGAGAGGATAAACAGAGATAAAGATAAGGAAAAAGAGAGGATAAAGATAAAAAGAGAGGATAAATTCCTTTCGGTATTTAGCAAAAGGCCTTTAAAAATTCAGGTTTTCAGTCACCTGACTCTACTTATGGTTCCAGACACAGTGGCAGCCCAGTAAAAACAGTAGCTGTCAAAATGGAAATCTGTAGTGAGAAGCCAGAAGCTACCAGCAGGTAAGAAGTAGGAATGTGCTACAATTCAACTGAATGCACATTTTACCAGCAGTCACTTTTCTTTTTAACATCCCCACATAGTTTAAACCCAGATTACAGCACTTGATGGTTAATTAATCCAAACAAAACTTAAAGATTTGAAAGGATCTGAAAAATTACATATCCATGCCTTTGGTTAAAAAATTTCAGTGACATCACTGATCTGTCCAGTAATTGCCTCTGTGCTTCTATGACAGAAGATGAGCAAACGTTGCTAGAATTGCCCTGTACCTTGCAAATGGTTAGTAGGTATTCTGTATTCCTTCTGGATTTAAATGTACACACAGTAACTTACATAAAGTTAGCTACCCATGAACCACACAACTCAAATCAAAAGAAGCCTTGCAAAATCTTTCTTCTTCTGTTCTTGCAACTCCGGGAGGGCTTTAAGATGCACCCTGCTCATACTTCTATTGTTCTAACATCCAGCTCTTTCAGATACAAATTTAAGCAACCATATAACACAGTTAGTCTCCTTTGAACTCTTGCTGCTGCAGCTTTCTTACCCCAGACTCGATCCTAGCCTTTCAACTGACTGCAAATGTGAAAACAAACCTGATAGTTAGCATTGTTTATTTAGTATTATATAGCAGGATTTTAATCAATCGAGCAGAAAAGCTTTTTTTCTTTCCATCAAAAACTGTTCAGTCCTCCATATCTTCCAGTATTTGATTGCCTCAATTCTTACATTGAAGTCTTGAAACTTCAGTTTTGAAAACATTTTCCCTCTTTTTTTTTTTTTTTTCCTTTTTCTCTCTCAAAACAAATACAATTGTTAAAGTTAAGAAATTGAGGAAGGGACACTAGAATGCAATACAAAATCAGGACCACCTGAGCTGGTACTTGCAGGTGTTAAAACAGAGCAAAAGCAGAGGCTTGTATATGTTCCTTCCAAAGACTGCAAGATTTCTCCTTGTTAAAAATACAGTAGAACACTCTATTAAAAGGTTCCTTTTTCTTAACACAGAGAAATACAAATCATTTCAATAGTACATCAACCCATTAAGAGCTGGAATACAGCTACACTTGTCAATCGCTTCCAGTAGGAAAAATATTCATAACCTCTCAAGTTTACTCCAACAGTTTGTAATTCTTTGTAAATATACCTGCAAAGGGCTGGATTCATAATCTAAAAATTTACTACTTTATTTCACTACTGTGGCACATTTTTCAAGTATCCAAGGAATCTTCCCTCATAATCTTTAAGAACATTTCACTTTGTTCAGTATAAAGGAGTTTGCACTGCTAGACATTGTGAACTTAAGAGAAACAGTTAGCTTTGAGTCTTCACTAGTATAAATCCAACTGATTTTAAAAATGAAAATTGTACAGATTTTAAGCATTGTATCAAATTTAGACACCACTGATAATTTTATAGCAGACAGTATTCTGCAAGTACTTCATGTTTAGAAGATACAAAGTACAGTGAATGTAAATAGCAGAGAACTCTGGCTTTATTATGCAAAGCATACAATAACTTTCTTTTAACTAGACATTAATGCAAATGAAACAGAATCTGTTTTCACAGTGACCACTGTCAAAGTTTTATAGGAAACACCTGTTGCAACTACTCATTGCTTTAAGACCTCAAGTATAATAGGAGAGGATAGAGGGAGATACTCAGATCACCTGCACTGACAGCATTTATGACAAAGTCTGTGCAATACCAAATAGCACTGCAGAGCAGAGACAGTTTTCTTGACTCATTAACTTTTGGATTTCCAACCACTGCCTGGCTCAACGTAACATGAAGAATCTGAGGGTGCCAAAAGAAGTTGTGATGTCTACTACACCTGCATCTTGAGCTCCACTAGCTTAATCAAGAACTCAAACAACAGGCTGTGCCAATCCAGTTCTGGCTTGCTGTGTTTCTATTCCTCGCTCCTCGCTTTGCTATGTGCATCTGCTCCTTTCCTTGAACAAACACACCAGTCTGAGCATACAGTCAGCCTGTTCAAAGAGCTGACTCAGTCCAAAACTAAGCTAAGATACAATTACGTATTTGCCCAAACGCTCTAAAGTACAGAAAACCCCATCAGATGATAAAACTCACATCAGTACACTTTTACTTCTCATTTATAAAACTGACTGTGCAAATCAAGACAACCTAATCAAATTCAACACCATTTTACCTGCAAAAGGTTCAATTATTTTTAATAAGCAGGAACACAACAGTCCTAATGTTTGGAGACAACCCAGTAACATCTGACTCTTCTGTTATGAGGACTTGCTATTCTCTTCACTAAATTCCTCAGACTGTGTCAAGTAAACTACTAAAATGTGTTAGTCCTAGGCTGAATATATTACAGCCAAAAGTTTCAAATTTTCAGTGAGACAAGAATTCTCATTTCTACTTCCTTGCTGAGTAGAATCTTTAGAATAAATGAAATATTAGGAACATAAGCGTTTTTAAAACAAAATTAATCTTTAGTTCAGTATGTTGATGACAGCAAAGAATAGTATCTGAAGTGGCCAATTCTGTCTTTTCTGGTGCTTTTAAAGGAGAAATCTACAGTACTTCATGTATCAATTTCAGTTTTAATGCCTTACAGATAAACATATTGTGAAAAACTATTTTGATTACAACAGTAGCATGGAACTTTTCAAATCCTACCATGAAGCTCCTAGCCTGAATTATGTCACCTACCTTTAAGCCAAGCTACACTGCTGCTTGTTTGCCATCTTCCTCTCTCCCTCTCCTTCCACCAGTGATAGCCATACTAAAATACCAGGAGAAAATCATCACTTATTAGAGAGGGTGCACTTGTCATGAAGCAGCATCGTCTCCTATTCTAGCAGGCCTTTCTTTAGTGTCAGCCCTATAGGCCTCGTGCAACCCACATATTTCTCATCTTTCATTCAAGTATCATCCATCATCATTTCATTCTCATCTTTCATTCAAGTATCATCCATTACACGTGACAAACTTCCCTTGAAAGACAGCGGACAGCCAGCCTTCCCATCGATGAGCAACAGAGCACCTGAACTGTCAAGACACTGTGAGGCCCTCTATTCCACAGCTGTGCAAAAAACCCTCAGGGCCATTTGCTCTCCGCAGAATCAAGGGCAATGAATAAGCACTTGTCAATCCTACAAACGCAGGGAAAACCCAGCAACCTGCACACAGCAAGTGTGCTCAGCAGAACTCTCCTTTTCTCTTGTTGTACCCATGTAAACTGCACTCAAACCAACTGAGAAATAGGCTTCAATATAAACAGCACTTAAAACAAACACTGGCATTAGACTAACAAAAGCACGTATGCTTGTAGTAGAAGAATGAATAGTTGAGAGGAATTAGGAAAGAAATGGCAACGTTCAACAGGTAATAGAAAGGAAAGTGAAAAATAGTACTTTCAACAAAGGAGGAAGGAACGGAAAATTATTCTCCTGGAAGAATGAGAAAATTAAACACCGAAATGTAATCTAGTTTACTGTGTGGTTTAATTCTTTCACATTTATAATGAAATAGACTATAAAGACAGGGACCTGCACTCATGCAATAAGCACAAAAAACATTTCTCCAATACAGTAATTCTTGCTTTTTCAGCTCTTGGCTTCTTTTGACATGCTGACCATACCGCCTTTACCATACTAAACCAGAACAAGAACATAAAAAGCAGTCCTAAACTACTGATATTCTATCCCAGCCATCTTAACAGTTTTCTACCTTTTAGAGCTTTTCAGCAATTAAGTGCAGTAACTTTATCCATTAGAAGCAGCAGACAACATAGATGTTTGAAAGTATCTTTTGCCCAAACACAAAAGACATTCATAACTACATTTCATCAGTCATGTTTCTTGTAGGCCGTATGTTCTGAACTCATCTTAAGATGTTTGCAATGGGGATCGGTCACATTGCATAAAGGAAAGATTCCACCTCACACTTTTGGCAGGCTTAATGAAATCATTACAGTGACATGAGCCTAATATCTCTGAAATGTCCTTAAATTGCTGTGTGTGCTCATGTAAAACAAGTACTACATTTTCAAGTCAGATTGCAGAAGCCAGCATGTTTCACTTGTGTAAGAGCTTTCACAGCCTCATTTCTGCTGTTTTAGAAAGTACTGGCTGCAACTGTCCACCCCCCTTGCTGAAGAAGGCCACCTTGAACCAAAAATTCCTTACACATCAGGTGCTTATTTTAGCAGTACAGAATCTTAGCACAAACCACTGATGAAGGCAGCTTTATGACAATATAGGCTCAATGTAGCAGAAGAGCAAGGGGAAACTCTTCAGGAAAAAAGGCATGTGGAATGAGAACTAGATCCACCAACTTGCCTGTCAGCCATAATTCTCAAGTGCTGTTCTTACAGCATACATTAGTAAAATCTCCCAAAATGAGTCTGTATTTCCCTTATGTTCAGTAAGATTTACACTTTAATAAGGAATAGCCATGAAAATGTTCTCTAAATTGCCAAATACCAACAGCTTAACCAAATCTCAGAGAAAGTAAGCAATTACCAGTTTCCCTTACTACAATTTACTTTTCTGCAGCACTAACACAAGCTTATTCCAGCTAGCAAGATAAATTAACTACCTCCTGAACAGAAGTTTCCCTTTCCAGCCATGCATATAGTCATTTTGTAACATGATCAAGTCTCTCTCTCTCTCTCTCTCGTCAGAAGTATAGAAAGTACATTTTTGAACAGTACAAAAGTTAAATCACTCTTCCTTATCCAGTCATGGCAATGGTACTCTAGAGCCTCTGGGATAGTTCAGTTTTAGTCCATAAACGAGTTGAAGATACGCTCTGCATTTAGATCTTTGCACTAAACTCCTCAGAATCCCTTAAAACAAGGCACAGTTGTCAGCTTTTATAGGTAAGGGAAGATTGTTGGTGAAAATAAAGAAGTTGAAACAGAAAACCGATAGCTAAGCAGCTAGCTCCTTCCAACTTCAAAGACAGCACTAACAGCCAGTCTATTACGTTAGACTTAATAGTAATTAAGTAATAGACTTAATAAAAAATAAAATCAGTAGAAGAATAGATCAGTAGACCAACTTTTTTTTTTTTCCTGTAAAACAGAGATCTATGTGGAAAACTAGTATGAAAGCAGACAAATAACCACTAAATGGCTTTTACGCTGTCAGGAGTCAGGCATTCACAACAGCATTTCACATGGACATAATGATTCTATGATATACTGCAGAACTGCAGGACAGAAAGGACCTTGCCTAACAGTGATCTCCACACAGCAAATCCTGGGCATCCAAAAGACTTTTTGTCTCAGGATGTATGTATGTAGATCTCTTTTAGATTGTGAGCAACTGAAAAAGTAATTTCAGGAAAAAAAAGTTCATTCCTTTGTTTTTGGATTAAAGCTGGGAGGAAAGAGAGCTGAAAAGTTGGGGTTTTTTTTTCCATTTTCATGCTAAAATTGTCAATGTCTGCAGATGGCGATAATGGATGACTAACTTGAAAAAAGGTTACTTATCATGGTAGGCAATAAGTGGCTAAGGAATCTGGGGGAGAAGCAAAAGCAGCTCATTTTTCCCTTGTCTTCACTCCTCCAGTGAATATATCTTACAGTAATGTCAGGCCTAATAATGGAGGCTGCAGAAGAGGAATCCGGAATCTTTTCACTTATCCTTATACTCTGTATTTCCACATTCTAAAGATAAAACAAACCTCCATGACACTTTCCAATCACCTCCAGAAATTCAATTCCGTGTCGACTCATGCTCATTAATGGAGACTAAATGCCCTGACAGAGCAATGGCTTTGGAAGTCTACCTCAAGTTCCACTAGGCAAGTCATTTGACCCATTGGTGGAGCAACGGAGGAAGGAACTGAAACTTAGGGACAGAATGTACTTTCCCTTCCCAAACACAGGTAGCAAAAATACTTCATTTGTAGACTATAATCCACTTACATAATTGATCACAGAATGGCTTATATACAGAGTTAGTCCTACACTTATTTGTATCCCATTGCATTGTTAATTTCAGCAAAAAAGAAAAAAGGCCAGGGTAAAATACCTTTTTGTCCAAAAAAACCCCAAGACAAAACAAGGCATTATCCTGTCTGTATCTGTAACACTTCATCCAAATTCAAGCCATTTTTAGTCATAAAATCATAATCACACAACCCATGACCTGTTATCATCTGGGCATGATAACCTTACATAATTTGAATAACTGTTACAGATTAGAGCAAACGTATTCCTGATAAACAATTTCTGGTGTTAGCATCTAAGATTATGCCTAAAAACTTGCATTAAAAATGACTGCAACTAATAGCGTACTTTTTGCACCTACATATTTCAAATTATATTCATAAAATGAAAATTTCAGGTGCCAGGATTCACTTAATACCATGTGGATCAATATACACACACTTCTTCTGGTAAATTCTGTAAAATCTTGAAAGAACCTGACATGCAAGAAGGTGAACTGAAAAAAAAAATAGCTCCACTAGCTACCCAGAAGCCTTTTTACCTGGTCCAGTACCATTTATGCTACCTCAGATACAAGCCTATACAAATCTAGACTAGTTTTCTTGTGGACAATCCCCAAATTAGGAAGTATGAATGAAGCATTTTATGAATATAAACACAAGTCTCTTCTGAAATTACTACAGAATGACCTGATGTTGGGATAGATTTCTACCTCATTCTAGCTAGTCAAGAAATAGAAGTACAAGATTAGAAACACAAGTTTAATAAATTGGTATGCAAATAAACTACTTACTCTGGTGCCACAAAGCATAATTATACTATTAACAAGGATAAATTTTATTAAAAAGCACCTTTCAATTACACTGCTTTTGCTCAATAATAGTTAGATTGAAACATTTGGTAAAATAAGGTATTACCACAGTATTTCAAATAGACTAGATTTTATATTTCACTGCAGGAATAGACATAGACTGTAGCAATGAACTTCAGAATTTAAAAGTACAGATTCAAGGTAAGGCAATGCCAATTTACCGAATCCAAACACATTGGGAAAAGAAGGTTGGGAAGGAAAACGCATATATGGATTTTCCAGGAAAATGATACAAAAATATTGGGCATCTCTTTGCAATTTGTCTGAGAACAGTATGAGCATAGATCAAAGAACTTTCTTTTACCAAGATTTTAACTAAACACCTGTGAATTAACTACCATCTTATGGCAAACCAATACAAAAAGCATGATCTTAAAGCATAAATTGATTTAAGATGCAAGGCTACTTTGCAATCAGTCTTAGGAAACTGCTACAGAAAAAGGCAGTTTAGTTACTTATTTCATTCAACAAATGAAATAAATCCATGCAACTGTTCCTAAAAAAAGGAAAATGTTTATCTCTAAACCTGATGGATTTTACTCACAGAGTATAACTTTTTACTGTATTGTTTCCACATCAACACAAAAGAACTTTTCCACAAGTGCAGATTTTTGGACAGGGCAAGAGCAACTTGCACTTGTGGATAAGAAATTCTAAGTGAGCATTTAACAAGTGGTGGTGTTCCGCTTGCTTTTCCCTGAAAAGGATTCAGTAAAGCTTGAAAAACAGTCAGTAAACAACCAACTGGTATAATGCTAAAGCAAGAAAGACTAAAGGAGTCACTCACTGTAGCACCGCAACTGAGGGGGCTTTCATAAGTGTAGACAGATCCGATCAGGCAAACACTGTAGACTGGTTTGGGGTCCACAGCTTACACAAAATGAATAATTCAAAGATAGAAAGAAAAGCATTTCAAGCATTAAGAGCACTGATTTGATTATAGTGTGTTAGCACTCTCTTAAAGTGAGGAAATAGTATTACAAGTATCTTTAACAGATATAGGTTTAACAAAAGTTAGAGTTTGAGATATAAATAATTTTATTTAGAAACGGGGCATATGTATTTTCAGCAGTTTGTATGATTAGGTACTTAAACAAGCACATAAAAAATTCCTTTACCTCTTGCCTATTTTGAATCCTCAAATCAAGATCAGAGTCCTTGTGTCTAGAATATACTTTATATTGTAGGAAAAAAATATAATTAAAAAAAACCCCAGTTATTATTACAATGGAACAGTATGAAATACAGTCATCTGAAACACAGGACTTAAGATCCCAGTCAATTTTGACCTTAGCCCCAAGACACAACTTTAATTTCCAAATGTCTCTATGTCCAAATGATTTTTGGGAAAAGTCATTCTCAATTAACAAAGCATGCAACTATTTAAAAAAAAATCCCATTCCTCAAACAAATTCTACTGACTGCCACTGCTCAATACAATAAATAATTTTGTCATAATAAAAATAAAAATTTTGTTTAGTAAGTTAAAGTAAATTTGGCAACGTCCTTCAACTAAATAATCAATTGACCCACAGCTTTCATAATGCCACTCTGCGTACTCAAACTAATAGTTCAGATACAACAAGAAATGTCAGAGACAATTCCTCATAAATAAAGAATATATAAGATAGTCAGCTGTATTGTACCTTTCATCTTGTTCTTTCAGGTGACAAACTAGAAAAAGCGGTACAGCACAACACATTGCCTGAAAAATCAGAAACACTGCACTGGCAATGCTTACTTATTTTCATTAATAAATTACATTTATGGTTACAAACATTAATATAATGTTTGCATGCACATTGCAAGAGAAGATAGCAAAGATGACCTGTTCCAACACAACGTCACACATAATTCACACAAGATTTGTATTATATCAAGTAACTTCACAATCATTATATAATAATCAACTGAAGATAGTGACATACACTGACTGTCTGGTTATGCAGAGAGTGAAAAGAAAGTTCTTTACTAAAACTGAAAAACTTTACAAGATGGTCATTTGCAAGTCAGCAAATAATGTGATACTCATTCTGGCAACCTGAAAAAGTAACTTTCCTCCTTAGTTAAGCAAATACTGCACAGACATTCTTGCCCACAAGCAACAGACACAGAATGCTTCCTACCTTAAATTAAAATGAATTTATGCTGTTCACAAAGCAAAGACATCCTCAGTTTCCAACAACAAGGACAGCCTCAGTATCAAGCAAGACAGATCCTTATTGCCACCAAAACACTAGCCCTTTAAATGTAGACAAAGTTCTAAGTTACTGTCAGTCACAATACAAAATAGTTATCCGTTAACAGAATACAAAAGTTATGTCTGTTATACAGACATAAATAATATGTTATTTATATATAAATATAAAAAATAAATATGTTAACGTCAACCTAAATATATGTCTATAGGGATAATAATAAGTCTCCCTCTTACCACTTTGCAGAGAGGTGGAAAGTAATGGCAGTGCTAGTTTAAATAAGTTCTTCCACTAGCAGCAAAACTACAAAAAAGCCTGGGTTTCTTCACACTTGCGTATTTCTTCCCGCAATCTTACCCTGAATTGTAGTAATGCCAACACACACACCTCGATTATCTCCAGTTCTACCCCCACCACCTCAACAATTTCCCCCAGTGGCTCCATCAACTTATAATTGTGATTCAAAAAAGAAGCAGTCATAACTGTGACAGGAGTTATCTTTTAACATAAAGAACAAGTAACTTGAGCTCACCATACTTTGTCATTCCCCCTACTTTTGAATGATCTGTACTACCCCCTATTTTTGAGTAATACATGCTGTGTTTGACAAAGGAGTAAGACGACCCTTAAGTTTCTACGTATAGTATGAAGTTCCTAGTATAAAGTACTGTTTCTGATTAAGGGAAAAAAAAAAAAGAAAGAAAAAAGGGAAAATAGTATAATTGATCAACTTACTGTTTTATTCCTTCCTACAATGCTGGCTCTACCATATGATTGCAAGACTTCAGGTCTCTGCAGTAGCAAACTTCAGTCAAACTTTCAATAGCAAATAAGGCTTTCTATCTCGCTAGTTCTCACCACACTGAGTATTTAATTTTCATTGTCCGTTCATTTAAATATAGATGGACTTATTCAGTAAAATTAACTTGAGAAAATCTAATTCAGATAAGAGGAGCAAGTTTTGGCTTTTTAGAGCAATTATAGAACAAGCCACTGTTTACAGTGTGTCTTCAGTTAGCAACGAAACTGTGTTACATATCACAATAGCAAAGATTGCTTTTAATACAGAAAAACCCCTTTCTCTCTTCCCTTTTATTGCATTTATGACTTCCACGTATTAGCTAAACTTACAGTCTAATACAGCAAGCTTGCATTTTAAAAATGGAGGTGCAAGGAATACAAAACCATAAGTTTACTTCAAGACAGAGCTTCAAAGTAAGTCTTGCATAAGCTAAAAGACATGGACAGCTTCTTCCTGGCTTTTAACCTACTCCAATCAAACTGCCCTGAGCAGGTTTTCTCTACATTTCATTCAAACATGACAGCATACCTAACCTAGCAAATCAGAGTAGTTTCAACTACCATTAAACATCTTTATAGCAATGACAAAAGAGAGAACATAGTTTAAACTACTAAACTCTCAGGAATGCCAACAATCTTAAATCCATTACATCTCCAAACACCATTATCACCAATACAAGCTTCCATTTAGTAACTCTCCTTCCACATGTGTACCAATTGGACAATAGTTCCAAAACAAAAAATAGAGAAAATGTTTATTTTATAACATACAAGATCTCAATACACTTTCTTGTAAACTGGTATCATCTCTTAAGACAGTAACTGAGAAGTGAAACCTATCAGCATGCATGCTTTTCAAAACATCATGCCCACATCCACTTCGTAGGTCCTATCTAGCTTACAGCTTCAATGGAAGTGCTTCTACTTCTTCTTACAGAGTTTCCCAAAGAGTTCAGGAATTTAATCTGGAATTATTTCAGTCCTGGGAAATCATTACCTGAGAAAAGCTAAAAAGGCCACCTAGATTAAAACAGTCATATGGGAAAAAGGAAATGGAAGCTATTAAAACGAATGTAGAACAGTTCTTGGTGAGAAAGCTTACCTATATCTCAAATATAAAGCTTAGAGATGACCTCCTCTAAAGCATGTAGGTAGTCGAGAGAAGTAAGAGTAGGTTGGGCAGCTGCAGCAACTAGAATCTGCACTTTACAGTCTCTTAGTAGGTGAAGTCTTTCATAGCATGGTAATTAATTTCTGCCATTCTAGGCATTAGTATTAGGCAAGCATAGTTATAAACTCTTAAGTCAACTTTAATACAACATTTACAAGTGTTTGGTCTTGATTTTCTATGGTGACAGCAGCATAACAAGATCAAGCTGGCTAGATCAGCCCACATAAAGAAATGAAACAGATTTTCCTCAAAAAGTTGTTTACAAAATGCTTTAAAATGTCTTTCTTTCCAAGATTTCTCTTGCAGTACCCCTATGCATCTCTTCAGAAAACCACCTGACACTTTTCTAATGCATCCTACATGATCTCACGAAGTACCTTCAGTTCTGCACAGGTTCTGCATTCTCTTAAACACATTATAAAATATCTACAAGTAAAACTTAAATTGAAATAGTAAAGCTACTGGAAGGGTACAAGGTTTCTATTTCTATTCACCTTGTCACCAACCAAAGAATTTTATGAATTGCATAGCACCTTTATGAGACACATGATAAGTATCACAGTTCAGATTCTCATCTGACCTGCCACTAAAAGAACAAACATAAAATTCACAAGTATCCTACCTGAAAATCACTAATAATTTTTAAAAAGCACAGTACCTAGTACTAAAGAGACTTGTAACAACATATTTAGCACATGCCTAATTGTTCATGCTGTAAAAAGGAAACCAATTTACAATGGAAGATACATACATGGGGTGCTCCTTAAACATAGGGTTCATCTCAACTTTTTTTTTTTTTTTTTTTAAATTCAAACCTTTTCATCCACAAACTTAATTCCTCTGTGAAACTCTGGAAGACAATTATGTAGGATTATTTTGAAAAATACCAAACAAAATATTTCCAGAAGAATCTTCCAGAGCACATACAGATAATAAAACAGAATTTCTTGAACTGGTTTCTCAGAGGCACGCATTTCATACAGAGGACAGGAAACATCTAAACTGATTTGATACAAAGCATGCATAAAGTGATAGTTTTGTAACAATTAAAAAAAAAACCAAACGTGAAGTAAAAAAAGAACATGCAAGTATTTCATAAACCATAATAATCAAACCTTCTGTGAGCTGTATTAACTTTGGGACATGCTAAACTTTCCACACAGGACACTCTGAAGTAATACCCAACACTTTCAGACTAAAAGAGACCAACTTAGGAGACCAAATCTGACAGTACCACAACTCACTAAACTGTTGAGAAAACAATCAGAATTTCTGTAATATCAAATATATATATAGGAATGCATGTGTGTGTGTATATATGTATCCTTAGACCTTAAAACAACTCAAACCACAAGCATTCTATATTTTACCTACAAGTACCACTTCATTTCCTATTTCTCACAATACTTAAAATCCCGTATGCCACTTAGATACACGGCTGAGGTCGTAAAGGCAAGGGACATGTCCTCTCTATTCTCTAGCTTACTGGAAACGGTATCTCCACCACTACCAACCGCCACCCCACCCCTCAAAGCGACCCTTTCTCCCAAAGCCGTGGGGTTTTGGAGCCCTGCAAACCCACCCCCGAAGGGGAGAGAGCATTCAGAGACAGCTCGGGACAGCTCCATCCACCCCACCCCACCCCACAGAGGCAGCACCGCCTTGCCCGCAGCTGAGCTGCGCCGGGCCCCTCCACACAACAACTGCTCGGGGCAACTCTGCTCGGGGGTAGGAAGGGGAGGAGAGGGGGGTGTCAGGGTTTCCTTTCCCGCAGAAGACAAGAGCCACCTTCCCCTGGGGCGGGGGGGAGCTGTCCAGACAGACAGAAGGACAGGGACAGACGCTCCCCTGGCCCACAGAAGACGCCCTGCTCCGGGAGGGGAACCCCACACAAAACCCAACCTCTCCTACTAACACCCCCCACCCCCGAGAATACAGCGTGCTTGCTGCAGCACGATAAGTTCAACTACAGTCCCCCCCCAAACCCCGGACACCTGGGAGGCAGAAGGCCCGCACCTCTGCAGACCCCCATCTCCTTGGGGCGGAGAAGACCCTCGCCCCGCACCCTTCCCCACTCCCACGCACAGTCGTGCCGGGAGGCCCCCCGCAGCTCCCCACGCAAACACCCCGGGGGGGTGGCAGGCCCGCCCCGCCCCCAAGACCCTCGCCTGGACTCACACGGCCCGCGGCCCCCACAGCGGGGCGGGCGAAGGCCGGGACCTCGGCCCCGCCACCGGCAGACCCCCACGCCACCCCACCCCACGCCACGCCACACCGCGGCCCCACACTAACCTGACGGGGGAGGGGCGGCGCCGTGTGCGTTGGCGGGGGAGGGGCGCGGTAGCTTCTCGGGGCTGGCCGGGGGTTTTCCTGCCCGCCACCGCTACCGATCCTCCGCTCCCCGGCCCGTCCTTCCCCCGGGCGCCACCACAGAGAGAAAGCAGAGGACGTGAGCGAGGTAACGCGAGACAGAGGGAAACCCCAGCCCCTCTTCCCCTCCCCCGCCAAAAAATTAAAAAAAAAAGGGGGGGGGAAGGGGGGAATAAAATTAAAAGGCTCGGCCCGGAGTTTAAAACAAAGAGGCGGAAATAGCCGAGCGCGGCCCGAGCGGAGCCGAGCGGGGGCGCCGCGCTCAGGGCGCATGCGCGCGGGGCGCTCACCCGGGCACGGCTCCGGCCGCCCCCTCCCCCGAGAAGCGGCGCTGGCCCACGCGCGCTCCTCCGCCCCCCGCCGCGCGCGTGTGTCGGGGGCGGGTGGGGTCCGGCCGCGGGGTTCCCTGAGCCACCCGCCAGCAGCCTCCGGCCGTCCCGGGAGCCTGGGCAGAGGGAGGATGTCCGGGTCCCCGGGATGCCCAGCCTTGAAAAATCAGTTGAACTTGTGAGCAGCGTGAGGTGAGTGCAGGTGATTCACTTGTCGGCAGGTATGGCCCTTCATTGCTCCAAGCTGTCTCATGTCTCAACGTTTTCCTCAAAGCACATAGGTGTCTTCTTAATCGGTGAACGTGGAAACTTGAATAGGAGCTGGGAGCGCTGGTGGCAAAACACACAACTTGGTGACAAGCTGCAGGTGACTCAAGCACTCCAGCTGTTGAAATTGGGAAGACTTTGGCTTCCTGAGAGTTGAAAAGTGTGAGGTCTTAGGTCAAGGAGGGTGCATAAAGCTTGGGAAGCCCATGCCAAGTTCAGCTTCACACCAAGTGGCTGAATGCCAAGGTTGCAAAGACAAGTACTTAAAAATTCACCAGTCCAAACTCTTAAGACCCCAGAGCAAGCTTTATGTTCCCAATTATGCATATATTTTGAATGTAATGCTTTAAAATACCTGTGTATTTCCTGCTTTCTTTCCTCCCTGCCAACCAAGAATGAGCCACAAGACAGTCTTCCAGCTTGTCTAAGAATGCAATGGGAAATGGGCTGTCTGACATGGCACAGCCCTAGAAGATGTTTTCCTCCTTGTCCAACAAACTACTGAGCCTTTACTGTGTACCAAGACTTCAGGGTCTGTGCTTGGCTCTAGGAGCTATGTTAGCCAGAAGGTAAGTCTGTGTTAATAGAAAATATCCCAGCACTGCAGATTTCCTCTGTTTAACTTCAAGGGTTATGTGGTTAAACGGATGCATCTTGTCTGTCAGAAATTTAAATTCTGTTTTCAGTTTAACCACAAATGACTTTGCATGGGCCTTTGCTTACAGAGATATACTCTAGAAAGTAATGGGGCCTCCTGCCTGACTTCTAGAATTGGGGTTCAACTAGCCAGAAGCAAAAGTAACAAGCTGTAAGAATGTGCATGAAATTATAAACTGGATGCCTACTTCCCCCCCCCCCCCCCCCCCCCCAGTGTTTCCAGAGCCAAACACTGCAGATTGGGAAAAACATTAAGGCCAGAGTCTATGGGTTCTGGTTTTCTCTTACTATAGATACTTTTCAGAAGATGGTACCTGAAGCAAGATGATATGGCCATGCCTACTCAAACAATTACTCTACTTTAATATACCCCTTGTGACAAGATTGTTGTGACCCTCGGAGAGCCAAGGCAATGGTTTGCTCTCTTTTCAACCTCATTACTCTAACATCAGTTCTAATGCCTTTGGCAATGCCATTAAAGAGTGCGTTAGCCTATAAGTGATAGTTCTGAAATACAAGCTTAGCCAGTGACTAGAGCATCTAAGATCATAACTGAGTAGATATGAGTGCCTATTTGAACTGCAGCACTTGGTATTAGGAGAGAAGTGAAACTTTTTGTTAGCATTGCAGTCAGTGAGCTGTGATCAAACTACAAAAGTTCAGAGAATGACTTGGGGGGAACTAGAAATAGCATTTAAAGGATTCTTTCTGTTAGCTTTACATGAGTTATCCTCACAGTTTTCAGACAAAAAAAAAGCATAACATGAACACAGGTAAATTGAAGCTCTAGCTTCTGGAACCATGTATTTCCTAGCTAAGATAATTCATGGAAGAGAATCCATGTGAGACCTCTTGACAGGAAAAAAACCCCAAACATTTCAGGTAAAAGAAGTTCAGTTTCTCCTTTAGGACTTCTAACAGTGAAAAGGTATTGGTCAGCAAGAGCACATTAATGGTAATGGTACAAACAGGGAAATGGCTAGAAACCAACAAAACAGGATATTTTCATGAACAGTAGTGAAGCACAAAGTAGGCAAATATATGACAAAATGATTCTAGTTTAAGACCATAACACAGTGTTTACAAACAGCAAAGTTGAGAATTAATATTTCCAGTAGTTGCTCAGTTCCTTTCCAGAGCAATAGAGCTGTATCGATCCTGTAGGTCTGTGGACTAGACTGGTTGCATCCAAGGGTGCTGAGAGAGCCTGTTGATACCATTGTAAGGCTACTCCCTCTCTGTTACCTTTGCAAGATCATGATGACCAGGGGAGTCCCCCAGTACTGGCAAATGGTAAACATTTCACCTATCTTTCAAAACAGCGAGAAAGATAATTCAGGGAGCTACAGCCTCACTTTGGTCCCTGGGAGAATCATGGAGCAGGTCCACCCATGCCATTTCTGAACACATGCAGGAGAAGAACATGGCTTACCAAAGGTAAATCAGGGTGGACCAACCTGATTGTCTTCTATGATGAAATGACTGGGTTTGTGGATGCGAGGAATGTGGTGGATGATGTGTACTTAGACTTTAGCAAGGCTTTTGATACAGTCTGCCACAATATGCTTGCCTCACATTAGGACATTATGGCCTGGATAGGTGAACTACTGGATGGGTGAAATATTGGCTGGATTGTTGGTCTGAAAGAATACTGGTTAATGGGTTGTATTCTGTCTGAAGGCTGGTGACAGCATGAAGTTCTTCAGCAGTTTTCCCTGGGACCTGTATAATATCTTTTGTCAATGACTTGGACACGCAGAAATAAGTCTGTGGACAACAGCAAACTGGGAGTGCAGTCTATATGCCTGAGCATAGGGCTGTCATTAGGAGGGGCCTAAACAGGCTGTAGGAATAAAATTCAACAAATACAAAGTACTGCACCTGGAACAGACTTAACTTCCTGCAGTGGTACAGGCTGGGGTGTGACCGACTAGCTGGAAAGCAGGTCTGTTGAAAACGCTTTGTGAATTCTTGGCCACAATAGGCTAAACATGAGCCACCAGTGTGCCCTGGCACTGATGAGAATTAACAGCATCCTGGGATGTATTAACAGGCCAGTACATTGGGGGACGTGATTGTTCCTCTTTACGTAGTACTTGTTAGAATGAGTCTGGCATAGCGCATCCAGTTTTGGGTGCACCAATATGAGAAAGATACTGATAAATTTGATCAAGTCCAGCAGAGGCCACCAGGATGGTGGTGGATCTGGAGAACATGTCCTGCAAGGAGAAGCTGAGGGAAGTGGCTGATAAGCTTGATGAATTCCAACAGAGGCCACCAGGATGGTAGAGGGTCTGGAGAACATGTCCTGCAAGGAGAAGCAGAGGGAACTGGAATAGTTCAGCCTGGAGAAGAGATGGCTTCAGGGGGACCTAATGGCAGCCTTCAACACTTACAAGGAGGTCACCTACAAAAAGCGGAGCCAGACTCTTTAGTGAGGCACATGGCAGGATAATGTAAGACAGTGGTCATAAAGTGAATCAGGGGAGATTCTGATGGGACAGAAAGGAAAAAAGAAGATCACTATGAGGATAGCTAAACTTTGGAAGAGGTTTCCCAGAGAGGCTGTGCAATGTGCATCTTTGGAGATTTTCAAGACCAGGCTGGACAAAGCCCTGCTTTAAGGAAGAATTTGTACTAGAGACCTCTGGATGTCCCTTCCTATCTAAATGTTTCTGTAATTCTGGGATTAATTGTCAAGCAGAGAAATCAAAATTGTCCAGGTAAAGAGTACCTAAAGAGTATCTAAAATGGCTGAATTGTCCTGGGAAGGCAGAGCAACTTTCTCAAACTGCTCAAGAGCAACACTGCCTTTTAGATGATGTGTGAATAGGCTGATCTAGGTGACTAAACTTTGTCAGTGAACTGTTGGCTGCTTTTTCCATGCTTCACCTTTCACCTTGGCTGCTATTAGCTCCCAACAGGCCCTCACCAATTACTGCCACTCTGAGTACAGATACTTACCTGTTAGTTGCAACTGAAAACTCAGAGCATTTCTAATCACCACCTTTCACACTCAGTCTTTCCCAGTCATAAATCTTCAGTCAGCACTGGATTCACTTAGATTTCTTCATTCAGGTTCAAATAGCAGGCAGCAAGCAAAACACTGTGGTAGTAACCAAAGATCTCAGAGCTGGGCCCCAAACATCTTGCAGCCTAAAACCAAAGAACTCAAACATTAACCAGTTTTTGTCTTCTAGATGAAGGTACCATGCACTGATTATTTGAGTAACCTATTCTTACGGGAAGTATCTACAAGATTTGGGCATTAGCAACACAAAATGATCACTTCAGAACACACACACTATACATACATTTATATAAGTGTACATGTACATAGATATAGATATATATGTAAAATCCTATATTTTGACATCTCCTTTTTTACACCTCTTCCTTTTACACTATCAAGTTTATTTTGTGTCTATCTGCACACACACGTGTACCAAATTCCCCTCAAATGCATGTATGTTACAGGCCTGCGTTGTATTGCATTAGCCTGCACTCAACCTTTGCATTGAGTATAAAACAGTCCTCATCACCAACTTTTGCAAAGTTACCATGCCTTTAATTTAAAGTTACAGTTCCTGGAGATGCACGATGCAAGTTCCTGTTCATGCAAGAATATCCAGATTTATTTTACAAACTTGTAGATCATATAGTTTTAGAGAAATGCTTAGACAGTGTGACTATGCTTCAAGTGTTTTAATAACAACAATTATATACAAGTGCTGGTCTAGCATTAAGTCAGTCATTATATTTTGGGAATGGAATAATGGTTTTTAAAATCTTGAGGAGACACCACTGACATTTCTGACTGACTTTGTTGTGTTTCCAGCTACATAAGCCTCCGTTCTCCTGCTAATGACCGGAGAAGTCTCTTAACAATAAAGAGATGGTGCATAGCATTTTATGATAGTATTGCAGAATGGATGAGGTTGGAAGGGACCTTTGGAGATCACCCAGGACAGCTTCCCTGCTCAAAGGAAGGTCAGGTGGAGCAGGCTGACTTGCTTCTTCTATTTATCACAAGATCAAACACTGCCGTTCTTACATTGTAGGTTCTGCATGAACATCCTAATGACTGAATGATAACTTCATCCTTGCTCAGGAGCCACTGGGAACCAATCTTCTGAATGTCACTTTTACCACAAGTAAATTCTGGCTTCAGAGATGTAGTCTTTTAATCCTCTCATTTAAAAACAAAGACCTAGAGGTCCTTTACAGGAGGAGATATGATTTAGCATCCCCTATGGACGCAGCTGCATAGGTGACAAGCCAGACAACCAGAGGAACTGGCTAAAGAACATCTGTTGCTTCAGCAATGAAACAGCTGAAGCAGATGAAAGGTATGTTTCATGTAGCCAGCGCACGCCGTATCATGCAGCTCTAGATGGCTCAGTATGAAGAACTGTTTGCTAAGTGGCCTTTTTGGTACTACCATTAAGTCCCCTTCATGTGCTTTGCCAGCAATGCTAGCCTTAGAAGCTCACTTTCCTCCCCCTTTACCCAGCCATTTGCTAGGAGGATGAGGTAGGACCATTGAAGGTCATTTGATCTACCAAGGGATACGAGCAATGGTATCTGTACTGTGTAAGCTTCTGACAAGTGAGTCGTGAAGACATACAATGTCCATCCTCTGAGGGTTTCAAATAGGTTTGACAACCTAGCCTTGCTTTGTTGGTCTGATTATTAGAAAGTATTTCCCAGTTTTTAACCTTGCTCTTCCTGCTATGATTTTAGTAGACAAAACAGTTCATACCCTTTGTCTTTGCAAAGACTTGTGACATATGTCATAACCACCAGTCAGTCTTCTCTTGACTAAATAATCACTTTTTCCCTCATTTTGCATCCTAGGTTTTGAGCTTGCAGACTTCTGTGTTTCTTTGCCACAATTTTCCCAGTTATCTGCCCCAATAGACCTTTCTTCCTCTTCAAAAGACCTGCCATTTCTTTCCAAGACAGACAAACACCTTGCCTTCCCTCAGGAAAGCACCTTTAACAAGATCTGCTTTCACCATCCAGATGCTTTGCTCTAATATGTACAAACCCAGAGATGCAGTTTGTTGACACAAATCTCACTTGGGACCCACACTCTCCCAGAAACACTATGACAAACAGGGAAGTATAGTGTGTCATACTAACCTTGTACTGGGGAGCTGTAAATCAGAGGCAACTTGGAGTTATGCTGCCCCACAAATTCAGACACATTCTGAAGTATTAACCAACGTTTTGTTACAGATGTACTTTAGTTTAAGTGTAATCCATAATAGTTTTTAACTCCGTAACTGTTGTGCAACTTCCTTCATCTATAAAGCAGTAAGATACTTCTATTTCTTTCAATAATCGTTAATCTTTGGGTTTGGGGGAGTTGATATCTTTCTCCCTGTTGTCCCTGCTGTAGAATTGACAAGGCGTGCTGTCTCACCCTCTAGCTGAACAGTTTTATCCCTATTCTGATCTGCAGCATTTTTTATGATTGAAGGATACCGTAAAATCCAGAGAGATTTAAACCCAAGAGACAGGTATTTAACTATACCCTCAGTCATTCCAACCCACCTGAGCTCTTCAATCCTCACTGTTACACGGCTTTCAAATTCCTCCATTTCCCATGGCAAAAAAATCCCTGGTTTTCTCTCTAGTGTCAAACTCAAATAAATCAGGTTCATTAAGCCCTCTAGCCAAATCCACTCAACTGTACAAGACGAACTGATTCAGCAATCATTTGGAAAAGATGAAACACACTATTTTAGCAAATACCAGCCACTTAATGTAACTCTAGGTTTACAAATATTCCCACTGGTAAGTGAAAGATTAAGGCTTTTGGCAAAGCATGTCAGCAACTGTTAACTAGCAATTAAAAACTTCTGGTTATGTATTCTTCCTCACCAGAAGACCTCTTAGTGCTTCAAAGATGAACATTAAATAGAAAAATGGAAATAGAGAGGGATTTAGTGACTCAGGAAATAAATATCTGTTACCACTACTTACATAAACACAGCTTAGATCCCTTCAAGAGTTTGGTTTTTAAACACAAAAAGCCTCAGCCATGTCCTTACTGTTAAATGATGACATTTACACTGGGGGCAGCAGGTGGGAGGGAGAAGGAAAACCAAACCCCACACTCAGTTCCCAGGAGTTCTGCATCTGGGGTGTTCCATTCTCAGAACTTGGAGCTTGCTCCACTAAGAGGAAAGCTGTCAGCAACCTACTGCATTGTGCAAGTGGATGTGTTGTCCCTTTGACTGTCAGCTGTAGTTACTGCATTAAAGCTGAGGAGGAAGCTACCTTTCTGACTGGTCCAGTTCTTTATGGCCACCAGTTATCATTTGGCTGCTAACATACCAGACTACATATGTGCAGGACACTGGTGAGATTTTTGATTGCCTACACATGTAGAAACCACTAACATCACCACTTAAATTCCAGCAATTCAGTTTCAGATACGCTCCCAAGTAACCTGTACAAAATCAAAAGCAGAGATGGAAAATCAGAAGTAAATACTGGGAAGAGGAGCAGGTTATAGGAGGAAATGACGGACATTTGGAAAAAGGGCTCAAAAAATTTCTTCTTCAATTAGCAGCATGTGCTGCTACTAAATTGCGGGGGTAAGGGTTTTTTAAGCAGACAGGCTCAAGGCTATTAGAATGCAGCACATGATGTCCTCTCCCTTGGGGATTTTTTTTCTTTTAATTTGTGTTGCAGCTTTGATATGTAACTGAGGTGCAAGGTGCAGTGATACCACAAAGAAACGTGGCAGAATGCCACCTATTCATTGTGATGAGCCAAGGCGCATTTTGTACAAGGAGTGCTTGGCTCACATCTCTTCAAGTTCCTAACTTCTTTTTCCAACAGGTTGCTGCGAGACCAGTGCATAAAGCTGACAGGCTTAGAAACTGTGTTAACCAAGTGGATGCAGCTGTATGTATCCACCCTGCTTACATTTATCTGCTTCTGGGTTGTCCCATAACATACCTTCAACCCTCCATATGTTTTGCAAGTCACAATACTGGTTATAGGACAGTGTGTAATTCATGGTCCCCCTGCTATTCCAAATAGTTTTCTGTATATGATCAGTTCTGGCTCTAGTTCCTCCAAACAGAGGGAAAGTAGCCACTCTGACTTGGATATTGGCCATCCACTGCTGACCAAAACCAACGTATGACAGAGCTTTGCTGATTTCCAGTATTTGCCTTTTTTTTTTCTGGGGTAAAATCTGTCTTTCAGCAGACAGATTTTATTTGTTAAGATTATGCAGGAGAAGAAGGAGGTTCATTTGTCTTCCAACTCAAGCATATCACCTTCATATATATTCAAGATTTGGATTTTTTTCCACCATATACATATTGTGATAGACAAATATTCCTCTACACAAACTGTACCATGTACGCTATATATTTATACAGTCAGGTACAGTTACCAGTCACTTCTTGTTCATTGATCACTAACATTTCTATGGATCCTGACTGAAATTTCAGGTGTTGGTTCTTAAAAGAGTTGCATTATCTAAGAAGGGTATGAGTTAAGAGATAAGAGGCATATTGAGATATCTAGTTCTCCCCTTTAAAACACTTGTTTCACAGAATGGAATACCACGAATCCTGATCACGTCTCCCTTGAGAGAGCAGGTGGAATACAAACAGTCATGCAGTGTAGTATGTTTCACCGGGGTCGTGTAGACAAGAGGACACCTCAGACAGCCCTCTTGAGCTGGAATGAACAGTTACAAATGACGGAGCAGGCAGAACATCAGTTGTAATGTCATCTGGGAATCTCCTGAGTGACTGAATACATATCTTTTTCGGTCAACAAAGTTCTTTCAATTACATCAGACAACAAGAGAGGGAGGGAGGGAGGGAGAACAGGTCCACCCAAGTGACTAACACGGGAGTGTTGATCCTGCCTGTTAGCATTTCAGGCTGGGCCTCCCCTCAGGAGCCCTGATGAGCCTGAAACTGTCTGTAAAGCAAATGAGTGCCTTGAGTGCATGCAGTGAAGGAAGTGAGTACCAGTCAAGTACCTCGGTCAGCGAGAAGAGCCCATAGTCCTGAAAGTAGAACTGATGCAGTGGGGTCAACGGCAGGGTCTTATGGGGCCCAGGAAAGGGACATTCAAAGGACTAAAGCTATAGATAAGTGTTTTATCTTGGGGGTGGAGATACCATGTTACGCTGATGCAAAAAAAAAGTAAACCTAACTTCACAGTATGTAAAAAGAGTATGAACTGTAAGTCAGTGATACAGTTTTTCCATATTGTTCATTCTACTGGTCAAATATCATACTCGAAGAAAGAAATGAGAGAAAGTGCATGAGGATAAACAGGTGTAGAAAATATGACCTAATAGGAAAGACTAGTGGAGCATGGGTTTAGTCTAAATGCGTTTGAGGGAGACACATCAAAGATAGCTGAAAGTTTTGAGGTACTTGGGGGGATATTTTTCCAGCATCCAACTGTGAAGATGCAGGGAAGATGTGTAGTCTCTATCCTAGGAGGCTAAACAAGCATCAATAAACATGACAATAAACTGACAATAAACATGTCTGTAAATCCAGTTGATCTTACCTTGGGGTGGGGGGCCTATTTTTTACTTCTGGGAATCTAGCGTTCAGCGCATCCTCCAGGAAACTGTCCTGTTTCAAAAGGGCCTTCATCAGGACTTCACCTTAAGTGAACTTAGTATAATCACCAGTTGTTTCTATGTAGATTTCCAAGACAGGAATGGTTTAGCAATCATATGGAACTATATTTTGTAGGGTGACAATAGCCCTCACTTCTGGGATTAAAGTAATTTCAGTGAACAATTCAAACCTGCTATCCCACAGAGATCATCTCTGACAGCTCCCAATCAAATTTTCCTGCATATACAGCAGCTATGTTTGATTCTTGCATCCTGAGTTGCTTTGGCAAGCATCTAATTTTAGCTTCACATTTACTGTGATCAGGTCTCACTGGAATTTCCCTTGCTCTAGGGTGAATCACTGCACTGTAGACGTATTAATGTGTACAGTGCCCCTCTACTTTTCTTCTACATTTTTTGTTTCTCTCTTTCTGAATTCCCCTGATTATATAATTCCAGTTATATCTTCTCAATACATTTTTTATCTGCTAGGTGGTTCTCCATTTCTAAACACAAACTTGCTTCAGGTTTCTTAATAGTGTCTTTTAATACCCAACTTTAAAATCAAAACAGCCAATTTAGTTTTGTTACATTGGCTCAAACAGCACAAACCATTTTTGCTGCTTACTGTAATAGTCTCACTAATTGGCTGGGATAGAGTTAATTTTCTTCCTAGTAGCTGCTATAGTGCTGTGTTTTGGATTTTAGTATGAGGATAATGTTGATAACATGCTGATGTTTTAGTTCTTGCTAAGTAATATTTGCACTGGTCAAGGACTTTTCAGCTTCCCATGCTCTGCCGGGTGCACAAGAAACTGGGAGGGGGCACAGCCAGGATAGTTGATCCAAACTGACCAAAGGACTATTCCATACCATATGACGTCATGCCCGGTATATAAACTGGGGGGAGTTGGCCGGGGGGTAGCGATTGCTGCTCGGGGACTGGCTGGGCATCGGTCAGCAGGTGGTGAGCAGTTGTATCACTGTTTTTTTTTTCTCCTGGGTTTTGTTGCTCTCTTGCTCTCTTGTTGTTTTCCTTCTCATTAAAATTTATTATTATTATTATTATTATTATTATTATTATTATTATTATTATTTTGTTCCAATTATTAAACTGTTCTTGTCGCAACCCGCGAGTTTTCTTACTTTTGCTGTTCCGATTCTCTTCCCCATCCCACCAGGGGGGAGGGTGAGCGAGCGACTGTGTGGTATTTAATTGCTGACTGGGGCTAAACCACAACACTAATAGAGGAGCTTTGACCCCAACTTTCAATTAATATTCTCTACAATAATTAGAGATCTATATCACCTATTGTCTTGTGGGCTGAAGTGGCACATCCTTCCATGGGAGGACACATATAGCCCATGCTGTGATCTCCAGCATGGCTGGGGATTCCTGTGGCCTTTGAAACACTCCTTTCTAGGCTTTCCTTTTTTGGACTTTCACCCCTAAGCTTTCCATTTCTCTGCAAGGTTCCTCTATAGCATATTGCACAATGGTATTATAAGAGATTTATAAACTGTCTTGGAAGTATCTGAATAATGTCCAGTATACTATTGGAAAGCATTCTTCCTGGTAAGTATACTCACCTGATAACTCATCGACATGGAGTTGGACATGTAGTCAGGAAAGACCACCACAAGATTTATAAATTTAGGATCAGCTTTCTTGTGGCAGAAAAAATACAGGGATATCCTGATGATATGCTAAAGCTTGTCAGATCAATGTCAATAGCAGAGAACTATCTTCTGATGTACTAGAAGGCAAATGTTTCAAGGTGCTGCTGCAGCCTTTGAGGTGAAGCATGCTGTTGATCTAGGAATCAGGAGAGAGACAAAGGGGGAAAAGAAAGCTCAAGAAGACTCATTTACTACCATCAAGACCTTCAGGAATTCGTGTGTTCAACTTGTAGTCATACCTGTGTGTGAGACTGACATATTCCTACTGCACCAGGAACACCAAACAGCCACCTCACTCTGAAGAAATACTCATAGTCCATTATGAAAAGAGCTGTGTTACGATAAGCTGCATCACATGGCTGGACTTGAGTGTGGCAAGAATAAGCTGCATCTGCAGGCATGGGGAACCATGTCCTGAAATGGAGCAGCTCTAGATGGGGTAGACTGTGACTTCCCATTGTAACTGTGTCCAACGGGTACAGGGATTCCATGTGAGGCTTTCTGTTCTAAGTGACACAGAGGATACAGTCTGAGCCAATCCCATGCAATAGCTGCGTCTGCATTACATAGGTGATTCTTACAGCCTTTCTCAAAGCAGGAACTACTTGCACCACCACCTAATTATCACAAAGCTCCCCAGGAGCATGTGAGACACTCAACTTTAGGCAGAGGCTCTCAGGACTGGAAAGAATTCAGATGTTTATATGTGAAGGTGAAACAGGATGTCTTAAAGCAGTTTGATAGTGACCTGGACTTCTCAAGAGCTGTACCTACCCCTAGGAAGCACTTTTTATAATTTAACATCCAGTTAAATAATGTGGCCCAGTGAAAAGTAACGCCACCTTCCCCCAGTGAAGACAAGGCACTTCAGTTTATTGTAAGTCAATTTCTTTCTGGATTCTTTTGATCCGGTCTCACAGGGGAAGCAAAGTGCCATGCTTTTATGGTGTTTACTTGGAATAGTTCATACTTACTGCTTTACCCGGGAAGGAGGAAAAGATGTAGCCTGGAGACAAAGAGAAATATCTAATGGTGAGTAGAAGTCCCCAAAGGAGCTCTTTCTTTGGGATGGGATATTGATGTCTTGAAGCCAGTACTTTTGTGGGATAATTGTCCAAAGGCAGTCTTAGACATCTCAAATCAAGGCAAATCTCTTGTAGATATTAACACTGGAAGTGTTTGGACTGTACTGCTCTTTATTACCACAGAATCTAGTCATAAGGCTTTACCTGGTTTCTCCACTTCCCCATCATCTGCTGCTGTGTAGTATTTCTCCTTTTTCTTTAAGAAAAATATTGTCTGAAAACACAGGGACAAGTGAGAGGTAATTAAGGACAAGGTCCAGTCATCCCTTGAACATGTTTGCAACATAAGGTCCTGCAGAGTTTGAGCCTTCCCTGAACCCTTGTGGGCTCCAGGGACTTGGCAGGGAAGGCAGGAGCAAGAGGAAATCTTAGCCCCCAGCACAAGCAGGAATAAATTTTTTTGCAGAGACAACACAGCTGTCATGCTCAGGAGCTTGCATTTAAGGTTCTCTGGTTGCTGAGTCAAGTAGAGCCCTTCTGCCATGTACCCAACAGGGAAAAGACAATCTCTCCTAAGGAAAGAAACAGTAGGTCAGCAGTTTAGGCACAACCAAATCGAAGTCTCGGTGTTTCCACAGATCTCTATCATTATGGCTCTACTAGTTCTGTGCCTCCACCTCTCAGCTGGGTGAGGAGGAGGAAGAGTGACTGATCTTTCATTCAGCCTGTCTGAAGAGACCACATTGGCCTGATCAAAGGTTTCCAAGCTTTTCTGAGGTACTACTAAGCCAGCATGAGGGAGAAGCCTGCAGTCTTTTGGGGTAGAATACTACTCTGAAGTGGTTTGCATACCACTACTGGGACATATAACGTAATTTGGGAACCCCTGAACTACAGAAGGAGGTAGATAGAGGGATTCTGGATTCTTACATCTAACAATTAAATGGACAAATATGTTGCTTCCACCTTGAACCCTACCAGTCAAATTAGCGTCATTCTCTAGCATGCCATTTTTGTCCTAGGCAATATTTTGAAAGTACTTCCCATTTTTAGGGCTTGGCAAGATTAAAAAAAATACGGGCCAGAGAGTCAGGCCATCCTTGGAATTTTCGTAGAATCATAGAATGCTTTGGATTGGAAGGGACCTTTACAGGTCATCTCGTCCAACCCCCCTGCAAGAGCAGGGACATCTGTAACTAGATCAGGTTGCTCAGAGCCCCATCCAACTTGAGCTTGAATGTTTCCAGGGATGGAGCCTCCACTACCTCTCTGGGCAACCTGTTCCAGTGCTTCACCACCCTCATTGTAAAAAATTTCTTTCTAAAATCCAGTCTAAATATGCCGTCCCTTAGCTTAAAACCATTGCTCCTTGTCCTGTCACACCAGGCCTTGCTAAACAGTCTGTCCCTGTCTTTCCTATAGGCCCCCTTTAAGTACTGGCAGGCTGCTATAACGCCTCCCTGCAGCCTTCTCTTCTCCAAGAGAAGGGTTTTTTGCAGGGTTGGTGGGCAGGTAAGCAGGAGTTGGGATTCCAGCAATGCCTTCAAAACATTGCAATGAATAATTGCCCCTTCTAAGAGGAAGAATGGTTGGCCAGAGCATCAGAAATTATTTTTTTTCTGAGCTCGGGGAAGAGTTAGAAATCACACCAACTTAACATTTCACAGACAAGAAAGTGGCTCCCAATTTTCTTGTAAGTCAGAAAATGCTTCACTGTATGAATAATGAGGGGAAAACAAAACAGCTGACTACCACAAGGGAATACTATATATTTACCAACCCATCTACCACCTAATCCACCAAGAAAACTAAAGAAAAGTGAAGGATGAAAAGAAAATAAAAGTTGCTTTTGAAAGTATTAAATACAGTATAGTTACAGTAGTCTGATTTTCAAGCTGGTACCATTTTACCTCCTTTTTATATCTGCCTAACTCTTTATTTAACAGTATTACTTCAGACATTTAAATACATAACAAAAAAGTAACAGTTCTGTCTGTATCTAGGAGACAAGGCTGGCTCAAGGTTATGCATAACCATACAAAAGTTTTAAAAAATTGTTGTTCTCCTAACAAAGCGCTTTACTTGTACTAAACCTTGGCACCTACTCACAACCTATGGGAACAGTGCACATTGCCCACTTTCTGAACGGCTTCCTAGTTCAGGTCAGTACAGTTAGTAACTGGAGACCAGAAGCAAATGGGCATATCAGTCAGCCATCCCTGGTAAGAGGGAAATCACCTCTGGTGCAAAAGCAGGATCAACAGCTGGAAGGCAGAGCTGGCCACCATTTTATCTGCATAGACCCACAGCCAGTCATCTCCGTATTTGCCACCTCTTGCAGAATCTTGCCCTAGGCAGAACCATCTATGTTGTCTGCTTGCTCATGTCAGCCCTGCAGGGAGATATATTACTCAAGCCAACAAAAATCATTGTGGGTTCTACATAGTTCTACATTTTCTGTCTGCACCACTGGAAAAATAAGGTCCCACACACAAGTCATGGACAGGTTTCCTACAATCCACTCCCTGAACAAAAATAGACAATATTATAAACCAGGCCAAGTACCTTGTTAAGTAATGCACACCTCAAAACCAATGCCACGCTTACTCATCCTCAAGAAACTTATTTCAAACATTTCTCTTCTCCTTTCTTCCTGGCTCTTGCCTATTTTCCTCATGCTTAAATTCCGCTTTGGAGGAGGTTTGCACACCACTCCATGTTTTTATCAGAACATGTACAAGGACTTGAAACCAAGGAAAATTTAGGTTTATTTAATACTTTGGTTGCAGTCAGAGCTTTGTTAAGTACTGCTTTCCGCTGCACCAACATGTGGTGTATCCAGCAGTTCCTCAAGGATGCTTAGCTTCAGCCTCAAAAGCAGTTGTGCAGAGTCAGCACTTGCTGGTCTTTTTGAATGAGAGCACAATTGTCAGTGGACATGTTAGGTCACAGGTCAGATGCTAGATAAGTTATCTGCTTCAACATAAAATGCTTTTGGAATATTCTTGGCCAGAATACAAGCTGAAGTTTTTCAGCCTCATTGTCTTTTAAGGACAGCTCTGTTTCAGTGAATACATTTCAGGTAGAAAGAACAGGCCTGCTTTTGTAAGTTTATGTGCTCCAAGACCCCAGATCAGACTTTGTAGTTCTGCAAATAGAAAAGGGTTTGAGGAGAAAAGGATTATCATCGGAGGCTGTAGGTGGGCTTCCCTCTCTTTCCTGGGGTTTATTACCCTTAGGACAAGGAGACAAATTAAAATAATTTGTAAGGCCTCAACACTGAGTGAGATTTTTAGATCATGTAGGAGAACAAAAAATGCCTTCCCAAATGGTACAGAGACCTAGGGCTGATCAGCAAGAGGTGTACCTGCTAATACATGTCTCCCCAAACCTTCAAGCTACAGAAGAAATTTAGGCAGAACCATCCACTGCACACCATAGGTAACCTAGACAAGCTGCCACAACCACAAGAAGTCCTGACAATTTATTACTGACTATGGAGACAAGCATCAGTGTTTCCATTGACAGCTGTGAGGACTTTTCTGGGAAAATGACAAATCAGTAAGACCACAAAGGGACAGACCTAGCTAGAAGCCATGGGGGAAGGTTGAAATCCAACAGAACCAGCTGCTAAACCAAGCAGTACGTTGGGAGGGAATAGAAACCATGTCCTAAAATGAGTTCTGAGCCACTGTCAGGCTCTGTTGACAAGCCCATGTTTCCAATGACAGATCTGAAAACTGGAGTTCTGGAAGCTTACATGGAAACTGCAGCCTAAGAACACACATCCAGTCTGCTTAATAACGTGGAAGATAGTCATATGGCCAAGATATATGGAAAAGGCTCACAGGTTATTATGTATCAAGGGCTGGGCAACTGCCAAATAAAATAGAGGATTGTAGCAGAAACTTTTCATCGCCTGTAGGCTGGGAGAGATCTCCAAGTGATGTCTTTTCCAAACAAGACACAATTTCCCAGTTCTCCTCCACTGCATCAATCTTCCCTCCCTCCTCCAAAACAGAGTCTCAGTTGCCACTTTTTCTGGTGGCAACATCATTTTGTCTGGAAAGATGCTATGAGTCGTCCTCCCTCCTCCCAGCAGGGCAAGTTAGTTTATGCACAGTTTCATTCCACCATAGATCAGTCTTGATGCATTGCCTTATTTGTGTCCTGCATTGGCCTGAAAGGACTAGCCAAGCTAATATGTTTGTAGTACTCACTAGACAGGAGCTCAAAGCAGCAAGCTCATTTTCAGGGATGAGAAAACCAAGTTTCTCTTTGCCTGGGAGAATTACTGCCCTTATTTCTAATGTGGATGTGCTATGATCACTCTTTGCCCAGGAGGCTGAAGTAAAGTTAGGTCTTTTGCCTCACTGATGCTAAAGAACTCCTGAATATATATGTGGTATGGGAAAGGCAGAAGGTGGTTAACACTTTCATCCATTTCCCTAAAGTAATCCAGCCCAGTCATGACCAGAATGAGGTTGTCTTCACAGAGTAGTGTCAGCTTGCCCATAATTGCTTTCTCCAGACAGAGCAGTCAGCATCAAGCAGGATTGCCCATAGATGTCACCTCCTGTAGTGTCCAGGAGAAGCTGCTGTGATGCCTTTTCCTCTGTGCTTGGCTGTTAGTGTCTACGGGCACAATAAGGCAGCCACTACCCAGGGGAGTAGGAGGAAGCTAAGCAATAGGTGTGAGCATGGGATTATAGTGAGTGGGGATAGTGTAGGAGAAGTTTGTTACGTCAAAGAAGGGAGAGTGGACGCCAAGGTGAAGTTCAAATAAGATTTCAGAAGGCAGCTCGTTCCTGGATGTGCTATGGCAGAGAACTAACAGTGAGAGAAAGGCTGAGCACGGACATACACATGTGGTTACAGTCGCAGTACCATGTCAGAATGGGACAGTGAGGGGGTCCCACAGCCAACAGGCAAATCAGCAGTCAAGCAGTGAAGTACCAGAAAGTTCTGGGGAAAAAGGAGAGAAGAGTGCTGAGGGAAGTGTGGAGGGTAGCTGTGGTGAAGAAAAAAACAGGATTGCAGAGGGCTGACAGTCCAGTTAAAGGAACTGGGGAAGGGAAAATTCCCAGTGAAGACTGATGTGTGGGTTTGACCTCAGCTGGCTGCCAGGCTCCCACCCAGCCGCTCTCTTACTCCCCCTCACCAACTGGACAGGGTGAGAAAGTAAGATGGAAAAGCTCGTCGGTTGAGATAAGGTCAGGGAAATTTCTTGCCAGTTACTATCACAGGCAAAACAGACTCAACTTGGTGAAAATTATATAAATTTATTGCCAATTAGAAATAGAGTAGGATGGTAAGAAACAAAGACGAGTAAAACACTTTCCCCTCACTTTACCCCTTCCTCTCAGGCTCAGCTTCACTCCTTCACTCCCAACTCCTCTACCTCCTCTCACCCCAGACACGCAGGGGAATGGGGAATGGGGGTTGTGGTCAGTCTGTAACGGTTCCTCTCTGCTGCTCCTTCCTCCACACAGTGTTCCTCTACTCTAGTGTGGGGTTCCTCCCATTGGATGAAAGTCTTTCATTAACTGCTCCAACATGGGTCCTCTCCACAGGGTACAGTCCTTCAGGAACAGACTGCTCCTGTGTGGGGTCCTCTCCACAGGCCACAGCTCCTACCAGGAGCCTACTCTAGCGTGGGCTCTCCACAGGCTGCAGCAGCTTCCTTCAGGGCATCTCCACTTGGTGCGAAGTGGGGTCCTCCATGGGCCGCAAGGGTGGATATCTGCTCCACCCTAGTCCCCCTTGGGCTGCGGGGGGACAACCTACTCCACCATGGTCTTCTCCACAGGATGCAGGGGAATCTCTGCTCCAGTGTCTGGAGCACCTCCTCCCCCTCCTTCACTGACCTTGGCGTCTGCAGGGCTGTTTCTCGCACTTTTTTTTTCCTTTCCTTCTTTGCCTTTGTGACATTTTTGCCCTTTCTTAAGTACTTCCTCCCCGAGGTGCCACCATCTTGGCTGAGAGGCTCAGCTGTGCCCCGTGGTGGGTCTGGCACAGAGCAGCCCTGGCCTCTCCTCACAAAGGCCCCCCTACAGCCCCTCCGCTACTGAAACCTTGTCACATAAACCCAATACAAGTGAAAAACTCTATAGGTTGGGCCTGGGTTTCTCCGTGGGGAGATAAGGAGCACTTGCTAACTAGAAAGAAGGGAGGAAAGCTGGAAAGAGGTCAGAAGTGCATGGGAGCCTCAGGCACTAATGGGGAACAAGACAGAAGGAAAGAAGTGGGCAAAACCACAGAAGGCTAAGGAGGAAGGGGGGAAGGAGCAAACAATAAGGACTGCAAGGAAACAGAGACGTGGAGGAGTGGCAAATTAATGGGCCCATGGTTGCAGGGAGTGAGGAGGAATGGCCATGAGCAAAGCAATGGGCTGTGCGAGAGGAGTGAAGGGAGGCTGGGAGATGTGCACCTTGAGATCTACTAGGCAAGTTAAGCAGGGGAAAATTACGCACAAATTAATACTGAGGGAGAGAAGAATATTGCAGAGAAGAGGGGAAAGAGTTAATACAAACTGTTGTGAAAGTCCGCAGGAGGGGAGGAAGGGGACAAAGAGAGAAGGTGGAGGAGACAGCATATGAGGTTTGGATTTGTTTTTTTCTTAAGTTTTACAGAAAATGTATCGCCTATACATAAAAGCTGATTCCCCATTTATCACTTTTAGGGATCCATACCACAAACACACTCCTTTCTTGCATGCAGCTTGAAAGCATTGGCAGGCAAACAGAAGTGGGTGGTCCCTCTTCTGTTTGGCATTTGACCTGTGACTGAGCCCAGGAGGTTATGTGGCAGTGGCACAAGCTTATGTGCCATGACCTAAAGCTACCTGGCTTGTTGGAATTGGATTGTGTTTCCAAATTGACACTAGTGCAATGCTTTTTCTTTTACTTTCCAACGAAGGTACACTGCACTAAGGTACAGTTGAAGCTGTGAATTTACATCCAGTTTTGAAAGGACATTTCAGCATGTGGACCTTCTTCTAAAAGCCAGCCACCATAAAGCTCAGGGATTTCTGGGTTGAGCTTTTCCAGATTTCTTTTAAACAGCTTTAGTTAAGGAATTGCCAAGTTGGGGCACTCGGCTAGCCTTTGTCCAGCGCTGTGTACAAAGCCGTGCAATACTTCCAGGCTTATGACTAAGATAACTTTTTAACAGTAGTTTATACTGGAGAATGCTAAGACTTGGATAAAGTCTACTAACTGCCTCCTCTTAGTCCCCTTCACACCTGCAATATCTGTCCTGTTCTGTAACTGTACACTGCGATGTAGAAGAACTATTTACATCAAAACCAAAAATAGAAATAAATCAACTGTCTGAGTGGAAAAAAATGCAAGTAATTCCTCTGGAGATCTGTAATTGCATATCTAAAAACTCTTCTGTAGTGGCCACAAAGGTGCACAGGAGGAGAACCTGCCTCCCGCTGTCATGCATTCACTGGGTGTAACAGGGGAAGTGAAGCCCTGGCTCCCATATCCTTTCTTCCACCCAGGTTTAGTAAGGACTGCAACTCTTTCTCTCAAGAGGGCTACAGTGATATGGTATCTCTGGACCCAGCCATGTGCTGTCACAAACCTTGTGACAACTAGAGACTGAAGTCACTAATTTATTGATTAATTTTTTGGAGATTGGCAAAGGAAATCAAAGATTTTGGGAAGGCAGAGAAAAGACAGGGTCTGTTTACATAAGCCATGTTTCTTAGGAAAACAAGGATCAAAATGAGAAGACTACAGCTTAATGTAAGACATGCAATTTATTTCAATCAGGCATTCCCATAAAGGAGCAAATCTGAATCATGGCTTTGTGGCACACATAGCAGCCATCCACTGATTAACAATCTCCCCCCAGGGTTAATGAGTCAGCCAAATCACCCACACATCATGAAAACTACAGATAAAATTTAGAAGTGCTGTCATTTTCCTTGAGGAAAAGGCAGTGCTGATTAATGAATCTTAGGCTGCTGAGGTCCCCAGTCATGGACAAGAACATATTTATCACTTCTGTGAACTCTGAAGATGATGTTATTCACCAGTGACTAATGATTTGGGGTATTTTGAAGAGGTGCAGTACAGGAAGTATTGCATGCTTGCTCTAAAAGTCAGGCATCTGGTTTTGGTTTCTTAAATCGATACCTTTAGTCCCTTTTGAAATATTTTGGTCTTTAATGGTCTTTTTGGTCTCTTCTTTGGTCTTTGTTTTCTTAAGAAGAAAAATTAAGTTAGCAACCTACTTCTATTTTTAAACCCCATTTTAGGTTCCCTAAAGTTTTTGGCTTGAATGAAAGAGTTTCTCTGAGAAGAAAGAAGATTGGTTAGGCCACTTGAATAAAACTGCTAGCAGTTCTGAAGTACCAACTGTCGTACTAGCCTGCTTTGAAATCCTGGATTTTTCCCTAACATTTTTCTGCCTTCTTTGTACCTCAAATGCTAGCTTATTAGCACCGTTTTGATCTTTTTGGAGAGTTAGTCCTCACTGTTAACCTGAGGAAAAAACAGGCTGACATTAAAGCACTTTGGAGAAGGTGAGCAGTTAACAGGACTAACACCAATTATATGGCTCCTTTAGCCAGCACTCTTGAAATCAGGTTCAGCCACCAATGTCAACCTAAACAGGTTTGTGAATACAAAGTTTTGTACTTAAATCTATGCTTAAGACATTTAAATTAAATTTCCATTATATGTAAAGAGTCAAATCTTCACATTTACCTCCAGTCTACTGAAGTGGGCAGTCTGCTCAATGGGCTGTTGCATGGACTGAGGACAGTGTTAGGACCATCCAAGCACAGGAGTACACCTGTTCTAGCCTCCTCATTTAGAGATGGGCACCCCAGCAGTTTCCTACAGGAGGACCTTTCACTGTGGTGGGTTGTGAGTGAGGGTGGGAACAGGTCCTACTGTGGAGCCCAAATGTCTGGCAAAGAGAATTCTGTTGAGTGCTGCATGTTAGAATTGAATCAATTACTGAAGATAAATCTCTAATGGTTAATCGATGCCCATTTATTTAAAGATTCAGCTTGGCTCATATAACACTGAGTAATTCGAAGATTTGTTGCATGCTACAATGTACAGTTCCTGTTGGGTGCTTTTCTCTTTCCAGAGTTCAGTTTCATTATAGCATTTGCACACTGAGCAGCCATCCAGCACTTCGTTAAAATAGCCTGTTTGTCCAATAATACCAGCTCAATTACCATATTGTCTGAAATACATATAATGCTCAACTACAGTTAAAAAAGCATAGCAATAAAAAAATTCTGCAAGAGCTAAGAGACCTACACTTGAGTAAGTGGCCTCAAAAGTAATTCCTTCTCATTAGCCCCATATCTAACACCAGACGGACACTGAAAACCCTGAAACTCTCCTGAATACAAAACAGTGCATGATTCTCCTTTGAGGAGGAGAAATTCTCTCGCTAAGATTTTCGGCACATCCTGAATTGGTAGCATGTGTAAGCTTTCAAGTGGTGCAGCATGCAGGAGCTACTGCGCCCTGAAAATAGGAGCTGTGAAGAAACAGCTTTGCAGGGAACAGTAGGGAAAGACAGAAGTTACTTCCATTTGACCTGATCTGCTCCTTTTGGGTCCCTGGGTTGTAACTCACACCCTGTGCAGGCAGAAAACATACGTGGTTTGACTTCTTTTCCTGACTGTCTTTCCCTCATTAAAAATCTACTTTTCAGCCCCACTTATGGCCTTCCTAGAGGTGCTAAGAGATCCGTTTCCACTGTGGGTTTCCAGAGGTACTCCTCTGTCCATGGTCAGAAGACAGCCTCTCAAGCTGTGCTTCGCTGTCTGGGACAGGACCCAGCCCAAAGCTGGGATGTCACAGCTCTTCCCCATGTTCTCTTCCTCCCACTCACTCCGTGAGCCTCCAGTGAGTGGGTTTAAACACTGACAGGGTTGTTATACGTAGCCACTCTCCTTCAGTATGTAATCCCCACTGACAGTACAGCTCCATCTGTGCCGCATTTCCAAGTACACGGGGGAGGATCTGCAGGCTGCAGAATTATTTCAGTGGCATAAGATTTCCACAGGCTTTTGCAGCCCTGTATGGGCAAGAGTTTGAGGGCAGGGAAGGTGCTCTCCCACCTTTCTCTCTTCCCTCCTCCCAAGTTAGCCTCAGTATCAAGGTGCAAACTGCAAACACAGGATAAACCAAGATGCCAGGCTCCTACAAAGCAATGACAGTGATTAATAGTGCGAGCATGCCAAGACATTTGTGGGTTAGCTTATTGCAGTTCAGATTTAAAAAAGAAAATTGAGAAATGTTTTTGCACGATGAGAAATGCATGAAAGACTCACAGTGACAGGGTATTTCTATGGTGGCCAGTCCAGCATCATATTTAGACTATAGTGATAAGAGATGTTAATGGTGGAGTCGTGGCTCCTGAAGCAGCCAGATCTTTAGGGAAGCTGAGTACACTTTAAAAGGAGCAAGAAGATGTTTCAAATGGATAATAAAACAAAAATACAGACAGAAAGATTGCCCCAGCCATGTAGAAATTTGGAGCTGAGTTATGAGGGCTCTTGGATTTCCAAGTACAGCTGTACGACTACAACACTGTTTTTTCAGTATTTCTGGTGCAACAGGCAGAAAACAAGCAGAAACAACGGGTGCGTTTGTGAAGCTGGATATTAGAGGAATACAAAGGCTGTATTTTCAGCTTCTCATTAGGAAAACATCACAGCTCATTTTTTTCAGCATGCACACGGAGGTTTTGTTACTAAGGAAGCCAAGGCAAATCATGGGACACAAGGCTCAGATCCAGGAAATAGAAAATAATTCCAAAGTCCATATCTAGATATAAACCACACAGTATTTCTTAGAAGGGCTATCTGTAAAGGGAAACACATTATCCCTTTGTCTGTGCTGATTTCCTGTGAAGAACCTTCATGTTCTGAGCAAACCAAGCTGGTACTGTTCCCCTTTTTTGACACACTGAAAGCATATAGTGATGTTAGCTTTCAGCTCTGTCCCTTTCCTTGCTAAGCTGTTTTTTCTCAAGTAACACCTTCATAAACATCTTCTTGTGCTACTTTTCTCCCTGGAGTAGACAATTAGCCCTTCCTACCTGCTTGTACCTGGTGCTGCTGCTACAGTTTCTGCCATCAACTTTTCTTACCCCCCTCCAGTAGCTAAGGCATCATCTAGGTTTACTTATAGAGGTCCCAGACTCCCTTTCTTCCTGTAAGGCTCTCTTAAAACTTTATATCTGGATGAATCCCACCTTATTTGCCTGGCTATAACATGACACATTAAAAGTCTCTTTTTTAAAACACAACTAACTTCTGAAATCAGGATAAATTTGGGGATCATAGTTTGGTGAAGAACAGGCAGTAGAAATATATTTGGTGACCTAAGGCCAGGGCAGTTGTCACCAATTCTACAGCTTCAGAGCAAAGAAGCCTCACAACAAATTGTCTCCTCTTGCCTATATTTGTCCTCCAAGCCAAGGATTCAGCCAGCACACCAAGTACTACACCTGTTGGCTCTGGAATGCTAACATGTTGCAGAGGGTATTTCAGGAAAATGAGCAGAGCTGAAGCAATGTTCAGGAAGCTGTGAGGTAGTATTGTAGAATAATTTCGTTCACAAGGAACCTCTGGAGGTCTGTTATCCAGCACTTGCCCCATCTCCACCCGTGGAGCTTAAAGGAGTGCCAGCTGAATCAGGCTGCTCCAAGCCTTGTCCAGTAGAGCTGGGAAGATCCACCAGAGTGGAGATCCCATGGCTTCTCTGTGTTTCTCTTTCTGGGTCAAGCATCCTCCTGGGGCAGAAAGGGCTTCTTTGGTCTCTAGTGAGTGTCTTTGGTGCTGTCCCTCTACACCTCTGAGAAGAGTCTGGCTCGTTCCTTTCTGTTCCCCCACCCCAAGGAAGTTGAAGACATCCAAAAGAGTCCTCTTTTCCTTTCTTGTCTCCAGGCTGAACAAAGGCCTTTCTCTCTGCCTCTTTCCAGCTGTACTGTGCTCCAGCACCATCCTCATCTCTGTGGCATCTGCTGAACTTTTTCCATGGAATCAATGGCTGCCCTGCTCTGGGGAGCCCAAACTGGCCACAGGTCCCCAGATGCAGTCAGGCTCAGTGGTGCTGATGCAAGGGGAAAGATCCCTAGGACCAGGATGAGGTGGCACAGAAGCAAGTTTAGGCAGCTGAGGCTATTGGGGCAATCCAAAGCAGTGGCCTTGGTTCTCCCCTGGGTTTGACAAGGGAATTCTTGGGTCAGAAGTTGGTGTGCACACGATACTGATTTTTCCAGGAGGAGACAGCAAAGTGTGAATGACACACAATAAGGTGTATAGAATAGTTCCTTAACACTGCGCCAGCCCTGCAGGGGAAAGCCATTTAAAACTGCCCTCAAGGGATACTGGAGTAAATGTGTTCCTTTCTACTGTCTCGTACCTAAAGTTCAGTCTGATTTACTTCGGCTTCATAAGAGGAAAAAAGTGACAGGTTTAAGCTTGTCATCTATGTTGTGCCGTGAGACCCCCTAAAAAATTGCACTTATTCATTTTGGTTTTCATTACTGGCAGATGCTGCTGTATGAAACAGTGATCCAGAGTCTTGCGTAATAAAATGAATGCTGTTCCACTGCCTGTCTGCCCAGGATAGATGGTTTTCTTGTCCAACAGAAAACAACTGAAAGGCTGCCTAACACTGCCACCTTGGGACATCTACACACACCATACTAATTCTTAAACGTCACTAAAAGTCTTTTAGTTCAAACTTTTATAAGTACCTTTCAGAAACTACACAGAGACTTATTTCCATACAATGATTTAAAAGTTATCCATTTCCATTCAAACAAGTTATTTTCAGGACTAAAGAATTTATCTAAAACTATCTTTAAAACTTCTCTCTCAAAAATGCACATTAAATTTTAGACATAAAAATATCTAGAAATTTAGATTATTTAAATAAGGTATTGGATTTGGACCTTGACTTCAAAGATGATCAGTTACAATTGCATTCTAAGTAGCTTAAGTTAGATGTAAATTTGAAAAACTAAAATCAACTGTTTAACAGAGTAAACCCCATGGTTCAAACTCATCCCTACTGTAATCATTTTAGATAGGAGGTACTTGCAAACAACCCTAGAGGAGAGAAAACAAGACCAGTCCTTTCCTTTGAGTGGCAAGAGCTTATTGTTCGCAAATGTAGTGTCAGTTGCCATATGATGGGTAAGTGAGAAACCACGTATAATTACTGTCTGCAAGATGTTTAACACTGGTCTGGGAGCCACTAGCTGCCTTTAATTGCAGAGAGTTTGCAGACCCTGTCTAATATAAACACTCGCAGTAATTAATTCCCGCTCAGTCTCACATCTCACCTGGGCAACTGGCTCTCTGTGGCCCTGCTGGAGCAAGGTGGTTGGACCAGATGACCTCCAGAGGTCCCTGCCAACCTCAGCCTTCTGTGGCTGTGTGATTCTGTGATCCCCGCCATGGCGATAAGGAGATGCTGTCAGCAGCCACCCTGAGACAGCCCTCCTCCCCGCGCAGGGCAGGGCCCTGTCAAACCCCAGGTCAGGAGATCTCAGTTCCTTACTCCTGCCCCTGCTCTACACCAGAGCCCAGCAAGACCCCTACCAGCTGCAATGGCAGGCTGAGGGAAAGAAGGCGAAGCATTTCCTGTCCGTCTGAAGTCACTTGGTAGGAGCTTGCACTGAGAGGAAAGCTGAAGAAGGTGTGAAAATGGTGAGGTGCTCACCTCGGCATGGGGTGCAGCGCTGCAGAGCAGAACTGTGCCACCAAAGCTGAAGCCCCATGGATTCTCTGGCCTTACCTGGGGGATCAAAGCGACCCCAAAGATTAGCAGCCCGGAAAACACAGGCTCCCACCTGAGAAGGAATAGAAGTGTCTTTCAGGTGACACAGGCTGCTTCTCTGGAGGCCTGTGCTGGTGATGAGGGTAGCTTTACAGTGTTGTGGGAGAAGAGAAACCATGCTTGGTGCTGAAGAAGCAGTTCTTGAGGAACTCATTGCTTGCTTGTCACTGCATATGGGAGGAAGCCCTTTTTACAGATTAAGCCTTTAGCTGGCCTCAGTGAAATAGCTATGGTCATTACATGGGACATGTTGGTGAGGCAGGGAAAACAAAAGTCCGCAGGCTCACAGGCAGCATGTTGCAAGGCCCAGAGCTGCACTGTCCTGGCAGGACCATTGACAGGAAGCACAAGTGCAGCCAGTGTGATAAACATGAGAAACCCTCCCAAACACCACAGGCTTTGGGAGTCCTAACTTTGGGAGCCCTGACTTGCCTTTGTGATAACATTTCCACGCTCCAAACATCCTCCCATACCCACCCACAGCAAACAGCAGGAAAAACAGGCTGCACATCAGAGGCAGAACATTCAGTTTGGCGTAGAAGGAGCTGACACGAGTCTCAGTTCATTTTCCATACCCTTTAGGACATTGTTGATGTGAACAAATGCATTCCTGCTCTGAAGTTATTTTAAAGAGCAATGTTACAGATTGTATGCAGAAATAACCTGAACATGGCTGATGTAATTTATTATGTTCTTTAATGTTCTTGCAACTAAAAGAGCTTGTTGTCATTCTGCCCTCTATGCAAACCCTGTTCAAAAGGATGCTTAAAAAAATATTAACCTAACAAGTCATTCTTGCTGGACTTACATTGAACAAACATAATTCAGCTGCTGACTCGGATTAAATAGAAGCAAGAGACAACATTCCTGAACACAGAGTGATTTAGAGATGTGGGCAGGGCAACAAAACATTGTCAAGTTTTATGCTAAGTATGAGTCTGGGTAAAAGACCCACAAGAGAACAATGCAGAGACTGCTGCGAACGGGGACTGGGGTTTCCATATCCTATTGCAGTCCAGGTCTCTCTGCAATGAGATCTAGTTCTCATGGCACTGAATGAGTGTATGTGAATGTCAAATTTTCACTAAGAAGACCTCTTGAAAATGCAGGAGTAAAATGTCAGTCTTCTGGAAAGAATGTGGAAATCAAATGAGGGTATCCTAAAGGCTTGGAGACCAAGAGGCAATGATAAAGTTCACATTTTATTTATCTTAAATGAGTGATTTACCATCTGGGTAGCATTGGGGAAAACAGGGCAGAGTAGGTATTAGCTTTTCTTGATTGGTGAATGTTTAGGTCAGGCAAATGTAGGGCTGACCACTAGGCCAAAAGCCTGTTCATGTTTTGCTATCGTTGCATTGTCTGAAAAAGGATTTTATGAATCATGTTGTCATACCAGATGTGCTATTGTCTGAAAGTTGCTCTTTTCCCAGTTTGCTCAGGACAGAGCAGAGTTTTACAATAGGCGTTTTTCCACTTACGGTTCTTGTTCACTCGGCTGGCAGGCCTGTAAATTATCTTGTTAGAAGCCTTTTTTAGGAGAATTTGGTGGAAATAGGTACTTTGCTGTACAAAAGTATTCATTATTTTGAAATGTGCTTTTGCTCCTGGTTTTAAATACAAGCCAAATCTTTCAGCATGCTCTGCAGAGGGGATGCAGCAGCAGATTTGGGGAGCTTTTCTCCCCATTTCTGAAGCAGTAACCCTGCAGCAGGCTAGATACCTTAGTTCCCAATGTCTGTACAGGTAGATGGAAAATACTGCAGCAAAGAGGGAGGCAACTTCCCATCAGAACCCCCTATGGCTTAATTAAAACCAATGCACCTGTATCAGATGTTTTCATCTTGATAACTGGGCAGATTCCACCAAATATTTTTTTCCAGACATTTAACATCAGCAACATATGACAAACATGCTAAAATAGCGTTTCTTTTCCCACTGACGCTATGGAAAAACTCCTACAATTCCATGCAAATTAGTTTTAGCCTAGCAGTTGCCATCCAGTGTGTGTGATATATATTTCCCTGTGTTATTAGTGAGATTAGTTAAATTGTGGTATTTCTGATGTGCCTTAGAGCTACAGGTCAAAGGGGAATTGACTGCCAGTATGTGACTGACACTTATTCCGCAGCTGTTCAACCATATTTCCAAGGCAAGCCATTAGTGCATTTGACCCTGGGATCCAGAATGATCCACAGCAGCAAGAAGTGTCCAGAAGAAAGGCAAAGCATAGCCAACATCACAGAACATGAGAAGCTTTGGTTTGAGCAGTGTTCGTTCTTCGTGCCACATGGATGTTCTCAACAAGGGGCAGTCCATGCTGTTATGTTTTATCTACCTTCCCCTATCAGTGGGCTTCGTCATTATAAGTACCTCCATTCATGGGTTGTTCACTATTAACTTCAAAATAGTTACTCTAGTTTAAATAGTGAACATTATCTAGCACACTTGCTGTCCAGTGATATTATTCTATCTAGTCTTTTATTTCCCTGATTAGTTAATATGCTGTCACTTGAAGTGGTGCTAGCCTACCAAATTAGAAACAGATAAAATAAAAGAACATGAACTATGAATATAGGACCTAAATACATGCCTGAAAAGCTCCCTGAGATCTTCAGTGATTGTTTTACTGTGAAGTCTTGTGCCTCTTCACTGTGGGAATCTGGTGTCTCAGGAGGCAACAGGAACTTCTGCTGTAATTCACAGTACTTCTGACATGAGAAAGATAAGGGCACGCTTTTTTCGCAATAGTGTTATACATTTTCTGAGTACATAAGTGAAAAGTAAGCAACCTCACCTTTATGAAATGAGTGTGCGTGCTTCCCCATTTACATTAAAAATATAGCACCTCACTGGAAACCTTTCAGTCAGCAAGGGAGCCCATCTAAAAATGCAATTGATGGTGTGCTCCCTGTGGAAATGCACGGCTGGATTTTAGAGCATTAATGTAGTAAAATTTTAATAAATTATTTTCATGTAGTTTTTTCTTTGCATTAGTAATGAGTCAGCATTATATATTGCAACGTCAGCCTGAATGGCTGACTGCATTGGCTTTACTATCACAGTTTACATTTGTTTTACAAGCAATCAGTTCTACATGGATTATCTTTACTGGCCTCTGTGCTATGAAGTTTATCCCATGCTCTTTGTATGAACAACTCCTTATGCTGTCTCTGTGTAACACTATAATGTGTCCATTTCCTGAGCAGGTGTAAAGGCCATAACGACAGTTAAATCTGAATGAAATTTCTGCTGGAATAAAAAATGCATTCAGGTCTCACTTAGAAGTTTTGCAATACACGCAGTCTATCAGGTTTTCTAAGTCAAATGATTATTCCAGCTTCCTAGTCTGAAGCCACAGGATGTAAAAAACCCACCATTTATACAGATGCTAATTACTCCCTAAAAGTATTCAAAATTATCTGTAACAGTTCTGATTTTAAAAACTTGTGCTATTAAGAACATTTAAATGGTGTAATTGCATTTTCAGCTATATTAGCATGTGTGACAGCATGGAATAGAAAACGAGTCAGCATCTGGGTGGTTAATTTCTGATGTAAGTTTAGCTCTACAGCATCAAGAGAAACTTCAGTGATTCTGCAGGGCCATAAAGGGAATTTCAAATTGTAACAATTAGGATCTCTATAAAATAATTCTGCCTTCAGATCTGTTAATTATGCATTGAAACAAGAACTGGGTATTTGCTCAAGGTGGGAAGCAACTGTGAAGTTCAGCATGAGAATACAAAAAGGTACTTCATGAAATACGATCCTACTCTAGTAGATTTAAAGTAAGACCTAAACTATATCCCACACATTTTCTTAGCAACTCTGTGATCCTGTGAACCAAGAATCATTAAGACTGAAAAAAGCACCAAGGAAATAGGCATGTTTTTTAACCAGCTGGTTTTTACTTTCTGTTCTGGTGTAATAAAAATCCGAACAAATTACTCTTTCTACAGAAGCTGTATTTTCCATGGGTTTCTGTCCAGTATCCCCTCTGCCACATTAATCTCTTCTTTTGGTCTCCCTCTAATACGTAGAGTGCTTCCCATGACTCTGAGCTCTCTGTTTGAGAGTGGACAGGGGTCAAGAGGCAGTGTGTGCTGTGGCTGGCTTGGAACAGGAGTGAGGGTGCCAACTGCCCAGTTTACCCCTGCTTCTGAGCTGGCCAGAAGAGAGGATACCTGACCTCCCTCTGCCTTCCCTTACACACAGTACCGGTGGTCTGTCTTCCTAGATGCCAAGTTTTACAAAATTTATAAGACATTAAAGTCATTGGGATTTCCACCCTTCCATCTAGCATGACTGAAGCTGGCCAGCAGATATGAAAGTTATCAGAGAGGGACTAAGATAATGGATACATGCAGATAGCATGAATGCATAACCCCCTTTTCCAAAGCAAACTGTTCTAAAAAGGCTCAGGACAGCCTCTAATGCAAGAATATTAAACTGCTGAAGAGACCACTTCTTTATCAATGAAAAGAAAAAAAATATGCAGAGTGTAATCCACAGTAAAACCTCACATGATAAAAAACAAAACAAAACAAAACACATGACAAAGGGACATCCCATACTCAGAAAGACAAAGCATGCAGTTTCCAGCTAAACAGAACTGTAGCTCCTTGTGCCTTGCAGTCAGCACTGAAAAATACGTGTGCTTGATGGGGAAAAAAAGGAGGGGGGGGCAAGGAAGTTGTTGTAGTATAAAAAAACCCACTAGGAAATAAGTTGGGGGGGGGCAAGGAACAACAAGAGGAGAACTTTGAATGATTCTTTCCTCTGAATGACTTTATATTATATTAAGGAAATACTAAATCCAGAATAGGAAATTTTAATACAACAAGATTATGCAAAGTTTGCAAAATGAAGTGCAGCTTTTCCCCAAAAACCTTCCTATATTTCCTCTGTAAAGATTTTTTTTATAATTTTGTAGGGAAATAATATAAAATGAGTTCAATTTCATTCTGAAACGTAGTGCCTTAAGTAGTAGATTTGTGTCCCAAGTGTCCTGTTTGGCCCCCTCTCTGCACAACACTGGTCCCAGGGGTGCACTCTGGTAGGGTGCCAGTAAATGGCTACTCAAGAGTTACTCATATAGATCGCAGATTTTTCCCTTGCCAAAGGATAGGGTCATCTAGTGCAGCACTGGGGAAACTGTGCTTCCTTCCCAAATACTTGCTAGCTCTCATTTTCAGTAGCATTGAATATATGCATGACAGATATAGTCACTGCGCCATTTCTCATCCTTCTGGGCTGGTTTAGGGCCCAGTTGGTTCCTTTTATGTTTATTGGTCACTTCGGGTCAACAGCTATTTCAGAAACAAAAGAAGGACTGAGACTACTCTTAAACAGGATAATTACTTCTGGACTTCTCTGAACTCTTCACCTGTCACTTCCTGCAGCCACTATGTAATAAAAATATTGAATCGCTCTTTTGCAATTACACAAACTGACAGCAGAAGGCCAGGAGTAAAGTAAACACACATGGCTCCATGTGTTGCAGGGTGTGGATGTGTGACCATACCGTGTGTCCTCTGTGTTCTCCTGCAGAGGGATTAAGAAGTCCCCTGCTGGGGATTTCCAGCATGCAGGGATAGAGGCAAAACAGAAAAGAGGGAAATGTGCTTATAGTCCTTTGCACAGACTTGTCTAAAATCCTCCGTCAGCCTACATACTCCTCACCCACCCTGTATATTGTAGCTGCTGTCTACATCTGCGAAGTGGTATAAAGCAGAAGGGATACATTGGTGAATCAGACTACTGAAAGCCAAAAAAAAAAAAAAAAAAATATTTTTGAGAACTTCTCTGTAGTTATTAGCAATCACGAATGGCAACATTCTGTTTGGTGTTTTAAATAGTGTTTGTGAAAGGAATTCCATTCCAGGTAAATGTCCAGCTGAAAGAGTGTGAAACAGAGTATGCATCCAATCACATGTTAAATTGCACTGAAGAGAAATTGCAGTTACCACAAAGCAAGTCTTCCAAATACCAGAAATTGAACTGAGATGACCAAACGTGCAGGAGAGGCTCAGATAAATCATCCAACCTTTTTTTTTTTTTGTCTTGCAGAAAGAAGGAAAAGGAAAGAGGAAGGGGAGAGAGAGAAAGTGAGAGAAAGGCAGAACAGGGAGCCACTGTCCACAGGCATCACTGCTTTCTGGGAATGTGGACAATGATGTGTTGTGATGTGTAATAATTATAATCATATGGCCCTTGCACAGCATTCCTGCAAAGCAGATTTAACAAAGTCCCTTCTGTGCTCCACCTGGATAGCTCATGTCCAGCACTGAGCATCTCTTCTCGTCTTCATCTTGGCTGCAGTGTACCTGGACTTACAGCAGTTGCTTTCTGGGACCATCAGGCATGCAATCTGGTTTACAATATGTGGATTCTTACTCCATTCTTTAGGTTCCATATAACGCATTTCTTTGTGCAGAGAACAAAGGATAAATCTGGGAGCATTTTTGAGAAAAAGACTGTCTTTTCTTGTCTCATGAGCACTGTGTCTGCAACACAGCAGCAGCTGCTTGTGTGTTGAGGACATCTCTGATGACTTTGGAACGGGCCACCACCATTGTACTGGGGATCAAGCAAAGATGACTCCATGTTGCACTAGTTAGATGTGGTCGTGACCCAGTATAGCAAGTAAGAAAGCAAGGACTGTGAAAATATGGTAATGCTAGAGCCCTGATTGCTAATGTTTAAGAGGAAAATGTTTTAAAAAGCTTACAACAGGAAAAAAGCTCACAACAGGAAAGCTAGGAAAGCTTTGCGGTTGGAACGACCTGACAGCAGAGATTTGTGGTACAGAGCAAAGCCGGCTGCCTGGCAGGGAAGAAGCGTGCTGCACCGCTGCCTAGTGCTCCCTGTGTCATACCAGCCTGACGCCTTCTGCCTCGCTAAAACCGCCCTGTGGGTTGCCACTGCTCCGGGGCGCGGGGGGCGGGGCGCGGGCGGGCGGGGACGCGGCACCGGTGCTGCCTGCGGTGAGGCGGCGGCGGGCACAACCCGCTGCCCTTCGCCCCGCCGCCCCTCGCCCCGCCGGCGCTGGCTGGGGAGCTCTGCCGGGCACCCCGGCGGCAGGCGGCCGGCCGCAGGCTGCGCGCCGCCGGCTGCGGCGGGCGGAGCTGAGCGGTGCGGTGCGGTGCGGTGCGGTGCGGTGCGGTGCGGAGCGGAGCGGTAACCGGCCTCCCTCGGGACAGGTCCGCGCCCGGGGGAGGAGGACCAGCCAGGCAAGGCGCGGGTGGGGCTGCTGGCCGAGTGAGCCGCGCTGCTGCTGGAGAAGAAACACGTGAAGAATAAGAAGAAAGACAATGCTGCAGCAGGAAACCTAATTTTTAACATAGCCTTTTGCTTTGAAGCGTAAATAGGACACCTACTTTGTTTGGATTTTGCACTCACTTATTTCAAACGGAGCATGAAATATGGTCAGATATGATGATTCCAAAATAGCTCCAGCTACACATGTTTGCAAAGCCATGAAATTGATTATGTTTTCCATGGGGAAAATAAAATAATAAATAAAATAAAGTAAAATAATTTTAAAAATATTTCCGTTTCTCTCTGTTAAAGATTCATCCTACAAGGCACTAATGGAGCTGTTGGTGCACAAACGATTTTTATGTAGACATAGCGATAATTCCACTTGCTTGTCTTCTGTGAGTGGGTAAGTTTGGTATAGACATAAATGGAAAAAACCTGGCTCAAGGATGACTAAATACCAAAATAAGAAAACACTTTAAAACTTCAGGTAATGTTTTATGACTTTCATTGAGTTATCTTAGGCTTCAGAAAAGATTGGCAGCACAGATACAGCAATCAGGAGTGTGTTTTACTTCACATTCGTGGTATGCACAAGGAGAACTTTCTAAGGCACACGTAATTTATTTCAGCCAGAAAAGTCCTTTTGTTGGGTTGGGTCCACCCATTTGCAGGAATAGTTACAGCTACAGTGACAAATCTGTACTTAGCCTTGGGAAAAGGAACCACCTCACAAGGAGGAGGGAGCCGAAGTGTAGACAAGTCTTTAAAACTGTATTCTGTAGAAAAATATTCAGAGATAAGAACTGTGTAACGGACTAGTCTTTCACTGGTGTTTAGAGTGGCAGAGGTGACCATGCTCCCTGCACTTCTGTCAGCTGCTTGCAGTTCTCATAGGGGACATGTTGGTTTTCCAGGCTTATAACTGCCGGAGATGACAACAAGAGGAACCATTTCCAGGACCTGCCTCTCTGTGAAGAGATTCAGCCCCCGGACAATTGGTTTGCTACCCAGAGTGTTGGACGTGCATTTTGCTGTATCCTAAGATATTTTTCTGATTTGACTGGCCTCTTTTGCTCTGTTTGGCCAAGCAAGCAACTAATCTTTATGTCTGGAGGAAAGTGTCTGGTTCAGCAGTCTGCAAACATGCCAGTGCAGTGACTTCGGCATTCCTGTTTCCTCTCCATACCTGCCAGTAATGGAACTTGCATATGCAATAGTCTTGCAGTCTGGGACATATTTTGTGCTGGTTTGCTCTATGCACTTAACAATTGCTCTCCTTTTTTGTTTCTTTTTTTTTTTTTTAATGTATGATCTTCTGCTCCATGAAGGGTCTTAGACTTGCATCGTGACAGTCTTGGAAATGAAGATTTTACCAGTTTCTTCCAATTCACGCTCCAATGTGCACTGTGGAAACAAACATGATGCTGGCCTCCAGGTATGCAGAATGAGTCTTCGGAGTTCTCTCTGCCACAAACCATACAAATACACACTTTAATTAGCATTAAAAGGTTCAGGTTAACCAAAATCCAGGATTCCCTGGGGAAGTCTCCTCATGCTTCTAATATCAGGCCAAGAGACAGAACAGCAGTGGATGGTGGATCCATTTATGTAACAGCAGCACTTCTCACTATATTTTTGTGGAATTAAAATTAATCAAGGCTTGCTAATTTAAATGTTAAAACATTAGGAAATGCCAGAATAAAAATTTTTTGAGCAACCCTAATTCCACCTCCACCCCCATACACACACTCTGCACCTAATGAGCCTGCATGGTCTTTAATTACACTTTCAGGTACCATTTTAACCTAGGCTCCTTAGATAGTAAGGAATGCACAAAACTAGTACATCTGCCTATTTCCTTCCCCTTCCTTTTTTTTTTTAATTGTTAGCAATTTTTAATGGAACTTGACAGAGGGACAGCCTTCTCAAAACCAGCAAAGTTCCTACAGTTTCATGAAAATCTGTGGCTGAAGAGAGAGAAGAACCTATTAGCACCCCAGCATAGAAAACCTACAGTGTCACCAGCAAGCAGATAATCCATGCAGCAGGGGGATATTACTAATGTCCCAACCGTGATGAAACATTGCAACTTACTCAATGCTAGTCAACCCAAAGGTGCACCCCTAAGATATCTGGCTTCTTAGTTCTGCACCTCAGGACATCTTGTTCCCTGCCTCTTTCAGTGCACAGCAGGGGAAAAAGCAGCCTTTCACCCTGTCACTGTCTCCAGCAGTGACGAGGTCTCCGAAGCTTCAACCAATTGCAAGAACAGGCCATCTTCAGGAAAAAAGGAGACATATCAGCATTACTTGGGTAAGTAGGGAATCGTGGCAGAATTCCAATGCAAAAGAAGAGCATAGAGGAGGTGGAAGCAGGGATGGGCTACAAAGGAGGAATTTAGAAACATTGCCCAGGCATGTAGGGATGGTGTCAGGAATGCCAGAGCTCAGCTGGTTTCAACTTGCATGTCAAGGGTAACAAGAAGAGTTTCAACTGCTAAATTAGTGGTAAAAGGCTGAACAAGGAAAATGGCAGATGGTTACTGAATAGGGTGGGTGATTTAGTGAGAGTGGACACAGACAAACTGAGGAACTCAATGTCTTCTTTACCTTAATCTTCACCAGCAAGGTCTTCCAGGCCTCAAGGCCTGGGATTCATGGAGGGGAAGGATGACCATTTGTGGATGAATCAGGGATTGCTGGAGAAAACTTCGCTCATACAAGTCAGTGGAACGAGAAGGCCTGTGTGCAAGGATGCTGAGAGAGCTGGCTGGTGCCACAGAAAGGCCACTTTCAATCATCTTTGAGAGACCATGGATACCCCTGCCAACTGGAGAAATGTTGCACCTATATTCAAAAAGGACTCAAATGACAGCCCAGGCAACTGCAGGTTGTCCAGTCTCACTTCAATCCCTGGAAAAAACATGAATGAAGTTCTGTTGGATGATATTTCTGGACACATGAAGGATAAGTAGGCAATTGGGAATAATAAGCACGGGTTCACCGAGGATAAATCATACCTAGTGAACCTGCCTGATTGCCTTTTTTTGATGAAAGAATGGAATTTGTGGGTGGGGGTAGAGCAGTGGATGTCATTTACCATGAGTTTAGCAATATTTTCAACACTGTCTCCCACAATGTTCTTGTATCTAAGTTAGACATTATGGTCTGGACAGGTAGCCAACTGGATGGGTAAAGTACTGGTTGGTTTGGGTCAGAGGGTTGTGGTTAATGAGTTGTACTCTATCTGAAGGCTGTACTGTGGTATCTACCCTAGGACCAGTCCAGCAGTAGAATGGGTTGCCGAGGCTCCATCACTGGAGGTTTCCAAGACCGGATCAAGCCTTTAGCAAACTGGTCTGACTTCATTGCTGACTCTGCTTTGAACAGGAGGTTGGACTAGAGACCTCCTGCGGCCTCTTGCAACCTGAATGATCCTGTAATTCCTACCATGAGTGCTCAATACTGGAAAACTGCTTTGGATGCAGAATCCTCTCCCAACACTAAGTTGTTCCACACCCATTTTACAACCAAGGTACAGAGACTTCAACTACCCCAATTGCTGAGAGACTTTTACATACCTACTGTCTCAGCGTTTCCTTCCCTGCCAGAAAACAAACACTTTTTTTGGTTTTTGGTTTGGTTTTTTTTTTCTTAATAGCAGGGACTGTTCAGTGTACAAGTTGTGTAGCTGGGTCTGTTCAGTGTATATCACATACGCTCACACATCAGAGACCACAGGTTCCTCAGTACAAATACCTACAAAACAAGAAACTGCTTAACTGAGAAGAACCTCTGACATCTGGCTTAAGCTGCCAGGTCCTGAAAACAAAAGCTAGGATAAAAAGAGGGTATAGGATGTGCTGGGGTGTGGGGAAGAGAGGGTGACACTGGGGAGAAAGGGACTGATGGAGATGTATCAGGCAGAAGCGGAGCACCAGGGAAGAATGAGGAGCACCAGGGAAGAATGAGTAGGAGGTGCAGGGCAGATGGGGCCATTCTCCTTCAACACTAATCCTACCACTGTCCTTGGTGTGCAGCCCGCAACAAGTGGTGCCCAGTTCATGGGAGATGTGGTATACAGCAGAGGAATGAAGCTGCACAGAGCTCCTCTGAGGGCTTTTAGCTCCCTGCAGCCCCAGACTAGTCCTTGCAGGGTACATACAGCAAGGCAATACATCTAGGAGGAGCATGAGGGGAAAAAAAAAAGAATTTTCCTCCCAGAAGTGACTTACAGATTCCTCTGATTATTCTGATCCAAACAGCAAAGCAGTTCTCTCCTGCTGCAGTTGTCCTTTTCCCTTTCTGTGGCCTTGCTTGACGCGTACTTTCTGATATCTGCACCCAAGGTGACAGAGCTCTCATAGACAGCATCTCCTTCACTGTCCAGCTACAATTCACTCCTGGACCCTATTTCAAGTAGAAAACAGCACACTATATTATCTTGACATCAAAAATAATGCAGAAAGGAGCTAAACAGGACAGCCTTGATTCTGCTCTGTCCTACAAATATGTGCAATTTGAGCTTTTCATATATTTTACTGACAAAATGGACAGCAGAGAGCAGAAGCAGTAAAGGTATTTCACATGGGATCCTGATTTCTGCCAGCATTATTCAGACTTCTTTGATGTTTCCGATTTTTGAGCTGAAAAAGGAATGGACATGGAGGACAGATCACGTGGACAGAGCCTCAGAGAAATTCATTTTCATGCAGGGCTTGCCTGCCAACAGGAGAGACCAGGGAGAGGTGGGAATGATGGTTCTCCCGGCAAGCACTGACTGCTGGGTCCTTCTACTGTCCCATACACCTGGGCCTCTTTCTAGCATGTTGATGTACAAGTTGCTCCCCATGTGTCAGCACTGACAGGTCAGGAGGGCAGTTAACTCAAGCACACAATCCAGGTCACAGCATGTCTCTTCAGAGCAGGGCAGAAGTTGCTGTGCATCAGCCTACAGCATATGAACAGCAGCACTCTTTTGTCAGCAGCTCATAAGCCAGGCAAACCTGGACAGGCATTTGGAGACATAGGAACAAGTCAATCATTAATATTACCTTAATAGTCCCACTTACTATTACTAAATGTCAACCCTCAATTCCAACTGAGGGAGACTGGAAGGCACAATCTATCAGTCAGTAAAGCTTGCTCACTAGCACAAACAACCCATATTTTCTCTACCTTGCAACAAAAGGCTCGACTTGGGGTTGAAATGGTTTCTTCTCCCTCCTTCCTCTCTCTCTCTCCCCATCCCCCCCACCCTCCCAGAAAATTTCAGCTAAAATTGTTCATGAGAGAATACTTGCATGCAGGATAACCCTCCCTATCCACTCTTCCAAATACGTCCAAAGCACTTGAAATAAAGTCCTTCTCACAGTAAATGACCCCAGCCTCTGACTGAGAGAGTCTTGTGCTCTTAGCAGGATGTGGTGAGGAATGGCACAAGGGTTTGAAAGGGCTGAGCAAGAGGTGACACGGTGGACGACAGTGCTTTGGAGCCATTTCTGGAAACCATTGGCCTGTCGGCTCGGCAGTCTGGCTCGGTGGGTGTGGGAGTGTGATCAAATCTCAGGGTTGGGAAGAAGACATCCAGGCAATATCAATGTCCAATCAACCTGAAGTCACAGGTCTGGTTTAGGAGTGAAGGAGGCTTTTCCTTTGCGCTCTTGGCTTTTTCCCTTGGCAAGTTTTTGAGAAGGAGGTAACAGCTAGCGTGGGTGTCTGCACTGGGGGAAGAAGATACTGCTGTCTGCAGCATATCAGTCATACAAAACCATAACCGAACTGTACATCCCGTGGCTGACAGACCCCTGTGGGTCATAACATCCTCCCTTTATTCTCCTCCTCCTTTAGTCCTTTTTCTACTCCAGTAAGAGATCATCCTCGGACACGGTTGCTCCCACAAGGCTTCTCCGTCCTGCTGCCACCAGCACCCCCGACCACTGAAGCTGCCGCTCTGGCGCTGCCCCGAGGGAAGAGTTAACGGTGACTCTGGCGATAACGCGGAGCTATCAGCGGGCATTAGTGATGTTGTTGCTGTTGTTGTTGTTGCTTTAACGACACACGGGGAAAGAGAGGAGTTTCCTCCCCCCAGCGCCTTAGCAGTTCCGTTTCGGAGCACCGGGCTTTTCCCCTCTGCCAAGCGCGACAGGGCAAACTCGGCTCCCCGGGCACGGGCAGCCGGCTCCGGGCCGGGCCCAGCACCCGCGGGAAGCGGCTGTCACTCGGCTTGGAGCGGCTCCGCAGGGCGTGCCCGCACCGCTGCCCCAAGCTGCGGGCCGGGCCGGGCCGTGCCGGGCCGGGCCGGGCGGCAGGCGGTGGCTCGGCCGGGGCCGCCCCGGGGAGGCCGGCGAGCACGGCGGGGCGGGGCGGGGCGGGGCGGGGCAGTGCCGAGCCGAGCCGAGCCGAGCCGAGCCGAGCGGCGATGGAGGGTGCCGAGGCAGCGAGCCTGCTGGGGGAGGGCGGCCGGGGGCGGCTGGCCCAGTTCAAGACCTACCGGCGGCGGTGGTTCCTGCTGGCCGCCGTGTGCCTGCTGAACTGCTCCAACGCCATGGTGAGTGCGGCGCGGGGCCGGCACCGGCCCGGCCGAGACCCGCCGGCGCCCGGCTTCCCCCGCCGCCCCCGCACACCCTCCCCGCCGCGGGGAGCCGCTCCCGCTGCGCGGCTGGCGGACCCCCGCAGGCTGGGGGCGTGCGGGCCGCGGCCGCGCCGGGCAGCGGGGACGCTCCTCCGGAGGGGCGAGGGCGGCCCCGCGGCGGGGGGAGGAAGGGGCCGCTGCCGGCAGCCCCGGGGTGCCCGAGCAGCCGAGAGCGCAGGAGGAGGCGCAGAGCAGGCAGGGCGAACAGCCCTCTTTCCTGCCTGCCTGTGCCGGAGCTCTGGAGAGCAACTCTGGCTGCTGCTGCCCAGAGAGGATGGGGTGACAGAGCTCACCTGAGCCAAAACCACCTGCCATCTCTTCCTAGAAGCAGCCAGGCAATCTTCAGGGCTCTGCCCCAGTGCCCTGTCTCAGATCCACCCCCTCATCCTTGGAGCACCACGACTCAAGTTGTATTCGCACAGCACGGAGAAGCCTCAGCCTGGCCGTGCCCTAGGGACGGAATGAGCAGCTTTTCCTTTTGAACTTTGTTTCTCTGGTTACGGCTTGGGTCTGCACACCTCCCTTTCTGACCGGTGGGATCTGGGGCATGGAGGGGTGCTGATGGGGGAAGGGCAGGATGGGGCGGGAGCGTGTCTGTGATCTAGAAGAACGCAGCAGCAATTACCGTAGCGTCAAGCCAGACTGGGATGGAGCAAAGTGTATTCTGGAGCACAGCTGAGATTGCTGCCGAGTCCACTTCGTAGGCCATGGGAAGGAATAGAAAGTAGTCAGCGTCTGTGAGGGTCACACCTTTCAAATGTAAGAATAGGAGAACAGTCTTGAAACTCCTTGTGTAGAGGAGCAGGAGTTAGCTCTGCCTTATTGCTGGCCTGTGACAGCAGATTTATCTGGTCAGAAAAGGAAAAGGGAGCAAGCAGGTTTCCTTTTGGGATCTGTTGCACATACAGAACAGTATGGGAGTGATTCTGTACTAAACATACTGGTATGTGAATTTCTATTGCCTACAGGTTTATTCTGAAAGACCTGAAAAAAATGGATGCCAGATCACATCCCACCTGTTGAACAGATTAAAACCAAGTTCAGAAATTATCAAGATAAACACATAAGATTTCCCCTTACCAAGTCCTAGTATGCAAGATGGAAGCCCAAATCTTTGCTCACCAAGTCATTGAGGACATTGTTGATAATTATCAGACTGATGTAGAATTATTCCTGTGCTTGAGGATTACCATGCTGCGAATGCAGGCTGTCTGGCAGCCAAGATCAGGCACTGCAACCTGCAAACATTTAAATGCTGGGAAGGAAGAGTAGGTATTCCGTGATGCAAGAGTGCTGGAGTAGAGAAATGGAAAAACACAGAATTTGGCTGTATCTGGAAAACAAAAGATAAATGTGCTTTCTCAAGGTAAAATCGGTGTATCCTTGAAGAGTGTAAAAAGTATCCTGCAGAAAAGCAATGTGAAGCCCTGCTGCTTCCTTGCAGTTAAATTGGCACAGCACAAGAACATTATGTAGCAGGAAAAAAATCCACCCTGCTAGAAGTGGACAGTGACAGCATGGGTGAAAGAAGCTGTACAAAAACCTTTCCAGGATGTCTTGTCGGACTTTGGCTTTGCTGAAGCCTTAAGAGTGAAACTGGTGGGTTACTTAAAAAGGTCCTTTCAGTGCATCTGCAAGTAAAACTGTATCCTGAGTCATGTTGCTGAAAACTTTGTAGCCCTCAAAGATTGTACTGTTGTCTGTCTGCTTGGTCTCTTGCCAGCTTCCTGACTGTCCACACTATTATTTTCCCACAGTATGAACTTAAGCCAGAACTTCACCACTTCAAAACTGGGTGCTTAATAAATATCGTAGGTGGAAATTCTGTTTCTAAGGCACTGCAAAAGTCTGGAATGGCAAGTATGCTGGCATATAAAGTTCTAACCAAACATTTCCTGGTGCTAAAGTTTCTCCTAAACGTTCCTGATAAAAATCACATTAAAATGGAGGGAGTGGTTGAAAGGCCATGAAATCAAGTGGTTGCCTGCTGTTTAAAAGTTCCAGATGGAAAGATTAACTTACCAGTTCTGTGGTGTGAAAATTGCCTTGCAAGTTGTGTCCTCCATTCCTGTGCCGATGTTGCATGCAGCACTTTGTTCTATGTATTCCTGTGTCAGGCCCCTGTATTCCTGCAAAATGCATATGGTGAGGACACATGACTTTTGAATTGTCTGACTTGGAAAGAAGAGATCACCTCATGTGATCTCTTGGTCATGGACCAAGCTTCCAGTACGATGCCTTGTATTCCCCACTCTTACCCATGCCTACGTGCAGCTTTCTATTAGTGGCCTTCAGTGTCACTAACAGTGGCAGACAGGAGACAATCCTCAGAGGGAGAGACCGTCAGTGTCAGGAAGACAAAGCAGGAGCAACTTAAATTCAGGAAAGCACACTCGGTCATGCAGCAAGGGCATGCTGAGAAGGAAGTATTTCTTAGTTCAGCCTGTTTTAGGATTGTGATTGAGCAAAGCCAGGCCAGACCATGTGATGATGAAAGGGGCGCTCTTCCCTGCTTCCTCCTGATGCACATCATCGTGTGAAATCCCTTCTTTAACCAGAGCACAGTGGGGTAAATATGATATAAAGGAAGCGCTTACACCGACAATAAATAGCCCCTTACTTGAATCTCTGTTACTGACCTGTGTTTAAAAGCCTCTGTCTCTCCCTGCTGTACAAAGTGGGTACTATCTTACCAGGGACTGGTTCTCATTTCCTAAATACAGCTATTCTGGAAATTCCTATCTGACAATGTAGTGTAAGAAGTCCTTACATTATCCTAAGAAGGCCATAAGTAGGCATCAGTATAATTCACTTGCTGCCTGAAGTCCTGGGCAGAGAGGCTGTTATGACCACAGCTAAGTTTAGATGATTGCTCCCCAGCTGTCTCTTGCAGCACTCCTGGTGAGGGGTGACATAACTATGCCTGCGGTTGCTCCACAGATTTGTTTTGTCAAATTGATGCTGTGGGTTTGACTGTATGGGGGTTTTTTAATCTGAAGACTTAATGTTTAAGAGTATTCATGGTGTGCCGACAGCTGCCGTAGCAGTAAACTGCTAAGGCAAATACCTCCTTCCTCTTTGCCTCCTTCCTGTGAAGCTGAACAGGTGAGAACTTTGTGTTTCACAGGAAGAACTTTTTCCTTGCCTTAGTGCTGGGGACAGAGAAATGCACAGAAGAATGAAACCAAGAGTGTTTCCTGCCCTGTTCTGCGCTTGTCAGCATGAGCAAGCTGGGGAGGAGGAGGGGAGCAGAGGATTGGAGCTGGCTCACACTTGGCTGGGTGGTTCCTGACTCACCAGCCTGGAGGACTTCCACCACTGCTTAGTGTACTTTGGAGAGGAAGGAGAGCTGCACAAGTGGAGACTGGCATGCTCCAGGGCAGGGCGCGCACGCTCCTCGCCCACACCTGTCTGCTCCGGCAGTGCCCCTGTAGATACGCATGCACACACAGCTGCTGCTCCTGCTAGTCCTCCTGAGAGCTGTAGAGGCTAAAAGTGACATCTAGGCAGGAATCTGAACTTTCTGAAGATCACAGCTGTGTCCTTAATTCCTAGGCTGCTGTGTCAGCATGGGTGCCTTCAGTTGAGGCCAGGGGCTGTTTGCTTCCAAAGTCTGGCCCTTTTGACCTTGAAGATGAGGAGTCTGTTGTAGCCCGGTCCCGGGGGAGGAGGAGGTGGCAGCCTGTATGTGTCAGAAAGACATCCTACATCACCTTCAAAGCAGTGTCTGGGTGCATGGGACAGAGCATGCTGGGACACGGAGAGCCGCTGCAGGCAGTGCCTGACTGGGGATTGGTGAGCTGTGCTTGTGCCTGTGACAAAGCAGAAGGTCCTGTTTCATGTAAGTCATCCCCCTTGCCTCCTCCTTTTTAAGCTGTACATAAATGGTATTACAGGGGCATTGCTACACTACACACATCTATGCAGTATGCCAGACAGCGAAGAGCACTCCATATGGCAGCCTTTGCTAGCTGATACCACCATTGACATGGCAAAGTGGCGTAACTTCCACCCTGCCTGATTGCATTTGCTTGCCATTCTGCAAATGATTTTGCTTTTCACTTTTAGAATCTTGATTTCTTGGTGAGGAGGGTAGACATTGTTAACAGCTTGCCTTTCATGAAAAACAACATTTTTCGTACTGCTTCTGGCAGGTCTGCGCCTGGTTATACGTGTGATGCATCGATATATCATTACTGCTCTTTGAGCTCCAAAAATCCTGGGGCTGTGTTTATTTATGCTGCCTTCTGCAGCTCACACCTATTGCTTACCAAAGTGTAGAGTCTGTATGGAGTCCCGCCTTCAGCCATCACCTTGCTACCACTGTAGACAGAGCTCACAGCCCACTAGTAACCTCCTGCAGAAGTGGGAAGGAGGACGAATGTTGGGCTCCCTTGGAATGGGTGGAGGGAAATTGGGTCCTGCAGGTGAAAGAGGTCCTGGAGAGTCTGTGTGGGAGTAAAAACAGTAAAGGCAATAGGGTAGAGGAACTGAACCTGGCGAAGATGGAGGTAGAAGGGGAATGAAAGCAGGAGGAAAACTAGAGGGTTTGGACAGATTCTGGGAGGAAGAGGGCTGAATCCATGTCTGAGAATCAGTTAAAGGTTTACAAGGGTATCAGAAAGAGCAACAAAGAAGCTTAGAAATGGGGGCAGGATGAGAACAGCTGTAACCTGTTCTTGGTTACAGGAGTGCCCAAGCAGGCCTGCAATTAATAGGGAAGGGAGCAGGCAGTCTCTGGGAGGTGCAGGAGAAGAGAAAACAAAATGTCAGCTAGAAGAAAGTTAAAGCAAAGCAGGAGAGAGCTGAAAGTGGAGCCAGCACACCTCCAACATCAGTACCGGCCAGGTGGTTTGAGTTTCAGTGCACTTGCTTTCCCTGGTGGTCGCACATGCTCCATTGTTAAAGGAGGTGTGGAGGGTGCTCTCCTTTAATTGAGGATATAAATAGACCCTGGGTGGAAAAGATTTCTGTCCTTTTCTTCTAGTGATGGGGCATGGCTACCCTATCAGCCAGCTGTGTGCTGAAAGCAGTGGGAGCTGCAGCTGTACTCCAGTGCAAGGCAGAACAGACTCGCGGGTTTTCAGGGGACCTTCTGTCCTCTCCATCAGTTGCTGTGCCCACTGTATAGAGCACACTGTATAAGTTTTTTATAGCAAAGACTGTGTGCTGAGGTATGACTTCCTGCCCAGACTAGCAGGCACTGGAGCTTTTGCTGTCTCTAAACTCAGGAATCACAGTGAAATAAACATGCTTCTAAGGCTTGAGCTCAGGAGAGGAGAAGCGTGTAGGAACTACAGTTCCTGCATTTGGAGAAGAAATGGTGTATGTTATTACAGTGGCTATTTCAACATCCTGCTAGATGCATATCTGAAGGGAGGGAAAAGTCCACCCCAAATGCTGAAGAATCAAATACTATTGTCTACAACATGAGTGACCATGGCCAATTATATTGGATTATACTACAGCAGGAGCTGTCATTTGAGAACAAATAATGCAAAATCTGTGAGGTAATGCTGGAAAGTGAGTTTTGCCAAGTGTTAGGGGTTGGGCTCACAAACCCATTGTGGTGGTTTAGTGTTCAAAGCCAAGAGTCCCTGTGGTTGAGTGGCTTTGCGTGGGCTTCTGTGTACATGACTTGACCTAACTATGCCACGGCCCAGAAAGTGGTCTCCTGCTGACCTCCAACGTCACGCACTCCAACTTGTTAAGCAGCCCAGCTGTGTTTTGGTGTGAGGGCTGCACAAGGTAGTTGTTGAGCAGTCAGGGTGTGGGACTCTGAGCTGGGTGCATTTAAAGCCTCAGAAACAAGGCATTCCTGATCTGTGGGGTGCCAAGCTGGGAATTTTGTCAAAGTTTGCTAAAAGGTTTTGGTTACTTCTAGCCCTGACAGGGCTCAGAAGACACATAAGCCATAGTGGGTGAATGGAAATTGCTTGTCACCATTGCAAGTCAGGTAGAGACATTGACAAGGGGCTGGACTCTCTCAGTTCTGCTGTGATGACATCCACTGAGCTGCCTTCAGAGGAGCACATGTGTACATGGATGTAGCAGTGCAGCACGTAACACAGACTCCCCTTGGTGCCTTCTGCACCTCACACTGAGGCTCTAGGTGTGTGTGGCTACACAGGCAACGGAGCTGAATGCAGCTTGAGCAGACCACAAGGGCATATTTCCACAAAGTGAGGATTGTGCAGGGACTGAACAGGTGTGTAGACAACCCTGCAAGAACAGAGGTGTCTGTCTGTTTCTCCTTCCTTTATCTGTCCCAGGAGCAACCAGTTTTTGAGGGCTGGCATCCTATAACCCCACACATTATCTCTCCTCCTGCATCTGTCACCATGATCTACAGTGGGGAGCTTTGATACTGTTTTTGGTGTGCCAAAGCTGAGTTAAGACAATGGGGAGTGGAGGAGAAAGGAACCTCTCTCAGTCTCTATTCTGCGTCTTTAGAGGTTACAGGGCTTAGACCTCATCAGGAAAGAACTGCATCGCACTCACCCTGTTCTGCCTGAGGGTACCTCTATCACGGCAGTCCCGGCGTAAGTACCAACCTTGGTACTTGGTACTTGGCAGTGCAGAGTTTCAGAAACAACATGTAGGAAAAGGGCTCTATCTCCCAGCAGAAGAACTTGCTAACTACTGTGGATGAAGTAATCGTAGCTGGGAAAACTAAAAGTGGAAGGTGGCATACTCACTTGCTTAGCATGGCAGTTTCCCTGTGTTGGCAAAACCCCACAGTGCCATCTCTTTGTTGCGGGAGCATTTGGCGGCCACTTTGACCACAGCTCCACCTCGAGCTCCATTGCCCAGTTCTTAATTTCTCTGTTAGAGGAACACGTGGTAAACAACCCCTGCCGGAAGGGAGGCAGAAACATACTTTTTGTCTCCAAACCCATAAATAAACCCAATTCCTATTCTGAAGAACAAACTCGGGCTTGGACAGGCTGGAACTTCCTACCCTCTGTGCTTTCACACATATACGCTAGAACTGGAGCTCTTGCTCAGGATAGAAATACAGGCCAGCCCAAATGCTTGGTTTTCAGCAAGGAAGGGTTTTACTAGGTCTAACGGACACATGCCAGAGTGCTTGATCCTAGCTTGCCTAGATGTATACAGCCACTGAAGACAAAATGCTCTGCTCTGGATTGTGGTTTTATTCTCCTAATGATGTCATGCATGGGTGAACATCTAGTGTGGAGGAATAGGAGGGGTGAAAATGTACCTAAAGCTGGCTTACAAAATGTATCATTTCCTTAATTACAGTAGTTCCTGGTATAGTGTTTCATCACCACCACCCCGTCTGGAAGGCAGTGAGGAACTGAGAATTGCTGTTGCTGGAAATACACAGCTGGGTTTTGTTTAGCAGCAGTTTAGCATCCCGTAATCAAACTAATGCTCATGCCTTAGTGATGCTTGTAACATTTAAACAGTTACATCAGCATTAAACATTTAAATTCCCATCCCAATCTGATGGAGATCAGTTCTGGAAAAACAAAGGTGGGTGAAATTTCTTCCTGCAACAAGACGGTAACATCATTTCACTATAATTTATTATTCTAAGCTCATTTTATTAGAAGTCTGCTGCAAGTTTCCCAGTGACCTGGAATAGCCTCCTTCAGCACCCAGCATCTTCATCCACCTGATTGTAGAAGCTGAGTAAACACCAAATCCACTCCCTGCCAGACCTTTGACTGATCCCACATGGGTGTGTCTGAGCCTAGCATGGTGATGTGAGCTGCCTGTGGAATGCAGGAGATTTGGCATGTGAGCTCCTTTCAGAGAAGAGGAAAGGACTGATGCTAGGAGTCCTTGCTACATTCAAAACATCTCTGTTAACTGCCATTTACTCATTGCATCCCTGCTAGGATGCATGTGGCTATTCTCACACAGTGACACTTAAAAAAGAAGAAAAGCCTATCTCCCCTACTGCTTCCATTTAATGTGATAGTTTTTCTGGTCTCTAGCATGTAAGAAGTAAATAGGAACACTGGAAATAACAAGCAGCAAAGTGTAGGGACACACCTTCCTCTGAGGTTACCCAAGCCCTTTTTCAGTTACACATTAACGCCGCAGCTGATGCTGTCTGCAGGATGCAGGCTGTGAAGAGGAAGCTTGTGACAGCAGAGAGGGGTACCTGGAAAGAGGCAGTGGCTGGATTTCTTTTGTAGGAAGCTATAGCTGAGGTTTTTGTTCACATTTCTGCAAACTTTATCATCTTCAGTATTCAGCTGCAAGATCATCTTCTAACAGTGGAGTAGCTTACACCCACGTTATTGAAACCTGTTCTCAGGTCAGGCCAGTCTTTTTGAAAAGCGCTAGAGAGGGTATCTTCACAAAGAATCCACAGAAACATCCTTAAATTTGGGGAGTACCCTCATTTTTTTCTTGTGGGCATGATCTCAAGACCTGATTTGAAGATCAATGCAGGCCTTATCATTCCCAGAAGAAAGCAGAAGCAGACAGCAACCTTATAAAACCAGCACCTGAAACAAGATTTAGGGAAATATTTTCAGGTATGGCACTGGAAGGAAAAGATGGATAGTTATTAAACTACCTCTGGTTTTTCCCTGTTTCATGTTCTGATATATTGAATAATGCAAATTTCAAGGTCCTTTCCTAACTGTTGCACGTGTGTAGGACAGCATGGAATAATGTCTCTCTTGGCTGACACATAGCAAAGTTGTTCTTACAAGGCCACATCTAGGGGTTACCAATGCAACCATAAGTACCAGGCTGAGTTTAAGAGTCTCTTAGCTGCAGAGAGGAGATGGCAGCCTCTGTTTTGTTTATGCTGACATAGAAGGATTGCTTGTGGTTTACATCAGGTAAGTAAGTGCATCAGAGGCCAACATGTTCAACCTGGGGACAGAAATAGATACTCTGCTTCTGCCAGCTCCCAGCAGCAGGACTAGGGGATTGGGGATGAGGTAGTGAAATGGATGGGGTGCTCTGGGCAAAGATAATGGTGGTATCAGTGGTAAAATAGTCCTAGCATGAGTAACTGCAGACACTGGGGGTTTGAATTTTTATTACCAGCTTTAACATTGTAATTTCAAGGAGAGACTAAAATAGCAAGCTCCTTCACAGCTCAGACAGTTTGAGGGGATGCTGAATTTCTGTTCTGGTGGAGGTGTTCATGCTTACCCATCTTTGCTCTCTACTCTGCAGCTGTGGCTGACGTTTGCTCCTGTGGCTGATAAGACAGCTGCCTACTTCCACATTTCCCTGGAGATGGTCAACTGGCTCTCAATAGTGTACCTCCTCATCTCGATCCCATTTGGTCTGGTGGCAACATGGGTCCTCGACAGCGTGGGGCTCAGATGTGCTGTGAGTTGAACTGTTCTGTTTCCCTGAGGGCGTTTCACCTAGAGACAGCAGTAGCTGCACAAAGGACTAACATGCATACTGTGAATGTGAGTCTTGCCAAATGCTGCAGAAGATGAGCATGTTGAAAGCTCTGTCTTAGTTGAGTAATAGCTGTCACATCACCTCTGAGGTGGGGAGCAGTGGGAAAAGTCAGAATAATGTTGCATCCCTACTTGCCTTTTCCTGCTTCAGTTTTTTTTTTCTTCACCAACTGACAGGGACAGATGCTGTGAGCTGACTCTGTGAAGAGCTTGCTGTAATCGGGTAGGGTTTGCTCTGCAAAAATGTCAGCACAGCTATTTTGCTTGCAGGGCCAGTTTAAGGAGCAGCAGGGCAGGGTGCAAGCAAGGGACCCCTGTCAGCTCAGAGCTTGGTCTATGCTAAGCCAGCTTGGGATCTCCACTCAGTCTTCCTGGAAGCAAGAGTGTTGTGGAATGTGGCACTGAAACACTAGCATGCTAGTGGTATAGAAGAGCATTTGCAGGATCCGTATGCTGGATGACTCATTGCTATGATCTTTGGATTGTCACAGCAAAATACGGGTGATGGCGCAGGCTTGCAAACAGTGTAATTAGGGAACTTTGGATTTCTCATCAATTCCATGACAGTGTCTGCTGCCTTGTGTAAGCTACATTGTGGTGTAATTCTCATGTGGGGCCAGGACTGCCACCTTGCTCCCTAAGGAGACAGGTAACTCACTTACTGTTGGATCAGTAGCATCTTGCAGTGGCCTAAAGGGGTGGGGAGCGTCTGCAGGCAACTTCCCATGCAGTGATTACTAACACCCAGTGTCTCCTGCAGTGCATCTGAGACCCTGCTCGTGCTGCTCTGTTGTATTAAGTTCTGCCCTTCAGGCTTCAGCACACAATCCCTGGCTGTTTCTGCTTGCTGCAGGTGATCCTGAGCGCATGGCTGAACATGACGGGTAGCATCATCCGGACGTTCAGTGTCCTGAAGTTCCTGAGCTTGGGTTCCCAGAGTTACTGGTACCTGTTTATTGGGCAATGCCTCTGTGCACTGGCACAGCCCCTCATCATCTTTTCACCGACAAAACTGGCAGCTCTATGGTTCCCAGACCACCAGAGGGCGACAGCAAATATGATCGCATCAATGTGTAAGTGATAGCTGCAAATATTGCTGCCACCCAGAACTTGCTAGCATTTGTTTGCCTTTCAGAGGCAGCAGGCAGAGGAAACCATCTGCACTACAGCCATTTGGCCCTGCAAATACACCTCCGCCCAAGAGTCTCAGAGCCATGTGCAATAAACCAGTGCCTTCAAGGCCCTGCAAGACATGGCCTGCAGGCAATGCTGGGGAGCAAGAAGCGGGCTTTAGCCACGTCCAGGTGCAAAGTTCAAAGTAAGCCACCCAGGCTCCCAACCTTCCTCCTATCTGCCATGACAAGGTGATCATCTTTGCCTAAATATCATAGAAGTTGGGGACAGCCCTCAGTGTTACTAAATCTAAAGCCTGTAGCAGCCTTAATTCTGCAGTTTCTTAGGAAGGTGTCCAAATTGCATGTGATGCCAGTGGTTACAGTTGCCAAATTCTGTAACCAGATAGAGGTGAGGCTGCTGCAGCAGTTTTGTCCACCAGTTCATCTAGTAGCAAGGCAGAGCATGCGTTCCCAATTGGTATGTATGCACACGCAGATAAAATATACTCAGCTGGCCACACAAACATGTTGGGGATGCTAAATGCAGCAGGACTACCCATGCAGAAACCACATCTGCCTTGCAAAGTGCTTGGAAGCTGCGAAACTGGAGGGAAGGCACCAGGTTTGCTTGCCCTAATCTCATTCCTCTTTTGGCTCCTTTGGGCCCTGCTAGAGACAGAATACTGCACTTGACAGACCTGTTTCCTCCCTCCATGTGACATTTTCCCCAGTAGCCAGAAGAAATCTCTTCCTCCTTTCTCCAAGGACTTGAGAGGTGCCCCAGAGACTGGGCTGGCTCACTGGCTCCAGCTGGGAAATCTCACAGTACCTACACGTGTGGGGGAGCCCCACCTGCCCTTCCCTCAAAACAGCCAACAGCCACCTTCCCTGCCTGCTGCCTTGGAGTTGTGGGGAAGGGGTAGGCATGGGGAAAAGGGCAGCATAGGAGCACCCCTATACGGCTTTCCCAATGCTGCTGCAAACCCAGAGCACGGGCACTATTGTTTAGCAAGAATGGACTTATGGTGTCAGAACAAATAAATTCTTTTTGCACTGCCTTCCCTAGAATAGGGTGGACCTGATGGCTCACCTTGTTTCCCAGGGCTGAGATAGACCTTCATCTTCCTTGCTGGAGAAGGAGCTCTGTTGTCAGTGTGGTGCGATACAAGTACTATCAGGGACCACTGGGCACTCAGTCCTTCACTGCCCTGAAGGACCCCAGCCTGCAGACAACTTGCTCTTTTTAAGTGAGAGAGCAGCCAGAGCAGCCAAAGAGCATTTTTTTCACATAGTGTCCTCAGTCCTTACAGGACCAAATGGATCTAACTGTGGGAAATAATAAAACTGAAGAGCAAGGAACAGTGGAAACTCAAGACCTGAAGTTGTTCAATCTGTGGCATGTTAAGATATTGGTGTGAGGACTGAATGGGCTGTGATTATTATCTGCTGCAACACCTGTATATTGCTGTGTAGGGGGCTTCCATTAATAATTTCTGGTTACACCCATTATTGTCTGCTGTACAAAATCAGGATTTCATTTCAAGAAAGTTTAAATATTGCCTAGAAGGAGCATCTGCCACAGCCCCAGTCATTTAATCCAGTGGTTAATTACCTCACTGGCAAATGTCTACATGTTACTTCTTGTCTCAATGCTCCTTATCCCCCAGCTATTCAGTCTTGTTGCACCTGTTTCTCAGGTAGTTATGGACAGAATCACCTCTTCTCTCCTTTGTCTAGAAAGACTGAACGGCTCCAACCCAGTCACTGTACAGGCACATTTCCCTTTGCCTCTTCCCACACGTCTCCATGTCTGCCTGTTGTTAACGTGAGCTTTTTCTCTCAGCTTGCTCCAATTTATCAATACCCATTTCCTTTCTTAATGCCAGAGCAGAACTCAGCATTGCTGTACTGTCGGTATCAGTGCTGCACACAGAAACTGGCCTTACAGCCTCCTGTCAGTATCCCCACAGCTCCTGTTACTGCCTCTGGGTAGGCTTCCCTGTGCTTGTATGCAGGCAAAAACAGACCCTGCATCCAGGATCCTGCTGAGCAGCTGAAATCACTATGACTCAGCTGTGCTCTTGAGTATTTATCGTATCTCGATCCTCCCCATCACTTGTAGAGACTTACTCACAGAGAAGCAGTGCAGGGCCAAGAACTGATCCCCTTTGAAGACCATGAGAAATTCTCCTGTGTCAGGAAAGGAAAGACTTCTCTGAGTCCACTGAAGTGGCCTCTGCTTCATCCATGGAATTCTTCATTTACTGTGGTCTGTCAGTGTGTCATTTTCTGCACCCATCAGCATCGCTGTCCACAAAACACACAGCCCCATTGCGGAGTACTGCAACCTAATCCATCAGGACCCCTGGACCACACCGTACAGTTGATTAACTCGCAGTGATCTCCTTTCCATTCTTGGTCTAGGCTCATATCATTTCTCTTCCCAGGAGGAGAAGGTGGCTAAGACCTTGTAATTACTCAGATAGTTTCACTTAGTCTTTTCAAATTTAGCCCAATGCTCACATTTCCATGCCTCACCCATGCCTTCTGGAACTGCTTCAGTATGCCGATAGTTCATGGAAACACCTGACAGTAGTTTTCAGGCAGTCCCCTACAATGTCCAGATGCATTTTATCCCAATGGAGAAGCATTAATCCGTCTCCTTGGAAACTGTTGTTTAATTGTGTCCATGTACTTAGAAGCAGGTAACATTTCACCAGGATCATAAGCTAGTACTTTCCCAAGTACGGAGCAGAAATGCTACAGTTGTTACGTGCTATAGCACTCTTCGTGATGCCTTAGCAAAATCATGGAACAGACAAGGTTGGAAGGCATCTCTTGGGATCGTCTCATCCAACCCCCTGCTTAACCAGGGCTGGCTAGAGCAGGTTGCCCAGGGCTGTGTCTAGTCAGGTTTTGACTAGGTCCAAGGATGTAGGTGTTGCACCTTACCCAAGCAACTTGTTTCAGTGTTCAACCACTGTCACAGTAAAAAAGTTTATATTCAGACAGTTTCCTGTGTTACAGTTTTTGCCCATTGCCTCTTATCCTGCCACTGGGCACCACTGAGAAAAGTCTGGTTCCCTCTTCTGTACAACCTCTGATCAAGATTCTTTTCTCCAGGCTGAACAGTCCCAGCTCTCCCAGCCTCTTCACATATGAGAGATGCTCTTGTCCCTTAATCATGTCTTTGGCCCTTGACTGGACTTGCTCCCTTAACTGCGTATCTTTCTTGTATTGAGGAGCCCAGCACTGGACTCGGCACTCCAAACTGGAGTGCCGAGTCCAGTGCTGGAGAAACACAATGATGTTTCTCACCAGGGCTGAGTAGAGGGGAAGGATCACCGCCTTCCACCTGCTGGCAATACTCTTCCTAATGCAGCCCAGGATGCTGTTGGACACCTTTCTCCAAGGGTGCACTGTACAAAGCTATTAGGTTGGTTAAGCATTTCTCCTTTGCTGACTACATCTGTTCACCTTGTTGTCCTAAATGTGCCTGGAAATGGTGTCTAGGATGAGTTGTTCCATGACCTTCCCAGGGATCAAAGTGAGACTGAAAGGCTGGGAGTTCCCTGGACTCTCCTTCTTGCCCTTCTTGAAATGGGAGTGACATTGGCTCTCTTCCAGTCCTCAGGAGCCTCTTGGAGTTGCCATGGCCTTTTAAAGATAACCAAGAATGGGCTTGCAATGAAAACAGCCTGCTCCCTCAGTACTCATTGGTGCAGCCCATCAGTCCCATGGACTTGTTTATGTCTGGTCTATTTAATGTTCCCTAACCTAGTCCTCCTCCACTGAGGGTAAGTCTTCCTTGCTCTAAACTTCACCTCTGGCCTCAGGGCTGAAGGCTGGTCTTACCAGTAAAGACTGAGGTGAAGAAGGCATTGAATACCTTGGCCTTTTCCATGTCCTTTGTCACCAAGTCTCCTGCCCCATCCAGCAGCAGCCCACATTTTCCTTAACCTTCCTTTTGCTGCTAATGTACTTGTAGAAGCCATTCTTTTTGCCCTTCACGTCTCTCACCAGACTCAGTTCCAGGTTGGCTGTGGCTATCCTAACCCCATCCCTGCACACTAGTAGAAAATCAGTTTCACTTGTTTGACTGCTTGCAGAACATCGCCTTAGAGTTTAAAAATTGTCTCCTGCAATTTTGCACATTCCCAAGCTGAGTCCCAGGAGTGCTGCTTCACACGCTGCTCAGCTCCAGCCCCATAAAAATGCAACCCCCCTACTCCAGTACAGATAAGTGTCCAAGATTCTCTTCTGCCATGTGATTTTTGTAGTTGGTAGCAGAGATCAACTTGTATGCCAGCTTGGGCTTTACTGAGGAAATGTATTGGCTTCAAAGGTGTCAGGAATGACATAGAATCATAGAATCATTAAGGTTGGAAAAGACCTCTAGGATCATCTAGTCCAACTGTCAACCCAACACCTCCATGCCTACTAAACCATGTCCCGAAGTGCCACATCTACATGGTTTTTGAACTCCTCCAGGGATGGTGACACCACTACCTCTCTGGGCAGCCTGTTCCAATGCTTGACCACCCTTTCAGTAAATACATTTTTCCTAATATACAATCTAAACATCTCCTGACACAACTTGAGGCCATTTCCTCTCGTCCTATTGCTAGTTACTTGGGAGAAGAGACCAACATCCACATCACTACAACCTCCTTTCAGGTAGTTGTAGAGAGCAATAAGGTCTCCCCTGAGCCTCCACTTCTCCAGACTAAACAACCCCAGTTCCCTTAGCTGCTCCTCATAAAACTTGTTCTCCAGACCCTTCACCAGCTTTGTTGCCCTTCTCTGGACATGATCCAGCAACTCAATCTCCTTCTTGTAGTGGGGGGCCCAAAACTGAACACAGTAGTCAAGGTGCTGCCTCACCAGTGCCGAGTACAGGGGCACAATCACTTCCCTAGTCCTGCTGGCCACGCTATTTCTGATACAAGCCAGGATACAAGCTGTTGGCTTTCTTGGCCACCTGGGCACACTGCTGGCTCTGTTCAGCCGGCTGTCAACCAACACCCCCAGATCCTTTTCCGACAGGCAGCTTTCCAGCCACTCTTCCCCAAGCCTGTAGCATTGCATGGGGTTGTTGTGACCCAAGTGCAGGACCCGGCACTTAGCCTTGTTAAACCTCATACAATTGACCTCAGCCCATCAATCCAGCCTGTCCAGATCCCTCTGCAGAGCCTTCCTACCCTTGAGCAGATCAACAGTCCTGCCCAATTTGGTGCCATCTGCAAACTTACTGAATGTGCACTCAATCCCCTCATCCAGATCATAGATAAAGATATTTAACAAGACTGGCCCCAAAACTGAGCCCTGGGGAACACCGCTTGTGACCGGCCGCCAACAGGATTTAGCTCCATTCACCACAACTCTCTGGGCTCAGCCATCCAGCCAGTTTTTTATCCAGCGAAGAGTACACCTGCCTAAGCCATGAGCCACCAGCTTCTCCAGGAGAATGCTGTGGGAGACAGTGTCAAAGGCTTTACTAAAGTCCAGGTAGATAACATCTACAGCCTTTCCCTCATCCACTAGGCAGGTCACCTGGTTGTAGAAGGAGATCAGGTTGGTCAAGCAGAACCTGCTTTTCATGAACCCATGCTGGCTGGGCCTGATGCCCTGGTTGGCCTGCACATGCCTGTTGAGCACCCTCAAGATGAACCACTCCATAATTTTCCCTGGTACTGAGGTCAGGCTGACAGGCCTGTAGTTCCCCGGATCCTCCTTCCTGCCCTTCTTGTAGATGGGCGTCACATTGGCAAGCCTCCAGTTGTCTGGGACCTCCCCTGTTAACCCAGACTGCTGATAAGTTATGGAGAGTGGCTTGGCAAGCTCCTCGGCCAGCTCCCTCAGTACCCTTGGGTGGATCCCATCCGGCCCCATAGACTTGTGAGTGTCCAGTTGGTGTAGCAGGTCATTAACTGCTTCCTTCTCAGTTATGGGGGGTTTATTCTGCTCTCTGTCCCTGTTTTCCAGCTCAGGGGGCTGACTACCCTGGGGATAACTGGTCTGACTATTAAAGACTGAGGCAAAGAAGGCATTAAGTACCTCAGCCTTTTCCTCATTCTTGGTGGCAATTTCTCCCCCCCACATCCAATGAAGGAGGAAAATTCTCCTTGGCTCTCTTTTTGTTGTTAATGTATTTGTAAAAACATTTTTTATTATCTCTTACAGCAGTGGCCAGATTGAGTTCTAGCTGGCCTTTTGCCTTTCTAATTTTCTCTCTGCATGACTTGACGAGAACCCTGTACTCTTCTTGAGTTGCCTGCCCCTTCTTCCAAAAGTGGTAAACTCTCCTTTTTTTCCTGAGTCCCAGCAAAAGCTCCCTGTTCAGCCAGGCTGGTCTTCTTCCCCACTGGTTCGTCTTACGGCACACGTCTTATGTCTTCCTTCTTAAAGAATGCCCAGCCTTCCTGGACCCCTTTGCCCTTCAGGACTGTCTCCCAAGGGACTCTCTCAACCAGTGCCCTCAACAGGCCAAAGTCTGCCCTCCGGAAGTCCATGGTAGTGGTTTTGCTCACCCTCCTCCTTACTTCACCCTGAATTGAGAACTCTATCATAGCATGGTTGCTAAGCCCAAGACAGCCTCCAGCCACCACATCTCCCACCAGTCCTTCTCTGTTTGTAAACAGCAGGTCAAGCGAGGCACCTCCCCTGGTAGGCCTACTTACCAGCTGTGTTAAGAATTTACCTTCCACACATTCCAGGAACCTCCTAAACTGTTTTGTCTCTGCTGTGTTGTATTTCCAGCAGACATCCGGCAAGTTGAAGTCCCCCATGAAAACAAGGGCTAGCGGTTGTGAGACTCCTGCCAGCTGTTTATAGAATGCTTCATCTGCCTCTTCATCCTGGTTGGGTGGTCTATAACAGACACCCAGCAGGATATCTGCCTTGTTGGCTTTCCCCCTCATCCTTACCCATAAGCACTCGACCTTATTGTCATAATTGCTTAGTTCTACACAATCAAAACACTCCCTAACATACAGACCCACCCCACTGCCTCTCCTTCCTTGCCTATCCCTTCTGAAGAGCTTATAGCCATCTGTTGCAGCACTCCAGTCGTGAGAGTCATCCCACCACATTTCTGTGACTAAGTCATAGCTATCTTGCTGCACAATGGCTTCCAGCTCCTCCTGTTTGTTGTCCGTGCTGCGTGCATTGGTGTACATGCACTTGAGCTGGACTATCAATTTCACTCCCCAACATTGGCATGCCACCCTTAGGCTCCTCTCTAGTGAGCCTGGTTACATCCCTTTCCCCCTTCAAACCTAGTTTAAAGCCCTCTTGATGAGCCCTGCCAACTCATGGGCAAGAATCTTTTTTCCCCTTTGAGACAGCTGAACTCTATCCATTGCCAGCAGGCCCGGTGCCGTGTAAACATCCCCATGATCAAAAAAACCAAAATTCCGCCCATGGCACCAGCCTCTGAGCCACGTGTTGAGCAGGTGAGTTTCCCTGTACCTTTCAGTATTCTTCCCTGCCACTGATGGAATTGAGGAAAACACTACCTGTGCTCCCTATCCCTCAACCAATCGCCCCAGTGCCCTGAAGTCCCTTTTGATCGCTTTTGGACTTCTCTCCGCAACGTCATCATAGCCAACCTGCATAACCAATAGTGGGTAATAATCAGAGGACTGTACCAGACCAGCGAGTTTCCTAGTTACATCTCTAACCCAGGCCCCAGGGAGGCCTAGTGTCACTTTAGTGACCTTAAGTGACACTTAAGTGACTTTAAGCTGTCACAGGGCTTTCCTGCTTTTCATGCCCTTGTGGCAAAGAAAACCAACAGCATCCTGGTGACCATCAGGAAAAGCATTGCCAGGAAGAGCTTAAGGGAGGTCCTCTGTCTACATCTGAAGAGCTGTGTCCAGTTCTAGGCTCCTCAGCACAAGAAGGACATGGACATATTAGTGTAAGTCCACTTAAGACCCACTAAAACAATTAAGGGAATGGAGCATGTCATGCTAGCTGAGGCCGAAAGAGCTGGGACTGTTCACCCTCGAGAAGGCTCAGGGGGATCTTATCCATATGTACACATGCCTAATGGCACAGGGGGAGTAAAGAAGGGAAAGCACCTCTATTTGTTACTGCTGCTATATAACATCAGGACAGATGACATGGATTTGTCCATCTTCATTTTATCCCTTCAGCTTAGCATCTACTGAGGCAGCCTTGTGAGGGTGAGGACACCATAATTCCTGGATGAAAGCAGTTTACAGGAGTTAGGAGTTGTAGGGAAACGGGTTTATAGAATGGACTTCATGGGGGTTAGGGAGCAGATGTGGCAACAGTAAGACCACACAGTCAACTTCTGCAAATGTTCCCCTCCTGGTTTCTCCCTATATATGCCTTGTTCTGTCCTTACTCATTGCTCTGCTGCATACTGCAGCTCTGGTGCTGACTGGCAGTAGGGATGGACACATGATTCTGACTGCTTGCATAAAAAAAGTGTTTCTCTGTTTTATTTCCTTCCAGCCAATCCCTTGGGTATTCTTATATCAAATGTGCTGTCACCTGCACTAGTTCCTGAAGGAAAGCACATCCCATTGATGGTAAATGAAAACTGCTTTAATCAGCCAGCTGGGCTGATTGGGGTCCAGCTGATTTATTTATTTGGAGGCAGTGGAGCTGGAAAGACTGGTAATGTGTCTTTACTTTGTGTTGTATAGCTGGGTGTTTATGCCGTCCCAGCAGTAACAGCCTGTGCTCTAGCAACTGTGGGGATTCACGAGAAGGTTCCTCCAACGCCTCCTTCGGCCAGTGCCACTAACTCCACCTCCCAGCCATTCCTCACGGGGCTCAAAATGGTAAGTGCTGTAGCACAGAGAGGTACCAGTGCTGGAGTGAGGAATGCAGCCCTGCCAGACAGGGACACGCTGGGGAATCTGCTGACAAAGCAGACTCTGAACTCCACTCCACCAAATCCTCCATGGAAAGCCCCCTAAAGGAGACCAGGATCCCTTCCTTCCTCAGGGATTGGAAGCTGCTCGCAGCAAAGCTGCGAGAGATGCCCTCTGACTGTTCAGCTGTGGGCCGGCTGCCATTCGGCTAGCTCAGACAGGCACACCTGGGCTCATCCAAGAGGACCACACAACCTGAGCCTTCTGAGCAGATGTGGTAACAAGTAGGACAGCACATGGCAAAGTGGAGGAAGAATTTGGGCACTGAAGAGATCCTTCCTCCCTATACGCTCTCCATTTTAACTTCCTCTGGCTGAACTGACAGGAGAGAGCCAAACTCCTGTAATGATCACGGAGTTGCCCTGTCAGTGTTTCTGACTGAGGGGTCAGAGCCACTGACCTTCAAGTCTACTGTCACAGCTAGGCCTTTTTTCCCCCTCCACTTGTTTAAATGGTATGTTCACTTCTTTCTCTAGCTCCTGAGAAACAAGCCATACATCATCCTGGCAGTGTGCTTTGGAGGAGGAATTGGGATGTTCACCTGCTTTTCAGCTCTGCTAGAACAGATCCTTTGTGAAAAGGGGTATTCAAATGTGAGTCTTCCTCCTTTCCTCCCCATTGTCCTCATCATCTATGATACAACCAAAATGATTTTCCCTGATAAGGGACTCAGGGCAAAATGAAGACAGTTGAATATGCTGCACTGTCTCTTATCTTATTTGCTCACATTATCTAACATAGATTAAGCAGTACATTACTCAAGAGCGCAGTCAGTATCTCAGTATAATGGATGATCTACGTTTTCATTACTGTCCATGCCTAGGCTCCCATTTGCAAATGAAAAACCTTTACTCCTCAAACACTTTTTAGAAAAAAAGAGTATTGTGTTTTTTTCTAAGCCACTCCAGAGCACTGATGTCTATGCAGCCTTCTGACACCCTCAGTAGGATAGGGCCCAGGCAGGCCCAAGAGTGGAGCTGAAGGCAGGCTGATGCACGCACCTTTTCCTCTTTGGACAGTCTTACATGAAGCCAGAGATGCAGAGGAAGTCACAGGTACTGTGACAGCTGTTTTGCCATCCTTCCCATGACATCAGCCAGGTAGTGCTTTTATAGTTGAGTACAGTGTGTGCACAGCTGGTTCCTCCTGCTCTCTCCCTGTGATAGCAATGGGCTGCCCCCATTCCTGTGTTTCCCCTCAGGCAGGCAGCACTTCAGTCCTGCTGCTTGTATCCCCATGGAGGTCCTTTTAAAACACCTCTCCAGCTGTTATGTATGCACATCTACATCTCTGGTCTCTGTCCACTACCTCTCAATTCCCAGGTCTGATACCTGGCTCAATGCTCCATAGCCAGGTCACATTTGCACACTCCATTGGCTTTTCACTGGAAACCTTTTAAACTTTGCAGCCTTGCTTTCTGTGCATCATGATGCTTTTGTCTGTGTGTGACTGGCTTGCCCTGGCCCTGTAGCCCACAGAAGCTATTCCAGATACCCTTTCCTACCAGTCTGCCCCTGAGGCTCCCAAAGATGTTTACTCCAATTTGTTAAAGCTTCCCTGCTTTGAGGATTGGTGTCTGCATTTGAATTCTTATGGAGCTGAAGGAGCAGGACAAGCAAAGATAGTCATTGCAGGCAACAGAGCATGTACCCTATCCTAACTACTGCTCACTGCGTCTGTAATTAGACCTCCTTGCTACAGCCAGTTGATGCTGTGTCTCATCTAACACACTTTGGGGCTGCCAGCCTTGTGGAAGGCATTCCACCAGTGCAGGTCCCTGGTCCCTGGTAAGAAAAGGGCCAGGAGCACGATTATAAACAGGAGAAGATCCTAAGGCAGTTGGAGCTGTTACGACCAGTGTGGACGAGGCGCCTCTGGAGGAGCCAAGAACAGTCTCATGCCCAGGCTGGAGCATTTAATGCCAGGGAACTGCTGCTGCTCTGCACCCAGCCTCCCTTGTCAGGTGTGCAGAGACTTGTCATCCATTGAGACCTCAGGAGTGCTGTGACCCTGCTGTTCCCACACACTTGTAGCAGCACCTGGGCCCCATTATTTGCTACTCAGAGCCCTGTGGAGGCCTCAGCTATTGCAATGGGCAGGGAAGCTTTTCCTTCCTCAGTAAGTGGCCCACTAGCAGCAGGTAGATGGGTCAGTGACATTAAAACCTCTTTCCTAACTGCTCTAGTTGGTCAGTTACTTGTTCTTCTGCCCTCCAGGAATTTGCTGGCCTGAATGGTGCACTGTTCACAGTGTGTGGTTTGTTGGGTGCCTTCCTGCTAGGCCTGTATATCGACCGGACAAGGAAGTTCATAGAGTCCACCAAGATTTGTTTCTGTCTGAGTGCACTTGCCAGTATCGTGTTCGCAGTGGTGAGTTCTCCCTTGCATTGCACCATACCTGTGGGCTTAGTTCTGTTGCCATCCGATAAATCACCAACTCAAACCAAGGTCATTAGATGTCATAGTATCTATTAATCCATGTGTTATGCTTTGGGATTCTCTCTCTGGGCTAGGAATGTTTTAAAGAAAAACCCTTTACTGAGGATTTCACAGTCACTGTGAAGCCTGAGACATACTGCTTCAGGATATAAATAAATTGGCATAATTTTACTTCCTTACATTGGATCACCATGTTTGTTTACTGGTCCTGAGACCATTCTTTCCAAAAAGAAATGGAACTGCTAAATATCCATCTTACAAAAATGAACAAGAATGCTATAGTTTTCCCAACACCTGCCTTTAACAGTTGTGGCTGCCAGGAGTGCAAGGTTAGCAGAAAGGACCTAGCTATGTGCCTAGTTCTGCAGCAGTTCCTTGAGGACAAGACAAGGGAGGTGCAAAAAAGTGGGACACTTGAATCCAGCCAGGAGAGGAATGGAGAACCTGGAGACTTTACACCCACAGGGTGGGAGTGCAAGTACTGCACTCAAGCGTAGTCATTGCCAAGGGGAGCCCTCACCCAGCAGGAACCTGAGCATGAGGCACAGGACTCCTAGCACTGCAGAGGAACCAGGCTGGTGCAGGTCTCTGCTTTCCCAACAGGCTTGTGCTGTGCATTTCTCCTATGTGTTGAAAAATCCAGACTTTCAATACAGCGTGATCACACCTTCCCCTGGGCCAAGATCCCAGTGATGTTAGCTCCACTTTGAAGAGACAGACAAATGCAATGCCTTTCTCAGTGTAGGACAATGTGCCTAAAGCAGACCTTGCATTTCTCCCTTTAGTACTCTGGCATTTGTTGGGGGGATGCTCTGAATACAAGTCAGCATCCCTGGGCTCAGGTAAAGCACAGAGTAGGCAAGCAGCTGTGTCAGGAGCAGCAAGCAAACCTTTCCCTCCTCCCGTTCTCTCCAGCCCCTTCATCCCATACAGATGAACTACTAGTTCAGAGTAGTAAAATGAAAAACACCCATTCAAATCTGCTTGATGCCTTGATGCTTTGAACTCGGATTCCAGACACAGAGTTTTCCGTGACTTTACCAGTTTAGCTGGCCCAGGCCTGCTGCAGCCATGCCAGGACAGACACCTCGTGTTCCTCTGTGGAAATTACATAGTTAAGGAAGGAGGTGCCAGCACTGTGGCTGCAGGATTTATGCACTTGACTTTACTAGCATTGGCTAGACAAGGCCATGCGCTTTCCTCCAGAGTTAGGGATAAGGCTCTTCTAGGCACTAAACTAATCTCCAGGGTCTGTCAATGTTTCAGGTGTTTCTTTTGTTTGTTTTGCCTTTTTTTTTTTTTTTTTGTGGTAAAATACCAATGTTACAAGCATGATCCTGGCATGATAAGGAATAGTTTTCCTTATCACTGAGCTACAGCAACTAAGGAATAGTTTTCCTTATCAATGAGCTGCAGCAACCCAGTGAATTCTCATATGTAACCCAATGCAAACACCACTTCTGAAATGTTAGCTTGCATTGGGACGAAGGTGTGTGTTTCACTTGGTGCTGGAGATGATATGCTGAGCACACTCCTGCTAAGTTACTGACCAGGAAGTCAAGTCACAGTAATATGACCACACCAGTGCTTTTCAGATAATTCTGCTGATCCTCTCTCCTCTTGCTTAAATTCAACACATAGATCTCGATCGTGTAGCCATTTGTTGACTCTAGAGGGGTGGAGGTAAAAGAGAGATTTCAGGAACAGGCAGGAAAGGTACTGGTGAGAACAGTGAGCCCTTGGGACTTCCTGCAGGTTAGGGGTTCAGAGACTTTCTGTGCAGACACTGAGACTTTGGTGTTGCTTTTCTGCTTGCAGACTTCTCGGTTCAGACATCAGGCCATCACGCTGGCCATCACCAGCTCGCTCTTTGGTTTCTTCGGTTTTGCCATCTACCCCATTGCCATGGAGCTGGCTGTGGAGTGCTCGTACCCCGTGGGAGAGGGTACATCTACAGGCCTGATTTTTGTTGCAAGGTAAGCATGCAGGTTAAATCCAATTGACAGCTGAGCCTGGGTTCAAACACATACACACACACACAAAGGGGTGTGGGTGCAGATAGAGAAGAGCATGGACATCAGTGCTAGCCATCCTGCTGGACTTCTCTCTGGTGTCCATGCACATGACCATGGCAAGGGGGGAGCTGGCTGGCTGAGCCATAGAGCTGAAGAGCTTAAAGGTTTTAAAGCAAGGAGGAGTATGTGGAATTGGTGCAAGAAAAGCAAGAAGGAAGATGAAGGTCTCCCTTGCTTGGCACAAAGCGGGATTTAACCATGCCCAGCATCACCTACCTTTGAAGCAGATGGGCTCTGTATGCCTCAGAGGAGCACCCATTCCCATGGCAATACAGAGACTTGTCAGGTCTCAGTGCTCTGCTGAGGGACATGGGGCTCATCACTCGCAGGGCAGCTGGTCACAACAGATGGAGCAGTGACAGTCCTTCCCATGATCAATTTACATGCCTAGGGCTGGCACTGAACTGAGCAGAAATGACTTGTTGGAGCCCTAAGCAGTGATATACATGGCCTGGTGCCATGTGTGTGTCAGGTGGAGCTGCAGCAGCAAGAAACATCAGTCAAAGAGGGGCATTAGACACCGCCTTTGAAGGCTGTTTTCTCCCACTGGTTGCGGACTTGTTGCTGCTGCCAGCCAGCTATGAATAGGGAGGAGGCTGAAGTCATAGCCTGACTTTTTCCCATCCTCAACCTTGCAGTGAGAGGTATTTCCAAGTCTTTGCCCAGTGACTAAGCCTCAGCTCCTTGACAGCTGTAGTTCAACACCTGCCCTCTTCTAAAGGAAGTATATAGTGGTCCTGCCATGCTGCCCTGTTTCTCAGGGTGTGCTGAAAGGCTGACCTGGACACCCTGTGAGCCAAGGCCAGTTAACCAAGTGCCTGGGCCAGAGGAAGCTGACAGTAGCTTTCCCTGCTAGAAGGGCCAGGCTCCAGAAAGGGGCCGCACTTTCTTCCCGATGGGGAAGATGGGCTTGTCTGCAGCAATGATGAATTGGGCAGGTGCCATGACTGCATGTTGGCTTCTCCCCACAGCCAGATTGAAGGTGTGATTTTAATGATTCTGCTACAAGCCCTCACCACGCGTGTTTCTGAGGATCCATCCTCCACCTGCGCGCTTGACCAGGATGGAGCCCTGGACTGGACAAGTATGTATGCCCTTGGGAAATGATGCTGGACACTTGGTTGCACCCACGTACCCTCCGCTGTCTTCCAGGTATCACTGTGAGGGAGCCTGCAAGACTGGTTCCTATTGTAGCATATCTCATAGCCACCTTTCCTAACCTGATGGTGCACTCCTTGCTGCTCCTGCGAAACCAGGCCTGCAGGATTGAAATGGGAAGACCTCTAAGCTGCCATGAATGCTGCTGCTGACTCTGGGTTAAAATTTCTCTTATGGCCACCCTGCAGAGACGTGAGCTTCACCAAGCTAGAAGGCAGCTGTTCTGGGGGAAAGACACTGTCCACGTAGCACAGCCTGTGCTGCTTTGCAGTGTGGGAGGCCAAGAGTACAAATGCATTGACTGAAAGCTACTTCCCTTGCTTCTGCACACACAGCTGCCTGGATTTGTAGCATGCTGGTACAGCTTTGTCCTGACTTATTCCACATTTCCCTTCCTTTCCTAGCTGGTCTCCTAGAAGAGACAGCAACTGAGATGAACAGAAACACAAATGTGTTTTCACTGCAGGCTAAACCCTGGTCTTGATCTCTCAGCTGGTTCATATTTATGTGATACTGACACCAAGTCCCGGGGACACACCGTAACACAAAGGCTGGCAAACACCTTTTAAATATATCCTGCTTGGCTGAGCAGAAATTCTGCAGAACAAGCTCCACTAGCTGTCAGGGAACAAGGCTTCACAATCACTGCACCCAAAAAGCAATTTGACTGCTTCATGTCTGACAGCCCTCAACTCTAATCTCATCACATGAGAGCTGGATCTCATGATTAGGTACCCATTCCTACTCATTTTGTGGTATGATACATGCAGGGACGTTCAGAAAAGGTTCTTTCAACACAAATTTTTCTTTGATTCAAGTTTATCCTTAGTGAACCTTTCCTACACTTTGCTCTCAGATGATATAACAAGAAGTACCACCTGCATGGACCTGTTCTCTTATGAAGCTCAAGTGTTTTGATTCAGTCTTTCCTGTAACTTTTTTCACCACCCCCCAACACACAAACGTGTACACCTACACAAAAACACACTCCCACACAGTGTGTGCACCCATGTGAGACCTCCAGCCTGTGGGGTCATGCAGGACAAGAGTCCTGGAAACCTTCCACATTTCACCCAAATCCTCTTCCTATGCCAGTGTTACGTGGGACAAGGTTTGGCTGTTACCAAACTGGCATTGTCCCACTGTGAGCTGCACACTGTCCTCAGGAGTAGCCCTTAGGAGGAGATCAACCAGGCTGTGCCGTTGTGGGGAGCTGACCTCTAGACTTCTGCACCCGTGGGGAGTTGTGAATTCACCATTTAAAAGCGTATCTTCCTTGCAGCTCCAGTACTGGTGCTGGCTGGCCTCTGCAGTGCTATGGCTTGTTTCTACGTCGTCTTCTTCCACACTGACTACAAGCGGCTCCATGCTGAGACAAACAGTGGTGATTTGGTCAAGGCAGAAGATACAGCAACAGCAGATGTTCCTGAAGCCTAACCAGGCCAAAAATGGGATGCCGAGGGCCCAGTAAGGGAAGGACTCAGGCCTGTGAGCAGGGACCATGACTGCAGATGCTCAGCTGGCACACTGGGATATCCAGGTCCTGTTGCATGACAAGCAAGGGCTAGAGCAGAGTCACTGGCGCATCTTTGCTGTGCTTCCCTCAATCTTGTATTTATTTGTGATTCCAGGCGGTAAGGAATGCTGTGCTGCCAGGAAGGTCGAGGTGGGAGTGGACAACTATGCAGGTAACAAGGATTTTTAGCTGACTTGATTCAAGCTAAAGAAATGCTGCAGAGGAAAGGAGCATCATATTTCAGTCTTTTTTTCATTTTCATGTACTTGGATCAGGGGTGAAGCTTTCAGAGGGGTGGAAGCCATGCCTATCACAAACCTAGTGGAAAACTTCTGTTTAAGGACTGTGGTTCTTGTACAGCATAACAACTCTTCCACTCTAAGGTTGGAGCTAATTGTGCCTCTTAGCTAAAGGGAGGTAGGAGCTAGAGCATCCTTCCATTGCAGCAGGGAAGTGTAGGTATGTGATCTGTAATACAAGTCTGTTACAATGAGCCACTTTGTCCTCTCCTACAAACAGGAAAAGAAAAGCCCTGCCTGCAGTGCTGCCTGTAAAAGAAAATACCAGCAAGCAGCAGGAGTTAAATACGGCAGCATTTCTCACTCTTCTGGTCCCCTGCCAGATGATGAGACATTCAGGATAAGCTTGTTTTACTTGAGCTTCTGTTGTTTCTTCACCTCTCCTGCAATTCCAGTGGTTTAAGTTTTCCACAAGAAAGCGAACCTGCTGGTGTAAGATTAAAGTAGTGTATCCTCCCCAGGCCAAGCTATGCTCTCCTATAGGGGAACACTGAGAGGGCAGCTCACTTTTGGGGGAATGACACAGCAGTGCCTGGTGTGGTGGAAGCTGGCAGGAGAACTGGCAAAGGTGACCACTTAGAGAGTGCAAGGACCTGTCACAAGTTTCTGCAGATGATAGGGGCTTTTGGGGAAGACCAGGTAAGAAACAACATCAACAAGCACCTTCCAGTTCTCTCTGCAATGACACCAGTTCTTCAGTGTTAGAAAAGATGGGTAGTGACCCAAAAGATCCCATTTGGAGTTCAGTTACCCTAAAAATTGCAATGGGTACAACTGGATTTTTCATTTTACAGTATTTCCACAGCAGTCCAGTGTCCTGCTTTGGTGTTCGGGTTCAGATTTACAACCTGAGAACTTTTTACCTTATAACATTACAGTGGTAAAAAAATGAGATAGATGGGACTTGGTGATGCTTCATACCATGCATCTTGCAGGCAGATCTGAGTACTTGCTGATTAAGGGAACCTGATGCAAATTGGACCTGTGACTGGCATTGTCCAGCGCAGCCAGAGGATGATCCCAAAGCAAAGGATGCACTTTCCCTCAGGAACACTGTACAGAGGAGTGCTCTCAGTGCCTGAATTCTCTTCCCCATTAGCAACTGGAAATCTCTCCCTTTGTAAAACACCTAGCTGCATCCTTCTAGGGAGCCTGCTAGTTCCTACAGCTCCAGCCTTGCTCTCACCAGGAAGCACTGATGTTTGTCAAAAGGAGCAGGAAGGAAGTCTGAAACTGAGGTGAAACAAGATCAGTTTGGGCCTGTCAGGGGAATGAGATTAGCTGCTTTTGCAAAACTAGCTGGTCAGTTCTGCAGCCCTGGACCTAATACACCCAACTTATTACACCAAATTTACCTGCCACTCCTGAGTCCTCCTGTACTGGGAAGCAAGTAGCACTTGGTACTTTATAATTTTATATATTTACAAATGCTTATGTTTTTCAATAAAGGGTGGTTTAAGAAAAGATTAATCTTTTCTTACTGTATTAAACTTTAAAAAGTAGTTTATAGATGCAAGGGTGCATCAGATCTGCTATGTAGCACAAACCAAAGGTCTCCGTATTTGCCAGATGTGCATTAAGTTGTGCTCAAAATGATGATGTGAAGTGGTAGCTCAGATCCTTAAAATGGCAGTGTGAAATTAGCTGTAGTTTAAACTACAGTTAGCTCTGTTTTGAAGGATAGGTTAAAGGAGTGAGGAAATACTGCTAGCAAATGTCTCCAAAATCTGCCATTGCCCTGGTCAGAGAGTCTGCCTTGGACCAGCTAAGACACTCTTGTCTTTATCAAATGTCATGGTTTAACTCCAGCCGTCAACTAAGCACCACACAGCTGCTCGCTCACTCCCCCCCGGTGGGATGGGGGAGAGAATCAGAAGAGTAAAAGTGAGAAAACTCGTGGGTTGAGGTAAAGACAGTTTAATAGGGGAAGCAAAAGCCACACACACAAGCAAAGCAAAACAAGGAATTCATTCACTACTTCCCATGTGTTCAGGCAGGCAGGCAGGTGTTCAGCCATCTCCAGGAAAGCAGGGCTCCATCACGCGTAATGGTTACTTGGGAAGACAAACGCCATCACTCTGAACGTCCCCCCCTTCCTTCTTCTTCCCCAGCTTTATATACTGAGCATGACGTCATATGGTATGGCATATCCCTTTGGTCAGTTTGGATCAACTGTCCTGGCTGTGCCCCCTCCCAGTTTCTTGTGCACCTGGCAGAGCATGGGAAGCTGAAAACTCCTTGACTCTTGTAAACATTACTTAGTGACAACTAAAACATCCCTGTGTTATCAACATTATTCTCATACTAAATCCAAAACACAGCACTACACCAGCTACTAGGAAGAAGATTAACTATATCCCAGCTGAAATCAGGACATCAAAGCATATAAAAGAGATTTGAAAGGGGAGATTTTTCTCTCTACTAAATGCATCAGACGTACAGGTGTGTGAGGCTAATTCCGAATTCCTAATGTGTAGTGGAGCAAGTTGCTCCTCCACTATACGGTTTGTCATACCCTGGCAGCATGCCATAGAGGCATTATGGCACTGCTAACAGTGAGGCCAGGTAGCTCGCACAAATACCCACCTTGCACCATCAGCTGTTTCTGCTGGCTCAGCTAACTTCACATTTTGTCTTTAGAACAAGAAAGGCTCAAATTTCTGTGCTAGTCTGTAATTACCACCATAGGAGAAGTCAGCTTACTGCTGTACACTTTCCTCCTCAAGGCTGCATAACTCGTCTGTCTCTCACATATAAATGTGCCTTTCCCCGGAAACCCTACGGAAAGCGTAAAGCTGAAATCTTAGCAAGACAGAGGCATTTTGATGTTCAGGCATGGGCCTGGTATGCCGAGGGGTGGACCCATGTCCTCTCCCTGCCAAAGGAGTGGTCTGGCTGCCTTAACAAGCCTTCTGTGACCCCCGTAACCCCAGCAGAGGCCTCTACCATATGTCTGTAGGGGTCACTGGAAAACTGGTACTGCAGGAAGCCTCCTGCAAAGATGGATGGTCCTGGCTGTGGTCTGGTCTCACTAGAGGCCTTCTGCTTTTGTAAAGCCAAAGGAGAGGGACATAAAGGTCAGCCAACTGCTCCCATCACAGCTGTGGATCCTAGAGAAGCCCTCTGACACAGGCAGGGATATGTATTCTTGCCATCCTGCACACAGGTGGAGCCAAAACAACACTTCTGTTGCAAGAAAGGTTGTTCATCTTGCACAACAGCCAGTCTTGAGGCCCCTGGAGCAGTTCAGTCCAAAAGCTTTCTGCAGGACGCTATCACTGCCTGTCTTGAGAGCAACTCTGCTCAGTGAGATAACCCTACAGGCTTTCTGCAGCCCCTCAGAACAGCCAGCTCTCTCTGCCCTCTTTCTGCAGCCTCCCCTGGGGACTGCATGGGACTGGCGGAGGAAGGTCAAGTTCAAATGAGCCTGAGGGTGAGGTATGCTGCAGTCTGAAGACCAAGCAGTTCCTGCCCACCCTGTCCTGTACTGGCCAGACTTGGCTGTAAGTGCCAGGAAGGCAAAAGGGGCAGGGGCTTTACTGGAGAAGAGCAGCCCCAAGGATGCTCCTGTGAGTACAGCCACCTCATTAGAGACCTGCAGAGAGGCTCAGGTGAGATCCTTTGTGCTGCTATGGGATGAGTTATCAGTGTCCAGTACTCCCATGCTGCATCTCTCACAGGGGGCAGTGGACATATCAGCAAAGTCCGCATTGCCTCCTCAGGTATTTGCACACCAGCACAGGGAGGCCTGCTTCTACAGGATTGGGTCACCCTGGTTGGAGTTAGGGTGGAGTCTATGCTGTAAACCCCCCAAAACCAAACAAAACTAACATTGATGCTGTCTTTTTAAGTAAGTAAAAGCAGACTTGTCATCAAAATGTTAAAAAAAAATCTGGGGAAACTTTAAGGCAGAAGATATCTTCTGTTTCTTCAAAAGAAAAAATACTGTAGAAAAAAACCCAAACCTGTGTATAAACTGTATAGATATAAAAATATTGCAGTGATTGGAGCTGGCAGTGGAAGCAATGCATCATGAAAAAAACAAATTATGACAATGGCTGGAGTAGCCATTCTGTCAGCTGTTATTGCCCCTTTTTGGGACCACTGTGTTCACACACCTTTAGCCCTGAGCAAAGAGACTCAGTAAGCAGAACAGATACAGGTTGAAAGTCAAAAGCAATTATACTTTGGGGCTACAGAAAACCTTCTTGTGCCTTCTGGAATAGAGATTTATTTTATTCCAACCCCCAGAGCCTCAAGACCTGTTGTCCACTTCTCACCTTCATCTACACCTCTCTTTGGATGAAGTTTGTCACAAGGACTTCATGGCCCACCAATGAAAGCAAACTGTAATTTAGCTTTCTGGAGCTCTGGGAGGCTGCAGCTCTCCAGAGGAGCATAAAGCAGCAGCTAGCATGCCCAAGTTCTGCTTGATACTCTGCAGTCTTAAATAAAATAAACACCAAAAGCAACTAGTGCTTTAAAAATCCCCAGGGATTTTTTATCATATCTTTAAAACAAGTGGCCCTGCTTGCAGCTGCAATGTGTTCATGTGTGTGCCTGCTTTGCAGGCAGTTTCCTCAACAATTTTGGCTCAAGTCAGATGGTGGTATAGGATGGAAGAAAGCACATCCCAGCACCACATGTGCTACAAAATAGGAACAAAACTAGATTTCTTGGGAGGTTTTGTGGAAAAGGAGCCCAGAAGGGTGGTAGGAAAAATATTAACTAGCTGAAACATCTATTATAGTACTTTCTGCCTGGATATGTTTCCCTCATGTACACCCTTTGCGATCCTACTTCAGGAACTCCGGGCCTTATTAACATATGATAGATAGTACTGGCATTATTTAGTTTGCTACATCATGTTCCTTTAATAGAAGAGAGTGATTTAATCAAGTGCATCCCCCCAGAGAAAGAGGGAATAACACAGCATGCCTGGAGGAGGAAACTCTGTAGAAACTTGACTCTGCTTCATCCTGTCCATTCTGCCTTATCTCTTAGTTTTAATAAGTGACCTGCTCTAGTTTCTGCTCCCCCGAAAAACACCCAACCTCTCCCTGCTCAAAAGCTTCTCTTTTGAGATAAAAGCCCCCTTGGTCTCTTTGGCATGCTTCCTTTTAAGTAGAAATCTAGGCAGAACCACTTCCAATCACCAAAGCTCCACTTTAACCTTACTATTACTACTACTACTACTACCACCACCACCACCACTAATAGTCCCCACTGTACCCCTCTTTCAAGATCTTTTCTCTTCCTTTTTATTTTCTTCTTTCTTCTTCCTTTTCTTCCTGTAGCCAGGCTGTTCCAATCACAACCAAGGAACAATTGCTTTGGCATTGGCAAAGGCATGGTGTCCAGACCTGTTGCTGGGGATGGCCCTGCTGTGAGAAGGAGGCTGGATGGATGACACAGGGTGTCGGCAGCACATCTCTGACTCCACTTTCCTGCATGGGACTCAGTTGCAGAAAACAAGTGTGTGGTTGACTCACTGTGAGTCTGTACCCCGAGTCCCCTCTAGTAACTCAAGCACCATGGGACCCAGACTTCTAGGATCTCTCTTTGCAGCTTGCAAATGATGCCAAGCAGTTCCAGTAGCTGGCATGGCACATGTCCTGTGGAGGGTGTCTGGTTGCACCTGCCCTACCATCAGGTATGAAACTTTCTGGGGCATCTTTAGATGGGTCGGGGTCTGGGCACTTTTGGGTCCAGTAGCATCCTGCAAGAGTCCTCGTGTCTCACGCCCTCCGTGACATCTCGCCATGGAGGGATCTGTAATACAATTAGGGAGGTGTGTAACCAAAGCAAAGGTTTGAGTTACCCGTGAATTATAAATGTGCTAATCAGGATGTAATTAATATTAGCTTTTCTTAAACGCATGTATAAGCATACTCAACTAGTGTAATGCAAACGGTATCCAAGAACTTTGTAGCACTGTGATGGCACACCCAGACACATTTTGTGGCTAAGTATGTGAACCATGTAATCAGCAAAGGGGCAAAGACGGGTCCAGGTGCAGAAGGAAGGTTTTCAAGTAGCTAAATGTTGCCAGAAGATAAGTACAAGGAACTACAAATAAGAAACATCCTGAATACACAGTAGCAAACCCAAAACCAAGATAAACAGTGTGAGGAACAGAGGCGCCCTCCACCCCATTTTGGGAGAGAGGCTATAATGTAAAAACATCAGGCGCGATGGAGGAAAATCAGAAGAGTAAGACAAGCTCATTTAAGTCCTGACGTCTCTCCTCAAAGAGCTTTTGAGCCTCATCACCTTCCACTCTGTGACTAGAAGCCACTCAGGACTGTAGCCAGCCATGCTAAAGAGATGTGGTTTAACCGCAGCCGTCAACTAAGCACCACACAGCCGCTCGCTTGCTCCCCCCCGGTGGGATGGGGGAGAGAATCAGAAGAGTAAAAGTGAGAAAACTCGTGGGCTGAGGTAAAGACAGTTTAATAGGGGAAGCAAAAGCCACACACACAAGCAAAGCAAAACAAGGAATTCATTCACTACTTCCCATGTGTTCAGGCAGGCAGGCAGGTGTTCAGCCATCTCCAGGAAAGCAGGGCTCCATCACGCGTAATGGTTACTTGGGAAGACAAACGCCATCACTCTGAACGTCCCCCCCTTCCTTCTTCTTCCCCAGCTTTATATACTGAGCATGATGTCATATGGTATGGCATATCCCTTTGGTCAGTTTGGATCAACTGTCCTGGCTGTGCCCCCTCCCAGTTTCTTGTGCACCTGGCAGAGCATGGGAAGCTGAAAACTCCTTGACTAGTGCAAACATTACTTAGTGACAACTAAAACATCCCTGTGTTATCAACACTGTTTTCAGCACAAATCCAAAACATAGGCCCATACTAGCTACTATAAAGAAAATTAACTCTATCCCAGCCAAAACCAGCACAAGAGATGACATCAGCTCCATGGTACTTGCAGTTTATTGAGCACAGAGCTACAGACCCACAGGGTGGGAAATGAAGAGAGGATAATGCATATCGTGTAAGAATGAATCATTAGCATGAACTGCATTGTTAAGGAATAGATCTTCGATTCCCCAGCTGATAGATAAATACACATGTATTCAGGTGTCAATCCTGGTTTGGGTTGCTTGGTTGACTCCAAGCCTTCCTTTGCAGGTCTCCATGCCTCGTCCCTTTGGAGGTCGCTGCAGGACATGTTCTCAGAAAAGTCTGGGAAACGTGACAGCCTTCATTGGCTTTCTTCTGGCACTGAGGAAACACAGACGAAAAGAAGCCATGAGAGGTGCTGCTGTGTCCATCATGCAGCCTCACCTTAGCCTGCTTTCCCCTTGCCAAGCAAGTTGTGAGGGGAGAACAGGAGGTCCCACTCAGGGACTGCTATTTCTGGGAGCATGCCGTATGCAAGGGGGAGACTTGAAGGGGCAGAGGAAGGGTTGCCAACAGGCAGTGCTTGGTGTCAGCCAAAGGCACTCAGGCTGGAGCTGCTTAAGTTGGCTGGACCCTACGAGAGAGGCAGGCCTTGACCTCCCAGTGTCACCCAGGGAGGGGTGGCTTGCCCATCGCAGCAGGGCAGAGTCTCCAGCTGGGGCAGGGGGCAAAGGGGCTCTGCTCCCCAAACAGACCCTCCTCCCTTGAGGTGGTGGCCTCGCAGGGGTGTCTTCCCACTGCTTCTCCTTTCCCTCCCTGCCCAGCGATCTTCATCCCCATGGCCCTTGCTTGCCCAGAGGGAGGGCAGGCAGCACGTCCTACCTGTTCTGACTTGGTGCGTTCTGTCTGCACCAAGAACAGAAACTGTGTATCCCTTGCACAATCGCATTGATCCTCCAGATGTGGCAGGGATGGGGGATGCTACGCAGCTTGGGGAGCTCATCCCCCAGCCTCCCACAAATGAGTGCCATGACACCTTGCTTGGAGGAGGAAGACTTAAAATTGAACAAGCATATCCAAAAATCAAACACTTATAGCATAAGCATCCTTGCCTAAGTCTATCACTCCATCACTCCACAGTAATTTCAAGACCCTGTGGTAGTTGCACTTCCTGTGGGCCAGACAGAGCTTCCCGAAGGCTTTTACGAAGTCAAGGGCATTGCTGTCCCCAGCCAGAAAGCAGGAGGACAGCAGCCTCCAGTGGCTGGAGGTGAGTACAGCTACCTGAACTGCAATATCTGTAAAGCTGTGCCCACTGGTGAACGCCTTCATCTTTAAAGAAATTTTAAAAACTCCAAACCTAAAACAAAAAACCATGGACAAAACAATGGTCCGTGTTGTGCTACTGTGGGGAGGTGAGGGGTGCAGAGGAGGAGGAAAAGAGGAGGAGAAGTTTTGGTACAGCTGCTCCCCAATGAGCACAACTGGCTGCAGGAACAGGCATCCCTGCTATGGCCCAGAGGGCTCTGCCCAAGTGGTATCCCCTGCAGGGAGGTGTGATCACATATCAAATTTAAGGAAAAGTTCCACAGAACCTGCCAGGTAGTTGTAAAACTTTATGGCCATTGTGACCCCATTTTCTGGAAAAGCAGCACACCTCAATGTTGAAAGCAGTCCTCTCGGACAATCTCCCTTGAAGTCCAGGGGAAGTCAGCTGTTGCACATGCTCTTTTAGCAGAAAGACCACATTAAAATGCTGAAATTGTCAATAGGCTGGAGGGACTTCAAGCTTAAACAGAGTTACATGTGGCACAAATCCACTCCTTCAGACTCTGCTGCTCTTTGCCGTGCTCTGAAAGACTGAACATCTACCCTACTGCCCCTTTGCTGTCTCAACAGGAACTCTGCACTGACTGCTCTAGCGCAGGGGATTGAACTAAGCTCTTGTGATGGAAAGTTTCCCTGGCTCTGCAAGAAACAGCAGCTTTTAATCACTGCTTGCAACCTGCCTCCATGTACACGCAAAGCTTTGCCAGGCTGCTCTCAGCAATTCCCATCCATTGCACATTACTAAGAGAAGACTGAGATCTCATCTGCAAAAGCCAAAGCCTCCAATTACTTAGAATTAGCTAATCCAAAATGAAAAGAAAGCCAACTCTTTTGGGCATTGTCTGGAATGCCCAGCTCTCAAATACATTGCCCTTCCAGGTTGCAAAGCCTGGCAAGAAGGCTGATGGTGGTGGGTGTCCCCCTCGGGGCAGTTTGTGAAGCCGTGCCCTGCCCAAAGAGCCACTGTTACAGCCAGGCGGCTCTGGAGCGCTCATGCTGCTCAGGCCCTAAAGCAGCCTTTGCTCTGCCTCGCACCAGGGCTCACCTCAGATCATGCTGCAGCATATGGCAGTGGTCACTTCAGGGGGAGGCACCAGCAAGTGGTCCAGGGGGCTGGGGACAGTCTCTGGGGTAGACCCCTCCTGTCTCTATGCACCTGCATTGCCCTTGCCCTCCCAGAAGGAGCTTTTCCCTCCCTTCCAAACCCCCAGCTCATTGCATGCTGTCCTCCACAAAGCGGAGTCCCAAAAGCTGTATGACCAGAGTTTCATGGTGCTGGGGGACCCCTTGGAGACTCCTCAGGCTAAGAGCCTAGCGGCAGACCAAACCTGGCCCTGGGAGCATATGGTCATGACCCCTGCGAGGCAACAAGGTGCTTCTGCGGTAGAGTCCATTGCTGCTAGCCCTTCCTGGGGTGCATCTGCAGGGAGATGTAGGTATGGGATGTCAGGGTTGGTGTGAGCATCCCAGGCGGGCAGGAAATGGTAGCTGGGCAGGCTATGGGTGTGTTCAGAGGAAGGTGTTTGAGGGCCCTGAAACAGAGTTTTGGGTGATGTGGGGACCCTGGGGCATGTTTTGGTGACCAATGGCAGGATTGGGCATCTCTGGAGGCACTTGGGCATCATTTGGGATCTTTGCAGGGCCTGGCTTATGGTTTGGACAGGTTTGGGGGAAGTCTCTAGGGACCATGAAGCAGGGTTGGGTGTTCTGGGCTTTGGGGGCAGGTTTGGGGGTGTTTGGTGTCACTTGGGAAGGGTTTGCTAGTGTTTGGGGGTCCTGGGGCAGGGTTTGGCAGCAGGGACCACTTGGGCTAGATTAGGGGGTGTTTGGGGAGCTCTGGGGCAGGGTCTGGAGCTCATTGGTGGCAGTTGGGTAGAGTCTAGGGACTGACAACTTTGAGGGTCCTGAAGCAAATTATCAGGGTGTTTCAGGACCCTGATGCCGGATTGGGAGGGGTTGCAGTTACTTGGGCAGGGTGTGGGGGAACCTTTGGGAGCCCTGGGGCAGGCTGTGGGTTGGGTTGCAGGAGGGCTTTAGGGGACCTGAAGTAGGGTCTGGAGGTATTTGGGGGCATTTGGACCATGTTTGTGGGGCTTTTGTGGCTCTGGGGCAGAGTCTGGGAGTCTTTGGGGTAGGGAAGCTTAGAAGCAGGGTTTGTGTTGTGGCCTGGGAGTAGGTTTTTGGGGATTGTGGGGGCACACAGTCAGGGTTTGGGGGTGTCCATGGTCCAATGACAGCTCTGAGATAGGGTTTCAGGTCTCTGAGGATCCTGAAGCAGGTTTTGGTGGTGGTTTGGAGCCCTTGGGCAGGACTGTGGGACACTGGGAATACTTGGACACTGTGTGGAGCAAATGGGGTACTTGAAGCACAGTTTGGTAGGGTTTTGGGGAAGTCTTACAGTGACCTGAAGCAGGGTGCAAGGATCTTTGGGAGAACTTGCACAGAGTTTGGGAGGGCTGGGAATGCTGGGACAGGGTTCAGGGGTGTTTGGGAGAGATCTTAGCAGCCTGTGAAACTGGCAGGTTGGTTTTTTTTTTCCCCCCAGCAGTGGGCCAGGTTTTAGGGTCCTTAGGGCATTTTGGCAGGCTTTTGGGGAACCTGGAACAGGATTTAGGGGCTGGAAAACATCTCTGGAGGACCTGAAGCGGGCTTTGGGGTGTTTTGGGGCCCTAGTGCAAGTTTGGAGATCTTTGGGCCTATTGGACAGGGTCTGAGGGTCTTCAGTAGCCTTGGTCGTGGGTTTGAGGGGTTAACTGAAGGTATTTTTGGGTTCCTGGGGAACACTTTGGGGGTTTTGGAGCATGAGGCAGGTTTAGAGTCTTTAGGGTCACTGGGGAGGGTGTGGGGCTTTCAGCATTGCTAGGAGATTTTGTGGCAGTGGTTGGGGTCCTGTGGTAAGGTTTTGGGTAGGTTTCTGAGTGTCTTGAAGTAGGGCAAGGTTTGCTTGGGGGCCTGGGGCAAATTTTGTGTTTTTTGAGGAAAATTGGGTAGGGTACAGGGTCTCTTGGAGCAAGCAAGAACTATAGCACATTTGGGGATATTTGTGGTTTGGTAGGAGCTTTGGGACAGTGTTTGGACCCTTTGGCATGGCCTGGGATAGGTCTGAGAAGCTTGGAAATAGGGTTTAGGGTGTTTGGGGCCACTTGGGCCATTTCAGGAGGGTGTTTGGGGGCACTTGGATTTTATTTGAGATGTTTTGCTGGCCCAAAAGCAAGGTTTCAGGGTGTTTGGGAGAAGCCTTTGGGGACCTGGAGGCAGGGTTTAGGGACTTTGGGGGCCCTGGGACAAGTTTCGGGCTGTTTGGTGGCTCCTGGGAAGGACCTGTGGATGTTCTGTGACCCTAGAAGGGGTCTTTGTGGGAAATTAGGGTCTGTGGGTCTTTGGAAGAGGACTTTCAGAGCCTCAGAAACAGGGTTTGGGATTTTTTTGAGCTATGAGGTAGGTTTGGGGGACTTTGGGAGTACTTGGGTAGGGTTTGCAGGTATTCATGACACCTGTATGACATTCTCTGAGGAGTGTTCAGAAGTATTTGGGGGCCTTGAAATAGGTTTTGGGAGCATACTGTGACGACTGGAGAATACTGGGGATGCTCAGGTAGGATGTGGGGGTAAATGGGGGCACCCCGGAGCAGTGTTTAGAGTGTTTCAGGCTGCTAGCATAGGGATGGGGGTGTTTGGGGGCATTGAGGCAGGGTGGGGGGCAGCTGGGGGAATCAAAAGCTGTTGAGGAAGGTTTTGGGGAGGGGGCTGAAGGAGGGTTGGGGGTGTTTTGGGGCATCTTTGGGGTTAGTCAGGCAGGGATTCAGGGCCCTGAAGCTGAGTCTTTGGGGGCCTCAGGCAGAGCTTTGGATGTTTGGGGCCCTGGGGCTGGTTTGGGTTTTTCTGGGGGCAATCGGGCCGGTTTGGGTGCGTTCAGGGACCGCTGAGTACCCTGAGGCAGGTGTGGGAGCCTTTTTAATTTGAGGGTAAGTATAGTGAAGGGCTGGCTCAGTGCTGCTGGGACACGTTCTGCAGGTGGCTCTGCCGCTCCCCCGGCTGCCGGCGGCGACGGTCCCCGCAGGCAGAAGACCGCCCGACGCCCGCGGCCCCCCAAAGAGCAGCGCCCGCCTCGCCAGCGCCTCGCCCTCAGCGCCCGCCCGGGCCTCAACCGACTCCCGCGCGCCGACCGCACTGCCGAGCGACTCCCGCCACTGCGCCTGCGCCGGCTGTAAGGGCGCTCGGGAGCGGCAGGTCGCGGCTCCCGAGGCTGCGCAGGCACCGCCTTCAGGCATGCGCACGTCCGCCGGCAGCGCGGCCCTGTGCGCCCCGGAGCTTACACGGTGGAGCTGCGGTGCGCGGTAGCCCTGTCCGTCCTCGGGCGGCTGGTGGCCGCAGAGGGGTAGTCGTGGTGCGCGCGCACCGCGGAGCAGCTCCGGGCCGCACTCACTCCCCGGTGACACCGATCCTCAGAAATGCTGAGGATCGGTGCCAGTGGGCAGCGGCGGCAGCGAGGACGGCGGCCGCGGCCGGTCACCTTTCTGTTACCAAAGCGCGGGGAAGCCGTAAACACGCCCGGTCGCAGCGCGCACGCGTGAGGAGCTGGCGGCTGTGCTGCGGGATAGTCCCGCAGGAGGGCGGCCAGTAGGAGGGTGCACATTCCCGCGCCGCGCATGCGCAGCCCTGTGCCTGCAGTACCGCGGGCTGAGGGCGGTGGGGGACTGCGCATGCGCATAGATCTGCCCGCAGTACTGCGGATGACTGCAGCGGGAGCAGTGCGCATGCGCATCGATTTGCCCGCCATGCTGCGGGCAAGATGTGCGCATGCGCATGGCTCTGCCCGCAGTCCCGCGGACTGAGGGCAAGAAGGGGTACTGCGCATGTACACAACCCCGCGTGCATGCTGAGGGCGGTGTAGCCGTGCGCATGCGTGAGGCGGTGCCAGCGACCTCGGGGCGGGAGCAGCGGGGCGGGCGGCGGCCCCAGCCCGGGGGAGGAGGAAGGCCGGGGGGAGGCAGGGGGAAACGCTACCCTGAGGCAGGACTGCTGGACGGCCAGAGGGAGAGGGCGAGAGCAGTGGAGCGGGGGAGAGCGGGATCAGGGGAGGGACGGAGGAGTGGGAAACACGGGCGGAGTGAGGACACTGGGGCCGAGGGTGGAAGGGAGGGACCGGGAGAGGAAAGGGACGGTGAGACAGAAAGTGGCCTAGAGAGAATGAAGTAGGGACAAGGAATGGAGGAGGGGGTGAGTCTGAGAGCTTGGCAGAGGGATAGAGAGAGAGAGAAAAATTGGGATGCGACCAGAACAGAGGGGCAGAGTGAGAAAACCAGGAAGTGGGACAGAAACAGAAGAAAGGGGGTGGAGAGCAGGAAAGAGGGACAGAGGGAGATGGACACCGAGATGGGGAAAGAAGTGTAGAGATGGGGAACAGGACAGATAAGAAGAGGAGATCCCCAGTCCTGCCGTCCCTCTGGAGTACATCCTCCAGGGCTCTGTCACCACTCGTTTCCCCTCCAAACCAGAGAAAGGACTCTCTTCCCTCCTCACCACCCCACACAGGCATCAGGGGAAGCTGTCTCTCCAGGTACCCTTGGCAGGCAAGGCCAAGGGATGGAGCTTTTGGCCAGCACGGCCGCGGCAGAAAGTGATGCTGCATCTCAGACAGTGTGTCCCTCTCCCGCAGGTCAATGGAGAGCAGGGATGCTTTTTGGGCTCTGCCACATGGCCAGGATGGCCAGGGCTGATTCCAGGACAGGGCCTCTGCCTCTGCACTGGACAGGAGCACAGTCCCCCTATCTTGGCTGTGCACTGCACAGACCCCTGTCCCTAGTGAGCCCCTGCCAGCTGGGGCAGGAGCTGGCAGTGCCCCCTCACCAGCTGCACTTCCACTATCCCCAGCAGCGCGGACCCCAGCACCTCGGCCTCCTGCTCCATTTGCTGCTTGCCACAGTCCACCGGGCTTGGTTGGATGAGTACCTCCATCATCAGGGGGGCTCCCCACTGCCACATGCACTCCTCAGGCCCATGGAGCACAACTGCCCTGGCTACTCGTGTTGGGCAAGGGGTCCCTAGTCCCCACTCACTGGGCATTTTCCAGCTCCTGCACGTCCTCTTGCAGGTGGGCTAGTTCATGATGGAGCATCTGGGAGAGAGAAGAGACCAAGTCCATGTGGCCACTGCAGCCTTCCTCCAAAGCCTCCATGCTAGTGTGGACCTCCCCATGCCCTTGGCCCCTTGGCATGGTCCTTCTCTGCTCTTCTTGCCCCCACAGCTGCTCCTCCAGCTGGGGTGAGCACTATTTCTCCTGCCAAGCAATGGGCACACAGTGCAGGGTGGCTAGGCTGGGACCTGGGGACACCTGACCCGCTCCAACCCTGGCAATGCATGCACTCACTACCTACCCCCCTGCTCCAGGGCTCAGGGACACCTGGTGGTGACTCACAAGGCACAGGGAAGTGATGGGCCCTGGGACTGATGCCAGGTTGTGGCTCTGGGAAGAGGAGCTGGGGACAGGGGTGAGCTCCAGTCACTGCCCTGGCTGTGGCACATGGGCTGAGGAGGGGACCTCAGCCTCCCAGCTGAGCTCTGATGTGGTGCCCTGTACCGTTTGCTTCTCTTCCTCCTGTGTGGGGAAGGGACAGAGCAGGTGCTGAAGTGTCAGAGCCTCAGTCCCCAGGGATGAGGGGTCACTGCACATCTGCCTGACATTGCTGGAGCTCCTTGCTCCTTGCTTTTATCGTGCAGCTCTGCTCCATGTGCTGTTGGAGCATGCAGAGCTCAGGCAACAGCTTGACCAACACCTTGGCCACCCACTGGGGCCTCTGCTGCCTGCAGGAATGGGGAGCCATGAGATCCCCAGTTCATGCAGACCCTCCTGCCACCATCTGCCTCCCATCGCACCAGCACTGGGCTCCCCATTGCACACTTCCCCAGCCTCCCCAGTGCCAGCACCCAGTAGCATTGGGATCTCCCCAGCTGTCTCCCTGCTCCACCAGCCAGGCATTCGCATCCTGCAGTGCCTTCCTGTCCTCCTCCAGCATCCCCAGCCTCACCAGCAAGGCCGCTCAGCCTGCGCGTGCGTGCCCTGCTGTGTCAGAGGGATCTCAGCACAGCCCTGCTATCGACCTTCCTTGGAGAGGAGCTGAACACAATGAGTAGGCTGTACAGCTTGACATGCATGGGGAAACCCTGGCAACATTACTGATGATCAATGCACTGCAGAGCACATCTATGCCAGCACTTGACACCTTTGCCAGATGTCGTGGTTTAATCCCAGCCAGCAACTAAGCACCACACAGCCACTCGCTCACTCCCCCACGGTGGGATGGGGGAGAGAATCGGAAGTGTAAAAGTGAGAAAACTCGTGGGCTGAGATAAAGACAGTTTAACGGGTAAAGCAAAAGCTGCGTGCACAGGAAAGCAAAACAAGGAATTCATTCACTAACTCCCATGGGCAGGCAGGTGTTCAGCCATCTCCAGGAAAGCAGCATGTGTAACGGTTACTTGGGAAGACAAATGCCATCACTCCTAATGCCCCCCGCCCCCTTCTTCTTCCCCAGCTTTATATACTGATCATGACATCATATGGTATGGAATAGCCCTTTGGGATCAGCTGTCCCAGCTGTGTCCCTTCCCAACTTCTTGTGCACCTGGCAGAGCATGAGAAGCTGAAAAGTTCTTGATTTAGTATAAGCACTACTTAGCAACAACTAGAACATGTCTGTATTATCAACACTGTTTTGAGTGCAAATCCAAAACATAACCCCATACTAGCTACTATAAAGCAAATTAACTCTATCCCAGCCAAAACCAGCACACCAGGCTGCCCAAAACCACTTATAATACACCAAAACCTGGGGAAAGCTTTATGAAAATCAAAGGCTCTTCTGAAGATTCAAGACAGTCCTATGCCTTTTCCAGGGAATAAAAGCAGAGAGTCTTGTGCCTCTGCTCTTTGCTGGAGCCTGCAGTAGCTGACAAAAGCCAGCAGCTGCACTTTGCAGCACTGCCTTCAGTACAAGAGCTTTCTTTATCCTCCTTTCTCCTTGTTCAGCTGTTAAGTGTGACTGTGGCTGACCGTCCTTTATTTGCGTTGATGCCCAGCCTCAGGTGCTGGGGTTTGGCGTGGAAGTCAAGCCAGTGCTGGAAGGGCTGACTGGGGAAGCTCAGCAGCAGCCTTTGGGAGAGGTGGTGGCAGAAGCAGAGCTGGTTCTGCCAGTGGCCCACCTGCAGGCACACCCACGTGTAGAGGAGGGACGTCCAGTGCCGAGTTTGCTGCAGTGCAGTGCTGTGACCAGCAGAAGCGACCCCAAGAAAAGGAGGAACAAGTCACATAGCTTCACGAGGTTAGAGCACAGCCTGAACCTGTAGGTAGAGCTTTGATATGGACCTTCTCTACAAGCCCCAGTCTGCAGTGGTCTATCCCACTTTTTCACAGAGGGAAATGGTGGCGAAAGAAAATGTTTGCCTCACAGCTCTTTGGTGGAAACTCTTGGTTTCTATATTCATTTTATCTGCTTCTATAGGAGAGGGAGGCCGAGCAATGAACCTAGCCAGAGCTGAGGGGCAGGTATGCATCCTTCCTGTAGATCTCAGCCAGAAGAGCCTGGTGTTATCATCTCTTGGAAAGCCTTTTGCAGTGGCAGCACAGTTCAGATGAAGAGGAGAGAGGAGGAGCAACACAGACTTGCACGATGAGCTTGCTCTCGCTGTTTCCTTCCTCATCAGCAGACTGTGAGCAGGCAACTGCACCTCCAGGCCCATGCACTGATGACCAAGCCCATGTGAGCGATGAGCCTGACAAGGAGCCAGGCTCCAGCTTGGGAGTCCAGTAAGTTAAGTGCTCTGCCTCATAGTGCCAGTGCCTTCTCATGATTTTCAAAGGAGAAAACTTGTTCATGGTTTATCCTCAGTCCTCACCTGCCTGGCCTGCCATGATCCCTGTGCTGAAGCTGGCCATTGCTGCTCGCAGCCTGACTCCATGGCACCAGGAGTGTCCCCCAGCTTCCCTCTCCCCAAGTGTGTGATACAAAAAGCATCCATAGGTACATGTCCACCACTGCCTCCCAGGACCAGAGGATGATTTTTCAGTATGATTTTCTACGGTCCAGCATGTATATTTGGTAGTAAGACATGCTCGTTTCTGCCACCTGGTATGGTTAAATGGCTGTGGGACAGAGCAACCCAGGCATTTCCAAGGATTTACTTGTAGCCTAATTTTGGAACATGATTAAGGGCTGAGGAGCGCAGAAAGCCCCAGGATCCCGGCTGACTGCATTTGCAGGCTTAAAGTGGGAAGTAGCACCAGGTCTCCTGCCTGCAGAGAGCCATAACATACGTGGATTTGCCATCCTTGTGGGACCAACCACCCCTTCAGCACAGCCCCCCGTAAGACAGCTTCAAAATGGGGCTTCCCAGCTCTGGGAGAGGAAAAGTGGTTTCCAGCCCTGTCATGAGGAGTGGACAACCCTGTGCTGGAGACACGGTGCAAAGATGTATGGGATGAAAGGCTCAAAGCATGGGAACAGAAGTTTAGCAATGGCTCCTGTTCACAAGATAAGAAAAGCTATTAAAAGCAAGGGGGACCCTTCATGCAGCTAAGGATGTGTGCAGATGGGGCAGTATGAAAGACCACAAACTCTTCCAGGTGAAGTGGAGAGACTGTTGGCCACAACAGGAGGAACACCTTGCAACAGCAGAGTGCAGCAGGTACAAAGGACAGTTGCTGCACAGCTGTGGTCTTACAGAGCCAAAGGCAAGGCAAGGCATGGTGCTGTTGGGGCTGTACTGAGCTGCCTCCCATGTTGGCTGAGGGGGCACCTGCAGGTCAGCATCCTGGTGCTGGGGATTTGTTCCATGGCCACCATCCAGCTCCCAGCCCTTGTGCTCCCAGGGACCTCACCGGGGCTCTGCAGTGCCCGCATGCTCCAGCCCTGCCTGCAGAGAAAAGCCCAACTGCTGTGGGGCAGGGGACAGGAAGAAATGCCTCCTACATGGGCAGAGGCTCAGCGCTGGCTCTGTCTGTCCCCAGCAGCCCTTTGCACCCTCATGTCTCTGCTGCCCACCTCTCCTGGCAGTCCCCAGGGCTCATCACCTCCATGTCTGCCCCAAGCCCAGGAGCCTGTATTTGCAGCTCCTCTAACACATAGAGGACCTTTCCCATCCCCCACGAGCAGGCAGTATCTCAAGACTTCCATCTTCAGGAGCAGAGGCAGATGTGCCTGGACCACAGAGTGAAGTTGTCACATGTTGTGGCCCTAACCCTGGAAGGGAAATAATACTCCAGGGCTGTGTTTTTCTCTCTCACTGTGGCTTGGGGGTACCTAACCCTGGGTCAGGACGGTGATGAGGCTGTTCTCTTCCTGCTGCAGGGAGCAATTGCAGCTGCCTTTTCCTTTTCTGCTCTGCCTTGAGCGCTGATCCCCTCTGGGAGAGCTCTGGGACCCAAATTAAGGTAGGGCCTGCCCAACTGCCCTCCCTGGTTGCAGCCCAAGACCTCTTAGGAGACTAGAAGTACAAGCTGATTGACAGCTAATTGCATGTAATTGAGAAACTGGTAAACCACTTTGCTTCTGGCTGGTTTTAAGCCATGTGAATTGAGCACCGTTCCCCTGCGACAGTGGAGGAATCAGAATTAGTGAGCAGCTCTGGGGAGGGATGGCAGTTCAGTTAGCATCGTTTCATGGTGCAGTGTTAGAGGCTGTGGTTACTCCAGGGAGAACATGTGGCCTGGCCTGTAACTGTGTTTGCACCCACTTTGGCTTCTCTTAGGGGACACCTTACCCTGCCACTTGGTAAAGGAAGCCCTTGAAGATTTGGGTCTGTGGCCAGGTATGGGCCTGTTTCTAACATCCCCAAGTTGTAAACACTAAAGGACCAGGTCTGGCATCTTCATGCACAAATAAGCCTTCACATTTCACAATGGTTGTCCCCGAAATGTGCATTGCCCTAGGCTGCTCGTTAAACTCTTGGCCTTCTGTCCAGGGATGTGGAGTGACTGGAAAAGGAACAGATGAGGAAGCCCAGATCAAAATGGGTGAAATAAATTAGCTGGAAGTAGCTGAAAGCATAGCTTTTTGACAACTCATTGCTCTGGCAAAATAATTTAAGTGTTCAAATAAGGCATGGATGCATGCCACCAAAAGGAAACATCCCCCAGCCTCCATGGGAGGGAATGTGCTGCAGATTTACACCATTACACCATACAGCATTCAGCAACTTAAAGGTCAATGATGAGGTTGTGAGGAAAGAGTTTTGGCCTTGTCCAAAGCTGTAGTAGAAGTCAAATACACTTCAGGAATGGTGTATCAGAGTGTATTAGAAAAAATCCTTTTTCTTCTACCTCCATTAGCAGTGTTGGGATTGCTCAGCATATCACATTGCAAAGGAATCCCTTCCCTCGAGATACTGATGTGGGTAAAAAGGCACTGTGATCCATTCAGCCATTGGTCTGAATATGTAATTTTGGGGTTGTTGCTTTTTTCATGTAATGGTTCAAAAAAACATCTTGCAAATCTGCAGTCCTATGGTAATGAATTTGGTCTTCATCTCTCTCTGGATCTGACCCCCCAAACATGGCATTTTCTTCCCCTTCTCAAGGGTTGCTGCAAGCAGCAGAACAAGGGCTTTGTCCAGAGTGCATGGTTACTCTTGCTGTGGTATTATTGCATAACAGCCAACATAGCTTCACCATGGGCAAATCGTGCCTGACTAATCTAGTGGCCTTCTGTGGTGGAGTGATTGCATCAGTGGACAAGGGAAGAGCTGCAGATGTTATCTATGGACTTCTGAAAGACCTTTGATAAGGTACCCCCCCAACATTCTTGCTGCTAAATTGGTGAGATATGGGTTTGAAAAATGGACCGGTATATGGATAAGGAATTGTCTGGATGACAACATCCAAAGAGTTGCAGTCAATGGCTCAATGTCCAAATGCAGATCAGTAACAAGTTGGGTCCCTCAGGGGTCTGTACTGGGACTGGCACTGTTCAGTATATTTACTAATAGCATAGACAGCGGGACTGAGTGCACCCCTAGCAAGTTTGTGGGTGATAACAAGCTGAGTGGTGCAGTTGATAGGCTATAGGGAAGGGATGCCATCCAGAGGCACCATGAACAGGCTTGAGGAGTGGGCCAGTGTGAACCTCAAGAAGTTCAACAAGGCCAAGTGCAAGGTCCTGCACCTGGGGGCAATCCCCACTGTCAATACAGACTGGGAGATGAATGGATTGAGAGCAGCCCTGTGGAGAAGGACTTGGGGATGCTGGTAGATGAAAAATTAGATATGAGCCAGCAATGTGCGCTTGCAGCCCAGAAAGCCAATTGTATCCTGGGCTGCCTAAAAGAAAGCATAGCCAGCAGATCAAGGCAGGTATTCTCCCCATCTATTCTGCTCTTGTGAGACCCCACCTGGAGTACTGTGTCCAGCTCTGTGTTCCCCAGTACAAGAAACACATGGACCTGTTAAAGTGCGTCCAGAGGAGGGCCACAAAAATGATCAGAGGGGTGGAACACCGCTCCCATGAAGAAAGGCTGAGAGAGTTGGGATTGCAGCCTGGAGAAAAAACGGCTCTGGGGAGACCATACTGTGGCCTTTCAATGCATAAAGGGGGCTTATAAGAAAGATGGAGAGATACTTGTTGCCAGGACCTGTAGTGACAGGACAAGGGGCAATGGTTTTAAACTAAAAGAGGCTAGATTTAGGTTAGATATAGGGAAGTAATTTTTTACTATGAGAGTAGAGAGGCACTGGAACAGGTTGTCCAGAGAAGTTGTGGATGCCCCATCAGTGGAAGTTTTCAAGGTCAGGTTGGATGGGGCTTTGAGCAATCTGATCTAGTGAAAAATGTCCCTGCTTACAGGAAGAGGATAGAACTGGGTGATCTTTGAAGGTCCCTTCCAACCCAACCATTCTATGCTATGGCAGGGGGGAAGAGTGCTCAGGGACCAGCTGCCAGTGAGACAGGTGACACTGAGTCAAGGTCTTCCTCTTCTGTCTCCTGTCGTAGGAATCAATCCCTCTACCCTCACCACTGAGTTCAGCGTCCCCTTGTAGTTTTTCAGCCAAATGCCACTGGGTAGTGGTTTGTCTTTCAAAAACTGCATAGGGTGTCCCTCTGCAGGACTTGCTCAGGACTTCAGAGGACAAGCATGGTGCTCTACTATGCTTTCTACCTGAAAGCCACTTCTGCCATTTGAAATGCATCATCAGGTACAGCTGGTGGCCAGATCCACATCAAAGCAGGCTCTGTGTGCTGAGAACAGATTACTCGGGGCTCTGCGTTTCAGTACTGTCATCTCCTGTAGGAAAACCCTTCTCTCATTCTGCAACATCCCCAACTCAGGGGCTTGGAGGGAATAGATGTAGGGGAAGAAAAATATGCTGTTTTCATTGCCACATAAACACACAGCAGCACTCTCACCACAGGAAGATCTGTAAGCAGTACAGTAGCATCAGTAAAAAGACAAACCCAGACCATAGTCCATGACAATGGCAGATAATTTCCTAAGCCTCTAACTGAAAACTGCCTCATCTTCACCTGAAACTTAAAGCCAAAGATATGCTTAGCAGCATGTTCAGTCACAGAGAGCCCAAAGAAATCATGTAGAAAGACTTCAGGCTTGTATAAATCAAATACACATGGAGTTTTCTGTCTTATAGTCATGTTTGTCCTGGGCCTTATAACCAAGACCACTTGGTGTGAGTAATGACATTTTTCAGGAGGCAAGAACTTGAAGATAAAATAATGGCAACTGCCCTTGACTGTCCTCCCAAGTTCTTCAAATAATCCCTTCAAATCAGCATGGCAACATCAATAACACATGCTGAGATTGTCTGTGGTTATGCATAAATGCACCTTGATTTGTCTTCCACTTCTGAACCCTCTGAAAGTAACTGTACTAGGGCTCATTCTTGAAGGAAGACAAAGGTATTAGGTGAGTCAGCAAGCAACCTAACAGCACTGCATTCCCAGCAAGGATTGTAGAGAGTCATCTAATTTGATTTACAGTAGATCTTCCCTAGCACTAGATCTAACCCTAGGGTTAGTAGGTCTACCCCTAACCCTAAACCCTAACCCAACCCCTTACCCTCACCCTACAGTAGATCTTCTTTTTTCATGGGATCTTCCTTCCCATGGAAACCTTTGGTGTGATGCAAATACAGTTTCTGCATGTGGTATTGTCAGTTGGGGAAACCAAAATAGAAAGTTTAATTTCAGGTCATCATTTATCCCTGCTGAGTTGAACTTCACAGCTTTAAGAAGTGTCCCCTATGTGCCCCCAGTTTTAGGAAAGCACCTCAGGGTCTCCGCTGAGCACAGAAGCAAGACAGACACACACATATGGTCAGAGCAAAACAGACTTATTTTCCTGTTTTGCTGTGCCAATCTGGTTCAGGGCTGCTCAGCAGGTTCTGTGATTAGCCTCACCTGCATGATTTGCTTCTCCCTATATCCCTTTTTCCCCTCCTTGCAATGTTCTTCCTTTTAACATCTTCATCCCCTTCCAAATATAGTCCATCATGTTGACTCATTCCCCAGTGGTCCTGGGTTTGATGGCTTCATAGCTTTACTTGATATTTGTGATGTGGTTGTCTTCATAATACCCATCGTTGGTCAGCAGCTTCTTTAAACTAGTAATCTCCTTTTTGGTGTTTCTCATTTCTACCATTTTTCATGTTTCTGTCTTGTTAGTGTAGGTCAGGGCTGGCTATCTGCATGCACAGATACGTTAGTATGTCACATACACAGACCTTCCAGCACCTTATACTTCCATCCTTTTCCCCGAACCTTGCTCTTCAGCAGAACAATGTCCCTCATGTTGCACCATGGCTGAGTTATCCTGCGCAGAGGTCCATGGATGTGGCTATGCCTCTTGCAGGGCTCTACACAGCCTATTCATAGGGTGTTACACTGGGGGAAGGAGAAGAAAGAGGAGTTAAAACACACAAAACCCTGTAGTGTTCAGGCTGTAGTAGCTCAGTGCCAAACCCACCTAAGAAGAAAGGTGGAAACATTTCAGAGAACTGTCAGTCCAGAAATGTAAGGGGGAATGGTTTTGAACTAAAAGACGGTAGGTTTAGATTAGGTATAAGGTAGAAATTTCTTATGGTGAGGGTGGAGACACACTGGAACAGGTTGCCCAGAGAAGTTGTGGATGCCCCATCCCTGGAAGTGTTCAAGGTCAGGTTGGACAGGGCTTTTGAGCAACCTGATCAAATGAGAGGTGTCCCTGCCTATGGCAGAAGGGTTGGAACCAGGTGATCTTTAAAGGTCCCTTCCAACCCACACCATTCTGTGATTCTGTGATTCTATGAACTGGAAAGCCTGCTACATTTTGTAACTTGGTTTTAAACAGTCTTATGAACAAGCAAGTCTGCCCATCTGCTGCACCTGCCTGCAGGCAGAGCAGATGTCCTCCTCTGTCCTGACTCTTGCATCAGCATTTTGAGTTTGGCTGGTGCTGGATATACGTAGAAGTAGTGACTAAAACTAAACAGGGGCTGTCAAAGCAAATGAATCAGCTTCAAAAGAGGCAGTTAAACTGTAGGAATCAGTCACGGTACAATTTCCTAGTTATGACTTTTGGAAATGTTCGTATGGAGAACCAACAGCCTTTCAGCTGCTCCATCACCCCTTCATTTCGCCTATTTATTTGTCTTCCACCTTGCAACTTACAAATTATCCAGACTATTAGAACTCCTTAGAACTGAGAAGTGGGCCACATTATGGTGTCTTGCAGAGTAAAAGCCCAAGGGCAAGGGAAATGACAGGATGTCTCTGAACTAGACTCAGTGGAGAAAGGGAAGCAAGTTTCTGAAGTTTCTGATCATAAGGTGGTTTGCAACCATCAGTAATCCTCACCATGTTTAAATAAATAATATGCAAAGGAAGTAGAACCCACACCTATAGTGGGTAAAAATCCTGGGGTTGAGCCAGCAGGAAGCGATTAATGCCTCCCAGTTTTACTGATGCGACTTTTTGGATTTACTTTACAATGGAACTTGAGATGATCAACAATGATCTTAAGGTCAAGGGGTATTGCCTTCAAGTTTTTCTTTGTGTTTTTCTTTCTGTGTGGTTTACTAAACTGGTGATATTGTAATTGACCTACTGGATAAAACTAGATAAAAATGTTGATTAATACATTGCATTTGTTTTTAGAAATACACATTACTTGTGCCAAGCTCTTCCTTTTCTAGGGCAGTTTAGTAGTAAGGAAGCATGTGATTCCCTACAAACACATCTCTCTTGTCACTCCTTCACCAAGGGTTGGGAAGGCTCTGCACAGGGTCGGCACTGACAGCTGCTCCTGAGGTGTAGCTGTGGAGAGTCTCAGCACAGCCAGTTTCTAAGCTTGTACCAGTGCCACTGAGTGTTTATTGCTGTACAAAGCTGTGCCCAGAGAAAATACAACTTACAGTACACCAACATCTACAATTCTTCAGTGCTGAATGCCAAGGGTAATCCCTTTACAGAACTGGACCTAAATCACTATCCCTGCACCTTGCTCAGCATTGACTGTCAAGTGAATGTTGGAGTGCACAGCCCCGGGCAGCAGAGAGCTCTGCCTGCCAGAAGAGACTACATTTACTGTCTGATCACTGCTGGCTCAGCCTGGTCTAGGGGGCAGAGAACAGCCCCTGTACATGCACAGTTGCTGGTACTCCATTAGAGTCCTGGCTCTGAGCATTAGCATATAGTGAAAAGCTGTGGTTTCCTCTTTCTCTAAAAGGGTTTTGCTACACAGTCTTGTTCAAAGCAGTATGTATGTGGGGAAGGAGGAGGTGGCTTTCCCAGACTGGAGGCATCATGGGCGTGGGGTCTCACATGGAGCAATAGCAATGAGTAGACCAGACCAGACCAGACCAGACCAGACCGGAATAGAATAGAATAGAATAGAATAGAATAGAATAGAATAGAATAGAATAGAATAGAATAGTTCAGCTGGAAGGGACCTACAACGATCATCTAGTCCAGCTGCCTGGCCACTTCAGGGCTGACCAAAAGTTAAAGCATGATATTAAGGGCATTCTCCAAATGCCTCTCAAACACTCACAGGCATGGGGCATTGACCACCTCTCTAGGAAGCCTGTTCCAGTGTTTGACCACCCTCTCGGTAAAGAAGTGTTTCCTAATGCCAAGTCTGAACCTCTCCCGGCACAGCTTTGAAGCCATTCCCACGCATCCTGTCACTGGATCCCAGGGAGAAGAGATCAGCACTTCCCTCTCCGCTTCCCCTCCTCAGGAAGCTGTTGAGAGCAATGAGGTCGCCCCTCAGCCTCCTTTTCTCCAAACTAGACAAACCCCGTGTCCTCAGCTGCTCCTCACAGGACATGCCTTCCAGCCCTTTCACCAGCTTTGTTACCCTCCTCTGGACACATTTGAGTGTCTTAACATCCTTCTTAAATTGTGGGGCCCAGAACCGCACACAGTATTCAAGGTGAGGCCGCAGCAGCGCTAAATACAGCGGGATAATCACCTCTTTTGACCGGCTGGTTATGCTGTGTTGGATGCACCCCAGGATGCGGTTTGCCCTCTTGGTGGTCAGGGCACCCTGCTGACTCGTAGTCAGCCTTGTGTCAAGCAGCACCCCCAGATCCCTTTCTGCAGGGCTGCTCTCCAGCCACTCCTCTCCCAGTTTATACTTGTGTCTGGTGTTCCTCCATCCCAGGTGCGGAATCCGACATTTGGACTTGTTAAATTTCATCCCGTCTAATCATTGCTCAACTCTCCAATCTATCTAGATCCCTCTGCAAGGCCTCTTGTCCCTCGAGAGAGTCAACAGCACCTCCCAGTTTAGAATCGTCACCAAACTTGCTAGTGACGCATTCAACTCCTGCCTCCAGATCACTGATAAAAACATTGAGCAGGACTGGCCCTAGAACTGAGCCCTGAGGAACACCGCTGGTGGCTGGTCGCCAGCCAGATGTAGCCCCATTCGCTACAGCCCTTTGAGCCCTGCCGTTCAGCCAGTTCTTCACCCAGCGCAACATGCATCTGCTCATCTCACAGCTGGACAACTTGTCCAGAAGGATGCTGTGAGGGACAGTGTCAAAAGCCTGACTAAAATCCGGAAAAACTACATCCACCACCTTCCCTTCATCCCCTAGGCGGGTGACGTTATCGTAGAAGGGTATCAAATGAATTAAACAGGACTTTCCCTTTGTGAAGCCATGTTGGCTGTGCCTGACGATTGCACTGTCCTTTAAACAGCCTTTAAACAGCCTTTCAACAGCACCCAGTATGATCTTCTCCACATTTTTTCCAGGTCCTGAGGTTAGACTAACAGGTCTGTAGTTTCCTGGGTCTTCCCTCATGCCCTTCTTGTAAATGGGAATAACCCTGACTAGCTTCCAGTCAGCAGGGACCTTGCCAGACTCCCAAGACCTTTGGCAGATGATTGAGAGGGGTCCTGCTGTAACATCCGCTAGCTCCTGCAGTACCCTGGGATGAATCCCATCCGGCCCCATGGACTTGTGAACGTTCAGCTGGTACGTCTGGTCCCTTACAATTTCAGTGTCCACTAATGGGGACGTCACTGTTCCCACAGTCGTGGTCCTCCAACTCAGAGGACGGGGCAGCCCAAGGTCTATTGGGGTTATTATTATTGGTGTTTCCCCCATCACCCTGCAGACTCCAGCTGGGGGATGCTGGGCCCCATCCAGCCCCACATCTGAGCTAGGGCCCAAGCACTATGTCCACCCTGGCCCAAGGGGCGGCAGGAACAGAAGACAAAAACCCATCTGGAGAAGTGCCTGCGTGCTGTGGTGTCTCCACGGGGGGTGAGGGGTGCAACCACCTTTGACAAAGGGACATCCAGAGCTTGGGGCTGGAGGCATTGGTCTGATGTCTCAACAAGTAGGAGAAAATCCCCGAAAGCAAGCCAAGTGCTGCCTGCCTTTGATCTCCCATGGGAGGAAGCAGGGGAGCCCAGAGGGCTGGCCAGCAATGCTGGGCTGTGGGGAGAGCCTGTGGGACTTTGTCCTGCAGCCTTCAAGGGAGGCACGAGGTGTTATCGAATGAACCCTCTTGCCGCATGTGCCTGGAGACGTCTGCCACAGCCAGAGCAACCTGACGGAGCCCTGGGAAGACACGGCCGAGAGCTCGGTGTCTGGCGTGAAACACCCATGCCGAGCGCAAGACAAGCGATGGGGGGATGGAAGGGGCAGTGGCATTGCGGTAACCCTGATGCGTCACTGCAGTAACGGGGGCCGGACCGCTGCCAGGCAGAGCGCCGCAGGTGAGGACGGCCCGTTGTGATGTGCCCGCACGATGGATGGTGCCGTCACCGAGCGACGGGTTCTGATGTCCCCAAGCGATGGATTGTGACCGCGCGTCCCTCGCCACTTGTATCCACGCGCCGAGTCTCACCCAGCCGGCTCGAGCCTGCACTCCAGCTGAGCGAGGACGCGAGGTTTGGAGTGCCGTGCAAGGCTGTTGTTGGTGCTGAGGGCGTGCCTGGGGAGTTGTTGAGTGCAGCTCTCGGTGCCTGGCCCCAGAGCCATCGGAGGATTTTCCCCGGCCCTGCCTGGTTCAGGCAGCCGGGGCACCCAGGAGGCGCGCTCGCAGCAGCAGAGGTGAGCTGTGCGGGGAAACGTCGCCCCGGGGAGCTGGGAGGGTTTCCTTCTTGAGGGACCTGGGCCTCAAGAAGGAAACCCTCCTTCCACCCCTCGTCAGGCCAGCCAACAATTGTGGCCTCTCTTCCTTTTCTAGTGCGACACCCGCTGCTGCAGTGGCAGTGAGAGGGAGCAGCTTGTCATCCCCAGCTCCCCCCAGCCCACCGCAGCACGTGGAGAGCATGGCCACGGAGCTGGAGAACCGCTGTCCAATATGCCTGGACAGCTGGGAGGAGGCCAGCTACGTGATGCCATGCCTCCACCAATTCTGTTACGAGTGCATCCTGCGGTGGGCCGAGAACAAGCCCGAGTGCCCCCTCTGCAAAAGGAGGGTGAGCTCCATCTTGCACTCGGTGCAGGAGGACGACGACTTTGAGGAGCACGTCATCCCACCACCTGCGGCAGCATCAGTCGTCGTCCACCTGACAGGAGGAGCTGCCGGACAGCCAGCCGCCCACAGCCTCCATCACTCTGCAGCAGCCCGGCCAGCAGCCGCGGGGCCGCTGCCCTGGGCTCCAGTGGGCGGCTTCCACGCCTACGTCTGGGCCTCCCTCTTCCGCGTCTACCCCACTGTCCTCCGTCCCCTGCTGCCCTGGCTGCATCGGGAGCTGGGGCAGCTCTTTGAGGATGCCCAGGAAGCAGCAGCAGCGCAGAGCCTCGTCACATCCAGCCTGCGATACTTTGGCCTGGATGAGGGGGCTCTGATCCAGCTGCTGCAGGCCTCCCTGGGCAGGCACACGAGGAGCTTTGTCCACCAGCTCATTGACACCATCGTGCACCTGTGCAGCGCGGAGGCCCGGCGTCGGATGGGCCTGGGGGACGGCCATGCTGCAGGGAGGCGGGAGGGCGGCCCTGTGGCTGCCCCTGGCCCCGCTGCCTCCCGAGGGAGGTCTCCTGCCCCCAGCGCAGCCCTTTGTGGGGGTCCCGGCAGCCCCCCCTCCGCCCCCGTTCCCACCCGCGGGGAGCAAGAAGAGGCCCAGGAGGACCCAGAGGAGGCTGTGCCCGGGCCCTCCACGCGCAGCCGGGGCAGCGAACGCTCACCTGGGGGGTGCCGGCGAGCCCCGAAGAGGAGGGCCAGAAGCTCCAAGGACCCTTCCCAGCCCCCCAGGAAGCCACCCCGTCATCGGTGACACTGGGAGGGTGCCTCAGGGGCCGGCTAAACCAGGGCCGGGCCGCAACTGGGGCACACACCAGCCCCCTGTGGTCCTGGCCCCCCAGGTCTAGTTACCATATAATAAAAGAAAATGAAAGCATGAAAAGGGCAGAAAAAGTCTCAGTATCACTACCAATCCCGTTGGCGTCGCTATCCCCACCTGTGCTGCTTTCTGCCCCTTCTCCTGGTGGTGCTACGGCCACCGTTTCCTCACGTGTCTGCTGGGCCCTACGGCCACTGGGGTCAGCCTGGTGAGATAGCGGGTGCGGCGATGCAGCAAGGCAGGAGCCCCAAGAAGTTCAACAAGGGGAAGTGCAAAGTCCTGCACCTGGGGACGAACAACCCCAGGCACCAGTACAGGCTGGGGGCCACCTGGCTGGAAAGCAGCTTGACAGAAAAGGACCTGGTGGGGCCCTGGTGGACACCAAGTTTGAACACGAGCCAGCAATGTGCCCTTGCCACAAAGACGGCTAACGGTGTCCTGGGCTGCATGGGGAGGAGTGTTGCCAGTAGGTCGAGGGAGAGGATCCTTCCCCTCTCCTCAGCACTGGTGAGGCCACACCTGGAGTGCTGGGTCCAGTTCTGAGCTCCCCAGTACAAGGGAGATATGGACATACTGGAGAGAGTCCAGCAAAGGGCCACGAAGATGATTAAGGGACGAGGGCATTTCTCATGTGAGGAAAGGCTGGAGAGAGCTGGGACCGTTCAGCCTGGAGAAGAGAAGGCGTTGGGGGGGGGGGTCTCATCAGCGTATATAAAGACTGAAGGGAGGCTGCAAAGACGTCGGAGCCAGGCTGTTTTCAGTGGTGCCCAGTGACAGGGCCAGAGGCAGTGGGCACCAACTGAAACATGGGAGGTTCCTCCTGAACGTTGGGAAACATTTTTTCACTGTGAGGTTGACCGAGCACTGGCACAGGTAACCTAGAGGGGTGATGGGGTCTCTTTCCTTGGAGATCTTGAAAAGCCGCCTGGACATGGTCCTGGGCAACTGACTCTAGGTGGCCCTGCTTGAGCAGGGGGGGTGGACAGGATGACCTCCAGAGGTCCCTTCCAACCTCAGCCAGTCTGTGATTCTGCGATTTTGTGATACAGGCATTATCCTCAAAGGCTGTTGAGTTTCCCCCACTCTGCCTCCCCAAAAAGCCCTCCATCAGTGACTGTCTGTGGGCAGAGCACTGGAGGGCAGGGCAGGAAGGCAGGCACTGAAAAGAGAACTGTCAGCTTAGTTTTGGCCTCCAAGAGTCTCCAGAATTCAGTCGTCACCAAGTAAATGTCTCTCCAGGGGCGTTCACTGGTGCTGTAGGCAGTTCAGGCCCTGCTCTGTGTCTTTTGGATGCTGCTGGCCATCGGTATCTGCAAGACTCTGGTCTGGGGCACACAGCATCCAAAGAGAGGCAGAGACGCCTGGCTTTTGCAGCCAGGAGAAGCAGCAGCTTGTCACCCTTGGTAGCTGTTGCATGGGAAGGGAGAGAGAGACGATGGAGGCGGGCTGTCCGAGACTGTCTGCTTTCTCCCTGTCTCCCAGGAAGAGACCTCCATCAGTGATGAGCACTGGGCAGAGCAATGCAGAGCACGGCAGAAAAGCTTGCAAAAAACCAAAAAAAGAGAGCCAAGGGCCTGCTGGTGTTTTCTTTTGCTGCATAACTATAGCTCCCATAGCAGGACAGGACGAGTGCTGATGCAGGAGGCCAAGCCCTGGAGAGGCAGGTGCCCTGATTAAAGGGCTGTGGGGCCTGGCCCACAGGTCTTGGAGGGCTTCCTTCCTCTGATTTGAGGCCCATGGGTCTGACCCTATGGACTAGTAGGGCCTCTCTGCGCTGATTTGAGTGTCACTGAGCCTGGCCATCTCATCGTGCTAGACCTCTTTCTTCCTAGTGAGTGCCATGGGGCTGGGCCCTCTGCTCCTGCTCAGCCTCTCTGCCCAGATTCAACTTCCATGGAGCCTGGCCCTCTGTTCTTGCAGGGTCTCTAAGCCCTGATCTGAGCAGCATGGGTCCTTGCCCTCTGGTCTTGCAGGGCTCTTTCCCCTGAGTCAGCAACCATGGGGCCTGGCCCTCTGCTCTTGCAGGGCCTTTTGCCCTGATTCTAGTGCTGTGGGGCCTGGCGCTCTAATCTCACATGGTCTCTTTGTCCGTAGCAGAGCACCATTGGTATTGCACAGTCTCTTTGCCCTGATTTGACTGTCATGGGGCCTGGACATGCGCTCTCTGAGTGCATCTTTCCCCAGAGTACTGCAGCATGGGTGCTGGCCCTCTGCTCTTGCAGAGCCCCTTTCCCTTGAGCAGGGTGCAATGGATCCTGGCTCTGCAAGACCACAGGGCCAGGACATCGTGTGAGCACCACAGAAACGGGTCCCCTGCTCTTGCAGGATCTGTTCCCCCTGATTTGAGCACCATGGGGCCTGGCCCTCTGGTCTTGAAGGGCGCTTGTGTGCTGATTTGAGCATCACTGAGACTGGCCGACTGGTCTTGCTTTTCCCCCTCATTCGAGAGCCAAGGGACTCAGGCCTCTGCTCTTGCCAGGCCTCTTATTCCTGATTGAAGCGCCGTGGCGCCTGGCGCTCTGCTCTTGCAGGGCCCCTTTCCCCTGATAAAAGTAACATGGAGCCTGACGCTCCGCTCTTGCAGGTCCTCTTTGCCATGATGCGAGTGCCATGCGGCCTTGGAGCGCCACGGGACCTTGGAGCGCCATGGGGCCTTGCCCACTGCTCATGCAGCATCTCTCTGCCATAATTCGGGCGCAACAAGGCCGAGAGATCGCCCCTTGCAAGGCCCCTTTTCCGTAAGCAGGGTGCCAGGGGGCCTGGCCCTGTGCTTTTGCAGGGCCTCCGTGCGCTGATTCGAATGCCGTTGAGACTGGCTGGCTGGTCTTGCTGGACCTCTTTCCTCTCATTCAAGTGCCATGGGACTTGGTCCTCTGCTCTCGCAGGGCCTCTTTCCCCAGAGCAAAGCGGCATGGCGCCTGGGCCCCTGCTCTTGCAGGGGACTTTCCTCTCATTTGAGTGCCAATGGTCCTCGCAGGGCAAGTTTGCAGGATTTCTTTTCCCTGATTCGAGTGCCATGGTGCCTGACCCTCTCTCCCTGCAGGTCTTCCAAGTCCGCATTCATGTCCCGTGGGGCCTGGCCCACTGGTCTTTGAGGGCCTCCTTCCACTCCTTTGAGTGCCATGGGGGCTGCCCTATGGGCTTGCTGGACCCCTTCCCCTGATTCTGCCATTGCAGGGCCCCTCAGCCCTGACTGAAGCGCCACGGAGATGGGCCGTGTAGCCTTGCAGCTGAGCCCTGATTCAGGTGCCTGGGGGCCCTTGGAGCATCACGGGGCCTTGGAGCGCCACGGGGCCTGGCCCACTGCTCATGCAGAGCCTCTTTGCCCCACCTTGGGCACGATGGCCTCGCAGGGCCCCTTTCCCGTGTGCAGGCTGCCATGGGGCCTGGCCCTGTGCTGCTGCAGGCACCCTTTGCCCTGATCTGATCGCCGTGGAGGCGAGCCTTCTGGCCCTGCTGGCCTCCTCCATGGGCCCGGCCCTCTGCTCAGGCAGGGCCTTTTTGCCCTGCCTTGGCCGCCATGGGGCCTGGCAAGGCACTCGAAGCAGGACAAAGAGGCCCTGAATGACCCAGGCCAGGCGCCATGGTGCTCAGCCCAGGGCAAAGAGGCCCTGCACGAGCCGAGAAGGATGAACACGCTGCTACTCTCAGACACAGGCTTTCTTTCCGCTCTTCCAGCTCCAGCCTTGGCACTGGCATTTCTTCTCCCCCACTTGGAAAGGACCCCTCTTTGGCAGGTGGGCACTGTCACTTCCCCAGCACCCCTCACCACCACCGCCACCACCGCCCCCTCGCCATTGCATGCTCTCTGCAGGACTTCCCCCAGCACAGCTCCTCTCTGCTGTGAGTGAACCCTGCAGAAATGGCAGCATATCTTCTCTGTGCTCTCCCGAGCTCCTTGCCTTCCTCTTACACACCGCTCTGCGACCCTTTCTGCAGCCAAGGCAGCCACGCAAGATGAAGGGAGAGACAGAAGGCGGCCGCTGGGTTTGGCACCAAGAGCTGCTGCGGGGCCCCAGATAACGACCCAGGTCCCAGTGCCAGGCCCACAGGTGATCCTGCATGCCTCAGGCATGCAGCAGGAACCCGGGGAGAAGTGGAGCGGGGTGAGGCTCTGGGGTGGGCAGGCAGAAAGCAGCGAGAGCAGGCCAGGCCCCACCGCTCTGGGGCTGCACTAAAGGCCAGAGGTCTGCCCGGGGAGGAGAACCCAGCTGCAAGACACAGGCTCTCTCTGGAGACCGCACGATGCACGAGAGCAACCACCTTCAGGGGGGTCTCACGGGGTCTTACCGCACTCCTTAGGCTCAGGAAGAATTCATATGTGCTCTTGTGCAATCTGCTACAGCAGTCTGACACAAAGCAATGACTTCTTTTTGAAGGGTTTTTCTCCATCCTTTATTTCCCTCTGGGTTTTTGTTCTTAGTGTCCGTATCCCCTTGCCCTCCCAGCTTCCTTCTCAGTTTTGTGGGAAAGATCAAGATGACCCCAGTCAGCTACCAAACGATGGCAGAATTCAACCTGGGTCGCTTTTGTGACTTCAACCACTTTTCCTCTGTCAAATCCAGGTAGTCCGCCAAACGTATTTTTTGGCTGCAGAAAGTTGTTCAGAAAGCAAAACAGAACAACATATAGTCAACCACACCACACCTCCCCTCCCTCCCAAATTTGAAAGATTCTCTCAAAAGCTGTTGAACCACATGAAAAAAGTGGTTTTCTGACGCTGCAACATGTAGAAGTTGTTGCACATTTGAAATCCTTTCCTGCATTTCCCACTGGCAGTGCTTTCTCTTCCTGGACTTCACAGGGCACCCCTTCACAGGCTTGTGACAGTCGTGCTCTGGGTTGTGCCACTCGGGTCTTGAGGACCTCCAGGGTCTGAGGGGATCCCACAGCCTTTTTGGGCAACCCACTCCACTGCTTAATGATCCTCAAGTGATTTCCCCGCCCCTTATCTCCTGCCTGAACCTCTCTAGTTTCAGCTGATGCCACTGTCTCTCACCCTCCTGCCAGGCACGGCTGGGAAGACTCTGTCCCCACCTCCCGGTCTCTTCCCCACAGGCACCGGGGTGTGCTGTTAGGTGTCCCAAAGCCTTTTCTGCTCCATGCTGAACCCCTTGCCCCTCCTCAGAGGGCAAGTGCTCCAGCCCCACCATCTCAGTGGCCTCTCCTGAGCCCCTCCAATTTACTGACGCGTCTCCTGTCTGAGGCCCCAAACAGGACATACGGCCTAGGTGAGGCCTGATGGGTGCTGAGCAGAGGGGATCACCCCTGCCCCCCCCCTGCCCAGAGGGGAGAAAGATAGGAGAAATCCCTGAGAGCAAGCCAAATGCTGCCTTTGACCTCCCATGGCAGGTCATAGCGATGAATAGAATAGAACAGAATAGAATAGAATAGTTCAGCTGGAAGGGACCTACAACGATCATCTAGTCCAGCTGCCTGGCCACTTCAGGGCTGACCAAAAGTTAAAGCATGATATTAAGGGCATTCTCCAAATGCCTCTCAAACACTCACAGGCATGGGGCATTGACCACCTCTCTAGGAAGCCTGTTCCAGTGTTTGACCACCCTCTCGGTAAAGAAGTGTTTCCTAATGCCAAGTCTGAACCTCTCCCGGCACAGCTTTGAAGCCATTCCCACGCGTCCTGTCACTGGATCCCAGGGAGAAGAGATCAGCACTTCCCTCTCCGCTTCCCCTCCTCAGGAAGCTGTTGAGAGCAATGAGGTCGCCCCTCAGCCTCCTTTTCTCCAAACTAGACAAACCCCGTGTCCTCAGCTGCTCCTCACAGGACATGCCTTCCAGCCCTTTCACCAGCTTTGTTACCCTCCTCTGGACACATTTGAGTGTCTTAACATCCTTCTTAAATTGTGGGGCCCAGAACCGCACACAGTATTCAAGGTGAGGCCGCAGCAGCGCTAAATACAGCGGGATAATCACCTCTTTTGACCGGCTGGTTATGCTGTGTTGGATGCACCCCAGGATGCGGTTTGCCCTCTTGGTGGTCAGGGCACCCTGCTGACTCGTAGTCAGCCTTGTGTCAAGCAGCACCCCCAGATCCCTTTCTGCAGGGCTGCTCTCCAGCCACTCCTCTCCCAGTTTATACTTGTGTCTGGTGTTCCTCCGTCCCAGGTGCGGAATCCGACATTTGGACTTGTTAAATTTCATCCCGTCTAATCATTGCTCAACTCTCCAATCTATCTAGATCCCTCTGCAAGGCCTCTTGTCCCTCGAGAGAGTCAACAGCACCTCCCAGTTTAGAATCGTCACCAAACTTGCTAGTGACGCATTCAACTCCTGCCTCCAGATCACTGATAAAAACATTGAGCAGGACTGGCCCTAGAACTGAGCCCTGAGGAACACCGCTGGTGGCTGGTCGCCAGCCAGATGTAGCCCCATTCGCTACAGCCCTTTGAGCCCTGCCGTTCAGCCAGTTCTTCACCCAGCGCAACATGCATCTGCTCATCTCACAGCTGGACAACTTGTCCAGAAGGATGCTGTGAGGGACAGTGTCAAAAGCCTGACTAAAATCCGGAAAAACTACATCCACCACCTTCCCTTCATCCCCTAGGCGGGTGACGTTATCGTAGAAGGGTATCAAATGAATTAAACAGGACTTTCCCTTTGTGAAGCCATGTTGGCTGTGCCTGACGATTGCACTGTCCTTTAAACAGCCTTTAAACAGCCTTTCAACAGCACCCAGTATGATCTTCTCCACATTTTTTCCAGGTCCTGAGGTTAGACTAACAGGTCTGTAGTTTCCTGGGTCTTCCCTCATGCCCTTCTTGTAAATGGGAATAACCCTGACTAGCTTCCAGTCAGCAGGGACCTTGCCAGACTCCCAAGACCTTTGGTAGATGATTGAGAGGGGTCCTGCTGTAACATCCGCTAGCTCCTGCAGTACCCTGGGATGAATCCCATCCGGCCCCATGGACTTGTGAACGTTCAGCTGGTACGTCTGGTCCCTTACAATTTCAGTGTCCACTAATGGGGACGTCACTGTTCCCACAGTCGTGGTCCTCCAACTCAGAGGACGGGGCAGCCCAAGGTCTATTGGGGTTATTATTATTGGTGTTTCCCCCATCACCCTGCAGACTCCAGCTGGGGGATGCTGGGCCCCATCCAGCCCCACATCTGAGCTAGGGCCCAAGCACTATGTCCACCCTGGCCCAAGGGGCGGCAGGAACAGAAGACAAAAACCCATCTGGAGAAGTGCCTGCGTGCTGTGGTGTCTCCACGGGGGGTGAGGGGTGCAACCACCTTTGACAAAGGGACATCCAGAGCTTGGGGCTGGAGGCATTGGTCTGATGTCTCAACAAGTAGGAGAAAATCCCCGAAAGCAAGCCAAGTGCTGCCTGCCTTTGATCTCCCATGGGAGGAAGCAGGGGAGCCCAGAGGGCTGGCCAGCAATGCTGGGCTGTGGGGAGAGCCTGTGGGACTTTGTCCTGCAGCCTTCAAGGGAGGCACGAGGTGTTATCGAATGAACCCTCTTGCCGCATGTGCCTGGAGACGTCTGCCACAGCCAGAGCAACCTGACGGAGCCCTGGGAAGACACGGCCGAGAGCTCGGTGTCTGGCGTGAAACACCCATGCCGAGCGCAAGACAAGCGATGGGGGGATGGAAGGGGCAGTGGCATTGCGGTAACCCTGATGCGTCACTGCAGTAACGGGGGCCGGACCGCTGCCAGGCAGAGCGCCGCAGGTGAGGACGGCCCGTTGTGATGTGCCCGCACGATGGATGGTGCCGTCACCGAGCGACGGGTTCTGATGTCCCCGAGCGATGGATTGTGACCGCGCGTCCCTCGCCACTTGTATCCACGCGCCGAGTCTCACCCAGCCGGCTCGAGCCTGCACTCCAGCTGAGCGAGGACGCGAGGTTTGGAGTGCCGTGCAAGGCTGTTGTTGGTGCTGAGGGCGTGCCTGGGGAGTTGTTGAGTGCAGCTCTCGGTGCCTGGCCCCAGAGCCATCGGAGGATTTTCCCCGGCCCTGCCTGGTTCAGGCCGCCGGGGCACCCAGGAGGCGCGCTCGCAGCAGCAGAGGTGAGCTGTGCGGGGAAACGTCGCCCCGGGGAGCTGGGAGGGTTTCCTTCTTGAGGGACCTGGGCCTCAAGAAGGAAACCCTCCTTCCACCCCTCGTCAGGCCAGCCAACAATTGTGGCCTCTCTTCCTTTTCTAGTGCGACACCCGCTGCTGCAGCGGCAGTGAGAGGGAGCAGCTTGTCATCCCCAGCTCCCCCCAGCCCACCGCAGCACGTGGAGAGCATGGCCACGGAGCTGGAGAACCGCTGTCCAATATGCCTGGACAGCTGGGAGGAGGCCAGCTACGTGATGCCATGCCTCCACCAATTCTGTTACGAGTGCATCCTGCGGTGGGCCGAGAGCAAGCCCGAGTGCCCCCTCTGCAAAAGGAGGGTGAGCTCCATCTTGCACTCGGTGCAGGAGGACGACGACTTTGAGGAGCACGTCATCCCACCACCTGCGGCAGCATCAGTCGTCGTCCACCTGACAGGAGGAGCTGCCGGACAGCCAGCCGCCCACAGCCTCCATCACTCTGCAGCAGCCCGGCCAGCAGCCGCGGGGCCGCTGCCCTGGGCTCCAGTGGGCGGCTTCCACGCCTACGTCTGGGCCTCCCTCTTCCGCGTCTACCCCACTGTCCTCCGTCCCCTGCTGCCCTGGCTGCATCGGGAGCTGGGGCAGCTCTTTGAGGATGCCCAGGAAGCAGCAGCAGCGCAGAGCCTCGTCACATCCAGCCTGCGATACTTTGGCCTGGATGAGGGGGCTCTGATCCAGCTGCTGCAGGCCTCCCTGGGCAGGCGCACGAGGAGCTTTGTCCACCAGCTCATTGACACCATCGTGCGCCTGTGCAGCGCGGAGGCCCGGCGTCGGATGGGCCTGGGGGACGGCCATGCTGCAGGGAGGCGGGAGGGCGGCCCTGTGGCTGCCCCTGGCCCCGCTGCCTCCCGAGGGAGGTCTCCTGCCCCCAGCGCAGCCCTTTGTGGGGGTCCCGGCAGCCCCCCCTCCGCCCCCGTTCCCACCCGCGGGGAGCAAGAAGAGGCCCAGGAGGACCCAGAGGAGGCTGTGCCCGGGCCCTCCACGCGCAGCCGGGGCAGCGAACGCTCACCTGGGGGGTGCCGGCGAGCCCCGAAGAGGAGGGCCAGAAGCTCCAAGGACCCTTCCCAGCCCCCCAGGAAGCCACCCCGTCATCGGTGACACTGGGAGGGTGCCTCAGGGGCCGGCTAAACCAGGGCCGGGCCGCAACTGGGGCACACACCAGCCCCCTGTGGTCCTGGCCCCCCAGGTCTAGTTACCATATAATAAAAGAAAATGAAAGCATGAAAAGGGCAGAAAAAGTCTCAGTATCACTACCAATCCCGTTGGCGTCGCTATCCCCACCTGTGCTGCTTTCTGCCCCTTCTCCTGGTGGTGCTACGGCCACCGTTTCCTCACGTGTCTGCTGGGCCCTACGGCCACTGGGGTCAGCCTGGTGAGATAGCGGGTGCGGCGATGCAGCAAGGCAGGAGCCCCAAGAAGTTCAACAAGGGGAAGTGCAAAGTCCTGCACCTGGGGACGAACAACCCCAGGCACCAGTACAGGCTGGGGGCCACCTGGCTGGAAAGCAGCTTGACAGAAAAGGACCTGGTGGGGCCCTGGTGGACACCAAGTTTGAACACGAGCCAGCAATGTGCCCTTGCCACAAAGACGGCTAACGGTGTCCTGGGCTGCATGGGGAGGAGTGTTGCCAGTAGGTCGAGGGAGAGGATCCTTCCCCTCTCCTCAGCACTGGTGAGGCCACACCTGGAGTGCTGGGTCCAGTTCTGAGCTCCCCAGTACAAGGGAGATATGGACATACTGGAGAGAGTCCAGCAAAGGGCCACGAAGATGATTAAGGGACGAGGGCATTTCTCATGTGAGGAAAGGCTGGAGAGAGCTGGGACCGTTCAGCCTGGAGAAGAGAAGGCGTTGGGGGGGGGGGTCTCATCAGCGTATATAAAGACTGAAGGGAGGCTGCAAAGACGTCGGAGCCAGGCTGTTTTCAGTGGTGCCCAGTGACAGGGCCAGAGGCAGTGGGCACCAACTGAAACATGGGAGGTTCCTCCTGAACGTTGGGAAACATTTTTTCACTGTGAGGTTGACCGAGCACTGGCACAGGTAACCTAGAGGGGTGATGGGGTCTCTTTCCTTGGAGATCTTGAAAAGCCGCCTGGACATGGTCCTGGGCAACTGACTCTAGGTGGCCCTGCTTGAGCAGGGGGGGTGGACAGGATGACCTCCAGAGGTCCCTTCCAACCTCAGCCAGTCTGTGATTCTGCGATTTTGTGATACAGGCATTATCCTCAAAGGCTGTTGAGTTTCCCCCACTCTGCCTCCCCAAAAAGCCCTCCATCAGTGACTGTCTGTGGGCAGAGCACTGGAGGGCAGGGCAGGAAGGCAGGCACTGAAAAGAGAACTGTCAGCTTAGTTTTGGCCTCCAAGAGTCTCCAGAATTCAGTCGTCACCAAGTAAATGTCTCTCCAGGGGCGTTCACTGGTGCTGTAGGCAGTTCAGGCCCTGCTCTGTGTCTTTTGGATGCTGCTGGCCATCGGTATCTGCAAGACTCTGGTCTGGGGCACACAGCATCCAAAGAGAGGCAGAGACGCCTGGCTTTTGCAGCCAGGAGAAGCAGCAGCTTGTCACCCTTGGTAGCTGTTGCATGGGAAGGGAGAGAGAGACGATGGAGGCGGGCTGTCCGAGACTGTCTGCTTTCTCCCTGTCTCCCAGGAAGAGACCTCCATCAGTGATGAGCACTGGGCAGAGCAATGCAGAGCACGGCAGAAAAGCTTGCAAAAAACCAAAAAAAGAGAGCCAAGGGCCTGCTGGTGTTTTCTTTTGCTGCATAACTATAGCTCCCATAGCAGGACAGGACGAGTGCTGATGCAGGAGGCCAAGCCCTGGAGAGGCAGGTGCCCTGATTAAAGGGCTGTGGGGCCTGGCCCACAGGTCTTGGAGGGCTTCCTTCCTCTGATTTGAGGCCCATGGGTCTGACCCTATGGACTAGTAGGGCCTCTCTGCGCTGATTTGAGTGTCACTGAGCCTGGCCATCTCATCGTGCTAGACCTCTTTCTTCCTAGTGAGTGCCATGGGGCTGGGCCCTCTGCTCCTGCTCAGCCTCTCTGCCCAGATTCAACTTCCATGGAGCCTGGCCCTCTGTTCTTGCAGGGTCTCTAAGCCCTGATCTGAGCAGCATGGGTCCTTGCCCTCTGGTCTTGCAGGGCTCTTTCCCCTGAGTCAGCAACCATGGGGCCTGGCCCTCTGCTCTTGCAGGGCCTTTTGCCCTGATTCTAGTGCTGTGGGGCCTGGCGCTCTAATCTCACATGGTCTCTTTGTCCGTAGCAGAGCACCATTGGTATTGCACAGTCTCTTTGCCCTGATTTGACTGTCATGGGGCCTGGACATGCGCTCTCTGAGTGCATCTTTCCCCAGAGTACTGCAGCATGGGTGCTGGCCCTCTGCTCTTGCAGAGCCCCTTTCCCTTGAGCAGGGTGCAATGGATCCTGGCTCTGCAAGACCACAGGGCCAGGACATCGTGTGAGCACCACAGAAACGGGTCCCCTGCTCTTGCAGGATCTGTTCCCCCTGATTTGAGCACCATGGGGCCTGGCCCTCTGGTCTTGAAGGGCGCTTGTGTGCTGATTTGAGCATCACTGAGACTGGCCGACTGGTCTTGCTTTTCCCCCTCATTCGAGAGCCAAGGGACTCAGGCCTCTGCTCTTGCCAGGCCTCTTATTCCTGATTGAAGCGCCGTGGCGCCTGGCGCTCTGCTCTTGCAGGGCCCCTTTCCCCTGATAAAAGTAACATGGAGCCTGACGCTCCGCTCTTGCAGGTCCTCTTTGCCATGATGCGAGTGCCATGCGGCCTTGGAGCGCCACGGGACCTTGGAGCGCCATGGGGCCTTGCCCACTGCTCATGCAGCATCTCTCTGCCATAATTCGGGCGCAACAAGGCCGAGAGATCGCCCCTTGCAAGGCCCCTTTTCCGTAAGCAGGGTGCCAGGGGGCCTGGCCCTGTGCTTTTGCAGGGCCTCCGTGCGCTGATTCGAATGCCGTTGAGACTGGCTGGCTGGTCTTGCTGGACCTCTTTCCTCTCATTCAAGTGCCATGGGACTTGGTCCTCTGCTCTCGCAGGGCCTCTTTCCCCAGAGCAAAGCGGCATGGCGCCTGGGCCCCCGCTCTTGCAGGGGACTTTCCTCTCATTTGAGTGCCAATGGTCCTCGCAGGGCAAGTTTGCAGGATTTCTTTTCCCTGATTCGAGTGCCATGGTGCCTGACCCTCTCTCCCTGCAGGTCTTCCAAGTCCGCATTCATGTCCCGTGGGGCCTGGCCCACTGGTCTTTGAGGGCCTCCTTCCACTCCTTTGAGTGCCATGGGGGCTGCCCTATGGGCTTGCTGGACCCCTTCCCCTGGTTCTGCCATTGCAGGGCCCCTCAGCCCTGACTGAAGCGCCACGGAGATGGGCCGTGTAGCCTTGCAGCTGAGCCCTGATTCAGGTGCCTGGGGGCCCTTGGAGCATCACGGGGCCTTGGAGCGCCACGGGGCCTGGCCCACTGCTCATGCAGAGCCTCTTTGCCCCACCTTGGGCACGATGGCCTCGCAGGGCCCCTTTCCCGTGTGCAGGCTGCCATGGGGCCTGGCCCTGTGCTGCTGCAGGCACCCTTTGCCCTGATCTGATCGCCGTGGAGGCGAGCCTTCTGGCCCTGCTGGCCTCCTCCATGGGCCCGGCCCTCTGCTCAGGCAGGGCCTTTTTGCCCTGCCTTGGCCGCCATGGGGCCTGGCAAGGCACTCGAAGCAGGACAAAGAGGCCCTGAATGACCCAGGCCAGGCGCCATGGTGCTCAGCCCAGGGCAAAGAGGCCCTGCACGAGCCGAGAAGGATGAACACGCTGCTACTCTCAGACACAGGCTTTCTTTCCGCTCTTCCAGCTCCAGCCTTGGCACTGGCATTTCTTCTCCCCCACTTGGAAAGGACCCCTCTTTGGCAGGTGGGCACTGTCACTTCCCCAGCACCCCTCACCACCACCGCCACCACCGCCCCCTCGCCATTGCATGCTCTCTGCAGGACTTCCCCCAGCACAGCTCCTCTCTGCTGTGAGTGAACCCTGCAGAAATGGCAGCATATCTTCTCTGTGCTCTCCCGAGCTCCTTGCCTTCCTCTTACACACCGCTCTGCGACCCTTTCTGCAGCCAAGGCAGCCACGCAAGATGAAGGGAGAGACAGAAGGCGGCCGCTGGGTTTGGCACCAAGAGCTGCTGCGGGGCCCCAGATAACGACCCAGGTCCCAGTGCCAGGCCCACAGGTGATCCTGCATGCCTCAGGCATGCAGCAGGAACCCGGGGAGAAGTGGAGCGGGGTGAGGCTCTGGGGTGGGCAGGCAGAAAGCAGCGAGAGCAGGCCAGGCCCCACCGCTCTGGGGCTGCACTAAAGGCCAGAGGTCTGCCCGGGGAGGAGAACCCAGCTGCAAGACACAGGCTCTCTCTGGAGACCGCACGATGCACGAGAGCAACCACCTTCAGGGGGGTCTCACGGGGTCTTACCGCACTCCTTAGGCTCAGGAAGAATTCATATGTGCTCTTGTGCAATCTGCTACAGCAGTCTGACACAAAGCAATGACTTCTTTTTGAAGGGTTTTTCTCCATCCTTTATTTCCCTCTGGGTTTTTGTTCTTAGTGTCCGTATCCCCTTGCCCTCCCAGCTTCCTTCTCAGTTTTGTGGGAAAGATCAAGATGACCCCAGTCAGCTACCAAACGATGGCAGAATTCAACCTGGGTCGCTTTTGTGACTTCAACCACTTTTCCTCTGTCAAATCCAGGTAGTCCGCCAAACGTATTTTTTGGCTGCAGAAAGTTGTTCAGAAAGCAAAACAGAACAACATATAGTCAACCACACCACACCTCCCCTCCCTCCCAAATTTGAAAGATTCTCTCAAAAGCTGTTGAACCACATGAAAAAAGTGGTTTTCTGACGCTGCAACATGTAGAAGTTGTTGCACATTTGAAATCCTTTCCTGCATTTCCCACTGGCAGTGCTTTCTCTTCCTGGACTTCACAGGGCACCCCTTCACAGGCTTGTGACAGTCGTGCTCTGGGTTGTGCCACTCGGGTCTTGAGGACCTCCAGGGTCTGAGGGGATCCCACAGCCTTTTTGGGCAACCCACTCCACTGCTTAATGATCCTCAAGTGATTTCCCCGCCCCTTATCTCCTGCCTGAACCTCTCTAGTTTCAGCTGATGCCACTGTCTCTCACCCTCCTGCCAGGCACGGCTGGGAAGACTCTGTCCCCACCTCCCGGTCTCTTCCCCACAGGCACCGGGGTGTGCTGTTAGGTGTCCCAAAGCCTTTTCTGCTCCATGCTGAACCCCTTGCCCCTCCTCAGAGGGCAAGTGCTCCAGCCCCACCATCTCAGTGGCCTCTCCTGAGCCCCTCCAATTTACTGACGCGTCTCCTGTCTGAGGCCCCAAACAGGACATACGGCCTAGGTGAGGCCTGATGGGTGCTGAGCAGAGGGGATCACCCCTGCCCCCCCCCTGCCCAGAGGGGAGAAAGATAGGAGAAATCCCTGAGAGCAAGCCAAATGCTGCCTTTGACCTCCCATGGCAGGTCATAGCGATGAATAGAATAGAACAGAATAGAATAGAATAGTTCAGCTGGAAGGGACCTACAACGATCATCTAGTCCAGCTGCCTGGCCACTTCAGGGCTGACCAAAAGTTAAAGCATGATATTAAGGGCATTCTCCAAATGCCTCTCAAACACTCACAGGCATGGGGCATTGACCACCTCTCTAGGAAGCCTGTTCCAGTGTTTGACCACCCTCTCGGTAAAGAAGTGTTTCCTAATGCCAAGTCTGAACCTCTCCCGGCACAGCTTTGAAGCCATTCCCACGCGTCCTGTCACTGGATCCCAGGGAGAAGAGATCAGCACTTCCCTCTCCGCTTCCCCTCCTCAGGAAGCTGTTGAGAGCAATGAGGTCGCCCCTCAGCCTCCTTTTCTCCAAACTAGACAAACCCCGTGTCCTCAGCTGCTCCTCACAGGACATGCCTTCCAGCCCTTTCACCAGCTTTGTTACCCTCCTCTGGACACATTTGAGTGTCTTAACATCCTTCTTAAATTGTGGGGCCCAGAACCGCACACAGTATTCAAGGTGAGGCCGCAGCAGCGCTAAATACAGCGGGATAATCACCTCTTTTGACCGGCTGGTTATGCTGTGTTGGATGCACCCCAGGATGCGGTTTGCCCTCTTGGTGGTCAGGGCACCCTGCTGACTCGTAGTCAGCCTTGTGTCAAGCAGCACCCCCAGATCCCTTTCTGCAGGGCTGCTCTCCAGCCACTCCTCTCCCAGTTTATACTTGTGTCTGGTGTTCCTCCGTCCCAGGTGCGGAATCCGACATTTGGACTTGTTAAATTTCATCCCGTCTAATCATTGCTCAACTCTCCAATCTATCTAGATCCCTCTGCAAGGCCTCTTGTCCCTCGAGAGAGTCAACAGCACCTCCCAGTTTAGAATCGTCACCAAACTTGCTAGTGACGCATTCAACTCCTGCCTCCAGATCACTGATAAAAACATTGAGCAGGACTGGCCCTAGAACTGAGCCCTGAGGAACACCGCTGGTGGCTGGTCGCCAGCCAGATGTAGCCCCATTCGCTACAGCCCTTTGAGCCCTGCCGTTCAGCCAGTTCTTCACCCAGCGCAACATGCATCTGCTCATCTCACAGCTGGACAACTTGTCCAGAAGGATGCTGTGAGGGACAGTGTCAAAAGCCTGACTAAAATCCGGAAAAACTACATCCACCACCTTCCCTTCATCCCCTAGGCGGGTGACGTTATCGTAGAAGGGTATCAAATGAATTAAACAGGACTTTCCCTTTGTGAAGCCATGTTGGCTGTGCCTGACGATTGCACTGTCCTTTAAACAGCCTTTAAACAGCCTTTCAACAGCACCCAGTATGATCTTCTCCACATTTTTTCCAGGTCCTGAGGTTAGACTAACAGGTCTGTAGTTTCCTGGGTCTTCCCTCATGCCCTTCTTGTAAATGGGAATAACCCTGACTAGCTTCCAGTCAGCAGGGACCTTGCCAGACTCCCAAGACCTTTGGTAGATGATTGAGAGGGGTCCTGCTGTAACATCCGCTAGCTCCTGCAGTACCCTGGGATGAATCCCATCCGGCCCCATGGACTTGTGAACGTTCAGCTGGTACGTCTGGTCCCTTACAATTTCAGTGTCCACTAATGGGGACGTCACTGTTCCCACAGTCGTGGTCCTCCAACTCAGAGGACGGGGCAGCCCAAGGTCTATTGGGGTTATTATTATTGGTGTTTCCCCCATCACCCTGCAGACTCCAGCTGGGGGATGCTGGGCCCCATCCAGCCCCACATCTGAGCTAGGGCCCAAGCACTATGTCCACCCTGGCCCAAGGGGCGGCAGGAACAGAAGACAAAAACCCATCTGGAGAAGTGCCTGCGTGCTGTGGTGTCTCCACGGGGGGTGAGGGGTGCAACCACCTTTGACAAAGGGACATCCAGAGCTTGGGGCTGGAGGCATTGGTCTGATGTCTCAACAAGTAGGAGAAAATCCCCGAAAGCAAGCCAAGTGCTGCCTGCCTTTGATCTCCCATGGGAGGAAGCAGGGGAGCCCAGAGGGCTGGCCAGCAATGCTGGGCTGTGGGGAGAGCCTGTGGGACTTTGTCCTGCAGCCTTCAAGGGAGGCACGAGGTGTTATCGAATGAACCCTCTTGCCGCATGTGCCTGGAGACGTCTGCCACAGCCAGAGCAACCTGACGGAGCCCTGGGAAGACACGGCCGAGAGCTCGGTGTCTGGCGTGAAACACCCATGCCGAGCGCAAGACAAGCGATGGGGGGATGGAAGGGGCAGTGGCATTGCGGTAACCCTGATGCGTCACTGCAGTAACGGGGGCCGGACCGCTGCCAGGCAGAGCGCCGCAGGTGAGGACGGCCCGTTGTGATGTGCCCGCACGATGGATGGTGCCGTCACCGAGCGACGGGTTCTGATGTCCCCGAGCGATGGATTGTGACCGCGCGTCCCTCGCCACTTGTATCCACGCGCCGAGTCTCACCCAGCCGGCTCGAGCCTGCACTCCAGCTGAGCGAGGACGCGAGGTTTGGAGTGCCGTGCAAGGCTGTTGTTGGTGCTGAGGGCGTGCCTGGGGAGTTGTTGAGTGCAGCTCTCGGTGCCTGGCCCCAGAGCCATCGGAGGATTTTCCCCGGCCCTGCCTGGTTCAGGCCGCCGGGGCACCCAGGAGGCGCGCTCGCAGCAGCAGAGGTGAGCTGTGCGGGGAAACGTCGCCCCGGGGAGCTGGGAGGGTTTCCTTCTTGAGGGACCTGGGCCTCAAGAAGGAAACCCTCCTTCCACCCCTCGTCAGGCCAGCCAACAATTGTGGCCTCTCTTCCTTTTCTAGTGCGACACCCGCTGCTGCAGCGGCAGTGAGAGGGAGCAGCTTGTCATCCCCAGCTCCCCCCAGCCCACCGCAGCACGTGGAGAGCATGGCCACGGAGCTGGAGAACCGCTGTCCAATATGCCTGGACAGCTGGGAGGAGGCCAGCTACGTGATGCCATGCCTCCACCAATTCTGTTACGAGTGCATCCTGCGGTGGGCCGAGAGCAAGCCCGAGTGCCCCCTCTGCAAAAGGAGGGTGAGCTCCATCTTGCACTCGGTGCAGGAGGACGACGACTTTGAGGAGCACGTCATCCCACCACCTGCGGCAGCATCAGTCGTCGTCCACCTGACAGGAGGAGCTGCCGGACAGCCAGCCGCCCACAGCCTCCATCACTCTGCAGCAGCCCGGCCAGCAGCCGCGGGGCCGCTGCCCTGGGCTCCAGTGGGCGGCTTCCACGCCTACGTCTGGGCCTCCCTCTTCCGCGTCTACCCCACTGTCCTCCGTCCCCTGCTGCCCTGGCTGCATCGGGAGCTGGGGCAGCTCTTTGAGGATGCCCAGGAAGCAGCAGCAGCGCAGAGCCTCGTCACATCCAGCCTGCGATACTTTGGCCTGGATGAGGGGGCTCTGATCCAGCTGCTGCAGGCCTCCCTGGGCAGGCGCACGAGGAGCTTTGTCCACCAGCTCATTGACACCATCGTGCACCTGTGCAGCGCGGAGGCCCGGCGTCGGATGGGCCTGGGGGACGGCCATGCTGCAGGGAGGCGGGAGGGCGGCCCTGTGGCTGCCCCTGGCCCCGCTGCCTCCCGAGGGAGGTCTCCTGCCCCCAGCGCAGCCCTTTGTGGGGGTCCCGGCAGCCCCCCCTCCGCCCCCGTTCCCACCCGCGGGGAGCAAGAAGAGGCCCAGGAGGACCCAGAGGAGGCTGTGCCCGGGCCCTCCACGCGCAGCCGGGGCAGCGAACGCTCACCTGGGGGGTGCCGGCGAGCCCCGAAGAGGAGGGCCAGAAGCTCCAAGGACCCTTCCCAGCCCCCCAGGAAGCCACCCCGTCATCGGTGACACTGGGAGGGTGCCTCAGGGGCCGGCTAAACCAGGGCCGGGCCGCAACTGGGGCACACACCAGCCCCCTGTGGTCCTGGCCCCCCAGGTCTAGTTACCATATAATAAAAGAAAATGAAAGCATGAAAAGGGCAGAAAAAGTCTCAGTATCACTACCAATCCCGTTGGCGTCGCTATCCCCACCTGTGCTGCTTTCTGCCCCTTCTCCTGGTGGTGCTACGGCCACCGTTTCCTCACGTGTCTGCTGGGCCCTACGGCCACTGGGGTCAGCCTGGTGAGATAGCGGGTGCGGCGATGCAGCAAGGCAGGAGCCCCAAGAAGTTCAACAAGGGGAAGTGCAAAGTCCTGCACCTGGGGACGAACAACCCCAGGCACCAGTACAGGCTGGGGGCCACCTGGCTGGAAAGCAGCTTGACAGAAAAGGACCTGGTGGGGCCCTGGTGGACACCAAGTTTGAACACGAGCCAGCAATGTGCCCTTGCCACAAAGACGGCTAACGGTGTCCTGGGCTGCATGGGGAGGAGTGTTGCCAGTAGGTCGAGGGAGAGGATCCTTCCCCTCTCCTCAGCACTGGTGAGGCCACACCTGGAGTGCTGGGTCCAGTTCTGAGCTCCCCAGTACAAGGGAGATATGGACATACTGGAGAGAGTCCAGCAAAGGGCCACGAAGATGATTAAGGGACGAGGGCATTTCTCATGTGAGGAAAGGCTGGAGAGAGCTGGGACCGTTCAGCCTGGAGAAGAGAAGGCGTTGGGGGGGGGGGTCTCATCAGCGTATATAAAGACTGAAGGGAGGCTGCAAAGACGTCGGAGCCAGGCTGTTTTCAGTGGTGCCCAGTGACAGGGCCAGAGGCAGTGGGCACCAACTGAAACATGGGAGGTTCCTCCTGAACGTTGGGAAACATTTTTTCACTGTGAGGTTGACCGAGCACTGGCACAGGTAACCTAGAGGGGTGATGGGGTCTCTTTCCTTGGAGATCTTGAAAAGCCGCCTGGACATGGTCCTGGGCAACTGACTCTAGGTGGCCCTGCTTGAGCAGGGGGGGTGGACAGGATGACCTCCAGAGGTCCCTTCCAACCTCAGCCAGTCTGTGATTCTGCGATTTTGTGATACAGGCATTATCCTCAAAGGCTGTTGAGTTTCCCCCACTCTGCCTCCCCAAAAAGCCCTCCATCAGTGACTGTCTGTGGGCAGAGCACTGGAGGGCAGGGCAGGAAGGCAGGCACTGAAAAGAGAACTGTCAGCTTAGTTTTGGCCTCCAAGAGTCTCCAGAATTCAGTCGTCACCAAGTAAATGTCTCTCCAGGGGCGTTCACTGGTGCTGTAGGCAGTTCAGGCCCTGCTCTGTGTCTTTTGGATGCTGCTGGCCATCGGTATCTGCAAGACTCTGGTCTGGGGCACACAGCATCCAAAGAGAGGCAGAGACGCCTGGCTTTTGCAGCCAGGAGAAGCAGCAGCTTGTCACCCTTGGTAGCTGTTGCATGGGAAGGGAGAGAGAGACGATGGAGGCGGGCTGTCCGAGACTGTCTGCTTTCTCCCTGTCTCCCAGGAAGAGACCTCCATCAGTGATGAGCACTGGGCAGAGCAATGCAGAGCACGGCAGAAAAGCTTGCAAAAAACCAAAAAAAGAGAGCCAAGGGCCTGCTGGTGTTTTCTTTTGCTGCATAACTATAGCTCCCATAGCAGGACAGGACGAGTGCTGATGCAGGAGGCCAAGCCCTGGAGAGGCAGGTGCCCTGATTAAAGGGCTGTGGGGCCTGGCCCACAGGTCTTGGAGGGCTTCCTTCCTCTGATTTGAGGCCCATGGGTCTGACCCTATGGACTAGTAGGGCCTCTCTGCGCTGATTTGAGTGTCACTGAGCCTGGCCATCTCATCGTGCTAGACCTCTTTCTTCCTAGTGAGTGCCATGGGGCTGGGCCCTCTGCTCCTGCTCAGCCTCTCTGCCCAGATTCAACTTCCATGGAGCCTGGCCCTCTGTTCTTGCAGGGTCTCTAAGCCCTGATCTGAGCAGCATGGGTCCTTGCCCTCTGGTCTTGCAGGGCTCTTTCCCCTGAGTCAGCAACCATGGGGCCTGGCCCTCTGCTCTTGCAGGGCCTTTTGCCCTGATTCTAGTGCTGTGGGGCCTGGCGCTCTAATCTCACATGGTCTCTTTGTCCGTAGCAGAGCACCATTGGTATTGCACAGTCTCTTTGCCCTGATTTGACTGTCATGGGGCCTGGACATGCGCTCTCTGAGTGCATCTTTCCCCAGAGTACTGCAGCATGGGTGCTGGCCCTCTGCTCTTGCAGAGCCCCTTTCCCTTGAGCAGGGTGCAATGGATCCTGGCTCTGCAAGACCACAGGGCCAGGACATCGTGTGAGCACCACAGAAACGGGTCCCCTGCTCTTGCAGGATCTGTTCCCCCTGATTTGAGCACCATGGGGCCTGGCCCTCTGGTCTTGAAGGGCGCTTGTGTGCTGATTTGAGCATCACTGAGACTGGCCGACTGGTCTTGCTTTTCCCCCTCATTCGAGAGCCAAGGGACTCAGGCCTCTGCTCTTGCCAGGCCTCTTATTCCTGATTGAAGCGCCGTGGCGCCTGGCGCTCTGCTCTTGCAGGGCCCCTTTCCCCTGATAAAAGTAACATGGAGCCTGACGCTCCGCTCTTGCAGGTCCTCTTTGCCATGATGCGAGTGCCATGCGGCCTTGGAGCGCCACGGGACCTTGGAGCGCCATGGGGCCTTGCCCACTGCTCATGCAGCATCTCTCTGCCATAATTCGGGCGCAACAAGGCCGAGAGATCGCCCCTTGCAAGGCCCCTTTTCCGTAAGCAGGGTGCCAGGGGGCCTGGCCCTGTGCTTTTGCAGGGCCTCCGTGCGCTGATTCGAATGCCGTTGAGACTGGCTGGCTGGTCTTGCTGGACCTCTTTCCTCTCATTCAAGTGCCATGGGACTTGGTCCTCTGCTCTCGCAGGGCCTCTTTCCCCAGAGCAAAGCGGCATGGCGCCTGGGCCCCCGCTCTTGCAGGGGACTTTCCTCTCATTTGAGTGCCAATGGTCCTCGCAGGGCAAGTTTGCAGGATTTCTTTTCCCTGATTCGAGTGCCATGGTGCCTGACCCTCTCTCCCTGCAGGTCTTCCAAGTCCGCATTCATGTCCCGTGGGGCCTGGCCCACTGGTCTTTGAGGGCCTCCTTCCACTCCTTTGAGTGCCATGGGGGCTGCCCTATGGGCTTGCTGGACCCCTTCCCCTGGTTCTGCCATTGCAGGGCCCCTCAGCCCTGACTGAAGCGCCACGGAGATGGGCCGTGTAGCCTTGCAGCTGAGCCCTGATTCAGGTGCCTGGGGGCCCTTGGAGCATCACGGGGCCTTGGAGCGCCACGGGGCCTGGCCCACTGCTCATGCAGAGCCTCTTTGCCCCACCTTGGGCACGATGGCCTCGCAGGGCCCCTTTCCCGTGTGCAGGCTGCCATGGGGCCTGGCCCTGTGCTGCTGCAGGCACCCTTTGCCCTGATCTGATCGCCGTGGAGGCGAGCCTTCTGGCCCTGCTGGCCTCCTCCATGGGCCCGGCCCTCTGCTCAGGCAGGGCCTTTTTGCCCTGCCTTGGCCGCCATGGGGCCTGGCAAGGCACTCGAAGCAGGACAAAGAGGCCCTGAATGACCCAGGCCAGGCGCCATGGTGCTCAGCCCAGGGCAAAGAGGCCCTGCACGAGCCGAGAAGGATGAACACGCTGCTACTCTCAGACACAGGCTTTCTTTCCGCTCTTCCAGCTCCAGCCTTGGCACTGGCATTTCTTCTCCCCCACTTGGAAAGGACCCCTCTTTGGCAGGTGGGCACTGTCACTTCCCCAGCACCCCTCACCACCACCACCACCACCGCCCCCTCGCCATTGCATGCTCTCTGCAGGACTTCCCCCAGCACAGCTCCTCTCTGCTGTGAGTGAACCCTGCAGAAATGGCAGCATATCTTCTCTGTGCTCTCCCGAGCTCCTTGCCTTCCTCTTACACACCGCTCTGCGACCCTTTCTGCAGCCAAGGCAGCCACGCAAGATGAAGGGAGAGACAGAAGGCGGCCGCTGGGTTTGGCACCAAGAGCTGCTGCGGGGCCCCAGATAACGACCCAGGTCCCAGTGCCAGGCCCACAGGTGATCCTGCATGCCTCAGGCATGCAGCAGGAACCCGGGGAGAAGTGGAGCGGGGTGAGGCTCTGGGGTGGGCAGGCAGAAAGCAGCGAGAGCAGGCCAGGCCCCACCGCTCTGGGGCTGCACTAAAGGCCAGAGGTCTGCCCGGGGAGGAGAACCCAGCTGCAAGACACAGGCTCTCTCTGGAGACCGCACGATGCACGAGAGCAACCACCTTCAGGGGGGTCTCACGGGGTCTTACCGCACTCCTTAGGCTCAGGAAGAATTCATATGTGCTCTTGTGCAATCTGCTACAGCAGTCTGACACAAAGCAATGACTTCTTTTTGAAGGGTTTTTCTCCATCCTTTATTTCCCTCTGGGTTTTTGTTCTTAGTGTCCGTATCCCCTTGCCCTCCCAGCTTCCTTCTCAGTTTTGTGGGAAAGATCAAGATGACCCCAGTCAGCTACCAAACGATGGCAGAATTCAACCTGGGTCGCTTTTGTGACTTCAACCACTTTTCCTCTGTCAAATCCAGGTAGTCCGCCAAACGTATTTTTTGGCTGCAGAAAGTTGTTCAGAAAGCAAAACAGAACAACATATAGTCAACCACACCACACCTCCCCTCCCTCCCAAATTTGAAAGATTCTCTCAAAAGCTGTTGAACCACATGAAAAAAGTGGTTTTCTGACGCTGCAACATGTAGAAGTTGTTGCACATTTGAAATCCTTTCCTGCATTTCCCACTGGCAGTGCTTTCTCTTCCTGGACTTCACAGGGCACCCCTTCACAGGCTTGTGACAGTCGTGCTCTGGGTTGTGCCACTCGGGTCTTGAGGACCTCCAGGGTCTGAGGGGATCCCACAGCCTTTTTGGCAACCCACTCCACTGCTTAATGATCCTCAAGTGATTTCCCCGCCCCTTATCTCCTGCCTGAACCTCTCTAGTTTCAGCTGATGCCACTGTCTCTCACCCTCCTGCCAGGCACGGCTGGGAAGACTCTGTCCCCACCTCCCGGTCTCTTCCCCACAGGCACCGGGGTGTGCTGTTAGGTGTCCCAAAGCCTTTTCTGCTCCATGCTGAACCCCTTGCCCCTCCTCAGAGGGCAAGTGCTCCAGCCCCACCATCTCAGTGGCCTCTCCTGAGCCCCTCCAATTTACTGACGCGTCTCCTGTCTGAGGCCCCAAACAGGACATACGGCCTAGGTGAGGCCTGATGGGTGCTGAGCAGAGGGGATCACCCCTGCCCCCCCCCTGCCCAGAGGGGAGAAAGATAGGAGAAATCCCTGAGAGCAAGCCAAATGCTGCCTTTGACCTCCCATGGCAGGTCATAGCGATGAATAGAATAGAACAGAATAGAATAGAATAGTTCAGCTGGAAGGGACCTACAACGATCATCTAGTCCAGCTGCCTGGCCACTTCAGGGCTGACCAAAAGTTAAAGGCATGATATTAAGGGCATTCTCCAAATGCCTCTCAAACACTCACAGGCATGGGGCATTGACCACCTCTCTAGGAAGCCTGTTCCAGTGTTTGACCACCCTCTCGGTAAAGAAGTGTTTCCTAATGCCAAGTCTGAACCTCTCCTGGCACAGCTTTGAAGCCATTCCCACGCGTCCTGTCACTGGATCCCAGGGAGAAGAGATCAGCACTTCCCTCTCCGCTTCCCCTCCTCAGGAAGCTGTTGAGAGCAATGAGGTCGCCCCTCAGCCTCCTTTTCTCCAAACTAGACAAACCCCGTGTCCTCAGCTGCTCCTCACAGGACATGCCTTCCAGCCCTTTCACCAGCTTTGTTACCCTCCTCTGGACACATTTGAGTGTCTTAACATCCTTCTTAAATTGTGGGGCCCAGAACCGCACACAGTATTCAAGGTGAGGCCGCAGCAGCGCTAAATACAGCGGGATAATCACCTCTTTTGACCGGCTGGTTATGCTGTGTTGGATGCACCCCAGGATGCGGTTTGCCCTCTTGGTGGTCAGGGCACCCTGCTGACTCGTAGTCAGCCTTGTGTCAAGCAGCACCCCCAGATCCCTTTCTGCAGGGCTGCTCTCCAGCCACTCCTCTCCCAGTTTATACTTGTGTCTGGTGTTCCTCCGTCCCAGGTGCGGAATCCGACATTTGGACTTGTTAAATTTCATCCCGTCTAATCATTGCTCAACTCTCCAATCTATCTAGATCCCTCTGCAAGGCCTCTTGTCCCTCGAGAGAGTCAACAGCACCTCCCAGTTTAGAATCGTCACCAAACTTGCTAGTGACGCATTCAACTCCTGCCTCCAGATCACTGATAAAAACATTGAGCAGGACTGGCCCTAGAACTGAGCCCTGAGGAACACCGCTGGTGGCTGGTCGCCAGCCAGATGTAGCCCCATTCGCTACAGCCCTTTGAGCCCTGCCGTTCAGCCAGTTCTTCACCCAGCGCAACATGCATCTGCTCATCTCACAGCTGGACAACTTGTCCAGAAGGATGCTGTGAGGGACAGTGTCAAAAGCCTGACTAAAATCCGGAAAAACTACATCCACCACCTTCCCTTCATCCCCTAGGCGGGTGACGTTATCGTAGAAGGGTATCAAATGAATTAAACAGGACTTTCCCTTTGTGAAGCCATGTTGGCTGTGCCTGACGATTGCACTGTCCTTTAAACAGCCTTTAAACAGCCTTTCAACAGCACCCAGTATGATCTTCTCCACATTTTTTCCAGGTCCTGAGGTTAGACTAACAGGTCTGTAGTTTCCTGGGTCTTCCCTCATGCCCTTCTTGTAAATGGGAATAACCCTGACTAGCTTCCAGTCAGCAGGGACCTTGCCAGACTCCCAAGACCTTTGGCAGATGATTGAGAGGGGTCCTGCTGTAACATCCGCTAGCTCCTGCAGTACCCTGGGATGAATCCCATCCGGCCCCATGGACTTGTGAACGTTCAGCTGGTACGTCTGGTCCCTTACAATTTCAGTGTCCACTAATGGGGACGTCACTGTTCCCACAGTCGTGGTCCTCCAACTCAGAGGACGGGGCAGCCCAAGGTCTATTGGGGTTATTATTATTGGTGTTTCCCCCATCACCCTGCAGACTCCAGCTGGGGGATGCTGGGCCCCATCCAGCCCCACATCTGAGCTAGGGCCCAAGCACTATGTCCACCCTGGCCCAAGGGGCGGCAGGAACAGAAGACAAAAACCCATCTGGAGAAGTGCCTGCGTGCTGTGGTGTCTCCACGGGGGGTGAGGGGTGCAACCACCTTTGACAAAGGGACATCCAGAGCTTGGGGCTGGAGGCATTGGTCTGATGTCTCAACAAGTAGGAGAAAATCCCCGAAAGCAAGCCAAGTGCTGCCTGCCTTTGATCTCCCATGGGAGGAAGCAGGGGAGCCCAGAGGGCTGGCCAGCAATGCTGGGCTGTGGGGAGAGCCTGTGGGACTTTGTCCTGCAGCCTTCAAGGGAGGCACGAGGTGTTATCGAATGAACCCTCTTGCCGCATGTGCCTGGAGACGTCTGCCACAGCCAGAGCAACCTGACGGAGCCCTGGGAAGACACGGCCGAGAGCTCGGTGTCTGGCGTGAAACACCCATGCCGAGCGCAAGACAAGCGATGGGGGGATGGAAGGGGCAGTGGCATTGCGGTAACCCTGATGCGTCACTGCAGTAACGGGGGCCGGACCGCTGCCAGGCAGAGCGCCGCAGGTGAGGACGGCCCGTTGTGATGTGCCCGCACGATGGATGGTGCCGTCACCGAGCGACGGGTTCTGATGTCCCCGAGCGATGGATTGTGACCGCGCGTCCCTCGCCACTTGTATCCACGCGCCGAGTCTCACCCAGCCGGCTCGAGCCTGCACTCCAGCTGAGCGAGGACGCGAGGTTTGGAGTGCCGTGCAAGGCTGTTGTTGGTGCTGAGGGCGTGCCTGGGGAGTTGTTGAGTGCAGCTCTCGGTGCCTGGCCCCAGAGCCATCGGAGGATTTTCCCCGGCCCTGCCTGGTTCAGGCAGCCGGGGCACCCAGGAGGCGCGCTCGCAGCAGCAGAGGTGAGCTGTGCGGGGAAACGTCGCCCCGGGGAGCTGGGAGGGTTTCCTTCTTGAGGGACCTGGGCCTCAAGAAGGAAACCCTCCTTCCACCCCTCGTCAGGCCAGCCAACAATTGTGGCCTCTCTTCCTTTTCTAGTGCGACACCCGCTGCTGCAGCGGCAGTGAGAGGGAGCAGCTTGTCATCCCCAGCTCCCCCCAGCCCACCGCAGCACGTGGAGAGCATGGCCACGGAGCTGGAGAACCGCTGTCCAATATGCCTGGACAGCTGGGAGGAGGCCAGCTACGTGATGCCATGCCTCCACCAATTCTGTTACGAGTGCATCCTGCGGTGGGCCGAGAGCAAGCCCGAGTGCCCCCTCTGCAAAAGGAGGGTGAGCTCCATCTTGCACTCGGTGCAGGAGGACGACGACTTTGAGGAGCACGTCATCCCACCACCTGCGGCAGCATCAGTCGTCGTCCACCTGACAGGAGGAGCTGCCGGACAGCCAGCCGCCCACAGCCTCCATCACTCTGCAGCAGCCCGGCCAGCAGCCGCGGGGCCGCTGCCCTGGGCTCCAGTGGGCGGCTTCCACGCCTACGTCTGGGCCTCCCTCTTCCGCGTCTACCCCACTGTCCTCCGTCCCCTGCTGCCCTGGCTGCATCGGGAGCTGGGGCAGCTCTTTGAGGATGCCCAGGAAGCAGCAGCAGCGCAGAGCCTCGTCACATCCAGCCTGCGATACTTTGGCCTGGATGAGGGGGCTCTGATCCAGCTGCTGCAGGCCTCCCTGGGCAGGCGCACGAGGAGCTTTGTCCACCAGCTCATTGACACCATCGTGCGCCTGTGCAGCGCGGAGGCCCGGCGTCGGATGGGCCTGGGGGACGGCCATGCTGCAGGGAGGCGGGAGGGCGGCCCTGTGGCTGCCCCTGGCCCCGCTGCCTCCCGAGGGAGGTCTCCTGCCCCCAGCGCAGCCCTTTGTGGGGGTCCCGGCAGCCCCCCCTCCGCCCCCGTTCCCACCCGCGGGGAGCAAGAAGAGGCCCAGGAGGACCCAGAGGAGGCTGTGCCCGGGCCCTCCACGCGCAGCCGGGGCAGCGAACGCTCACCTGGGGGGTGCCGGCGAGCCCCGAAGAGGAGGGCCAGAAGCTCCAAGGACCCTTCCCAGCCCCCCAGGAAGCCACCCCGTCATCGGTGACACTGGGAGGGTGCCTCAGGGACCGGCTAAACCAGGGCCGGGCCGCAACTGGGGCACACACCAGCCCCCTGTGGTCCTGGCCCCCCAGGTCTAGTTACCATATAATAAAAGAAAATGAAAGCATGAAAAGGGCAGAAAAAGTCTCAGTATCACTACCAATCCCGTTGGCGTCGCTATCCCCACCTGTGCTGCTTTCTGCCCCTTCTCCTGGTGGTGCTACGGCCACCGTTTCCTCACGTGTCTGCTGGGCCCTACGGCCACTGGGGTCAGCCTGGTGAGATAGCGGGTGCGGCGATGCAGCAAGGCAGGAGCCCCAAGAAGTTCAACAAGGGGAAGTGCAAAGTCCTGCACCTGGGGACGAACAACCCCAGGCACCAGTACAGGCTGGGGGCCACCTGGCTGGAAAGCAGCTTGACAGAAAAGGACCTGGTGGGGCCCTGGTGGACACCAAGTTTGAACACGAGCCAGCAATGTGCCCTTGCCACAAAGACGGCTAACGGTGTCCTGGGCTGCATGGGGAGGAGTGTTGCCAGTAGGTCGAGGGAGAGGATCCTTCCCCTCTCCTCAGCACTGGTGAGGCCACACCTGGAGTGCTGGGTCCAGTTCTGAGCTCCCCAGTACAAGGGAGATATGGACATACTGGAGAGAGTCCAGCAAAGGGCCACGAAGATGATTAAGGGACGAGGGCATTTCTCATGTGAGGAAAGGCTGGAGAGAGCTGGGACCGTTCAGCCTGGAGAAGAGAAGGCGTTGGGGGGGGGGGTCTCATCAGCGTATATAAAGACTGAAGGGAGGCTGCAAAGACGTCGGAGCCAGGCTGTTTTCAGTGGTGCCCAGTGACAGGGCCAGAGGCAGTGGGCACCAACTGAAACATGGGAGGTTCCTCCTGAACGTTGGGAAACATTTTTTCACTGTGAGGTTGACCGAGCACTGGCACAGGTAACCTAGAGGGGTGATGGGGTCTCTTTCCTTGGAGATCTTGAAAAGCCGCCTGGACATGGTCCTGGGCAACTGACTCTAGGTGGCCCTGCTTGAGCAGGGGGGGTGGACAGGATGACCTCCAGAGGTCCCTTCCAACCTCAGCCAGTCTGTGATTCTGCGATTTTGTGATACAGGCATTATCCTCAAAGGCTGTTGAGTTTCCCCCACTCTGCCTCCCCAAAAAGCCCTCCATCAGTGACTGTCTGTGGGCAGAGCACTGGAGGGCAGGGCAGGAAGGCAGGCACTGAAAAGAGAACTGTCAGCTTAGTTTTGGCCTCCAAGAGTCTCCAGAATTCAGTCGTCACCAAGTAAATGTCTCTCCAGGGGCGTTCACTGGTGCTGTAGGCAGTTCAGGCCCTGCTCTGTGTCTTTTGGATGCTGCTGGCCATCGGTATCTGCAAGACTCTGGTCTGGGGCACACAGCATCCAAAGAGAGGCAGAGACGCCTGGCTTTTGCAGCCAGGAGAAGCAGCAGCTTGTCACCCTTGGTAGCTGTTGCATGGGAAGGGAGAGAGAGACGATGGAGGCGGGCTGTCCGAGACTGTCTGCTTTCTCCCTGTCTCCCAGGAAGAGACCTCCATCAGTGATGAGCACTGGGCAGAGCAATGCAGAGCACGGCAGAAAAGCTTGCAAAAAAACAAAAAAAGAGAGCCAAGGGCCTGCTGGTGTTTTCTTTTGCTGCATAACTATAGCTCCCATAGCAGGACAGGACGAGTGCTGATGCAGGAGGCCAAGCCCTGGAGAGGCAGGTGCCCTGATTAAAGGGCTGTGGGGCCTGGCCCACAGGTCTTGGAGGGCTTCCTTCCTCTGATTTGAGGCCCATGGGTCTGACCCTATGGACTAGTAGGGCCTCTCTGCGCTGATTTGAGTGTCACTGAGCCTGGCCATCTCATCGTGCTAGACCTCTTTCTTCCTAGTGAGTGCCATGGGGCTGGGCCCTCTGCTCCTGCTCAGCCTCTCTGCCCAGATTCAACTTCCATGGAGCCTGGCCCTCTGTTCTTGCAGGGTCTCTAAGCCCTGATCTGAGCAGCATGGGTCCTTGCCCTCTGGTCTTGCAGGGCTCTTTCCCCTGAGTCAGCAACCATGGGGCCTGGCCCTCTGCTCTTGCAGGGCCTTTTGCCCTGATTCTAGTGCTGTGGGGCCTGGCGCTCTAATCTCACATGGTCTCTTTGTCCGTAGCAGAGCACCATTGGTATTGCACAGTCTCTTTGCCCTGATTTGACTGTCATGGGGCCTGGACATGCGCTCTCTGAGTGCATCTTTCCCCAGAGTACTGCAGCATGGGTGCTGGCCCTCTGCTCTTGCAGAGCCCCTTTCCCTTGAGCAGGGTGCAATGGATCCTGGCTCTGCAAGACCACAGGGCCAGGACATCGTGTGAGCACCACAGAAACGGGTCCCCTGCTCTTGCAGGATCTGTTCCCCCTGATTTGAGCACCATGGGGCCTGGCCCTCTGGTCTTGAAGGGCGCTTGTGTGCTGATTTGAGCATCACTGAGACTGGCCGACTGGTCTTGCTTTTCCCCCTCATTCGAGAGCCAAGGGACTCAGGCCTCTGCTCTTGCCAGGCCTCTTATTCCTGATTGAAGCGCCGTGGCGCCTGGCGCTCTGCTCTTGCAGGGCCCCTTTCCCCTGATAAAAGTAACATGGAGCCTGACGCTCCGCTCTTGCAGGTCCTCTTTGCCATGATGCGAGTGCCATGCGGCCTTGGAGCGCCACGGGACCTTGGAGCGCCATGGGGCCTTGCCCACTGCTCATGCAGCATCTCTCTGCCATAATTCGGGCGCAACAAGGCCGAGAGATCGCCCCTTGCAAGGCCCCTTTTCCGTAAGCAGGGTGCCAGGGGGCCTGGCCCTGTGCTTTTGCAGGGCCTCCGTGCGCTGATTCGAATGCCGTTGAGACTGGCTGGCTGGTCTTGCTGGACCTCTTTCCTCTCATTCAAGTGCCATGGGACTTGGTCCTCTGCTCTCGCAGGGCCTCTTTCCCCAGAGCAAAGCGGCATGGCGCCTGGGCCCCTGCTCTTGCAGGGGACTTTCCTCTCATTTGAGTGCCAATGGTCCTCGCAGGGCAAGTTTGCAGGATTTCTTTTCCCTGATTCGAGTGCCATGGTGCCTGACCCTCTCTCCCTGCAGGTCTTCCAAGTCCGCATTCATGTCCCGTGGGGCCTGGCCCACTGGTCTTTGAGGGCCTCCTTCCACTCCTTTGAGTGCCATGGGGGCTGCCCTATGGGCTTGCTGGACCCCTTCCCCTGATTCTGCCATTGCAGGGCCCCTCAGCCCTGACTGAAGCGCCACGGAGATGGGCCGTGTAGCCTTGCAGCTGAGCCCTGATTCAGGTGCCTGGGGGCCCTTGGAGCATCACGGGGCCTTGGAGCGCCACGGGGCCTGGCCCACTGCTCATGCAGAGCCTCTTTGCCCCACCTTGGGCACGATGGCCTCGCAGGGCCCCTTTCCCGTGTGCAGGCTGCCATGGGGCCTGGCCCTGTGCTGCTGCAGGCACCCTTTGCCCTGATCTGATCGCCGTGGAGGCGAGCCTTCTGGCCCTGCTGGCCTCCTCCATGGGCCCGGCCCTCTGCTCAGGCAGGGCCTTTTTGCCCTGCCTTGGCCGCCATGGGGCCTGGCAAGGCACTCGAAGCAGGACAAAGAGGCCCTGAATGACCCAGGCCAGGCGCCATGGTGCTCAGCCCAGGGCAAAGAGGCCCTGCACGAGCCGAGAAGGATGAACACGCTGCTACTCTCAGACACAGGCTTTCTTTCCGCTCTTCCAGCTCCAGCCTTGGCACTGGCATTTCTTCTCCCCCACTTGGAAAGGACCCCTCTTTGGCAGGTGGGCACTGTCACTTCCCCAGCACCCCTCACCACCACCACCACCACCGCCCCCTCGCCATTGCATGCTCTCTGCAGGACTTCCCCCAGCACAGCTCCTCTCTGCTGTGAGTGAACCCTGCAGAAATGGCAGCATATCTTCTCTGTGCTCTCCCGAGCTCCTTGCCTTCCTCTTACACACCGCTCTGCGACCCTTTCTGCAGCCAAGGCAGCCACGCAAGATGAAGGGAGAGACAGAAGGCGGCCGCTGGGTTTGGCACCAAGAGCTGCTGCGGGGCCCCAGATAACGACCCAGGTCCCAGTGCCAGGCCCACAGGTGATCCTGCATGCCTCAGGCATGCAGCAGGAACCCGGGGAGAAGTGGAGCGGGGTGAGGCTCTGGGGTGGGCAGGCAGAAAGCAGCGAGAGCAGGCCAGGCCCCACCGCTCTGGGGCTGCACTAAAGGCCAGAGGTCTGCCCGGGGAGGAGAACCCAGCTGCAAGACACAGGCTCTCTCTGGAGACCGCACGATGCACGAGAGCAACCACCTTCAGGGGGGTCTCACGGGGTCTTACCGCACTCCTTAGGCTCAGGAAGAATTCATATGTGCTCTTGTGCAATCTGCTACAGCAGTCTGACACAAAGCAATGACTTCTTTTTGAAGGGTTTTTCTCCATCCTTTATTTCCCTCTGGGTTTTTGTTCTTAGTGTCCGTATCCCCTTGCCCTCCCAGCTTCCTTCTCAGTTTTGTGGGAAAGATCAAGATGACCCCAGTCAGCTACCAAACGATGGCAGAATTCAACCTGGGTCGCTTTTGTGACTTCAACCACTTTTCCTCTGTCAAATCCAGGTAGTCCGCCAAACGTATTTTTTGGCTGCAGAAAGTTGTTCAGAAAGCAAAACAGAACAACATATAGTCAACCACACCACACCTCCCCTCCCTCCCAAATTTGAAAGATTCTCTCAAAAGCTGTTGAACCACATGAAAAAAGTGGTTTTCTGACGCTGCAACATGTAGAAGTTGTTGCACATTTGAAATCCTTTCCTGCATTTCCCACTGGCAGTGCTTTCTCTTCCTGGACTTCACAGGGCACCCCTTCACAGGCTTGTGACAGTCGTGCTCTGGGTTGTGCCACTCGGGTCTTGAGGACCTCCAGGGTCTGAGGGGATCCCACAGCCTTTTTGGGCAACCCACTCCACTGCTTAATGATCCTCAAGTGATTTCCCCGCCCCTTATCTCCTGCCTGAACCTCTCTAGTTTCAGCTGATGCCACTGTCTCTCACCCTCCTGCCAGGCACGGCTGGGAAGACTCTGTCCCCACCTCCCGGTCTCTTCCCCACAGGCACCGGGGTGTGCTGTTAGGTGTCCCAAAGCCTTTTCTGCTCCATGCTGAACCCCTTGCCCCTCCTCAGAGGGCAAGTGCTCCAGCCCCACCATCTCAGTGGCCTCTCCTGAGCCCCTCCAATTTACTGACGCGTCTCCTGTCTGAGGCCCCAAACAGGACATACGGCCTAGGTGAGGCCTGATGGGTGCTGAGCAGAGGGGATCACCCCTGCCCCCCCCCTGCCCAGAGGGGAGAAAGATAGGAGAAATCCCTGAGAGCAAGCCAAATGCTGCCTTTGACCTCCCATGGCAGGTCATAGCGATGAATAGAATAGAACAGAATAGAATAGAATAGTTCAGCTGGAAGGGACCTACAACGATCATCTAGTCCAGCTGCCTGGCCACTTCAGGGCTGACCAAAAGTTAAAGCATGATATTAAGGGCATTCTCCAAATGCCTCTCAAACACTCACAGGCATGGGGCATTGACCACCTCTCTAGGAAGCCTGTTCCAGTGTTTGACCACCCTCTCGGTAAAGAAGTGTTTCCTAATGCCAAGTCTGAACCTCTCCCGGCACAGCTTTGAAGCCATTCCCACGCGTCCTGTCACTGGATCCCAGGGAGAAGAGATCAGCACTTCCCTCTCCGCTTCCCCTCCTCAGGAAGCTGTTGAGAGCAATGAGGTCGCCCCTCAGCCTCCTTTTCTCCAAACTAGACAAACCCCGTGTCCTCAGCTGCTCCTCACAGGACATGCCTTCCAGCCCTTTCACCAGCTTTGTTACCCTCCTCTGGACACATTTGAGTGTCTTAACATCCTTCTTAAATTGTGGGGCCCAGAACCGCACACAGTATTCAAGGTGAGGCCGCAGCAGCGCTAAATACAGCGGGATAATCACCTCTTTTGACCGGCTGGTTATGCTGTGTTGGATGCACCCCAGGATGCGGTTTGCCCTCTTGGTGGTCAGGGCACCCTGCTGACTCGTAGTCAGCCTTGTGTCAAGCAGCACCCCCAGATCCCTTTCTGCAGGGCTGCTCTCCAGCCACTCCTCTCCCAGTTTATACTTGTGTCTGGTGTTCCTCCGTCCCAGGTGCGGAATCCGACATTTGGACTTGTTAAATTTCATCCCGTCTAATCATTGCTCAACTCTCCAATCTATCTAGATCCCTCTGCAAGGCCTCTTGTCCCTCGAGAGAGTCAACAGCACCTCCCAGTTTAGAATCGTCACCAAACTTGCTAGTGACGCATTCAACTCCTGCCTCCAGATCACTGATAAAAACATTGAGCAGGACTGGCCCTAGAACTGAGCCCTGAGGAACACCGCTGGTGGCTGGTCGCCAGCCAGATGTAGCCCCATTCGCTACAGCCCTTTGAGCCCTGCCGTTCAGCCAGTTCTTCACCCAGCGCAACATGCATCTGCTCATCTCACAGCTGGACAACTTGTCCAGAAGGATGCTGTGAGGGACAGTGTCAAAAGCCTGACTAAAATCCGGAAAAACTACATCCACCACCTTCCCTTCATCCCCTAGGCGGGTGACGTTATCGTAGAAGGGTATCAAATGAATTAAACAGGACTTTCCCTTTGTGAAGCCATGTTGGCTGTGCCTGACGATTGCACTGTCCTTTAAACAGCCTTTAAACAGCCTTTCAACAGCACCCAGTATGATCTTCTCCACATTTTTTCCAGGTCCTGAGGTTAGACTAACAGGTCTGTAGTTTCCTGGGTCTTCCCTCATGCCCTTCTTGTAAATGGGAATAACCCTGACTAGCTTCCAGTCAGCAGGGACCTTGCCAGACTCCCAAGACCTTTGGCAGATGATTGAGAGGGGTCCTGCTGTAACATCCGCTAGCTCCTGCAGTACCCTGGGATGAATCCCATCCGGCCCCATGGACTTGTGAACGTTCAGCTGGTACGTCTGGTCCCTTACAATTTCAGTGTCCACTAATGGGGACGTCACTGTTCCCACAGTCGTGGTCCTCCAACTCAGAGGACGGGGCAGCCCAAGGTCTATTGGGGTTATTATTATTGGTGTTTCCCCCATCACCCTGCAGACTCCAGCTGGGGGATGCTGGGCCCCATCCAGCCCCACATCTGAGCTAGGGCCCAAGCACTATGTCCACCCTGGCCCAAGGGGCGGCAGGAACAGAAGACAAAAACCCATCTGGAGAAGTGCCTGCGTGCTGTGGTGTCTCCACGGGGGGTGAGGGGTGCAACCACCTTTGACAAAGGGACATCCAGAGCTTGGGGCTGGAGGCATTGGTCTGATGTCTCAACAAGTAGGAGAAAATCCCCGAAAGCAAGCCAAGTGCTGCCTGCCTTTGATCTCCCATGGGAGGAAGCAGGGGAGCCCAGAGGGCTGGCCAGCAATGCTGGGCTGTGGGGAGAGCCTGTGGGACTTTGTCCTGCAGCCTTCAAGGGAGGCACGAGGTGTTATCGAATGAACCCTCTTGCCGCATGTGCCTGGAGACGTCTGCCACAGCCAGAGCAACCTGACGGAGCCCTGGGAAGACACGGCCGAGAGCTCGGTGTCTGGCGTGAAACACCCATGCCGAGCGCAAGACAAGCGATGGGGGGATGGAAGGGGCAGTGGCATTGCGGTAACCCTGATGCGTCACTGCAGTAACGGGGGCCGGACCGCTGCCAGGCAGAGCGCCGCAGGTGAGGACGGCCCGTTGTGATGTGCCCGCACGATGGATGGTGCCGTCACCGAGCGACGGGTTCTGATGTCCCCGAGCGATGGATTGTGACCGCGCGTCCCTCGCCACTTGTATCCACGCGCCGAGTCTCACCCAGCCGGCTCGAGCCTGCACTCCAGCTGAGCGAGGACGCGAGGTTTGGAGTGCCGTGCAAGGCTGTTGTTGGTGCTGAGGGCGTGCCTGGGGAGTTGTTGAGTGCAGCTCTCGGTGCCTGGCCCCAGAGCCATCGGAGGATTTTCCCCGGCCCTGCCTGGTTCAGGCAGCCGGGGCACCCAGGAGGCGCGCTCGCAGCAGCAGAGGTGAGCTGTGCGGGGAAACGTCGCCCCGGGGAGCTGGGAGGGTTTCCTTCTTGAGGGACCTGGGCCTCAAGAAGGAAACCCTCCTTCCACCCCTCGTCAGGCCAGCCAACAATTGTGGCCTCTCTTCCTTTTCTAGTGCGACACCCGCTGCTGCAGCGGCAGTGAGAGGGAGCAGCTTGTCATCCCCAGCTCCCCCCAGCCCACCGCAGCACGTGGAGAGCATGGCCACAGAGCTGGAGAACCGCTGTCCAATATGCCTGGACAGCTGGGAGGAGGCCAGCTACGTGATGCCATGCCTCCACCAATTCTGTTACGAGTGCATCCTGCGGTGGGCCGAGAGCAAGCCCGAGTGCCCCCTCTGCAAAAGGAGGGTGAGCTCCATCTTGCACTCGGTGCAGGAGGACGACGACTTTGAGGAGCACGTCATCCCACCACCTGCGGCAGCATCAGTCGTCGTCCACCTGACAGGAGGAGCTGCCGGACAGCCAGCCGCCCACAGCCTCCATCACTCTGCAGCAGCCCGGCCAGCAGCCGCGGGGCCGCTGCCCTGGGCTCCAGTGGGCGGCTTCCACGCCTACGTCTGGGCCTCCCTCTTCCGCGTCTACCCCACTGTCCTCCGTCCCCTGCTGCCCTGGCTGCATCGGGAGCTGGGGCAGCTCTTTGAGGATGCCCAGGAAGCAGCAGCAGCGCAGAGCCTCGTCACATCCAGCCTGCGATACTTTGGCCTGGATGAGGGGGCTCTGATCCAGCTGCTGCAGGCCTCCCTGGGCAGGCGCACGAGGAGCTTTGTCCACCAGCTCATTGACACCATCGTGCGCCTGTGCAGCGCGGAGGCCCGGCGTCGGATGGGCCTGGGGGACGGCCATGCTGCAGGGAGGCGGGAGGGCGGCCCTGTGGCTGCCCCTGGCCCCGCTGCCTCCCGAGGGAGGTCTCCTGCCCCCAGCGCAGCCCTTTGTGGGGGTCCCGGCAGCCCCCCCTCCGCCCGCGTTCCCACCCGCGGGGAGCAAGAAGAGGCCCAGGAGGACCCAGAGGAGGCTGTGCCCGGGCCCTCCACGCGCAGCCGGGGCAGCGAACGCTCACCTGGGGGGTGCCGGCGAGCCCCGAAGAGGAGGGCCAGAAGCTCCAAGGACCCTTCCCAGCCCCCCAGGAAGCCACCCCGTCATCGGTGACACTGGGAGGGTGCCTCAGGGGCCGGCTAAACCAGGGCCGGGCCGCAACTGGGGCACACACCAGCCCCCTGTGGTCCTGGCCCCCCAGGTCTAGTTACCATATAATAAAAGAAAATGAAAGCATGAAAAGGGCAGAAAAAGTCTCAGTATCACTACCAATCCCGTTGGCGTCGCTATCCCCACCTGTGCTGCTTTCTGCCCCTTCTCCTGGTGGTGCTACGGCCACCGTTTCCTCACGTGTCTGCTGGGCCCTACGGCCACTGGGGTCAGCCTGGTGAGATAGCGGGTGCGGCGATGCAGCAAGGCAGGAGCCCCAAGAAGTTCAACAAGGGGAAGTGCAAAGTCCTGCACCTGGGGACGAACAACCCCAGGCACCAGTACAGGCTGGGGGCCACCTGGCTGGAAAGCAGCTTGACAGAAAAGGACCTGGTGGGGCCCTGGTGGACACCAAGTTTGAACACGAGCCAGCAATGTGCCCTTGCCACAAAGACGGCTAACGGTGTCCTGGGCTGCATGGGGAGGAGTGTTGCCAGTAGGTCGAGGGAGAGGATCCTTCCCCTCTCCTCAGCACTGGTGAGGCCACACCTGGAGTGCTGGGTCCAGTTCTGAGCTCCCCAGTACAAGGGAGATACGGACATACTGGAGAGAGTCCAGCAAAGGGCCACGAAGATGATTAAGGGACGAGGGCATTTCTCATGTGAGGAAAGGCTGGAGAGAGCTGGGACCGTTCAGCCTGGAGAAGAGAAGGCGTCGGGGGGAGGATCTCATCAGCGTATATAAAGACTGAAGGGAGGCTGCAAAGACGTCGGAGCCAGGCTGTTTTCATTGTCTTGCGGGGGACAATATCTTTGCAGGGGACATTGTCTTGCAGGGGACCCCTGCTCTTGCAGGGGACTTTCCTCTCATTTGAGTGCCAATGGTTCTCACAGGGCAAGTTTGCAGGATTTCTTTTCCCTGATTCGAGTGCCATGGTGCCTGACCCTCTCTTCCCCAGATCTATTTACTATATAATAGAAGAAAATGAAAGCATGAAAACAGTAAAAAAAGTCTCAGTATTACTACGAGTCCCGTTTGGCGTTGCTATCCCCACCTGTGCTGCTGTCTGCCCCTTCTCCTGGTGCTGCGGCCAGCATTTCCTCACGTCTGCTGGGCCCTATGGCTGCTGGGGTCAGCCTCGTGGGAGAGGGGGTGCAGCGATGTAGACCCTGGCCAGGAGGGGTGCGATGTTGATGCTGGTGTGTCCTTCTTCATATGCCAGGTACTGTTTTGTTGTTTCCCCCAAAAGCAAGTGCTGCCCAGCTCTATGTCTGCATCTCTGCAACTGGTCGCAGGGCAGATATTTCTAGCCCACGTGTCTTCAGGGGCAGCTTGTGCCGCATCATTTACCACCCGAGGTCTAGCCTCCTCTTCACCGCACCCTCTGCCCCCTCATCCTGTGGCTCTGCTTTCCTACCAGCCTGCACTGCATGGTGCAGCCTTGCTGCAGCGGTGCTGAAATCCCTCCTGCACTGTGTTCACAACTTGGTGCTGCTCTCTGTGTCAACCTAGGGTTGTACCCTGTCAAGGCAGGAGCCCCAAGAAGTTCAACTAGGGGAAGTGCAAAGTCCTGCACTTTTCAGTGAAAGAGAAGTGGCTGAGTGTGCAGAACAGGCAAAAGAATAAAAGAAGTCCCAAATGATGAATTTCATGAAATGTATTCAAGCCTTGCCTTCTCCTGGCTGGTTAATAAAATGGAATGGGGAGGTAGAGGAGCTGTCCCAGGGGAGCCAGGGTTTGTGCAAAATTCTATGGTCAGGAGCCAGCAGCAGTGGGCAGCTGGGGAAGAGGACACTCAGGGCAGTGCCCTGCGTCTGGTGGAAGTGATTGCAGGAAGGGGTGCATCAAAAAGGGCAGGAGTCTGGTAGTTTCTCTTTCCCTGGCTTTTGCACTATTGAATCTCCCCAACCACCTCTGCTGGGAAAAAGGGCAGGTGCATGGCAGAAGGACCATGCTACAGGTGCTTGCTGCAAGTTGTACTGGCAGCTGAGAGAGAGCAGAGAGGGACACAAACTCATTTTGCTGGGAAAGAGCTCTAGAGGCACTCGAGTGCAAGCACTGGAAGCACTGCAGACGTGCTGTGTCGAGTTAGGTACAATCTGTGGGGATGTGGAAAGCATCTCCCAGGCAGCATGCTCCCCCTCCTTGCCGTACACACACAGCTGTGTGCAGGGATCGCTAGCATTTGCTCCTGACCAAGGAGAGGCTCAGAGTGCCTGGGAATGTGAGTCCCAAGCAAAGTAACCAGCCCCTTTGTGTTTGGATTTACTGACCCAGCACTGAGCTGATTTGGCTCCTGGGGACTGGAGAAGCACACGAGCAAATGTACTTCTCTCTCCTGGTGGGAAGCTGGTTTGATGCCTTATTACTGTAATTGCCAAATCCGTCAGTCATTGCAGGCTGTCTCCAAGACTTCATCGTCTTTCACCCTCTGCTCAGGAAGGACAGCCAGCCTATTTTGACAATGCTCACAGAAAAGTGCTTGGGATTTGTTTATTCTGGACTATGTCTCTGGTCATCCTTGTTCCTGTCTTTCTTTAAAGGTAAGCTCATCCGTTGTTGTCCATTTTCCGGGTTTTTTTTTGTTTTGTTTTTCTTTTATTTTTTCTAAACACTAGTCAGATCCTACCCCAACTCTATTTTCAGAAGGACTTGTATCTGCTTGTAGTTTAAACTTTATTAGAGTCCAGTGTTGGTCCCACTGAGTTTTGTAATCAGTTTGAATAAGTATGTGGATCTTACAGTGCTGGGTACCTTCTTTTAAGACAGGAAAAGGTTTTTAATTCACTTTTTAATGAAAAGTGAATCATTTTCACTTTCAGAAAGTAATTGAAACGATTGAGTTTCAAAGGGAATATGTTCTTGCTCTCCTTTAAAAATTTAACATATCCGTGTTTTTTTGGGAATGAAAAATTACAACTCCAGGCTGGACAGGATGGCTGTGAGAACCCTGTAGGTGTGAGGGTGAAATGGTGGTGTTGTACAAAGAAAAACGACCAGAAGAAAATTCTTAACTGTTTACTTTCTATGCATCTTTTGGGAAGATTTGTAGCTGCATAAATACATACATTTACTATTTCTGGTTTGTTTTTTTGTTCTAACTTTTAATATGTTTCATAAAGTCCTTCCAGGCAGTGATGGGTATAAGTTGGAAACATCTAATAAAAACAATAATGGGCTTCTGTAGTCTAAGGTTTCACCTGTGACCAAGCTATCTTCTGAAGTTTCAGCATGTTGCTAACAATAGTAGGAACTGTGTGATTCTTCCAAAACATGGAGGATTGCAAAGCTAACAATAAAGAATTTTTAAATGAGAAGGGAGATTGAAATAGCCACAGTCCTGAAAGATATTCAGGATTCTACACAAAATGTGCTTTTATTGCTCCTTATCAGCTTGTTATATGAAACATGCATGCCTGCAGCAACTATAAATTTTAAAACTGAGTATTCCAGGTGTGGGGGACCATGCCATGTTACCCACGATTTGTGCATAGAGACAGCATTGTCTTTTTAAAGCAGAGAAAGTGGTCCCCGTATTTCAGAAGTGCAGGTGCACGGGAAACTTATGTATATGTGATGTTGCACTGAACTATTCATGCCACGCAGATAATTCCTCATTAGTTTATCTGAATCTGCAAAACACCTATGCATTTCATTACTACAGCTCCACATTTCAGCTGCCTAATGTGGCAATGGTATTGCAGAAGAATGTTTCCCCACCTTGCTAAATTAAGAATTGTTCTATCTTTGTAAAACATTTCTGTGCTACTTCAGGAGCTGAACTAACAGGCAGGTGACGGCAGCTAGTTATGACATTCCTTACTTTGTGTGCAGTCCCATTTTGAGCAGTTGTGTATCATGTAAACATTGCCTTTTAAATACTGAGTAATCACTAATTCATCAGGGGGGATGCTTAGTTTCTCTGAGCAGCACATGAAGACATGAACTGCTTTTATAAATAATTCAGAGGATTTTTTTTGTTAGATGCTTTTACCAGCAGTTTACAAGTATGCACTTTTACAGACAACTGCTAAAGCAGAAAGAAATGAACCTCTGATTAAGATGGTCTGTATTTGACCTCTGCTTTGTGGATAGGTTTTTTTTTTCTTTCTAAAGAAGAGGGAAAAAAAAGAAAAGAAAAGAAAAGCCCTGGGAATTGTGCAGTTGGGGCAGAAGAGAAAAAAGTCAAGATGATCTTAGCATGTTATCAGTAGCAGAGTCTTTTAACAGTAAGCTCCAAATAAAATCCCCCAGGATTCCTCAGTGCACCCACATGGAAGTCACAGTAAGTCCATCATAACTAACATCACTCTCAGGTAGTGCTGAGTTGTTTCAACAGAATTCATAACAATTTCTCAACCACTGAAAACTCCTGCAGGGCTGTTTGACAAGAAAGTTGTGAAAAGGACTGAGTAAAAAACAAAACAAAACAAAACATGAAGGACTCGGTCATTTTTCCCAGTCCTTTCCACAACTTTTTGCTTCAACTTGCCTCCACTTGCACTACTGCTAGGAGCCCTGATAGACATGTCATTCATGTTAGATCATTGCAGCCCTCCTTCCTGAAAAGCCTGGAGCTAGTGATGCTTTCTTGGGACATGGGCCCTAGGGAAAATCAGGAAACTGGTTCTCAGCATCCCTGGATCCCAGATGACATCTCTCAGAGCCAGATGTCTCTTCCAGGCCAGGTGCAATCCTTGACGGAGCACCCAGAGGATGGAAGGACCCTGTGAGTCTCAGCAGCTACATAACAGCCTCAGGTGGAGGGACTTGAAAAACCTGCTCCAGGGAGAGATTGGAAGGGAGGGATCAGACGCACTCTTGCTCCTTTCTCTGGGCATGGTGCAGTCTGGGAGCCAAGGTACAGATGATCCTGCAAGGTAGCTCTCCTCTTGAGAAACATGTCCCGGTGACCACATGGGCACCTAGCCTCTCCGAGGAGCATTACCTTCAGCTCAGTGCACAGGCACCTGCTGGGTTTGAACATCTAGGGAAGTTAAACATGCACTTTGCTAGTCTCCAGTCAACCCATACATTCTAATTACTGTGCTTTTATGTGATTTTTTTAAGTGTGGCCACTAAAGTGCCACACATGCCACACAGAGCAGAGTCAGACCTCTTAGTTTCTTTGCTCTGTTCAGCCTGACATCAGGGTCATACTCTGGCCATGTAGCTTTGAAAAGCCCAACAAAGGCAAGCTGAGGAGAGAGCCCCTCCTCTGCAGTCTGCTGAGAAAGTAAGTGCTTAGCAGTATGGGACAAATCTTATGGCAGGGGGTGCTGCAAGTGAGCTAATCAGCTAAAAGATGTAAATTACGAAGTAACTCAGCCTAACTTGGTGTACCCCACTGCTGCAAAACAGCTTTTCTTTGGCCCACTCACAATACAGGGTTGAATTCCTGCGCTACAGTCATTTCATGCTTTCTCACCGCTTTGCTGGTTTAGATGAGCTCTAGTGATCACATCAGAACACAACTGATGATCTCTAGGAGCAAATCCTCACAAGGATACTGTTCTTGGTTCACTTCCATGCAAGCAGGTGCTATTTCTGCAGCAGCAGTAGCATTGGCAAGACAGTCTCAAAAGGCCAGATTCTGCTGCCAAGCTACAATTGCTTTAATGTTAGTTAGACTGAGGTGACACGAGTTTAGAGATCTGTGTAGCAGGAAGAACCAAGGCTGGTACTTAAATACCTATATATGGAGTCTAAGCTTCGGGCCTCAGCTGGGTAGGACTAATGGAACTGCAGTGAGCTGTGTTAATCAAACTGGTTTACTCCAAAGAGACACTGCTGAAGAGATGTGAGAAGTCCTGTGCCTTAATAGAGTACAATGTAATGTCATTCGTAATTTACGTGGTTGTTGAAGGAGCTCCACCTTTAGATCTCATAAATGTTACCAGACTAGAACCAGGTGTTAAAGTAAGTCAGATAATTTAGAATCTTTCATACTCTCAGTTTGAGGTCTAAAGGTCGCATTCACCTCAGTTCCCCACATTCTCTATGTTGATGCTCTGAGTTGTATCACCCATGATACAATGAGTGATACACAGTTTCAAAGATAACAATGCAGCTGACGCCAGTTCAAAATAGAAAAGGTATGAGGAAGACCTTTGCTTGTACAAGTAGGTCTTTTCTTCCATATTGGCTAAAAAGATGCCAAACATGCACCTTGCAGAAATGGGAAATTAACTGCCAGATCCCTGCCATTACTATAACGTCTGGGAGCACAGACACCAGAATCTGGTCACCCTGGATTCTGAGAGTGTGCTAAGGCATCACATAAGCATGGAGTCAGATGGGATTGAATGTACTTGTTGCAGCACATGTCTGTTTATAGGTGTCACTCTGCTCTGTGATCAAGAACACTAGTGCAGAAACACGTGTCAACACATTTAAGAGAGGCAGGCAGAGTCCTAGGCAAAGGGGATCAAATCATCTCTGAGATGATTTCCTGTGAGTTACTGTCTGCTACAGTAACTTGCTGTACATGCTTGCCTCCTGAGATTGGCTTTTCAGTTCAATGAACCAGACTTCATGTTCAGTCACTAATCTTCTATGGGTGTTCACTGGCACAGCTCTAAGGCTGCTCTGTATTATCGTAGGCACAGCTGCAACTGTGGAGCTAGCCCAAGCTTGTGAGAAGTTGCCAGGCTCCTGGAAAGTCGGAGGTATTTCTGTGCAATTTGCTGATGGTGATCTGGGCTAAATCTTCTTGGGTTAAGTCTCTTCAAGTCTCACTAGAAGAAGTGGGAAGGTTCAGAAAAAGCACCTGGGCCCTGACATCACCAGCACCTATTGTTATATGCATCTCTGCATGTAGGGAGGGGTATACCACTCTGCAGGTAGGGAGGGGTCCAGAAGCAGATACAGTGCACGAGAAAGTAGCATCCATCTGGTGTTTGGGATGATGCCAGATGGTGCCTTGGGAGCCTTCAACCTTGCTCCAGTGCAGGGGGCCTTATGATGGTCTCAGAGCAGAAGTTCCCGTTCCAGGCACAGGATTCATGTCCTAAAGACAGCTCCAGACCTTTTTTCTCCCTCTGGTTTGTTCTCCTAAGAGATGTGGAGGAGAGCATAAGTTAGTGATGATGGTAACATATTGGATGATTTTGTCAGCAACCATAAACTGTTTCAAGCAGTAACAGAGGTATTTTATGTCTCTGTGGTGCAGTGAGAACAGTGAACAGCAGCATCCCTTCTCACATTTGCATGATGAAGTAACTCTTTCCACAGTCTAAGAATGGGTTACATCAGTCACAAAACAGGAAACATTTCCATCTGAGCATGATGGCTGTGATTTTTAAGGGAACGCATGTACCCAAATACCATTCAATTTCACTGTATGTCCTGAACAAAGGGTTAGTGCAGAATTTCATTTGTATGTTACAAGCAAGGAGGGTGATATAAAGTCTCTCCAGCTCTAGGGTGTGATTAAAGTAGATCAAAACCCTTTGCATCACTCCTGACATGGTTGTTCAAGGATGCCTACTGCCAAGAGATCTTGCATAATCTAATTGAGGAAGAGAGCAAATCTGCCTCAGACAGGTAGGGCTAGCACTGGCAATCAGTAACATCCATGGGAAAGAAAAAGGTGGACAGCAGTTTATTGCTGTCTTGGGACATACTCCTGAGCAAATATGGCATGAAAAAGAGTTTTGCTTATCAGGTACTTTCTGCATTGAGCAAAGCAGGTGATAACAAGGCTGAGACCAGAACCAGATGATGTATTTGGAAATAACAGTCTTCCCACCTGGGGCTTGCAATTAAGTCAGTAAATTGCAATGGAAAGAGAACTTGTAGTCAGCATGAGTACTTATGCATGCCAACAGTAAGGTGGAGGTGACTATGTCCTGCCTTGCTATCAATTGGCTTTGCTCAGTTAGAGAAGCTGTATTTCAGCACCAGAGTGCTGAAATGGATGTCTGCAATCCTTATCACCTTCCAGAAAAGGATGTCTTCAGTACTTATTGCATTCCAGAATGTTGCAGAGAAAGCCACAGTCCTCCTTTCTGTCCTTAATGCAACATAGATTTGGACAGAACAAGGACTTAGAGGGAAGGGACAGGCTTGAGGAGATCTCATTTTGCATTGAGGACTCAAACAGCCTAAAGCCAGTTTGCAGATTGGGCTAACAAGACTGTACACTGTGTTCCCTGAAGCTCAGCTGTGGCTACGTGGAAAAGAATCTCTGGTCACTTAGATGTCCACCATACCAAGAGAGAAAATTAAGTATAAATTGGAAAAGATATGCTTGTGGCAGCTGAGGTGAGAGAGGATCTGATCTATTCATAGACTGGTAGAATAATTTGGCTGGATGGGACCTCCAGAGGTTGCCCAGTCCAACCCCTCTTCTCAGAGCAGGGACAGCTCTATTAGGTTGCTTCTTGGGCCATCAAGCCGGGAAGATCTCCAAGGACACTGGTACCTGCTATGGTGAGTGCCCTTCAGAGAAAAAAAGTCTCCCCTGATAACCTGGCAATGCCCCATGATGCAACTTGTATCTGATTAGTGCTGTCCCTGTGCACCTCCCAGAAGAGTCTGGCTCCTTCATCACAGAGCCCTTTTCCTCGTGGCAGATGAAGGCAGCCAATACAGCTCCCCCTTGCTTTCTCATCCCCAAGCCAATCAAAGGCATGTCTCTCCACCTATCATCAGACATGCTGTGCTCCAGCAGCCTGTTGTCTCAGTGGACTCCACTCGACTCACTCCACAGGGTCAGTGTATGTCTTGTGCTGCCCTGGGGAAGCTTTATTAGGCACAGAGCTAACTTTGTGCTATGCAGTGCGTCTCACTGATGTTGAATATAGGCTGGCTATAGAGGAGGATGCTGCTTAGTGTTTTCATCACCTCCGAGTCAGTAGGTTTGGGAAAAAAACAGAAGTAGGAGGTCATATAATGATGCAGAAAATATATTCTGTAATTCTTAGCCATCTTGTGCTCTTTTTGAAGAACTTCCTCATCTTGAGTCTGCAAAGTGGAGGAGCAGGTCATGGCAAATGATGGAGTACAATACCTTGAATATTGTGTCATTTTAGAAAAGTCATCAGCAAACGAAATCTAGCTTGAACAGCTGTAACAATAGGGAGAGGAGATAAAAAATGAAATAAATAGTTGTTAGATGGTTTGCAGTTGTCAGTGTTTCAAGTGGCAAATGGGCAGCAACTTTGAATTGGAGCCATTTTTGTTCAGGCTTCACACACAATTCATAAAAGGCAATTGAACAGCTTCAAGAGCTCTAAGCAAAAGACTTGTCTTTCTAATATAGCCAAACAGCTATCCTGCAGCATAGTCTCTGCAGCAGTGTTTCGTTCAAGGTCTAAGCCTTCTAATGTAGTCTCCAAAGATATTAGGGTCCCCAGTTTCCATTTACTTCATAATTAAAATTTGTTGGATTGGTGTCTCAGCCCAGGCACTTCAGCACTCCTGCCATCATCAGATCTACTTATGCATTGCCTGGCAATGACAACGAGAGGGCAGGATGATAGAGAAAGGATAAATAGAATGGGAAAAGGTCTGTGGGTAAGGAGTGGAGACAGCCTTCTCCAGAGGAGGCCTCTTCCCAAGTGGGCAAATCATTTCCCCTTTGGGTCAAAATGCTCTAGCAGACTCAGGAAGTCTGTATGTTGTGGAATACAAGAGGGCAGGCCAGACAGCACAGAGTCACTTTCTGCTTTTCAGGCTACTTTTGATCTCTCTCAGAGACTAAGCATCCTGCATCTGCAGGCATTGCTACTATATCGCAAGATCAGAGTCATCCTCAGCTGGACACGTGGGGCACCAATTTTGTTTTAATTTTGTTTTGTTTGCACTGACATAATCGAGGAACATTAGACTGATGTTACCAAAGCTTTAAATCAACAAAATAAAGTTAAGACAAAATCAGGCTCCCCAGATCATTGTCTGGAAGTACCTGATTTTCACTGTAGTTCATTTCTGCTCCCAGTCAGGATCAGTGACTCAGACAATGCAGGTTTGGCTGGCAGGGTGCAGCAAGGAGACCCACATATTTTATATCCCCACAGATCCCAACAAAACCAGGACTCGAGGCCTGTACCTGAGGAAAAGACAATAGCATCTAGCATTCTGAAAACAGACAGATCAAGGCTAACCAATGCTCAGCTGTCACTGAGACCTTGTGGCATTCAGAGTCTGGGGTAAAAAAAACAGCGGTAACCTTCATGATACAGACCGTGCTAAGCCACTTTATATGCACATAAGCAAATCTGGACTGAATCAGCCAAAACAAAGCACTTACAATTTCACGTGTCCTAGGTCAGATCTCCACAGACCTTGTTTGATTGGTCACAAGTCTAATTTGCTCAGAGCCAGTCATTTACTTCATCAAGACAGTCTTAGAAGCAGCTTTTGTCTTTAGTGTGAAAAAAATTCAGACTCCCTGCTAAGACCTGGACCACCAAAGGGGACTTCTTCCCCTTGGAGAAAATCCCTTGATAGCAGCCACTTCTGCTGCCAAAACCTCCAAACTATCACCAGCCAGCTAGCAGCACAGCATCTTTCACATAAACAGGCAGCCAATTTAGCCTGGCCTAGTGAAAGCTCAGCAGTGCTGCTTAAAACAGGGCTGAGTCTCATCTATAGATGTTTTATGTAAGTTTTGCTTCCCAAGTGGGAAACTATTTCAGATCTGGGAAAATGTATCTTCATATTTTCCAGTTCAAGTACTAAGCACTGAAAAGGAGGACAAATAAGCAGCCATTCAAGATGCTCTCAAAATTTCCATCAGGGCAGCCCACATCTCTTTCACAGGGTTCTAATGCCATGTTTCACATCATCCAGCATTTGAGTTTCTGACGTTGGAAAGACAAGCTTGCAACTTTCTCTGCAAGCCCAGATCCATGTTCACTTTGGACATTTGTGCCTTGCCTGTGCCTTGCAGTCAGTGCAGCTCTCACTTTGCTCACAGGCAACAGCTGAGGCTTGAGTAATGCGGGAAGAAGGCAGGAGGAGCCATCACTAGCCTTGCCTATTGCATCCTTGGTACCTTTGCTGCTTAGCATTGCTATGCAAGTACAACTGGCAGGCTGGCAAGGGAAAAGTTCATTGTTCAGCAAACTAACCATCTCTGGGAGCATAACCATTGCCACTGACCAGCACTGCAGAAGGAGAAGGGGAAAGAATCACTGGAACATCTTTGGGCACACTGGGGGGTTCATTTCCACAGTATTACTGTCTGTAACATTTCCACTCCAACCTGTCCTCTGCATTGCCCAGAGAAGTTAAACAATATCACCACTGCTTCAGTAACAACACACTGAGGCAATGGTTTTGAGGCAAAATCCCTCCCTCACCTCTGAACTATGAAAAAAGGAACAAGCTTTCTCTGCCTAGTAAAGGCATGTGTCTAACTGAGGAATAGCACTTCGGACAACTAAGTTTGGTTTTTTATCTTTGCTCTCTTCATGTCTTGTGGACAAAATGACTTATATTTCTCTTCCTGGGAGGTTAACTGATCTTCCTCCTCTTCCAGGGTCTTGCTGACCCTGGTGTGGCCTTCTTTCTAATTATATTGTGACATTTTCAGGGTGGGAAGTGGAGCCTGAAGAATGGTATTGCACAGTAAACTGAAGATTTCATTTCAGGCTCTATCACTGCTATTATCTGCACTGAGTTTAGGAAAAAACCCTCTTCCTACCTATCATCTTCTCAGCCCTAACCAGACTTGCCTAATGCTTTCCACTGAAATCATTATTACACCTGTCCGTTCACATATGGCTTTACCAGATCTGAGCTCTCCACATGTGCCTGGCATGGCATTGAGTCGGCTTTTGATGGGGAGGTGCAGATTCCCTGTGACCCTTTTCAGAGCTGCCTGTGAATGCTGTGCAGATTGCCATGGCTACCTCATTGACAGCACTTGGCTAGTGAAGTTCATAGTTCTTTCCCAAGAAGGACTTTCCCTTGGTTTACTGGTTTGGGTGCTGGAACATGTAGAGCTGAAGGGATGTGACAAGCTGCTCTGCAAGTCAATGGGAGTGGGGAGTCCAGAAGCCCACTCCAATGCACTGATGACCATATCATCGGTATCTCACTTTTGTCATATGATTTTGTTTCTTTCCATTGGCTTCCATTACTGCTCCTCCCCACAAATCCCAGGATGGCTGGCAAGAGTCACCTTCAGACAGCCACAGCTCTCTGTAACATGTCTAGCAAGGCGAGTCCCCCTCTTCACCACTGCTCCAACTCCCTCCTTCTGTGCTCCCTCCACATCTAGTATTGTAGTAATTACAGTTATATTGCATGGAGCTAATGTAAACTAGCATTACACTAAAAATACCTTTTTTTCCCTTTCTGCCTGTAGCCAGTTATGTTTCTGACCTGGAACAATGAGGCAGTTTAGATAAGTATCACACATTTGAGAGGTATCCCACTGGTAATATCTTAATGTGTGTCACTTCACCTTACACACATATCTCAGCCTTTAAAAGATCTGCACCAAGCCAGCAGGACCAAAAATATAATCCCATCCTTTCATTATGTAATGGCCTATATTCTCTTTTTAGCATGTTGTCATGTGCCTAAAGTCTTTGAGATGAAACCTTTCCTAGCATACCCTTTAATACCCATCTCTGCTAGGAGCTCTTTATCTGCTATGAAAGAACAGAAATGACCAATATCAGGAAGATTAGGTCCTTTTTGCCTAGGAAAACATGGCATTTCTCACATTCCTCTGGGTATCTAACTAGTTTTGTGTGTAAGATGCAGAAGCAATCTGCATAGCAAGAGCCAAAGATTAGAGTCAAAGATTACCCAGAAGGGAAGTAGATTAAAAAGATGTTTTAAATGAGAGAGGTATTCAAATACACAACGCACAAACACACACGCATAGACAGAGACACAGACACACACACAGGGTTGAGGCAGCTCATGTAATTCCATTGTTTCTTATGTGAGTACTCTTCCCTGAAGGTATGATGACATGCATTTGAAATCAAAGGACGTCGAAAGAAATAATACATTTGCAGCCACAGATAAAAGCAACAACAAATGCGACACATCTGTGTCTCTGGGGATTAAGTGACATATGGCAGTGACATACTTTACATTCTCAGATATCTACAAAATATCCAAAATAAGTGGGTGGTTTTTTATAGCTACCAAAGCATTAGAACATGCCATATTTTTGTAAGTGCTGTTGCCATTCCAATGCTTTATGCCAATGACGTTGCCTGTGAAACAACCTGCTTTTTCTCTGATATTACTCCTGTTTCTTGCCCCATAATTCGTAATTGCATAGTGTGTGTGTGTATGTGTGTGTCTTCCTGTGATCATTCTATTTGCATTCCCAAAGAAATAGCTAAAAAAAAGAGGAGCTATGGCAGAAGAGTCTGCAGGTTGTTAGGAAAATACTTGGAAGTTCTAGGATTTAGGTCTGATACCCATAGGTTTTTCTAATGGCTTTTTGCTCTGTAAATGTTCCAATTATAACAAGATTGTATACAATCTTTACACAACAAAATATAACAATACTTCTCAGTATAATGACACTGTTTTTCAAAAAAGGCCAGAAATTTCTTTTAGGAAACAGTAAAACAAACAAACCAACCAACCAAAATAGAGGGAATGTGGCAAAGTAACAATACAGAGAGAAAAAAATGACATAGATGTGGTGAAATACCTGCAGAAAGTACAAGGGGAGTGAATAAATACCATAACCACAATATTGCTGAAGTTTAGGACCTTTTATGAAGTAGCAGGGGACAAAATATTTAAAAGCAACAATGTGATGGACCAGGAATAGTGCTGTTGATTTTAACTTACTGTGCTCTGCAAAGAAGTTGTATATGCAAATGATTCTAGGAACTGTTTTTGAGAAGGGAAGAAAAAAAAGGCATGTTTTGTAATCCAGAGACGTTAGCATGCATATGTGTAAATACAAAGCGATATGGGAAGAATACGATATTTGGTCTGAAAACCATTGGTCCTTTAGGAACCAATAACTCCCATAATCTTGTATGAATAAAGTAATAACTTGTGTGTAAGGCTCAGGCCTCTGCCAAAAGAAATGAGCAACAGCTAGAAAACATTCAGCTAGCACCTGGCCCAACAAAAAATTCAGACTATGAAAATAAAACCAGGGAACACTATGAACTAGAGGTAGAATGATCAATAAATACAGGTACTGTGGCTGAAAACCTCTTGGAAATCCATGTCCTTCCATCTACCCTCTTGTTAATATTTCATTATTTATTCTTTACTGTGCACAGCAAGCCGTTATGTGGCCCACACCAGGGATGTTCAGTCAAGGAGCTGACCACTTTTGGAACAAACCTGGGGAACTGGCAAGGGCTGAACTCTTGCCTTGTAGCTCAGGGAACTCTGCATGCAAAGCTGAGCAGGAGGATCGACCAGCCAAGACCAGGCATGACAGCACAGATTCTAAGAAAGGAGGGAGCATCTGCCTTCCTGGGGATGGCATATGGATAGTCTGGCCAGAGCTAGCTGCAGTTTTGACAGCCATTCCTACCAGACAACACTGAACAGCCTCCAGCCCGAAGAGACAATTCCCCAGATCTGATCCCAAACCCAAAGGAGAAACAAGGAGCATTATGGTGGCACAGTGGGGAGGACAGGATGACACTCAAGCATGGAAGTGACAATCTATGCCCAGAGGATCCCACCCGGACAGAGAAGGTGGAAGAGGTTTGTTGTTAGCCCACAACCATATGCCTAGAGCCCTATGTCTCCTCAACAGGCCAAGCAAAATTGTAAAGGAACAAACCAGTGCAACTAGGGAAACCATACACAGCACACAAGGAATGAGGAAGAGCTTAGCTAGTTTTAGTCAGATTTCTTTTGCTTTTGGTTTTGCCTTTGCTTTTCTTTTGCTTTTGCTTTTCTTTTGCTTTTGCATTTTCTTTTTTGTGATTTTTGTTGTTAATTGTTATTTTTATGTTATTTATTTATTTTTCTGTTTCTTTTTCTCTTTCCTTTTTTTTCTATCCAGAGGTTTGGGTTATTTGTTTTATTTTCAGCTTTGCAGCAGAGAGGATATCTGAGTTACACCAAGATCAGCATGCCTTAGATTCACCATAAAACATGCAGGCCTATTGAGGCAGCTCTCCTTACCATTACTGGCTACAGGACATGAGTTCAGTCAGAGCTTGAGCTTGAGCATGCACAGCTGCTGACTTGGAGCTGACATCAGCCAGTATCAGCTTGATCTAATTTAATTGCAGTGTCTCAGAGATTTCAAACCCCTTTATAGATACCATGAAGGCTCACAGTCAGTATGAGACACCATCTGTGCAAGCCTCATCAGAGGTGCTTCTTTCCCTCTAGCTATGAAGCCACACTTCGTCTAAAAACATGGATGCAGTTATTAGCTTGCTTCTAGACTTGTTCTGAGGAGGTCTCTGCAAAATTTTTTTTAATATACAGTTATCCCATGTTTCAGTCCTAGTCTCTCGGCCTAACCTGTCATGAATATTGCAACATGTCTGCATTTAATAGAGGATGAAATCTCACATGCAGACCATGCTTGTGGAAGGAAAGAGGGAGCTCAGACTGTAAGTTAACAGCAAGATTACTTGCTTTGTTTCCTGCTGAAATAATTCAAGGCAAGCATGTTGTGGTGGAAAAAAGGAGGCGAAGGACAGCTTTTTCAGATGCATTTCAGAAATAAGCCCATAGGGAAGCTGCCATCTTCTGTTTTCTTGCTACAGGTTCTTCCTTCACATCATGGGACTCCCTAATCCAGCACAGAGGATACCACACAGTACCACCTTACCTGGGGAGTTCCCTAGTCTCACAGTAATGCATTTGGAGGCACCCACATTTTCTTGTATCTCCTGTTAGAGGAGGTGGTAGCATTCTGCAATAGAGAAATAGCTCCTAGGCAGGTTACCTTGTTGTGCAATTCTCAGCAATTCCATCCTAGAAAGAAAGATGAAACTCAACTATAGCATGTATTCCCAAGAGGTTGGTAGCAGGTTATAAGTTGTGTTGATCAGTCAGTGGGCTTCTTGCAGACTTCTTTGCACATGCAGAAGCATGGGAGGACATTCAGAGAGGTATTTAAAAGTTGAATGTAGTCCATGAATACCTCTGTTGTCCATAGAGCTCTTCACAAAACCACCAGGGGATTGGTTGCCTTGTGCCTCCCAATTGCCTGCAAACTCCTGGAGCAGTTCATGGAACCATTTCAGATTATTCAGAGAGTAAAGCTTGAGGGACAACCTAGTCCTTGGTCTAGTAACTCCATGTCTCCTTTGTACTGAGGAGCCCAGAAGTGGACCCAGTACTCCAGGTGTGTCTCACCAGTGGTGAGTAGAGAGGAAGGATCACCTCTCTTGACCTACTGGGGAGGCTCTGCCTGATGCAGCACAGGGTGTTGGTGGCCTTTGCTGCAAGGGTGCGTTGCCGGTTTATGGTCAACTTGGTATCTATAAGGACCCCCAGGGCTTTTCTGCCAACCTGCTCTCCAGCCAGTGGGCCCCCAGCCTATGCTGGTGCCTAGGGTTACTCCTCCTCATGTGCAGGACTTTGCACTTCCTTTCATTGAACTTCATGAGGTTCCTGTCAACCATTTCTCCAGTTTTTCGAGGTCCCTCTGAATGGCAGCAAAACCATGGGCTGTATCAGCCACTCCTTCCAGTTTTGTGCTGTCTGAAAACTTGCTGAGGGTGCACTCTGTCCCATCATTCATAATGATATTAAACAGCATTGGCCCCAGTATCCACCCCTGGAGTACTCCACCACTGGCTGGACTTCAGCTGGACTTTGTGCTGCTGAATACAACCCTCTGAGCTTGACAGTTCAGCCACTTTTCAATCCACCTCACTGTTCACTTATCTAGCCCGTAAGGCATAGACAAATGTCTGTGAGGGTGTTCTCGGAGATGGTGTCAAAAGTCTTGCTAAACTTGAAGTAAACATCATACGCTGCCCTTCCCTCGAATTTTAATGAGATTGTATGTTTTCCTACTGCTTCAAAGATAATTCAGAAACAAGAGGGACACAGTCTGAGGCAGTGGGACATAAGAGGCTCTCTGTTGCTCAAAGATCCTTTATCTAGAAAGCATCAAGCCCTTTGCCAGTTACTTGTACTTTCCTGTAACATACACAGGCAAGTAAGTCTGGCATTGCTTTTGGGAGACTGACCTGGCAACCTTAAATATTGACATCCAGCTTCCAGCCTAGTTTAAAAGGTGAAATAGTGCCACTGCTTTTCGTTAGATTTCTGTGGCTGAGGGGTAGGCAGTGGTAAAGCTTATTCTACCACTACTCCTGAGAGATCCAGACTTCCCCATCACCAGCAAGCACTCCGTTTAGCACACAGAGATATAGTGTCACAATGCATTAGCACAAGCATTAGAGGGGAAAAAAGTAGAAATCTCTCTGGAGCATGAAACATTAAGTATTTGAAGATTACGATTTAAAGCAACAGTCTATGAAAATACAAGTCTGACTTGTCACCCACCTCAGTTCCTTCTCCAAAGCAGCTGTAGCAGAGAGGTGGCAGTGTGATTAGACTAGCTAGGTCTTTGTGGTACCAACAGCTGCCATGGCTATTTCCCAGGACACCCCAAAGACTCCTTCTGAATCTATGTAATTTTGTGAGAAAACCATGCAGCACACAAACGTGGTCACCAATGCCAACTCAGCAGCCTAAGAATAGATCAGCTAAGGCGATGTTAACAATTTCAGATACAAGAGGTAGCAAAGTAGATCACATTACAGAGGGGGGAGTTGAAGAAAGGATGGAAAACCAGGTCAAAATTGCAGTACTGGGCTACTTCAGCTCATGAAGTTTAACAAGGAAAGGGGCCTGGCTTTAGCATTGTTGGAGCACACAGTAAAAAGACAGCTTCCCAAAGCATGCAGCAAAGGGTTATGCTCAGATGTCTCCAAGTCAGACCTCCCTTGGGGGGATGCTTTAATGCACCATGACAGTGATGGTACCAGGGCACTCTAGCAGCCCAGCCGACTTCCAGGGACTGGTGAAGGGCACTCTTCCCTTGTAAAAGCTGAGGCAGCCAGTTTAAAAGGAAGGTTAAAGGCAAATATTACATAAGTACTCAAGATAAGAGCAATAGTGCAGGCAGTCATTTCTTCCCTAAAGCATAGGAGCACGCGGGAGTGGTGGTGGTGGGGTGGGCAGGTGAGTGAAAGGACAGCAAATTTGCTCAAAGCACAGAGCCTCTTCCCATAGAACAATGTGTAGTGATTTTCACTGGTTTCCTTTCCACAGAAGGATCTTACAAGGGAGTTGGGGTCTGCTGAGACGCTAGAAAGCAAGTATTAAGGCCATAACAGAGGACCTAAATCACTGCCTTGCACAGGGAAGCTTACTTAAGCTGGTGAAGGAGAGATACTGTAGCCAGACCTTGTCTTTGCCAATTGTGACAATATAGCATCCAATATTGACATGTCAGCGAAGGCTATTGGAGCAACACTTACAACATCTGCTCCTCTGGATCCCCGTGATCATGTAATGTATTATGCAAGAGCAGAGAGGGCCCATGAAGATGATATGTTGGTGTAACTTACCAAAATAAACAAAAGTACTCTTCCTCCTTGTTCACCAGGCACTGCCATACTGGAAAGCCACAAAGCTCCTTTTAGTATCAGAAAAACTGAAAAGAACATGAATTAAACAGACTTATAAATTGTTTATAAACTAAATTTATTATTAGGTTTAAAAGGCATGGCTGCTATGTTGGCAGCAGCTTGTTCCATGCTTGCAAGGTTTGCTGAGCACAGTAAGAGTCTGGGGAAGGCAGAACTGGTTGTTATGGTTTGTTTACATTGTCAAAAAGATACTAATCATAACCACTGTGAGAGGAGTCCTGGTCTCAATGTGCAGAGCTCTGCTAAAGAGTTAAAAGTTGCACACAGAGACCAGGAGCTGCAGTGGATAAAAAAATGGTTCAGTTGAAAGTAATAATAATTTAGAGTGCAGATTCCCTGCCAGGGATTGGATTTCTACAGTTCAGGGAATACGCACTCATGCTGACAGGACTGGTTTGGCAGTGCATCCCGGCAAAGTGCTTACCTTCCCGTGGGAAGAGAGCCAAGCCATCACTGCTACTGTGCACCATCCATGGTTGCTGTGGCAAGGAAAACTGGTCACACAGGTTAGATGGATGCTCTCCACACCCAATTCAAAGCTGGGGAACAGGGGCATCTTGCAATTTAAGCATAGGCTGAAATTCTGCTAGTCTTTAACATGCTCATGTGTTTGCATGACAGCTTCTGTGTTGAGGCTGTTTCCCAGTGGAAGCTAAGTTAAACATGTAACGCCAGAAATTCAATATCATTATACATACCTGTCAAATACTCTAGCCTTCATACCACCACCTCATTAGGTGCTAACAAGGTGTGCTGCCATTAGAAGGAAAAAAGGCAAGGGAAGTAACCCAAAGCCTGGATAGACTGCCACACAAAACTGAAGAGGGTAAGAAGAAGGTTTGTTACTGTTTCCTGAGCACAGAAAAGGGCCTGATACATCAGCTCCAAGAAATAAGAATACCTGTTACTCATGCTGGGTAAGCACACAATACGTCCAAGTAATACCAGCACTGGCTTACAGCAGCCAGTCTCTAGGAAATAAGAACAAGCAAATGAAAGCACTCTGACTGCCTTCCAGGAAGCTGTCTGATGGTTTTGGAGCCACATCTCCACTGACCATCAGCAGGAGGGGCACCAAGGGCGGGAGACATTTACTCAGAGCCCCAAAGGCTGTTCACTAGTTCCTGAGTGTTGGTAATGACTTAGAGTGTTAGTAGTTAATTTTTTTTTAAGAGCTCATCAGTCACATATGCAGAAAAGCTGTGTCTGTCATACCCGTGTGCAGAATTTGGGGGATATTTTGGGAACAGCTTTCAAATTACAAACCTATTAAGAGGGGTTTTTCAACAAAACAGACAAACAATAGGGACAGTGTGACCAGCCTGAATGACAAATGCCTTCTTTCTTTTCCCCTAGTCTCTCAGCAGGGGGAAAGCCAGAGACGCCTGTACAGAGAACTGCTGAGAAACTACAATCGTCTTGAGCGACCAGTAGTGAATGACTCCCAACCCCTTGTAGTTGAGCTCCAGCTTTCTTTGCTGCAGATAATTGATGTGGTAAGTTACTTGCTGTTCTGTTCTCTACGGCACCCGTCCAGCATAAGAAATCTGATCGCTCGTGTAGGGACCATACTTTTCCTCTTAATCAGGCTATCAGAGATGAAAGCAGACTGTCTGTGGCTAAGCATCCTCCCTAAATGCTGGAGTACATGCTTTGACACTTTGGAGGAGTGAAATCCTCCTAAAAGCACAGCCATCTCTGATACAACATGAGCTGCAAGGAAATTAATTATGTAGTTTTTTCCATTTGTTTTAAACAGAAAAAAGAATTCAATAAATTAGAAGCCATGTGTTACTACAAATTATTAATGATACGTTCTTCTCAGAGCCATGCAGGATGCAATAACTGAAGACCATGTGCAGCGTTCAAAGCTGGCATCTCTGCACTTACATTTTTTCATTAGACTTTATAATGGCATTGGCCTCTTCTCCCATGATGTCTTTACCATGCACTGCAGTTGAAGGAGCCTGCCCTGAGATGAGGTTAGAAATACATAAAAGCAAAACCTGGAGGCACAGACCTCTAATTCTCTTGACTGCAACATGCTTTTTCAGGATTGGAGATATGACCCATGGAAAATTTTAACATAATAATCCAAATCCCTTTTTTCATCATAAAGAGGATTCTGTATGATAAACCATGATATACAGAGATCATTTCTTTCATCTAAATGGAAAAAACAAGCCAGGAGAACAATTTTGACCACCTTCACCCTGTCAACACAGCAAACACCTGAAGATGTTAGTGCTCCTTTCCTCATCCTACCCTTTCCATAGTCCGTATTATGGGCTGGTTTCCAATACACCATCACTGTCATGGAGGGAACAAGGAATATAGAGAGAGATGTGCAAACCTTTGTGCAGTTGCAAACCAATTTGACAGAGGCCTCAAATATTAAACTTTTTAAAGCTCTCACACAATCTTTCTGAAAATGCATAGTGCACCAGGTGCTCTCCCTGGAGGGGTAAGCAGGACTCTGAAAGTCTAGCCCTCCAGCATTGTGCCGTACAAGTGGCAGGTCCAGCCAGTTGTGGTGTTCCTGGAGGCAGACAGCAGCCACTCAGGCAGGGTAAGCAGCTTTCTGTTTTGAAATGTTAGCAACTGCATTGAGCTGGAAGAGAGAGGACATCAGTACTCTCAACTAAAGTCACTTATTCACAGCAGGAGCTTACAGTCCTCTTCATGAACGAAAGAGCAGAGAAATCCTCCAGCTAATTTCAAGGAAATTTCAGCAAGCAATTCCAGGTTTAGCAGAGGTGTCTTAGCTCCAAAGATCTTGCTCCAGCCCTTCTTTTTATGATGGTATTTTCTTGTAGTGATTTGAAAGTAAAGGGGACTTTTTAGCCTTAGGGCTGTGACTGTACATTTTCAAAGTCAGTCAGGAGAAGTTACATAAAACCTTTTTTCAGTTGAGTTTCACATTCACATGTGAAACCCATCCTTTCAGGAAATCAGCATTTCTTTAAGCACTTTATCTACATTATGTCAATGTCCATTACAACGAATTTAATTCCAGTCTTCCCTTTTGATTGTCCACAACAAGAAAGAGGTAATCTAAATGGCCATACATACCAGAAACAAAGCTTTGCTTCCCTCCATCTCTGCACACACTGCAGATGCTAGAAGTTAATCAGCTCGGAGGATTAATGACTTGTCCCAGGCTCATGATCTTGCAAACTGCACTCATGGTGTTTTTAAAAAACATCCAGAGTCACCTGAAATGTTTATCTTGCATGATGTAAAAAGGTGCCTGTCTCCTCTGGGCAGGGACAGAAAATCCCTTGGCAGTCGAGTCCCTGTAACAGAAGGGTCATTGTGGCATCAACAAGTGGCTAAACCAACCAGCCTGAAAATCCACAAAACACTGCTCCTGTGGGTCCCTAAATCAGGAAGCAGTGCAGGACTATGCTACCAGCAAGCAGGTCATGAGCATGGACACAGCTCCTCAGCCTCCATGGGTAGCTGAACAGACTGCAGTGTCTGGATGCTCCAGCTGCTGAAGAAAATGTCTGTTTAAAAGGAGGGTCATGATAGCCACAGTGATGTAAAAAGTACCAGGCAAGGTACAGAGAAGCTGACACACCATGAGGCAAACCGAGCGGCCATCTCTCTGGGATGAGAGCCTCAGATGGAAGGCTGGGGGTGAGTAGATTCTGCACCCTCAGCTGCCCTGCCTGGCAGAAGACAAAGCAACTGGTGCACAGTTGCTTTTTGCTCGGGGAAGGGGATGGACAGCATCACAGTCTTGGCAATGGTGTATGCACTAACAAAGTGCAAAGCTGCTCTTTCCGAGGACTTGTGTGTCCAGCATGCTCCGTTACCACAACAGAGCAAGGTGCTAGGCAAGGTCCAGCCTGAGGGGGACTTCATGCACCATGCTTTCTGGGGAGGAAACAAGGACTCCGTGCTCAGGGGAGTATGGTGTGCCAAGGCATACAACACTACTGCTGAACTCACTAGGATGCTTTGCAAGTAGTCACTGCAATGGATGTGAGACAGTGGACCCTGGACTGATTTCCCTGTGGCAGAAAACAATGTAAAGAAGATGAAAACAAGTCTCCTGTTTTATTGTTGCATGAAAGGAAGAAGAGGTCTGCCACCGATACTTACAGAAACTCACTCCTTACCCTTGCCAAGACCTGGTATCACATCTAGTGCACTTCTACCTGGGACAGGTTCCATGACGTGCCTCCGTTAAGTCTGTTTCCTACATATACTGTATTATAACGTAATAAAAACTAAATTCATCTTTTGCAGCCAGCCTGCTGAGAACAGCATTGACCACAATCTAGATTCACTTTGCTATATGGAGAGGAAAGACGGCTCTGAGGTCCCTGTAGTAGCGACAAATAGTAGTGACAAGTGACTTTACTTAAAATCTCACCTCCTCTTCTCACATCCATTTAAAGAAAATGTCAAAGCATGGCTACCTTGGATTAGGTTTTCTGCTCCTACCAGCATGTATTTGCCTGCACAGGATCTGTGTGGGTTTTAGCACTCAAAGACAACCATCTTACTCAAAGCCGTGAACATGTTCTCTACTTGTCACAGTTGTGGTAGACAAATGCAAGTGAAGGACTACTTGTCATTAGGGTTAGGACTTTTTCCAAAATTGTATTAATTCACAACTACAGCCAAGACAGACCTCTTACATCCAGGAAACAAATAAGCAGAATGAGGGAAAGTTACACCGCCTGTTTAGCAGCAGGGCTCAGTTCAGTTTGCCTTGTCCTCTATGTGTATGAACAACTTCATGCTGAGCTATCTCATGTCTATGCAGTTTCTGAGGGTCACTTTTGCTTGGAGCCTGCCCTCCACCCTTCCCTGGCAGAAGCCAGGCACTCCCTGTGCATCAGCAGGGCATTTGACTGGTCATCTCTCCCACAGAGCACTGTCAACACCTGCCAAGCCCTGCCAGCCCAAGCAAGTGTAGACCACATGCAAGAGTACAGGGAACAAGAATTCTCTTCTTATTTTGTCTAAGAGCCCAGCCAGTTGGTCAGGCTAGAGCAATTAAGAAATGAGGCATGACATTTTTCACAGCAGAGGAAATGCAAGAATTTTTCCCTTGGCTCGAAGTGATAGGAGCCTGCTAGGTAAAAACCATTTGTCATCATGAATGATCGTTTTCATTGCTGTTGTTGGCATTTGCAGGGGACCTTATCTGAAGGGGTCTACATCCTTTATGTGGAAGCACTGGTGAGGTATTTAAAAAAATACAGTCTTTATTTTCCAGCTTTTTTTCTGCTGGTGATACTATTTATTATTATCTTTGGGTCATGCATCAGTACCACTGCAACAATAACCTCACTTCACTTGGTGGTCCACAGGAAAAGCTTGTTTTATTAGCTTTCTAGGCTGCGTGTTTCCTCAAACTGCAAGTTTACATGTACAAAGAGAAAAAGAAACCAAGCAGTCAACCAGCAGAAGAGTATGAAGAAGAAAACCATGGTCAGACCAGAAATTAATCACACGTTTTTATAAAACCCTCTAAATGAAGAGCTTAATTTTAAGAAGAGGGCTACAAGGTGGCTGCACAATGCTGCAGTGATAATAAATCCCTCAAAATCCCCTTCCAAAAGCAAACACACCTCTGAGGTTTCCAGCAACTACTGTGCTGTTGCCTTTCAGAGGCTGTACACTGCTAAGCACACTCATTAGCAAGAAGGAGGGCCTAGCCACCACGCTGTCCCTGATAATGTTGTCTTCTACAGAGCCACCCCAAGAGTCTGGCTGTTAGGCTCCCTGTGTATGGTGGAGTCCTGTAGTACTTTTCTCCTGCATGTTGACCCTTACAGCTGCCACTGACCCAGAAAACCACCCCAGCAGCTGACAGGTTGCTGGAGTATGTAATGCCACATGGTTGTTCAGGTGCTCTTGTGGAAATTTCTTCCTGTTTAAGAGGGCATAACAACTCGAAAAAGGGACTGCAAGTGGCCAGTGGGAAGCCACAAAAATACTGAAAAAAACCCCAACCACCTATGAGTCATTTTGCACTTCCAGAAGCCAAAAATTACATAATTTTACTGTATTTTGGGCTGCAAACCCAAAACAAATGCTGTATCTGGAATATTTAGTATGTACTGTTTTGATTTGATTGAATAGTGTGTAAAATGATTGTACATCCTAGGGACTGCAGGATCATCCCAAACGTGATCATGTGCTTGCAAACAATCCCACTTAAACTGCAGATTTTGTTGCTGCAGTGTGTCAGACCTCTTGACAGGTTTGGAAAGCAGCAAGACAAGGTAACAGAAGAGTTTAGTGGGACAACAAAGAACAAAGATTCAGGTTTTCTCCTGAAAACTGGGTCTGTGCCTTGTTGTGCAGGGAAACCAAGGGAAAAGATCTGCATATACTTTACCTGAGCACTCAGATGCAGTCATTACCACTATAAACAGCATACTAGCTTAGCAGCACAGCAGTTTTTATCTTCTCTACCAGGAACTTATCAAACTGCTGGGGTCAAGCTTTAGTTTGCACTGGTTTTCCCCTAAATCAGAGACTGCAGCCCTGAAGGGGTTGGGTTTTTTGTGATTTTGGGCTGGTTTGGGGTTTTTTTGAGGAACTGTTTGGTGAGAGAACAACTTTCAAATGCAGGCATCTCTTTACATCAGACGTGTCCTCATCAGCCTGCTCAGTTCCTGGGTGATCTGCTCCTCAGTTAGCAGGACACTCGAACTCAGTGCCCCAGAGCTGGTGTGCAATGAGCTCTTTGCTGGAGAGTTCTCCATTTGAGTGAGAATTGCCAAAGCTAGAGGCTGCCTGTCAATAGACTCTGTCCCGTAAGGTGAAGGTGAGAAGGTAGAAGGAAGGTGATGCCCAGCCCTGTGGTTCCTTCTGTCTGACACAGCCCTTGTAGTGTCAGTTTCTTCAAATACTCTCTGTCAGAGCTGAATGCCTTTAGCAGTTGATTTCCTTGCTTTTAAGTGTTTTTGTTTCATAAGCTGCAAGATAGAGAAGGGCCTTGTTCAACTCTGCTAACTTGTGAAAACAACTCTGCTTTCTCATTTGAAAATGTGCTTATTCATTCCGGCAAGCGTTAATGTAGCGCAGGCACTGTTTCCCCCTTTGCGAGGTGTGGCTGGAGGCAAGAGATGCCGCAGGGCTGCGAGGCAGCCAGTGCTGGCAGTGGTGCTGCCACCAGGGCAGAGGAGGGCGGCAGCCAGCTGCACTGGCCCCGGGTGCTGCCCCAGGGGAAAGCCAGGCCATCAGCCTCCTAACCATCCTGTCCTCTAGGACAGAGGGTTTCTAGGGCTGATTCTGCAGGTGAATTCAATGGCCAGAAAGTTCAAGGGTTAAATTTCTAGCTCTAATTCTCCTCTACCTTCCTAAACTGACTTTACAGCAGCTAGGTCATCCCCTCCCACCCTTCATCCCAACACCATCACATGTCCAGATCTCTGGACTGGGTGTTATGTAGCAAACCCAGATCAACAGACAAGTGATTCAAGGAAACAAATATAAATGTGCCAGTACACAAAAGCACCTGTTCACATATTATTCCCAATATAGTATCAGTATTCACTAGATTAAACTATAATCCTGATAGTACATCCTGTACAAATCTTTTATGGATAGGTAACTTTAACAATGTAAGCTTGACCACTCAAGACTGAAACAAGGAGTATATGGAAGAGAGAGAAGTAATAAGGAAAGGATTATGAAGAGGTATTCTGAATTTTATTTCATTACAAAGCATTGATAAGTGCTAGAGAGAGAAACTGACTCTTTCAACCCTTCTGAAGTGTCTTTATTTTTCCTCTCCTAGTAATGCCTTTGCATTTACTTGTGGGCTTCCTGCATAGCCTTTGCGAGCTATGTTTGCTCTGTTTCTCCTTGTATAGACCTACTCTACCAAACCACATATCTTACGAGAAAGCTTTTTCTCCACCAGAAATTTCAGTCTCATCTTGCAAGAACAATTTCAGTGAGACCAGAGCAGTGAGACTGATGCAAAATGGTGCAACTGAGAAGGAAAACAGACTGGACATCATTATAAAAGCTGAAAATCAGTAATTAGTGATCATGAACAGTAGTCATTAAAATTCCAGGCAGAAAAATTACAGAAAGGTTGCTAGACCAACAGATTCATTAAAGTTAAATCCCAAACTCTCTGTCCTGGTCATAAAGCTCACTTACTGTGACCAATTTTGAACTTTGGGAAGAAAAATTAAATAAATTGGCCTCTTCATTAGCATGGAAGGAGCTTGAAAAGTGGGAAAGCCGGGGCTAATTGAGCCATAAATTAGTATTTTGTCTGCCTTCTAAGTGCCAGGCATTATCAAAATGTCAGTCTCACTAAACCAATTAAACATGCGACATGCGAGTTTCCTAGCACAAGGAAGTTAGGCATCATGGATATTATGGCTTCCTGTCTAATACTACTTGTGCACATACTTGCATGAAGCATTATGATGAATTTTACCTGCAGCTTTTTTTCATTGGCTTCTGCCTGGCTTAGGGCAAAGAGTGGAGGGGGCTCACTTAGTGAGCAGCAATTCAATAGTTTGCTTTGTCTCAGCATGGTTCCCCAAGCTGTACTTGATGGCTGTGGCTCTAAAAAAAGAATGGCTGATTTCCTTCTGGGGTTTTCAGTGGAGGTCATCCAGCTTGGGTGTTTCACAATAACTAACCAATTTTCTGCCTGCCTGGTGAAAAGGCTGTACTGTGCTATTAGAAGATGTGGGAATTTAGATCTTGAGCCCATGGATATTCCTTAATCTTGGGTAACTAATTTGAGCCATCAAGGCTTTTTAAGAGACTTTAGTACTTTTACATCAGCTCCCCAAAGTGCACAGGACAAAATTTATTTAAAGTGATATTTTCCTGATTATCACTCAGGAACTTAGCAGGAATGGCAGGGAAAGTGGTAGGCTTTGGAGAAGCACTAAGCTGCTTGAAATGGAAAACCTTTTCCACATCTTCTTCCAGGAAAGGCAGCAGAGTCCCCAGAAATCAGAGACTTCTCCTGGTCGTGTGTCACTGTTGTCAGGGGACTGTGGAAGCTGTCTTAGGGCAGGGGCACTGCAAATGGTCATGTTTCTAAAGCCACCAGTTGCAATAAAGCAGTTAAACCAAAGCTGTTGGGGTGGCCTTGAACCTAGTATTTCTTAGTTTCTCAGTGTTTGGAAGGTTAGTATTTTAACACTGAGTGTAACTTCTGAGAGACAGTGACTTCAGCTCCTCAATAAAAACCTTTCCCCCATTTTCCATCCCTGATCACAGGCTTTAAGAGCTCACTTGAGTTTTGGAACAGGCCTACGTCCCCTTACTTTTGTGTGCTGTCACAGCAGCGTGCAAATACAGGAAGGAAAAGTAAAGGCAGTCTTGCAGATAGTCTGAGTGTGAGTCTCTGATAAGTAGTCAGGGTTGGCCTAATTGGGACCTGTCTCAGCCCTTCTCCCACTGCTTTCCCTGTGATTTCAAATGCTGAAAAAGGCAATGAATAATGAATAGCTTGGAATAATGATTTATGTCTAGTCCTGTTTATTGAAACACCTGCCAACTGTACACAAAACATGTGGAGGGCTATTTCAGAATGAGGTATCCACCCTGGAGAATATACAAAACACCTATATGCTATGTGTGGATGACTTGGGATTTTAATGGAGGACTGACTGCTTTTGGATGGTGACATAACATCCTTTCCCCCAGGAACCAAACATGTACATCAGTTCATCCAAGCAGTCAGAGAGCAGTGCTGTGCTGGAAAGCCATGTGAGGCCCTCTGACCCAGCTCCTGGCGTTTCCATGCATCTGTGAAACAGTGGGACAAAGCTGGTGGCTTCACTCTCCCCAGGAACCCGTAGCAGTGTGGGGACAGGCAGTCCCTGGAATTTGCAGGTCTTTCTTGAAGGACTTGAAGTCAAACAGTCTCAAAACCAGTACTGGGGTCTATAAAGTGACACATTTCACAGCAGTCCTGATCTTCAGGCACTGCTGAGAGGTGCATCTTGGAAAAATAAAATTAGTTTCCTAAGGCAGATACCTACAGTCCTGGGCTGTAGGGGAAGGTCATGTCACATGTGCAAGGCAAGACCAAGTCTGCCTTTTTTCACCCCAGAAGCAGTGTAAATTGCAAAATGTGGGCAAAAAGGCAGGTAAGGCACAAATCTGTAGGCTTGACAGACTCTTAGTCACCAGTTGTGTGAGTGAATGGGAGGGCTGCTTCCTCTGACGACCTGGCTGGCAGCAGAAAATGGCATTTCTTCCCTTGTTCCTTCCTCCCGCTCTCACCTTTGGAGAATGCACAGGTTCAGTACTTCCTGCAGCAGCTTTTGCATCTGGGCCTTTGCATTTAACATCCATACCAAAGCAACTGGTTGGTCTTTGATGTACAGGGAGCCAAAGCCTTCACAAGGCACACCTTTCACAGACTTTGTTGGCCATGCGTTATGTTTCCTGAGGAACATGGCTGGCATCCCTGCATCTGCAGGCTGTTCTCACACAGGCCCTGTTTGAACACTGTGCCCCTCCCCGTACAGGGTTCTCTTAAACTCTCCACTCTCACCACAGGTGATTGCTCCTGGCTCCAGGGGTTTGCAAGGGGAGGAGTGTTATCTGACAGTGGCCAGACCCTCCAACATGTAAAGCTCCTGCTATGAAAGCAAGTGTGCAAAGGGCTGCTGTAAGCAATGGATAGGGGTGCAATGATAGCCCCCCCAGAATGCTCTTCTGTGGAGGAGAACACTGTGAGTGGTTACAGGCAGTAGGAACAGGCAGCCTCATGCTGCTACCCAGTCCAAAGACCAAAGGCAGATTGCACTGCTTGCCCACAGTGAAGGGACACGTGCCTCTCCAAGACAGAGAGGGACCAAGAAAGGCATGACCTCAGGGAGAAGCCAGTGGCAACAGATGGGAATGTGGCTCACTTAGGTGAAAAGCAGTTATGAGACATGACCTCCAACCATTCATAGAAGAAAAGGCCCAAGCAACAAAATGAGAAAAGCAGAAGGGCATGGGTGTTCAGCTATGAGCTCTTAACTACCTCCGCCTTGGCTTGACAACACTGGCCTGGCCACATCTCCATCCTGATGGGCAAAGAAATGCTCAGCAGGCGGTGGTGGATATTTGCTCATCCTTTGTTATTCCACTGTATTTTTGTATCTCTCAACCTTTCACCTTGACTCTGCGCCATCCCTTCTGATTCCCATCTTCCTCCTGAAGGTGCTTTGTTAAAGGTATTGAGATGAGGTACTTAAGCATCAGGTAGCTCTTCAAAGTTGATGTTACCACGGCAACATTTATTCCAACTTTTTAATGAGACCCCTGAAATATAAAGGCTTCCAGCAATGCTTACTGAATGTTGCCAAGGCAACCCAGGTTTTCCTCAAACTGTCTGGTTTTGTGGGATTTCAACCATACAATGCATTTAAGCTGAGTTTTAGTTAATCAGCTGAAGGTTGTGCGCAGATGGGTGTTTCAGCAATGGAAAGGACTGCCTGCTGCCATTGTAGATTGAGCGTACAAGCATTTGAAAGCCTCATCAATTCCTTTTGATACTCTTGATCAAAATCCCATGCGGAGACCTATGCCTCTTCTAACAAAACTTTCCAAGTCTCCATGTCAATGTCTCCATGTCTCTTGCCCATATCTCTCCTTGTATTCAGGCATGAAAATAGTGATTTAAAAAAAAAAAAGAAAGAAAGAAATTAACCAAAGTAGCCACATATGGCCTTTGGTGACCTCTGAGAATTACCTGTTCAATTTGGGACTTTTCTGGTCAGTGTCTTGCAATAAATCAATGGCTGATTCAACTCCCAGTTCTGTGGCTCTGTCAGAGGGCAAGGATTAATGATGCCTGTCAGTCACCTGTTAACAAGTGCCTTGCTACAGAGATGACCTGTTACCATATGATGTGACTACTGAACCAGGAAGGGCTTTGTTTTTTTAGTCCATGTGCTATGACCCAGGTGATTATGTGGCTGAGGGCAGTTACATTTTATCTAGACGTTGGCCTGGCGAGGGAGAATCTACTGACAGGCAGTGGTGCAAAAGGCAGGCAGACCTACATACATTGTAAGCTTCAGACTGAGAGCAGGGAAAAGAAAACCAAACTAAAACATTCACATGTCGCAGCATGTGCACCAGAACAAACCAAACTGACTCTGTCACTCTCCATGGGTGGCTGTAGGAATAAGCAGATATCCAGGGCAGGGGATTAACTGGGGTCAGGCTGGAGATAGAAAGGGGAGAAAGTGACCCAGATAAAGACAGGAAGGATTTAGAGGACAACTGTTGCACTATCTAGTGACCACAGCATTAGTTTTCTAGCATTTTTGAATACCAGAAGCAAACTGATTTGTCTGAGCTGAACATTTGCAGCCCAGGAGAACTGCCAGGGGAGTGCTGGAAAAGCATCTCTGGGGGCTAGTCATCTCCAGCTTCACCTGGGATCTTAGCAGGGCTGCTTTGATTGCTTTGCTGCAGGGAGAGCTGGGAGCTGAGAGCCTGCCAAATACGGAGGGAATGTCATCGCCAAGGCTGACAGTGCCAAGTGAGACAGAAACCTTGCACAGAAAAAGCAGGGTGATGGATTATTCAAGTTTTGTCCTGGGAGGAAAGGCATCCTCAGAACTAACCTTAAATCCCTCTGCACAAACCAATGACACACAGTGAGGCAAGCACCTCCAACACTTCCCAAGCTCAAGAATTAACTTTTACTTAAGCAAAGCAGTACCAGCCAGCCACCTCTTGGGACAGAGTAAGGCACACACACTCTCATGGATGTCTGTAATTGTCTTTACGGTAACAGACAAATACGGTCCCTCCTGTGCCCAGGTATCTCAGAGATGCACACAGTCCACAGATCATAATGAAGTCAGCAGGAGCTGTGATTCCTCCGCAGCTCTGGAAAGGCAACACAACCAGCCCACTCCAAAGGCCAAACTATTTCCTTACAGGATGCAAAGCTACATGGCTGAGTAAACCACCACATCTGCAAAGATGGAAAGCTCCATAAACACTTCTGCCCTTCGAAGCCTCTTGCTCTAACAGGGGATAGATTCAGACTCTAGACTCCCACAGCTCTCACCTCCTGGGCAGCTCCAGCATGCACTCTTCCCCTGGCCAGGGTCCTTGGGGTCCTTCTCTAGAAGGGGCTTAGTAAGAGAGCTACACCTGGACAAATGCCTGCCCAGTGTAAAGTAAGCTTTGCTGCTGCTGCAAACCAGGCACTTCTGGCAAAATCAGATCCTTGTTTGGAAAACTTTCTGTTCCATCCTGTGATAAGAAGGACCCATCAGGCCACATCTGTTGATCAGTGCTGAATACGGAAATAACATTTTCTGTGTTTTGCTGTCCATAAAGCCAAACATCCTTTGAAAGCTCAGCAGCCTGAAGGCAAGGATGAGAATAGACTCTGAATGGCTGTGAAAACATCCTGAAGTGACATTTTTTTCCCCCAAGGCTGAGAGAGACGTAAGCAGCCAAAAGCCCTGGTTAGACCTTTGTGCTCTTGCTGACTGCTGTTATCAAAAGACAAGACAAGGAAGACCATGCAGGGCATGGTTATGCTGTAGATAAACCTGTGAGAACTCTAATAGACAAGCTTTCCTTTGACTACAAAACAAATCTGAGAAGCAGGGCAAACATGGTGAGCATAATAGCTCTGTGAAAAGGAGGCAAAGCGTACCCAAGATAATAAATTTAATGCTACCTGAAATACATGGCTGATGAATTGCTTGGGAGTCAAAGCTGATCAGTAAGGTCATTAGCATCTGAATTTGAACAAGGAGCTCACAGAGGTGTGACAGGGGATCAGGTAAGGGCAACAGTCTGTTTTGTGAAATACAGAAGTCAGCCCTAGATGTTTCCCTTTGCAGACATGGAGTCTGTTAAGTATAAACTTACTCTGTCAGGTAAAAAGGAGTTTCCTTGTAAATCCAGAGCCATACATGAAAGGCTTCTGACAGGAGGCATCTCCACATGCAGGAAACCCATAGGCCTCCCAGATCTCCATTGCACTTTAATGCATCACCCTGTGGCTCTCAGGTAGCCAACAAAAAGAGGAAGGTCCTCTCCTCCCCTTCCCTATAGAGTGCAATGTAGATGGGGAAAATCCTTTATTTTTCACAGGAAAGGAATTTCCTAACTGTTGCAGCCCATCTTTTTGGTCATGGTGTTCAGGCTTCTTTAGCAGCATGCAGAAAGACTTTGCAAGGAGGACATGTGCATCTTACAAGTATCAAGCAATTATTGATTGGCTAGCAACGCAAAATATTGCTAGGATTTAATGAGCAACTCAGACAAGCATCATGCTCACCATCCCTAGAAGACACCTGAGGAGTCATTGGTGGCCAGGAAGGCATCAGTCAGATGGGGAAGGGCTGGCCTCTGAGGATCCCTGGGACACAGCCTCTGTATTGCTGGGTTGCTTTCATTTCCCAGGTCACTTGACACAGATAGCTCTGATGACTCCATCAGCTCTGTTTTTTTTTCACTTTATGATTTTATATTTTTCCAAGCTGGTGTTTATTCCTTTGAATCCTTCAGCATCTAAAAAACGCTGTCTCAACAAGCTTAGTCCTGTGTGTGATTTTTTTTTTCTTATTTTTCTGCAGACTTTCTTACAATTACTTCAGCAACTGCAGCCAAGGGGACAAGGGGGTTGCAGATGGGACAGGGCCTCTGGAGGCATGTTGTGGTTTGCACAACGAGGGACACATATTTGCTGCCACGATTTGGGGAGCAGCAGAGAGGCGAAAGGGAAATGTATGAACAGTATAATGTGATATAAAGTCCCAGCTGATTTTTGTGTGGCATCTCCCAGCAGCAGAAACAGTTTAGGCAGGTCTCAAGGGGACTCAAGAGGAGCAGAAGAGGAGGTAGTGTCATAAACAGTTTTGCATGGAGGACTATGGCAAAGGCCTATTTCATGCCTGAAGTTTGCTTTTCCTGGGGACAGGAGCCTGACTGCAGAGGATAATTCTGCCCACAGTGCCAAAACAATCAGGAATCCTCCAGATCAATGATGTCTCCCTTTCTAGGTTGGGGTGTTTCTGCAGCTCCAACAACCCAAGTGAGAGAAAAGAGGAAATCATGACACAGACAAGGTTCATGCTAAGGGTTCAGCAGTACCAGTATCCTGTGTGCTGGAGAATCAGTAATTAGGAGGCTTCTCCAGGCAGTTCTGCTTCATGCATTAGCCTGGGAGTTTGCAGTCATGCAGTGGTTCCTACATGGAACACACAAGAAGTAAACCCAGAGGCATCACAGAAGAAAGCACACACGTAGTGATGCAGCTCAGTGTGAGATGACGCAGTCTGCTTTTGAGCAGCTCACATCTTCCCTGGCTCTTCTTGGGTAGTTTGTTTGCATATGTACTGTGAGGGGAGGAAATAGACCATGAATGTAGCTTGAGGTGAGCAGACTGGTATTTTTCCAAAGTGAATAAGGCAGTTCTGGCTTTACTACTTTGTTAGCCAATAAGTACTGCAAAAAAATAGCATAATTTAGGATCAGAACGAACCAAAAAGTCCAGGCTACTTCAGGACTGTGGTTTACCTTGTGGTTTTAGAGACCAGGCTTTTTGGATGTTGAGTGCCAATGAAGAGTAGAAGTGGCATGGACTCAAGTGGAGCAGGTGAGATGTAGTGAGATAGATGGACATTTGGCATGGAGGACAATGGCAAGCACATGCTAACTCAGCTTCCACATTAAGGACATGACCAGAAAGGGCCTTCATGCCCAGGGTACTCTGTAGGGTTTAAATGCCTGCCAAGAAGTTTGCAATTGCAACATCTCCCACCCCAAACAATGAAGACAACCATATGCGCTTCTTAGGGCATGAACACAGAGACACATAAATAGGTAGCTCAGCCATCCGGAGGAGCTGGGCACTGGCACCATGTGGTTATCATCATGAGCCTGGGAATTAACTTGATCAGGAGAGAGCCTGGACCCATGGGTAGGCAGTGGAGATTCTTCTTTGAAATTTGCTAGGCCAACACATCATCTTGCATCTTGGTGAAGCTCCCTGTCTGGCTGTTCTTACAGCACACTTGCCATGAGTATTTGCATCCTGTTGGTGCCTCCATGATCCCACACTTCTGTGTTGTACCCTGAGGTTTGATCACTGCAGTCCAGCAATGATGGGCTGGAGCTCACAGGGTTTGCTGCAGAGTTTCACAGCAGCTTTGTCTGATGCTAAAACGTACCTCTGTCCTTCAGAGATCTCCTTATCTTCCTTGTAATGTAGCTAATCTCTGGTCTCTGCATGGGTTCTACGTTTCTCCTTGGCTATGGAAGAATGGGAAGAGAACAATGAAACAAAAATTTGGCCTCTAATTAAAGAAGAGTAGGGTTTCAGATGCCCAAATCATAGTTTATTTCAACTTATCTATAGGAAGAGGAGTCAAGTCAATGCACCATGGGGTGGCAATCCAGGAGAAAGCAAGTTGAAGGTATTTCCACTTTGCTGTGAACAACTGAGTCACTTGGGCCAGGCTGTGCCTTCCAACGTGTACTCAAGAGAGCTGAACTGAATCAGAGGGGGCTTTCTGGTATGCCTCTTGGCCAAGAAGATGTCATTTTTCCGAAGACTGGCTGCATTGGTCAGGCCTGCTCCCAGCTACAGCATCAAAAACAAGTTTCAGGACACACCTGAGTCAAAGCTGCTCTCTGGAGAGGTAAGGGTTGAACACAAGTGATGCTCTGAGGGGGAAGAAACACCTCCCCGTGGTGTGGAGACATCTGGGCATACAGTGAGCCAGCCCCACTAAGTAGCCCAGCCTCAGCTCCTGGGAAGTGGAAGGCACACCTGTGATGGTATTTGGAGCTGTGCCAGGCAGCAGTGCGTATCTGGGTATCTGCACCACAGTAACTCTGCAGCCCTGCTTCTCCATCCCTGCTGTGGCAGTAGCACTGCAGGGTCCTGCACCTGCAGGCTAACTGCAGCAAACTGGGCACCCTGCAGCTCCCCAAAGCACTTTGGAGACCAGCTGGGTGAGGCCTTATTTGTTTCTGTTGCGAGTCAGAGCTGCTTCCCCATGGTCTCTACATGCAGGTGTCTGAACCTACACACTCCTGCTCTCTGCACACGCCGTGTGAGCTCCCTCTCAGGCAGCATTTGTGTCCTTTTGCCATGTGCTAGCTTTTGCCCAAGGCCAGCCCTTCCTTCCCTTTCAGCCTGAGCTAAGCTACATAATGCCAACACTCCAAAGGAACAGCTCTTCCAGCACTGTTTCAACATTGTTTTGTAGTGGCAGCAAATACAACATAAAATCTCTCCAACTACTGCATGTGGTACTGGAAATCATCTTGTTTTGACCAACTACCTAGAAGGAAAAACTTGTGCTTCTGGTAAGCAGTCTGATTATCCCCAGCAAAAGAAGAGTGATTATCTGTTATTTTCACTTCTGTTGTTGATCAGTTATGATAAATGCATGAGGTCTGTATGTTTAAAAGATAGAAAAAAGCCATTATTGTCTGAGCCATATAATGCAGTTCAGTGGTTTTGCGGTGAGCTCACAATCTACTCCATTAAGTTTGTGTTTATTTACCCCAAGAGCCTGGGTTTTCTAACAGAAACAGAAACTCTTCCACCCGTAAGCAAACTGTACTTTGAGTCTCATCCCATTTTCTCTTCTCTTCCCTTTCCTTTCCCCTTTTTTTCAAAGGACGAGAAGAATCAGGTGTTGATCACAAATGCTTGGCTGCAGATGGTGAGTAACCTGTGTTAATAAAGAAAAAAACCCTTTCTAATAGCAAGTGATTGAATGTGATTTTTTAGCTGAAAAGCATGATTGCTGTCTTTTAACCTGTCTATAATGTGAAACAAGCAGGCATTTTGAGTCCTTTGAAATTTCTCTAGTGCTCCTTTTAGCCTTGAAAATTAAATGCAAGAGACTACATTAATCCTTTGGGCAGACCTGTTGGCCTTTGGAGGGTGAAACCAACTGTGTTGTAGGGATCTAGTAACAAAGAGCCCAAAGTTATGATCACACCGTAGCAGAAGGAGAGACTCTTTAAGGGGCTCAAGGCCAGTGACGGGGACTTGTTGTGAAGGAGCCAGACACCCAGTAAGACCTGGGCACCCTGCACTCATGGCTTCTGGGCAAATCCCCACCTCTGTCTGAAAGGGGGAGCAAGGGATGCCCCCGTGGAGGGCAGGGCACAAAGATCCCCAGCACTTATCCCCGAACACAGAAACAATGCAGTCATGCTGGACCATGTGGAGACTGCTCATACTGGGTGGTGGGGTGGCCAGGGACTGCGAGGAGCCCCATGCTGCATTGCTGCTGGCAGTGCTCAGGCACGTCAGTGGGAACATTGCCTTCCCTCCTGCTTTACAGACCTCATCCATAAATATTCCTTGTCCATCTTCTGCAGCCTGCTCCAGCTGAGGAGTGACCTCCACTGGTCACGCAGGATAAGCAAAACTGATCTTCACTGAGGGCTTTGGGGGAGGGATTTTCCTGTCATGTCTGCTGCTGGCAGTGTACAGTGAGAGATGTGGTCTTTTCTTATGGTGCGTAAACCGATCTCTCCTTGATGGCTTGCGCTCAGTAAAGATGCAGCTCTGGAGGGAAAAGCCTGTGAGACTTGAATGATTGAATTAATTCTGCTTTGGCTTTAGCAGCCAAACACTATCTCATGTTAATGGGTGCAACTGAACAGGCTGTTTCTTCCTCAGCTACCTGCTGGGATTTGCAGCAGAAATGAGTTGTTTTGTATTGCAAAAACTAACCCCAACCAACCTATGGGACTACAGGATTGTTAGGACAGAGCCTGTGGGTGTCCTGTCCTTTGCAGAGGTGTTCTTCAGTTACAGCATCGATAACTGTTTCCCTTGCAGCCCTCCCATAGAGCTTTGCTGTAAGTCACAAGGTTCAGCACAAAAGCTGTGCCTGCACATTTCTTGAATTAACTGTTTGTGTTGGGGTGGAGAAGGGGGGATCAGAAAAAAACCCTTGGGATATGAAGTTCACTTGCCTACCTCTCATAGCAAGGTGGTTATTAAAAGAATCACCCAACCTTTGTAACAAATTAAATTATTTCCACCAAAGAGGGAGTCTCAGACCATGGTCCATGTACCACTGACGATACCCAAGTCATTCAAACCACCTCAGCTCAGAATCAGCGTGCCTCATGGAGGTGCCTACTGCCAATGTTTCTGCCAGCCCACCAGAAAAGGTTTGGGATGCCTGGCTTCAGACCACAAGGTGGATGGATTAGACACTAAATTAAAATACAGCTCACAGCATTCAGTTGTCACACTGTGAATTCCTCAGTATATATACCAACCTTTCCTAATAGTTAAAGCCGAGCATTAAACTATTATCATACTACTGCTATTGCTACTGGCAAAATCCATTCTGGTCTCATAATATTCCAGACAATTTAGAAGACTTTTACCAGCTCATATAATCTGATGTATGTATTTGCCAACAGTACTGGGTTGATGTTTACTTGTCTTGGGATCAGTATGAATACCCAGGGGTGCAGAACTTGCGATTCCCAGCCGACCAGATTTGGGTACCAGACATTCTTCTGTATAACAGGTAAGCAAGATGCACAACGGCCGGTGGGAGCCTAGAACTAGAGCATTAGATGCTGGAAATCAGGCATGCTTCACTGATATTCTGGGGCTTTTGCCATCTGGGGATTTGGCTCTTACTCTTGAAACAGTAACAATAAAAGCAAACAAGCACCAGCTAAGAGATTTTTCTAATAGCCAGTCTAAGTATTCCTTGCTGTAGTTCTTCAGATGCCTTCTTTACCTTTTCCCAGTGAATGCAGAGAGAAAACAATCCACATTCTCCTTATAATTACCATGGCTCTCCTGGAAAATTATTATCATGTCTCTGCCATAGTGTTTCTGCCTGAACTAAACAAATGGATTTTCTTCTCACTTTCCTCATCACTCATATTTTATAAATCTCTCTATCATACCTCTTCCCCTCTGAACACGCTCTAAACTGTTTTTCCTCCTCCAGAGCTGAATCCAGCTCTCTAGCCAGCACTTCTGCAGTGCTGAATGGAGTGGAAGCTCTCTAGACAGATGTTTCCTTAATGCTTTCCAGGAGGAAGGGATTTTGGCTTTGCTCTGATTAAGATCTTAGGTTTGGACTTATTTTTTGATCTGTCACAAACCCTGGATGTTGTACTTCAGCCTTTCTGTCTTACTAGATTTTCACTGATCTGTCTTTCTCTGACAGTTTTAAGGGTAATACTTTCTAATCATCCAGACTGAATATCATTCTGTTGGTTTCCCCAGTTCACCAAGATCCATTTTCCATTCCAAGGCCTCACTATAAGATATCCGAAGGAGGCTTGGAGTGACCTGAATTGTTTAAGTCTTCTTCTTTACTTCAGCTTTACTCCTCACAATCTCTTTGTTCCTTTTCAGTCTCTAAAAAGGAAGCATATAGCCTGGTCCATATTACCGTCGTTTGTTTATAAGAACATGATGTAGCAAAGGCTTTCTGAAGTTCAGATTTATCACCTGCCTCCTCTTACTAAGTCAGTAAGAAAATTAGATTGATTTGATGCAGTTGGCCCTTGACAAACTGTGCCAGCTGTTTTCACCTCACTATCTTTGAAGTTAGGCTGATGTGTCTATAATTTCACCTTTAAAAAAAAAAATCAGAGTTCTCTTTGATCTTTCCTAATTCACTGAGCCCTTCCCTGTTCTCCACAAGCTCTCACAGATAATTGTTAATGGTTCAGAGGGTATTTCAGCCAGTCCCTTCAGTTCTCAAGAGTAAATTTCATCAGCCCTGCCAACTGCAATCTGTCTTATCTACACTTCTTTAACCTGTTCCTCCCCTATTCTGCCCTGGACTCCTGCCACTGTGCAAGAATTAATTGTGGTGAACCACAGTTTGTGAAGAGTGAAGCATAGAGGGTGCAGGATGCCACAGCTCTCTGCATCCTGTTGTTTGCTTTCCTTCCACAGCAAGTAATGGATCTATCTGGTCCTTTGTCTTTTCTTTGTTTCCTTGCATTTATAAAAACCTTTCGTGCTGTGTTTTATGTCTTTTGATAGTTATCACTCGTTCTGCACTTAGCCTTTTCTATTTTATCCCCTTTGTTTTGTGCTGGGGACAATACTGAGGACCAATGACTCAGACATGAATAAAGAGTAGGTCACAGGAGGGATGGAGGGTCTGAATTTTCCACATCTGGTTGTGAGACAGGGTGTGTAAGGTGGTGTAGTCATGCAACATAGACCTGCACATATAGCCATGACAGGCAAGGCTCTACAGCATCAGCCAGGGGAACCATCCGCAATTAATCTCTTCGCAAAAGAACCTCTGGAGCAAGCCCCCAGGCCTGGTTCCTTGAAGAATTCTTGTCCTTGCCTGGTTCATTACTCCCTTATTTTTATCAGAATTGCTAGAATCCTAAAGAAATTCTCTCTTCTTGGTCCCTTTCACCTGGTTTCTGCTCTTCGAGTCTCAATGAATCTCCTCCTACAACCCCCAAATCTAAAACAACTTCTCCCCAGTGCTTTCCTCCATTTGCTTGAAGCAAACCCTTGGCCCCTCTGCATCCTAAGAGATTGCAGAATTGTTGCCTCAGGCCACCATTACTCTTACAACAGACGTCTGGGTAACACTTAACAACAGGCACTGTGAGCTGCCTGATCCTGACAGCAACCCCAGAAAAGCCTCATCCTCCCGACTGTCTGGTCTTTGGGTATAGCTACTGTGACACTTTTGCTCCTTTCACTTCTGCCTTTGTCTGAGACATCCAACAGCTCTGCCTCTCACTTCTTGGAGGACATTGCAGCACACAACCAGCATGCCTGAGTGCAGGCCAACAGTGTCTGTAAGAAGTCGAGATACTGATCAAGGGTGGACACTTCACCCAGGTGTAGGACCTTAATTCAGATATTCTGTGCGTTAAATTCAGCCAAAAGGTTATTTTTATGTTGACAGTTGCTACACCTTAACTCAAACATCAGCTTGCTTTTTCTTTGCTTTGTTTTGTTTATACTGTGTTATAGTGCGGATGAAAGATTTGATGCGACATTTCACACAAATGTGCTGGTGAATTACTCTGGATCCTGCCAATATATTCCTCCAGGTAGGGCACAGAGAGCATTTTTTTGCTTAAAGTCAATGTGTAGCTTTGAATAACTACAAGCAGTTTTCCTTCATGAATGAAACCAAGGTGTTTAGAAGCAATCTGTGGAAATTTTGCAAGCTCTGTAATTATGGGACAAACCCACTGAAATAATTTAGGTCCATTATTAGTGGTGTATTTCCACTTCACAAATCAATAAATCAGTCTCTTGAGCAGTTTGCTTAGAACATTCAGAGGCCCACCTGAGGTGTCATCTAAAGCAAGGTGGTGTGCACCCTCACATCACGTTTCATGTGCAATCCAATTAGCTCTTTCTTGAGAGTGGAGAGGTATGTGACCACAGGAGACCCCAAGAGCAGCACTCCCTCTGCAGTGAAATCCTTCCTGCCAGGCTGAGGCTACAACTCCAGGTGAAAAGACAAATTGAGATTGGTCTCAGCCAGCGAGACCCGAGTGTCAGCCTGCTTTCCATCTGTATTGCCGATTCAGTGCCTGTAGGGCCCAGCAGCCAGGACCTACCAGCAAATACACAGACTATCCCCACAGTCACTCGCTGTGGTGGACAAGAAATGCCCAAACTTTGTGTCATAGCTGCTGGCAGACTGACCCGAAGCGTGTCCACAGGGCCCACCAGGGAACAAGTGGGTCTTCCTTCATGGCTGTTCCTCTGTTGATCCCTACCCCTGAGACCCCTTAAAGCATCTCTGTGGTTTCACTGGGACAGGCCAATAGGTAAGGTTGCCCTCCAGGGAGCAACATGAGACAGGAATAAAATTGACATGTACTAGAGCAGAGCCTTCTCCATCCCTCCAGGTAGGGAGGTAATGCAGAGGGTGCCTGTATGGGCAGATCTGGTGTCTGGGCCCATACATGGGCCCATACAAACTCCATGGTGAAGAATTGGTTACTTAAGAACTCAAGGAAACAGTAAAGATAGAAAAAGTAATAACGGAAATCTGTTGTGTAAAGCACAGGAAATCCTTTGTTACAGGGATTTAAGTGCTGCCAAGCTACTTTGCAAAATTTTAGAAGGAAAAAGTTGGTAATCAGCGTACTGACTGGCAACAAGGGCTCACAGAAGCAGCCAGATTAATCAAGACACTGGAAGACATGGAAGCGTGGAAAAGCTGGTGTTTCCAAAGCTTCATGAAAGTTTTATTTCTCATGACTCTGAGAGCACGCTGTACTCACTGCTGCTCTCCATTAGAGAAAAAAAGATAGGTGGAAGAGTAGAGAGAAAGGACAAGAAGGGGACAGCTGTCTGCTAAGGAAAGGAGCAGAGCCAAGATTCAGGAGAAACTGGCAGAAAAGCCTCCATATGGCCCATCCAAAAATGGCCATGATGGTAGGAGTCAGACCTCCCAGAACATAAAGGGACAAATGAAGGGAACCCAGCCACCCCAGAGCATCAGTGTTTGTGCAGGGACAGGGTCTTGCACACATGGTTATGCTACAATGCCCTCAGCCTTTGCAGCAGCAGGCAAAAACAATAATCAAGGATCTCTGTTTGGGGGATTTTATCTTCAAAAGGTATGGCTCAAGCACTTACTGCAAAACATCAGACTCTGCTCAGTTAGGTGACTCAGAGCTGGGATTCACATTAGCTGGTGTTTTAGGGAGCACACAGAAACAATTACTGCAAACAGGTAAGCTAAGTGCAGTGTTGAAGATAATTTTCCAATGAAGCAGAAGCTGCCTCTCTTTCAAACTGTGCCTCTGAGCTGGCCAGCACGTGGTGAACTGGGGAGGTAAGGCGAAGGCTGCAAAGCTGCAGGCCCACAGGGGTAAGGGATGACACAGGGATGACCTCTGTGCTTTGCCACTGGCTGCCAGCGGTGAAGGCTGCACAGATCATCTTCCCCACTCTCCAGGCCCTCCATGCTGCTGGGCACAGGCACAGCTGTGGTCCAGAGAAGAAAGTTTGGACCATCCATTAGGTTTTTTTCTCTTGTCTTAGCTGAAAAACAACAACAAAAAAGAAATAATTAGATTGCAACAGTATAGAATTATTAATCTCTTAAACTGCTTAAAATGTCACATGAAATAATGATAGTGGACTAGACACATCCAGAGTAAAATTCAAGGCCCAGGTTAACATACAGAAGATAAGACCAGCACCGAGCAAGGTTTAGCATAACAATGTATTTTCAAGGGACTGTGGGTCTAATGCAGAGCCTAACAAGGAGCTCCTTTCAAAGAGCTTGTCAGAGTACTTCCAGCCACAGCGCGTGGGCATCTATGTACTCTATGCTCCTGGCAAGCCCTGCAGCACTGCCTGTGATCTGCTGGGGCCAGACAGCACTAGGAAACAGGCTGGGCTGCTCCTGAGTGGCCAGTGTCCTGGCAACCTACCTCAAGGATGCAGTGAAAGAGAGAGGCATCTTCACCGGTGCCCCAGGAAGGGAGGTCATTCCACTCATGGCAGCATCTTCCACCTGTGCTACTTGTTTGGTAACCCCATGACTACATCACACAGACTTTTGGAGAAGAAAGTTGCTCACAATCGATCGGACAGATAAGGGTAGAGATGAATCGCAGCCTGCGCATGCTTCATTCTGACTGATTTCTATCCACAGGCATTTTGAAGAGCACATGTTACATTGATGTCCGCTGGTTCCCCTTTGATGTGCAGAAGTGTGATTTGAAGTTTGGCTCCTGGACTCACAGTGGCTGGTTGATTGACCTGCAGATGCTCGAGGCTGATATTTCAAACTACATCTCAAATGGAGAATGGGATTTAGTGGGTAAATCGGCTGGCCTAAAAATTTTTGGTAGTCTGATTTTCAAAGGCAAACCCCAAATATATAGAAATGATCAATCCCACTGGGACAAGAAATACAGATATTAAAAATTTCTATGTAAGAGGCAGCAAAAAAAAAAAAATACACAGATCAGAGACATCCTTTCAGCTGCATTCACTGAACTGTGTCTGAAAACACTGTGTTCTGAAGCAATTGTCTGCAACTGAGTATGTAAATGAAATCTACTGGTCCTGATACATCTGAGCAGTTTGTCAGTACTAAACTTGGATGTGTCTCATGTAGGTGCACGGAACACTACTGTCACATCTACTCTAACATGTCAACCAAAAATTGATTGGTGTAAAAACCACTATTTCAGCAAAACTGGAATGAGCTTTTACAGAGATGAATCTCTCTCACCCAGAAAACCATCAAAGTGTCTATCAGTTCATAATAACTGCAAATAGCTGCAGTTCAGTATGTCTCTCTTCCCTTCTGTGATTTGGAAGATACCTGTATTTTTAAAAGAAGAATCTATGCCCAGAACTACTTATTCAGAGTGAGCCCCTAGTGAGTTATTTTGAACCCATTTATGTAGGTGTAAGTCAGAAGCAATGCTATGGAAATTGATAGAGCTTAGACCACCTTAAGGACAGCTTGCAGGAAGGATATTTCATCTTCTAGTCTGCATATGGAGACAAGAAAATGTCATTAACTGTCACTAAACTGTCACTAACCAACTGCGTGAAGTAGTTTTACCATTCAGGGCATGTGAGAAATAATACAGTAAGAAACATAATCAGTATTCAGTTTCATGAGAAGCTGAAGGACTCTGTAGTGAATTCCTCCTAAAGTCCATCCATTTCAGAGCACTCTTGACATTCCAGTGCTCTTTTATAGTGGTTATTTCTGTCCAGTAACTTTGCATATCTGATTAAGAGACTGGCCTGTGGTTTATCTGCCTTCAACCCTGAACAGGGGTGGACAAAACAGGCCCTTATCTAGCTCATACAGCAAAAGCATTAAGTAACAACTCAGGCAAGCCATGGCCATAACCTTTATGGAGATTTTGCCATGCTCCTGCCAAAACGTATGCATTGTCACATCTTACATCATATGCACAGAAACAAAAAAGAGGTGAGCTATGATGGCATGAAAGATACAAGGTGCTGAGTTCTTCCAGCTCCCCTGACATTTCCTGTGCTGCTGCAGTCCCTGCCACATAGCATCTCAGACAGTCTGCTGCAGCTGGGTCACCATGGCCAACCCTGCTGTACAGCTGTATTGGACAACTATGTCTCTTAACCTTCAGATATAGCAGACTTTAAGCTTAACTTGACACCTCTTTTGAAAATTAAGCTATATCCTCTTTGTTTTTCCTGACAAAACAAAGCAAATATGTATAAGAAAATAGCAGAAAAATGAGAACCGGTGGCACTTGTCACACAGAAAATCTGCTGCATGGGCTAGTGAACATGACATCAGCTGTTTGTCACCATTCCCTGGATGAAGGAAGGCAGAATGCATGTTTTTCTGAGTTAATCTTTGGCCGCTGCTTGCAAATCTTTCCTTGTTGAGGTTGGGATGCTCAGAACAGTTTTCATCTGGCCCAGAGGAGCTTTCTTGGCTAAGCCAGGTTCTAATGACTCAGAAGGCATGAAAATAAACCCTAGAAAACATAGAAGGTAGACTAAGAACAGCAGACATCTTGCAGTGTAGCCTCAGACGTTGCTGAAGACATTGACACACTAAGAGTTACCATGGCTCATTTAACCCTGTAGTGATGTATTTCAGCTTTCAAACAACATTGAACTGAGGCACGTTGTCCTTTGTTCCCTTTAATCTATTCATCCATGTGTGCATCACTGGCCACAAGTGTTAGAAAATGTCTTTTGCCTGGTAACTGATTTGGGGGTGTCTTTTCTCCCTTGTCAATTGCCACAGGACACTTCAAAACACTCTTCAACGCACAATGTGTGGCAGAGATGCCACACATTGGCTCATAAATGATCAGTTCTTGGCCCGTTCCAAGGGGTTACCTGGGAGTCCTGCACCTCTCCCCACTGCTCTGATCTCCCGCTCTGTAGGTGTCCCAGGAAAGAGGAATGAGATGTACTATGAATGCTGTAAAGAACCATACCCAGATGTGACATACACCATCACCATGCGCCGACGCACCCTCTACTACGGCTTGAACCTACTCATTCCCTGCGTTCTCATATCTGGCTTGGCACTGCTTGTTTTCCTTTTGCCAGCTGATTCAGGGGAGAAGATTTCTTTAGGTAAGTGCAAAGAATTCATTTCTTTCATAAGCACTTCCTATAAAATGGAAAATAAATATCTCATGGTGCTTGATGAATAAAGATTTCCCTGGAGGAGCACTAGAAGCACTTGTTTGGTTGCAGAAACCAGGGCAACAGCTTTCTGTATGGCATTCACACATCCTGTGCTAAACACTTCTAAAATTGGATTTTGGATTTTACCCTGGGATAAGGCCGAACTTTTCACTGGCACAGGCAGCAGTGATAGTACTCTGTTGTCCCCGTTGTTCTGTTCTTTAGTACGTCTCAATGCATTTCACAGCTGATTAACTCTGTTTTTTGGATAGGACATACTAAGACACAGAGAGTGAAGGGTTGTGAGCAGCAGCAGCTGGGCAATGGATTTTCACCTTCCCAGTTCAGCTCCCAAAACACCAAGCCATGAGTCCCCCATGAATGCAAAGTAGTGACAGCCAAGGAAGGGCTAAATGAGATTTACTGTTGTGTGTGTCAATAAAGACAGGAGGGGTGCTTCCAAAAGAAGACAGGGGAGAGCTGGATATACACAAGACTGGCCCGGGTGAGATCTTAAGAATTAATTGTGCACAATTCCAATCAGGACAGAGACCTTTAATCATATGAAGTGCCCTCAGTGTTAGTAGGACAATCAGGGATCTGAGCATCTGTCTTACAAGGAGTAAAACACAGGCTATGGGGGATACAATTGCTGCCTATGAAAGATAGGATGGAAACAAGGAGAAGAATTATTTGAGCTGAAGTACAATGTTGACACAAAAATAAGAGGTAATAGATAGAACAAACAAATAGCTACTTTTAAAACAGGCTGCAGGTCTTTGGAGGGTGTTATATAATTTGCAATAGCCAAAAGCTAGATTCATGTCTGTGCAAGTACCTCCGAGCCCTTAATAAACATCTGGGCTTTGTTTGTGCTATGTTTTGGAAAAGCAATGTAGTTTACCAGTTCTGCAAGCTTCTTTTCACTCGGTAGGGAAGATTTCTCCATTACTTTAAGAGAAACAAGGGTTTGGGTGTAATTGAGAAAAGTGAAAAGACAGCAGATAAAGTTGCATCCAAAAATGCTCTCACTTTATGGAAGTTCTCATCTGCACTGACAGACATGACATCATGGGTTCGGCTTAGCTGTAGATCAGGACAAGGTTATATTTAATGGCAAAGACATCAGAGGAGCAGCTGCAAAGTCCATGTTCCTCATCCTTCCCCTCTGTGTTCCCCCCCTGCAGGTATCACTGTCCTGCTTTCCCTGACCGTATTCATGCTGCTTGTGGCTGAGATCATGCCTGCAACTTCTGACTCAGTCCCACTAATAGGTAAGTTGGTTTTCTCTGCTCTGTGCACAAGGTATGATGCTTCTCAAGGGCTGTTCAAAGCCTATTTGAGGACTGACTCTTTTTGTTACTATAGTTTTGCATTTCAGCAACGTCAGGACTAAATCTCTGTCTGGGCTTTATTGTTTACATGTATGAAAATGGCCTACATGAGGGATACAAAAAGGCTCTGGAAATATCAGATAAGCTGGTAACTGCAAGGATTGAGGGGACACAGAATCAATACACAATGTGGAGGTTTGGGTAGGCAAAGCACAAAGCCAACACCACCAGTGCACAGGCACGAGTGGGACACTGGAATAGTACTCAGCCCTGGCTCTGGATTCATTGAGTCTGTCTATAAAGTCCCTTCAACAGCTCTTTGGATGAAGCTGTATGCACAGAAAGCTCTTGAAGGTCTCAGTGCTGCTGGCTAGAGAAAATTCATCTTTCTTCTTCCACATCACCCACCCCCCCTGCTGCTATGCATCTCTTCCCCACCTGCACTCTTCTCCTTCTCTCTTCTCTTCTCTTCTCTTCTCTTCTCTTCTCTTCTCTTCTCTTCTCTTCTCTTCTCTTCTCTTCTCTTCTCTTCTCTTCTCTTCTCTTCTCTTCTCTTCTCTTCTCTTCTCTTTCTCTTCTCTTTCTCTTCTCTTTCTCTTCTCTTCTCTTCTCTTCTCTCTACCCCCTCTACCCCAAGAGCAACTCAAGGTACTACAGTCAAAATTCAAATATACCACTGGAGCATTTTTAACGTGCTGAAAACTATGGGAGAGATTATCATCTTGGGAATGTGGGCTAGACAGACATCGTTACATCCTCTGTTTTCATAGGACCATCCCTTTACCTTGATCTCATGGGGCCTCTGTTTCTCAACTGTGAACTGCAGAAATTGTTATTCCCTGACATCATAGCAGGGTAGAGAAAATAAACCTGTTCTGGTTTACAAAATAAAGTATGAACACCACAGGAAAACTCAGAACCTGTTTAATTATCATCTCCTGAGCTAAGGTCTATCTTTGCATACAAATCATGACTAAAGTACACATTCCAGACAGTAGAAATAAACAAAATACTAAACAATATATCTATGTGCTGATGGAAGGTGCACCTCACCATTGTATAATTAAAGCCTCGCACAAGTTATATCATGAATAGGACAACAGAGCATTTACTCAGACAACCTCATTATCTCACATCAAGGATTAAAACCTCAGACCTAACTGTGGGGACAGAGGGTGACTATGCAACAGTAAGGGCAACAGCACCCATACGCAAGAGTTTCTGAAAGCCTCTGAATAACTTGGACATCTTATTGCAAGTCAGCAGGCCTCTTGCCTCTGAGTCACCCCTTCTCCAGGAGAGTATTGGCTCAACTGTTAGGACCTCTCACATCTTTTCACCCTTTTTAGATCACAAAGTCAAGGACATGATAAGGGAGTCTCTTCTCACGAATATGCCTCTTTGACAGCATGTATTGTTGCAAGTTTTTTCCTAATGCCCAAATAATTAGAGCATATCAAATGTATTAGAAACGCACCTCTTGAAGTTGTCATATAGGTCAAACAGTCTGTTTCTTTCATCTGTTCATTAGACAAATTTTATCTTGTGAAACACTGTAAAAGAATAATCCTTGCACATGGATTCTTTGTAACACCCTGGAGACTGACTTCAGGTATCCAGATGAGTGATGTCTAAAACAATCCTGTGGCTACTGTCATCTGATGCTTCCCTGTTACAGCCCCAAAGCAAACTGAACCTTGACACACTGGGGTGCACTCAGGCTGCATGTTCTGAAGCTCGACCATCCCTGTGCAATGGAAGCTCTTGTTTCACAGGATCACAAGACAGTTCAGGTTGGAAAGGACCTTGGGAAGTGGAAGACAGTGTCAAAAACCTTGCTAAAGTTGATGTAAATGGCATATACTGCTCTCCCCTTGTCTGCAATTATTGTCATTTTATTATAGAAGGCAATCATGTTGGTCAGACATGATTTATCCTTGATAAATGCAGGCTGGCTGTTCCCAGTCCCCACCTTCTCCCTCAAGTGTCCAGAAATGTTCCCCAAGGACTTGCTCCCCAGTTTAACCAGGGACCAAAGTCAGAAAGACAGGGCTGTAGTTCTCTGGATTGTCCTTTTGGACTTTTTTTAATATGGGTGCAAGATCTGTCTTTCACCAGTTGTCAGAGATCTTACCCCATCTCCGTGGCCTTGCAAAGATACCCTTAGGACTCTTGGTGACACCTATCTGGTCCCATGGACTTGGGGAGGTTCAGATCTCACAATCAATCCCTGACTCCATCCTCATCCACTGCTGATTATTTTCCTCATCCTTGAACCATGTCTATAAGCACAGAGACATAGGAAACCTTGATGGTGAAAACTGAGGCAAAGTATGCACTGTCTTGGTCTTATCTCTGTCCACTGTCACTAAATCATCCTCCCCATTCAGCAGCAAGCCCATGTTTTCCTTGTTCAGCTTTTTACTGTTTGTGTGGCAGTAGAAACTCTTCCTGTTGCCCTTGACTCCCTTGGCAGTCTCAGGTCCTGAGCTTTAACATTCCTAACACGAGCCCTAATGCCCAGGCAATGCTTCCAAATTTTCCTTTCGCAGCCTGTCCCTGCTTCCCGCATCCCTCCCTCTTCTGCACTGGAGCTCCACCATGAGTTCCTGGCTTAGCCATGCTTATCTCCTGGTGTGTTTGCTTATTTCTCTGAGTAATAGAAGGAACTTTTCTTGCACTTGGAGGCTGCTGTACTTCAAGTCCTTGCAGTTTTCTTGTGCTGCTTTATCTTTCAGAGCTTCCTCCAGCGGGATCCCAGCTACTAGTTCCCTGAAAAATGAGAATTCTCTTCACCTGAAGTCCAAGGTCTATACTCTGCTGTTCTCATTCCTCGCTCCCTTCATGGTCTTGAACACCACTATTTCATAATAACTACAGCCTAGGCTGCCATTGATTATCATGTTCCCAACCAGTTCTTCCTTGCTAGTGAAGAGCAAAGCCAGCTGTGCCCCACCTCTGGTTAGCCTGTATCTTGTATCAAGAAGTTATCACTGACATCCTTCAGAAATCCTCTTGACTGCCTGCATTACACTGTGTTGCCTTTTCAGCAGACATCAGGAAAGTCCAAGTCCCTTGTAACAACCAGGATCTGTGATACAGAGGCTTCCCTGAGTTGCTTTAAGAAGGCCCCATCCCCGTATCCACTGTGTTTAGGTGGTCTATAATGCAATCCCACCACAGCATCACTCTTGTTGGCGTGTTCACTGAATCTGACCCACAAGCTCTCCAGCAGCTCTCATCCATCCCATAGATGAGCCCCTCACATCCAACTGGCTCCTTCACATAGAGGGCAACCCATGCAGTCTTTGCTCTGTTCCCCCTGAAGAGCTTGTACCTATGCATCAGAACATTCTGGTAGTGAGAGGTGTCCCTCCACACCTCAGTTGTCCCACCAATGTTACTGTTTCATGACCACATGCAGAGTTCCAGTTGCTCCTGCATATTTCCCAGACTTCATGCATTTGCTCACTCTGCAGGTGAGCCCCTCCACCTTGTTTCACCATTCCTTTCTTGCTCTGGCCACCCAGCACCATTTTCTTTCAACCCTTGTCCACTGTTTCTCCATTTGAATTTGGATTGTAATCTCCCTTCCACAGTATTCCTAGTTTAAAGGCCTGCTCCTAACTCCTTGCTCCACTCCAAATAGGCAGGGAAAGACTGCTCACCCATTTGACTTCTGCACCCAAACAGCCCTTGTTCAGCAAGTGCTTAAAGCTGGGCCGTGTGGTTTTACATGACCTTAAGCTCTGAAAACCTTATCCTTACTCTAACAGGGTAGCACAGCATAATCTCTCCACAGTCATCTTATAGGTGACCCCAAATTGGATATTTTAGCTACTGAACTGGATATACCAGGTTCTTCACAGTTCTTCAGTGTGACTCTCTGGTCCAGTTGTAAATTTTCAGGAACTAGTGTCAGGAAAAGGAAGACACTTGGACAGCTTGTTCAAGTTGTGGAGAATCAGCATGGTTAGCACCAGGTTACAGGAATAAACAAATCTTCTAAAGCATGTGGTTTGAGTAGGATGCAAATAATTTGATCTTGAAGTAGAAAGATCCATTGCTGGTCTGCAGAAAAGGCAGTGTTGCTGGTCTTCATGCATGTGGGAGCAGAGATGCTCTGAATACATAACCCTATGCACTTTAAAAATCTGCATTATATTCTTAGGGTCTGGGTTTCTAAAAACAAACACGCATCCACACCTACCTGGACCTGGATGAACACTCACAGCCTTTGCTAGTACAAAAACACTAGCACCTAGCATGCTGTAGGTCTTAACTTTTCTCTGCCTTCTGAGCTCACCTTTAACTACTTAACTGTAATAACACGGGAAATTCTCACAGCTGCTGTTTGGAGTGTCTTTGTGGAGGGAGAAAAGGAAAACTGGTCTAATATGACACCAAGAAAAGAACTAGCTTCTGAGGTCTGATATATTTGCAAAGAAATGAGGAAATCATATCTTGATTCTTAGGAAAGGCCACTCTCCCTTGACCTCAACTTACATTTACGATAAATGAAGCACCTCTCAGCCTAAATAATCACAAGGAAGCAGGTGGGGCAAGACACTTGCTTTTTTCTGCCTCTCTGCAAATTGGCTCCCCCCTTCCTTGGTATGTCCTCTGTATTCTCCATCTGTTTGTAAAGCTGCCCAGAGCAGAGACTGTCTTACTCCGCACATGCAACTTCCCCACATGATGGACTCCCATTTCTGTGTAGCCTACTGACTGTTGTGTTAATACACATTAAAAACAAGCCAACTTCTTTTCTGTAAAGAGCAAGTGACAAAGCTTAGCCTAGAAATCAGCAGCAGGCTTCTCAACGCCTTTGAACACCAGGACCCTGCTGCTCCTCTACACTGCAGGGTGGTGTGTAGAGCTTTCCTTTCCACAGTGAGCCAGCCCCTTTCTGTGCCAAGAAATATTCCAGTTGGACAGGGTGCATCACTACATTTGCTCCTTGCTCTCACTCAGCTTTCTTGGGGGCTTGCATTCACGTCAGTAACTAGCTACTCCTTGCCCAGCAGCATGTCTGCTCCTGTCCTTCTCCAGGAGACCCTCCCTTTTTGGGGGAACAAGATATTTCCAAAAATCAGTTTTCAGCAGCATGCATATGTGCAAAGCAAGGCACAGCAATCTTCCAAAAATTGAATCCTGCCCTTCTGCAAACTCATCTGCGATGCCAAAGAAGGGAGAAGTCTGGGAACCATAGCAAAGATGCCTCTGTTTCTGTTTAAAAAATTAACCACTCACAGCAATAGCCAGCCAACCGGCTCAGCCATTTGGATCAAAAGCATTGAAGTCCCATGACATCTACAAACACAACAGTTTGGCCAGAATGCAACACAAGTCGACTATAGGAACAAGGCTTGTTTCACTACAGGGTCTTGGAGGTCCCTCTTGGCACTTAAAATCTCTGGAGTTTAGCTCCTGAAAGACTTTCAGACCATGACTGTACTGCAGCAGCTGTGTCCTAAACTTACCCTTCCTAGTGTAGCTTAATCATGCCTCATGGGAATTGTCTGGCTGCACTCATGATTTGACTTACTTTTAATTTCTCTCTTTAAAAATACTTTTATCAAGAGTCTATGTAAGTAGACAGCTGGAGTTCATTACTTGAGGAAAGGATATACAGAAAGGCAGAGAACTCCAGATGTGTTACACACTGAAATTACTGGTCTGAGTGCACTAATCACTGGGTAAAATCATAAAGCCTGTGTGATACAGCTCAGGTATATGACAACAATTGTTCTTTCTGCTTCTAAAAACCTATGCAATTATGCACAGATTTGTCTCGCTCTATAAATGCCAGTAATTTCATGGGGATTTCATGGACCTTCCTGTGCCTACCACATAACACCATTGCACCCAGTCTAGCACATTATGTAAGAAGGGATACTCATGTCCCAGTGTGTTGATTTCCTGGTTCAATGACCAAATCGAAATTAAACAAATACTGCTATTTCAATTAGAGCCTTTGTACAAGTTCAGGTCCTACCCATTGAAACTAAAGGCTTAGTTAATTCATCTGAGAACTACTTTTGAGGTAATTAGATCTAAACTGCAAGGACTTTTTTTATTTCTATAAAGACAATGTGATCCATGTAAATAGCACTGGATAACCAAATCCGGTTTTGGTAATGGTTTTATGACCATCTCTGAAGAAAGGACAAGTTCCTTCCTTAGGCAATAGACATACGCTTGAATTCCTTTTTTTAAAGAGCACTGTGCCTCCCTGTTTACAGTTTCCATATCCCTGACCTGTTTCATTAAACTGTGTTTTCCATTTGAAAGCAACCTTGTAATTAAGGCTAGGAAATCATGCGTTAAGAAGACACTAAGGAAGAAGTTCCCTTAAGTCAAGACAGATTCCTAACTGTAACTCTTCCCCTTCATGACTGTCCTTTGACGAGAGCCTCCTTAAGATTACACAGTTGGTGGTCATGGTTACCCACATCTAGCGGTACCTGATAAAGCAGTGACCAGAATCTCGCTCATCTTGCACTGCTGTAGGAATGTCTTCAAAAATCAATGTCTCAGTATAAGCTGCTAGTTTGGACTCACAGGCTTAAAAAAATTCAGCTCCTAATGTTTAGTTACTACCAAAACAAGACAGTTTCTTAGAAAGACAGATCAATCCACAGCCCATGTTGAAGTCAGACATGGCCAAAAACCATTGCTTTGGAAAATTGTGAGCAACACAGTTATGAGCATAACCAGCACAGCTTCCTGACCCTTCTTTCTCCCCACCTGCAATATCACCTCCAGAGGGGAAAACATTCAGGGCCACATGGCACTGAAAAGTTTGTAGCTGTCCCCACTTTCCACTCTCCCTCTGTGATCCCAGCTGCTTCCAGCACCAGATATTTTGTTTTTAGGAAAACACCATTAAGCCCCCAGCCCTAGTCAGCAGGAGGTTCACCTCTTGTTCCACTCTGCAGTGAGACACAGGCTGTGGGGTCCCCCTTCCACCCACCCACATCCACCTTGCTCTCACCTCTGGTTTACTGTGCTGCAGTCCCACTGCTGTGAGAACAGGGTGACACCGTGCAGAGACAGACCCTGAAATGCTTACTTTGAAAACCCCACTCAGCTCTTTACTCTCGTATTGGTCCAGAGCTACTGCAGTCTTTGAGGTTAGGCCCCAGGTGGCACAGAAAGTGCAGTCACACAGAGAAACAGCTAGGAGCACCCACAGGAGGATGCTTTCAGCTTGAGACCAAAGCTGCAATAAGTTCTGAGTTGACTGCTCTTCCTCCACCCCAGCCAGTGTTCTGAGGAAGCATCATTTTCAAAGTACTTTGTTGAAGGAGATATGGCATGCTTCTGCCCAAAAGCCAAATCTTGAAATGAAATGTTCAGACCTCTCAGGCCAGTCAGATGATTTGTTTCTCTCATAAACACTTTTTACACCTGGAAATTCAAGGCATGCTCTTGCACAGGAGAAGGTGCTTAATCATTTCTGATTTTTTCCCATGCCCAAATCACTCCAAAGCACTGCAAATCATTATTTCCTTCCAGCTGTCTCCAAAATAACACCATTGGTTTGGGATCAAGAATCTGTATTTTTCTCTAAAAGGAGTTTTATAGCAGAAAGTGTGGAACACCTGAAAGCTGGTGAGTGCAGAGAGTGTTCAAAAGGGGAATACAGGGCTTATGAATGTGAGGAACTTTCACTTCCTATGATTAACATCCACATGATGCTTGACACCTTGGCTGGACGTATCACATAGTGCATAATAAAAATTGTTATCTTCACTTCCAGTTATCTTCACCTGCATTTCTCTGTTTTCTTTTGCTGAGCTCCTCTGCTTGCTTCTTTAAAAACCACAACACTTACTTGCTGCTTCGGGGTCTACTATCATGACTTATTTTCAGCCGTGACCCCTCCTTGCCATTCTTTATCATGCCTATGTTATTTCAGTAAGAATGAAGGTTTTACACTGTGAATAAGTACGTTTGCAGCAGATGCTTGGGGTGATTTCTTGCAGTTAGTCATACAGCAAACGAGGCTGCAAATTACTAAGACGAGGAAGCAATGTAGTGCTTTACCACCTCCAGGAGTTACAGATTGGTTTAAGTTAAGGCATTAGTGGTTCTGACCAGAGAGAGAAAATGCGATTAATCTCCTGTTACATTTTCTGTCATCTGCCTGTATATCCTCAGCTGCTGCCACTTCACTTTACTCTGTCTCTTTTTAATTTTGTGGAGTGCTTTTCCTCCCTCACTTTCATTGTCCTGCCTGCTGCCTTGCTGGCGCCAGGACCCTGCTCAGCCTCTTCTGTGAAACAGAAATTCTCATTCGCAGCAGCTCTTGCAGTTTCATGCCTTGGGATCAATGGTGCTTTTCCCAAAGCCATGAGTCTTGGATGCTTTTTCTTTATTGAAAAAAAAAGAACAGTTTTACTTTTCAAACATGCAGTTCTATTCTTCAAAAGTATGTGGGAGGAGAAGAGTTTGAAAACACTGCAAAAACACTGCTGCTGTGCGCTCTACAAGTACCATAACCAAAAGGTAGACAGAATCACAGAATCACAGAATCATATAGGTTGGAAAAGACCTTTAAGATCATCGAGTCCAACCATAAACCTAACACTGCCAAAAACCACCACTACACCATGTCTCTAAGTACCTCATCCAAACGTCCTTTAAATACCTCCAGGGATGGCGACTCAACCACTTCCCTGGGCAGCCTGTTCCAATGCTTGATAACCCTCTCGGTGAAGAAAAATTTCCTAATATCCAGTCTAAACCTCCCCTGGCGCAACTTGAGGCCATTTCCTCTCGTCCTATCACTTGTTACCTGGGAGAAGAGACCGACCCCCACCTCTCTACAACCTCCTTTCAGGTAGTTGTAGAGAGCGATGAGGTCTCCCCTCAGCCTCCTTTTCTCCAGGCTAAACAGTCCCAGCTCCCTCAGCCGCTCCTCATAAGACTTCTGCTCCAGACCCTTCACCAGCTTCGTTGCCCTTCTCTGGACACGCTCCAGTACCTCAATATCCCTCTTGTAGTGGGGGGCCCAAAACTGAACACAGGATTCGAGGTGCGGCCTCACCAGTGCCGAATACAGGGGCACAATCACTTCCCTAGTCCTGCTGGCCACGCTATTTTTGATACAAGCCAGGATGCCATTGGCCTTCTTGGCCACCTGGGCACACTGCTGGCTCATATTCAGGCGGCTGTCAACCAACACCCCCAGGTCCTTCTCTGCCAGGCAGCTTTCCAGCCACTCTTCCCCAAGCCTGTAGCGTTGCATGGGGTTGCTGTGGCCCAAGTGCAGGACCTTGCACTTGGCCTTGTTAAACCTCATACAATTCACCCCAGCCCATCGATCCAGCCTGTCCAGGTCCCTCTGCAGAGCCTGCCTACCCTCCAGCAGATCAACACTCCCACACAACTTGGTGTCGTCTGCAAACTTACTGAGAGTACACTCGATCCCTTCGTCCAGATCATTGATAAAGATGTTAAACAGAACTGGCCCCAACACCGAGCCCTGGGGAACACCGCTTGTGACCGGCCGCCAACCGGAGTAAACTCCATTCACCACCACTCTTTGGGCCCGGCCGTCCAGCCAGTTCTTTACCCAGCGAAGAGTACACCCGTCCAAGCCATGAGCAGCCAGTTTCTCCAGGAGAATGCTGTGGGAAACCATGTCAAAGGCTTTACTGAAGTCTAGATAGACAACATCCACAGCCTTTCCCTCATCCACTAGGCGGGTCACCTTGTCATAGAAGGAGATCAGGTTGGTCAAGCAGGACCTGCCTTTCCTGAACCCATGCTGGCTGGGCTTGATCCCTCGGTTATTCTCTACATGCCGTGTGATAGCACTCAGGATGATCTGCTCCATCAGCTTCCCCGGCACCGAGGTCAGGCTGACAGGCCTGTAGTTCCCCGGGTCCTCCTTCCGGCCCTTCTTGAAGATGGGTGTCACATTAGCTAATCTCCAGTCAGCAGGGACTTCCCCAGTTAGCCAGGACTGCTGGTAAATGATGGAAAGGGGCTTGGTGAGCAAAGAGTCCAATCCTTGGTGGACACAGAGTCCAATCCTGAAGTCTCTCACTCTTCTAAGACATTTCATGTTTATGAGGGACCAGCTGGACTGAGATGATGCTCTTCGCTTTCTTTGGTCAGTGAGAGCTAATGGACAGCACAAGGTGTCCCAGCTACAGCAAATCTCAACAATGGTGGAAATTGTTTTCCTGCCTACGTCCTCTTCTGTGCTTCTTTGCTGTCTGTGTACAACAGTATATCAGGCAGCAAGGGAATCCCTCCTCTACCTTTTGGTTTCCCTGGTCTCTGAGAAACTCTGCCATCACACGTTGTAGACTGCAACAGCATCTGCCCAGCACCAGCGCTGGTCCCTGCCATAGGAGAAAAGAAGAAGGGTGGTTGGAAGCCCCTCTGCTGGTGTTTGAGGTTTCCTGCATCCTCCACAGGCTTCACTTCATTAACCTGGACTATTTCCAGAAGGAGGAGCAGTGAATATCTCATTCTGTGCATGCTCTGGGACATTTCTCCTGTTTTCTGAGAGTTCACCAGAAGCACTCAGCACTGAATGACTGAAATGACCTGACTCAGAGCAGCTCTAAACTGGTCCATCATTTCATAGGCAAAACCTGACATTTCCTGCAAAGAAGGAATACAAACAGAAATGCCAGTGGGAGGTATCCACCTTGGTCACTGTGAATACCTGAGCTCAACAATCTCCTCCTTCCCCCACTATTTCATAGGAACAGCAGAACTGTAACTGGTCACAGCGGAGAAGCTCTGCCTATCCTATGATTAACAGATCTGTTAATATAACTGTTAATATAATCTGTTAATATCTGCAATATAACAGATCTGTTAACAGATCTGGGTAATATATAGCTTTCTCAGTCAGTGTGCAGTGATAAAATCAACAAGGCAAAGCATCCATCTGGAATCATCTTGCTCTTCTTAGGGTTTCTGTTTTATTTACCATGCTCCTAATCCGTCCTTAAAGTTAATCCAGTTCCACTCAAGCAGCAGATCTTCCAAAAGATCTTTAAAATAATCCTAAGGTGCTTCTCTAACCTCAGATAATGGCACAGAAGATCAAAAAATGGTACTGGAAGCCTCTCAACTTATGAATTGCAAGTCATTGCCATCCTTTTGATGTAGGTGATGTCAGAGGTTGCCTGCAAAAACAAACAGCTGTTGTCACTGATTTTTTAAAAAGACTTTCTGGCTATCTGTGGTTGTATTAGATCCATATTTGTTATACAACAGCACCTGATCATCTTCTGATAGTGCTGAGACAGAAGCTGACAACTCCCAGATGTTAAAACAGCTGTCCAGGTAGTATGTTACATCATGCCTCCTTTGGGAATGAAAGGGAAGAAAATCAACTGTAGAAGTGCAAATACTTCATACTACCTGAAAGATATCAAGCGAGCATCCAAAACAGCTTTTCTGTTCACACACAACTGCTGAAGAAAGCAGCATGCAGGTTTGCAAACACATGAAGAGCATCTAGCAGTGACCAGTGCAGACCTCGGTATCCCTGGGGAATGTTGCTGTGTATGTCAGGGATATTGAGGGGCTCCAAACACAGGTCTTCTGGTCCCTTTTCCTGGCCTGTGGCAGCTGTCCAGGGCAGAGAGTGCAAATGAGCCAGTTCCTCTCCAAAAGGGGTCAGTCCTTTCCCAGATGTGCCTCAGAGCAGCTGACATACAACAACGAGGCCCCTGCTCTTTCAAAATGCACTCCGGTCTGGGACTGCTGTTCCTGACACTGCCCATGGTGAAGTAATTTGTTAAAGCCTCCAAGCTGACCCATCCATACCAGGGACGACCTAGTAACCAGGAGCTCTTAAGTAGGATACAGAGAGATGCTTAGTGAAAGTTGCTGAGCATTTCCCTTCTGCAGTTTAAATGAGAGGGGCTGAACTTCTTTGTAAAATCAGATTTGCATTTACCACTGCCAACAGACACACGTAGGGGTAGGACTTTGTGGGAGCAGCAGCTTCAAAGCCCTAACTGTGTAAGTGCTGTAGGCTTTAGGATGGACCCTAAAATACTGGCAAAAAAAGTCTGGTGGCTGGACTGTGGCTGCCACTTGGGAGACCAAAGCTCAGTTCTTACTCCACTGTTTGTCTCCTGTGCCACATCTCACAGGAGAGCATCCTATTTCTGTGCTCAGCAACGTCAGTGGAGGCCCAGCAACAGAAGTCTCTAATTCAGGGCTGTGTGGGGCTAGGGTAGGGTGAGTGAAGACTGTGGTCCTGTGGCTCCAAGGAAAGTGTTATCTATGCACATTGTACCTTGACCCTTTCAGCAGCTAGGCTCCTCTGCTCACAAGGTTGTTGGAGAAGGTCGAGTCATGGTCATATCAGAGCGGGTACTAGAAGTGAAAACTGACAGCAGCCCTTGTAGCTTTCACCAGGTGATGGGTTTGATCTGGCTGGTGTGAGAGATAAAGACAGCCAAGAACAGAGATGCAAAGCCACCAGACTGGAGGACGATTAAGCCATGCTTTTAGGGACGTGCATGGGAGACAGCACAGGATTCATCCACATCAGTTCGCCTGACTGCTGCAGAAGCACCATGTTTTTCTGCTGCCAGGAAAGAGAGGATGTAGGATTGAACCCTGGAAGGAAAGATCAGGAGATGCTGAGTGGGTATGGATACCGTTTCAGAGACAGCACCATTTTGCTTCGTGGATGTACCCACTCAGTTCTGGGGCCTTTCCTTCCCTTATAGGTGAACCGTCACTGAACCCAGGCCCAGCTAGGTCTTGGCCATCCCTACCTGTGGCACTGCCTCAATGCAGGGTCTGGTTTGTAAGCACAGAGTCATGTTTTCAGTTAAAGAGACACATGGGCAGAAGATCTAGCAATTCCTTTGTGAACAATGGCTATTAGGTCTACCTTGTCTTGCCACAAGAAAGGAGGCAACAGCCTTCATATCTCCAACTAGAGGTGTGAAAGGCTAACATAACAGATGTGCCAGCCATTGCTACTTCCTTCATCCCCTTTCACCGCTGGCTCTTCAGGGCTGGCAAAATCCAGCCCTAGAGTAGGTCTGGGCTGCTCCAGGGCTCTGGAGCTTTCTCCCCCTGCAATGAATAAAGCACGTGCACCTACCTGGGCTGCATAAGTCTACCTGCCAGTTCTCATTTCACAGATATCTTGTGACATTTGATTTCCTGACAATGATAATAAGGCTGAAGTACTATGCCCTATTTCCTTCATCCTTACTTTACAAGTGAAAACTTCACTGTACGTTGAACAAAAGCCCCCCCTACCCCCTAAATGCAGGTGATGCACACCCAGCCATCTTCCTTGCCTATCACCAGGCAGAAACATAAAACATCTTTCTTTATGGGTCCACAGGTCCCCACAGTTTCTATTCTGTTCCTGAGAGAACTATTTTCCCTGTTTACTAGTAGGTCTCCATAGCAGTTTCCTGACCTCTGCTCCTGGGTTTACTGCACAAAAAACTGAGAGCATGAATTCCTCTGCTAATCATTGGCTGGGATCTTGAGTCAGCTGATACCAAGTTGTTTCCAGGTTCAACCAGGACTTGTTTTCCAAGGATCTGTGAAAAATCCTACCCAAAGCCATTTCAAATGGACCACTTCAGGCCTGTGAAGTCTGGTGGTATCAAAACGTGTAGAGTTTACGGAAGTTATTTAGTGACTTATGGAAGTAATTAAACTAGCGATATCAACACTGCTGTGTTTCTGTTACATGGGGCATACTGGAATCAGATCAACCAGCTTCCCTGAAACCTGAGCTCCTGGTTTGCTCTGCTTCTGCCTGGTTGTTGGCTCTATTCTCTCATGAGTAAGTGCAACAGAGATCTTTCAATTCACCTCACCCTCGGGACTATTCTTCTAACCCAGCTGCATAATTCATTTTGCCACAGAAAGTCATGCCTGCCTCTTGAAGCAATTGCAGCATTGGTTTTAGGAAGGCCTGAGAACCTCATTATTATGAACAAGCTTTTGCTGCTGAGGCAGTGGGAAGTGGTATTAAGAAACAGAGCCAGAACAAAACTTGCCTTGGAGCCCATATTGAATTTTTGACTTTTCCTGCGTGCTGCAGGAGGGAGGGCTGGAGGTGGGAGGAGGCTGCAGTCTGTGGCAGTGTCATGTGCTCTCCCACATCGCCCCATCATATCAGCCAACGGTAATGCTCCCTGGTATTTTGCCACAGCAGCCTTCAAATGTCATTAGCCCTGTGGGTAATTCCTCTTTACACTCCAGTGCATCAACCTCACTCCTGGCATGAGGAAGCTGTACTGCCACTTAGGAGATACAGTTTCAAGTCTCAGTTCTAGCGTTCAAGATCTTGATTTCTTTCCTGCATCGCAGGCTTAAATTTAGCGCTCAGCAAGGGTGTAGCGTGCTTTCATAGGAACCAAAAGAAGTGGTCTTGAGGGCTGAAGCGTGTGCTGAAAAAGATGCCTAACCCCTTGTAAGCATTGGTGGGGCAAGGGAGGGGGTCTGGTAACACTTCCTGAGGGGGTCCAGTGACGCCATGAGGACAGCATTTCCCTCCAGCACGTCTGCTGGTACTGCAGGGTTGGCCAGGGCTAGGGATGCTGGTGTTCAGTGGGTCTGGTCAGCTCAGCTCCTCGCTGTCCCGGCAGCAGGCAGGGAGCAGGTCATTAACAGGGAGCCTGACATTCTTCTCTGGGAACAAAACCAAGCAGTTTGTGCCTTCTGCTGGTTCCAGCCCTTCCCTCATTGGAGAGGAGGGAGCTAAGCGGATACGCTGAAAACCTCAAAGGCCTCAAATGCTCCAGTGTGGAAGACCAGAGAAAAGAATGTTTGGATGTAACGCAGCAGTTCTCAAACATAGAGCTTGGGTCACGGCCAAGGAATATTATTTGCTTTTTGTTTGTTTTTTCCCCTCCTAACCAAGTCCTCTTACTTGCAGCTCAGTATTTTGCTAGCATCATGGTCATCGTTGGTCTGTCTGTGGTGGTAACAGTGCTGGTTCTGCAGTTTCACCATCATGACCCACAAGCAGGAAAGATGCCCAAATGGGTAAGCAGCTTTGGTGGTAAATATTCAACAGCTTACTGAAAGAAAAAATAATCTAAAAGCTATAGTAAACTAGTTACAGATGAGGGGCAGAAGTTGTTCTCCATTAATCTGAAGAGTCAGCTACAGACAGTATGTGTGACACTTAGGTTTTCTATTGGAGGGAAAGAACAAACATACTAAATTTAGTTTTCCATTAAAAACAGTATCTGTTATTTGGGTTTTCTATTTAAACTTACAATGAGGTGGCTGAGTCATGGCAGAGTAATCTTTCTCGGCACCTGCTTTGCAGGCGCTAACCCTGTGGGCAACACCTTTGATTTCTTAGCCAGCAGACACCAGTACGGATAAAATGTGACATTTCAAAGCACTAAACAAACACTTACTGGTCTGTGCTGGGCAGTTTGTCTGCTTTGTTCCCTTACAGAGGTTCTCACTGCAGTTCCTGACGGAGCTGTAATCTCCCAAAATAAAGACAGAAGGTGAAGCCAACTTAATTGTCTTGCAACTGTTCCACTTATGAGCTGGCTCCCTGAGTTGCTGGAAGATCAGGAACCCCAATACCTCAGTGTAGTGAGGGTCTGGAATACTGAACCCAGTTATGCTTCTAACAGCTTGGAGCTCACTGCTACTGCACCACCAGCAGAAACAAAAAGGCAACAGTGTTGGGCTCAGTCTGACTGGACTGAGGAGACCCCTGAACTTCCCTCGCTTGGAAATCTGCCTTCTGCTGAAGCCACATCCACTTGTCTGTGTGGAAAAACAATTTTGTCTGCTGCCATCTGATCAATTCTCAGTGCATTAGCATGTGGACCTTCTTTTCTCTATAGCAGCAGACTGTTAGCCTAGTGAGGTCTGGCACCAATGCCAGCTGGCTTTCAGGAGGAATGTGTTTCCTTTAGATTTTCAAGTTAAAAGAAAATGATGCTTTTTTTTCTCTCTCCTTTTCCTAAGAATAGATTTTAGAATAAACAAGTGCTTATTCTAGCAGAATAAACAAATGCTTTGTATTTACAAAAAGAAAAGGAAAGAAAGCAGAAGCAGATACAAATAGTCACAGTCAACTATCTACCCACCCTGGTTCACAGAAGTCTGGTTGTACAGCATCCTCTGGTATCTCATTCACCACACTGGTCATGCTAGATGATTATGCTGACATGATGTTGAATGTAACAGCATTACCAATGTCAGCCTGAGTAGAGAACAGCTTTCTAATTTAGCCTCTCTAAAAATAAACTGCAGCATCAATGCAAATTAAAAAAAAAAAAAGGTCCAGTAGCAATTAAGCATACTAACAATTATTTTTTAAAGTGCTGTATCATTTAAAATCATCTTACTTTCAAGACAGCAGAGCATGTAAATTCTGGATGAACCTGCATGTAAGCAAGACCTGAGGGCAAAAATCTGGGTAAACATGCTTCAGATGTCTACAGGGACAGGGTATGCAGCAGCCTAACAGCCCCCATGGACAATTTTATTGTTTCATCAGCTTTTCAAGGGGCTTAGACACAATGGCTCATGTTAAACCTGCTCACAGGCCCTGCAAGTCAGCTCTTGCTCTCTACCAGTCTCTTGCTCTCTTGGCTGGAAACACAGCGTGCAACAAATTCTCACTCTTGAGGAACCTTATTTAATGGCCTGACAGCTGAACTGGCATACATTAAAAAAATGCCATCAGGAAGCAAAGACTCTGGAAAGCACTACTGGGAAGTGCAGATGATAGACTGTGAAAGCTGTAGACCAGGCAAGCTGACAGGGCTGAGAGATCCCAAGAGAAAAAGGGTGAATGCCAAGTGTGTAGGGAAGAGGCTGATCCCACAAAAGTGGGCATTAGTCTTCTGCAAGGCATGGGCAAAGCTCAGTCATTAGGATTCATGGCAAAGTCTCATTATTTTTTTTTTCCTGTCCACCTATGTGAGGTGTTTCTTACAGAGACACCCTGAAAGATTTTTGCTCAATAAAACCTGGGAATTTAAGATTCCCATCTGCAGAAAGAAGGAAATAGTTTACCTGAAATTTGTTCTCTGCAATTCCAGTCCCAGCAGATACCCTTACCATCTATTTACTCCCTGCACCCTCCTCATCCTGGCAGAGCCAGACATCAGTTTATTGCAAAGCTCTAACCCTGATTAATTGTTACAGGATTGTTCTCACCTCCTGCTTAAATGGGATTAGCTGCTGGAGTAAGTTCCAGGGGAAGGCATTGGGCTTGTGTGGGAGCAGGTCTGGACCTAGAAAACTTAACTGACCACATTGCCTGAACACCTGCTTTCTAAACTATTTACAGTTGAACAGCTTCTTTTCTTTTCCCTGCCTGTCTCTCAAGGGCTCTGTGTTGGCCTTTGAACCACAAGAAGGAGGAGATGTGCGTGTTAGTATTTAGCCTCTCTGTAGGTGGTCACTTCTTCCCTTACTCCACTGCTGAGAATTGTGCCTTCCTTTCCAATTGTGCCTCCTTTACCAAGGGAGGAGTTTAAAGCCAAGGTGTTCAGTCAGGGCATTTGTTGGCTACTCAGGTGAGAAGTGAGAGCTGCTGGCTACTTGACACTTTTGATATCTTCTGCTGAGCTAGCATGGAAAAGAGCACTAAAGAGGGTCCAGCTAAGGAGCAATTTGAGAGTGGATAACATCAGGCATGAGTTACAGCTCCATCAGCCTGCCTCTGTTGACAACCTTTGTTGCACAGGCGAGAGATATGGAGAGACCAAGTACAGAGAGAAGAAAGGGTTTTCTGGGAAAAGGTATGAGCTCTCTGGCTCTTTGCTGTGCCTAAAGCAGGTGTCTCACATTTCAGGCTTTTCTTTTGATATATTTTAAACCTGGACATGCACAGATTTGCTCAGGTGCTGATGCCGAGATCAGGAGAGCTTTAATTGGAGACTCTCCCCTCTGTTCTAGGCCAGGCAGGTGGCTGTGACGGGAGCTAGCAGTACAGCTGTATTATGGTTAGGAGAGGACCTTGGTGGAGAGGGTCACAGCAGGCTGTTGACCTCTGAGGGCAGCTGTACCTGTGCCTTTCCCTCACAGAAACCCAGATATGATAATGCAGGTGAGAACATCAATTCCTACCATCATGCCCAGGCTGTTTTCCAACAACCCCTATGCTGCAGCTGTCTCCTGAATTAATTAGTATGACAAGAACAGATCGATGGTTGAGTGTCTGTGTTTTCAAGGAAATAGGGCGTTTGGAAGTTCAAGCAAATTAAAAGCTCTGTTGCTGTCTTCTGTGTATTTATTTTTCTATGGGAAATGGGTTTGGCTGTATTTATAAATGTAATTTCCCTAATGAGTAAACACTTCGTCTTGAAAGAAAAAGTAACATTCCTGTAGAATAGAGCTTTTTCACCTCATGTCTCCTTCCAGAGCTAAGGCAGACATATTAATATTTTCTAATAGGAAAGTTTGTCTGGTTTAGTATTTTGGAATTTCACAGTACTGGAGAATTAATTTCTCTCTCTCCTTTGCCACTGACACTGTTGAAATATTGCTAGCAATTAAGACCTTTATTTTGTTCCATAATGTTCCATTTTGTGTCCCTAAGCAGTCAGAGGACATTGTAATTAAGTAAGTTCAATTAAATCCAGGATCGATTTTTTAGGCTGCTACATTATAGTTTTCTATTTGTCTGTGGTGACTGTGGAGGAAATAATGAAATATTTAAAGACTCCAATGAAAGCAGAATAATATGAATCACAGGAAAATAGTCTTTCAGGATGAAGAATAAAAGATTCATTAGTGGGAGAGAAGCAGGAAGCCTCACAGGAAATGGCGTAGGGCTGTGACCCAGAAGACCTCTCACTGCAGAATATAAAAACTGTGTAACCATCTTCCACTGGTCATTGTTTTTGGCTTTTACTTTTATTACTCCCACCTGTGGTAATTAATGCTTTCTCCTTTCTGAAATTCTGCTTGTCATTACAGCAGCAACTCAAAGTGCTAGCTGTAATTTCCCCATCCCTACATCTGTACTGTGCAAACACAGGAGACAACTCATTCTGCATCTAAAACAACCCTGGAAGCAAAGTGTGGTCCGGAGTCAAACATGGCCAAAGTGACTGGAGGAGGATCACACAGGGAGTCCTGGGCCAAGGCTCAGAAGTGAAACCAGAGGTCATGTCTGTTCTCTCCTGGACATCAGATTATTTGACTTGCAAGCAGAATGATAAAGTCATTAAAGAGGCCACCTATCTTCCTGAAGGGACTCTCACAAGCACATCGTAAATGTCCATTTTGTATACATGATACCTGAAGGACTTTATAATTACAAGATTTTACTGATTTAGTTTGCTGCCCTTCACACAAGGCATTACTGATTTCATAGCCTTTTTACTGCCTTTCACAACAAACAATGTTAACAATAGGAATCATAGCAGGCTCAGATTTCAGACAAGACATCTGAAGATCAATTCACTGGGAAAAAATGTTGGATGCAGTCTCTGGAGTTAGCTCATTTGATGACTTTGACAAGAAACATATGGGGTACAATCTGCCAGGTGCAGGTTAGAGTGCTCTTGTGATGTGCCAGAGCAGTTGTACACCAGAGCACAAGGAAATGACAGCAGTTAAGAGTAGCATTCAGATTTTGAACTGCCCAATTTAATTGATTTATTATTATTCTTTTGAAAAAAGGCTTGCTGTATTATGTGGCTGAACTCTTCAAAGGAGAGTTCAGCCACAAACAACCAACAAAACCCCAAAAAACCAAGGCATTTATGTAGACTTAAACAATAGAGATGGGTGTGGGGAATGTGCTAAAAACAGGTGTTATTCTGTTGTGTAGGGTTTTTTTCAGCAGAATCTAAACTTTGTGTCCCCCCTAAATATTTAAGTGTATCTCTTTCCATGCTATCTGAGAAATGGTTGAAAACCATGCAGCCAATTTTGTGCCGTCTGCTCAATTGCAGAGATCTGGAATTGTTTGTTAAAGATAGGACTTCAACAAATCATTTTCTAAAGTAAGATTTTACATCTCTTTTGCTTTATAAGCTAAGTGGGCACTGAACACCTCTATGTTCAAGACATATCCAGAAAAAGCTCATTCTTAGGAAGAAGCCAGACCCCCAAAAAATCCATTTGAAAGCAGATAGCTGCAGAACACAGAAACCACTCAGTCTTTCTGAAGTACCATACAGACAGACTATAAAAGTAATGAAATATTTCAAAAATTTTTAAAATGCACAAAAGTTCCCTTTATTTCTGTTATGATCACTCTCTTTCAGGTCCGTGTCATCCTGCTGAATTGGTGTGCTTGGTTTTTGCGAATGAAAAAACCCGGGGAAAATATAAAGCCCCTCTCTTGCAAATATAGCTACCCTAAGCACCATCTGAGCGTAAACAGCATGGAGATAAATGTCCTACCTGGGCACCAGTCCAGCAATGGCAACACGATCTATAGCTACCACGCAATGGAAAATCCATGCTGTCCCCAGAAGAATGATCTGGGTAGCAAGAGTGGAAAGATTACCTGCCCCTTACCAGAAGATACTGAGCTTGTTCAAAAGAAAGCTTTAATGGATACTATTCCGGTGATTGTGAGGATCCTGGAGGAAGTTCAGTTCATAGCTATGCGCTTCAGGAAACAAGATGAGGGTGAAGAGGTCTGCAGTGAGTGGAAGTTTGCAGCTGCTGTCATAGACAGATTATGCCTGGTTGCATTTACCCTTTTTGCCATCATTTGCACATTTACAATACTCATGTCTGCTCCAAATTTTATAGAAGCTGTTTCAAAGGATTTTGCATAAGGATTTCAAAGATGAGCATGATAATTTAAAAGTGGATACTGCCAGTAATTTTGCTAGATAATTTCACTCAAATAGAGAAGTGTACTTATATGTACTAACATACACAGAAGGGGATGAAAATAATTTCAGGAGGTATTTATTCCTGATGTTAGTGATTGTAGTTACTGAATAGTAAACATATTGAACTCTGTTATTTATTTCATAGACTAGTTCTGCGTGTCATTATGTCAAGACCTGTGACAAATGATAGACAAGAAATAAAATCTACAATGTATTTATTACAAGTTAACACTAGTATCAATGTGTTACTATGAATTTGTGAACTTTTAGATATTGCTAATAATTTAAATTATCATTGATGACTATAAGCTTTACAGCATTTTGTTGTTTTCAGTATATTTGTGTTTTATCATTTTTGTTTAGTGTGGCTGTGACATTCACTTCTCAGATTTGACAGACATATCTCCACAGTCTTATGATGCTGTATTATTGTATTTACGAAAATAAACTATCATCACATTAGCTCTTACTAGTGCAGTGACTGGAATGTTTTCTCATTAAATATGTTCATTAAATGTTCATTTCTCATTAAATATTCCCACAATATTACTTTTCTTTTCAGGAAATGTTAGTTATGAGGTTGTAAAAAAATTCATTCTCCATGCTGACAATCATAGATATCATTAACAGTGCCTTCTTAGCTCTACTGCTGCTTAACTGTTGCTGTCATCTTGAAACTCTACTTAATTTGAAATGTCTCTGATCTCTTGCGACATGGTTGCCAACCTAATACTGACTAACTCTGTGTAATTAGGGGAAAAATCTTGGCTCTGCATAATCTGTAGGAAATTTGCCACTGATTTAATTGGGCTCAGATTTCATATTTAGTCTACACCACTGAAGTATTTTTTGAAAATTCTATTAGTACAGCCCCCTGTCCAACTTGGTCAGTATGGCTTTTTTAAAAGGAGTATGTGAAAGACTACTTTTATTTTGCTAAATTTTAATGTAGCAATGTTTATTAGCAATTAGCTGTCCATAAGTACTGTAATATAATGTCTATATATTAATAAAAAATAATCCAATTTTGCCACTTCCCTGGAAGATAAGGGCAAAAAAGCACTATTCTCAATAGCAGCTTCTTTCCACTCACTACTGTGGGAGGGAATGACACCTCTGTTGGTGTGATTTTATTTTGCCTACTGATCAAGGCAGAGGTACAAAAGGACATGGTCTGATGTAGACACCTTTCCTCTTTGGGCTAACACATCATTTTTCTGAATGTTTACTAAAAGAGAACAGCAACTTATTATCTTCTCTGGTTGACTTTCAACTTCATGTTCTTCCAGTGTTAGTCTACCAAAATTAACATTTCCCATATCTGTGTGATGGGATCCTTCCCACCATCACTGTTGGAGAGAAAGAACAAGGTCATTACTCAATGGAAAGTATATAAAAGGTGATGGTGAAGCTGGTAGTTCTACAGACTGAAGGAATATGCAACTATTTATTTTAGGATAAGGTGCTTGAGCTTTTCCACTATTGCTCTTCATTAGGTGGTGATGGCTCCCTTTAAGTAGAGACTTCACTGTAACGTTACCTCTGTAGCTGTAAGATTAGATCATCCCACCAATGGATTTATCACACTGCTTGCAGTTATGTTCGGAAAAGCACCTAAAAGCTATTGGAGGTCCTGACTACAATGGCCTGTTTTGTATTTCACTTAGCTTTTGCGCTTCTTGCAATTACTTCAGTTCTAGGTGCAGCTTAAAGGGGTAACAATGACTTACAGAAAACGCCTCTACTGAAAATTCAATCCACATTTCAGAGTGATCTTGTTTTCCTTCACAGGAGCATTAGTGCTCTAAGTGGCCCTTTCTGAGCCTGCAGGAGAATACTCCCATGATCTCTGCTTCTTTCTCCTGCTCATTTTGCTGCTTCTACTTACAAAATTGGCCTTTCTGAGGTACAGAATGCAATTCCAGAGGGGTTTGCCTAATAGAAACTTCTAACCAAACAGCAGAACTGGTCTGGGGTTTGGTTTAGCTATATCAGGTTCTGCTCTTGGACAGCAGCTGAAATGCTCATTGTAATTTATTGCTTTAGTTATGAGGACAACCAATAAATAAAAAGTCTAAATATCCAATTACTTCTGCAGCTTGTGATGTAGGATGCTAAATGACCTTTAGAACACTTGCTCAAGGACCACTAATATTCTTGCTTGAAAATCTCCCCTTTTGAAAGTAATGTCTAGTGACAGGATAAAAAAATAAAAGCTAATGTTAAAGCACACCATCACAATAACTTAGCATCCTAATGTAAAGCATGTTTCCTTACATGAAACACAGAGTTGTTGTATAAGAGTATTTTTAACTGTATGTATACATCTTAGGATCAGAAGGAGGACAGAAACTATCTGAAAACAACAACAGAAAATTAATTTCAATCACTTTTTTATTTTATAAAGGCCAGTGCAAATAAAAAATTCCATTTATAGATTACTACCTTATACTGCTAGATTGCCAGGGTTGGGTTGTCTTTTATAGAAATGTCCTAAAACTTAAATTGTGTTAGTGGTATGCAGTTTACAAATCCTTACACTGAACTGAAACTGCTTGCTGCTTACTTTTTCAGATGACAAAGTAAGGCAGATCCTTTTGATATCCAGTTGTCATTTGGCCTTTTGGAAGGTAATAACACTGTTACCACAAAATTTGTAGAATGACCTAATGTAAAATGGCACAGAAAAATGGTTATTGTACATGCAGAGCATTGCAGAATAAAGTGTGAATGCATTTAAGATTTTCCTGAGAATTACAGGACACTTGGAAAAATTGATGCATCATCCGTACTAATTCACAGGTCTTCATGGCATCACTAGCTAGTGTTACAGGGTGTCTGTCAAGGTATTACATAGTTCTAAAAGAAAGAAAAATTCCCAAATAGATTACAAAGGGTAAATGGCAACAAGAAACCAACCCATAATATCCTTTACAAAATCCAGGCACTTAAACAAATGTTACATAAAGAGAGATGGTCTTACCCTCCCCCGGTAACACAGGAACATGATAGTAAAGGTCCTTGTGCACTTACCCTTGCTGAGGAGTACCTAATTTCCCAGAAGGCATGGTAGATTTCTGGTATAGAGGTATTAAGCATAAGAAGATGCAAATCTGCCCTGATTTATTCATTGAACATAAAGAACTGTAGATATCATCAAACATAATTTTGACTTATGGCTTACCAGTTGTTTTGAAGCGTCTAAACTATCTTGACTCAAATACCTAGATATACCTGAAATAATTTGTTTTCCTTTCTTGTTAGAACATGTTAGCCACCCTTGAATGTTTGCTATTTTATCTGCCACCATGAGAAGTATGGCTGTATAACTTCCAATATCAAGTATTCATCTACTACAGTAAAGCTACATAGTGCTTTCAATCAACATTAACTTTTTAGTAGTGACTACAATAAAGAAGTAGAGGAACATGAGCTAAAACCATTTTCTTATTCTAAATTACGATATGCCCAGGATAAAAGGATGGTATAAATCTGAAGAATGTTAATGAAGAACAGGACTAATCTGGGATTTTAGATAATGAGTGTCAAATACTGTGAAAGCCCAACAGAAATAAACAGAGGGGAAACTAGTTGAAATCCCTTTCCTTTTGTGAGGCTCCTCTTGACAGAGTTTGGAAGAAAATTTTGAAACTCTGTAAAACACTCAGTGAGAGTACGTCTGGGTTAAGAGGTTGGGCTGAGTGGAGATCATTTGGCTGGAAGACTTCCTTTTCCCAGAATTATATAGTTTGGAATTATAAGCAAAACTAGGGTTTCTTAGTCTTTTTTTCTCTTGATGACATGCAGGCTAAGGGAGAAAGGACACAAAACATATGAAACTCCAAATTTCAATTCGGTAAGAAAGCATGTGCTCAGAAAGCTGGCTCCCTTTCTTTCTTGTTGAATGAACTGGAGGCTGCTAAGGGTCCACTTATACCGGTTTGCACAGACAAGAGTAGAAGTGTCTCTTGGGTTTATACTTGATACCACAGCTATTAAAGCTAGATTCCATCACAACTGCTTTCCATCCCCATTTAAGATGGTCTTCAGATCTCCAACTCCAACTCCTTATCAAGTCTGTTGAATCACACAAATCATTTACACAATCTTTCTCCTGTCCCAGTATGGGAGCAAGAGCAGCTGTGTCTCAAGTGTTTTCAGCAGATGCTTAATCTTAAAACTCCAGTAACAGAGAATTCACTTTCCCTAATGTATCGTTGACATATTTTATCACTGCTTGTTAATCTCTAGCATATAAATGAATCTACTAGACTCAATCATTTAAAAAAACACCTTTCATATGAGAAGGCAAAATTTCAGGATCGTTAGCTGACAGTATCAGTAAAAAATTGTTTTTATGGTAATAATCATGATTATTAGTAGTAATCAAAGTCCTAATGATCATCCATCATGGCACAGTTATTTTAATATTGGCAAGATCTTGATAATGTCACAGTTATGATTTTGGAAGAAAAAGTTTCCAACACATAGCCAATTTCTTTTGTGAACAGAAACCTCTGAGTTGTTATGCAGGCTATCAGCACCTTGCCCCTGTAGATTTTCATTTAATGTAAGAAATTGGTGAAGACCTTCCCAAGTAAAACATAGTTGTGAGACAGTCTAGATGGACTTGTCTGACTAAAGGAAAAAAATTGGCAAGACAAGTGTTTGAACAAAAATAAATGCAAATACAATTAGAATGTAGAAAAAGGACAGAATACTAGGAAAAAAAATGCAGTCATTTGGATGGTAAATTCTAAAAAGAGCTATTATCGCAGAAAAGAGAACTTTAAAAGATTAGTATTTTCAGGATGCATGCTTATCTCATACAAGCATTATATTTTCTTGGGTTTTTAAACCATGTATCAGAGAAAGCGGGATCTAAATTTCAGACCAATATGGCAGTGTGGTTTTAGGAATATCTATTTCTTTATATAGAAAATTATTTTTGTTAAAATACTTTGCATGGCTATACAACATCCAAAAAGAGAATGTATACACAATAAAGTACAGTGAGATGTCCACTGAGTTCTAATAAAAATAAATTTTAAGATCACATTTGTGACATTCTTGGCTTTTAGACACATGACATTGCATTCCAAAATTTTCAAGGCACGGCCATTATTTACATTCAAAAATAGAACATATTTAATAAGGGGAAAGTATACTTAGGAATCCCAATATCCTTTAACTGTTTGCATCGCTCAAGGTTAGAGCTGTATATTCAGCTATTTTTGCAAGGATTGTACCTTTTAAAAAGCCAACAAAGAACACTTGTGTTACTTATCTAAATATATATAAATAACAGTGTTTTTTTCTCAGAAATTTCATGTCAAAAAAAGCCATGAAAAGGCCTTTTTTCATAAAAAAAGCATGAAAGGCAAAAGAAAAAAAAAAAAGGTTATCTTGTTATGTTTTGTGAAACTACTGAAAAAAACCTGTAGGATTGAGGGTATTTCAGGTACAGATTTCTGAAATCTTGAAGTACAGAGTTACAGTACACACTGATGTAACCTTAACTTTGCCACCATGCAGCACGTCCTGAAAGCAACTTTAACATTACTCCCATACTTTTGCCTTCTACCTGTCCCAGTGTCCAAAACTGAATACTACACTAGAAGTATACCATATCTCTACGCGTTCATACATACAAATGAACTTCGGTCTAACATGATGGAGTAAATTCTGAACTTCATTTATATATCACCTTGTTGCTGGCAAGACCCATGTGCAACTCTCAGTACAGCTCACATAGGAGAGGTCTTTAATGGGCACGATGGGGTTTCACATATATTTTTGCCTTTTATCATATACTTGGTACTTGAAAAGATTCATACCCTCACAGATGACTTTGTATCCCATTAGTTCTGTTAAACTATTGGGATTAATTTCTTCACTATTTAATGTAGCTGTACTACTAGTGAATGCAGTTAGTATACTTACAAATAATTCCTCTTAACTATCACCAACTCTAAAGCAGCACTGGTAAGTTTTAATATGTCTTAATTGTGTTCTTCCTTGATTTTACGCATTTGAGTTTCATTAAACCCAGTATTACAAGAAAAGCATACAGCACCAGTCCATTCACCAAGTTTTGTCCCTGTATTATTTGCTTAGAATAAATCATTTCAGGGAAAACAGATCTTGAAACGAAACCGCCTGCATCCTTCCCAGTGCTTCTGAAAAGCCTAATAAGTAGTCAGCTGATACAAACTGGACACTCCCAGCATCTTAGGCTCCTTAGAATAATGCACAGCAGTGAGTTCTGTCACAATGCCCAGAGATGTAACAGCAGGGAAACAGCTAAGCTGTTTTGAGAGACAGGTCTAGTATGTGTATTTCTCACAAATAAAGACATTTCCTTTGGAAATGTTTATAACACGGTTTTCATTCAACATCCTAGCAAAGGTTTAGATTTGATCCTTTGTGCATTCAAAATGTTCATTTTACAGCTCAAACAACTGAAGGTTTTGAACAGAAAAATAGAATTTCAAAGAAATGCTTACCTGTCATTGACAGTGTACCTGCTCTGGCCCCAGTTATGGACAGTTGTGGACTGGCTTCATAGTTCCTCTGCAGTTCAGAATAGATCACTGGTAACAATGGATTCATTTGCCCAGGCAAGGCATCTCCTGTAACTATTTCTTCATCATCCCAAGGACCTACGCTCAAAACCATCCCATGAACCAACACACCATTTTCAGGACATGGCCACTGATGAGAACATAAGAAAGTGAAAATAAGGAGTAAAATGTCACAGACAAAAAAAAAAAAAAAAAAAAAAAATCCACTCAGCATAAAATACTGAAGTTCATGAAGGAAGGGAAAAGGTCAAAGCCACAGAAACCCTAAAAACAGATTTACCAAAAATATTCTAAATTTCATTTAGTTAGAAATAATTCTGATGAAAAACTTTACCTAGTTTTTATGAGCTCTAAAGAAAACATATGATCTAGAGTTAAGAATTTATTTTTAATTGATTAGCACTGTCAGTTTTATTTATTAAGAGAAAGTACTCATTGATAACTCTGGAAACAAATGTCAAAAGTACCTCCAAAACCTGCAGATGCCTATTTTTCCTGAGGAAAGGCTCTTCTTAATTTCTATGCAAAAAGCCAAGATTTTTCATTTTAGAATCAACAGAAGAGTGGTACAGAATGGCCTTTACGTCTCGGGAGAGTCTGTCGGGCCATGAGGACTATCCAAAATGGCAGCTGCTGGCTCCCTTTTTGCTCTTAGCTAGGGGCAATGAAAAGGAGGCATCCTGTCAGAAGAATAATACAGACAACTAGCACCCATGACCCAGAACTCTGTGGCAAACAAATATGTTTCCATGTAGGGTATTGGGGTTTTTTTCTTTTTTCTTTTTTTCTTTTTCACCTGTCAAAAATCTTTGTAGAAAAAAACAGAGAACCAGAAAGACTTTGGATGACCTTTTTTTGACCCAAGACTGTAAAACCTGAGTATTTTATTTAATGTTAGTCGCAAAGTTTAACACTGTGTACTTAAATTGTACTTGCTAAACTTAGAAGTTAATGGCTAAGTTCAGCCCATCTGAAGCACTTTTAAAGTATCCATAGTAGGGTAGATGACAGACCCTTCTAGCCCAGTATCCAACTTCTAAGAGGGCCAATAATGTCTATGATCAGACTATGCCTTCCTAAATTGAAATTTGTTTCTATAATTTTGCAACTAACAGTCCTTAATGAATTAACAGGCCACATGGTATGTGTTGAGAAGTATTGAGAATATAAAACATGCTTACGGCTAATGTGAACAGTTCTGCATGTGACCAGAGTATTTTTATAAAGCATTTTCTCAGCACTCTGAATCCTAAGATACTTTGACTTCACAAGGAAGTCAGAGATGAGGCATAAAGTTTTTGCCAGTTCTGAAAGCTTCCAATTTTATAATTATGTGCAATCAAATGCCAAAATCTCATTGCAAAAGTGTGCTGAATCTTATGTAGCACAGACACATAGTAATAAGCAGAAATAAGTGGAAGTGACAAAAGGGAAGTTTCTACATTAGTGATAGGGTGGATAAGATCCTGAACAGGAGAAATTGAGGTTTTAGGACTGTGTAGCATACCTCATCTCAAGCACTGGCCCAGCTCCAAACCCGACGTTTGAAATGCCCTGTTTGTCAAAGTCCCTCGGGTACACTTTGAAGATGTGTCCATTGCATACTACCACTCTAGCAAATCTCTCTGCTAAATTCCTGCTGCTGCTGAATTTAAAATGAATGTGCTCTGGGATTAAGTGACCCAGCATACTCCAGCACAAACAGATGTAACATCAGCAGAAAAGACTGCCAGAGTTTCAGGTTCTCAGCAGGGGATGTTTGAAAGGCAAGTAGTGTTTGTGGTAATGAGGAGGACAGCTAGAGACTTAGGTCTCTCTAATTATCTTCAAGTGACATCAGTGTAAAGTGGAATGTTGCTGCCAGAAACCTGCTAGACCACATGCCTGGGAAAGCGTCATTAAGCACATGCTATTCTAAGAGGAAAGGAAAACAGTAGCCCCAGACAGATCAAACACACGAAGGGAATGACATCTCAGAGACTGGTGCGGTGCAATGACCTGGAAAGCTCAACCTGTGCAGGTGTTGACCACCACATGTGCCACAAGGGCCATGCTTCAGCGCATTCTTCCCACTGCCCAGAAGTCTTTGCCTTGAAGAATAGCAGCAGATTGAAACCAAGTGTCCAGAAACAGACTTGACTGATGTAATGGTAATAACAAATAGCAGACTTTTCAGTGAGTGCACTGTGTGAATTTTACTTTTTAATACCAAATTACCTTTGGAGAAAGGACTACACAGCAAATTTGGGCCAGCCTCTTCTTTCATATCTCTGAGCAGCTCCCATGGTTAAAGCGGAGAGAGATCAAGTTTGGCATGAAATTCCCGTACCATTAGAAAGGCTATCCTGAGGACAGGATCTTGTACTGCTTAGGCTGCTTCCTAAAGGCTTCAGAGGATATGCTGCATTGGCCTGCGGAAGAGGAAGCTGATTGTTTAGAAAACAACTGCAGATGTTCTCCATCTCTTCTGACGTAACCACAAACCCAGCAATAGCTTTTTTTGAGGATTTCCAAAGAGCTCTAAAAACAAGATTTTGAAGTGTTGTCACAAAATCAGAAGTGAACCATTTCTTACTTATTCATAACTATGTTTTTGAAATGGTTGCCTCTACAGGATAAGAATAACATGCTTTTTATCAAAAAAACAGTCTCAACTTTTGGTATTTGTGGGAAGATGTCAACAGCGAGAAGCAACCAGATTTACACCATGGGCAACCAAGATTGCCAAGTGAAAATCTGGACTTTTGGAAAACTAAGGGTTGATGATAAGCACCTGCAAAGCACTGAAGATTCCTGTGAACTTGGCAGAGTTCAGTAGTGAGGGAGAGGGAGACCTATTTGTACAGAGGAATGTCCTTTGCACAGTTCCTGAGGATGCATGTCAGGGCCTGTAGCTTGTCTGCACATAAAGAAAAACTTCCAAAACTGGATGAGACAAAAGATCAACCATACATCTGTCCATGCTTTTCTTCTATGACTGTTAAAAGACGGAAGCCACAGGCACTGTGGGGGATTAGATAGCAACAACTATCTTTGTCATATTAGACAGGTTTTGATGTAAAAATACTGTATAATGGCTTTTGTCATTACTTTTCTTATTAATTTTGGACATGACCTTCCCTCCCATGGACACATCAAAAAAGCCTGGCTTTTATCTCATTGGCCAACCAGCACAAAACAGTTCTAGCTTTTTGTAGCTCAGTGACCATATGTTTTCTACCACGTATTAGTAGAGTCTTCTTGGCAAGATGACAAAGGGTTTTGTTCTCAGACAGACTGTGTAGTTCCTCTCAGATGAGATTTGTTTTTCCAGATGGCACAACTGACATCTGTCTGATGGAATTCCCAAACACAAATGTGACAAGTGAAATGCGGGATTTGGCCAGTGGCACAACCAGCTGTTCACAGTTCAGTGTTCATCATGGGCAGCATCTTGCCATACTATTCACCACTTTTAAAGGGCAGAGGGCAAATAAGTTGTTCTATCTTCCCAAAAGTGCAACATATTAACTCCCTTACAGTAAGAACTCCTTGGTGTGCTCCTAACATTCTCCTCTGCATCAGGAGGAAATTTCACTCACAGCTCTGTACTATCCTCAGCTCAGGGCTAAGATTATGGCAGGTACCTGACGTGGGAGTACTAATCTGTTGTACAGTGAACATCTTAAGAACAGGGCACATCTACTGAATATTTAGCAGTGGTTCACTGTGCTCACAAAACACTGCACCCAAGGCAGGGACAAGCTTCCTTGACTTGACATTGGAGCCTGTTCATAACCAAGCTCAACACCAATATCACCGAGTATCTGTAAACCTTCTAAGGAGTAAAGGTGAAAGTTTCCTGACAGGAAAATCCATTAAGAAATTACACATCTCTAAAAATGATGAGCTGTCACTAAATCTGTTTTCCCATTCAGCTATTCTTCCTAGACCTTCTCTGATTTTATGAAATAGTCTCAGAAGTAAAGCTAACAAATACGGCTGTAATTTTTTTTTTATCTGGGCAGGGAACTCTTCTCCCCACAACATACACAGAAGTAGAATACATTTCTTCTTCTCTGACTGCAGTGTAGGATTTGGTGCTGGCTTGTGCAGTGGTCTGTTTGTACTTAGCATGAAGAAGGTAACTGAGAAAGACTCTACTATCGTGACCTGTGGTGAAGTTCTAATGGGGATGGACCCCTCAGACGGATGGACCCAGAGCTGCCTGATACAGACAGACTGACTGACACAAAAAAAACCCAAAGAAAAACCAAACAAAAAAAGCTTTCCATACTGTGATAGACATTACTAGAGAACTGCAGCTAAGAAACAGGTACGGAGACGCAGGTGCCATGCTTTCGACTGATCCTATACTTCTGGTGAGTGTAATTTCCAGGTAAAGAAAGACAGCCATGAGATACTGTGCTGTCTATACTCAAGGCAGAATTAGACCTTACTTCACCAGAAACACTACAAGTATCAAGTTGCTTTTGTTTACTGACTGAAGGAACGATAAAGGAGCGCGTGATTTGCATGGTGAGAAACACTTAAGCTCACAATGCCAGCCAGTTTATTCCTGTACATTTCTATTCTAAGAACATTAATGGCACATCTTCTCTATGGTTGTTACCAATTGCATGGATGTAATGAAATCCTGCTGGTTTTGTTGCTTACAAGCAGCATTGCTAAAATAGCTTTGAGATCAAGGAGGACTAACTACTAAAGCACAAACATATCTTGAGTGAAATGTGGGTCCTTGCTTTCCCTTCTCAAGGGCGTCAGAAGGGTGAGCTCAAATAGGGAGCTTCCAGTCAGGTGTCTACATTGACACCTCACTAGCTAAATGCAGATTGTCTTTGTTTTGAATGGTCTTCAGAACCTTTGCTTTCCACAGACATAAACTGTGGTTCAAGTACTTGGACCTCCAAAAAATGTGCTAGATCTAACTTACAGTTCCGTACAGAAACACTCACCTTGCATTTGCAACAACAACTTATGGACCCCATGCAAGCTCACATTAGTAAAATTAACTTGGAACATTCAGTGAGTCATTGCAAAACACAAGTGAAAAGATTTGTGTAATATGGAAGCAGTAGACTGAAATCTTGCTGTACTTGCTATGGAGACTGGATGAAAGAGCTCTTGGTGTCTGTTGGACATTGAAGTTGCTAAGACAATGAATTCAAATGACTACCAGAAGCAGAAAGCTTTGTATAATGCCAGAGTAATACAAAAGCATCTTTCACTTTCCATTTTGCTTTTCTTCTATTTCAGAGCCATAGTAAAAGTAAGACATATCCTAAATATTCAGAGACTTCTCTTAAAGAAATAAAACCACAAGCTTGAGGGCAATGCAGGTTTTCATCACAATGCAGTAAATTTCATCACGGTGCAGTAAAGGATTCAATGAAAATTATTAACTCCGTGATGGAGGGCAGCTGGGAATGATCAAATCTAACAATCATTATTTGCAGTTCAAAACCAGAATGTACAGACTTATCCTCAGAGTATGACACCTATATCAGCTGTCACCCAGTGCAAAATGAGTTACTTGGGTGCCATACTTTTAACAGTTCATGCAGATCATTGAATCTATCCACCTCCTGCCCAAGCACAGTGGCTGGTAGCTCGCAGAAACCTCCTTTCCATCACACAAGGAGCATGGCTGATGCTATGCTCCAAGCTATCGACCTCCCTGCTTCACTCTGCCTCTGAATATCTGCTCAGTATCTCTGTGCAGAATCCCTGCATGCAGCAGGTACTTATTTCCCATGCGGTTGTCAAAAGCTATGTTGCTGTAGTGAGTAAAAACCTCTGCTGTGACATGTCGATCTCTCTCACATCATGTACAATAAGACAAAAAAAATGCCCAAACCAGATCTCTCATGCTGTGTCAGCCAACTAAACAGCAGCTCATGGAATCATACCAATTCATTTCAGTGGTGGATCTGGCCACTCTTGAATTGCATTTAACACTTTACACAGTGGCCAGAGAACTGGTTTCAAAAAATTCTTCTCTAAATAAAAGATAAACCTGCAGGTTTCCTAGAAGTGTTGTAAAATCAATGCTTTTCATCATGTTCTAAGCAGAAAATGTTGAACTGTTAAGATTACACTCTTTCAAATGTATTACAAAACAGAAAAAAATTAAATGCCTTCAAAATTATGGTGAAGCCAATAATAGTATTCCTATAGGCAAAGAAGGGCAGGTGCTCATGAGAAAAACATGTCATGAGAGTGACTGTTTCTAACTTGCTTGTGTATTGACTGCACAGTATTGACTGCAGTGCCTGCCTGGGAAAAGAAGGTAGTATTTCTAAAAGGATTTGGAAGTCTTAAGTGATTAGAAAAATCATCTCTAAGGCTCAAATAAATTTTCATGATGAGGTATCATAGCAACAATATACATCTTTTGTTCCACTAGGGAAAATATCGGGGGGGTTTTCTGGTGAACAGCTTTTATTACACATTCCCTTAGCTCTTATTTTAATTTATTTTCTAAAAGAAAATTTTAACACTCACATCACCTAAAATGCATAAATCTCACAGCTGTTTATATGCTCACCCGGCAGCCAGAACTACGCTGGTGAAATATTTTGCCTGCTTTGTTTTACATTGATGTATTGAAGAGGCCTGGCATTTGCCAGCATCCAGTCTCACTGAATTCAGTGGGAATTGTTCCACTGGCTTGCCTGAATCCAGCACTGAGACTTTTACTATTGTATCATAAAATGCCCAGTGCTTGCTCTGGCTCAGGAGTCCCTTCCCCTTTCTCTCTTCCCATACAATTGGTGGGCCCACCAAAGAGTAGCTTCTGGAAAACAGAAGAGATGGGAAGAGATCAGCTAGTGAAGGGGTTAAACCTAAGTTAACCACATTTTTCATGCACTTGCCTTTTCTGAGAAGCATTTTCTCAAATGCAAGGAGGCTTTTCTGATTAAGGAAACTGAGGAAATCCTGAAAGTAGGTTCTTAACAAACTGAATTTACCATGCATTGAAATTCTCTCCTGATGCTTTGCTAAGATGTGATCTGTTGCTGACTACATATTCCCCATTGTGCCTGCAGGAGCAGCAGGTCAGCAGGAACCAACACATTGGTTTATCCTACCCACCTATTTTGACAGTTCCGTCTAGCCAAATATGCTGTTTACAACACTGGCCAGTGTGGGGCACTTTGAAAGAGGCTATCAACACTATAATTTGTCCCAGTAGTACACTTTTAATCATCATTCTTAACACCGATTACTGCTTAGAGGTCTTAGTTCTTGAAGCATTTGATTGCTACTCCCAAGTGTTTATGATATGTAGCAGTTGTTTATACTTAGCAAAAGAACACTTTTCTTAAAAAAAAAAAATCTGTTTTGATTAATCTTACATGTTTTATACTCGCTAGTCAGAGCACCTTCATGAAGATGTTCAAAAGCACAAATGAGAATTTGTTGCTCAATGATGATTTATGCAACAACTTCCATGGGTTAACCATGAATTATGATCAGGGTTTTTTTTCCCTTTTTAGCATTCAAAGTACAGAAAATTTTCGTGAGTATTAGAAGCTTTGGCTTTTTATATGTTATATGTATATTTACTATTTCATTAGGTAAGACTGGTATCACCACAAGTACACTTTTGTTAGAAGTGAGTTTATTAAAGAGCGAACCAATTTTCACTCTTTTTAACCAACAATCTTTACAATATAGAACAGCAGCACTAAGAAGGATAGAAGTGACACTGTCATACCAGGAAGTTTGGACAAAATGGTGTTAGCAGGTGCTTCAACAATTTTGTCACTGCTTTTTCCTGATCTTTGTGCTGTTGTTCATGGCTGCAACACAAGGATTGTTATAATTAAAGTATTTATCTCTTTACACCGGATAGAGGGGGGGAAATAGAAAATAGGAAGCCTTCAGAGCACTTTCCAACGGAAGCCTCATCTTGTCTTTTCTTCTTTTTTCTTTGTTCATAGGAAATACTTCCACAGAATATTTGGGATTATGATTTTATTTACATGGCCCACTCCAAAATTTAGTTCTGCTATTCTGCACCAACTTTCTACTTGCTCTCAGCTATTTAGTAAAAGAATAACTATACAGAAAAAATATATTTCCTAAAGTTCATTCCCAGGAATTAATATACAATATATTTTTTTAATTCTGCACAGCATTCATTCCATTGAATAGTAGACTATAAATACTATTTAAATTCAAGATAGATGCTTAAAATTAAAGTGTTTGTTAATACTTTATGCTGATCATTCTAAAGACAAGTTTTACTGTTTCCTACATAAAGAATCTTATTCTTCTCAGTATGTTTCTAATTTTGCCATTAAATTTCTTATGTATATTCCGGAATGAGACTTTAAACATAAGGAAATAAGTTAAAATTTTAATGCTTTTACTTAATTATCTTAGTACTAGGTGTTATTAAATGCTTGTTTCTGTAAGCCCAGAGGAACAAAGCTTATTAAATATTGTGTTCTTTATCTTTTCTGTTTTCTAGGGGGAAGCATCTCCTTTATTTTGCTAGTACTTCAGTTTATTGCTATAGAAGCCTAGTTTTTATAATTAATATTATACTACGGACATAAACTGGAGCTTTTTTCCCCAAACAGCGAGTTATGACAAGTAAATTGATATGGTTCAAAAACTGCTTCTAGAAGTTGAAGTTGATACCATCTTCACAAAGGGACTGATATGTGTTTTGTTGCCTGATGGATTTAGAATAGATATTTAAAGAATTGGAAATTTTGTAGAAACTGGCAGATAAATGTTAAAAGTATGATTTACAGATCAGGTTATGCAGAGTGATATAGGGAGTATTAACATACATGTACTTCTGAACTTATGGGTTGTCTTTATTGAGGACACAGAATCACTCAGAGAAAACAATCAAAATTAGCTTCTTATGCACTTGGCTGTCTACAATCAACGTGAAGAGCTTTTAAATTAAATAGAACAGGTATAGGAAGAACGTATATGTCATCATCACAGAATCACAGAATCACAGAATCGTATAGGTTGGAAAAGACCTTTAAGATCATCGAGTCCAACCATCCAAAATCATCTATTTTGATGTGCAGAAGCAAAGATAAAAAGAGATCAAATGACTTACGCAGGGGGTCTGTGGCACAATCAAGAATTGTACAAATGCACTGCAGTTCTACCCCAAAACCTTAAGCATAAACTAACATTTTTTTTCCTTCTTGTTTATGCATCCATTAGTTTGTATTGAAAGTCTCAAACTTCCTTATCCTGAGTGTTTTCAAGCATATAACATTATTTTGGTTCAGCTGCTGTAAATGTCCTGCTTAAGCAGATTTTAGAGGATTACTGGGGTCCCCCTAGGAAAAATGAGTAAGATTTAACAAATATAATATTGGGAACTTGGATCTGAACAGCTTCTTAGTATTTCTTTAAAGTGCTCCTTTGTGAAATCAGAAAGTATAAAACCACTAGCCCATGAGAAGTGATTGATTTGTGCAAAACCATAGATAACGTATGTTAGTATATAACATAACAGTGTATAAATAATAAGTAATTCATTAAAACATGAGTTGATAGGAAAGGGGTTGAAGAGGACATCCAAGAATCCTGTGTTACATACCTACGTGAGAGAAGCCAGATCTAATGAGTAGTACAGCCATTCCTCCTTATTATTTCTGCTTAACAAACTGTGATGGTTAAATCAAATTTGCCCTTTAAACTACAAAGTATAATTCATTTAACATAATTAGTTTAGAAATGTATTTAAGCAAAACCTACAAACCTGAAACACTAAATTGGCATTCCCATGCATTCTGAAGATTTCTGGATCAACAGTCAGAAGAAGGTTTCAATGTATTCTTTAAAATCTTGGAAAGTGTCATCTACATGACCAAAATAACATCTGTGGCAGAAACACACACACACATATATATATGACACACATATTAAAATATTTTCTTGTGACTTAAATAGGTAAAAATGAAGTATCAGGCTATACATATAACATATTATCAATATAAACCAAGGATTGTCTTTAAAGTAGCTGAAGATATACATAATTCACCGTAAGAAAACATCTGTAGGAAGACACTTGCAACTGCACATGGATGACAATTTTTTTCATAGGCAGTGACAGATCCGTATCAGCTTTTGACGTCCTCAAATTAACATAAGCAGTATTTAAAAAAAACGCCAAACATTTAAAAAACTTTCACATTCACGTGTAATATATTAACATGCATTAACATTTCAGGAAAAAGATTTTGAGATAGAATCTTTCCTCCCTCTTTTTATACTTCAGAACAGAAAACCAAATTATTTCTTGAGGGAACAATGTAAAATAATAGCTGGACGCAAGATGTGGCTTGTGATACCATTTACACAAAACAAATCATACAGAAAATAAAAATAACAATACAGCTTTCCAAAGCCTGACTGTTGAGATAAAAGCCTGACAAGAATCAGCTTATGTATCTTGATCATTCACCTGCCTTACCTTCCAGATCAGCTGAATTATTCTGAAGCATGGGTAGGGAAGCTTAGGGCACCTGTCCAAGTACTGGGAGACATGGATCTGAAACTGATCCATGCCAGACATCCCGGATAACTTCATCAACTCAGAAGATGTGATTTTCAGCAGCCACACCAGATAATGGAGTTCCCTCCTCGGCCATCTCTCATTGCTCATTTTCTCTCTTTTGCTCTGTCCTCCGGTAACACAGGCTGCTGTCCTATCTGTTGTGCCGGCACAACTGGATCTGTTATAATTACAGCCTCTCATATCAAAGAAAGAAAAACAACGCACACTAGCTCATTATACAGAGATCTTGCAGTGGATCAGCAATGGCCACACAAGTACCTGGGCCATCCCTGTAGCAGGCACTGCTCTTACTGGGCATTGTCATGGGATGGGTAGACAGCTGCTGGCAGGAAGCAGTAGAGCTACTCCAAAACAAGCCATCTCCTTCATGATCCACAAATACTGTTCTCATGTTCTAGGCATGTATTTCACATACAGAAAGTCAAAGATACGCAGTGACTGCAGCTCCGCTCTAGGTAGTGGGGTCCACCTCAGCCACCTGCTGAATGTAGTGTTATATACCATGTCAGCGTTTTGTGGGGCTCTGATGCATTAGGGGGTATCATCTCCCTCTGAAGCTGGCCACGTCAAAGAATGGATGCATTGAATGAATGCACTGGTTGTAGGATTCAGGGAATTCTTGAACCTTGTAGGAATATGTAATCTTTATATTGTGCTAAATCCAACAGGATCTCTAAGGATTGAAAAGGATGTGTAATAGACAATAATCTCTTTAGTACATACAGCCTGAAGATCTGTTAACTTTTTTCCTGATTTTCACATCAGGTTCACTCTCATCTGGAATGTCACTCTGTAAAATTATCAGTGAAGTATCATACCTGCTGCATATCCTTTCAAGTTTTCTGGAACAGGTAGTCTCAGAATGCAGCCTGAAATGGAGGGTTTTGTCCCCATTTCCCACCCCAGTTGTTGTTCTGGAATACTCTGCCTTGACTATGGAGAACAATATGAAGTTTGCCACTCTGTCACACATACCAACTGTTCTGCAAACAACATACAGGTACCATAAAAGAATTAGAAATCCCAGGATCTGTTTCAAGTTTTAACATGAAAAATTAAATCCCACAGCGCAACTGAGCTGAATGAACCACCTGCTGTCACTGAAAGGGAGGAGGCTTATTTATTCCTCTTCTACTCTCTGACATGAAGGAAGAATTAATTGAAACAATTAGGCCAGTTTAGCTATTTGCAGATAATACTTTATAAAGTAATGCTCAAAGAATCTACAAGCAAGATTCATGACAGAAGATTACTAAATAATGCCAAGCTTGAGTCGAGTCAAGAGTGCCTCCTTGCAACTCTGCCTACTGATCAGAAAGCCTTGCATGTGGGAATGGAGGGACACCACCAATGTCATTCACCATAGAAAATAACAGTTTTCTCCATAAATATCTATAAAGACTCAAACTGAATTTTAGCATATTGCTTAGATGCATGGACTGAGTTTGATCCTACTTGAAGACTATCATTCCTGTATATCAGATAAAACACACATGAAAATACACAATCATTCACATTCATAGAGCATAAATATAATGCCCAAGACTGAATGAATTCTTCTACTCACATTTTCAGTCAACTGAAAAATTGTCATCCTTTCTTTGAAATATCTTTACCTGATTCTGTGTATTTGTAGTCATCTTTCAAAGTGTCAGCAAAAAAGTCTCTTCAAGACTGTACAAAGACATTTCTGATCCTAGCTATCAGTACCTTGCCCTCCCGGGGTAATTTCAGCTACAGTACTGACAGATTTCTACTGAACATTAAAATGTACAAAGAAATAATATATTTCCAAATCTCCTGTTTTCTAGAATCTAGGAGAAACTGATTTTTTTTTGTCATGTACATAGAAGTGGAGTGCTTTCATATCATAATCAGTTCCTTTCAGTTGTTAAAGTATAAACCAGTACTAGTAGTACCAGAAAAGGTCTATGTTAGGCAGTAAAAATAATGTAAATGTTGAATTTTCAACATCATACATAAGAAATTGCATACCTGATTTGACTATGGTCATGGCTGCAGCTGCATATATGTACTGTATGTCCATTCTTTGCCTCATTACCCATGTGGATGAACAACTAATTTTGCCCATCTACTTGCACAAGTGCCCGATTTCCTACGTAAACAGAATCAATGCATGTGCAAAACAAACACTTGTTCTCACTTTTTTCACCTGCAACCTCAAACTCTGGTCCTTAGTGTGATCAACATTCTTTAACTGTTTTTGTCTTAATTTCAGATAATGACTATATAAAAAAAAGGTTTCAAATTCTATGCAGAAATACTAGTTTCCTAGTAAGAGATAAATAAAAATTAGTAGACATACAAACCTTCTAAAACTAATGTTACATCATCACTGTTTATTTACATATGTGTATGTGAACAGACTCTATCAAAGACATCAAAAAGCATTTCATTTAGCCAACTTAAAAGCAGAAACATTTTCGAGGCAATGAGAAAAATGAAGACAGGTATTATTATGTGCTCTAACTTTTATCTCAAAGGGCAAATATCTGTGACATGGTAAACAAGAAGTAACAGTTAATAAAGAAGTGAATATGAGAAGGCTAAAAGAATGTTTTATCTCCTAAATTCGACAGAATTAGTCTGTTTTCAAGACCAGTGCTAGAAGCAGAATGAAAACCAAGCCAAGAAATCTTTATATGGTTTGTAGTGAATGAATATGCAGATGCTTTGCAGAGTTTGTCTTCTGATACAAGGGCTGATACAGCTGCTTCTTAGAAGTTAATCCTGTATTACCTTGTGGTTTTGCTTTTCTGCACTTTTTTTTCTGGCACTAGTAGCTTTTCCATTTTTCAAGGTCTGGCAATTAACGAAAAACAGATTAACAGAGTTGATGTTCTCATGGATGTAGCATCTCTTTGAAATCCCTGGGTAATGCCTAGGAACAAAAACTATCCTTTTTCTCTAGACTGGTTTAGGAGTCGGGACTACAAAACACCAAAGTAACACGGTTGGCTAGTCATATTTCAAAAGCGAAAGGGACAGAATAAAAGAAAACAAACAAAAAAAAGAGCTAAATTTTAAGATATAAAGCAATGAGACAATTCATTCTGCACAAAAATTATCATTAGAAGAATCAAATATTCATGCATATACCCTCTCTAATACAGTAAAAAGATTGTCAAAGGCATTGTAAGGTTGATGTCAAAATAAAACCAGTCATCTGTAAACAAGCATTTAGTATCTGATGGTGAACTGAATATCTGAACAAATCTTTTGCAACTCATATTGGGCTACAGTTTGCAAATCAAAAAGAATTTTGCTTAGGAGGGATGTTTGAAAGCATTTGTTTTCATTTCAGCAAATATATAAGAGTCTTAATCTTCAGCTTTGCAAAAGAGGGCATACTTCAGAGCAGTATGCCCAGTTTTGGTTTGTAGTTCTTAGTGTATAGGGAATGTAACTAATATAAAATATGTAAGACTGAACAGAAGGAGAACTTTAAGTGTCATACTCAGCTATCTACCTTTTAAAGTATTTGCTTTATGAAAAAAAGCAATTTCAGTGTAATGGAAATACAGACAAATAACGGCTTTTGATAAATACAAGATTATATAAACAGGTATAAAACACAACAAAGCAGATTTGAAGAAAGCACTTTCATATTTCAACAGAAATCCAGGAGACTGAATAGAAGATCTGTCTCATCAGATAAATGTGCATTGCCCTAAATCTTTGCACTTATGTTTGTCTGTTATAGTAAATTCCTTTATATCCCATCCCACACTCTTCTTATCATCACAAGTTGCCAAATTTGTTTCCTGTGTTTGATACAGTGCAAAGTAAAATCTATTAATAACAGCTAGTCAGGATTGTAAAAAGATTTTTGCACAACTAAAAATTAATTAATTAAAATATAGTTAATTAAAAATATAATTAATCTAGAATTTACAAAAATTGAGGGAAGTATCCACAGCAGTGATAGTTCACTTTTGTGCCATAATGACTATGAGATCGACATAGTGATTCATGGGAGATTTGGGACTCTATGAATTACAAAAAATTTTTCATAACTAGAAAGAATGCTGCTGCAGAGAGGATTTAGTACTATATTTGGAATTTTATAAGTTAACAAATATTTGTTATTTGTCAATTTGAAAGGACTATTTCCTTCATTGTTAAAGAAGAGCTTGAAAACCTTTATTTCAGTGTACAAACATTTATCTCAATATGAAACAATGTATAAAATTATGTCAAGGGAAATACAGCAGTAGCTAAAAATGTAGTCTGCAGTGAGTTTTATACCTGAGAAAGGAGAAAAAGTCCTTTTACACACTCGTCAAGGCCACATAGTGAATAAAAAAGAAAGTGAAAAACATTATTTGTATTAGGAAAAATGCCACATTCTGCAAACTAATGACAAATTGATTAATAAGACCTGGATGGATAATTTTGAAAGTATGTTAAATAATGAGAGGTGATAGAGAAATTAGGACAAGAATATGCTGTAAAGAAGTATTCAGGAAGAAGAGTTTGCAGGAACATTTACAAACATAAAAAGGCAGAACAGTCTTTGGCCACGTAGGATGTCAGGACATGCATGGAAGATTAGGAAAAGAAAGGTTGTCAGGTACCTTATGAATTCTACAACATTTTTTCAGATGGGAAAAATGGGGAATGAATGGGGTGAATGCTTTGCAATGTCTGTTTTTAAACATATAGCAAATATCACTCAGGGAAGGAATCATCTCAGACTCTCCAGAAATTATTAAAAATGTTCTCAGTGGAACTGCTGAAATCTTAAACGGATAAAGAATTTCATCCGGGGCAATCAGCACCTTATATGTACTATGCACTCCTGTTGACAAACCTCACAGACAGGCTGCAGTTGGTTAATGCTTTGAGAGAATCTGTTAAGGGTGTACAAGTAAACTTAGAAAGCTAGAGAAATTTAATGGAAGAATAAGTCCACCTTAGCCTGCTATATGTAAGAAAAAAAATCAATGTTCATATCGAAAGGAATGGGGCTAGAGTAGAAAATATAGAGTAAATGATGATACATATTAGAAGTCAACACTGAGTCCTTTTAGTGTTTTCGTGATGGTAGCAAGAGAGAAAACAGTTACCTAAGACTACGAGGTTCACTTACCATCAGTATTGTAGGTGGAAGCTATGACTCCAGTGGAATTTTGGGCAGTAACAACGCAGTCTTGAGTAGCCTGAATTTAGCATCAATGTTGGCAGGTACAAAGACTATGATAATTGAGGGGAGTAATACACCACCAATTCTAGACCAGAATGTAGGAGAGGTGTTCGTAAGAGTGAAAAGCTGTAATAACTTTGCACAAGTGACTGCAGCACTGTGAGTGCCTTCTTCAGTAACACATGGTAGCAGAAATAAATAGTGCAAATCTGTTCATTGATTCCCTCAATACGTGGAACAGATGCCTGGTCAGCCACAGGGGAAAAGAACTTCAGGCGCACAAATAAGCAGACAGCATTTCATTGCAAATGCAATGAAGGTATGAAGTTGAGCAATTGTGGCTTGCTCCTCCTGCAGAGGGTGAGGGTGTATTGCTGCTGTCTGCTCTGCAAAGACATGAAGAGTCTGCTATATGGTGGCTCTTTCGGTGAAAGCAAGAAGGAGATAATCAGCTGGGTGGTGGCTAACACACCCGGTGGTCAAGATAAGAGTAGAGTTCAAAGAGGACCGTGACTGAAAACTGTAATGAAAGGTCCTTACTGTAAGAAAGAAAAGACATTGCATGTTGTGTTAGATGAAAACTGGAAATTTGCTTTTCATCTTGGAAAAGGGATGGACAGAGTATAATCTGAAGAAATGTTATCTGTTAATGTGAGAAAATTAACTTTTTTATATACTTATTTTTGGATAGGAGACTTCAAGAAGAGTACCTATGACTTGATAGGCAGCATGTAAGAGTCTTGAACTGTTCTGTGTATGAGGACTATATGTATACATTGACTGGAGTCTTTAGGTTAGAAAGCTTGTCACCTTTCTGAGGATGGAGAAGTTTAAAAAATCAAAAACTTTGAATGATATTAAGAATATTTCAAAGCCACACAATCTTTGCTCATTAATCTATGACTATGAGATCAGTAGTGATCACAGCTCATAGACTTCACTTACTACATCCTTCATTTCCCTGGGTGCTTCAGTTTTAGAGAGTAGGTAGAATTTTAGCCTTCAGAAAGTAAAGTGCCTTCTGTTAGGCTGCTATCTTGAATCCTCCCCAGTCAATGGAGTGAGAGAGGCACCTCACTAAGGTCATCATCTGATAATAGAACAGGAAGAATATCTGAAACAGATGGAATAAACGTGTAAAACAGATGGAATAATGTTGTGCCTACAGAGTACCTGTCTCTTTCCCCCTTCCTCTCCCTCTCCCTTTCCCTCCTCTTACAATGGATCCTAAATGCACAGCTCAGAGACTAGACCTCTAACTTTATGCCACAGTCAAGTGGAATAATCCTGCCTGTCAGTAACTAACACTCACACTATCCTTAGTTTGCCATGACAAGCCACGCTGGGAAAACAAAAAAGTCTTTGGCTTCTGCAAGTGCTTTACAGCTTCAGCTGGCAGCCAGTTGGCCATGTAGATTCTGGGTCACGTTGTGTAACACGCAGCCTGCAGAACCATTCTTTTCCAAGAAATGCCAGAAGCAGACAGCCACAGACACCACAACACAAGTGCTATACCTCTTATCTAAGTGAGGGCATCCCATGGCATCTCCCCCCCTTGACAATAAAGGTTTCAGTAAAGTATCACTGTCATTAAATTCACACCAGATGCTCCAAATAAGAGATGCAAACTTCTCCCTCTCCTTCTACATTTAATGTAAAATGTAGTAGGTTGTTCCATGGATTTGTTTTCACGCAATTCTAAAAATATATAATGACCGAAGCATAGATCGTATCTTGTCCCCTAAGGCAGAAAGAGGTATATCTGATGATCTTTTTATGTGCTTTGGCTGAAAACACTAATGCTCAGAACAATTCCTTTGAATTGCAACTACATTTAGTCTAGAAAAAGCTGAAGCTAACTGTTCAGCACTAACAAGATTGCTTAAATGGGCCATTGAACTCTGGAACCCCTCAATCTCTACCTGAATGCTGGTCACTTGGATTGGATTCTGAGATAATTTTTCATGATTCTTAATAATATTTTTTTTCTCACAATTTCTAATAATCCTTGTTGGAAATTTTCTGGACATCTATATAATACTTTTTTTCAAAAAACTCTTGAAGATTTTTTTTCCTAGGTGGAGTGAATGCAAATAATCATGCAAGCATTCATTAAATCTGACAGCAGCAACTTTCTCAAGAAAACATTTAAAAAAATTTAGAAAGAAAACAGATTTTTCCTTCCAGCTTCTAAAGCCTTCAGTGCACAGTGAGATAAGCAACGGGAAATGTTTTGAAAAAAGGATTTAAGTGGAAACCAAGGGCTTTTTACTATCTATTTTCTGTCTTAAAACACATATTTTGTTTGGCAAGCTTTCATTGCATCACTGAAGAAATACAATTTTGTTGTATTACAATACAAGAATTAATAGAATTACAAGAAATACAATACAAGAATTAATAAGAGAGAAATTCCTGCCAGTTTAGGATGAAGCTTAGTAAAATTACCTTGGTTCTTTTGCAGGTAAACTCCTGCTGACTTTAGTGGAAATTGGTATAAATAGTGACTTACTGCAAAATCAGTAAAGGAACATTAAAGCTATTCTTATTTAAACAGTCTTTCAAGAATCAGGATGAAAACAGACTAATTATGGAAGCATACATATCCATGTGTCCACTCACAATCTGTGAGCTTAAACTTCAAATATGTAGTTATTCAATGAACTGCTTCGAAACACAGGGATGACATTTTCCTTACATGTTTCCTTCCTTTGTACTGTATATTTAAAAGTTAGCTGTAAGTTGTAACAAGTTTTGCATGACCTTGCTGCTGAATCATAATTAATCCAGTTGATGAGAGGCTTCACAGTAACAAAATAAATACAGTACTGATTCCTTTAAACCAGTCACTATATAAACTTTGCAGAAAATGCTATTATGATTGTGAAACACTCCTTAAAGAAATATCCTAAATATGTAAGACAAGCAGAACAACTGTTTTTTGTAACTGCCTTTTCCTGTGTGCTCCAGTACCATCAGTTATACCTGGATAACAGCATGAAAAAACAAATGCCAAAAATTATTTTTCTCTATGTTTTGCCAAGGATATTTTCTTCAAAAAATGTAGCTGTCATTTCTGCGAATGCTTACATGATGTCTGCATGAAGTCCTTTTGTGGGTTCATTGCTTATCTGAATTAAAAGAAAAAACACCAACTATATATTTAAATTTGCTTTCTGTTTTCTGCTGCAGCCCTCTGAAGTTAACAGATGGGCTCTAGCAATATGTAAACTATATTTTCTGCATGGAGTAGATTCATCTACAATAGGTTTTAGTGTTTAGTCAGATGAACATGCTGATTATATAACAAGCAAAATTAAAAATTTGTGAAATTTGAATATGAAGAAGAGGTTTGGAGCAGGAAAAAAATGTAAAAGAAATGGTCTTGCAGAAATGGGTATAACCATGCAATAAATTAGCTGAAAGTTGACTGAGTACATCCTATTGTAATTTAACTTTTTTGCCCTTTCCTGACTGTTGTTCTTATGTCTTCACAGAACTGTGAGTCACAACATCCTGATCAGATTGCTTTATAGGCAGAGTTAGGATTTTTTCCCACATGCGTTATTTTAAGTTTATCTATACTGATTTACATCTGCCATTTTATTACCTGTTTTACTGCATGAGATTCTCCAGCAGTTCTTCAGTTTGCTTTTGTTTTTACTTCTCTGAATATCTTCAATAATGTTGCCTCAGTGATCATCACTTTTTACAGAGCAGTTACAAATGTAATGAAGAGCACTGACCTCAGCAAAGAGATTCATGGGATTTTACTGATTACTTACATCACTATGAATAATGACTATTTCTATCCTTGGTTTCTGGTCTCTAACCAAGTATAGACATTCCTTCTTACTCGGTGATAGATTACTTGCTTTACCAGTCTTTGGTTGGAGACTTGGCTGAGTATTTTGAATGCCAAGAGTATTACCATGCAACCACTCTGCACCTGTTGACTATCTCAAAGACCTCCAATAGATTCATGAGGCCTGACTTCTCTTTACAAAAGCTCCATGACCCTTCCCCAGCCGACTGCACTTACCCATTTTTCCCACTAATTCTATTCCTTAGAATAGTTTCTTCAAATTCTCTCAGTCTCAACAAAGACTGATTTGTAGCTCCCCAGAATGCCCCTTGAAACCCTTTTAAAAATGGCAGTCACACTTGCCACACAGCAAACTGCTGATACCAAAGCAATTTGAAGTGGTCTCTTAGCACGTGTGTGAGTAGTTTGCTTTTTTCATCCTTGCATTCCTTTAAAATTTTGAGGTTAATACTGCTGTGTCCTTGTTACTTGCAACTCTCAAATATATCAACATGTTCTATCCACATCACTTCTGCCAATGCTAAAATTTGAGACAGATCAGAGAGGTTTCAGGTGGGAATTACTCACAGTTCATCCACCATAAGTACAAAAGCAAAGTGCAATTTATGTTTTCTGTCATAACCATTTTGGTTTTTGATTATTTACTTAACTGGAGATTTCCACTTCCGGGTTCTGATGTATTTGGAAAAGGATCTGTTCGTACTTTTTTATGCCTTTGCAACTTCCTCTGTGGTACTTTGAGTTGCACCAACAACACATTTTTGAAAAGCAGAGGAGGATAGGAGTTTATTCTGCATTTCCTCAGAACCTACACTTCCATTCCCAAGACTTGATACTGGTACGTGCTTAATAGTCATATTTGCAGGCACCACAATGTAAATAAAGCACTAAATTTGGAAAATATTGTGACTTATTGGAACTTTGGATTCTTCAGGTCTTCACTGCGAGCAGTGCTGCCAGTCAGTTCATCCCATTTCAGGTATTTCTGAATAGGGTGTGTCTTACAACACAAAGGAAAAGAACCAAAGACACACAAATATACCAGTGTGTAAAATCAACATCCACAAATGTATTAATTAGAAACCAACATAAATATTTTATTTGAGAGAGTCTATAAGAAAATTGTTTTATATTTTGTTGTGTATTTTCTGAACATATTGCCTTGGCAGGATTTGGCAGCACAAGGGCAGGAAAGGTTGCACAAAGCATAGAGCTTAAATGGAGCTGGAAGTTCTCAAGAACTGAAATATCTGAAAAACAAATAATGTGAATAGATTGCTCTCTTGATAAATTATTGTTAGTGTACCAAATTTTAACCAATATGGTACTACAAAATTAATTAAGTTATTCAAGTACTTTAGTAATATATGGTAATTTCTCTACCTGTGATCTAAGAGACAGAGTAAGTAATACTGTAATTACACTTTGAAAGCCCAATTGGAATTGGGCAGTTTGGAATTGGTTGAAGGTCCAGGAGAAATAACAAAGAGTACAAGAAACATAGAAAACTAATGGAGGATAACAGTTAAGAATTAAACTTAAAATCAGAAGAAAAGTATTGAGAATTGCAAAGACAGCAATTATGGGTTGTTTGTGCAATTGTATCATGGCATAAACAGTCTTTCTTTTTTATATAACTATATCACCACAGCTTGAATACCAACATCTGTTTCAGATGTCACAGATATCTATTTAAAAAGTATGAAAATATGAAATAAATAACAAAAGAATCAGAGATTACAGATGTGTAAGCAAGGTGAGGTGGTGAAGGCAGGCAAAATTAGCACCTGCTACATTAGTGAAAGTGAATATTGGCAGAAGACTGGATTTTGCAAAAATGACAGTTTGCTATATGTCATGTAGACCTTCCTAAATTTCAGTTCCCAGGCTTTAAAATGGGATAACAGTTCCCAGTTTTCCAGCGGATTGTCATTCATTCTTTGATAAAAGAACGACAGGCAAGTAATATGGTATATCATTAAAAACCATAAAAGTGGCAATGACCTGAAGGCCACTACAGTTTAGGCTACATTTTGCATAACAATATAGCAAATAGCAACGTTTTAATCCTAAAGCATCTTTCTATTTACCCGTACTACAAGTGAGAACTACAAATGCACAATTCTGATCTGGCACCAACTTTGTGAAAACATATTGTAATGCAGCATACGTGGCTCCATTACATACGTGGCTCCACTACATCCAAAATTATATACGTGGCTCCATTAAACTTTTTACAGCCTCTTATAGAGCTAACATCCATGAAATGGCGAGTAGACAGTTTTGCAGAAATACTCAACTTCCCAGTTTTATTGCATCCTTTATTATCTTTTCTGCAATAGATCCTTGGCCTTGGCCCAGTGAAATGGACTCCAGTCTGCAATAGAGATTAAAATTTATGAGCATTCATACTAAGTGCAATTTCATATTCCGTCACTTTTAAAATAGTAGAAGCTTTGGGATTTGCCATTTTGAAAAACAGAGACCACATTTTTGGGCTTGAGTGTTGAAATCATGTTTCACAGTCTCATATTTAGACCTAAAATGAAAGTGACTCAATTTTCTGAAGAGCTAAGCACCACCAAATCTGTAAGTCCATCACTTTGGCTGTAGTGGCTTAACAACCAGAAACCAAGGCATCACTAAGCATTTAGTTGTTGTATATGAATTTAGGCATATTGTTTGAAAATTGTTACTGTTCTTACAAATATAAAGAAGTACACAGCATACGTAAATTGGGGTAGAAGTATATATCTACACTTACACTATGCAGATGAAATCTCAGTTCATTCTAAGTCAACAGTAAAATCTCATCAATTGTTACATGACTAAGATTTTGTGCACAGGCAATGCAGAATTAAGTATTTTAACAGCATAAAGATATGTTTAGAAGAGACTGGTATTTCAGAGGGGCCTACAGGAATTCTTTTTCAAATAAGTCTAAGGAATTAATTTCCTAAATATCACTAAAATATTTAGATATTTGATATTGATATCTGAAAATACCTGCTGAACAGCATGTGCAATGAAAAAGCGTAATCGATACCATTCTGAATATCCTTGCTCTTCCTCAGACTGCTGAAAAGCTCCTGTTGGGTCAGACCCTGTGCCCAAGACAGGCACCAGTGCAGCTGAGGCAGATGTGTGTTCATATAGAGGTCCAAGTCCAGTCTGGGGATTCTCTATGAATTGTTTTCCAAGATTCTCTATTACAAACTCAGAAAGTGCAGAGGCCACCAGAGAAAATAATGATGCAGCAATATATAAAAGTACAAAAGCTGAGAGGAAAGAACCGTACCTTAGTAGCAGATCCACTGCTTCTTGTACAATATCTGACAAAATCAGATGCATCCTGTTCTTTCATCATGATATGAATAATAAAAATTCAAGAATTAAAAGAAAAATAAGTCATCTAGGGTACTAATCTGAAAATTTATGGTATCTAGAAATGACTGCCTCAATGTATCCACAAACAGAAGAGCTCTCTGCAAGCTACTAATTCTAATAATATTATCTTTACACTATAAATGCTTCAAGAAATTGAGGTCAGCTTCTAGAAGCTGGAATGGTTCCTTAACTACAAAAAGAGGGTTGAACTACAGAAGAGCAGTCTTTCCAAGTAGTTTCACTGAAGCCATGATTCCCATTGCATTCATAAGAAAAGACTGTAAATGGCACTGGTGGTATTTCGAGCTGTAAAAAGCCCAATCATTCCTCTGTGCAGGAAGTACAGGCAGGAATCATGCTGCAGATCTATGTTCCTCCTTAACAGCTATGAAGCTAGAAGCTAGTCTGGCTCTACCTTACACCCAGCTTGAATTGGCTCGTAGAAAGCCCACGTCCTCACTGTTTCAGAACTCCTGTTTCGTTATTCCTCTCACAGACAATTAGCGGAGTTTTGGAGCAGGTAGAATTCAAGAGGAACCATATCTTTTCTGCAATAAAGAACTTTACCACAATTAATTTCCAAAACATGATCAGTCTGAAGTCTCAGGAACCTTTTGTCACATTTTCAGTTTTTTCCTCCTTGTGTTGCTCCATATGAAATGGTTCCAAATCGTAGTGTCCCCAAGTTTCTGGACGAACATGAATTTCAAGGTACTCTACATATGAAACTACCATTATCTGTGCCATGAATTTGTAATCCATGCTATATCAATAATCCAGCATGTCTAGGTCATATTTATGACACAAATACAAGAAACACATTTTTTGTGTTTTTAAAATCCCCTTGAACTTTCTCAAAGTGAACACATGCACTTTATTACATTCACTTGCAACACGCTAAGATAGATTAAGGGATAAAACAATCATCAGAAGCCCCTTACTGCATAAAAATCAGTACAAAAGTGTTTGACCCTGCTCTGGGGTTGGACTAGGTAATCTCTAGAGGTATCTTCCAACCTCAGTGATTTTGTGATAACAAATAGATCCTTCTCCCTGGAATTATGAAGGAGTGCTTGAAAGAGTGAGCTGAGTGTAAATGCTTTGAATAATATTACTGGAAAGTATAATCTGCCCCACTGATTTAAGGAAGACATGATTTATACTGTCATCTGATTGACAACCCTACCCAGCTTACTTCTGGAGAAAGTTTTGCGTGAGAATACTACAGCATGCTTCATAAAACCAGGGCATAAACACTGATATGGACTGAGTTTGGGAGAAGGAACAGGAAAGTGTGGGAAGAAGGCAGGAAAGGAGAAGTGCTCCCCATACTGTTCCATATTGCTTCTGTGGAGCCAGAAGAGGAGTCTCAGACTATCCTATCAAAGTGTGTGGCAAGAGCCTTTCACCCAGGTAGAGGAAACACAAAGAAATGGCCTTTAGGAAACCACCTACAGACAGAGCTGACCAGTCTTTGAAACTGTTCAAAAATAGATTCAATGAAATGAGGAAGTGTCACTATAAAAAAAAACCCCTACTTTAAAACAATGGATTGGCAATCACAAAAGGATCTTTCCAATCTAACATCTAGTTTCTTTTATTACCTAAGTTAATGAAGATAGGTCTACAAATCCCATCCTTCTGAATTCCATTGGGAGTGCTTCGTCTCAGTCATAGAACATAAATCACATGGTGTCTTCAAGCCGTGGCACATCCAGTTTAACAAGGCGTTGCTCGTAAGTAGAGAGAATAATCAGTAAAAACAAAATTAAGAGAAGACAAAGACAAATTTAGGAAGTTTATGACTTTCAATAGGCAAAATATAAGTGCTATAAACCAAACAGCATTATAAATAACATCCTATTTCAAAAAGGCATTTAAATATATTCTTAAATGAACTGCTTAACTGAAGATACCATTTAAGAATGTCTATAAACACATTCTTAAGTTCCACTTGCATGTTGAAGTGCTAAACTGAGTATACCTCCCTGGACTCAGGCCAGCAAACAGCAAATAGCTTAAAATCGCTCATGCCTTAGAGGATACCAGTCTTGGAAAATATTAATTGCAGTCCTATATATATCAATATCTTAAAGTCTAAACTCTAGAAAACTACGTTTCTCCCCTGTCTACAAATAACACTGTGAACCTCAAATATGTAATCTTTGATGACTGCCTTTGACCTGAGCCTATTGCAGGGTACCTTACCCAAGCCAGCAGGCCCCTGGAGACAGAACTCCGTTCTGCATCTCTACCTTCTCTCTGCCACAGGGTTTCAAGGCACAGCATAAAGCTAGGCAGGAGTTTGTGTTACTCAGAAAGGCCTCAAGAAACTTTGGTGTATGTCGCATAGAGAGTCTGGCTAAGCAGTATTACCAAATGCTGCTCCAGATTATCATTCTTTTCAAAAGTTTTAGTAGTTTTACTAAATAGTTGAAAGAAGAACAGATTAGTTTTAGATGAGCTCACTAACTTAATATTTATTATAGCAGGATCCTGAAGTCATTCACTAGACTGTCTGGAACCATTTATTCTTACTTGATTTCATATGCTAGATTACAATTTAAACTAAAGATCTCATAGATCCTTACAACTTCTCACTAATGACTCCCTTACTTTTTCTGTAGAAGTAGCAGTGTATTAGATGCCAAACTCACGTAACAAGATCACTAGGCAGGCAAGATGACAAGAAAATTAACTTGTTTTAATATGGGGACAGCTGCAATGTTACAAATTCTTATTTTTGTTTTGATGGGGATAAATCACTACCCCACCAGAGAGAAATAAAGTGAAACGCTGGGGGAAACAGGAGCAGAAGAACCTGGTGCCTTCTACAGAGTTCTTGTGTGACCTTGGAGAAAGTTGATTTAGTCAAATGTTGCTTGATACTTGGCTTAAATTCATCCACCTCACAGTAAAAATGACCTGGTTTTAAAAGGTCATGAATATTAATCAGGCATGGCAATAGATGGTGTAAGGAACTTGCAGAATTTCTGTCAGTGAAGATTGCTAATAACAGCTTAAGCAAATGCCTGTAGGGAGAGATCTAGGCATCTCCAGCCCTGCTTTGGAACAGGGGATGTGCACTCAAGGTCCAAGAGCATTTTCTAAGATTTATTTAACTATCTTGACCTTAAAAAGTAATTTTTATATATATATATATATATATATATATATATATGCACTTTGGAAGTGAATTTTTATCTGTCACCTAAAGTAAGGCTCAATACAGAATCTGCACTTGGAGTAAAGCATGAACATTTTTATAACATTAATGGGTTTTATTAATTCCTTATGATATATTTACAAATAGAATGAATGCTCTCATGAGGTATAGAACAAAGAAGTTTGGTCTACATTTCAAAGTAAATTCAAAAGATCCATACGAATCCCATCTTTTGAGAAACACTTTTAACTTTTTTTCTACAAATATTCTCATTTGTAAGTGTGGAACTTTTAGTGCAATTTAATAAGATACTATTTTAGGGCATTTTTAAGTATAGGTAATGCAAAATGCTATTTTCTTAAAAGATATATTAAACTAACCTGCTTAAAATACTTCAAAGAAAACTGATACATGGGAGCTGTCTCTGGCAGCCTTGCGATTACAGAGTACATGACAGATCCTGGGGTGGCAACCACCCAGTATTTCTCACGAGCAGCACTTACTTTCTGTTACATTGCTTCTGCCCCTTGCAGCCTTGCAGTAATGGCACCTCATGTAACCTAAAAGAAGTACATTCTTCACAGCATTTTTGCAGCGTTTCTGCAACTAGGAAGTGAATACTGGGGACAATGGAGAAAACTTTCTCCTCTCAAGGCTCCAGTGGTTACAGGGACAGCTCCTCAGGCATAACTCTCTCTTGGCACGTAAATGTTATCTCATGCTGAAGGATACCTGACTCCACTTCAAATGCTGTCTAGCTCTTCTGTTCGCCACAGGTGGAAGCTCAAGACCAAGGGATACTTCTGTCTTGGCTACTGTGCACTTTTAGTACAGAATAACAATATAAGCTTAAAAACAAGAGGACTTGCTAGCATTTTGTGGCTTCAGAGCCGCACAGGTTAATCCCAAGAAAAGGTAGTAGTTAGTATTTATTCTACAGGCACTACCCCAGCAGACCATGGAAACTGAGTCTGACTTTCTGATCGAAAATTCTAACTAGAAGACAGGAGAGTATATAATACGTTCAGAATGTTTTAAAAAAATAATCAGTTGATGACTGCTACTCAAGCAAAGCAACCTCTCAGCTCTGTTTTCTGAGTGGTGTGGAGATCTCAAAAGTTCTTTTTAACTGCAGAGGGGCAGCATAGATTCTCAAAACGTCAGTTAAGTTATGCCAGATTACACCAGTTGAGGAATGCCTTCCATGGAGAAATCTATGCAAGACTATCTGCAAATATGAGCGATCTTCTGAGAAAGGGAAAGGTACTTAACTCCTTAGGGCTCCCTTAGTTATGTGGAGGCTACACACAAGCTGTTTCCTTTAGTGGTTGGAATGACATCATAGTGCAGACCTCAGTCTGTTAGGAAGTCAGCATAAGAGTTCTATAGCAAACGGCCAGCTATATATCATAAATATCACAAAAATGTCATGTTTGCTCTTATTTTGCCAAAAGACCTATTTGACCAATAAAATAAAGCTAACGATGAGCAAGCATGACAAGAATAAAACTTACTGAGCCTAATAATGCCACAAAATAAACATTGCCGTTAATACAAATAATGTGAAATTGCAATTCAGATATACTCTAACTGGCTTATGTGGAAAGTTTTCATTTTTGAACAGGCTTTAGAAAATTAACAGCTTTCCTCTGTTCTGAGGAGGAGCTGTCTTACTGCGTATCATAAGCTACTGTAGCCATTGACAAATATTGGTTTTAATAACAACCATATCAGCATAATATTTAAAACCTTAAATGTGAAGATTTGAAAACATTAGTAAAATACACTGTAAGGAAGCACTGTGTGCTTCATGTCAATTTTCAAAGAGAGTTTTATTCTAATTAGTGGTATTAACAGGCCACATTTTCAAAGGCTGGATGATACTTCCTCTGTAGAAATAATTCTATCCAGGAGAAACATGAAACCAAAAATCATCACATCAATCATTTATTCTGATTTCTGACCAGGAACTGCAAGCATGTCTCCTGCATTTGATTCCTGCAGCGGGTTGATGAGTTCTTCATTATCCAGGGCATTTCCCTGGACAGAAAGGAAGAAACTTTCTGAGAATTTTGTCTTCAATGGCCTTGATTTTTGTATTTCTTTTGTCAGCATTGGTGCACAGAACGATTTGAGTTCTTTCATCTTCAAGCTCCAGTTCCTACAGATGCACAGCATCACTAGGGAAGATTTGAATTTCTGTTGGTTGCTCAGTCACTTGTGATCATTGCTTTCCTTTTCTTCAGTTCAGGGCTCCAGCAATTCTCACTCTTTCCCACAAAAACTAAATCAGATTATTTTCTGTTTATGCACCGCTTTAGTGTCACAAGGGGATCACGGCAGGGAGTCTCTCACCACCATCACTTGCTGCTTCATCCTGGTGCAGTTGCAGGGCTCAAGCTCAGCCTGATTGAAGGCTTCATTTGACAGAGCTGTCAGCCCTTGCCAGCTGCAAAAGCACTACACCTACTCCATATTAGCAAATCTGCAGGTGAATCAGAAGCTATCCTCCTGATGCCAGAACTCATAAAATTCCACCCTTTGCCATAATGAGAGTGTGTATTTCCTAAACCAGGACGTACAGACCTGTACCTGTGCTGCATTCAGTACACTTCCAGGTTCAGGTTCTTGAAGTTGCGGAGTCTTGGAGAAGACCTGCTCAATCTCTTTCTCATCATCTGTGATGCTGCACAGTCTGCTGACCTCCTCCTGCAGCTTCTTTGTTTGGCAACACTGTTTCTCAACAAGGGCCCACCTCCTGCAGCACAGGAAGCCTTCTCCCACTGCCCCAGCCTTGACAAGAGGCCCCAGGCCCTTGTGGAAGGCAGCATGCGCCTTCCAGACCTGCGGCTGGGTCAACGGCTCAGATGGTGCAGGGGCAGTTGCTGCAACAGCTGTTGGGGACCGTGCTCTGTGGTGCAGCACCACCATTGCTGAGGACGTGTCTGCTGTTCTAACCCCAGCTGCTGAGCCCCCCTCCTGTGCAGCCTGCTGTGCAAACCGCTGCATTTGTTGGCCGCCTCTCGACTGCTCCTCTGTTAGCTGGCCCCTCTCATGCATCAGTTGTAAAAAGTACATCAGCTGAACAACAGCCTGGCAAGCAGCAACTCGGTGAACTACAACCTTCGTAAGCATACAAAACGTGCCAAAAATGGCACAGCATTAACAATAACATTACGAACAGTTAAAATTCTGTTATAAAAATCGGAAATACACAGCATTAAGAATCATCCATAGCAATAGCATAGGAACAACCAATATGCAACATTGCTCAGAGTTAGAAATTAAGAAGTGATTTAAGGACAAGTTAGCCATAAATGTGCTGTAACATCTTCACGTAGAATGGACGTCAAAGAGTAAACATTATGACGGAAACTGCTTTACAGTAGACTTTCATTTTCATTGTAAAATAAATTTAATGTAATAAATAGGGAATGAGAAAACACCAAGCTCTGGTACTCATGTGTTAAAATTACCTAATCAAACATTAATAGCCTGGTTGACTTAGAACTTTTTGCATGTTTCCAAAACAGCAGAAATTATTATTTTGAAATGTTATTATATTTCAGCAATTTTTTTTTCATTTATTTTGCTGAACAGACTTTCTTACCTGGCATTAGATATATAGATAACTTAAAGTAGTTGGCTAATCCAAGGCCAGGACATAATTCCATTCTAGTTTCTGAATTTGCAAACACAGCCTTTGTTATCAATTGCATGTCTTCATTAAAAGGTTAGTAATTACCAAAGAGAAATTCCTCTCGGTACCCAAATTATTTCCTTCTGATTTAAAGTTGACAGTTCATGAGGCTGTATCTATGTACGACAACTACCATAAAAGGACAAAAACTGTGTGGCCATTTGTTATGAGTGAAAAGCAGGTGTGGATCCCTCAGGGAGGAGGCACAACACTCTGCAAGTGAAAACTTTGGCTTTAACGAAAGCAAAGCATTACCGCAGTGGGAGCCCTGGGACACCAGTGGTAATAAAATGGGGAACTGATGCAGTGGAGCCCTGCTCGGGAGTGAAGCTGAAGGGAAAGTGCTGCAGGAGTGGATGATAAAACTTCTGCTGATTAACGTATCATACATATGTGGGGTCCTGTTTTGCTCATTAATGAACTCGCTATGTAGTGCAGGTGCTGCTGTCTGAATTCCGAGATCTGCAGCTGGCTGCCATGGTTGGCACTTGTGCAAAAGTAGGTGCAGATGGGGGGGAAGCAAAGTTACCGTATCAGTGAGATAAATTGTGCTTGGGGCTCTACATACTCGGATGGGATGGGAAGAAGCGAACTGTCCCAGGTTACCGTAACAAGAAGATAACATGTGCTCAGGACTTCACATACTCAGATAGGGAAGGTGAACTATCCTGATTACCATAACAAAATCTTCTCGTGCCCTACACCATTTATGATGCTTTTGGAGCCTCTGGAGAATACTTTATATTTTTGATCCCAACAGTGTTTCAGGAGGAAGTACTTTTCCGCTATACCACTACCACTACCACTACACCAGCTGCAAGATGAGCATTAGGATGCATTTATACATCAATCTTAGTCCAGAAAGGAATTTTTTTGTTTGTTTTTTTCTTTTTGCTAACTGCTGTGGTACAGAGCGAGGTCATACAGTAGTCAGTTAAAAGTTCAGTCACAAAGCTGTTTTCATCTCTCCCAAGGAAGCAGGTAAAGACAAAGAGTTGAAGAAGCGGTTTCTTAGCTGTGGTTTGGAAAAAAGAAACTAGAAATTGGATGTGATTCCTGTCCTCCTGATGCCACCTGCTGGGTAGGCAGTGAAAGAGTGCGAGTTCGCTGCAGCCTGTCCAACAGATAACGCCAGGGTAGGGACCATCATGTACTGTTTCTCTCCAGATACGTCAGTTCACTCACTGCTTCTTCCGTCTGTTCGATAAAGCAGCAGTCTTCAGGTTTTCTTTCCCAGTATCTCTTCCCTGCTACTTCATTTGCTGCTTCATGTGGGGACTACTTCCCATTGATCAGGCCCTTAATCTGTATTTTCTCTTCAATATTGGACATTTCTGTAGATGCGTATCTTATAAGGTATGTTTAAGCCTTTCAGATTCTTTATCCTTACCATCTCTAAAATAAAGCATTTTCTTTCTACGCACATATTGAGTTTCTCATCCTCTGGTACCTCAGCATTCTTTTCATAAGCTTGATGAATATTATCTCTGAGGACAGCAAAGGAAATTAATTTGCCATTCCTGTGCAAAACCAGGTAGAATTAAGAAGAAAAGGTGGTAAGAGAATTTTTAAAAGAAATAATGTGTTTTCTGAATTTTTCAAAAGCACCTTGTCCTACTAACAAAATTTCCTGTGCTTATTTCCCACCCATATCAAATTTCAAATGGAATATAATTTCCTGAAGGGAAAACAGAACAAAACAAAAAGATATTACTGAGTTGTGGTTGTGTCTAAGTTTTTCTCACATAAAATAATTTTTTATTCTTGCTGTGTTTTTTAAATGTCAATGGGTTTTGCCTGCTTTTTTGAAACAACTTCTTTAATTGTGCTTTTTGTTTCACTCTGGTACATCTGAAAAGAATAATACACTTAAGATGAAGAAAATTTTATGTGGTGATTGTGGAATTATATATAAGAGAAACTATCAACTGCAACATATTATTAAAAATTGAAATACAAGAACAATAATATGAATTTATGGACAAAAAACTCTTCGAGAAAAACAGGTAAACCCAAATGAATCAAATTCTCAAGGATGCACAGAAAGCTAGAATTACTAAGATTAATTATCTTGAAGTCATTTTTAGAGTCTTTGGGTTTTATCCAACAGTTTGCCTTCATAGAAAATAGAAGAATCATTACTAAAGTCAGGGAAATTAGCATATTGCCACAATACTCAAAATTACGATTATTAAAATGAGGGGTTTTTATCAGAAGAGTACATTAATTGCATCACTTCTCTGTTAAGCCTCCTCAGGTGATAATGGCTCTTCCTGCCTCCATAAAATCTACAGTTTTTATCCTATGCTTTGGGATCTTCAACTTTCTTTACATTGCCTACACTTTCCTATTTGCAGACTCAGATAATCCAAATCACAGATCTAATCTGAAAAGAGAACTGGTTTGAGGGGAGTTCCACTGGACCATGGTTTCCAAACCTAACACGCTATGATAGTGGACACACTAAATGATGCAGTTCATTCTTCAAATGGGCAGAAAAGAAATGGGAATTTGAACACTCTTTTTAGAATGATTTGTGCTTATGGGCATATTAGCCTAAGGCAAATCTTGTGCTCTTCTGCACATCTGCAGAACTCCTAGCTTAACATATTTTTCCATTAATTTTAGAGACCCTCTAGATGGAACCTGACAGAGAGGGGGAAGATAGTGTTTCAGAGCTCTTTGGTTGAAAGGACATACCATTCTTCTTCTAGGGCAGGCAATTTGATCCTAAGACAATTTATATTAGTTTGGTTTTGGAATTAATATAAAGGAAGAGTTACATCATAGAATTTTGTTCAGTGTGAGTAATTTCACCATGTTTGTCAAGGCACTTTTGTCACTCATCTAGTACTTTAAAAGTATGGACTTGAAAATTCAGCTGATACTAATCTCCACAGTTGAATTCATGTCACTGGACCTCTCCGTCAGGTTACAACATCTAGAGATCTGGGCTCACCTGACTTTTAGAAACTCTCCATAACCAGTGACAGGAGTCCAGCTTTTGACTAAATAAATCGATTGGGCCTGTTTATACATAGTGCTCATCTGATTTCACGATTAATCATCAAGGGGCAGCATTGTCCCTGAGTGACAAGGATCCCGTTTTCTGTAGATACATTTTCACATGGCAATCTCTCTGCTGAAGATCTCCCAATATGTTTATCAGACCGAAATCCAGACTTACTGGAATCTCTACTTTTTGGCATTTCTTGATGCAGCAGTCTATCAGCTGAAAAATATTAGCTGTTAAACAAGGTATCTAGGTACTCCTTAGAGAGATTTGTAACAACAGATGGTTGACTATGAGTATATAGTGACTGAAAACTATTGCCATTGGAAGGTCACAAACTGGATTAGAAAATTACAAGTTTCACCTCATTTCAGAGAAGGCATCTGTCTGAGACTGTATTATTAAGAACTAATAGCAGGCTGAGGAACATTAGGTAGATGGGTAGGACAGCTTAGTGGTGTACTGGGTCTGGCTAGGATGGAGTTAATTTTCTTTATAGCAGCCCATATGGTGTTGTTTTGGATTTGTGACTAAACAAGTGTCTGTAATAGACCAGTATTTTGGCTATTGCTGAGAAGTGATTGCACAGTGTCAAGGGATTATTTCGGGGGGGGGGGGGGGGGGGGGGGGGGCCTACTCTGCCCCCACAGTGAGCAGGCTTGGGGAACTGGGAATGGACACAGCCAGGACAACTGACCCCATCTGACCAAAGGGATATCCCATACCATATGATCTCCTGCTCAGCAGTAAAAGCTGGGGGAAAGAAGAAGAAAGGGAGGAACGTGTGTGGTTATGGCATTTGTCTTCCCAAGTAACCATCGCGTGTAGTGAGGCCCTGCTTTCCAGGAAAGTGTCTAAACATCCGCCTGTTGATGGGAAGTACTGGATAAATTCCTTGTTTTGCTTTGCTTGTGCGTGCAGCTTTGCTTCACCTATTATGCTGTTTTTATCTTGACCCATGATTTTTCACCTTTTGCTCTTTCAATTCTCTCCCTCATGCCACTGAAAGGTGAGGAGTGAGCGGCTGTGTGGGGCTTAGCTGCTGGCTGGGGTCAGCCTGCCACATGTGGGTATAATGATTCATTTTGAATGGATACAAACTGATCTTGGATACCTGTCACAAGAACATTCTAGAAAGAAAGAAAAGCAAGATTATTTTTACTCATGAGCTTCCTCTATAGTGCTGTAACAGCTCCATAATAGGCCGCATAAGTGGCTGCTCTAAACACATTCCCTGTGATATTTGAAATCTCAACTTCAACATTCTTGATACTCTCCTCCCATCAAACCCATCCACCTCCAGCACACCTATAAGCTCTCCAGCTCTGGTCGGGTGAGCCTGAGTGAGAGTCATGGTTCTTGGTAACCAATTGAAAAATACAAGGTTTGGATTTTTTTCCCCCCCTAGCAGTTTTACATGCGTACCTCCTGTTTTATTCCTGTTTGCTCTAATATTTATTCCAAATCTCATTAGTAGCTTACTAAAAGGCACTGTTGACTGGCAATTTTTCCTTACTTCCTATGGACAAGGAGAGACAGACTTGAGCTGATACATACATTTCCTCTCCTCTTCACATTCCTAGCAGTTTCTTTCAGTCCCTAATATACAACAACATTCACTGAGGGAATCCAGAAGAAGCTGCAAAACTGTTGGCTGTTGGATTTCTCAAATATAGTAGTGTATATTAAAAAAAAAGGGTAAGGGCCAGTAAGCACCACACGAGTGAAGTCCTGGTGTCATTCATGGAGATATTTTACCATTGACTGGATATTCCATATGTCATAAGACTGTCTGATGCAAAGCTCTTACAGCCTTATGTGAGCATTGACAGCTAGCTCTATGCCAGCAGTATGAAAATGAAAAGATTCAGTTCTCTGACTTAAAGAAAAAAAATCACTAAGGCTTTCTTTCTCTCCAAGAGTTTTCTCATACTGGTCTTGGAATGCTTTTTTTCTGATCCTCCACTTGTCTCAGCTTCATCTGTTTATCTAAAGGGTAGGCACTGTAGCATTAAGTTCAGCCTAAGATGGCAGAGCAAACATTTGGGATGAGATATTCAATACTGTTGGCCTGAACAGAAGCGGTTAACAGGAGCGAGAGATCACATATGCAAACAGTAGATGTAATTAGGAGCCTACGACTAAGTAAAATAAATCTGCCCTCAGTCAAATGGCTGTTATATAGAAAGTTTCTGTCCTGTCTCTAAAACAGTGTTCTCATAATGACAGATCTCTTTTCTCATGCTTGTATTTGTCAAGCTTCTTTTTTCAATAGCTTACTGAAATTTGGCATAGAGGTAAGGGAGGAAGTCTCTTCTGAACTACAGATCTTCAGAAATTCATCTTGATGCTGTTTCTGTCCACCCAACCTAGAAAAACTGGCTCACAATATCACTGCAAATACACGGGTGGATCCCTGTGGTGATTATATCCCAATAATAAAACTCCTCTATGGCTCTTCGTGTAGGTTCTTACTCTGTATAAATGGGATATACAAGGCTTAGAACCAGAATTAGTTTCTCTAGCAGGAGAAGTCAGCAGCCCAGCAACTGGGCCCAGGGGATGGCAAGAAAAGCAGAGGTGAGAATGGCTGTATTTGACTGTGACCTGCTTCAGTAAAGAATGAAAGATCTGTATTTGTTCATGAAGGCTTGAGTAAATGCTATCTTAGCCTCCAATGTGACCATGCCATTAAATTACATTACTAAATGTAATAACTTGGCTTTTCATGACTAAAAGAAGACATGGAAGAAATAAATCATGTGTAAGATAAATGGAGTACCTGTGCAGCATTAAATTTTTGTCTCTTTCATTCAACTTCTTTGAGGATCTGACAGAAAAAATCCATAGCTCTCACCCACGTACACATGGACTTGCATGCTTTTGAAACCCTTTCTACTTTTTTAGGTGCAAAATCTGGGTTATTGATGTATGTCTGCAGCTTTTGACAATATTTGAGGCTTTACATTTTCTTTATCCTATTCCAAAAGCTTTCTAAGAAAATCAGCATATCCAAGAAGTTTGATAAGAGGTTTAACAGATGAAATTAAAAAACAGTTATAAAAAATTAGAAAACAATGTTTTAACTCACACACACTTGCATATTTTGAGTGATTTAATGGATAGTGCTTTGAAGTGATTTACCACAACAAATGCTTCATAAAGACAATGGGCCTTTTTTTAAAAAAAAATATTTTACTGTAGATATAATCTAAATTCATTAAAATTGGTTCTCTGCCTTAGGATATCTGAAAGCTGAGGACCAGCCCTCCCCCTGAGGAAAATGAGGGACACTATATGCAGAAAGACAGCAGATGTGCAAGCAGGGAAAGAGTTCAGAGATTACTGCTTCATAAAAGCATGAACCAAAGTACAGTCATCACCTCTCTAGTTTTAATTAATCAATGCAGACATTTCAAAGGCAAACTTCCAGAATTGCTTCTTCAGTAGCAGAATGGGCCTTATGGCTTTCTGATAGTGAAATTTCAGGCAAGTCACAACAGGTTTGAACTCTCAAGACAGTCTTCTAACCAAAGAACAGTGCTTTTGTTTTAATTCCGAAAAATTTCATGCATGTTTCTAATCATGTTTGCCACAAAGTAGAAAATAAATGAGCCTTTCTTCATACTGAAAATTATGGCATTAGCCTTTCTTACAAGTTCTTAAAGACATTTTAAAAACTGAATAGGTTTAAGTGAAAACAAAAGACATCCTAGTAACACTGGCCAAATCATGAGAAATCGCTAACACAATAAACAGTGTGAACAAGTAACTGAGTCTTAAATTAAATACCACAGTTTTTGTCTTTAAAAATACTTGTAGTGTGTAGTTCATGAACAGGTAAATTAAAAAAAAAAAAAAGGAAGCTTCAAGAAACAAAAACCCCCACTGCTACTCATATTTTAAAAAGGATCTTTTATTGTCTCTGGTTTCTGTTGTTCTCAGTTTTGTAAAATGTGTATTGTTTACCATATAATCAATTAAAGTTATGCCTGCCCATTGTTTTTTAATGACACTTTCCTGACAGAAAAGCTTTGCTTACCTCTCAGATGTGGTTGTATTTTTTTTGTAAGACATTATGTCAATACAGTCCCAAATGACTGCTGATTTAGAGCAAGAAGGTGGAGTTGAGTGCACACAGATCAAACTGTAAGACTATTTGAAAATGTTATGTATGAAAATTAATCAAAATGTGATAAACCAAAATGTAAAAAACATCAATGCACGTCATACACATTTAATTTTTTTAAGTTGCTCTATCTTCTTGTTCCTATTTAGTCCTAGAAATTAGAGAGGAAGGTAAGCCACAAAGTTGGCAGCTTGTTCTGAATGGCTGTGAAGCTCAGATAGCCTGCATACCTGAGTGAAGCCGGTTAGATGTGCTAAGTGTCAATACTGAATTTCTTTCAAGTTCAAAGGTATTCTTCACAGGGATTTTGGGTTAGGAACATCCATTCATAAATGAACATAGCATGGTGAAAAAAACATCTTTCATTTAAAATGGCTAGTGGGTATTTTGCTTGAGGAAAAATAGATATAGGATGACTAATATTTTTGCTAAGAAAGATGTTGATAGACACAAGCAGCACACTAAATGTAAAGGTGATTGGCCAATAGGAAAGACAGGAAAGCAATAAGAAATGTTGAACAGCTTACTTGGCATGTAAAAGAATACAAATAGCTTACATTACCACTATGAAAAGAACTGGTGGTTTCATAAAAACTCTGATTTTAGATATACATGCTTTCTCTAAGGAGTCAAAAGCCTTATTTATAGCCTCTAAAGCTGGGAGAACTTCATCCAGGTTTCTCTGAGCATCTTTAGCTATTGCTGGAGTCTTCTTCTGCTTTCACTTTAGCAATAGCTTCATCTTCCTGACCAACACAACAAACCTGAAATGAAATGTGCAGTCAAGAGTTTTCAAAATGCAGTATTTTTTAAAAGAGTTTATTCTTCACTGTTAATGTTCACTACTCAGAGTGTACAGAGAGAGATGGGAAACAATTATTTACTTTCTTCCACGTGCACAGCAGCAGCCACTGGAGAATTAGAAACATTGAATCATAGAACAGGCCAGGTTGGAAGGGACCTCAAAAGGTCATCTGGTCCAACCTTTCATGGGAAAGGGAGCCTAGATGAGATTATCTAGCACCCCATCCAGTTGCATTGTGAAAACCTCCAGTGATGGGGACTCTACCACATCCTTGGGGAGGTTGTTCCAGTGATTAATTGTTCTTACTGTAAAAAATTTCTTTCTTATATTAAGATGAAACGTCTCCCAGTGCAACTTGCATTCATTGCCCCTTGTCTTCTCCATGTGGTGCCTTGTGAAGAGAGAACATCCATCCTCTTTGTAGCCGCCCGTTAAGTACTGAAAAACTGAGATGAGGATTGGGATAGAACGCTGTTATTTTGCAGCATTAGCAGCTTTCATGCTTGTTAGCTGGTGGGGAATATCAAAAGAAAATTTTGTTGTACACTTTATGTGAGCATGTGTCCATGCATAGAAATAGACCATGGAAATAGAAGAGAACAATATTACGCAAAACAAAAGAGGTTCAGGTTGTGAATTTCAGGAAAACGTTAGCGAGATGAGAGTATTTAGTTGTTATATGCTGGACAATGTAAAATAAAGACCCTTAGCTGGTCTTGTAACTTTCTCCTATGTGTCCTTTTTCATATTCAGCCTGACTCAGGTGAATTTCTGCGAGCTTGGGGCTTAGCCAGTCAAATCACCACTACACAGACACACAAAAATAGGAGATGTAGGTAAAGGCTGGTTGAAAAAAAGAAAAAAAAAAAAACAAAACAAAAAGCTATGGATTTTTGTTGAGGATTTTTCTGGTTATTCCCAAACTCACAGAGGCTAGCAGGTACCAAATTGGGCTGAATGCAAAAAGAGGCACATATAAGAAAGCTACAGGATCCTTTACAGAAGAAAATTCCTCTATTTTGTTTTTCAATATGTAGCAATTACATATGCTCATCTTGATGGTTTTATCTTGCTAATGAATAATTTATACAATATAATTTCAAATGATCTTGTTCTTTTAAGTATCTGTGGGGTCCTGCCACCACTGCACATTGCAGCTAAGATTTTAATGAGCTTGAATGTCCTGGTTAGGATTGACCCCACTGTCCCCAACATAACAACTACGAAGGATAGGCAGGCCAAGCCAAGTCCCATGTACATCACTGCCTGTTCTTCTCTGACAGCATTTCTTTACTGGCAACCCCAGTAAGGAACACATATTGAAAACAGTGTGATATTTTTTTGAAAGCAGCGTTCTAAAGTCTGTCATCCTTTCACAGGAACAGTCACGCTGATGAAAATGGCAGCACAGAAAGAGGTGACATTATCTAGCGGCCTTTCCCTCCCAGACTCCCATGCCAATGCTTACTCTTGTATTGTTGACTTTTTCTTCTATTATGTCACATAAAGAAAAACATATTGCCTAGAATTACTGATCCTTAAATATAAAATTCCAGCTGTTAGTTACTGAGCAGTAATATGTTATCTCATAAATATCTCATAAATAATACAAGACAGTTCTTTGTACCTGATCAGCATTTTCTTGATCCACTGTTATTTTTTCCAGCAAGGCTTGAACATCTATTGATTTCTCTTTGAGGAGTGTCTTTAAAGCTGAAAGATTTAATTTCATTTTATCTGCAAGCTGTTTGTTTCCAATAATTTGGATAAATAACTGTTCACAGCCCTGTTCCTGAAAGTTAAGAAACTTATTAGTGAAAATACTGCAAGAACTTCAGATTTTTTCCAGTGTTTTATCATGACTGATAATAGACATATCTTCACGTGAGGTTCAAAAAGTCAAAATTGGACTCATTTGGAATTAGAGCTCTCATTTGGAATTACAACTTCTACTCCAGCATTGTACTTTGAGTTTTACACCATAACACAAACATAACAGGAAACAAAATGAATAGTATTTTTCTGCTTTTATTTGCTGATGAAGAAAAAAGATATAAATCACATAACTACTTTGCAAAACACTTGTTGTCATAATTGTTGATGTGTTATTTATGGGTACATCTTTTCAAACGGCAGCAAAGCAATTGAAGAGAATTATACTCATAAAACAGAGAATTATACTCAGAAAAATTACACTTAAAAAAAAAAAATTGCTTTTTTTTCTCCCCCAATATTCTCAAGTAGAGCTTGATTAATTCTAAATATCAAGTGGATGTTGTATAATATTGTAGTCAGAGTTCTGTATAAAATCAAACTGCCATTTTAGTCACACTCATATGGATATCCACATATTACAAATAGTTTCTCTTTCATATAATCACTTGCAAGATCAACATTCAACAAAAATGTCGTTGATACAGAAAGAAGTGCTTCTCTTGGTGACTGCAGGGAGAAAAATTATCTCAAGAGCAGCTCTTCTCATGTACATAAGCTCAAAGAATATTTGGGTTTCATGAAAGATCCTAAAGAGGGCAAAATTCAGAATGCAAAATACTTCTGTTGGAGAAAAACAGTATTTTTTTTTTTAGACATTCTTATCAATCAGCTTGCAAGAAATTAGTAAATCAAAAATATGATGTGCTACATAATCCTGGCTGACATCCTGGGACCAAATATTTATTTATTCTGTTAACACAAGCATGTACATATAATTGATGTTGTTTGCTATTTGGACACCACAAACATTGCTGGATCACAGTAACCACAAATCTGCAAGAACCAATCTATTGTGCAGCAGACCTCAAGGGGTGGAAACATTTGACATTGTGCATGAAAAGTCTCTCCTATGGGTTTGTTGTATACACAGAACAAACAAACTGGATTAAGAAAGAATTGAAATATCTGTTCAAAACAAGCAGAAATGTGCACAGTCAAATTAGGGTGGTAAGAATTAGATCACCTACTCAGATGAAATCTTGTCCAGCCATATATTGCAAGGAGCATTAGAATGTTGGCTCATTGTCTAACAAGCTGTTTTTCATTGTCACCATTTACAACTTGCCTTAGAAGCCACAAGTGAATGAATAGCTAAAAAAAAAAAATCTGTATTATTCATCGCTTAATTCACAAAAATTTTGCAGAGTAAAGTCTCAGCTGACAATTTGATCATGATTTTTCATGTCCAGAAGATAATTGTCACCACTTGTTGACAGACAAAGACAGGAATGACAGGTAAAGTAGTTCCATAGTTCTATCATATTAAAAAATAATAGGTGAAAAGAAAACATCAGCTGCACACTTCCCATCATGACTGAGATAGCCATGGCAAGTTTATTCTAATATTGTATGCTTGGTAGAATGTCGTAACCATGAAAAGTACAGTTGACCACATCTGAGAGAATACTCATCTCCTTCCAAACTTCAGTGAGCACAGATTTTTTAATAACTCAATTTTCTCTTCTCTGAGTGATTATTTAGACATGGCAAACCAATTTAGATGATTTCTATGCAGGACAAAAAAAAAATCTTGTATCTCCACCACAAATGTGCTCTGTCAAAAATGACCTTGGTTCTCACCCTGTATCAATAATTTGTTCAATAAAAATAAATTAAATGAAGAATCCAGTCTGTCCCTTCAAGTATTTTTAAAGAAAGCCGTGGAAAGTACTTCTGGAATGAACTATTCTTATGGAATGTTCTGCCTTACAATAACAATGTGCATTCACATAAAATAATCATACTTGGAGCAATATCACGGAGGACCAGACAACAGAAGTAGAAACTCACCTTTTTACATGAACTCAGGGCCTGGTCTAACAATTCTTTTAATAAGAAAGACATTTGCACAGACGCTCCTATATGTTTTAATGATCTAACAGAGTTTTAATGAACTGTGACCATAATTCTGCTATTTCTATATGTGTTTATTGGTATATTTACAATATATATTAAGAGCAGAATTTAGTTGATGGTTTAAGTTCTAGCCCCATTTGTTAAAATCCCAGTTTAAGCCCTAGTTTAAATCCCTAGTTCTCTGGATCCTGAATTTAAAGATCTTTGATTTTACAGTGTGCCACAACAAAAAAAAGAAAGGCCTTCTAGACCATCCCACCTGGTTTATATCAGGTATTTCTCACAGGACAGGATGAATCTTCTTCTGGAATGTATTTTTTCTCTTGACTCATTATGAGATGGCAATACAGAGGGTAGGCACATATCTCTTATCTTGGACACCTAATTTTAGATGAGGTGAATCTCACCAAAATGCCTCTCATGTAGCCTGGCTCACATTCACAGTCTGCCCACACTCAGAAATTGTTACCAAAAGGAAATAATTAATAATTGGTTCTGATATGGAAAAAAAGATTACAGGTTATATTTCTAAAAGCATTACAATCAAAAATGTCAACTGAAGAAAAAGAACAAGTGTATGGTTCCATTTCCATTACTACTGGAGCTGTACAGTATTAAATTAAGTAGCAATATGCATTTCATCTTGATCAGCCCCATGCCACTGGTTGCATGATACAGAGTTTATATGCAGAGGTTGTCAGCCTCCGTGCACAAAGTGAACTCATTTCAACATTTTGAAATGTTTAAATTTTTGAATTAGAAAGGGAATATATACCAGTCTATTGCATTTCAGTGCATCACTGTAGTATTTTTTATTTTGTAGTATAAAGTTCCCGCTGTGAACGAAAGCCTCACAAAATAAGAAATGGAAGGTTTACACTAAGGATTTCAACCAGCCTAGTCTCTTGAATACTATATGAGAGAACGGATTGTGGTGTACTTATGTGATGCTTCTGCTCTTAGTCTGAGGGTTTGACTAGTCTTTTAGTTTAAGCATGGGCAAAAAGGTTTTAAACATGAAGACCAAAAAACTTGGTAATGAGATCCTCATTCTTCCTCCAAACATTTTCCTAACATTTAAACCCTGAGAAGAGGTAACAAATATATTCATGGACAGGATGCATACTTAATCTGGTTTATCAAAGTAAAAGATATTTCTGTGCTAAATAATGATTTGGGAGCTTAATTCCACGCAAAAGGGTGACATGAATCGACCTTGCCTAATCACTTTAGTCTCCTTCAGTGTGACAATTCCTAATAAATCTGCTTGTACAGGTCAGTTTCCTTTAAAGAAAAGTACTTTGATTTAGAACTTTTTCCTTTTGGATTTAAGGAGACATTATCTTGAACTTCATTTAATCCAAAGGTTGTTTTCTGTATTCTCTGCTATTCAGAATACATCCTTGTTGTGCAGTTTCCAGGAGAAGATTCTTGAGAAGGCTGAAGAAAAAGGAGAAACATGTGGAGAAGCAGATTATAGCATATCAGCTTTGCTTTAGTATCCTTGAGATGTGGCCACTTTTAGCTACTGCCCTATGTTTCTTAATAACCTTTCTATTGCAAAGCCTGCCTTGACAAAATTAGCAATGCTTCATGCCTTAGTAGGTCCAGATTTCTACACCATTTTTCCACACAAAGGTTTCTCCTCACCATCTCAGCATGTATTTTTCTGGGGATAGTGCATATCCTTGAACCAACTGGTAAGGGGTTAAGATGTCTAGATCTCACTGACTTCATCCAGATTAACTCAGGTGTCTTTGCAACATGCGCTTTTGTGTCCAGAGAGTCAAGAAATGTGTTTTAGATTCATAGAGTGACCCTTCACTTAACATTTATTAGGCAGAGACAATTATCTTGAGTTCCTTGTTTCACGTTACCTCACCAGCTGAGAGCTCTTCTGTATGAAAAGCAGTTACTAGTTTTTGGTTTTGTTCCCTTCAACTTTTTTAAGTAGCATCTCTGGTCATTCAGTGCCAATCTATGCACATTTAATTTGTCTGTTGCTCAGTGTGTGATTAGTGTAGTTTGTTCCCAGAGGGCCATTGAGAAAAGCTGGAAAGTCCCTGAACTTTATATTTGGTTAAGCCGTCATCAGTAGCCAACATTTTTGGAGAATTTACAACATTTTAGGGATGCTGTTCCCTTGAAAGATTAGGCTCTGGAGAATGACCATTAGAAAAGTAAAACATTGCCTATAGTACAACATTTGGGACCAAGATCATGACTTTCCAGTTCCAAACTTGTTTCTTAAGTCCTCTGCTTTGAATTACTCACTGCTCACTTAAATGGTAGCTTGTTTTCTCTGCACGTCCTTACAAAGCATTTACCTACATTTATATACACATACACACAGAGATATATAAAGATGTACCTGACTTTAAAGGCACTCCTTTGACTTTTTGTCTTTTTTACCCTTTTTTTTTTTTTAATTTTTCACTTTTTTAAATTGCTGTGTGAAAAGATGTATATTTGTACCTTCCAATTCCTTCTTCTTCTTCAATTAAGAACATTAGTTCTCACAAGGTAAAGTGAGTTAATTTGCCTCCACCATTAAGTTTCAGAAGTTCAGCCTTTCCAAATGATTAGTAATCATTCCTCTGATGATGCCAGAAAAAAATTAAATTTTGACAGTAAACCTAGATGACCTTTCTGAAATACTTATTTGCCTGCTGAACTCCTCTCACTAAAACCAGGATATCAATATTCTGTCCAGACATGACAGGGCACTGTATTCATCAAAAAACCTAGACAGTGGTCTTTTCAGTTATAAAGCAAATGTAATATCCTCCTCTTCTCAAATGAGATAAATAAAAGATGGATATAAGACACTTATTAGAATTTTGCTTTTACTTCTTTCAAAATAAGTATCTTTATTTCCATGGGAAATCCTATCTGCTATAATCCAGTCCTGGTATTTCTATTTCTCTTGCTTTAGGTCTGATAGCTGCCTATCTAATTCATCCTTTTCAAATATATTAGGCAATTCCACAGAACAGAGAATATTTATGTCTTTCAAGAACTCCTCTATAACAATCTACAGGCAAGACTGTACATACATTTGATTACCACTTGCAATAATGGAAACAGAGAAAGCAGTCACAAAAATTTGTATTAACAGCATAAATACTACACATTATATAACAAATGGAAGACATTAAAAAAAGCTGTTAAAAATCAGAAAAGCATTTCAAACTATTGAAAGGGAGAAGAAAAAAACACAAAAAGCCACAAACCTACAAAATAACCCAAACACATTCTTCACAGTTTCCTTTTTATGTCCACAAGTCATGAAGTCAGAAAGACTCATAACATAGCTTTCATATTAAGGGAGTATTGCTCATGGAGTGCCTTCAGCATGCAAAAGGACTGATAGGAGTCAAAGAGAAAAAGGCAAGGGAGCTTTAAAATGTGCATAAAAGGAAATTGTGACTGGAAATGAAAGGAGATTCTGGAAGACTTGAATAGAAGGATGGTAACTAAAACGTTGCTGATTGTACAAAAGATTAGAGAAGCTGAAAGGACTTTGATACAGATAATCGCCATAGATAACCACTACGCATAAAAATAATTTTATGGGTAGGTGGCATCCTAGGTTTATTTTTTAAGCAAGGCAGAGCTCCTGGGAAGGATGCGTACTCCGTATTGCAAGCCATGGGCTATGCAGCTTCCACTGCATATTGCGTCCAAGTCAAGCTATCCGGGGGGCTGTCTGTACAGCTCCTTGAGCTCTTGATCCCAGCACTCAGTATGGGATGCTACTGTTTTCAGTAAATTACAACTATCTCCTTCAATTTTAGGTTACCACAGATTACATTTGATGACACGTCTAACATCATTTGTTTGTTTCCATGTCAGCCAGATCTTCATATAGGCTATCAGCTTTTTCTGTTCCCAACTGAGTGGAAATTATCTGAAGAAAATAACACTGTGGAAAAAACATACAAAGCAGCATGTCCTAAAACATCCTACAATCTATTTGTTCACATTTTCAAAACTGGAAATTTAGCAACAGGTTTATAAATATATTTATTTTTATGTGCCAAAAATTCATGCTTAAAATACATGCTTAATTTTTCCAGTGTGTTTAGACCCTTATCTCCATTTTCAGTTTAGGTTTTCAGCTCATTAAAAGCTCCACCTCCACATCTTTCAATATAGACCCAAAATAACCAGTTGACTTACTCTAATTACAATAAAGCTCATTTTCTGCCAAATCACTCTCACAATGCAGCTCAAATATTTTAGCTGTTGTATCTCTCAGCCTGTGCCTATACATCCTTTTTTACTTAATTTTAACTTGCACACCAAATTAACTCTTCCTACCTACCTACCTCCATAATGAGGTATCTTCTGGGACTAGGTAGAAAGGAATTCCTAAAAAGTCTTGAGTTTCCACTTACAGAAGTCAGTCAAAGCAAAATAAAACCTTTACCTGTGCAGAGAAGAGGGCAATGTAGAAACACTTACTTTTGTGAAAGGTGGTTGTCTCTGAAACCTCTTGTGATGGATAATTAAGTGATCTGATCTAGTTAAGTGATACTGGTGTAGCTTAAATTCCTTTTCAGGATAATTATTTTGCTGAAATCCTTCGTTCTAAAAAAAATTCTTTCAGGCTGGAGTTTGTCCCTAGTGTGAAACAAGCAGTGTCAGTCACTGATCCCTTACCTGTTTGTTCCCTTGGAGTTGAATAATCAAAATGTTTCATGTAATCTACCCTCCCACAGGACCTGCAAAGGGACAGGGAGGATAATTAGCTCTCACTGTGATTGGTATCATCCGTGTATATCTGTTAAGTAACTTACTCTTGAACTACCACAGGATCTCACTTCCCTGTCCAAGAAACCTTATTGAAGGGGAAATAAACTAATTTCAGCCACCTATTCTACAATTAGGATGTAAACTGTGCCTTTTTCAGCATCTCAGTACTTCTCTAGTCACCAGTAAAGTAGCATGAGGAAAGGCAATGTCTTTTATTAAATCCATTGACATTACTGAAAAATTAGTAAGCTTTCAGGGACAGGAACCCGACTTCTGGCTCTCCCTCCATGCCTGAAAGCATACCTCTGGGTTTTAACTAAAACACTAATCGGTGTAATAAAAGTTACCACCTTTTCCTATAAACTCTGCCTCATTTATATACTTAGGCTGTGGGTAGGCAGGCAGTATTGTCTAGTCAGCATGTTATTTCAGTTTGTGGTGTTCCCCATGCTTGCCCTTCTTCCTTCCAACTCTCAAGATTGTCTGTGCACCACTCTACAAACCAAATCAGGAAACAAACAGTCTTTGAAAAAGAAAGTGGAAAAATTGCAGATTTTTATGTTGGTTTGTTACTGTTTTTGTAGGAAAGGAGGGTTGCTGAATGAGCTTACTGTGCAGCTCCACAAACAAGTACCAAGGAAGAGCTGGTGTATGCTGGCATCGGTGACAGCTGGGACATTTTAAGACAGCATTGCTGCTGGAGAAGATGCACCATCAAACCCTTGCCATTGCTGCAAGGAATGGCATAGCAGCTTCCTCTACTGAAAAACAGACCAGCTACTTCTCTGACAAACAGACTTTCAAACAGAAAATAAACTCCTGCTTATCTATTAATTTCCAGAATTTTTAAGAGGTCCTCTTAAGTCTTTAGATCTCTAGGGCTACAATGATTACAGTGTTATATGTAGTTCAGTCTATTTACAAGAGGAAACTTGCTTTTTGACAGAGTGAGACCACAGCTGGGCAAAACTCTGATTTTATTAATACAGACATTTCATAACATGCTAAAGAATAATTTCCCTGCTAAATGTAAAGGCCTGTGTCCCATTGGCTTGTGAACACATGCAGCTTCACTCGCTTCTGTTTCCCATCGTTTGAGTTATATCAGCCATTTTAAAATAATTATTTTTATGATATGTTCACCTTAAGAAAGTCTCAAAATATAATTGGCTAACACACAATATATTGTGGGATTCCAAACCTTTTGGCTACAAATCAACATTCAAAGTTAGACAGGTTTGTGTAGGACATATTTGCATATCCAGTGCAATAGAAATAAAGTGAGCTGATTTCCTTACTGGCTATTTCAGACAGCATAGGATGGAAATACTGCTGGCCTCTGTTGTTGATGAGGTGGTCGTGGAAAAATCTTTGGCTTTCTTGACAACATAGCCTGCATTTGGTCTCTTCCTACTACAGGATCACAGTGGAGAACACCTATGTAAAAAAGAGATGGAGTACTTTGTTGGGTAAAATCAGAAAGTTTCATTCTATGTTTACATAATCTTTAAAAATCTTTAAAAGTGGGAAAAGAATTTGTCAGGTCCATTCAGAAAGCCTTATTGGCTGTGAAGAGTGTTCAGTAATCCAACAGCACCAGAATATGAATAAAAAAGAAGCAGAATAAAGTGAGACATTATACAAAATCATACAGTGCTTGCAAATGTCTGTGGCAGAAAACACAGGAAGAATACTGCTAAAGGAAGAAGAAAAGAGAGAGACTGTGAAATGCTAAAACATTAAGTATATGAAAAATTTGAATTCATAAATTAAACACTTAATCCTCCTTTACTATTTCTCTATCACTTGCAATGGAATGAAGAACTGAGACAGAATGGCACAGAAATCATAACTGGACAGAGTGGCCTGTTAAAAGTGAAAACAAGAAAAAAGGAAAGGGAGTGTTGATGTGTGTTTGTGTTATTAACCTTATTAATTTCAATATTACAGTGTGCATATGTTATTGAGCAATGTTTTCAACTTACCTCATAAGAAAAGCTATTTTAAAAGTTTGTAATGTTTATAAGAAATACATTCTGTGCACAAACTTAAGCAGGGACGAAAAAACTGCAATCTTATATTTGGTTATGCAGAGTGGACATCTACGAAAATTTTTCTTCTTTTAATCCTGGCCAGGGACAGATGATTCAAAGGAGAAGTAAACTCCCTTAAGTTATGTATCATGTCCATTTGTATGCTACTTTAAGAAAAATGTTCTGCTTAATTTCAGCAACCCCTCTTTTAGTGACATGAAGCACAACTGGATTATTTTGATTAGTTTAGCTTGGAGAACTATCCATGTTACTTAAAGTAATAAAACTGGTCTGTCATAATAGTGTCTGATGACTGGCTGCACTATGAATCCCACTGGTAGATCATAATCTGAAGGAAATATTATTAGTTACAAAATATTACCCATTTTGTACTTTATGTCCACTCTTCCTTTAGCTATGGGAAAAGTAAAAAATGAAGAACTAATCATTTTTCAGTGTGACTTTCAGAATTATGAGCATCTCAGTGAATTTACACTGACTCTTCTCCTTTATGAACTAAATAATCATTGTCCCTGCAAGCTAATGTACTATACGTAAATATAATCATAGCACTTGCAGTATTCATTGCCTTTCCCTGGCTCATACCAACCTGGGCCATATTTCTTTGGAAAGAATATTTTAAAGCTGGTGGGAACAAACTTCAGAGGCAGAATTAACTGAGAAGGCAAACAGAAGGCAGAATTAGAAAAGGAAGCTAGAAGCCTATGCCTTCTCTTTAAAGTATTCACTGTGTGTACTCACATATCTGTTTTAAAGTAAATGAGGGAAAGATGAATCAAAAGGGGTTGGTTAATTTGGTTTTCAGGCAACACACATCAGACACCTAAGCAGGTGAAAAAGCAAATGGGCTAGAGGGACAGAATGTGAATGTATATGACCTATTACCCCTGCAAAGCAAATGTATTTACAGTAATTTATACACAATCCTTTCAGGTTAAGTGTTTCCACTGCATTTGCCTTCCTTTTACACCTTTTGAGGAAAAAAAAATGTTGCAGGAAACCATAAGCTTCTTTCATCTAGTCTGCAAGCAGAGAAAGAAGATTGAAGTACAAGGGTGATTAACTGAAAATCATTTACCTTACCCTAGAAAATGCAATTACATCAGAGGGGGAAAGAGGGAAAAAAAAAACAAAAAACAAAACAGTTCTGAAGATGCAATCATGAGAAAGTGGAGCACTGCAAAGGTCAGTGCTAGATAGCATAGTGCCCTTAATTCTCCTGACCAACTTAATGGGGTGCTAGAAATCATCAGGTTAAAAACAGCTTTATCTTACCTTACACTTTGACAAATCACATAAGTTAAACATAACTGGATTTGTCTGGTGCTAGGAGAAGACCAATACTCACGCTTTGATAAATTTCCACAGCAGCATCCACAAAGTTTGTTGCAGTCTGCTTTACTGCTTGAGCAAATTCTGCCAGGAAGCCCTTTAGGATAGCCTATGTGCAAAGCAGATGCAGAAGAATAAAACACATTCAGAATGCAATATGCAGGCAACTTACTTTCACTTTGATCATCAAATACCTGCAGCCCCATTCTGTTATCATTTAAAGGAATCTCAGCTGAAAAGTTTAACATAACAGAAGACATACATTAACCACAAAACTGTAGTAAATACATTTAAGCATTCATTTAAGAATTACATTAGTTGAGTTCAGGAGTTTAACTGGAAGGTGCTTGCACTTAGTCTTCTAATTCATAGCCAGACATCTACATATGAAAGTGACTGGGTTGCAGGGAGCAAATTAATGTCTGTGTCAAGAGGGAAAGGGCCTTGGGAAAGGGCACGTGAGTACTTTGCACTCCATCTCCTCTGGGCTGCAAAGTTGTCTATCTCCAGAAAATATAGCCAAAGCAGGTAGACGTAAGAGCAGCCCCAGGACAAGGCAAATACATGATGAGGTCTGCATTGACCCAATGGAGAGACAGAGGTCAATTTCTTAGCCTTCTTTCTTATGTCCAAAATGCTCACACACTCTGTTTCCTAGCACAGAATCTCCTTGGCTGAAAGATGCAAAAAATTAGGAAGAAAAGAAGAAATGTGGAAAGAAGGGTTGAAACAAAAATAAATGTGAAGGATGAAGGGAAACAGAGACAATTTAATTACATTGCAATATGACATAGTACTTTCAAGACTAGTTTCTCCCCCTTATGGTAAAATATAAGTTGCTACTGACCTGAAAAAAATTGGTTCAGGTTATGCTCTGAAGGGACTAGAAGGCACAGCATAGCAAAGCATTGTAATAAAACATGGAGTTACAGGATTATGTCAAAACATATGGAAGACAGCCAGCATGGCTCCTCCAAGAGCAAATTATGCCTGACTGATTTAGTGGCCTTCTATGATGGAGTGACTGCATCAGTGGACAAGGGAAGAGCTACAAATGTCATCTACCTGGACTTCTGAAAGACCTTTGATAAGGTCCCCACAACATTCTTGCTGCTAAATTGGTGAGATACAGATTTGATGGATGGACTGTTAAATGGATAAGGAATTGGCTGGATGGCCATGTCCAAAGAGTTACAGTCAATGGCTCAATGTCCAAGTGGAAAACATAAGTGGTATCCCTCAAGGGTCCATACCGAGACTAACACTATTTAATTTCTTCATCAATGACAAAGACAGTGGGATTGAGGGCACCCTCAGCAAGTTTGTGGATGACACCAAGATGAGTGGTGCAGTTGATAGGCTTAAGGGAAGGGGTGCCATCCAGAGGGACTTTGACATGCTTGAGGAGTGAGCCCCTGTGAACATCACAAAGTTGAACAAGGCCACATGCAAGGTCCTGCATCTGGGTCGGGGCAATCCCCAATGTCAATACAGACTGGGGAATTAATGGATTGAGAGCAGCCCTGTGGAGAAGGACTTGAGGATACTGGTGGATAAAAAGTTGGACATGAGCCAGCAATGTGCACTTGCAGCCCAGAAAGCCAATCATATCCTGGGCTGCCTAAAAAGAAGCATGGCCAGCAGGTCAAGGGAGGTGATTCTCCTGCTCTGCTCCACTCTTGTGAGACCCCACCTGGAGTTTTGCATCCAGCTCTGGGGTCCCCAGCACAAGAAAGACGTGGACTTATTTGAGCAGGTCCAGAGGAGGGCCACAAAAATGATCAGAGGGCTGGAAGACCTCTCCTATAAAGAAAGGCTGAGAGAGCTGGGATTGTTCAGCCTGGAGAAGAGAAGACTTGGGAGAGACCTTATTGTGGCCTTTCAGTACTTATAGGGGGCTTATAAGAAAGTCAGAGAAAGAAGTTTTTACCAGGATCTGTAGTGACAGGACAAGGGACAATGGTTCTAAACTGAAAGAGTGTAGATTTAGATTGAAAATTTTTAAGAAAATTTTCAATTTCTAAAAAATTGAAAAAAATTTAGAAATTGAAAATTCAATTTAATTTAATTTAATTTAATTTAATTGAAAATTCAATTTAAAAATTGAATTTTCTAAAAAAGAAAATTTTTTATTATGAGGGTGATGAGAATATGGGCAATGCAAACTGCTATTGCTATCCTAAGAATGATTGAAGTGAAGGCTGGTGGGACTTAAGCATCACAGGCAAATTAATAAAAAATCAGTGTGGTTGAGTGTACTTTTTATGTTTTTATTCAAAGACAGTTAAAATTGCATAAGGACTCTCCGAATTTTTCAGAACAATCTGCTGTTTGCTCTCAATGGTTTTACAATATGCTAAAACCATAACTTACTGAATTGATGCCCACAATGAATGGCTGCACAAGCAGAAAGGCAATTGTCCACTTATTGCATGAAGAATGAGACAGAAAAGAGAGACAAAACCCCTTGTTAATTATCCACTTCAGCTCTCACTTTGGAAATGACAAGGTTACCTTATTTTAAAAATTAATTTCAAGCTTTCCTCCACATCATGATGAAATGAAGCTCTCTTGCTAGAGGAAAATTCTGAAAAAGAGGGCTCCTATACTTTAGCTTCAGCCTTTACCATCAGTGCTTTATGAAAGAAGCAGCAGATCACTCACAGTCTGCACAGCTCCATCTTTCTGTCTTTGAAATGGTCACAGTATTATTTTATCAGCCTTCACAGGCGTATTAGATCCAGCATTTATTTTAGTGCTATGTGTGGCACAAAATTTGAGTATCCACAGAGAAGATATATACTATAACATATAGTATACTACCAGAATTACAGATTTAAGAGATTTATGATGAAGGCCTCAAAAATTAGATGAGGTTGTCTATGAAATTTTACCTCTCTTCCTTTGTATCTGTACAGATTACTGAACAGACGGTTTTGACATACCATTATTATTATTATGAATACAAAGTTCCCCTCTAGGGTTGAAAGAGCAATGAAACAAGGAAGCCAGCACAAGGTGAGCATTCTTGCCTGGTAAATTGCTGCTGAGATATGTGAAAATCACTGAAAATTGAAACAGTTGTAGTTTACACACCTCTGTATATGCCATGTTCTCATAATCTACGCTACAGCCCATTTGTGCTACAGAACCACCACTGACAGGCCATGGACCTGCCTTGGCAGGGGAGAATTTCCCATGCTTCAGAGAGATTCTGGATGGGTCAGATCCACCCCAGACAGATCTCTGTCGTACATTATAGAGAATTCTTCAAGTCAAATGCAGGAACGAGGCAGTTTTAAAACACACCACCCTCTGCCGCCTTCTTCCCTGTAATTAAACAACTGTAAGTTCTTTAGTGGCTTTGCCCCTCAGCAATCACTCCTGCCATCTTCAGTATACAACAGATGACAAAAAAAGGACTGGAACTTTAATTCATAAAACTGGTTTGTGGTGCAGACAGAGGAACAGACACTAAATAAGAAGCTAGGAAAAACAAATAATTGCTGCCTCAGTCCCTGAGCTGGTAGAATTCAGAAGGTTAAAGCACATACTTCATACTGTTCCAATGAGAGTGCTTCAAGGAGCAGGGATAGCAGGTATCAGAAAGAAATGTGTCCTCCTCAAACAGAAGTGATATGCAATACAAATGCCACTATAAAAAGTGAAAGTCACAGAGTACCTGAGATCACATCCTTACAAACATTCAGACAAGGAAGAAAATCTCTGAATTTTGGAGGATAAATGCAAAGAATAGTAAAAACAAAATTCATGTTATGTTTAGAAACAGTAAAAAGTAATAACCCTATAACTTGTGGAAATGTTATATATAGGAAATATATAGAAATGTGGAATCCAATTAACTTTACCAGATTCACCACATAAAGAATTTAGAAGCTGAGGTGACCTTTATTTCTTTGCCAAAAAGTTTATCCCTGTCATAGACAGCTCCAAAATCTGTCAAAGCAACTCAGGAGGAGTGTGAGAGGCATAATGACCTAATTTATGCACATTTAAAACATCCACAGAAATAACAACTCTCTTGTTTCCTGGTGCACCTAGGAAATAAACAAAAAATGAATTAATTAATAGTGAGACATATCATTGCTTATAGTTTCTATTTATGAAATTAAAATTACAGATTTGAAGTAACACTTTAATTTTTTTGTCTAGAAACTGTTTGTTTACAACAAAGAATAAAAGCTTTATTATTGTTGTTGTTGTTTAACTTTGTAGGAACTCTGAAGTTTCCACTGTGCAACAGGGTGTAGTTTTAGATCAAATGAATACCAGCCTGCAGGTCTTGTCATGATGCAGACATCTAGGAACAGTTTTATTCACACTCTCATGCTATGAAACTCAAGAGCTAAACCTACCAGGTCAGTAGAAAAAAATCAGGAAAAAATGGGCATGAAAGCAGGGTGCATCTGAACGAAAGAGTAAATTAAGGACAAATAGAGAGAAAAAACAGGTTTTCATGGCATTTCATCTAGAAGCTGAAAGAGCTGGTAAGTACTTAAATCAGGCAAGTAATTTATATCCATGACTCTTAATCATAGATAACCTCAAGATGAACACAAATTTTATCAGTATTTGTTGCATTCTCTAGTTTAAAATCTTAGTAAATCATGGCAAGTCATTCCACTATCCCAGACATCTTAACTGTTTTCTATAATCTAGCAATGCCAAACAAACCACACTTCAGAAAAAGTTTCAGCTTTCAGAAAAGTCCATAATGGTTATTTTCTGGAAGGAAAAATTCAAATCATTTAAATAAATATGTAGTGTTTCTCCACTGCTATGGTTCCATATTTTGCCATCAGGGTTGGCAGAGGAGGAAGAATACATGGGTCAAGAGGATTTGCCAAAATTTGGGAAGCAGAGCTGACCAATGAAAGATTTTGATTAGTTCCATAAAGGAAGTAAAGTGCTGTATACTTCTATTTCTTTCTAGCTGTGTTGCTTGGGTCCCCAAAATGTCACTTATCTATCATTTATTTTACACCAACTTATTTTTTATGGGTGTGTATTTGCTGTTTGGATTATGTCGTGAATATACTTTGTGAAGAAAGGGATGTTTGCCTTGCAGACAAAAATATTGATATTAAAAGCCAGTTTACAGTTCAGCAGAAGAGTCTGTAGTTGTTCAGTTGTACTGGCAGGGGCTAAGCCTAGATGTGAATTAAATACGGGTAGTGTTTATTTCTACCACTGTTAGTAAGTTGGCTGACAGGCAATATACTAAAATAAATTTTTAATGTCAGACTATATGGTTATGATCGAACAATGCATTATAAATCATACTGGTAATATTTTTAAAAACTTTTTCATATAGCAAGCTCTGTGTTAAAATAAATTTGAAATATGAGATATCGCAGTTTTGTGCTCAGCTGTAAAACTAAAAGAACTACTTCTGTTAAATTATAGTGCTGAAGTTTCATTTGCTATGTTACAATTTAATAGTAACTTGACCGTGAAGCTAATTTTCAAAGTCACCATGCTCCATAGCATGTCATTAGAATCAGTGAACCATAGAATCATAAAGTAATTTAGGCCAGAAGGGACCCTCAGATATCTTGTATTCCAACCTCCTGCTCAAAGCAAGACTTATCAAATTAGGTTCCTTGTCCAGTAGAGCACTTGTCTCTACTTGTCTGGTAGAACGTTGAGCACCTCCAAGGATGGAGACTTGAGAACTTCTGTGAGCAAACTATTCCAGTATTCGCTCACCCACATGGTAAAAAAAAAACAAACCAAAAACTTTATATCCCCTGAGTCTTCTTTATATCCCCTGAGTCTTCTTTATATCCCCTGAGTCTATCCCCTGAGATCCACCCGAGAGTGTTGAAGGAGCTGGCAGATGTGCTCACCAAGCCCCTTTCCATCATTTACCAGCAGTCCTGGCTAACTGGGGAAGTCCCTGCTGACTGGAGATTAGCGAATGTGACACCCATCTTCAAGAAGGGCCGGAAGGAGGACCCGGGGAACTACAGGCCTGTCAGCCTGACCTCGGTGCCGGGGAAGCTGATGGAGCAGATCATCCTGAGTGCTATCACACGGCATGTAGAGAATAACCAGGGGATCAGGCCCAGCCAGCATGGGTTCAGGAAAGGCAGGTCCTGCTTGACCAACCTGATCTCCTTCTATGATAAGGTGACCCGCCTAGTGGATGAGGGGAAGTCTGTGGATGTTGTCTATCTAGACTTCAGTAAAGCCTTTGACACGGTTTCCCACGGCATTCTCCTGGAGAAACTGGCTGCTCATGGCTTGGACGGGTGTACTCTTCGCTGGGTAAAGAACTGGCTGGACGGCCGGGCCCAGAGAGTGGTGGTGAATGGAGTTTACTCCGGTTGGCGGCCGGTCACAAGCGGTGTTCCCCAGGGCTCGGTGTTGGGGCCAGTTCTGTTTAACATCTTTATCAATGATCTGGACGAAGGGATCGAGTGCACTCTCAGTAAGTTTGCAGACGACACCAAGTTGTGTGGGAGTGTTGATCTGCTGGAGGGTAGGCAGGCTCTGCAGAGGGACCTGGACAGGCTGGATCGATGGGCTGGGGTGAATTGTATGAGGTTTAACAAGGCCAAGTGCAAGGTCCTGCACTTGGGCCACAGCAACCCCATGCAACGCTACAGGCTTGGGGAAGAGTGGCTGGAAAGCTGCCTGGCAGAGAAGGACCTGGGGGTGTTGGTTGACAGCCGCCTGAATATGAGCCAGCAGTGTGCCCAGGCGGCCAAGAAGGCCAATGGCATCCTGGCCTGTATCAAAAATAGCGTGGCCAGCAGGACTAGGGAAGTGATTGTGCCCCTGTACTCGGCACTGGTGAGGCCGCACCTCGAATACTGTGTTCAGTTTTGGGCCCCCCACTACAAGAGGGATATTGAGGTACTGGAGCGCGTACAGAGAAGGGCAACGAAGCTGGTGAAGGGTCTGGAGCAGAAGTCTTATGAGGAGCGGCTGAGGGAGCTGGGACTGTTTAGCCTGGAGAAAAGGAGGCTGAGGGGAGACCTCATCGCTCTCTACAACTACCTGAAAGGAGGTTGTAGAGAGGTGGGGGTCGGTCTCTTCTCCCAGGTAACAAGTGATAGGACAAGAGGAAATGGCCTCAAGTTGCGCCAGGGGAGGTTTAGACTGGATATTAGGAAATTTTTCTTCACCGAGAGGGTTATCAAGCATTGGAACAGACTGCCCAGGGAAGTGGTTGAGTCGCCATCCCTGGAGGTATTTAAAGGACGTTTGGATGAGGTACTTAGAGACATGGTGTAGTGATGGTTTTTGGCAGTGTTAGGTTTATGGTTGGACTCGATGATCTTAAAGGTCTTTTCCAACCTATATGATTCTGTGATTCTGTGATTCTGTGATTCTCTTCCCCAGGCTAAACAAACCCAGTTCTCTCAGCCTTTGTTAATATGTCAAGTGTTCCAGACCCCTGACTATCCTGGTGGCCTTCCACTGGACCTAACTCTAGTATGTGAAAATCTGTGGCAGAAAGTATTTCAAAATGTTGCTATTCAAATAAAGAAATAATTAGGAAAATAATTATCTCGAATATTTATTTCTTCTCTAATTTGGATTCAATAATCTCTTGTGTTCTTGATGATGTCTGAGCAGAGAAATTTAGATAAATTGGCACATAGCCTGTTTATCTTGAATTTGTTTTAGCAGTCCCTTTGCAACTACAGACATCAGAAAGAAATGTAAAATTACTAGTAATAACTATAGCATATTTGCAGCTGTGTATAGTTACATGTATGTATTTTATGCTTCATTATGCAATAGTGTACATAGTTCAATGAAATAATTCAAAGGAATGGAAGAAGTTAAACAGATGCCAACCCTTCCTTCTGCTTTCCAGTTCACCTTGCAACAGGCTGTTATGCTACTCCTCTCCACTTCCAGAGGGACATAGCAGCATCAACCAATGCACCCAGGATATTTCACATTCCACTTGCAATGCTTGTTGCTTAGGAACAATGAATTAACATATAAACTCAGCAACCTTTTTTTACCAAAACCACATATTCCAGAGGAAATAAAACTAAGATCTGTAGAATAACTTGCTCCAGGTGTATTTTCTTCTTAAAACTAAATTGAGTTTGGTTGCTATTTCTACTTTACCATTTTTTCTTCTTGATGTATCCTAAAATCATGTTTGGCCACATGATGCCCAGGCCTGTATCTTGAACAGACAGTCAGACTAACAGGGTAAGATACATGAACAGAGAAAATCACTGTCCATGAGAGCACTGGTTTGCATGTGCCAACACTGAATTTCCTCTGCCATGATGTTACACTTTCCTAGGAGTTGTAAGCAGTTGTAAACTCCTGATTACAACTCTCTGACCTACCTTTCTTATTCTGTCCTCCCTAATTTTACTATCCAGAAATCCAGATAACTATCTTCCCTTCAACTTTTAAGATCACTAATTAATGTATTAAGGATCAATGCCTGATAATTGTGAACGACTCCACTGTTAAATAAATACTCTTTGCTCTACTTTTTGTCTCACAGTTTCCACCAAACACAGATATATTCATATATTACTTAACAGATAAACAGCCCTGGAATTAACATCAGATGGAACTCACTGTGCCAAGAAGAAATCTGGCTACTAGAAACCAGCCTGCTGGGCTACAGGGAGTGAAGGCCACACACTACTATGCATGTATTCCTGAGAAGTCTCAGACAGCATAAGGAATGCACAGCTGGCACCCAGCTCCCCTGAATATCAAGTGTCTTCCCTTTGGCAGAATAAAGATTTCTGTGCAGGATTCACTGGTGGCTTTTAATGGTGTCCCCTGAAAGCTGCAGCACCTCCGTGACTTGTTTTTTCACTTATTTCCCTATTACCATCATATCCGAGACTAGTACTGTTGGGCTCTGCCAATAAGATAAGTGAGGTGAAGATTAGGCTGGGACTGCTGAGTGTGAGTGTGGAACAGAAGATGAACACTTCTGTACTCTTAGGACTTGGGCAGAAGCTGTTTCAATGCTCAAAAATGCCAACACATATCAGCAGACCTTCCTACAGCTGTGAGATAACCTGAGCAGGGTTTTGAAACAAAAGAAAGCAATATGTCCTAGGGAAGAGATACATCCCAGAGGGGCATAAGGATCCCAAAAAATATAATATATTTTACTGATAGGTGGAATCACTGTTGTCACATTATGGCAGCTGTCTAGCAACACAAGGATATACAAGTATAGAATGAATTAAGTATAATTATAAAGTGATTGCACAGCAGGTGAATGTTCTCAAAAAGAAAAAACCCATGATGAGCCCAGCAGTATCCTGATATGCTACCGCTCTGCATTTTGATTAATCACTCAACACCTGAAATGTGAATTTACAAATGTTGACATAAACTATGACTTTATAAATTGATCGCTGTATAGGTAAAAGTGAATATACAACATACAGCCAATAAAGAACCAGGCTGTGAGGCTTAAAAACTAACATAGGACCTCTAACGACTATAGGTACCCAAGACATGGTATTTCAGTAAGAAAATAATATTCCTCTTCTTATTTCTGCATTCAAAATTATTACTTTGACCTCCCAGATTTCTGCTCCACTGAGTCACCGGCTTTCTTTACTCTGGCCTCAGGGTTTTCCTCAAGCAGTTGTCTCACAAAGATATCAAAATCATCCCAGTAGTATTCAGTTTAATTTCCACCCACTGACCATGAGAAGCATAAAACAAAAGTCAGGCAGATAATGGGATGTAACTTTGAGTGCCCCAGTGAGGAATAAATACTGCTTAAAAAGTATTTTGTATGGTATTTTTCTGCAGAGTACCATTTGAAAAAGGTCCAGCTGTCATGAATGAGGTGAACTACTTCCTATTAACTACAAGGCAAGTACATTAAGCAAATCATCAAAGCCCAGGGCTAATGAAGTCAAAAGCAAAAAATAAACTACTTAAGAGTTCCCCTGAATATTTTCAGCAAAATTCCACAAGTTGGCATACAGATTTGCTCAGCAAGGTATGCTTGGTTTCCCTGATGCCTTGGAGGGGATTACATGGGATCAAGAGCCTGCCTGGAGTGATGTTTTAAAACCTACACAAACTGACAGTTTGAAATTGACAAATGCCTTTACTTGTGCCATAACCCTCCTTCTTGCGATTGAAGGACAGTAACTATAATTAAAATTATAGTCTACCCTCAAATGGTATAATCAACAGGGAAGGGCTTCTCTGAAATTAAAACATGAGCACAGCAGGCAAAGGAAACAGCTTTTCCACTGCAGATCTCAAAGAAGTGGAAGCTTCTCTTGGGTCCTCCTCCCCAACATACTGAAACAGTTTTGGCTCCGCTGACATGAAAGGACACCAAGAAACCACCACCAGCTAGTGCAATCATTCCTGCATCACAATTTCCTTTGCGGGAACATTTAGGGAGGTGCAAGAACTAAAGCTTCAAGCACCTGTGACTAATTTCTTCTGGCACTAAAAGAGTACGTGGAACTTGCTATTTAAGACAGCCATTTCCCACCCTGAGTGCACTCACTGTGGAGAGAGTCCTGGTGAGTGCAAAATATGAAATCAGATCTGACCTAAGGATCTGATTTCATATTTTGATCTGAACTAATACCTCTCCATGTGACAGTTTTTAGAAATTTTTGATCTGTCTGAAACTAAGCTCACAATATATAAAGTTAGGTCCTCAGGAAATGAGAAATTATTGATATTTCTGTTAGATGTGATTTGGCCACCAGTTTTAGGAAGGAAATTGGCAAGCTAGCAACAGAATCCAAATCTCCTCAGGCACAGACAAGAGCTTTAATCATGTTTCTGCATCAGTGGTTTTTATACCTGCTACATGCCTTTCAGGTACTAAACTGAATTAGGTATAATCCTTCCAAGCAACTGCTTTGTTTACAAAATAAACCTGATGTTTTTATGAACCCTGCAGACCTTCAAATCAGATTAAGTCAGTGAAGGTTTTTGTGAGGTAGTGCACAAGCATGATTCCGTGAAAAACTGATCAAATATACACGGAAATGTCATCAAAATTAAGTAACGAAACTAATTCAGTCATTTGGCCAGTCATTCAGTCTCGTTATCTTTTCAGAGTTCAAGTTAGTCTCAACTTAGGTTAGTCTCAAAAAAGGTTTTTTTGCATGTGTTTTTAAAATAAAATGGAAAAAAAAAAATCAGTTGCAATTGTGAAATTTCTCTTACTTCAGACAACATGCTAATGAGCTGCAGACAGCAGTAAAATGCTTAGTCTTGTGAGGCAGCCAACACATGCATGACTATGAAGCTCCAAATTGCTTACATAGGAGTTCAACTTTGTAGACAACACTGTCAAGCACACAGATAGATGCAGCAAATTTATTATGATACTGAGACTCAAAGCAGATATGCATCAGAATGAAAGCTCCTTCCTACTATGTTAGGAAAGACCTAAGCCCTCAATCAGTTCCTAAATGAGGCTAAGAGAGCAGAATGACAGGTATTTTTTCCCTTAATAACATAGGGATGTCACAAATATTAACAATAAGAGCAGTGAATGGCATTCAATTATTAACATCCAATCAATAGAAGACATAAAAAGTCGCCTTGCCCCTACTGCACTTTGTTCTAAATAAAAAGATACTGTGTTAAAAAAAAAAAGGAGTAGGAGCTGCCTCATGTGCATAAGCAATTTTTAGAAAATTGCAGTGTGAACAATTTGAGCCATTTTTTTTTTAATAGGCAGCCAAATGACACTTCCCTGACACAGAATTATATCTATGCTGAATTTCAAAATTCTGATGCAAAGTAATAAACTTGGTGCTGAAAAAATGCTGGAAAAGTATCCAACCTTCCTAACAGTACTTATTTATGACAAAAATATTTTTTTAATTTGAAGCTGCTAAAATAATAAAAAAGATAACAAAATCCAAACTTGAAAAAGTAAAGACAAAAAGGACTAGATGGATTTTCTCAAAGTTACCATGAACAGAAAACAGTGCCAGACAGGCTAGTGTGAAACAAAAATGTAACTCTCTTCCTATCAAACAAGTTAAACTAAACTATGATGCACATTAAACTAAACTTCGTGTAAACTAAACAGGTGTAGCAGTGTTTTACTATGGTAACATTTATAGCATGATTATGCAATAAGAAACAAAGTTTTACGTTAAAAAAATGCCTGAACAATAGCACATCATCTGCAAGAAACTTTTTAAAGTTAGATTCTCTTAAAGTCCTTACTAAAATCATGTCTTCATTCAGATCTGAGTTTTCTCTCTTTAGTGATCTAGAGAAATAGAACAACAAATAATGAACAAAGATTACTTAATTTTACTTAATTGTTTAGACTTAAATACACTCTTATTTATAAATATTTAATTGATTACTTACATACATAGTGAATGGATTAAATGTCAAAATTATTATTCATAGAATCATAGAATCATTAAGATTGGAAAAGACCTCTAAGATCATCTATTTCAACTGTCAACCCAACACCTCCATGCCTACTAAACCATGTCCTGAAGTGCCTCGTCTACATGTTTTTTGAACTCCTACAGGGATGGTGACTCCACCACCTCTCTGGGCAGCCTGTTCCAATGCTTGACCACCCTTTCAGTAAAGGCATTTTTCCTAATATCCAATCTAAACCTCTCCTGACGCAACTTGAGGCCATTTCCTCTCGTCCTATCACTTGTTACTTGGGAGAAGAGCCCGACACCCACATCACTACAACCTCCTTTCAGGTAGTTGTAGAGAGCGATAAGGTCTCCCCTCAGCCTCCACTTCTCCAGACTAAACAACCCCAGTTCGCTCAGCCACTCCTCATAAGACTTGTTCTCTAGACCCTTCACCAGCTTTGTTGCCCTTCTCTGGACGTGATCCAGCAACTCAACGTCTTTCTTATAGTGAGGGGCCCAAAACTGAACGCAGTGTTCGAGGTGCGGCCTCACCAGTGCCCAGTACAGGGGGACAATCACTTCCCTAGTCCTGCTGGCCACACTATTTCTGATACAAGCCAGAATAGGGTTGGCTTTCTTGGCCACCTGGGCTCACTGCCGGCTCATGTTCAGCCGGCTGTCAACCAGCACCCCCAGATCCTTTTCCGACAGGCAGCTTTCCAGCCACTCTTCCCCAAGCCTGTAGCATTGCATGGGGTTGTTGTGACCCAAGTGTGGGACCCGGCATTTGGCTTTGTTAATGTCATGCAGATGACTTCGGCCCATCCATCCAGCCTGTCCAGGTCCCTCTGCAGAGCCTTCCTACCCTTGAGCAGATCAACACTCCCACCCAATTTGGTGTCATCTGCAAACTTACTGAGAGTGCATTCAATCCCCTCATCCAGATCATTGATAAAGATATTAAACAAGACTGGCCCCCAAACTGAGCCCTGGGGAACACCGCTTGTGACCGGCCGCCAACTGGATATCACTCCATTCACCACAACTCTCTGGGCTCGTCCATCCTGCCAGTTTTTTACCCAGCAAAGAGTACACCCGTCCAAGCCATGAGCAGCCATTCTCTAGGAGAATGCTGTGGGAAATGGTGTCAAAGGCTTTACTAAAGTCCAGGTAGACAACATCCACAGCCTTTCCCTCACCCACTAGGTGGGTCACCTGGTCGTAGAAGGACCTGCCTTGGTCAAGCAGGACCTGCCTTCCATAAACCCATGCTGGCTGGGCTTGATCCCCTGGTTGGCCTGCACATGCCTGTTGAGCGCCCTCAAGATGAACCGCTCCATAATTTACCCTGGTACTGAGGTCAGGCTGACAGGCCTGTAGTTCCCCGGATCCTCCTTCTGGCCCTTCTTGTAGATGGGCATCACACTGGCAAGCCTCCAGTTGTCTGGGACCTCCCCTGTTAACCAGGACTGCTGATAAATTATGGAGAGTGGCTTGGCAAGCTCCTCTGCCAGCTTCCTCAGTACTCATCCAAATCCAAATTCATTTGGATTTTATTTTATTTGACCTGATTCTATTCACATCCTCACAAAATAATGCTGTAAACAGCTAGAAAGCCACTTATTTTTTTCCAAATTCCCATTTTTGACTGGCTGGTGTTTATGTATTATTTATTTCCTAATAGTACTGAACAAGGAAACAAAGCTAGCTAACCATGTCACCCAAACAAATCAATGCTACCTAACAAAGTTCTGAGAGATCCATTAAGGTAAATACTATTCATCTTTCCCTTGGCATCTAAATGTCCTCTTCTTTTGGATTGAAGAAAAATGTAGCTTTTAAAAAAATAATCAGTGGCTGAATTGAAACATTTTCAGAGATTTTCATAAGGTTGTTATAACCTGCAGTGTATGGAGAAACTTACTTGGCCATCGTTAATACAGACTTAGCTGCTCTTATTCCAAAGTCATAGTGATCTTCCTGAGAGAGCGCTTCACTGCAGAATTTGTACATTTGAGTCATCTTCCTTACAAGAGGTTTGCTAGATTCAAATTCTTCAGAATACAATATCATGGCGGAGGGGGGGGACACACACGACTGCGAACTGGTTTCAAAACTTATTGTAATTCTTTGGTATTACAAATTCTTGTAATACCAAACAACAATCTTGTTTCCTTTCTTTTTCCCGTTTCCCTTATTAGGTGGCACCCTAATACTCTGGCATGGAACATTCAGGGTAAAGATAGATTACAGCAAAGTATCTGGTAATCTTTGAAATGTGAAGCTGTATCTACTAAGCCTGGCCTTTGGCTTAGCCAGAGCAAATGAACAGCTTGTAGTGAGGGAACTGCTGGGTAACAGCATCCTTAACCAGATGCAAGCTGTCTGGCAGCCACAAAGACACTTCTCATGCACTAGTGGCCGAAGTCACACACACTGAGGCATCATCACCCACACAAGTACACTGTCTGTTCATGTAAACGTGATGTATACACAAACACTCCCCATGACAATTTGCACTGCACAATTTGGTGGTATGTAGACAGGATGTAGCTCAATATCACAGGGATGTTTAGGGGTACAAGTAAGATTAGGGAATAATTTATCAGACTCTCTGGAAAATGGCTTTAAAAGTAGGAAACTGTAAGACTGCATAATCTGGAAACAAAGCAACATGGACTAAATTAAGGAAACATTAGGTACATTGGTCTCAGTTCTAACATTAAATGAACGCAGAGGTCTCTTGCACAAGCTCACATTTACTTAAAAAAGCATAGGTATTAGAGGCCTGAACTAAGTAATATATTCAGAGCTGGTATGGGAATAAACTTTGAACAATGATGCATTTTAATAAATATAAACCTTTTTTAGTGCTTAACTGAAAAAAAAACCAAAAGCCAAGAATTTCAAATAAACACTTAATTTCCACCATTAACTAAAACTGTTACTCCCCTTGCCATAAAGCCTGGTTGATTTCAATTCAGCACCAAGAAAAATGCCATGACAGGTGCAACTCTGGAAACAGCAACTACTCTCTCTTTTTTCCCAGTCCAGGCATTCTTGGCTGCAGTACGTGCATCAGTTATAGCATGACTCCTACTTCCAAATGATATGTCAAAATAAGGAAAAAGATGAGTCTCCTATTCCTTGAGGGAATGATTGTTCAAGTACTAAATGCTGCTGAAACAGGCAAATACTTGTTTCCTGAACAGATTGCTTCCTGTCACAGTAACCGTCTCCAGATGAGAAAGGGGTATGAACTTGAACTCATGCCTTGTCCTCACTTGTGTGGAACCCATAGGAAACCAGAAGTTTTCTGCTGTGATGATTCCCCAATGAAACTAGGCTCAAATACTCCTGGTTCTGGCGATAACCCTATAGGTTTCTTTAGGCCTGTAAGAAGGGATAAAAGATAAGATCCACAAAGTCCAATGAATAAGATCCTTAATTACAAACAATTAATGCTTAAACTGATATACTCACATTAAAAGATAAGGACTGAATGAGTACAGAGACTGGAGATTCAGGCCTTCAGGGTTGTGGCTTGGTTATGGATGAGAACATTTCCTTGATGCTCCCCATGTGACATTTACTCTTTGGCTAAATAAAAAAAAAAAAAATCTGTTTACAGTGTGTTTCGTTAAGAGTTACTGTAGTGTAGGAGTCCAAGGAGTGGCTGGGGGGGTGGAACCCTCCCGTTGAGTCATGAGGTTCAGACAGGACCCCCTTGCTTTCTAAACTCCTTCTCAGAGAGGAGTCTAGGTGCGGCTAAGTCCAGTCCTATTCTCAGACTTGGTCAACGGTTATTTTCTAAGGATTGTATACGCAGCCATTCATCAGAGTAAAGGCGACAGGGTTAATTTAAATGCGCTGCACCCCCAGTCTAGTCGTGTTGCATGAACTATACGGCCACATTAATAAAAAGTGCAGCTTATTAGAGCAACAGATACACAGATTCTTTGGATTACCGGTGATAAATTTACTGTCTGCAAAGCACATGCAAATACCAAGAGTATGAGTGACACTGCTGGCTATAAACGCGTTAAAAGGTAATAAAGCAACTCTATATAGAGAGAGATTTCTAAGTTTCCCGGGGAGGCACTTGGTATAACCAAGTGTTCGACTCTTACCCAAAGGCGTCCCAATGGGGGGGAAGAGAGGCTCAGCCCATTGACTGACCCCAAACGTCAGAGTGATACACGATGGTGTCTTCCCTAACAATCTCTTTCTCTTAAGCCATTTTATACTATCTTTCACCTTTCGGGTGGAGCTTGAGTGACTCTAGTCATACATCTTTGTTTAGGATTGGTGTAAAGTTTTCTTGCTTCGTTTTTAAAGGTATAGGCTAGGAAAAATTCAAAGCGCAAGCTCAGTGAGGGGTGGTCGCACCTTGGAGGCGGGTAGCTTTTGGGATGGAGGTGTGTTTTGGTATTATAATGATGTTATAATGAGCAAAGTTCATCAAAGGACAGCATTTTGTCAGAAACATGACAGACTATTGGCCCAGGATAGCAAATGTGCAGCTTACTGGTCACACACAATATCTTTGAGTTCCCATTTAATTGCAGAGCCTGGCCGCGGTGTCTCCACACCGCTCCACCCTCTGAACAGTACCTTCTTACAGTTAGTACACCAAGCTCCCCTGGTGTCACCGACATCTAAGGTTACAGGCCTAGGGAACTTCCATGGAATGGCCTTGCATGTCAGCCGCATTCCACCCAGGAATCTTCTTCAATGCTGTACCTTACCTAAAAGTGCGAATATAAGTTTAATTTCTAAGTCACCTCCAGCTATTATCCCACGCAGTGGTATCAGCAACCCAGATGGTCTTCAGAGTATGAAATACACTTATGAGGTACATAAATACATATTTGTTTTAATATGAAATAGAAAAAGAATCCACCTTTGTAACTTTAGCATTGCTGAAGGTAATCAGCTGCCGTTCAATCAGAGAAAGAAACAGTCAGCAAGCAACATTTGCTTAGTTCATGACTAAAATTTAAAACTGACGCATTTCTAACGATATCAGTAAAACTTAAAGAAGAGTAAAATAAAACTTCTTGCAATTTTTATATATTTGGATTGGTTCTAAGACCAGAAAAGTAAAAGCTGCACATTTAAATATAGGCCCTATAAAGTAAATAATCACTATAAGAAAAAAGAGAAAACCAAACAGGTTATTACTATGCAGAGGATAGTTCTGTAATACCTTCCTTAATAGGAAGCAAATATTATCCAGTGCTATAGGAGAACAATTGCTAACAATTATATCCAGTGCTAACCTGGAACATCTGAGCACTTTTTTCCGATGCTTACACTCTTAATTTTACTAGCCCTTCCCTAAAATGGCTTGTACATAATTACATCTCCATAGCTGTGGCCTAAATGAAGCTTGCACTCCTGGTTTTGAGCAATGCTGGCCATTAGCAGCATTAACCACAACCTCAGGCTTGGCATTGTCAAAACCCATTCCTTTTAGCTCTTCTTTGAAGACCAGCTGAATGAGAAAAAAATCTGTGGGTTTCAGTGGAGTAAACACAACTAGAGAAAAAGTTTATTTTTAAAGCATTTCCATCATATTCAACACAAAAGATTAGCTAGTTCTGATTTTCCTGAAAACGGAGGTCAAATATTTGAAGACTTATTGTAGACCTGCCTTTCCAAAATCCATATCAACTGTTGCCATCACCTGGAATCAAAGCAGCTCAACAGCTTTCACATAATGGTGCAACTAAGAATTTCCATAGCAGAGTAAACCTAGAGATATTCAGACCTGTGAATATCAGTGGGCTCACAACAAACCACATCTATATTCTAATCCACTTAAATGGAAATATAACTACTTTCTTTTTAGAAAGGAATCCAGAGCTGAAGCAGGACACAACAACACATTAAACATTTTAGAAGCTACAAAAAGCTCATGAACATCAATACGTCAAAAATATTTTTTCAACTTCTGTCAAATCCTGTAAATGACCATGTTCATCTTCTAAACACCGAGTAAAATCATGACACCACAAGCAATGTGAGACAGTCAGTATAATTGATATGAAAGAAGTACAAAAAGAATTACCGATACATCTAGGAAAGCTTTGATAGTGAGTGATTTGTATGGCTCAGTCCAGTTCTGCATTAAACTGCCAGAAACCACCTGCTGAAAACAACATCCATCAAACTACACTCCCTGACTCTACTGTGCAGGTCCTCTCACATAGACATATTTTCCTGTTCAAGGAATCCTGCCCCTACCTAGTCTCTCCCTCGTTTCCTTTTTTTTTTTTTTCTTTTTTTTGAGCTGTTTGTTCCTAGTGCAAGAGCCTGATTCCAGGTACGTAAACAGAGCAAGCATTATAACGCCATAGATGGAGGGTGCCATACAAAAACATAAGGTTATTATATTGCAAGCAATGTACATCTTTAAATTCAATTGCTGGTATGCTTAAAACATTTGTGTAAGTTTTTGAAGGATCAAAGACTAAGTTCAAAATTTAAAAGAAAAGGTTGCATAGAAAAAAAAAGTCAGGTCTTACCTGAGATGGGTGTCCATGAGCAAACCATTCTCTTCTTGTTCTGATCTGATAAAACAGCAACAGCACTGTTTTGTCAGGCACATAGCAGAACTGTGCATTGCTTCTTCCACTTCAATGAGCCAGTCTTCTACATTTCCTCGGGCTCCTAGTCCTTTGCCTAAGCTAACTTAAAATTAATTTTCAAGTTAGTTATAAAGACACATTTCTGCCCACTTAATACTTTGCGAAAGTTGTGCCTTGTTTATTCACTAAAAATAAAGCGTATTAACAACAAAGTCAAATGTAATGGACTTGACTAACAAAAAATGTTATTCCAAGAGGGTCATACCGACTTAAAGACAGAATGCTTCAGTGATGATCTGGAAGTTTGTATTTTGTGCATTTCTAATAGTTTGTCTGCAACTTTCCTTTGTGATACAATATATAAAGACAGTTTTTATTTTGTTAGTGGTAACAAATTAACATACTAAAAAGGAAACCATTTACTCCTTTTTTTTTGAACCTCAGGTGACACAATTTCTAAAATATCATTCATGAAAACTTTCTCCTGTTTTCCTACAGTTTGTAGGGCAAATACCAATCTTGCAATTGAATCTGGACTGCTTGGGGATTAAGAGTTTCAGCCAAAATTTCGAGGAGTTCATCATTCGGTTAAAAATGGTAAAATTGGTTAATGACAATAGAAATAAACTTCAGATAAAAAGTATAGTAAGACAGAACATTCTCATACTATTTTAAAATACCACATTTGGAGTAAATTTCAAAATATAATTGTATTAAGTAGTATATTTACAAAGTACTTACAAATTGCAAATACTGTGTTACACTGAACCACAGTAAGAGGTGCAATGCACTACATTTTCCATCTACCACGGTCAATCAGCAGGTCACAACCACTCTTTGGTGTAATTTTTCACTAGGCTGGAGAAGATGAGTCTCTCGCATTCCATATCATCCTCCACCAGCTTCTACAAAAGCCAATTTGGGAACCCCCAAGTAGTCTAGAAGACACTGAGGGGCAATCAAGGAAAATGCAAGAAAAACTCAATTTCACATTCCTGATATCATACATCAACTCACTATAGCCTGAAGGAGCTCTGGAAGCACAGGAAGGATGTCAAAAATACACAGCAGAAAGAAAAAGTGATAGGAATCGGTATAAGGCAAGAAAGAGAGGAGACCTGAGTAAGCATGCAGTCATGCAATAGCAATCAGAAAGAAAAGGAAAAATAATCAGAATACCATTAGGAAAAGGAACTATATCATGAGATGGGTGAGATGGGTGAAGTGTAGCAAGTCAAACTTTAAAAACAAAGTTACGAAAAAGATGATTGAAAATATGTGGTAACCACACGCGAGTAACAATAAACAGCATACAACCCCTATTCTCAGTTGCAAAAAGAACTGTCACAAAGAAAATGCTCTGTGTTTTTTTCATCTCTGGTTGGCTCACCCTGAAAACTTGTAGGTTTTGAGCAAAGAAAAACACAGCTTACAATACCTAATGCATCTACTGGTATGTCACGCTATTATTTTATACCAGGCCAAATAGTGGCATGGAGAGCATTTGGTAGATGATTAACTGTTGTCATTATTTCCTTCCAAGACTTATCCACATGTAAGAACATTTTTGCCTTGCCAGGAAGATGTCTTTGAATATCAGGAGCATTAAAAATGCTTTCTAAGTAGAGCCAATTTTGCTGACATCTCTACCACTCTTCCTACAGAAGGATAAAAAAAGGGAAAAAAAATCGGCAATTATTTCCCAGGCTTCAGTCTTACAAAGAAGATAACTGAAAATAGAACCTGATTTTTGTATTTCTACTATTAAGCATAAGTTCTATGCAATATTTATGACAGCTAGGTAACTAATACTGGTGGGAGAGTTTATAGTTTAAAAATAATTATTTGCATTTTCCTACTTTAAAAAAATTATTATTATTATCCTTTTCAATATTTATTCTGTCGCTGTTATTTCCAATTGCAGCAAAGGGTGTTGCAAAATTCAGATTCACAAAATTGTTTTATTATTCCAAACACAAAGTCTTTGTATGCTGTCCCATTTGAGGAATTTTCTTGCACAGCAGAATATTTTTCTACCTCCAGATGTCTCACTTCACCACTCTCTTATAAACAACATGCATTCAAACCACTTACTTTCTGCGAATCCTACATTTGAGAAGCATCTGTACCACGAAGTACTTAGTTCTTCATAATATGAAGTATTTCCAACCATTTGTGCATTAAGACACTGCATACTTGAAATACTTACATACTGTATCTAACTGGGCAGGCAAACCTACCTATCAACTCCAGCATCTGAAAAGACAAGTGCACGATATTTCCATGCCTCCACAGCACGTATGAAAAGTTTCCAGAGCCATTTGTTTGCCAGGTAAGGAACCTTCTTAAGATAAAATTTAACCATCAATAATCCCATCATTATTTCATATAAAGCCAATGACTAGCTTTAAATGATGATTTACTTTCCTGAGATGAACAGGTTTCTTATGACGTAGAGCCTAGCTGTAAAACCATATCAGAGAATTTGCTACTCACCAGTGATGTAAAAGATAAGAGTTGTTTCTGCCATTCATTTACATGTGCTTTAAGAGGACCCATATATCCTGAGGAGGCTATAGTTGCTATTTTAATAGTGCTGTTATCAAGAGTAACCTTAAGGAAGCAGTAAACAGTTCACAATTTCATTCCAAGATCCTCAACCTTTATCAGGAATCAACAAGAAGGAGAAATAGCAGATCTGCTTCCAGGCCTTTGAATGACTCTGCCAGGATGGAAGTAAGTACCTACAGGTGGCCTGTATCAGGGTCTGTCTGCACAGGACTGAACTCAGCTTTCTCAGACAGGGCTCCGAGCCAGCAAACGGTTGCTTCCTTCTCTTAGCGCGAACATAACGTGCTAGTCATTGTGTTTCTGTTTAACTGAGAAAAATGTCATATTGTGATAAGCACCACAACTGTTAATGAAACAGTGGGACAACTATGAAAATAAGTTTTGCCTTAAGAAAATATTTTGTTATCATATGGTTATGAGGAACCCCTGCATTTAGATTTTGTATGTGACATTTTTAATATAAGAAAATTTTTGCTAACATGTTGTTACTGGATTATGCTACCATGTTATAATTACTACTATGTTACCATTTCATAATTACTGCTATGCTACCATGTTATAATTACTGCTGTTATTTTCACCTGTCCTACTCTGAATGACATTTATAATTAAAAGCATTTACATACTTGAATATTGCCTGTGGCATCAAAGATAAATACATCTCCAGAATGATGGTGAGGATGAACAATAAATTCCGTTGCTTTCCAAGAGAATGTTCCACCTAGTTGAGAAAACTATAGGAACTCAAATTTTTTATAGTCTTGAAATGTTTTACAAATTATATATAAGTAACAAAATCTTTTGATGACTGAAACAATTCCTTTTTATCTAAACTGACACTAAAAAGATTGCTATTTTTTTCCATTTTCTTTTGTCAGAACACACAGTGGAAAATTATAGCTCCTTTTGTTCTCTTTAACTGAGTAAGCACCACATTGTTTTCTCATTGGCAAAGCAAAAGAAATTGCATGTGTCTTGCTTTTGTCTACTTGCAATTATGTCAACTCATATAGGAACTTCCCAGTCCAAAACACAACTGTGATTTAGACTTAGACTTAGAGGTACTGTAGGTGTCCTGTTGCTCTAGCATCTGCAAAAAATTGCTCTAATTAGTAACTGCTAATTAGAGTAACACTGTGCAACTACAGATTAAAACAGAACTGTAATAGCGCTCTCTGTAAATTTCCCTCATAACAGCTTCACGTACAATAACAGAAAGTGTTTTTTTGCTTTCTATTTATTCAGCTATAAAAATCACAATATCAATGTAGTATTAATATTTTATGATCCAGAACTGTGAAAACCACAAAGATCAAAACCAAAGATCTCTCTGCTAAAAGTACCTTTTTGAGAACTGACTGCAGAGAAGCTTTGCCAGATGCTTCCCCAGAAACATCCTGAATTTACTAAGCAGATTTGACAGCATTGAGCCTAACAAGTTGAGCTAAGGATAGTGATTTTTTTTTCTCATCAGTCAAAGCAGCATGAACTATTTGTCTAAAAACTGCACAATGTCTTGATTTCCAAAAAGGGCTTTCTCATGTCTGTAATAACTGGCACCTGGAAGAGTAAAACAACAGATAAATACAGCTTTGCTTACAGCCTTGACCACCTAGAAAACTCAGACCTTTAAAAAGGCATTGAGAACTGAGAGTAGATCTAATTTTAAAAGATTGTGGGTTTGGGGGAAACTGAACAAGGTGTGTGTTGTTGGAAGTCTTTTTGTGTTTGGTTTTGATTTGGTTTTGGTTTTGTTTTTTTTTTTTCTTATGGGTAGGTGGTTTGAGAGTTTTTGTTTGGGTTTTTTTTTTACATTTTGGACTAAAATTAGAAAAAACTTGGCTTTCAAAATGTGACAAGTTGGCAAGTTCCCCGCTCTCCACAATTATTTTCATTTTTACTTTTCTTGCATCTTTTCTACCCCTGTTTTGAGCTGTGGCACTATGTTATTATACAGGCCTGTCAGTCTGACCTTGCTGCTGGGGAAGGTTATGGAGCAGATCATCTTGAGTGCCATCATCCAGCACGTACAGGACAACCAGGTGATCAGGCCCAGTCAGCATGGGTTTATGAAAGGCAGGTCCTGCTTGACTAACCTGATCTCCTCCTATGAGGAGGTGACCCACCTAGTGGATGAGGGAAAGGCTGTGGATGTTTTCTACCTAGACTTTCATAAAGCCTTTGACACCGTTTCCCACATCATTTTCCTGCAGAAACTGGCTGCTCATGGCTTTGACAGGTGTAGTCTTCGCTGGGTAAAAAACTGGTGGGATGGCCGGGCCCAAAGAGTTGTGGTGAATGGAGTTAAATCCAGTTGGCGGCTGGTCACAAGGGGTGTTCCCCAGGGCTCATTGTCTGTCAAAATAGATAATGGGACAAAAGGAGGGAGCCAGAAGGTATTGTAAATGGAACAACTCTTTACTTTGGAATACAAGCAAAAGAAAGATGCCCTTAGGAAAGTGAAACAAACCCTACAGGTTTCGTGCATTTCCCCCCCCCCCCACCCCCCATGAGTATGAAGCACTGAAGTATCAAGAAACACTGGACTGACAGGCTGAACGTACAATCTAAACAGCTGGAATAAATACTACTTCTCTATAACACTCAGTTTACAGCAATCTATATGTGAAGTTTTATATGGGGATGAATAGTTTAATGTCTTTATTAATGACTAGGATGATGGGAAAGTACATCCAGTTTGTGGATGGCACCTAATTGTAAGGGGAGTAGTTGATACACTGGAAGGCACAGCTGCATTTTAGATGGATCCTGACAGGCCGGACAGATGGACTGACAGCAAGCTCTGAAGTTCAACAAATGCAAATGATAAATCCTGCATGTGAGAGACAGTATCTCATGCAAAAGGACTGGCTGTACACTGAGTTTTTAAAAAGAATATCTGCAGAAAAGAATCTAGGGGTCATGGTGGACAACAAATTGTGCATGAGTCAGCAATGTGCCCTTTCAACAGTAAAAATTAACTGCATATTGGGCTGTGTTAGCAAGACTGCAGGCAGCTGTGCAAAGGAAGTGATTCTTCTGCTCCATTAATGCGAGACCACATCTGGATGACTGTTTCCAGTCTGGGCCTCCTCAATACAAGTCAAATTTTACATATTGGAGATAGCCCAGTGGAGGTCAACAGCATGATGGGGCTGGAGCACTCACGACACATGAGGAAAAGCTGAGAGAACTGGGTTTGGTCAGCCTGGAGAAGAGAAGGCAAAGGAGAGATCTTCTGACTCTCTTCTGCTGTCTAATAGGAAAGTATAAAGTCTCACTGTAGAGGGGCACAGCAAAAGGACAAGGATAAGAGGCACAACTGCAAAAAAGTGAATTATAATAAGGTATTACAAAAAAATCTTTCATGGCCAGCATATACAAACATTGCAATAGTGCACCAGAGAGGCTGTGGACCTCCATCCCTCAAAATATTCAAAACTTTGAGAAATCCCTAAGCAACCTTATCTACCTTCAAAGCTGGCCCTGCTTGGAGTGACGGGCTGGACCCTCACAGAGTAACCTCCATTACTCAGGCCTAAAATATTCTATGGTACTAAGCATGGTTTAGGAACATCAGTTAGCTCAGAGAGAAATCTAAGCAGCATTACCTCGAAAGGTAACCTCTATTTGGCTTAGTGATGTAAAATCTTTAATGACATTTTTTGAGAAAAAGATATCTGCTTTTCAATTTTATACATATAATAGAACATCATTTCATACTACTGACTTTATTATACATTGTTGAACAGTATTTCACTCAAGAATCAGTGTATTTAATTGACTTATGTCTTTTCTATTTGAAGTGCTTCCCATTTAGCAACAGAATCCAAAAGCAGCTGTTTCAGTTTCAGCTCTGCACATGCTGTCTCTAATGCATCCCATTACATCTTGAATCAAGACACAATATGAAGTATGAGAAATTTGGGCAGGTCAATTCTTTTGACATATGCGCAAAGAATTGTGTGCTACTGAACATGTCACAGAGGTACAGAAATTATTTATTTCATTTTCTTAATTTTAATTTTATTTTTATTCCCAAGTGAAGAATCACATCAACCTGTAATTAAAGTAGAAAATGGAAACAAATAGTTAATGATAAATCATATAACAGGGTATTGTGACTTACTAAAAAATGAACAAATAAAACCACAAGATTGAAAAATGTAAGTAGCTTTGAGCTGTGGAAAAATGCGAAAGGAAATCACATAAGCTAAAGCTTAGAAACCCACAGTTAGTGCACCCTTTGATTTAGAATCTAAGCTACATTCTGCCCAGTAGCAACATCATACAACAGAGTTGTCCAGCTTTCCTGTCCGTGTGAGCAGCATACCAAAATCTTCACAACAAATGCAAAGACTCCAGCTGCAGGGCAGCCTCAGCAGCAAATGGTCATCCCTTTACACAGGTAGGGACTTGTATTACCTCACAAACACTCAGCACTGGCACAGGATTCATGTTAAAACTCTTCAGAAACTTCATGTAGCTGGAGAACCTGAGCCCACATGCAGGCAGAAAAACTTCTGACATACACTTCCTGTGTAGTTTGAAACAGAAACACAGGGCTATAGAAATCACCCAACCAAAACATGCTCTGAAGAAAGCCAAGAAAAGCTAGACCTTCCAAACAGACATTTGTCTAATATGTTATTGTTGTTGGTATGAATTGTTGTTATTCATAACAATTACAACATTTATTCATTATTATTATTATTATCATTAATAATTAATAACGGTAACAACAACAAAAATAACAAAAAAATTAGAAGAAGGAAAATTCCACACTTTCCTGGGTGGAATTTCATCACCCTCTCCGTAAAGAAGACTTTTTTCTTAGTATTCTAACTAACTCTTCCTTTTTGCTAATTAAGCTGATTTCTTCTTATCTTTTCCTTAGCAATGCAAAGAATTGTTTCTCACCATCTTCTCAATATGGGAAGGCTGATAGAAGGAATGTCTGTTAGCTTTTGTAGTCTTGAAGAAGATTATCTTGGTATTTACAGGAAAAGAAAAAAAAGTTTATTCTCTCTTTTTTCCCATTCACAATGGCATTATTGCAGTTGTCCTTTTTTCCCCAGAAGAAAGAGGTATGGCAGGGTACTGCATGAATCAGCATCAAAACCATCCTTTTGTGATAATGCATCACAAACAAAGCAAAGAGTTCAAGAGTCACTATAAAAGCATGAGGAAAGCTGAGCTCAGTTACACTTTTTGCAGTTCTTTTTTATTATTAAAGTTGTTTATATAATAAATGCTGGTGAAATGTCAGGTTGCAGTTTTATTCTTTGTTATACAACACTGGTGTTCAGTTTGGCAAAAGTAATTTTATGCTTCTTGCAGTACTAATGATCATTTAGCCTGGTATTCCCTTGCAGCATGCAAACAAGCAAGCACACCAAAAAAGATAATCTCAGTTCCCAAGTTCAGAGCAAGGTAAAGCCATATACAGAAAAATAATGCAAAAAAAGGAGCTATAGGATGTTCCATTATGCAACTGTTATGCTAGAAATGTATTAATTTCATGAGAAAATGTATCCTATTATGAAGAGATCTGCTATGGGCTTTCCATATGTGAGAGACTTTGGAAGCTGATTTCCCACTGGGTGACTGAAGGGTAGTTACTTAGTGAATTTTTATCATGCAATATAAAATGCATGAAGTAAAAATGAACTATATTATGTAGACACAGCTCTAAGCAATTCTGAAGAGAGGAATTCCAGACACAATTTGGTTTCACAATCATTTTATCATAAGCACATATGAGCCTGTTTTACCATTTCAGATTAGCAATTAATTTCTAATACCTTTCTTTCTGCAGCACTGACCTTTATTCCATATTTGAAAAGAAGAGGAAAGTAACATTGAAAATATACTCTGGAGTAACCTACTCTTAAAGTAATCTTCAGCATTACCTGAGGAAACTACTGATCGGTTGATATCTCGAAGCATGAGGGTAGATCTCTTTCTTTCAAGGGTTTTTTTACTGTTATTATGTATTTATGAAATAAAAAAAATGAAAAATTTTAGGTAAGAAAACCATACTAAAAATCTGGGGACAGAGGTAGCATATTTGTAAAGAACTACCAGTAATTGTCTACTGACAAGATGAATTTAGACGGACAAGTAAACTTTAGACTGGGGATATGTCAATATAATTGCTTATTTAAAGTATCAAAGATAAAGAATTTCTAATAGGTATACATAAAATCTTTACAGAAAAAAAAATATAAAACCAGAATTCATCCAAAAAGGTTGTTACTGAAAGCATAAGCCCCCAAGTCCAAGAGATTGTTAACATAAGTGGAAATCTCTCACCAACTCCCCAGTGATGGAATTACATGAGTTCTGATGCTCTGCCGCTGCTTGCCAGCCAGGCATGCTCACCAGGGGAACACATCTGAGCTGACCTCCATCGAGCATTACTTCTTCTTCTCCTTCAACAGGGTAAAGAGGATAGCTTCCCCAGCAGGCCTCCACGTCCTTCTCAAACTGTGATAACAGGGAAGAAGAGCAGATCATGGGACATATTAAGATGACATATCTCAAGGAAGCATATGTACCACCTCGTAAATAAGAGCTCTTCAACGGCGCTTATGTGCAATCCTCTGCTGCTGACTAGGAAGCAGTTGTCTGCAGGCCCAGAAGTGGGAAGTAAAAGTCACACTTGAAAAATGGCTGTAAGATCCAAGAAGGGAAGATGTTAAATGATAAATATTTAGTTAATCTTCTATGAAAAATCACTTTCTATATATGGTTTTGAGCATATTTTTAAGGTGTAAACAAAGGAATAAAAGCCTAGTGCAAACTAAATGCTGATGGTACAATCCCACAGAAGTCAGCAGCAAAATTTCCACCTGTTTCTAAGTTTGTTTCTATGGACAAACTTCAGGAGATGTGCATCAGATGTCAGTTAAAGAGGAAGAAATAAAGAGCAGCTCCACTGTGGCCAAAGGAATCACATATGTGCTAAATCAGCTCAAAATCAGCTTCAGGAGATTATACTTATGACACAGCAGCAATTTTGCTATGCTTTGCTGCCATCCAGAGACTTACTTCTCACAAGCGAGTACAAGTGAGTCTTTTTGCTCCTTGGTACCATACCAAGGGTTGTCCAGAAAAGATTGTGACAGATAGGTCACAAAGCAAAATAATTAGAAGAGAAATTTCTTGGATAAAATGGCATTTCAGTCCAGGTACAGAGGGAATGTTCCAGTTCTAGGAGCTTAACACACTTTTTAGCAAATCTCTACTTGGCACATATTGCCTTCAGATGTGACAGCAAAATCAGGAGAGAAAGTAAGATTTCAAATGTGAATTAATTAAGTCTCAAGGCTTGTACACAGGCTAATCACTCCTGTTCATTTGCTTTGATGTCAGCACTAGAGCAAATACTCATGCAAGTGAACAATAGCTCTTAACAGTAATATTTCAGTAACCACACTAGCAAAATTTTTATCTACAAGCATATTAATCAATACAGCCTACTTCTTAGCAAGTTTCTGGGAAGTAAATTTTCTTAGCAAAGATTAATCTTCATATTAATTTTTGAAGGTGGCAGTGTGAAGAGATGAACATGTCCTACCTTGTCTAGACTAGGTTTGGTGATACACACACTTCTGGTGAGATTCAGCACTTTTGAAAGTCATGTTCTCTTTAAGATGCCTCATCATAGAACTAGGTGACTAAATTTAAATGCTCTTATTTAAAAACTTTGACCTTTAATTCTGCAGAAATTATATTACCTTTTTTTCCCCTCAACATCTATTTTTTCTTCAGTGTTCCAACCTATAATGTCAGCAGCTGGTAGAAAGCTATATATTATATTTCTAATGGGGTGATGTTGAAATACTCATTCACATCTTGCTACACCAAACTATTGTTCTATACTAAAGGGATTTTAGCTTCAGTAGGGATACAGTGAGGATCTAGAATCTAAGCATTCTAGAGTTAATGGCATTTGTAAATGCCATTAACCACATTCAGTTACCTGTCTTCCAAATTTCTTTCCTATATATGCCCATTCTTTCCATTCAAAAAGGCTTTATAACCCAAAAAAGTGCCCTTTCAACATCAGCTTTGGAACACTCCATTTTACATCTCCATTTGGAACACTCCATTCCACGTCTTACCATAAAAAGAGACAACTACACTGTTTGGTTGAGGCTAAATGAATGTCTACTAGGAATTTCTATTTTAGCCTCTGTAATTAATCACAATAGCAGTAAACTAATTTTCACCTACTCACACCTCTGGCCTGGTCTATTTGTGCCACAGGTCTGTAAGGGGCCAATGGGACAGAACAGTTATAAGCAGGACACTCACTCATTTAGGCCCCAGCTTGGACTTACATTGGCTTAAGCTATTTGTGAAACTGCATTGAAGAGCCCTGTCCTATTTAAGTCAACAGGTTCTCATCCATGCAGGTCCCCACTCTTCACAGGAAAATCCTCTAAATATTCTACTGAGCAGTCATACTCTTGTCTCTTGCCAATTAATGCTTGAACCCCTCCAAATGAAGAAGAAATTGAATCTGTAATGGACCTTCACTGTCATGCAGTGATGTTTTCAAGAGTTCTTCAAACACTGGAAGACTTAAATCGACACTAAAAATGGGACAGATAGTTTCATTTCCCTCTATCCCATTCCATGGGGAGACAATCTCTCAGGCCCTCTCTGAAGTGTTCATCCAAATGGGTACTACTGACAAAAACAGACAGAAAAATATGTAGCCTCTGAAGCCCAGCAGGGACAAGATAAAGGTCTGTCCTTCATAGCACTATTTGGGGTCATACAGTGCTGAGCATCTTCAAAACTAGATAAATTAATTTTGTTCCTAAAAGTAGATGATGGCAGTTTTAATGTATAACTTGTGCATAAAGGACCTCCAGAACTGGACTGGTAAATGTGCTTTTGAAGAAAAAGCGTAGGCAGGCGAAGGTCTTCCAAACCTCCCAGAGCCTGAATTTTCCACTAGGGCATAAAAAGTTCCCTGGTTCTCCCATTAGTGATTAGCCAGCTGTAAATGGTAAACATATAAGCAACCCAATAATTCGCTAAGGTGAAAGATCCCTTTGGATATTATCTCCAGCACTAAACATTCATGGATACAGAATAAAACTGAAGGAAAGTTGTTTTTATTATTCTGTGATATCCTCCCAGTGCTTTGGACTTCCTGTACCAAAGACATAACACCATCATTACATTAAATAGATGCCAAATGACCTATCCTTCCTGAGCTTTGAATGACTTTCAAAATATTTTTTATTAAAAAGATTACATTAACCTAATCACTACTATTTATAGTGGTAGCATAAGACTGAGAGCATGTTAGACAACTTGTATAGGCACAAACAGACATAACACACAATCCTGGCATTGTTAAAAACTATATGATAGAAAGATTCAGGATTTCAACAATGCTGAAATATATAGGATATTACAGGATTATTACAGGATTAATTAAATAAATTACAGGATACACAAACCAATGGCAAAACTATGACACTGCCCTCACATGCAAGATTACAAAAATGTCTAAAAGCATGAGGTAGAGAGAAATCCCCAAGAGGATTTGGAGGATGATAAATAGTCTGACATAATAGAGAACAAAACTAAATGACATGAAAATTAACATAATTTATTATGCACCCTAGGACTAGAGGTACGAATGAAGAAAGGGAGGAAACAAGGGAGAAAGTACAAGAATCACCAAGATATTCAAGTGCTAGGACTACTTAATTTAGGCACCAGCCTCATGGGCAGTCAGTCATTGATTTTCCACTGACTACACTTCATTCGGGTTGGTTTTAGGCTTCAGAGGCATAGGCAATAGAAAATCTCAGGCACAGAGAAGCTTTAAGCAGTCTGAATCTCATTTTTGGAGTTTCAGCACTCTCATCAGATAATCATAGAATAAGATCTTCAGCCTTATTCTGGTACCTCTCTACCACAAGCAGAGGCTCTGAAAGCTTCATCTCCAGGAAGAGGATGATTCTGACCACTGGTACAGGCAGAAGACAGGCATAATGCTACTTCTGAAGGACCTCTGCAATTCGGAGGGTGAGTGTGCACTAAGAGGACTCAGTGCTGTGCGGCCATAGATACAAGGAATGCCATGGTCAGGGTCATGGCTTTGCAAAGTTTCCAGGCCATGCTGCCACTCACAGGGCTGCCCACCAAATATGCTGTCATTCAGATCTATAGTAAGGTTTAACTCATACCATAAATGTGTCTATCTCTTAGTGAAGCTCAGAACCAGAGGACCTGAAAGTCATGGTTAGCCCAGACCATGACTGTAAACTTTGTGAGTGAAGAACAGGATCTCACTATAGTTTTTACAAGACCACTTAGAATTGTGTTTCTTGAAGAAACCTAGTGCAGTCTTCAATATAGTTATGCACAGACTTATAACCATAAAAATACTTAGTTTCCTTTCCCAGCTCTAATTAAAACAGGGACTGGAGCAAATTTAATTGCAGAACTCATTTGGACATTTAAAATCTAATGTAAATAATAATATAATACACATACAGAATGTTATGATAAAATGAAGGAATAAAGCAAAAACCATGCCTTCGCAGCTATGAGCTCATCTAACAACGTCAATGTATTTTAGGATCTTGTTTCTTAACTGAGGGGATCAGGGCGTAGTTTTTCTCTCATCTACATCAGGTTTGAAGAACTGATTAAAAATACTATGAGAGAATCTTGATGCTATTTGATAAATCTAAAACACACAGACATTCTGAAGTATTTAATATTCAGTCCTTTCAGAGACTAAATCGGTGTGTGGTTTGACCTACTATACAGGTTTTATTTACATAATTAATTAGCTCAGAGCTTAGAGAATTAATCAGCTCAACAGTTACTATTATGCAATTTATAAAGAACACTATGTTTATGCTTTAACAGTAATGAAATAATTAAGAAGAATGTATAAAAATAGCTTTTTCTAAGAAGAGCAGCAAGCACTAACCCAGGTTAACCTCCTGCAACAAGATCTTTTGATGGCCTGCTCTGTGTAGATAATTTTCACAGCTGATTCCTTGCAATGGTTTTTTACACAGTTGGGAGCATGGACATCAGTTAATGCCTGTTCAATATGGGAAATAAAAAAGTCTGTTAATAAAAATACTGCAAACATTAAAATACACAACCTTACCACTCAAACATTTCTGGGTTTAATTAGAAACAAACCACCAATTTTTGTGATTTATGCAAAACCACAGTATTATAGGACCTTGAAGCATGTACAAGGAATTCTATGGCTCTCCCCATGACACAGTTCCCAGCCCTTTATGACTCCTCCAGAGAACAGCAAGACTTCACATTGCTTAGGCTCTCTGATGGATGTCAGGTGATCCTGCAGTGACTACAATCTGCAGTCACAATTTATTTTGGAGAGGACATCTTCTGCCTTTCCCAGACAGTATATTTACAAACAAATTAAAAATAGAAGACAATTCAAAACCAGAAAAACATGTACAGGCACAGAATTTGAAGTCTGTAGTACAGACTTTCAGATAGCATTTGACAATGAGGTCAAGATAGCTCCAATTAAAAAAAAAAAGGGAGTGAAGAAATGCAGCTTTATACCATTCCCACTTCCTAAATTTAACTGATACACAAGCCAGCAAAAGAACTTTCCAACATATCCTATAGCAGCAGTACTGCAGAACCTCTTTGATGAAAGAGAAGGGCAAAAGGTGCCTCTTCAAACAAGCACTCACAACTGCTATTATTCTCTTCTCCAAGAATGTAGTTCTTTGGGCATATTCAGCTAAATGTATTGCTTTACAAAATTATAAAATCACTAGCTGGGTAACTGGAAAATGAGACTTTCCAGAGAATGTTGAGTTAGTTGTGAAAAAGAAAAAGTGTACTGGAAAGCTGTATCTGAGCAGGAGCCACTTCCACCATGTTCAGCCGCCTTTTACACCTGTAATCTCTCTTCCACACATGTAATCATCAGAAGTGAATCTGAATTCAGCCTTAGCAGCCTCATGAGCACTTCCAACAACTTCTTTTGCAAGCTCTCTAGATTCTCATACACAGATTGTGTCCTGAAAGCAGTAGTGCACTTAAGGAACTGCGATACCAAAACGCTAACAGAACAAACAGAAAATGCCAGAGCTTTGAGCAGTGGCAAGCAATTACCTCCACCAGCCGTCTGAGCTCAGAACCTCCAAGTTCCTCCAAGATGCACATGTAACCTTTTTCAGTATGACAAAGTCCCATGTCACTGATTTGGTGTCACATATTTTGAATGTTTAGCAGTGCTGGTTACAAGGGCTGCCAGTTAATAAATGCAATTTATCAAGATAAAGCTACACTTTTAGAAATATGTATTTTTTAGAATAGGATGAAGAAGCTTGTGAGTTGAGACAAAGACAGGGAGATTCCTTACCAGTTACCACCACAGGCAAAACAGACTTGACCTGGAGAAAATTAATTTAATTTATTGCCAATTAAAATAGATTTGGGTATTGAGAAACGAAGAAAAAAAAAATAAAGCAACCTGCTACCCCTTCCACAGGCTCAACTTCACTCCTTTGTTCCCAGCTCCTCTACCTCCTCCCGTTCACGCCTTCATTCCCAACTCCTCTACCTCTTCCCCATGAGCGACACAGGAGGATGGGGAATGGGGCTTGTGGTCAGTCTGTAACAGCTCCTCTCTGCCACTCCTTCCACCTCACACTTTTCCCCTTCTCCAGCATGGGGTCCCTCCCATGGATACAGTTCTTCAAGAACTGCTCCAGTGTGGGTTCTTTCCATGGGGCACAGTCCTTCAGGAACAGACTGCTCCAGTGCCAGATTCTCTCCACAGGCTGCAATCCTTCAGGATATACTTGCTCTGAGAGAGCCTGTGGGCTCTCCACGGGCTGCAGCTTCCTTCAGGGCATGTCCACCTGCTGCCGTGTGGGGTCCTCCATGGACTGCAGTGTGAATATCTGTTCCCTAATGGTCCTGCATGGGCTGCAGGGTAACCTCTGCTTGGGCGCCTCGAGCATCTCATCTCCCTCCTCCTATCCCGACCTTGCTGTTCACACTGGAGCTTCTCACACTTCTTTTTTTCCATTCCTCCTCTGCCTTTGTGTCATTTTTTACTTTTCTTAAATACACTTTCCCCAAGGCACCACCACCTTGGCTGCGGGACTCAGCTGTGCCCTGCGGTGGGTCCATTTGAGCCAGCTGGAACCAGTGGCGTCCAGCACAGGGCAGCCCTGCCCTCTCCTCACAGAGGTCCCCCTGCATCCACCCCTTGCTACCAACCCCTGTAAACCAAATACAATACCACTCATTAAAATGCATGCAATAGAAGTTACATAAGCTGTATACAAAAATTATATACATACTATTCATATGAAATAGGAAAAATATCAAATAAGTCTAATATATTTCAAGATTTCAAGCAGGCTTTCCAATCCACTAGGCCACCACAAAAATTGTAAATCCCCTAGGGACAACATCAGAGAGGAACTTAAGATGCAGTCTCTGTGGATAATACTGGAATAAGTCTGGACCTGCCAGATGCAGCAATCTGGGTGACAGAATAGCAATAATATTCTCAGATGTTTGTAAACACTCTACGGAGTTGAGCCTCTGTCTGCATATTAGCAGATGATGACTTTAGTGTCCAGAATCTCAGTTTGAGCAGATGCCAGGCTTACCCCTGAAAGGTGTTTGCTGCCTGCAGCACTGATCTCCCAGATCACAAACCTGAAGATAGATTGTGTGGTTAATTTTCTTTTAGTAGTCGTGTAAGGTAGAGGGGAGAGAAAGAAGCATTTTTCACCTGACTTTTGACAAAAAGAGGAAACACACACCAAAAAAAAGCCCTGAAAGCACAATATCACAGAGACCCCACCAACAGCTGACAGGAAACTCACTAATCATATTTTTAAAAATGTTAGTCCACCTCTGGAATTTTCTGGAGAGAGGAAACCTCCGTATCATACAAAAAGTTCAGTGTTTGATATGTGTAGCACTACAGCGTAATGGACGAAAGGAAAAAAGACTTTGGATGTATCTACTGCCATGAGGATAATATAGGCAGGCCTGACTTCATCCTCTCTGTTTTTACCTATTTCCTTTGTTTCCAGGCTTCCTTTAATCTTTCTGCCTTTAGACTTATAAATGAACATTTCTCCTCATCTCACATCAATCAGTTTTTTAGGGAGAAGTTAACTGAATTGAAGGAATATGTATACTTTCTATTTGCTTCTCTGGATTTGCCATACACTGTTCAAACACATCTAGGCCTTCAGCAGGGCTGTAACTTAGATAGCACCATATGTCTGGGGATGTGCAGACCAATAGTTTATCAGTTTGTGGCCAGGTTAATTAAAGTACAATTTTATGGGGCCCTGTGTTGTTTAAGTCCTAAAAAGAGGTATGCATTTCTTCAAACAATAACAAAATTTGTGTTGTATTATCTATGAAGACTGCAGTTTTGGCTTTCACTTCATATGCTACTATACGTATTAAAAAAAAAATAAAATCTTTCCCAATAAATAGTATTTTTATAATATTACCTAACTTTAAAGAATTAAAATAACATATGAAGAAACTAACTGAGCAGTAAAACATACATAAAGATTTATGCCTTTTTTAGCAAGGCAGTTAGTTACAGGATGGATAGTAGTGCTTACAATTAAGAACTACAAGAAAGAAACACAAGTTGGGATGTATAAACTGAACACATTTTAAAAAATAACTCACTTCAGATTAATGTATTATATTGAATTGACAATTTAGGGACTGGATCAGTCATATAAAGAAAGATAAGTTTTTCATTTTCACATGTAACTTGAATAATTTTCAAAGGATCAGTAATATTAGTTTTAGTTACGTCTTCCACATCTTCAAATGCATGAGCAGAGAGAAAGGAAGATGGTTTACAAACATTTGGCTTTAAAGCAGCATGAGGTTGTTCAGGAGGTGTTGGAGGTCTTATCCTATTTGTTCTTAGCAGTTGTGCATTAAAAATAAAGCAAAATACATAAACTTGCAGAGAAACACAAGAAACGGAAAACTGGTTCAATACACAGGAATGATATGCAGCATTTTGATTAATTCTTATTAGTAGCAGAGGATGAGTATTTGTTTACAAAAAGATATAACCAAGGAAACATTATAAATGGAGGAAAAAAAAGTAACTGGAATTGATGTTTAGTAATTCCATTATAAACTTTTGGGTTCAGTTAACTTGTAACTTTACCATTAGCCCTGTTTGACAAAAACTTTCCCTTGGAGATATCTAAGCTGGGGTAGCACTGTATGAGTACTGCTGTGAAAGTGATTTAGAAGTCAGACACTAGCAGCAGCACAGATCCAAGTTTAGAATGAAAAACAAGAGTTAGGGCAAACACTTTGACAGTTAACCTTTGCTAACCTCTGACCTACTACAGTTGAATTTCTAATGCCACTCCATTAGACTGTACTAGCAAGTGAACTAATGTTTCCAAAGCTAATACAGTACGCTTCTGTCAGAGCATATGCTACATTGTCTCTTTGCCCAAGGTGAAATTACTTGTGGAAATTTTCATTTGAAAACAGTTCAGCTATTTCCAAGGTCACACGTAGCTAGCAAGAGCCTGGTTAAAAATGAATGAGAGGATATGGTTCTTCACATAGGAAGAAGTAGATCTGTGGAAACATTTGCCAAAACATACTGCAGATGCTAAGTTTACATGGGTTCAAGGGGAGGTTGAACAAGTTTATGGAATAGAAATCTGTAAGAGGTTACTAAGTACACAGAAATGACATCTGGTTCAGAAAAAAATTACCAAAGCCAAGAACTTTAGGCAGCTGGGAGAGTGTAAAAACCCAGGTCTGCCCTATGCTTCTGTGTATCCAATGTCCTTACCATAAGAGCAGCTTTTGAGACTAGTTGCAGAAGTCTTGCAGGTTTCTGCACCACGCAGGTCTACCAAGAGGAGAACAGTCTGTTCACTGTCGTTTCTACCTCTTACACAGCCCTTTGATGGTATCTGCCCTTCATTACCTTTCACAGCCCGGTGCTGCAAGTTCCTGAGCTAGCTGTTCTAGCCACTTCTCAACCCATCAACACAGACAAAACAGCTTAACGTGTCAGTAGCAAGAAACAGACCCTGGCAGAGGTCTATAATATTGCAGACTTGAGACACATTTAATTAGCCATAGTCACTTTCAGAATAAAAATAACATGCTCAATTATTGTGCAGATCTGATCTCCTAAACCTCCAGAAAGTACTGATTCAGGAACTGAGATTTCCAGTTCTGAGCACTGTACTTATAAACACCTGTATAAGGCACTATACAAAGAGAGTATCACCTCCTCCTCTACTGTCTCGTGCATAAAGGGCAATAACTTCTTCTTGTTTGCAACTGTTTCTTAGTACAAGCAGCAAATATTTGTGCTGTGATGTAAAGGTTATTGGTCCCCTGTTCCTTTATCAGACACAACAATGATTTTTTGCCTATATGAAACAGAAATGTAGAGTTTGCAATTCATATAAACTATTATGAATCTTGAGATTGGGCAGCAACATTTCAGTCAGTAACTACGTTAGTAATACACTGCAATTGAAGTGTAGTATGTGCAATACATTATTGCTGAGCATATGCCTGTATGGAAAACAAGGTTTTAGTATCCTGCAAGGAATATTCTTTTGTGGCAGGTAAGATCAGAAACCATTTAAATTGAAATACAAACACTTTTTTGATCTTAGCTTGCTGGGTCCAATTGAAAATTCCTTTAAATTAGAACAATCCTTAGCTAACACACATATGCCTTATAAAGTCATTAAAAACATTCTGTTAAGAAATACTAAAGAAGACATCAGCATGTTGCTGAATATTATACATTAAAAAAATCATTAGTTCTACTGACCTTTGTTAGCGACTAGAGAAAAGCTCCCAGTAGGCAGCACCAGGCCGTCCCCACTCAGACCTCGGCAGGGAATATTCCTCAGTAGTCCAGTGAGTCACCATCAGTTTTAAAAGAATCATTCTGACATTTGTCTTAAACTTTTAGACTATAAATGCAGCAGGTCCCACTGCAGATCTTTTAAAACATATTAAAGCCTTTAACATACCGAGGGTTCCACACTTACAGCTTGCTGTCTCTTCCTTGTTCTGTCTTGTAGTTCTGTGTTATGCACAAACCTCAAAGCACCTGGTTCATTGCTGTGTGTTTGGGAGCCATACAAACCAGCCTTTCCCTTGGCTTGCTGACATTATTGATAGTACTAAGTAGCTCCTCATTTGAGTATTTGTCACTTCTGCAGTTCTCACTCATGGATGACTAAGGAGAGAAGGATGGCAGGGAGAGCTTCTTAGACACCATTACCTACAAATCAAACATACATTATCTGTTAAAGAAAAAATAATGAGGTTTTGGCAACTTCAAATCTAATGTGTACAACTTTAAATGCCTAGATACTATCTTCCTCCATAGTTGTACTGGGTTTGGCTGGATAGAGTTAATTTTCTTTACGGTAGCTTGTATGGTGCTGTGTTTTGGATTTGTGCTGAAAATGGTGTTTACAACATAGAGATGTTTTAGGTATTGCTGAACATTACTTGCACAATGTCAAGGCCTTCTCTCTTTCTCATGCTGCTCCACCAGCGAGCAGGTTGAGAGTGCACAAGAGGTTGAGAGGGGACACAGCTGGGACAGCTGACTCCAGCTGACCAAAGGGATATTCCATACCATATAGCATCACACTCAGCAATAAAAGCTGGGGTAAAGAAGGAGAAAGGGGGGGACATTTGAAGCTGTGGTGTTTTTCTTCCCAAGTAACCATCACATGTGATGGAGGCCTGCTTTCCTGTTCCTGGCTGAACACCTGCCTGCCGATGGGAAGGAATGAATGAATTCCTTATTTTGCTTTGCTTGCACACGCAGATTTTGCTTTCCCTATTAATCTGTCTTCACCTCAACCCACGAGTTTTCTCACTTTTACCCTTCCAACTCTCTCCCACATCCCGCTGCGGGGGACTGAGCAAGTGGCTGTGTGGTTCAGCTGCCTGCTAGGGCTAAGCCACAAGAATAGTTCAAACAATTTTGCTGTTTAATTTTGCAGTAGTTAAATGTCACATCTTCTTTCTTCTCTTTTCAAGAAGATGAAGTCTACAAGTGTACATTTTCCAACTCTGTCCCTTCTGACTACAGAGAAGCCCCTCACAGCCCAGTCCAGAGGAAACAGAATGGCCTGGGAAAGATGTCTGCAAAGTCAGAGTCTTGATTAATAAGTCATTGATTTTACTTTGTTAAGGACCTCTTTCTGTGGGTGAGATGACTCCAAATAGTCAGCAGGTACTGCTTGAAAGTCATAGAAAATTGGAGCACCCAAACACTGGGGCAGGGGGAGTTGGGGGTGGGGGCAGAGAGCCTAGCTGCCTACATATGCGAGGGCAAAGGAGATGAAAGCACCAGGGTAATCACCCTCACCTTGATCGTGTCTATAACTGGGATGTGGGTGTCACACTTGCCGCTCATGGGAGTGTGAGGCTAAGCCTCCTGGTTACATGTACAGGAGAAAGAGGCCTACAGTTCCCGGCGGCACTCCCCTGAGGATATCGGCGGGGGTCTCTCACGACAGGAACACCGGCCATCTTCTCTCCGCAGCGGCCGGGCCCGGAGGCCTGAGGTGCGGGTGGGAGGGGGGGCCCGGAGCGGGACTCCGCAAGCCGCTTCGCTCCCGCACTGCGGGGACAGGCGCTCCCGCGCAACCCAGTCCGTGCGTTGCCAGGCAACGGCGCCCAGCGCTTCCCGACAGCCTTCGCGGAGGAGGCGGTATCGTACGGCAACCGTAAACCACATTCCCTCTTCGTCATCACGCACCTGCCGCCTTCAACCAATCAGAGGCGCGCGTCTCCGGCTGCCCGGCAACAAGCTCTGCCCCACAGGCACTGCGCCGCCTAGCGGCGCAGCGGCTTCTGGCGCCTTGAATGGCGGGTGGCAACGATGGCGGCCTGGGAGAGCGGCAGCACCTGCAGACTACCAGCGCAGCGGAGCTGGGCTGAGGCGTCCGCCGTGGACGTCTGAAGTGTGAGGGTGCGTGTGAGGACTGGTGAAGAGGTCAATGTTGGGCAGCGCCAGAGGGAGCAGAGCTGAATCTGCTCATGCCGGTTGCGCACAGAGACTCTGGAGAGCAGAGGGGTTCTGGGCAGGGCCCAGCTCCTTGCTCCCTCAGTTACAAGCAGGCCTGCCTTCCTGTGGCAGGTGAGGCACTGTGTAGCTTTGAGGACCTAGGACTAAACACAGATCTAGGAACCTGCTTGTGGAGACCTGTGACAGAATACCAGTGTTTACCACAAGAATTAAATTAGTGCATTAATCCAACAAAAAGCAAGTCCATAAAATTACTTCTGGAGGCTCTTTTTCAAGCACAGCCATATTGTCAGGTTTCTGAAAACTGAAAAAAGCTTTACCTGTTTTCTTTAATCTCAAGAGGCTTCAGTGTAGCTAATGGGGGCCTATCAGAAGTTTGCTGAAGATGGCATTTGTGTGACCAAATACTGCAGCCTTGCCTTTTGCTTTGAGATGGAGGGAAATGTTTAAGTCCACATCTGGAAGGCAGAACCTCTCTGGGCCCCAGAGCTTTGAAATTCAAAGGACCTGGAGAAGGCACACCAATCCAGAAGACAGCATTGGACAGGAGGACATGCACTGTGTAGATGTGTTTTGCCTGTTAATTGCCAGGTGTTCAGCCCTTGAGCATTTCTGACAGTGTGCGTAGATTTATGACCCAGACAGGCTGTATTTGAAATGCTGCATGACATACAGAATCAAGATGCAGTATATGATTCCACTGGGTGAATAGCTGATTCAAATCCCACATATAAAACCCAAGAAGAGCAGTAAAATCAAAGAAACACAACTGATAGTTTTTGTCAGCGCCTCAGGAAGAAAGTGATTTATCTTCAAGAAAGGCCGTAGGGCTGGGAGTGGAAGTGGCTTTCTTTCACAAGGGGAGGAGGGAATAGCCTGTGGTCTCCTAAAGTAGGGTCACAAGTATACAGGCAGCCTGATGCCTCCCTATGGTCAGGATGGAATTCAGAGCACTTGTGGTTTGATTTTCTCTGAAAGAGTGATGATAAAAGTACTTTGAAGGATTCACTTCAAGGTATCCATCACAAGAGGAAGAGCAGTGGTCTGGCCAGGATTCAGGGGAATTGGCTGCCAAGACTCTACACTGGCCATTAATTCCCCCAGATACATGATACCTTGGAAAGCTGAATATTCTGAGATAGACTTCCCATCCTTAATACAGATGATGCCTCTAATGGTTTTAGTCCCTAAGTGTACTTTTCTCCCACGTGATTTTATCACTCCCATCCAAGCACTTATATATTTAAGAATGTAACACCCCCATGTAGGAAGGAAGCACCCCTAGGTCCCTTCTTAAGAAAACGGACAGCAAGGCACATATAGAGCAAAACTACTTGTCTAAAACAGTTAAAAGACCTGTGCCCGAGCAAGGATCGAACAAAGTACTTCAACTTCCCATTTCAGTGCTTTAACCATATACATTTTCTTGTCCCACAGACAACAATACGACAAACAGAACAACAGACATAGCACAAAGATGCTCTGTATGGTATAGAAAATGGTGAGGATATTGTGGAGGCTTAGTAACAACTTTGGCACATTCACCTGAAGTCCACATATTTCCACCCGGTGTAGCACTGCTTCCTACAGAAGTAACAAAAACCAGAGTGAATATTTTAAGAAGACAGTTAAGAATTTCCTTCCAAGTCACCATTCAGGGACTAGCCAGGCCTGAAGAGTGGTGAGAAAAATAAGAAGAAAGAACTGCCAGATAAAGTGAGGCAGAGATATATTAGTACTGCCAGCTGAAATAATTTTGGAATAAGACGCCCATAGCTTGTACCCAGATTAGCTGTTCCAAAGTCCTCAAGCAATCTTTGCTCCCTTTTACATGATGAATATCAACTTCTAAAGCACGTGGGGAACATCTAGTGTTAGCTGAGGGATACTGCATATTCTGGCATCTTTGTGAATGGCTAAACAGCTGAATCACTCATAATCAATGACTATAAAAGAGTTTCTATGAAAACCAGGTCTTCTTACCTCAGGTCAAGATGAAGTATCCCAGAGATCAGGCAGGCATTACCAGGAAAGGCACACATCATGTATTTGCTTGCTTTTTCTCAATGCCTGAATGCTGTTAGTGTCAGTTCTACTGGTATCCTGTTTAGACTTAGTAATAAATAAACAATCAGGAGCCTTAGGAAAGCAGGCTAAAGGAACAGTCTCAACTCAAAAGTGATGTGTTTTAGATGAACAAGTTTCTTAAGCAACATGAGTAGTGCTATGTTGGACTAGCTACAATGAATAGCAAAGATCCCACCATCATTTAACCTGCAACTCCTAGAAAGTCTATATGGAGGCATGCAGAGTGTCTTTCTCCAGTATCAGTCTATGGTGACAGCCACAGTCCAAGAAGCCAGAAATACGCTCATCCTGCCAGAGAGGAGGAGAATTACTGCCCTGCAGAACAAGTCTATTACTGAATAGGAATGGATGGATGGCTTGATTAAGCAGGAAGAACATAAGAAAGGAGGGCCTGCATAGAGCATGCTCAGAGCTTCAAGCAGGGAATTAAGAGATCATAGGGGATGATGTGCATGCTCCAGACATGCTCTTTAGGATGATGGGGAATGGGAGGAGGCTGTGTTGCAGAGGAGATCATTCCAAAGCCAGCTGACGCTGGCATGCAGAGGTCAGCACAACTCAGACCCTCTTGCTACCACAGGAGCCTTTACCCCATTTGGTGACATACCAGTCAGCCCATTTTCTCCCCCTTTCTTCTCTTGTCATGTGTGACCTCGTCATGCTTCTCTAATGATCATCTTTCTTCCACAGTGTGACAGCAAGGCCCTAGGACCAGCAAACGCCTACAGACTTTCTGAAGGGGGTTAGCATAGGCCAGATCACAATCAAGCTGTGGCTGAAAGGGCTGTTTATTTCTTTTACTGCGTGGGTCCAGCCTTCCCCTGGTGCTCCAGAACAATCAGTTATCTAAGCTGGTGAGAATCTTTCCCTTGCTCTGTCTGGGGACCAAGTCCTACTACTTGGGGAGATATTTGGGACCCCAAAACTTTTTGTCCAGGCCTCAATAGTAGACAAGACTCTGTTCACTCAGCATCACATTATACTGACAGTGCTTGTCTGCTGAACCCCAACAATCTGGTCAGGCCAAACACTATATTCACTAGTTTTACATCACAGCTCTGTACACAGTTAGGAGAAGAAAATGTTCTTTACCTTGCCATTTGTTTCCAAGAGAAAATTGGTGGGGAAGGAGAAGGCAGGATGTGCTCAGCTGGTATTATTTCCCCAGACAACAAAATGTGTTGGTATGGCCTGAGACTAACAGGTCCCAAAGTCCAAGATATATAGATACCTGCCTTCAGCAGGCACATCCCATATGCTGCTCATGTGGTGCCTGCAGACCAAAACAGCAATTGCTTGCATGGCAAACCATAGGTGTATGAGGTGCTGGGGAAAATGCCTCAGCTCCCTGTCCCTGGGGAGACTTATCCCTGTATCTCCTCTGGGAGCCAGCTAGCAGCCACACTCCCAGCAAGCCATACATGGTTCGCAAGCTCTGAGTAAACTACTAATAGAGATCCTGAGATGCTGTCATCAGCTTCCTGTTTCACACCACCTTGATGCAGCCCATTTGGCTCAGTGCAAGGTGCTGGTCAGGAGGTCAGCTGCTCAGCTGACAGCTGCATCAGGACATGAGACCAGCTAATAGCTTCAAGTGTCATGCTTCAAGTGTCATGCTAGCCATCTTTACAGCATCACCTGCAGTTTGTCCTTCCATGCTGCATTTCCAAAGACAGGGATACAGTTTTGTTTCTTAGTTTTAGCACCATGGACTTGGTTTCAGCAAAGAAAGTTTTAAAATGTGAATTTGATACATTTGGTGCCCCGGACTGTGCTCTTGCTGTGACACAAATACAAGTTGCCAACAAAAAAAATCACTTGTCTTTCTGTCATTCTGCTTAGAGAATGTCCTGTGCAGTAGGTATTGTAAGGGCATGTGAAAGGTAAGAGCCTCTGTTCATTAAGGTTATCTCATCAAGGACCTTTTCAGTGCAAAGGGGATAATAAGTAAAAGAGGAAGTGATAAGCAAGAATGCATAAAGACACAAACCTGGTAGACAACAGATAAAAGAGATGATGCCAAGGATTAAAAGTTTTTAGTTACTAATTGATGGATGACTGCGAGAAACTCCCTGGCACAGTTTTGGAGATGGCCACCTGGACTTTGTAACTGGTAAGAAAGGGGAAAGAAGAGGAGTGTGAGGATTTGAAGTATTCAAGGGGGGCCTGAGGGACTATGCAAAATTTACAAAGAAATATTAAGTGGAAGTGGACTAGGGAGGAACAAAGCGGGGGAATAGCCAGAAAGTGGTATAAAAGGGCCTGTTGCATGTAAAGCCTTCCTGGTCAGTACGCTTGTCTGACCACACCCTGTGCCTGATCCCTGCAGTTGGTCCTAACTTCTTATTAAATCCTTTCTTAACTACAGCAGGTGGAGGTCTTGGCCACCAGCCACTGGGATGGGAACAGTGTGTGTCCTGAAAACCAGTAACTGGGAGGGACTGGGGAGAATAAAGTAGGTGAGGGGCTTGGCTCCAGTGCCTGGAGTGGGACCTCAAGTCACAGGCACATGTGCTTGGCACCAGTTGCTGTGAGGAGGAACAGGGTCTGTATCTTACACAAACCTGCCATGTGCAGGGGTGGGGTGTACTTCACTGGCAAACCTCAAGCTGTACCAACCAGTGAGTAGGAGGTGCTGGGCCTGGGCAGGGGTACCAAGTACGTACCTGTGCTGGTAACTGAGGGGATGGTGAGGGTGGGGTACCTGTGAGATGAGTGTGTGAGTTCTTGATCTGTTAGCCGGACGAGATGGTGAGTAGGAGACCTGTGAAGTGTGTAAAAGGATTCAGGATCTGGGTGGGGGTGTTGGATGGACAGAGGGGTGAGCCATGCCAGTACAAGCCACAGCTGTGTGTGTGCTTATGAATTGAGGGGAGGGGGAGTGCACACGCTTTCACTAGTGAACTTCCATCTTTACCAGCTGAAGAGGAGGAGAGGACTGGGCTGTCTGTGCTTATGTTTTATGTGAGTCCTGTATGTGGGTGCTTTTGAAGGCAGTGCCTTGTCTGTGGCGGTGCGTGTGACCCACCGTGTCAGTGTCCTCTCTGTGTGTGTGTCTGTCTGTCTGTCTGTGATACGTGCTCAGGTTCGCTACTGGTTGAACCTGCAACTGGGAAAGCAGCAGCCACATCCCTCAATCTGGGACAGAGACCCCTGGCTCCCTGGACCAGGCTCCAGTTGCCAGGCACGAGGAATCCCCAGGCTCTGGAGCTGCTAGAGGTGGTGGCCACTTACAATACTGCTTAACATGTGTCCATGCATTTCAAGCCTGAATTCTAACTCACCTCTTGATCTCCCAATTTGAAGGCTGGCCTCATCATATCAGAGGATATAAAATTCACTAAAACTTCCTTCATCCTTAATTTTCTAGTCCACCAGTCAGTCTAGATTGAACCCTAATTCTTTTAGATACAAGAGGTCATGAAGTAACAGATTCCCCAGGGAGGTCTGGCAGGATATGTGCATCAAGACAGAGGTGATACAGAGCCTTATGCATTATGCTTTTCCACATAAAGAGCAGACTGGCTTTAAACACCTCTGGTTCTACAACACACTTAATCTGAATTAAAGAAACAGAACTAATGCATCAAGAATTGCAGTCCCCAAATTGCAAGCATGAAGAAATTTCAAAACAAATTTGAGTTTTAATGAAATTCAAGTGTAGGAAATTCCAAGTCAGATATTGAACACATTACCAGAGGAAGTCACTAAGACTAAACAGATAAAAAATTCACTGAAGAATTGGGTATTTCAAGAATATTCAGCTTGTTATTAGCAGCCACCACTGAAATTTTTGGAAAGGGTATTTTTGTCATTTTCCAGGCTGTAAATCGATCTCTGTACTATAGTTCATCATTGACACCTGGCTTCCTGGGCAAATTATTGTGTGTTTGTTCACAGTGGGTACAACTAAATGTTTCCCGGATTATCAGTTTCTACTCCTGCTGTCAAAGTGCTGAACTGTTGAGACAGAGGCTGACAGCTCTTCTGTAAACTGCTTTATTTGCCAAATTTCCTTTCTAGCTATTGAGTTCTTGGGCTAACCACAAGTGACATTTTCAGAATTCTGAACACAATTCATTTTCCTCAAATCTGAGTCTTATCATGTAAAAAACCCTCCAGCATTATGGCTTTACCTCCCAAGCAGATAATGGACAATTGCACCCACAATAATCAATAAATAAACAATGCTGTGAATTCAGCTGAGTGCAGTACTTTTATTCTGTTTAAACTCCAACACATCCAGGCAATTCAAGCTTGAAGAAGCTTGAGCAAGCTTGAAGAGGCTCTCCTGCTAGCCCATGACCCTTCAGCAAAATATGAATGGATCCTAGGCCACATTTGGTGATTTCTGGTGGCAAAGACTTCATATTTTCTTGTATCATGGTGAATACGAAGAAGTTTCACCAGAGTGACGTTGGTCCTAAGTCACCTTCTAGGGAGCAGGTTCCTTTGCAAAGCACCATTTTCATGATTATATTCTAATGCCATATGCAGCACAAATTTACTGGTGAGCAATGTAGGCTACAGAGGAAGTACACAACACTGCAGAAAAGAAATAGTGCTGCATGGCATTTAAGAAACTAACATTTCAGCATAAGTCTAATGTGGGGAAAACAGCCTGTGTACATGCACGTCTCACAGGAGCCTGGATATGGGTTGTCTACTTAGTAATGGAAATGCCTAAGTTCTTCTGAATGGATGAGGTGTTTGCACAGTAGCAAAGTGCTTGGAAACGTTAAAGCCCCAAGACAAATGGCTGTTTTATGTGGCCTGCTAAGTACTGATCTGTAACTGCTGTACTTATGTTACACATCTTTTTACCTTTCATGACAGGGTAGGAGCCTGATATTCAATGTTCTTGTTGCTTGTAGCATTTCTGCTCCAATTCTTTTAATAGCCTTTGTCCGTTTGATCCACTTAGGTGTGAGTTTATATACTTGAAGCTATATTGTCAAATAATTATCCAGTATGTTACAAAAGTCCAGCGCAAAACTTCACGTGCCTTCCACATGGAACTGAGGCCTGGCACCCATCATCGGAAGGTCTCAGAAAATTGCCTTGCCCGCTAGCAAACTCAGGGGCAGGCCAGTGAGTTCATACTTACTTACAACATTCCACTATGTTCAAATCAGACATATGAAATGCATTTCCTGGGATGTTTTCAAAAGCCATGTACCAGATGAATTTGGCACATCATCACAATAACATAAGGTGTGACTGCGTGCAGCAGCACTCTATTGCAATGCAACTTGAAAAGACCGGGCTTATTTTCTTCTATTGCTAATTTCAACATAATCAAAATATCTGATTCCTACCATTGCTTTAGAAGGGGCCACCTCCTTTCACTGAACTCTACACAAATGTTTTTAAGATTATAGTGAATACTCACTAAATTAATAAGAGGGGCTTTAAAAAATTCAAAACTTTGCTTTCTAGAAAGGGGAAGGAGATGAACACTCTATGGATTTTTTGATCTGAAGTGTTCAGTGCAGCTTTGTTAAGAGCTCTATTTCCCTATTAATCACAGGGTCAGAGCTGCTTTGTCTCTGTGGGATAATGGCTGAGGTGACTTAAAAATTAGAATTTATATGCCCACTTTTAGGAAAGGCACAGCATTGAAGAAGCTCCCCAGGTGGAATGCGGCTGACATGTAAGGAATCCATTGCACGGGAGTTCCCTAGGCCTGCAACCTTAGATGTTGGTAACGCCAGGGGAACTTGGTGTGCTGACTCTAAGAGGTGCTGCCCAGAGGGTAGAGTGGTGTGGAGGTGCTGTGGCCAGGCTCTGCAATAATAGGGGAACTTAAAGGTGTCATGGAACTGATAAGCTGCATATTTACTACCCTGGGCCAACAGCCTGCCACGTTTTTGACAAAATGCTGTCCTTTTGGTGAACTTTGCTCATTATAACATCATTATAATACCAAAACACACCTCCATCCCAAAAGCTACCCGCCTCCAAGGTGCAACCACCCCTCACTGAGCTTGCGCACTGAATTTTTCTAGCTTATACCTTTAAAAGCGAAGCGAGAAAACTTTACACCAATCCTAAATAAAGGTATGTATGACTAGAGTCACTCAAGCTCCACCCAAAAGGTGAAAGATAGTATAAAATGGCTTAAGAGAAAGAGACTGTTAGGGAAGACACCATCGTGTATCACTCTGACGTCTGGGATCAGTCAACGGGCTGAGCCTCTCTTCCCCCCCATCGGGATGCCTTTGGGTAAGAGTCGAACACTTGGTTATACCAAGTGCCTCCCCGGGAAACTTAGAAATCTCTATATATAGAGAGTCGCTTTATTATCTTTTAACGCGTTTGTGTCTGGCCGTGTTACTCATATTCTTGATATACGCGTTGTGTCCAGCCGTGTTATATAGATGGTTGTGTCCGGCCGCGTTATTCATACTCATATTCTTGGTATTTTTATGTGCTTTGCAGACAGTTAATTTATCACTGGTAATCCAAAGAATCTGTGTGTCTGTTGCTCTAATAAACTGCACTCTTCACTGCTCTGGCCGTGATAGTTCCTTCAACACGACCAGACTGGGGGGGTGTAAAAATTAATGCTGTCACCTTAGTGAAAGCCCTGAACTATTAAGTGGCTATGCACACAGTCCTTAGAAAATAAACCGTTGACCAGGTCTGAGACTAAGACTGGACCTAGCTGCACCGAGACTCCTCTCTGAGAAGGAGTTTAGAAAGCAAGGGGGTCCTGTCTGAACGTCGTGACTCAATGGGAGGGTTCCCCCCCAGCCACTCCTCAGACTCCTATTTGTATGCGACAGTAACTCTTAACGCAACAGTCTCCCTAAGTATGTCTATACCACCTGCTGCAACTCCATGAAGGGAGTACCAGCTCTCAGTCCTCAAGGACTGTGGCTCCACCAGCAGCTAATCAGACCAGCCTCAAGCTGGTCCACTGTGCCATACTGAGAAGACATACTGAGTAGGCAAAACCATCTCAGACAGGGTTGATATTTCCAGTGTACATTGTGTCATGTGCACTAACTCTGAACTCCCAGTACTGCAAGTAGGCAAGGTTTGAATCATTCAGCGGACTGATCATCAGTGTTGTTTGCATCTTTTGAGATACTCTGCCACCACTTGATAACCTCAAACATGTCCCAGAAACGTTTACATGTTGAATCCAGTGACTATCAAATACACAGTACAGAAATGGCTGCAGGAAGGTGGCCTTCCAGCAGCTGATCACAGCTGTCCCTGGCAGAGGCTGGTAATCAGCTCTTAAGCTCTTAAGTCATGCTCACCCATTGCTTAAGAAACATTTATATAGTTCATGCACCCTAAACAGAGAGGAACTATCTCCCCCCAGTTAACTTCTCAGTGGGTGCTAGACTGCACCTGAAGGAGCTGTGGCTTCAAATCCCCTCCAGAAGAGCGCGAGCCGAAAACAGGTCTTACCCAATATTTTAACCCTAGAGCTACCCGACAGCAAAAAGGCATTAGCTCTGCTCCTTGTTTTGTGCGGACCCCAGAGGCAGTTCCCACACTGGGTGTCTACATGTAGAAAGCAGGTCCCCTGACCACCTGCTCGTACTGCCTAAAATTGCACAAACTAATTCAGAGCCAGGGTGGGGGGTGCAGAGAGGAGGAGTAAGGAGAACTGAGACAAAGCACAAATAGTAACATTTGCCAGGAAACAAAGGCAAAATATTGTTTCTTGTCTTCAGCTGCATAAACTTATAGTGACTTGAAGGGATGGTGTTAAAATAAACAAAATAAAAGAGATAATGCACAAAAGACCTGTAGTCATTTGTCACAAGCATCAGAGAGAGAGCTGTGACAGCAAAGTATTTGTCATCCTGGCTATTCAATTATTTATACATCTACAGACAAATTATATCAAGACACATCAAATAACATTTTAAAATCTAAAGCTTTTGCTTTTTGCAGTGTAGGAGGGAAAAAACTCTCCATGGGTTTTGTGACCTGAAGGATTAAGTGACTTGAGATACAAGTTGTATAATCAGAGGTAATTTAGCCACGGTCAAATAGAGTGTTTGCAGGGTGGAGGTTTTCTGAACTGTTTGATGCCCAGTTCCCTGGACACCAACAGGAAACAGCTGGCTGCTTGAGCACTGGAAAACCTAGCTCTTGGATAAGGCATAGCTGAACACTGCTGGAAACAGACATATGCAAGGACACACACCTCAGAAAGATTCAGGGGACCAAAGGCAGGAGCCTCAATTCTCTGCCTAGACCATAGGTATCTTCAGAGCAGTCTTCAGAGTATAAGTGCTGGATGGCTGTTACTATCCTGAAGCACAGGAGAACACCCAGCAACACTGTGTCCTTCTAATTTTATTCCCTTTAACCCACTTGGTCTAGCTGTGGCCTGCTTGCAGGCAGGAGTGTTAATATATTGTGATAGAGACTGTTTCCAGCCTTTACTGATACATACAGTGTTCTCAATAAGGACAAACCTGCACCATAACAGAACTGTGATCTTGAAAGGCAAATTAATTTCAGCACGAGACCTGACCTGAATAAACCTCATCTGCGTTCACTGGTGGTTACAGGATAGCAGTCTGGATGAAGTGGAGTGGAAGGGTAGAAAATGGTGATCAGTTTCACCATTTCACCATGTATATAACAAGATCACCTTTTCTTTTATTAATTTTCATGGCTTAGATTTCATTTTTTGTGATAAAGGGTAAATGACATGTTTTGTCCACATTTTTGAGACCACAAGCCACTGGAGAAATAAATCTTCTAAAGCACATTCCTTGGTTATCTAAGTGAGAGATTTCAGCCTGATTTCTACAGACTGACTGTGTCACAGTGTTTTAAATAGCAGATCAAAAGGGGCCATAACAACTCACTGAACTATACCAGCTTTTTATCTTACTTACGGAGTAATTGCAGCTTCAGCTCTACTGGGAGGAGAACAGACCAGCCACGAGACTACCCTGGTGTTTGAAGAGAGGGCTCTGCTCTTTCAGTGCCTGGCTCTTTTTTCACCAGTTGAAGAGCACCGTATTTTCCCCTGAAGCCTTGTTGCAGAGGGTACAAAAGGAGCACAGAGAAAAAAAGAAACAAAATGCTTAGATTTCTTCATTTCTATTTATTTACCTGCCTTCTGTAACTCCCACACTTTTTCCCTCTAATCAATTTTAGAAGTATAATTTTGGTATATGAATGGTTAAAACCAGAAAAAACACCCTCTTTCTAAAGTTTCAAAGTGAAAGGAAACAAATGTGAATCACTGAGCAAGGTTTTTGGCATTACTCTGTGTTCTTTTATGCTACTGCACCTTTAAAATAACAAAACCATGCAAGCTCCTTAAGGAGTGTCAGAGGTTAGAGTGAGGTAATCCACACAGTTTATGCATCCCTTCTCACATTTTTATAATTATCGCTTAGAAGGGATGTGTACATTTTTAGACCCTATCTGAAGAACAAGGATTTTTTTTTTTTTTTCTTTCAGTAATTTTATTTTTCACATCCTAATCTGAAAGGGTTTGAAAGTAAACCCGCACTGGATCCCCAGCTTGCTAAGGGACGTTCACAGTTCACAGAAAAGCTGTGTCAGATAAGAGCACATTACTGTGTATGAAAGCACATTGAGTGAAGTCATGCCTCCTGCAATGCTTCGCAAGAAATCCCAGTTGCTAACCAAATATCATATCAGAAAATAAAGCTTCAGTGCATTAAAAGTGATGAGCAGCAGAAAGGAAAAACTGTGAAATTGCAGGAGGTAGCTGTTGGAAGGTCAACGAAGTTCAAAACAAATGGTGTCTAACGCCTGGTCCATTTCATCAGCAAGTAGAAATAAAGTGCAAGTGCTGACTATCTCAGGAAACAGGAATTTATAAGCAAGCCCTTTTCCCAAGGAGGATGTTTGTCTGCCTTTTTTTCCTAGCTATATACATAAATGTGAAGTTTTATAATAATTAAAAAGCATATGTCATAACACAGTAGTTCATTAGCAAAGCTTAGTCAAGCAACAAATATTCACAAGAATTCACAATACACTGCTGAACATCAGTGATGGCTAGAGCCTATATTCTGTAACATTACAATTTAATCCAGGGGGTGTCTGGAATTATATTATCAAACCAGTACATTTTGAAGTGGGTAGGTTTTTAATTTCTGTTAATAACTTTGCCAATATCAGCCTCCCAACAGAGATAGAGAAATCTTGACCACAAGGAACCCATGGCAAGAGTCCAAGTCATCTCAAAACAGATCTGTTCACAGAGAACATTGGAGAGATGATTTATGAAAACAATTTAAGCAGGGAGGGGAACAGCAAAGTGCACAGGCTAATTAGTAAGTATAAAGAATGGAAAAGGGAGACCAGGATGTTCAGATATAACAAAGAACACTTTGTTATAGCGCTTAGAGGACATGGAGGCACCTAGCTCAGGAGACAACAGGAGATTTCAGCCCCTGCACTGAAGAAAGAAGTAGCTGCACCTTCACAGTGTTTTTTGAATCAAGTCTGCTACTCATCACAAGCCTGATTGAATCTTAATTGCAAGGCAACAAAAGCTACCTCAGCTTCTTGAGAGGGACAGAGAGAGGGACAGTGAAGTCTTCCAGGCACATGATGGGAATGCTTGCTTTCCTGACGCTCTGTGGCCCAGAGGAGGGTGGTACCTGAGCAGACCTTGGCCATTAGGATGGCTCCTTGGCCTGTTCCAATTCTGGCAAACTTTTCTTGTTCTGGAACTAGGGAGGAACAATTGGACCCAGACCTAGCACTCCCCAGTGGTCACTGTAAACAGCTGAGTAGCATGTGCAGCTGGAGTGAGGCTCTGCTCTCCATACCAGTCACAGTTTCAAGACCTTTGTGTCCCATGGCCAGTCAGCAACAACCGGTCTGGAAGAAAAACTAAGGGGCAGGAACCACCAGTTTAGATCACAGGTATCAAGCCAAGCCCATGAGACCCTCAAAAATACCTTGAAAAAATTTGATTACTTTGCAGAAAGACTCCCAGGATGCAGCCTCTGTAGGCACACAATCCATCACAGTTTAAGGACATCTCTATTTCCCTGACACAGCCAGGCACTTGGAAACAGGTTACAAAATTAGTTACACCACCAAAACTGAATTATCCATAGTGCTACTTCAGGTCTCTGTTATTCCTGAGTGTTTTATAATTACTCTTCCCTCATGCCAAACTAAGAAAAACATTTGTAGCTGCTCCACTTGACTCAGCCCCCCTCACAGAGGGAAAGCTCAGGGGCAACTATGGAGGAGGGAACAAAGGGAAAAGTCAACCTGTGGCTATTTTACACAGCAGCCTTTGTCTTGTAATGGAGAAAAGAAATGGAAGCTCTGCCCTCAGCCCCTTCTCCCAGTGCTTCCAGTGCCCCACAGGGGCACACACTTCATCATGCACTTCTGAAGGACAGAGGACAGGCAGAGGAGAAGCAATACAGGTGGAGGAGAAGCGTAGGCTAGCAAATGGCAGAACACACTCTGACGTAATGTTTTTGGTGGCCCCCTCAGAGGCACTGGTAAATACACAAGTATGTGCTCAGTTTGTCAGGCCTGCAGTGCATCTTTACAACTAAACCATCCCTCACCTGATCTGCTCCCCTCAGGTCATATTCAGGCCAAGGAAAATAGCTCCAGACCCACCAGGTCTATGACAGTTTACACCAGTGAAAGACCAACCAGAGAGAGGGACAGGGGAGAGCACATCCCCAGCCTGGCTGCTGTGTAAAGCCAAGGAAACCAGAATGCATTTGGGACCCTGAGGTCTTGTAGTATTCCCTATAAGAAGGAATATACGATGAGATGGTGCCGTCTTCTACCCCAGCCCAGATATATTTCGTTCCCCACAGTGCTGCTGCAAACTGCAATATTTAGCCCTTCTTTTCTCTGCTTTCCCCAGCAAACTGAAGCTTTGTTCAGGTTCAGTCCTGAAGGGGGACTGAAATTTGAGATGAAGAGATGAAAAGCCTGTTAGGAAAGCGGAACCATTTGCTCCTCCCCCTCCAATGTGCAGTAGAAGGATGAGAAAAAGAGGTACTTCTTATAGGCAATGAAAAAAGTAGTGAAACACGTGTACATGCATAGGAACGGAAAACTGAGGGTTTGTTGTCTCACTGGGGCAGGTGACTGCTGTGTTTCCAAGGTACCAGGCTCAGCATATCGGCTCCAAGCCCTCCCATGGATGAATCTTATGAGACCTTCCCAGGCAATGAAACCTTCCCAAGAGGAGGGAGGGGTATGTTGCTCACAAAATGAGTCAGTGTGATCACAAGAGGATGTCCTGTACAAAGACAGAAAACCATACATCATGACTTCCAAGCTTCCTACACCCAACAGTCAACAGCATATCCATTTTAAGTAGATGGCAAAGGACTCAATTTGGAAAGTCTAAGAATTTCCATCGAAATCAGTAGAAAACTTGCACGGATTTCCTAGAATGACGTCTAACTGTGCAGAAAAGGAAAAGAAAGACCTTTCTCCCCAAAAGGGAACCCAGCTATAAAACAACAATATATTCGTGATTTGGAAAGAGAGGGAAAACCTGCACCTGGGCTTCTCCAATCACCTCTTAAGAACTTCTTATTTTGGAGGCATCAAACAATATGATTGTGAAGCTCCCCAGGCAATTTTTTTTCTTCTTAAAAGTACATTAGTTTGTGCTTACGAGACTTGTCCGGCTATTGAAGGTTCAGGTGTGCCCATCTTACAGCACCACCAAACAGATGGCAGAAACATTCTGTTCACAAGTCTTTACTGTTTTATTCCATTGTAGAACGTGTTGTCATGAACCTTTATATGTAATCTGGAGCCCTAACAAGCAAGAATTAAAAGCACTACCAGTAGAGACATAAAATACCAACACCTCTTTCCCAGCTGTGCTCATAGGACCAAAATATTCTGTTCTAATAAACAAGTTAGTGATGTGTAAATCCTCTTACAAGGCACTGAAGGTGAAAAAAATGTAATTTAGTTGGGCTCATACAGCTAAGCAACAGCTATGTTATAGCGACATTATAATTTCCCCAAGGCATTATGGGATAACATGAAATCATTCTTCTGCAAGAGAAGGATAAATAACAATTTCATTAAAATATCTTCTCCTGTATTGGGTAGGTCAAACCAGTTAATAGTGTTAATGATCCAGATTCAGGAAAAGGAGGCAGTTTAAGAACACCCCAGAGAACAGGTGTCCCACTCAAGAGTCTTCCATTTTTGTTTTTTTCACATAAGTTTCTTTTTTCCTTTTTAAGGTGAGAGCCCTGCCGCTTGGCTCCCCCTGTGTTTCAATGCAGCTTTGTCATATGCAAGTCAAAATCAGTAGCGAGAGGAAGAGAGAATGGGAGAGCTGGTGAGCGCTGCCAGTATCTGCGTGAGCGTGACTAGACCGTCCGTAGCCCCGGGGCTGGGGTTCAACCGTGATGTAGCCGTTAATGATGCGGATCCGGGGAGGAGGGTCGGTAGCACTGCAAGGCAAGAGAAGAACGTCAGTCCAGACCCAGTCCAGAACTGCCCGATGCCCACAGAGGAGGAGGTGGTCAGCCTCTGTGCCCCACTGTCAGTCTTCTGGGCTCCTGGGAATGGTCTCTCGTACTGGTTCCATGCTCACCAAAGGACTGCGTCTCCTAATGGCTGCCTTGTCCCTTCCTCACAGGTGTGGGCAGCTCCCATGCCACCCCATGTGGATGAGGGCGCTGCCCAGCTGAGCTGTGAAGCAGTCTTGAGGGGGAACAGGGAAGAGATTGAGAAGGGTGACGACAGCACCAAAACACCTGTTCTGTACTCAGGTCTACCCAGCCAGCCTGCCCATTGCTGCCATGCAATCAGTCAGGTGGGTAAGATGACCGTATTCCTAGAGCCCTCCAGCCAGCCTTTCAGCTAAGCAGAAAATATGAAGAACAAAACAAGCTTTGTTGCAGAGGAGCGTCGCTGCAGCAACACTTGCTGAGCACAGCAGGAGTGAGGCAGCTGCTTTCAGCTGAATCCATCTTCCCCAGCCATGCTTCTGTACGTGCATCTTAGCGTGGACCAAACTTGTTCCTATACTGCAGGTTTCCTTCCACAGGTCAGGAATTACAAAGGGCTTACATGACATGCTTTAAGGAGAGGAAGAGCCACTTCCAGAAACACATCCTAGAGTCAGTGTGAAAAGATCACCACGTCCCAGAGTATCTCCCAGTGGTAGTGAGGACTCTGAGGTGGTGATGAACAAGAACTCAGAGCCTACTTGATGCTGAACTCCCATTATGGCAACACATGATGGAGGAAAGAAATTTGTATCTCCAGGCTGCACCAACTGTGCTGAACTGGGTGAGCTCCCACAGCACAGCAGGTCAAGAGTCAAAAGGGCCAGATACTACACAGGTGGTGTTCTCTTTAGCCACGGATTGCAAGCCATGCTTGACCCCACAGCTGTAAGGCTGACATACACCCCAGGGCCTCATAGTGCTGTGTGGAACGAGAAGACAAATTCGGACAAAATTAAAAGCAAGTCTACCTGCCAAATACAAAAGCAGAGTAATTTCTCTTGCACCCACTCTCCAGCTGCTGTGCACCATTCTCGCCTTATTTTGGCCAGCTGCATTAAGCAAAAACGCTTTGGGAAATTGAAGGCAATTAGTATCCTTTTTAAAAACACTTACCCTTCCATACCCAAAGGCCCCCACAGCAGGTTTCAACAGTAACTGGAGGGAAGCCAGCTGGCAGCTCATCAAAGAAAAACAGCTGACAGCTGATGCATACAGGAGCATGAACCAAAGCAATTCTGCCAAGCCCACTACAAGACTGTATTAAATCACTTGAGCTGCACCTTTCACATTTCCAGGCTCACAGGAGGAAAGCTGTGAATGGCCCACGCATAAGAAACCTGACAGCTTTACCTGTGCCTGGGCACCCCGGGGAATGCTTATAGCAAGGGCTGAGACTTCCAGTGAGACATACCCTGCACACATGGGAGCTTGAGCTGAGAGGGGCTGGATTTCCGCGGGGACACATTGCGGCTATGCCACGAGGTGGGGCTGTCAGCTCAGCCCACACCTGCCCAGGCAGCCCGCAAGCGGCACTTGCACACGCGGGTGTCAGGGCAGAGAGGGTGGAGATTCCCCCTGCTTTAGAAAGACTAAATCCAGAGCACGGGTGGGAGCTGTGCGTGAATGACAGCTGCCTCTCTGACACTCTTTTTACTGCTTTCCCTCTGCAGTAAGGGCGCAGCGATCTCCCAGGCAGCAATAAGCATCCCTTGTCTTTCCCAGTACTGTCATGCAACAGCTCCATCTCCAGATGTGCAAGATCTCTGCTACTAAGGGCTCACCCCTAAAAAGATTCTGTCACCTAGCACCTGGGTAAGTTTCTAGCACAAAGGATGACTTAATTTGTAGGGGAAGAAAGGAAATATTACAAAAGAAGAAAAGGAAAGGAGGCATTTGCTGCTCCCATATTTATGCAGTAGTTTCCTAAGCTGTCATCATTAGCTTGGCTTTTACCTCACTGTTGCCTTGCAGTACTTGCAATCCAGTACGTTGCCCTAATGTACCTCTGATTTAGTCACCGTAGCACATCAGCCCATCTTCCCTCTTCTTCTGAAGGCACTGATGTGTATCTCACATCAGGCTGCCCATTGACTCCCCTGAGCATCACGGGAACAACTGCGTGTGACAAACTGAACATGTCAGTGTGCAGGCAGGGTGGGAGCTTGAGATCATAAAGACTCCAAATCCTTAGCATTTCAACTAGACTGTCAACAGAAGCTCCAACAACCCATTCACAAACAGCTAGTATCAACTACATTAATAGAAAGTAAATGATACACTAAAATACAAAATCAAATGTGATCAATATATGGATTTGTTGTACTAGTCTGTCTTGGACTGTGTGTAGGTCTGTCAGTGGGCATGCAAACCTCCATGTGCATTTGTCTCCCTTTCTCTCCAAACTACTCGCACTTAGGTTGGAAGGAGGAGCAGAGAGAGAGCACAAAACTACTCTAGAAAAGAGGAAAAGGAGTCTGGTCTAAAAGGTCTGACAATGGCTGAATGCTTGGAACAGAACAACAGCAGCTGCAACCACTTGCAGCCAGTGTGAGCAATATATTACTCAAGGCAGTGGTACAGCTGGGACCCAGGGACCTGATAGGAGAAGCACAGGAGAACCCTGATATACTCAGTACCTTGGGGAGCAGGAAGGTATATTCTTCAGAGAAAAAAAAAAGAATGCAGAGGCTTCATTTCGAGAACTGCTGACCTTTCTCCATCATTCTGACCTGTCTGGTTATTCACAGTATGACAAAAATAAAATGCTTTCAACTTGAGTATGGCAGAGATACAAACAGAGACATAAAGTACAAAAGAGAGCAGACTCAGGTCTGTGTGTTATCTGACAGGAGGGCAACATTGAGGTACACATTCAGCCACAGGCCTAAGTATGGCTAGTGAGGGAGAAGCTGGCTTTTTTTTGCAGGCTGCTGTAGTTCTTGTAGGTGAGTAAGCTCTTCTGGGTTAAAACTAGGGGGTATGTGTGAACCTTTGCCGCACAACACACTCCATTTTTTATATTAACTCCGTCATCCATTAGGTTGTCATCCCTCTTTCCAGATCTCCAGTAACGCCATGGGGCTTTTTAAGACTGGAAGAAGACAGAGACTGGAAATACTGCATAAATATTGTCCAAATGCAAGGAGCACATATGCCAGATATGACAGTTTCCACATATGAAGCAGCTCTTGGATAAAAGTCCAAGGCTTTGATCTGTACCATCTACCACTGGACCCAGCCTTCTGTGATAAAGAGGACTACCATATGCTCAGAATCCCTCAAGCGCAAATGCAAAATGGTCTAGACAAGGCTTCCACTTGTATTATGCTTAATTTTCCACAAACCTAACCATGCAGAAGAAGCTATTTTGTCACTAAAAGCACAAGCAGCCTTGACTAAGCGTTTCAGCAAGAATCACTGTGAGGGAGAAGGTCAGATCCTGCCCTCAGCATGTACCTAGTCCCTGCAGAAGTTTGGCATACTGGATTAATCAGTCTAAGTTAAAGACCAGTTGGCATGACAAACCCTCCTCCCTCCCCAGCCGTTAGCTACCTTTCTTCAAGGCGAACCCAGAGGTCGTTAAACTGTCGCAGTCTTTGCTTCTTCTGCTGCTTCTTCTTCTTCTTTTTGTACTTCCTGTCTACTTTCTCCAGCATGTCAATGCCATCAGGGTGCAGCAGGTGAGGCAGGAGCTCTTCCTCCTCCTCCTTCTGGGGGTGCAATGGCAGTGGGAGCTCCTGGGACATGACATAGGGGCTGTGTGCCGGTGATGACGATGAAAAGGCTAACAAAGTTTTGGGGAGTTTTCTGCTGGAAGAAGGAGGGAACACAGATAATATTTGAAAGGGCTTTGAGGCAGAATCTTGCTACAGATACCATCAAGGCACATACAAAACAGGTGTTTCTCCCTGACATATTGACTGGATGCTTATTTCTCTGCCTTGTACTCCTGCCCCCTCTTCCTTGAGTCAATATTCTGATCAAAATAGTTCTCTTTAATGAAAAAAGCTTTGGAAAAAAGGTAATCTGGAACTGAGGAAAGAATGCAGTCTGGCTCAGGGTCGAATAACTTTGTGTACCTATAAGAGGCAAAAAAGGAATCACCGTCAAAGTCAGAGGAGGTCAAACCACACTCCTCTAGTCTGACATACTGCAGAACATAGACCAGATTATTCCTTTACGGCAATTCCTGCCCAAAGCCAACTAACTTGGGGGTCGGGGGGAAGGAGCAGGGACAGGGTGACTAAGGCACACTAGCTGAAGGAAAACAGTGTGGCTCCTTCAGCAACAACTCTCACTGGTGGAGAAGGTAAGTAATAAGCTAGTCACTCAGCAGTGACTGTGGTCACGGCTGCAGAAATGCATCTTGCAAATTATTGTCTTTGAGGGGAATGGCTCAATATACCATTAAGCAATCCTTTGGGCCATCTAGTCTACAGTAACTGGAAGCAGACTAGCTGTTGCAGTGCCACGTTCACCATCATCTCATTTTCTCTTTCATGAAGCCAGATGGTACAGAACAGTGAATGCATAGCCTTTATAAAACATCAGGTCAGGGCACATGTCTGACACATAAGACCAGAGCTGAACTCACTATTGTGGCATTGACTTCTAGTGTAAGCTTTTACTGCCTCCATGCTGATCTGCAAAAGGACATAATGCTGTCCTGCCACTCAGATAAGCACACCAAGGAGCATGGAATGGTGGTTTTAAAGGGTTGTATCAGACAAGTATGGAGGTACACATGGAGGGGAGGAGGCTGAGCATCGCAGCTCTCCCACAATGCAGAAGTGAGCTTTGCACAGATTTATAGCAAGTAATGAGGGAGCAGGAGTCAGGCCGTAGGCTTTCTGGCTGCACAGATCCTGTATTAGTCTGGCAGCATTATCTGGACTTTTAAAGCAGCTCCACCAAGTGAGATACTGCAGTGAGACTATGTGCATGCACAAACTCTCTCACAAGGCAAATCTTGGGAACTCAAAGAACCACTCACTCGAGCGCCCAGAAAAAGTTCTAAGGGCTACACTTAATCAGCCTCATGCGATGGTGATACATTGAAGAAACAATCGGCTCCACCCTGATTACTCAAGCTCTGTTTCATTATACTTATAGCAAGCAACATCTCATCTATACTCCAATGCAGGCAGTCTGCAGTCTCCTATCTACTCATGGCTTTGCTGGCCCACACTTCTCCTTGTTGTTTGGACAAAGTGATTCCCTGTCTTTACTTGTTCATGAGCATCTTGGACAAACTCACAAACTCAATTCACTCTGTGGATACACAGAGCACAACACAAATATCTTACTGATCTTTATGGCTGCTGCATAAAGAGAAGAGATGCAGCAGTCTTCTGTAACAAGACAAAATTGGAGACTGGCTTGGGCTGAAATTCAGAGATGTAACAGAAGACCACAGACCACTGTGCAGAAACCTGGCTTCAATCAGTGAAACCTTCCCAGAACTATAGCGTGTTTCCTTTCTGCCTTGCAATGGCATCAAAAGGAGGAGGTCCAGAAGGAGACATGTTTCAGCATGGTTGCAGTTTTCAAGCTGTCATCTCTTTGATGGAGAATAAAGAGGGTCCGTCCTGGAGAAGAAATGAAGCTGTGGACTGGAACATGAGGGATAGAGTAGATGGAAAATGAAGAGAATTTGATCTTATTTCCTGCAAGGAAAATCACAGACTGATCCTGTGGTGAACTTTATGTGACGCAGAATGGGTCTGGGGCTATCGATCTCTTTCAAAATCCTTGTGATAGTCACACTCTCACTTTATCACCCCTGAAATGTCATGACCCTTCAACTTTCCTCCACAACATCTTCACATCACCCACTCTTTAACTCCCCCTTACAGAGTGACTCCCCCAGTGTCTCCAGTGACCTGATTTGATCTTTCTGAAGGTCCTCTGCTTATGGTTCCCTTTTCCCTAATTTCTCTTCACTGTGTCTGTTCCTTAATTGTGAAAGTCACAGAGTGGGCACCAGCCCTCCCCTGTAGATTAGAGCACCTTGCTACCTGCAGCTTCCCCTACCAAACTCATGGCCATACCATGCTGGAGCTCAGCATTGCTACAGGCACAGCCAGGATGACCTCCATCCTGCATGGCCAGCCATTTATTCTGATACCTGCAGCCTCAGAACACTGTTAACAACAGATACTCATATACATAACGTCCTTTGCAACACTTCCTGCAGGTAATTCTTCCAGGGACCGACTGAGCAACCACAGGAAAAGGCACACAGATGCAAAAGCACGTCCTTCTTCCCCAAGGCCAGTTCCCTCTCCCAGCACAACAGCTAAGGGAGGAGTCAGGAAGCACCTTAATTACAGCTGTGATTATGTGATGAATATTTTACAATATATATATGCATTCTAAAATCAGGAACAACAGTTAAAGCCCAGAATAAGACAGTTGGAGCTTGATTGAACTTGCAGCACTATTTATAAACTGTCCTTTGTGCTGCTGTATGGTTGGAGCACCTCTTTTGCCTTCCTTGCCTTGGCGACACCACAAAGAAGGAGCCCTCTGTGATGGATGCACTCCTCCTGTTTGAACTAACTGACCTTTGGTCCACGCAGATGCTCACCAAGTAGGCCTAACTGAAATTAATCCTATTGTGTGAGGCTATCAGTGAGAACTCAGCACCAAATGCCCAAAAAAAGGTTTGGCTGGAGACTGGGCTGATAAGCAGCCAAAACTGCATTAACACAGGAGAAAATCTGACTACAAATCAACCACTTTATATTATAAATAACTGCAGCCATTGGGGCCTGTCGAGCTCTCCCTCCATAACAGCTGGCTGCATGGTGGTGATCTTCCTTTGAGTAGGGACGCCTCTTAAGGTTACCCCCTGAGGCTGAGAGATCCCTTACCTGACACCAGACATCAATGGGCTGGTAAGTGACAGTTTTTGCATGCATGTAACATTTAAGATACGTATAGTAAGTTTAAGTGACCTTTGTATCCCGTACTAACTTTAAGTGTAGTAAATAGTAGAGTGTTGACCGCCAATCCATCTGTATTTATTAAATATTTTACATACCTAAATTTATTGATTAGAACTCCGTAAACTAACTACTAGATCAGATCTGTCTGAGTCATCTCTGACTCTTCTCCTGGGACACTCTGTTGCCTCCACGCTCCACTACAGGCATTCATCCCCTTTCCCCTGCAGATGGGCAGGACACCTCCAGCAGCCCTGTCTGCAGGTGAAGTTGTGCAACTGTTACAGGGAAACATGCATAATGATCCTGCATCTTTCTGTGTTCCTACACACACATGCCTACAAGATACCTCAGAAGGGACCTTCTGTTTAGCCAGAGTACAGGAAGCAGCAGACTGTGCTGCTACTGCACAGTGTCATGTTGCAGGGAAGGGAGACAACTGCAGAATTCCTCATCCTCTTGTTTTAGGACTGCTCAGCTAATATCCCCTACTGTATCCAACAGCAGAACAGCCATTTGAATGCTCTGTCTCAGTTCAACCACTTGCCAGTTTTTTCCTTTCTCAATTTTGTCCTGTGAAATAGTCCATGCGTACTGACTGGACTGTGTGCAGCACTGCTATCTAGGGCAGTAGCTGGATATGGTTCCACGTTTATGTGGGCTGGACTGGGTTTACTGACACAGACTGGTATTTGCTCCTAGAACAAGCCCAAGATAGCAATCAAGAGAAACCTTCCATCATCTTTCCCCCAGGACTCTGACATACTCTTGCCACAGGTCTTTCCCTCACCTCAAATGCTCTTCTTCTGCAGAACTCACATTTTTCTTGAAACTCGTTTCATATTTTTAAATGTTTCCAAGTCATCCAGAAATGCTAACACCTTTTCTCAAAGAAAACACTGAATTGCCATCTTCTTTAGCTTCTTCACTCAGCTTTAAAATCAAAACTCCAGGAAAGATGTTCTGCCCAGTAGTCCTAATGAAAGGTTTGAGACGCAACCAATGCCAAACTGAGGACTTTCAAAGACACAAGAGTCACTGGCTGGACAACAAACTCCCATGATGTGGTCAGAGAACTGGGTGCCCAGCTACCCTGAGTATCATTGATACCTACCTTCCTAAAGGGTGAAGATCTAGCCCTCCTTTCCACAGTTATCTGCCCTTCATTTCCTTACAGCTACACCTTTACACAGCAGTATTGGATTTTGTTTATTCTCAAGCACATATTAAGCTCTCTTTCTTTAACCTTTAAGAAACTGCTATGGCTGTTTTTAGGAATACCTAAGCTAAGAATATTCGGGGGGGGTGGGGGGGTGGGGAACAACACAAAAATATCGGTGCAGGCAGGTTTTTGATTATCCCCGTAAACACTGATGCACTGAATTGCCTAGCATGGCTTAAGTGTTACAGGATCATTAAGTCTTGTGCTTAAGCACAGGGGGCTTCTCCATGTCAGACTACCTGCCCATTGGTGGCAACAGGGTTAGGGGTTGCATTCATGTACTCATAGGGTTGAGTCTTGGCTCAGTTTGTTTCAGTGAAAGTAGAGTTAATGATGTATGTCCATGTCAAGAATCGTAGCAAAACAATGACCTGCCAGAGTTTGAATCTCATGTTCTGGAAAAGGCAGCAGAAGCGGTGCAAAGAGAAAGGTGAAGCAACCAGAGTATGAGAAAAATGTTATTATTTTGCACCACATCTGTGGAGCCCCTGGCACAGACCAAGACTCTGCACTGTGCCCCCTGCACAAAAAGGTGTCATCCTGCCAGAGAGGCCCATATCAGAAAAATGGGAGAGGAACAACAGAGATGTAAGCAGTGAGGGACAGCATGCCTGGCACAGAGGATAAAAGGGAAACAGTACCATAATTGAGATGAAACCTTTTTTCCCCTGTGGTCTTTTAGCAGTGACTAAAGGAAGAGCGAGGATATCTGAGAGACACAAGAGCACATGTTTGACAAGAGTATGGAGAAGGGGAGACAAGGATTGCAGAGGCTAAGCTGGTGGCAAGAAGTCCAGGAAGAGGTGAGTCAAAAGCACATGTAATTCTTGGCAGAGCGTGGAGGAGAAGATATTTGGCATTCTGTAGTTACTGAAACTATGGAGATGGGTAAAGGCACCCAGTGAGAGATAAAAAGAGGCAGTAAGGGTATATCCCAAAGGACAGCTGCAAGATGAACCAGAACAGCAAGTACCTTGGCTTAAAAATGCAGAAGAGAGCAGGGGATATGAGAGCAATCAGTCATGGGGACAGCTTGCAAAGAGGCTGGGTGGACTCTGGGCAGTCAGATTCCAGGCTGAGAGAGAGCAATCAGAAAGAATCAAAAACAGCAGTGTAAGAGAAGGAGAGTGTTAAAAAGCATGGCAGTCAAACACTTAAAAGGGAGGAAGGAGGAGCCTGGAAGCCTATGTGGTATGAGACAGCACCCAGATCTGATGAACCAAGCATGCATAATCTATGGCTGTTAGTCTAAGAGTTGAAAACTTACAGGGGGGCAAATATTTTTATTCTATTAAAACAAAACAAAACCAAAGAACAAAAAAATCCCCCAAATAAAACACCTAAAAACCAAACCCAAACCAAATAAAATCCTGTTTCCAAACTGGCTCATGGAAGAGAAAAGCAAACTGCTGGGGAGCACAGAGAGCCCAGCTCACTGTTAGGTCTAGTTCCAGCTGCCACTACTTCTTCATGATTGTTTACAAACCCACCCTCCCAATGGCTGCTCAGCTAGATAAAAGCATGCATTACTTGTTGATGGCTTGTCCAGCTGGAGTGTGTTCTACCTCGTACCCTTCTCTCCTCAAAACATCAATCACTGTGTTGTTGCCCATGAAGTGACCTGCAGTTAAGAGAAAAATTACATCAGAACTCAAAGAGCACAGGGGAAGAGAGAGAAGAACAACAAAGTCCTTCCTCATCACAGGAGGCATGCCACACTCAGGGCAGGCAGTGCTTTATCACTCCCCACCAGCATGCACCAGAAACACAGGATCTCTAATGAATGATTGCTTAACTTTCCCAAAGTCACTTCAATTACCACATTCTGCCTTTCTAAAATGCAGGTCTGGTTGAAATTACTCTGATCCCGCAGGTTGTTGCATCAGGTCACTGTGGATTTCTTGGGGCAGTAAGAGATGAAGTTGGGAGATGCCTGTTCAGGACCAGCACCGAGTCTACAACTGGTGGTGGTGCAAACCAGATCAAAATCTGGCTGCAGTGTGTGCATCATTTTAACATCCTCTGGCATCATAAAGGCACTGAGATGTCGGTCAACATCGTTAACAATTTTTATATGATTAAGAATCATCCAACTGCAGAGAACGGAAAATAGCTCTGAAAGCCAATGACTTAGATCAACCCCTTACATTCCTTCAGTATAAGCCACCAGGAACAGAAACTCCACTTCAGTCGTGTTGACAAAAGTTTGAGAAAGACTTAGCTACCTCTGCCCTAATTCTGTGATTTATGTCTCCACTCTATCTTCAGACAGATGGGGTGGCTGGTCAGCCCATAATTTGGCATCATAGTGAATAAATGACTACTCAAAGGGTGCAGGATTTATTCCTGAAGGACTGTATGCTCTGCACGCTGACTGACTTCACCATCACTCTAACCCCTCATCAGACAAGGCTGCTGAGAAGCAGATGGACAACAGAGGCCTTGCACAATCCCTCACAGATCTAGCTTTCTTGAAAACATTTGTTCATTTAACAGCCTACATAAATTAAAATTAGGCTTGAGCAAATGACTTATTAGAGTGCTCCCTTGCCTCTGCAGATGTAAGCAGTGCTAAAACTGATAAGTAACTTCAGAAAAACTGTTTTCTGCTAATATTCTTCGTAAATACATGGGAATAAAACCACCAGAATTATTCTAGTAGCCAGGAAAAGCAAGGAGATAGAAAGGGAAGTCCAACGGTGATGAGATTAACAGGGGACTAAACCCAAGGCATTTATGATTTTGCACTCCAAAATGGATTCAATAAATTGGAGCACAAAATTCTAGTTTCTCATGCCACAACAGAAAAGGGCTCATGAACTACCAGCTTAAAGCATGACAGTTGGATGGTATCATTTGAGCATAGACATTTATCCGATGAAGTTTCCCTGAGAGCCTAAGAATACAAACAGATCTAGATCAAATGAAACTTTTTAACCAAACACTGCAATGCACACCTATTGGGTACCATATTTTCTCACTTAGTAACTGGATTTTCCCCCAGCTCCTCAGCCTAACTTTTGCCTTCTGAAAGAGTAAAGCTTGACCATTTTGTGGACCTAACCTAATACTGTTGGTATCTGTTGCTTGCCAATGGTTCAGCCCCAGGTGCAGTTAACTGAGAATTTCCTCATGTAAGCAAAAAGACCAGATGCAGCAGGGAACAGGAATGACTGTAATTAAATGTTGTAATTGAGTAAAATTAGCCACTGGAAGGCCAACATTAGGTATATAAGGTGGCAGACCTAGTTGCTATCTCTCACCTTTAACACAGAGGAGAGGTATGTGCAAAGGGAAGGGGAAAGGGGATTCACTCCTCCTCCCCTGCCTCCAGACAGCAGAGAAAGGGGTGCTTCCAAAGGGCAATCCACCCCTTGTAAGTGAGAGTGAGGTAGGACAACTCAGACTTTTAAAGAAGTGCCTCTCTATTGATGAGGATAGGGGCAGTGTATAGAGCAAGTTCACACTAGCTACCCATTTCATGTGGGAAATGTTGGATGGGCTGAGTCCCATCCTCAGCAGTGAAAAGCAGTGCCAAGGCTCTGAACTCATATTTTCTTAATCCAAGTCCTTCAGGAGGAAAGAGACAAGACATAAAGATGAGCAATCTATAGGGTAATCTATAGTGTTGAAATAATTTTCCTCATGCCAGTTTAAGAGCTTACAGTCTCACATATTTCAAGAGTGAGCTATTGAATAGCTGGTCACATCACACCATCAAACGCACGACCCCCTGACAATCTTCAGCTACTCTTGCTCAGAGCAGTGATTTGGACTGGTACGTAGGAAATTACTGTAGCACATGGATGAATCCCATTTCAATCAGTCAACCTGCTCAAGTGATTTCCTGAAGCTGGGCCTTAATCTTCTTTTTAATTTGATGGAGTGATAAGAGTATCTTTTATATCACAATTACGTGTACAGGCCTTCACAGGGAGCCTTTGCTCGCTGTTGCTGATGCAATGAGTTATGTCTGCATGTGAAAGAAAAACAGTGTGCTAATACTGAGCAAAAGAGAACAGACCAAATGAATAGATATGTGTAAAACAGATGCATACGAATACAAACAAGCATGTCATATTAGATTGTTCACAAGATGTGATCAATCAGGAGCCACTCAGGCTAGGTACATAAAAGGATTAGGAGATGTCAGTGTTTGCCATCTAAAAGGTGGGCCATGTGTGCTCCATGAGACAGAGCTGGTCTGGGGCTCAGTGGACCTACAGGCTCAACCTGAGCTAAGTGCAAAATGAAAAAAAGACAGAAGGGTGAGGGTTTGAGGTACAGGACCTCACCAGGAGCCTCACTTGAGTCAGCACTTCTGTCTCTTTTCTGGGAACTGTCACAGAAAGAGCTTGGTGGTGTGTGAGAGACCTGATCACCAAAAGCAACTGTAAAAAACATGAGAAAGATTCACTCTCCAAGGTTTAAGATCAAGCAGCTATGCTGCAAGGGAGACTTAACCCAAAGTCACATGACAGGGAGCAGGCCTCTTTCACCTGTTTTCTATTTTAGCCTAACACACTTGAATGCCCCCCAAAAGAAAAGCCCCAGGCCCTGTCCCATCAGAAAGGCCAGTCCTTTCTTTCTGTACACAGCCCTGCATTATCCTCACACCACTAGGTGAAGAGATGCCTCTGAGAGGTCAATTTACTCTGGCAGGGGGTGGGGAGCCATGAATCTCTATTCTTCTGTGTTCAAGCTCAAAGAGAAACTAAGAAGCTGTTGTGTGCACCAGCTCAGCCATGCACTCTACTGGAGAGTAAATAAGACCCCAGCCTTTAATCTGTACTGAAAGGAGGTGGCATGCAGGGACCGCAACAGGCAATACGCTCAAACAACAATGCTGTTTGACTAAAGTGCACTTGCAGACTAGTCCACGCACTTGGACATGCGTTGAGCACTCCGGACCCTCCTCAGTAGCAACACCCAATCTTGCAGAACACAGGCTACTACTATTGCCATGAAATCCGTGTCCCCGGCTTGTACCTTTTACTGCCAGTGCACGCAGAGTTGTCTTCATCTAAGTAACAGTGCTAGGACTGTGGGTTTCAGCAGAGGCTCCTAAACCCAAATTTGAGCCATCACGAGGCTGAAAATTTTCTGGATCTAGTGAAATGAACGAGGAAATATTACACAACAGTCTGTTTCTGTTCCTCAATTTTTATTTTTCATACAAAGCAAGGTTGTAAGACTGAAGAAAACTATGTTCCTCTCCGAATTTCAACAAAATCCATGATTCCAAGCTGATACACAAATCTCCTTGACTCTCTCTTAGTCATGTAAAAGGAAACCCCAGGCCCACATAATTCTTTGTCTGCTGTGTTTTCCTTAGTAGAAAGACGGCACTTCCCATCTGCCCCTGAAACATGCCAGGACCTCACCATCTACAAATATCCCAAGACAATGAATCACTGGACATACATGTAAAGAAATGAAAATGTTTGTTAGGAAACCTAATCTGGACTGCTGACCTCCAAGAAGTGGTGGGAACAGCTACAGCACATGATCATAACAGTACAACCACAAAATAACACAAACGATTCTAGCCACTGGGGACATCATAAAGCAGGATGTTTATCTCTGACTGGGCTGAGAGTGCTCAGATGGGCTTCTGGTGCCAGAGACTCTATGGTCACTGAAACAAATATTTTCAAGAACATTTTAGAGGTACAGATCTTACAATTATTTTAGAAACTTCCTGGAAATGCCCATGGCAATGATCATCTGCTATGATTCTTCTTAGACTGCTTCCAAGAATTATATAGATAAATTCATATAACATGCCCCAGAAGGGTGAACAGGACACCTGTAGGTGACTGGATGAGAGCTATTGGCCTGTAAAAAAGGCATGACATGAGGCTGCTGACTACACTACCCACAAAAAAAAAAAAGAGAAACTTCAGCAAAAGTTATCACTTAACTGTGAAACACAAAGGACAGCTCACCCCTCTCTATATGCCTCCCATGGCAGGGTTCTTCTCCTACCCTTTCAGTAATCACAGTATCCTCCAATAGCAGTCTGTGAGCCAATAAACCCATGGAGAAGGGTTCAAAACTGCCAGCGCTTGCTCAAAGAATGCAAACACAAGCAAAGGAGAATTCCTGATGGCTTGGAGAGCAGGGACATGCATGGCCCAAGTCAGTCCCACAGGTATCTGCAGTGAAGAGCTGAAAGTTCAGCATGGCAGATCCAGCCAATGACCTAGAGAATGCAGAGTACTGTCTTAAATCATTTCATTGGATGGAAGCCAAACTGCAAAACAGACATCCTACTCCTCCTACTGGTCTGGATCACTTTAGCGTGCATCAGCCCATGAGGTGGACAAAGTGATCCTTATTAACATCAGGTACCTGACAAAGCTAAAATGAGTTCTTGGAAGACATAGCTCTTAGGACATGACTAAGAATGTAGACACAGAAAGTACTCTTGTGGCACCCCCACCCACAGTGCCCCCACTGGCAAGAACCCTTACAGAGGAATTTTCTTCATCCCACTCCATAGTCTGTTATTCCCTGAAAGGAGCTGAAATGAGTGAAACAGAAGCAAACCTGTGGAAAGAAAAGGATGCTCCTCCCTATCCCTAAATCTCTACTTAGTTTAAGCTTTTGGCACAAGGACAAGGGACTGCTAATGCTCTGTGAGTGACAGGCAAAGCCCATTTTTCACACATATCACAAAATTACCTCACTGCTCCCATAGGTATTAAGAGAGAGGAGAAAGATGACCCTAACCACGTCTTACTGGCAGAGCTTGGCAAGCCATACTGGAGGCAGTCATACCATAGCAAGCACAGAGAGAGTCCTCCACTTTCTGTAACAAACTTACTACCAAACCTTGTTTGCAAAAGATCCTGTGCAAAACTGCAGGGGACTTCCTATACGGGCTGACAACATCAGCAGTGGCAAACAGTCCCAGCTGAGCACCCTTGAAGAAACCTGTACCTGGTGCTCAGAAATCCAGGGGCAAATTTCATGACTTTGCCTCATGCATACACATGGTTATATTTTTTAAGTACATGTTGGGATGCAGAACATGGAGTCATTTTAACCCAGTTAGTAAAATTATGGAGGAAAAAAAGCTAGACAAAATATTTCATATGATCCAAAGCAAAAGAAGAAAAGCAGGTGATGTGATCAACTAACTTACAGATTAGTTTCCTTCAGATGCATGCTTTCTGTACACACTGTTCAAGAGGAAGACACTGCTTTAAAGCATGAGCACCGTGCACCCACATGAGGTGAGCTCACACTTCACTTCTCCCAGAATCAGAGGGAGGAAGTCCTGTGCAGTTACACTAGATAATCCAAACAACATATGGAAAATAGGGGTCATTGGTAAAGTAGCTGGGATTCCCGATTTGGGATTCCTAAGTTAAAACATTTTCTCAAACAGAAAACATATAACACTAAAGCTAATAGAATCTTCTTCCTTCTAATGGCATTTCCAAGTCAGGAAGAGCTCAGATACCAGAACACAAACCAAAGGACAAAGAGCATGGTACTCTCACAAATTTAATGCGACCGATTGAAGAAAATTACAAAAATTTAAGGGTATGGGGGCGGCCCTAAGGGTATCATAAGTGAACTTAAAGATTCCTCAAATTCACATGAAGTGCAGGAGTATAAGGATGTATAAGGAGTATAAGGAAGTATTATAATACTTCTGCATACATGGAGGTAAAATGCCCTGCAAGCAGCCCTCCCATGCCCTCTAATCTTTTTGAGACTGCAGACTTCCAAATGTACTCCTTCTTGTGATTACCTGTAAGATGAAATATTACTCCATAAACATTGAACTTGAGGTTTACTCCACTGAGGCCAGGCCAAATGTTTGTCTTCAAAAAACATGATTTCCTTCAAATATCTTTTTTAGTATAAAATCTTAGTGGATCATACTTCACCACTCTCAAACCAAAGGGGAAAATCTGGTGGGCAGGACTGTGCAACAGTGGCATTCTCTATGCCCAAGAAAATATTTTCACTAGACATGGAGAGACTTCATGAAAGAGCTTCAGACGTGCATTAATTCAGGAGGAAACAAAGAATAACCTTCCATTTACTTAAAAGTGATGTGCTTTGCTAATTAACTCACCTATATGGAATTACTAGGACTCATTTTCCACATTTGTTTGTAACAGAATCACGTAAACATGAAATCCTTCTCAAAATAGTTGATGATGAAGGCCTTGCACAACATGGGAAAAATTGCCTAATACCACAGGAAAGAATCATATGAAGTTACCATTTGCATGAGCCAAAATGAAGGCATTTTTCTTGTGAAAGACAAGACACTCTTCTCTACCAGGTTCTGTCAAAAACGAGGTCTCTTATATGTATGACCTGAGTACTTTTTGGTCCTGGGGATTCCCATTTTTACCTTTGGGCAAAGTCAAACTTCCTGATAACTACACAAATTGAAGCTAGAAAAAACTTTTCCACTGATTATAAGGCCGAATTTATAGCAAAGTTAACATAAGGAGAAAGTTTACAACCCCATATCGTTTACTTTGTAAAAACTGAGTTAAAAGAAAAAGCTTCTGTTCAGGCAGCCTAAGCCACTGGGGCTCCATCTGCCCTGGCATTTACTGAGAGTTTTCCACTGTTGAAGCCCTAGGCTCATTAAGCAAGGGGACCCTCACACAGGTGAGTGGCTATGCTAGCTGCCAGCATTACGCTACCAGAAGGGAAGGAAATATCAGTGCTATGTCTGAGCTGCAGTACTCACAGCCACCTCTGCCGCTGGACCTGCTCACATTCCACACCACTGCTTCCTTTCCAGAAAAAAGGTATTAAGGACTTGAAATCCCACTAGCTTAAAACATACATTACAAGATGAAAGTTTTTCTACTGTAGCTGTCCAATAAAGGTAGCAACGGGTAAACCCCAGCACAGATAAGAAGCTGATGGTCACCAGATTGTGAGTACCTAAAGCAGAAACAGCACACAGTTGTTTGACCTGGCTGATTTTGACAGTTGCACTAATACATTGGAACAGAGGCATCTGCCTCTAATGCAGAAATGCAAAGCTTTCCTCATTTCATGTGTCACAGATGTCAGGAGGAGTGCCCTTCACGTAAACCCTGGGGCTTTGGACGTGGGTCCTGCCTCCACACAACATTATCTATCCCCTTTGGGGGTTGTTGTTCTAATAAACCCTGTCATTAGCATTCTGCAGACTCAAAGAGGCTACTAAGGAAAACAGTCTCAAAGCTGCTGGGTTGTATCTGGCATTCTCAGATTACAGAGGTACAGGCACACCTTCAGGGACTCAGCCTTTCCTCCCACCCAAAGAGGCTAAAATGATGCTGCATTCCAGAGACAGAAGAAGCAAGCAGGCTATCAGCAAGCCCTTTGTGCCTAGGGAGAAGTGAGGTGGCCCACAAGACTAATTTAATCTGTTTTATCATTATGTTATCTTCCTGCCCTCCCCCCCCCTTTGTCCTCTTCCAGGATCTGCCAAGATTCAGCTTCTTGTGGATTTTTCATGAACTTCCTCATTATGTATTTCAAATCCTTTAATATGAGGCATAGATAAATTTACACTTCCTGTGCACACCCACATCTCCAGTCCCAAATGTGCGCTGATGGCAGGTTCAAAGTTTCCATGCTGGGTTCTGAATTCCCGCTGAATTTCAAGGGCAAATTATATCCCATTTACCTGGGCAACTTTCACATTCCCATGGCAGGTTTTTGTTTGGTTTTGTTTAACAGGTATAAACACCTGCACAAGACGAACAGAGACATCCTGGGCTTAGCACTGTTAATTATTTTTACAAACATTGGTGACAGGTCCTTTCTCCAATCTTTTCTTTTCCAGAGACAATAAATCTTGTTGTTCTTGCATAATTTTCAATCCAAAAATGCCAGATGGAACAGCAAATTTCAAGAAGTAACAGCAAACAGCTCTACATGGAAACACCACCTAGCACACCATTCAGGACAGAGACTCAGCACAATTCCAATTTCCCCTGGAAATCTGGTGTTTGGTTTGGTTTTTTGGTGTTTTGTTTTGTTTTTGGTTTTTTTTTTTTGTTTTTTTTTTTTTGCTTTTTATGACATAAGGGGCAAGGGAAAAGGCACCAGGTATACCTGTGGATCCAATGCACTTGGCACCTGAGGCTGACACATAACTGACCAGTCCCCACATCCCAAGGACTGCCTCAAAACCAAGAGAAGTTGGAGAAAGCCATTTGGTGGTCTATGGCAGACTCTGGAGTAACCATAGGTGGTAGCATGTTCTCTCTTTTCCTTGTCCAGGTGGCTAACATGACAGATTACACACTTATCTTCAGCTCAGGGTCAATTATGCTTCTACAATGATGTCAAAATCCTTCTTCTGCATGTTGTTGGATCACACATCAGCCATCCAAAAGTTAATTTTAGTTTAGTGAGTATCAGTTGACTCAGCTGCTGGGAGGAAGACAACTAAGATCTGGAGCTCTTAGCTGAATTGCTAATTCGGATATTGGTTCATCAGTCTGCTCATAACAATTCTTCTTTCTGGGAGGTCTTGCAGGGGGTGGGTGTAAAGACTGCGAAAAAAACAGCCAGTCCCTAGAGGTTTGAGCCCATACAGTCTGAGTAAAGCTGAATAAACACATTCATTATTTCCTTTAGTAATTAGAAGGAAATGGTAGCTGAAGAAGTTTTCACCATCATCCTTCTTTTCTTAGTGTTAATGCTGGCTTGCCAACATCCACTATACTTTAAAGCCTCAGAATGATGCTTTCTTCAGGAGCAGCAAAGAAAAAAGAGCTCTGAGAGAAAAAGGAATTTGCCAGTGTTTACAAGATTAAGAGGACCAACTTCTGAAGTTGTCACATCAGCCAGCGTCTCTCAGTGAAGTCAGTCATTTCATCCACAGGGATATAAGGCATCTTAGATCCCTCCATGCTTCTTATTCATGAGCTGGCAAATCTGGAGTTTCTCAGCTGTTCAAAGAGGCAGGAGAGACTGGAGGGAATTTAAACTTGGCTCCTAGAAACTCTGGCTTCGCCTGAGGCCTTGCCTGTCATAATAAAGTCAGGATCTCATGCCACTAAGTATGCTTCCTCCTGCATTAAAAAAAAAGCACTCTTTTTTTTTTTTCTCTCTCTTATTCTTTAGCCCCCCCTTCAACAGAAACCATAAGTACGCTAAAGCAAACAAGCCATGCTCACCATGGAACAAAAGTGACCATGCAGAAGGAAAGGCCATCTAGAGTTGAATCTAGTGAGAAACATCAAGGGAAACAAGGAATGCTTCTGCTGATACCTCAGCAGTAACATGTAGACTAGATAAATGTCAGCCCAGTGCTGAAGGGGGCAGGAGACCTGGTGACAAAGAATATGGAAAAGGCCAAGGTACTCAGTGCCACTGTCACCTTCTTTACTGGTAAAACCAGACTTCAGGAATCTCAGGTTCCTATGACTAGAGGGAAAGTCCAGTGCAAAGAAGGTTCACCCTGGGTGGAGAAGGATCAGGTTAAGGAACATTCAAACAGACCGGACATGTACAAGTTCTGATAGGATACACCCACAGGAACTGTGGGAGCTTGCCACTCTCCATCATCTTTAAAAGGTCGTGGCAATTGGGGAAGGTCCCTGAGGACTGCAAGAAAGGAAGTATCGCTCCTATCTTCAAGAAGGGCAAGAAGAAGGATCTGGGAAACTACAAACTGGTCAGCCACACCTCTATTCTTGGAGAAGGTGATGGAGCAAATTAAACTGCAAACCATTTCCAAATGTGTTAGGGATAAGCAGATGACTGGGACTGGTCAGAATGGATTTATGATGAGTGAATCTTGGCTCATGAAGTTCAGCAAACCCAGTCCTGCACCTAGTCAGGAATAGCTTCAGGCACCAGGATAGGCTGGGCACCAACTGGCTGAAGAACAGCTCGGCAGAAAAGGATATGGTGTCCTGGAGGACATCAAGTTGGCCTTGAGCCAGCAATGTGCCCTTGTGGCAAAGAAGGCCAATGGCCTCCTGGGCTGCATTAGGAGGAGTGTTTCCAGCAGATTGAGGGAGGTGATCCTTCCCTGTTCCTCAGCCCTGGTGACATACATCTAGGTCCAGTGTCTAGCTCTGGGCTCCCCAGTTTAAAAGAGACATGGGCATACTGGCAAGAGTCCAGCAAAGGGCCACAAAGATGATGAACAATTAGAGCATCTGTCATATGAGGAGAAGCTGAGAGAGCTGGACTGTTCAGCCTGGAGAAGAGGAGGCTCAGGGCAGTATAATCAATGTATAAATACCTGATAGGAGGTTGTAAAATGGAGCAGAACTTTTCTCAGTGGTGCCCCATGAAAGGACAAGAGGCAACAAATGCAAACTGATATACAGGAAATCCCATTCAAACATAAGAAAAGGCTTCTTTACTGTGAGAGTGGTTAAACGCTAGAATAGGTTGCCCAGAGAGGTTTTGGAGTCTCCATCCTTGCAGATACTCAAAACCTCATCAGACTCTGTCCTAGGCAACTGGTCTATATCATGCTGCTCTGAGCAGGGGCGTGGACCAGATGATCTCCAGAGGTGCCTGTCAGCCTCACCTATCCTGTGATTCTGCCAAGGTTTAGCCAGTAGGCAAGCATCCTTGTAAGACTTGTACAAGTGGTAAAACTCTCCACAGCACAGCAGGACAATGCAGCCTTCTCTACATCAATGTGCACCTCTTGGACAAACCAGAAACCTACAGTGTTATCTAGCTGGCTGTCTATGGAATCACATGCGCCATCACTTACTTTGGCTTCGCATTCAGATCCTGAACACTCCACTTACAGTTCAGAGAAATTAAAAATGCATATAGAAGGAAGATTGCTTGGGAAAGATTATACCTGGCTTTGCTTCACACATTGTTCCACTGGCAACAGGAAGTAAGTCTGGCTTGTAACTCTACTGCCACCATACAAAGAGGCCACAATTAAGATAAAATCCTTACTGAACCTAGAGGAATGCTGCTGGCATTACCATCTCTCTCTTCCCACACTTTCCTCTAATTCCCTCAGACTTATTTTGGCTTGAAACTTTCCATGTTTGCACTTTGTCCAGAAGCAAAGCTTTTTGAATAGTTTGAGCAAAACCTGTTATTTTTTTCCTCTCCACTTCTGTGCAAGCTTAAATTACTTCCAAACAAAAATAGTTCCAGAAATGAGCTCTGACTGTGAAATATTTTCAACAGAATACAGGGGGACTTTGTCTGATCTGTTAAAATGTAGTAAAAACATAAAATATGCTGGATCTAATGATCAAATGTATTACATTCCAAATTATCACATGTCATTCCATGTAAGAAATCAACATCTATAGACATGCAGCTGTATTAAGACCTGGAAAGAGATATGAGATTTTTTTTGCACAATGTATTACACATCTCTGAACCACATCAATCCACTTGGAATATAAAATAAATCAATCTTTTCTGATTTTCGCCCATTTAAAATAAAAATACAAAGAGTAGTTTAAATAACAAGAGGGGGTATTTGTAATACCACAGTCACCCACAGACCATGACCTTGTTTGGATATAACTGATGATAAAAGTGTTTTTTCAGTGGTGTTTGGTTAATGGAAAAAATTGAACTTTCCTTACAAAATGCCTAGCTCTTTTATAAATAAAAAGCACTGGGTGAAAAAGAAACAACTAAAAGTCTTCTGCCCCTTCTAAGCTGGAGACCCTTTGATATCCTACTACCATTTTAACACAACCTCATCCTGCAGTTTATCAGCCACTGCTGGGAGATACTTTTTTCACTGGTGGCCAGGAGAGGGAAAACCACAATGCAGTGATGATTTAGTCCCATTCCTATAGCCTTCCTTTTTTCTCGTCTTCTTCTACCTTTTGCTGCAGCTCATTCTAACCTGCTTTGTGTGAGCTCTTCCTGGAACCTTTTTCCAGTAATTAACAACAGTACAATACTCAAGCAATTCTCAAAACTGAACACAAGACATTTGTTCATCTTCACTGCTTGCTGGCATAAAAATAAATCTCCCACATACTTATCTATCACATACAGCAATCTGGATAAACAAAAGGCTAAATTAGCTTGCTAGAAAACAATAAAAGCTTGCACTCATATTTGTAATGTGCACTCAGAAAACCTCAGAACTGTGTAGAAATTGATCTGCTTTCTGCATTATATCCTGTGATGTTACTTATCTCATTTAGTCAATTAATATGAAACAAATAAAAAAAAAAAAAAAGAAACCCCCATGCAGTCAAACAAGGGGATAATGAGAAATTGTGCTGCTAAAAGTGGGAGGCTGGCATTGTCCTTTGAGCAGAGCTATTTGGAAGAGCAGATGAGAACAGAGGCCGAACTGGTATCAAAGCCAGAGTGTAATTAGAGACAATGTCAAAGTTGATCTAGAGCCCCCAGAGAAGACAGGGAACCTGTCTCGATTAAAAAGTACAATGGAAAAGCATGAGAAGAGCACGCCTGGTGCTTGGAGATCAAGCCATGTGTGCATAAGCCACACATCAAGGGTGTTCGTATAGGCCCAAGGCTCCAAGCAGCACTGCAGTATAGCAGTGCTGAGTGAATCCTAACTCTGCTCTACTCAAAGAGGCAATCAGGGGACAAAGAAGGAGCAACTGGGAAAAGGAAAATAACAGGAAGGAGGAAAGCAAGAATTCAGAAAGCCTGGGAAGGGTTTTAGGACTGTCATGAAGGTTGAGGACAAGAGAAATTGGGAAGGACAGTGATCTGTACTGCTCCTGCAGTGCTTCTGGGCTCCGGGGCAGAGCTGTGCACAGTAATGACAATGAAGACAGTCTGGGGCAGAAAAGTGGGAAGAGAAGGAAATTGATGGGAGGGGAGACAAATGACACAAAGGCATCTTAAAGACATGTGATTGTCCAATGCAGCTGCTGGGATGCAGGGTGTGTGTGCAAGGAGGGCAAGAGGCACTCTTCTCTCAAAGAATCCTGCTCCTGGGACAGGGCAGACTCAGAGTGACACTTGCATACACATCCGTCCATCTGCATGGGCTGCTCATAGCTCAGTTGTGCCCAGTTACTGGAGCCCCAATATCTGTGACTAGCTCCTGACAGAAGACTAGCTACCTGCAACTGACACAACTGGCACTCAGGGCTGACATATGGGCTGGTCAGGAACATCAGTCCAGCAGGGACAAGCGTGATCAGAACACATCAGCAGTGGAGTACAGCAAAGCCCTGGTCTTGGCTTACAGACATGACCGAAATCTACATAACCTGCACCTACTTCACTCCGTGTCCTTCGTAACACGGAGTTGCACGGAGCAGTGACACTGCAGGAAGATAGCGCATTACAATCTTCACGCATGCCTGGACAGACATTATCAGCCACCTTTCATTACCTCCCTGCCCTCACACACAGGATCCTTGTTATGATAAGTTTGTAACCACAACTCCCTGCTGCAAGTGATGAGATTCTCACAGACTTTGAATACCAGTGCTTTGAGAGTGTTTAAGTAAATACTTTCCTTGCCTTGTCTAGATCTTCCATCCTCACTAAAGCAGTAGCCACTGAGACCGAAAGACATCACATGGATCCTGACACCAGTTGCAGTTCTCCCCCTTTCCCAAGGCCCATATGGTTCATGTTGGAGAGGATGCGATACTTCTCTGGGAATTAGCACCTGTCTTTTCAAAAACTGATCCTCACTTCTTCTCTTCCCTGGAGCTAGAGCAAAGGATGGGAGTCATGGCAAACCAATCCTGTTTACACCCTCTACCCAGCCCTAGTCTGAAGTGTGGGTGTTAACCTCACTGAGTTGGATGCGCTGCTGGATGTGCCTATGGATTCCTGCTGGCTGCTAAGAGGCAGAAAATGAAGTAGGTTTTCCCCATCTGGGCCAAATGCTCTGCTCCAAAACAGTGACAGACAAAACTTGTAGTTGTGGAAGTGCAGTGAAAGAGGTAAGGAGCTGCAGCAGGAAGAGAAAGGTGAAAGTGTGCCTTACCTTCTCCCCTTGCATTTATTGAGCCCCTTAGATTCACACAATTTGGCATGTTATTCTTTTGGATGTGTTCTCGAAAGGTTTATTCAAGCACTGGTGCAACCTCTGACTTGCTACCTTTCATCTCAGCTCCCTATTTCTCCTACTCATCTGCCTTGGTTGGCCAGAGCATAAACACTTATGTCCAAGAGCTGTTCCTTTTGTATATGCGCTGTACTTGGTTCAGTATCTTTGGCTATGCATATAACAAGTAAGTGTGTAACTAATAAATATTGCAATCAATGCACACACTGTGACCTCTTTGCGTACTGAAGAAAAACACTCTCCTACACTGAAAAAGTTTTCCTATTAGAGTACAACTTTGCCTACTAGGCCAAACTAGGCAACTTTGCTTACAACTTTGACAACTTTGCCTACTAGGGCAAAGCTATGTTCTGTGTCCACCATGGTAAAGGTACTGACCCTTCTTTAAACTGAGGCAAGTATTTGTAAAAAGCTTCTAACAGCTGCGGGAAGAATGTGTTCAGGTTGAAGGGCACCTCAATCACATACCAGCTCCAAATGCAAAGAAGAAACTCTTGTCTGGGTGCTCTTCCAGCAGGTCCTTCACCCGCCTGCCCATTCGCTCATTTCGCTTGTAGATGAGCTCCTGACGGAAGTAGCTGTCTATCTCTTGGGCAGTAATGCGTTCATGGGCTGGAAGCGTAGCATTAATGAAATTTGGGACCTAAGGCAGAAAAAAAAAATGCCTTCATGAAAGGGGCATTTATTTCACAGGCAGCCATCATGCACAGGCACTTTGCTCCACCACTGAATGTGGCAATTGCCTTGTCCCACAAGGCACATCCAGTAGGACAAAACCCAAAGAAAGCTAAAAAATTATTCAGCAAACTTCTAGTAATGCATAGTGCTCCATTTCTCTCAACATATCATTTCATAAGCCAGCCAGCTGCATCTTTTTTGATTCAAAGTCAACAAATACTCTCAGTTTGCCACACTGTAGATCCCAAATTGTGATTGGTTGGCTGAAGAAAGTAAATATTTGCCTCTGGCTATCTTTAGCTACATACCTCTTCCTTAAATTGCCATAGGTATGACATAACTATAATGATAATTAAACTCTTCTAAGAGAGTTTGACTGGTATCAGACCCCTCAGGCCATCAAAGAATAACTATGCAATTTGAACTAGTTAACAAAAACATCCCCAAACTTTCCAAAAGAAGGAAGGCCAGATTTTGTCAGGAAAGAAAGTATTACCACCTCTAGCTCCCATGTCCTCAAAGTATCTTTTAAAATAGTGGCTTCCTCCCCTGGGACCCCAGGATAGCTGTGGCTGCACACTACCATGACCTCTTGCTAGTGGAGAGAAATGGGGCTCTGGAGTTGCAGACATCCTGCCTTCTGACAAGTCGCTTTGGGCATTGCAGCTACAGGAATGGCTAAAAAAAGGGCCTGCAAGCAGTGGTTTCTGGGGAGCAGAGCCACTAAGCCAGGTGCTTTCCCTTGCAAGCCTGCAGCTCTGGAGCCACTCAGAGAGTATTACCATGTGTTTCCAAAGGTTTCTTAGCCCACAGTGGGTCATCTACTGGGCAAGCATGGGGTCAAATACAATTTACAGAGAAGTTCTACTTAAAAACATAAGCTGACAAGTGTTGCAGGCTATTACTACTCAGCTCTGCTGTGAGGGAGAGTACCCTGCGGTGGAGCCCCTCATGTAAGAAAAGGGCACTTGCTCCCCCAGAGACATGCATGTCTGGGTGAGAGCTGTTCTCTCCAAGGACCTCAAGGCAACGCCAGCTGTCTGCAGTCTGTAACACCTCAGCAGAAGAGCAATGCAGCATCTGTACGCTCTTACAGTGCTGGCCTCCTTTGAGAAGCCCTTTGAAATCTATGAAGTGCACTGTGTAAGAGCTAAGCAGTGTTAGTGACCAGGTTGCCTGCACCTCCAGGCTGAAGGGTGTGCAGGACAGGAAGGTAACAACATGCACAGAAAGCTCAGTGCTGGAGAAGCAAGGGTTAGTATGGCAGTATTTCCAGTTCTGCAGCACTGCACCATATATATCAAAAAGCCATAGGAAAATGGTCACCCAGCAGGGAAAGCCCAGGTACCAACACCCACTTGTTCAGCACTGCGAGGGTAGAGCCTACGTTTTCATTGATGTGCACGAATTGCCAGGCAGTACCTCGCGGACAAGAATAGAGAGGCCTGATGTCTCAGTCTGAGGTTAGCTAATCTAACAGCCCAAACAGGCCAAATTGGTCCCTGCTGGGCATTTTCTTGTGGTTTAAAGATCAGAGCATTGCATTCCACTGTGCTGCTTAGGAAACCGTCTCCATAAACCAAGTCTGTGAGGCCTCAGAAGGTTTTCTTTTCCTTAACATTCAGTCTAAATCTATCTTTTCTTTGTTTCACTCCATTTCTCTTCTTTGGACCTTGCCCATAGTACACAATCATACTGAAAGGGGACATTAAAAAGCTTGCAACTTGCCCAGCCTTACACAAGCGTCCAAGTCACGAGTGCATTTCTCTGTCGCTATTTGCACAAAAGAGCCTGCTGCTGCTCTCTGTTGGTGCTAAGTTCGCTGGTACCTAAGCTAGCATAATTCCACAGGACCCTTAAGAAAATAAAGGATTAACTCATAGAGCTTTGACGCTAAAGCAAACACGGCACTCGCCCAAAAGGGAAAGCCAGGTGTGCCTTCGCTGCTTGCATGCAGCAAGACAGCAGTGAGGTGGTGCAGACTCCTGGGACAGGAGGCGCAGGAAAATGGACACTCCAGGGAGCCAGCGATGTGCCCTTGGCCCTCGCGTGCAAAGGGCCTGTCTGAGGAGAGACGAGCATGAGTGAGACAGGGGTTAGTGCTACGGGGACGTGTGCGTAGTACAAGGGCTGTGGTGGCAAGACTCACTTGAGAAGTATCATGGTTGAAGATGATGGAGCTGAGGTCCCCACAGTTGTAATGCTTGATAAGGTCTTCTGTCGTATAGGGGATCTGGAAACTGCCTGCTCGGAGGCTCTCCTGCTGCAAGAGAGTCTGATTCAAAGCAAAGACCACCTGAGGGAGGGGGAGAGGGAGGAAAAGACAGAGTTCCTGGTGAGTTCTCGTCTCGCCTGGTGAGAAGGTCACAGATATAAAGCCGCCCGCCGAGGGCTCTCCGTGGCTGCTCCCGCTCCAAGGATGCCAGTCCATGTGTCGCCAACCCGCACCTCCTCCAGGTCTGCAGATACTCACACCTCAGGTCCCACTGGCCTGCTCATAGGGAACTGACTCACCACACGTAACTCCAGGCGGCTTTGCCCATGACAAGATTAATACAGAAGATGCAAAGGGGCAGACTGAAATAGGGGCAGTCTTGCTCCCCTAGACGACAGTTTGCCTGATCACCATAGAGCTCTAGGGCCTGACAAGCTCCTAGCCCCACAGCTCCTCAGCCACCTACCTAAATTAAGCATGGCTTCTCCTTGTTTGCCCTTTCTTCCTCATCCGCAAGGAACATTAACACTGTCATTTCCTGCTTTGTGTCTCCTCCTCCCATGCACCCCATTTATTTCAAGCAGGAATGTCTCTCTGGAGCAGACCAGGGAAGGATGACAGCTGCCAGGGGACGCAGGCAGCCACCCTCCCCTCAGGTGAAGTCTGAGGACAGCAGCCCCACAGCAGCCCAGCACGCTCCCCTGGCTGACTGCCTCTGCAGGCATGGGGGCTGCCGCTGCCTGTGCTCCCTCCTCCTCCTTGGCGTTCACCTGGGAACACAAACACTCCCATTCCCTTCACCTCAAGGTGAACCAGCATGGCTGCCAGAGCTCCCACCCCCAGGGAGCCTTTCCCTTGGCCGGAAAGGGAGAAGATCAGCAGAGGTCTCCTCTAGGTGTTGCTGCTTCCCCACCTCCAGCACAGCATATCGCTCTCACAGGGCAGTGGCCTCAGGGCCTGACCCAGTGAGAGCTGCCACTGCAGCTGCCTCCCCGCTGCTGCAATGCACACCCCATGAGGATCACCACCATTTAAAGGGCACAAGAGAACAGTTTGGAGCAACACTTCACAGGGGCCTCTGGAGCCAGACAGACAATGCAGCACCTCTGCACCTCTCCCCAGCTGCTCCAGCCACTGCAGCAGGCAGCCACCAAGCCCCAGAAAGGCAGGGAGCCAAGGAAGGGCTAGGGGCAGAAGCTCCCCAGGCTGAGCACGGGATGCCACTGGGAACACGGGTGGGGCGCAGAGCTTGTTACTCGCCCGTGCAGACAGCAGCTCTCCAAAAGCATGCAGCAAGCATAACACTGCCATCTCTCCTGAACACAGCGCTTACTCAAGCTACCGCTGGTTTGCACACCAAGCCTAGAGAACTGTAACAAGCCTTCCTACTACCTTCTGGCTTATTTTTTTTATTTGTCAAGGAAGTAAACTGAGAGATATTGCTGAGGTCTTGAAACACATTTCAAAAGTTACTCTTGGGAGGGTTATTTTCCAAGCTCTGGTGACTCTCTGCAGCCTGATGAGGGCTCTGTGTAATTAAATCCTCCTGGATATTTGTCTTGAACACCATCAAAAGCACTCTGGAACCAGAGGTATTCACCAACACCATGAAACCCATACATGAGTAAGCATACTCTTAATGTACTGAGATTATGTGAACCAAATCTTGGGATTACAGCACAGGGCAGATGTGGGAATGAACAGGTGCAGTTTTTCCTCCCCCAGTACAACAACCTGTCTCCTACAGAAAGGTGCAGGTCCCACCATACTTGAAATCACACTGTCCCCACTACAACTAGAGCTGCCCGTCTGGATCCAAACCACTATGTATTCAACCAAATATGAAAACACATAACTTAGTTCTGGAAGGGTGTTCATTAATAGCAACACTCACTCCCATCTCATGTTTTGAAAAAGGGCAAGAATTCACTTTGTTGGTACAAACTGCACCTGATTGAAAGAATACCTGCAGGTAGACACTCAGGAAAGTTACATCAAACTAAACAGTAGCCGTCTTGCAAAGGACCTCTGTTTAATTGGGAAGTAAATTAAACAAAACCAAATTGAAACCACTTTATGTCTGAACAAAAGTTTGCATGCAGGCTGGGGTTTACTGCATTCCGAAGCCATCATTTTCCATTTGTTTGGCTTCAATTCCCACACAGAGAAGCCCTAATGGATGTTAATGACCAGACAAGATTCACTGAGAGACAAGCCAAATCCATGCTGAAAATGTGGGGTATCTACAGCCAGGACTGCTAGGTCATGCCAGGAAAATCTCGTATGTACAATCAGTCCAGCCAAAAGCACTTCCACGGGAATGGCTTATTTTGTAAGTTATTTGACTACCATAGCAGCATCTGCTTGGACGATTTACCATTAAAGCAATATGTCCCTTTCTAGACTCCGCAGGCTCTGAAACAATGAGCAGATAGTTCCTGTCCACAGAGCAGGAATAAGACTTGTGATGGTCTCCTGAGCTGGTCAGATAGCTCTGCCTCAATGTAGAGTAAGCACATCAAAGAGGTTTTGCAATCTTTACTGTGATTTTCATCTGAACACAAGCCAGCAGAGGGTAACCGGCTTCTGTGGAGAAAACATCAGCCTGCTGCGTGAGGAGTGAGAACAAAGCAAACCTTCCTCTCTCTGCTGTGCTCCCACAGCCTGCACTCCTGCTGTTGCTTGCTCTGCGTGCTACCCTCTGCTCCACGCACATCTCATCCCTCCTCCATTGCAGTGTGCCACATGAAACAGATTCAGTCTCTCCTCCAAACAGACCTGGCCTGACCATAGCAGCCAGGTTGAGCCACACAGGCATCCTCCTTCCTCATGCCTACCCACTGGCCATAAGAAACTAGCACACAGTGAACTGCAAACAGCTAAATAAATCTGTCTCAAGAGCACAGTTTAAAACCACAATGACTACCTGCAGTTATGGAGGATTACTGCACACGTTTACACAGGAACAGAGGCAACTCACCCCCCACACCCCCCCCTCATATTTCTACACTTGGCATGACACAAAGCTGTCCTGGTGAGGCAGCTTTGGCAGCTCTCTGGTCTTTGCTAAGAGTACATCTTTCTGGTGCAGAGGTGGGAGAGTTGATACTGGACACGTGAAGAAATCTCAGGATGGCAGCAGCTGAAGGCCTTGCCTGCCCCACTGGGGAAGCACAAAAGACATTTCACAGTGAGGTGGTTCATGTTTCACCTCAAAGAACAAAGTGTCAAAGCTCACTACCCAAGACTCCTACACCCCATCCCGACCACGACTTCTTGGGAATGGAGCAGCCAGCAGGCTGCCGTGGACCCCACAGCCCAGTCAGTGGGTTTGCATGGCACTGCATGGGCTGTTTTTTCTCTGTCACAGAGGACTACAGAAGGCTGTTTCCTGCCAGGTCAGACATCTTCCCCAACTTGGATCTAGACCTGCATCCTATCATTGTGCAGAGCACCCAAGAGAGAAGTCACACAAGAACCACCTGAAGCCCACCCAGAGAGGGGACTTTCACCTTGGCATTGTGAGGGACAGAGGTGGTCTCAGCTCCTTTGATGACAGCAGCAGCCCAAGTCCCTCTGCACCATTCTCAACCACAGCCCAAGCAGTGGAAGTAAGAAAAGTCAAGATATGATAAATGGGCAGAAATCAAAACAGCATCAATGTCCTTGACAATTAGCCCTCCTTAATGAGTTACTTTAACTCATGTCATCAGGCTTTGCACAGCTGGAAGGCAGGAGATGCTATTGCCAAAAATACTCTCATCAGCTGGTCTAAACAGAATGGTGGCATCTGCTGGAAGGGGATCATGCCACACCTACTGAACAACTACACAGGATTACAATTTGGCATCAGTGTGTGTGTAGAGCCTCTCAAAGGCATGTGATAGCTTCTCTCCATTTCTTTATCACTCATACCTTCTTGGGGGAAGTATAACTCCCCAGCAGAAAGAAAAGGGGTGTGGAGTTAACGAGGCAGGAGCTGTTTGCAGTACCAGGTGTTGCTTAAAATTGTGCCCTGGTGAAAAGGTTATCTTCAGTAAACAGTAATGGATAAACACTGTCAGGATTTCAAGAAAAGGAAGATTCCTGAACCTACTGTTCTTAAAAGATTTAATTTGCTGAGGTAGGTCTTGCTCAGAGGTTGATAAGAGTTATCTGTCATTATTTCTCAAAGAAAACATTAGACTAGATGTAAAGTGATACTTAAGGAAGACCACAGCTGTCAAACTCTGCGGACTGGATCCCAGCCTTGTTTACCAGATGTGAAAGTCGACAGAGGATGAGAAGCAGGGACCAGATCAGCAGTTGATCTGCAACTGCTATATTTGCTTGGCACAAATACTGCTTGCCCTCCTAGCTCCCCATTCAATCCTGCAGTCCTTTCATTTCTAGTAAGTCCAAGAAGTTAAGAGGACAACAGAAAAGAAGGAAAGGTTGAAGAAAAATTTTCAATTTTGCTTAGAAATCAAAACCAAGAATTTGTGCTGAGCTGAGCTCCTCCAACAAGTGGTACAGAAAGCATCCATCTTTCTTACAGGTATCTCTTGCATTGCACTGTATTTTACTAATTCCAAAATCTTTCCTGTGCTGGAATCCACAGAAATCACTCCACGTTCATCCTCCTTGCAAAACTATTCTTCCTTACTTCACACCTCCCCCCCAGCAACTCTACCCTACTCTGCTCCATTAAGTGTATTCATACTAGCATCAAAGCATCTCCTGAAAAGATGTATTCGGAGAACAAAAGTAACAAGTTTATTAGAAAGGGATTTTTTTCCTCCCACCTCCCATTTCCACTGTGATCTCTCTGTCTTCCCCCGACCCTCTCCCTTTTTGTACTGTGGAAAAAATCGATTAAGCTCTCTGGTATACATATTGCTGCAAGCCTCATTCTCCTCCTGGAGATTTCTTCAGCTGTCAGGAGACACTTGTCCCCTTTGCTAGCATTGTTGGAGTGGCCTGCTAGGCTAAGGGGGTGGGGAAAAGGGGGTTAGAGCCCAGCAGATGCCTTTTTTGTCAAAGACAAAAGACCCCCTGCCATCCTCTCCACTTTTCAGCACTTTCATCCACACTGGATCAAAGTGCTATTCTGCATATGAAAGGAACCTGGCATTATGCGCCTCAAATTAGCCTATCGCCATCCCGCTAGCCTCCAAGTCTTCCCAACAAAAGCGCTCACATCTGTTCCATCATTTGCCTCATCTTCTGGGTTTTTTTCGCTCTCAGTTTTTGAGGGCCATTCAGCCCCTTGAATTATAGTCTGGGGGAGCATCTTCCTTGCTCTGGGATCGCTCAGCCAGACAATTTGCTTTTAATTGTCTTAAGGAATCATAGGATGCTTTTGGGTCCTTCCCAGCGACTAACTGCATCCATTACAGCTTCCATTCAGCCTCTTCAGCCAATTCTTTCACCTTTCCTCCTCCTTCTCAAAAGTGTGTTTCTCTCCATGCTCTTCACCTGGAGGAGACCATTGCTTCACTGGGCCAGCAAACACTACTGCCCCAAATCAAAGCGAGCCTGATATCAAAGGCATCATGACTATGAAAGTCAATAATCCTCCTTTGTCATGGTAATGGTCCAGCAGGCCAAATGCTGAGAAGAAAGCGGGATTTCTCGCTCCAATATGACGCAGCTCCTTAGATGTCTGGTGCCCATGCCCCAGCTGCCTTCGAGGCAGAAATTTGGGACTGGCCTTCTCAGAGCCTGGAAACCTGAACCCACCTGCCATGAGGAGCCCTGCAAACACCAGCCTGCACACACAGGCAGGAGAAGTCTGATTTTGGCAGGGGCTGAGGATACCAATAGGAGATTTAACCCACCATCTGCAGCCTCCAGAGGAGCCTAAGTCACTTTCAGGGCTGTTGCACCAGATGAGATGCTCCCTGTGGCCCCTGCAACAAGCTTTTGTAAAGAAGAGAGAAGCAACTTCCCAAACCTGGACCACTTTTGTGAGAAAGCTTGGATTCAGGTGACGAGAAAAGACAGGTTATCCAAGGGACTCACCCAGAAGACAAGAGACAAACAGTACAAGAAGTCACTGAAACAAAAGGAAATGGAAACTATTCTAGGTTACCTATGAGCTACAAATTTCCCATGGGCTTGGTTTTATTCTCTTGTTCTCAAAAGCCAGCATGGGAAGCAGAGGGAGCACTTCTTCTCTAGCATGATCATCCAAGGCACTTAGATGACACTCAGATGACACTCAAACCACAGATGCTGGCAGAGGTAATGGCAGTGAAGAATTTGATCTTTGGTCCGCTGACAACAAACTCACTCTGGCACAGCTGGTGCCATATTCTTGCAGCGTGTCTTTCCACAACCGAACAAAAAGATGCTCTGAAGGTTTTGGGTGTTATCTGAGATTTATACGGGAATACACAAGCCAACCCTTCTCCAACTAGGAACTATAAAAACAAGGGACTCCCAGTAATTTATCAGGCACTTTTGAAGCAGTGAATGAATTTATCATCCTCCTCTTGATGCAGGAGGATGGTAGATAAAGCTGAAACAGAGGAATACTGCTTACAGCACTGCTGGAAGAAGTGCAACTCATTCACTTGTAACAGAGTGCATTCATACATAACCTTTCGTCTGAGTAATTTACACTGATTTACAAGCTTTTATGTTTCCACTGCCAGCAGGAGAAATAAATACCCTGCTATGTGCTGAATATGGAATAAGACCAGCAGTGGAACAGATTGTTCCATTTCACAGGTCAGCTTGCAGTTCACAGCAGGACACCTCCACGACCTTGCTGGGACTTGCTCCCATTTTTCTATAGGGCTAATAGTGTGGCTATGAACCTGCTGCTGCACCTCATCCCTGAGAGCTCTCCATCTAAGTGCTCACTGGGGTTCCTCCTCATGCTGCAGAAATACCTCAAGCTTTCGTGAAGTTCATCCTTGTGCAGAAAATCTTCGCTCTGTGCTGAAAATGAACTGGTGATGGATGTTTGCATGTTACGGGAGAAGGATTAAGCTTTTTTTTTTTAATTCCATCTTTGTTAAGGATTTTGTAAACAACAACAAAGTTTGTTTTTAAAACCTTCACAAATCAAACCTTCATCAGATACATTTTTACCTCATCAAACAGAACTAGGAACTAGCCCTTTGTATAATTTTCAGCTTTCTACAGTCCTGAACCACAGTTCAAAGCAAAAAAAATGGACTTTCAACACATTACACTTAGAACTCCTGCCTGTCTCTTACTCAGCATTTCTTCAGTTAGCAATGTCCAGCTTGTTTTGGATTAGCATTGCTATGTAGCTCCTAAACTCAGGTCAAGATCAGACTTGGGAACAATTAACCAAATGAAAAAGAATTACTAGCAATCCAGATTTTCTTAGGTTATGTCCACTTTCTAATTTACAGGACTCTTTAACCAGTATGCTAGTAGTAAGGGTTTCTTTCTTTTGCACAATTATTTATTTTACAAGACACTTAACACAGACATCTCAAAATTGTATTAAAAGAAGAGTTGCAAAGCAAATAATCTGAAACTAGGGTTCCTGGGGCTGAGACTGGCCATACTTTTAAAATTCAACACCTGCAATTAATGTTTTGTTTGTTTTGTTTTTTTTAAAAAACCTTCTACTAAAATAGGAGTTGCTTTAGTCCACCTCTTCTTCACTCTTTTCCAGTGGATATTCTTAAATTTAGTGGAAGCAAAACTAAAATACTGAGGTTAACAAAGCAAACTGGTTTTTTAATTTTTAAAACAACTTTACAGGAAATTTTCCTGTTCTAGGAAACAATTTGGCTTTCCAAACTGTAGAAATGATGTAAAAAATGTAGAAATGATGAAGACATCACTGTGTCTGCCACTGTAAGGAGTAAACTAGTAATGCAACCAAAGCCCAACCTATCTCCACAGCTTCAAGTACAACATTTAGCCGTACTTTTTATCTTCCTAAAATGCAATCAATGAAACTAAACGAACTTGGTATTGATGACCTGGGATTTGGCCTCCAGTTTTCTTTCACTGACCCACAGACGCTCTTTGGAGTGCTGCTAGATGAAAGCCTTACAGGTCCCCTCCTGCCTGCATTGATTATTTTTTCACTTGTCCTCTCTAGCACAGGCCATGCATAGCTTAGGACTAAACCTTACAGTGGTTTGGAAGATTGCTAGAAGTAGCATGTCTTAGAAATGCAGAATACTGACGTTTGAAACAACTCTTCACCAGTTCTTGTGCACCTTTTTTGGTGGAAAGGAATAATTCAGAAAAGAAACTTTTCATTGGCTTGAGTGCTTCCCCCTCTTTCTGTAAAACTGATGTACATCACTTGCATAATTTATGTAAGCATGAGCAAATCAAGACTATAAAGTTAACAGAGTAAGCAATCTAGCCTTGCAATGTGATGAACAAGCTCAGACAGTTATCGTATGCTTTCTGGTAACTGTGCAACGAGATACTTCAGATTTTCTTGAAGTTCTGCCAGCTGGGAAAGCATGTTCCATATAAAACACTCAGCATTGATAAAACATTTTTCCACTCAGCAGAACAATTAGGCCAGGACTCTGGCCGCTGTTCGAAACAGAACAACTTTGAACCAGTGTGTATGTCGAAAGCAACTCAGAGCATCTTTAAGAGAAGCTTCTGGCCTCCAAATGGAGCACAGCAGAGCAAGATGACCTTTTCAAGGTACAGGGGTGAAAGGGAGAGTTTATATTAGTGGTAGACTTGCCAAGAAAAACCTCAAAACAAGAACTGCTGAAATGGTCCCTAGCTGGTTTCACACAGATCAGAGGCTGGAAGTTCTCAGTGCAAAAGCTTTCCAAGAGGGATAGCTGACAGAGTTTTCACATAGTGAAACACAGGCCTAAAGCTGTGCTCTTCATAGTAACTGTGACCTCGCCACATAGAAAATTGACTGTATCCCAAGATAGGGTGGGAATTTACAAGCCACCAGCTGTGCTATGCAAATCCCCTGAGAGGATGTTCTTGGAATGAGTAAGCTGGCTCACTGCCAGGCAGCACCTCTCCTCACCTCTTTGACTGTCCACATTAGGACATGACCAGTGGTCCCACTTTAGCCGACACACCAAGCTGCCTTTGTGGCAAAATCTAAAATACTCTGATTTTCAGACCCATGAAAACCCACATGCTGCCGATGCAACCAGGGAACTGCTGGGTGTTTGGCACTTCTGAAAGATAGGCTGTATATTGTTAAAAAGTATGTAGATTTATGGGGATTTTTTTGGTTTGGGTTTTTTTTGGGGGGGGGGGGGGGGGGGGGGTGATTTGGTTTTTGTTTTTTTGTCTTTCAGTTTTGTTCTTGAAAGGGATTGCTGCATGCCAAAAAGGACCCCTCGGGAATTTTAAGCAACTGTCTAAGTTCAACTGATTTGCAAGAAATCTCACAGATCAGGTAGGTAAGTTGTTGCTCTCAAAGTATGGAATATTTTAACCCATGGACTTCTGTGCCAGTTTCAATGCATCCAAAGCAAGAAAGGATACTTATTCCCCCTGCTAACCCCAAGACTTATCTGCTGTACAACAGGCTTTATTATTTTCCTTACCCTGCTGACTACATTTTAAAAAAAGATGTTGAATCACCAAAAAGTAACTGCAGTCCATCAAAATACGAAGTCAGAAGGATGTTAGCTCAAATTGGATCACAATAGTTTTGTAATAGGCATCTACCAACACTGTCACTTGGAATGGATCAGAACAAAAAGCATACAGAAAAGTTACCTGAAGATTTTGTCAGGCAAGGAAGCCATGGAGTATCTCTGAACTCATACTCTTCAGACCAACCGAACAGAGATTTCTTAATCACCTCAGTGAATAGGGTAGACAGCAGTCCCAACAATGAGCTAACCCGGTCTTCTTTAGCCCTTTTGAGCCCTGGAATAGTCAAATCATTTTGTTAAAGGCCAGGGCAGGTCACCTTCCCCACAGCACTTCCAGCCCATAGACACACACACTCACTGTCAGGGTAAGTGTCCTAGGTATACATTTGCTCAAGGACCCCTGAGAAAAGTGGAGGTATCTGCCAAGAGCTCATCATTTTCATGAAGTCACTAGGATTACAAAAGTCTGACTGTTAAGATTAAGATGGCCTAAGATAAGGAGGAAGGCTCTGGGGCGTGATGAAATGTGGTGGTGAAACAAGAACAAAGCATGACAAGATTTATCTCATGGGCATGTCGTACTTTGGCCTTGGAAGGGAACACCTGGGTAGTTTTCCTGGGCTACAGAGGGCAATGCTTTTTCAGAAGTTATGTGGAAAAGCTGCAATGCAACTGGCAGCAACTCAACCAGCAACTCCATATATGGAAAAATGCAAGAATATATTGGCTTAAGGTCTGTAACTTTCAGCACCAAAGCAAAAAGCTCTGGTGCACTCAGAATTGTGCAAAGGATTTTAAAGGCATGATGGGATATGAATCACCCTTCTCCAAATCCAGTTTTGGAAATAACAGACAAACAATACTGTACAACAGCAGTTGCTTGGTGAGTATCTGCTAAAACTGTGACAGAAACAAAACAATAAGCAGGTAATCAGGGCAAAAAAATTCAAGTGGCTGAACTGTTCATCCTGCCCAAGCTGGGTAAGTTCTGACAAGCTGTACTTTTAGACTAACGGGATCTTTCACAGGGACTCCCAAGTGATTTAATTCCATTTTTTGGACAACAAACCCTCAAGAAGGCCTGTACAGCACAGACATGAGGCTTGCACTCCAAAAAGTCTAGTCTGAAAACTTGAATGACAACATACCATATACAAAGTCTTGGGTTAAGCTTCATTACTACTATCCACCCCAAATATCTGCAGAAGGATGCCTCCCCCCTGCATCGTTACACGTTTACACATCATTACTAACGTGCATCTTCTTTGTGTCAGGCAACATCTACTGGAACTCCTTATGCTCAAGTCTCTTCTGTTAAAATCTGAGATGCAGGTCCACAAGCCTTGTGTCTATACAGTGTTGTGACACTGGATTAAGGATAAAAGAGTTCAGAGATCAGCTCACTCTGGATTGCAACACAGAATAGATAACAGAAAGAAGCTATCCATCCCTTCAAATACACTGCATATCCCCCACCATAAAGCTCTACAGGGTTTTTTTAAACATTCATCTCCATGAAAGGATTAAAATGCTACCCACAAACTCATATACAAAGAAAATAAAGTTGGCACTGAGAAACTTCTGTCAAAATCCAACAGACAGAAGAAACAATCTCTTATAATTCATGAATTCCTACAAATCCCTCATTTTATCATCTTGGAAAAAGTGCTGCTCTGTTGGTACTTCTGATCAGTCTTCCTCTTTAAGCTTTCTAAATAGAAACAATTCTTGAGACAAAGTTGTCCCCTTAGAACAGGACATTGGTATTCCCTACCCTGCAATGTGCAATCTCCAAATAGGGATGGAAGCAACATTCTCTTACCACAGCCATTAACAGTGAGGGACCCCACTGGACTAGCTCATGTCACAGCTCAATGGCAGCTCAGCCCAGCCCTTCTCAAAGACTACACACACCAGTATGCCACAATACACAATGCATCCTTATGTTGGTGTGTTTTTCCACCACACCCTACCAGGATTCTGTCTCCAAATTTGCGCTCATTCGCCCTTCAGAGCAACCCTAGCTCCAAACTTCCCCTTCCTTTCTAGTGGCTACTCTTTTCCCAGGGGCGTTAGCTTGCTTTTTTACTCAAGCTCATCTTTGGAGTTTTTTTGCCCTCTTACAAATGAGCAGGACAGGGAACTCACTGAAGACAGAGAAATGTCAATATTACCTCTTCCCTAATTTTTCCAGATACAGCAATATTTCAGCTTGGAAGAAAAGCCCACAAGAGCCCTGCTGGTCTAGGAATCTTCCCAGACATTACCCTAAGAACACTCATCCAAAAATAATCATCAACCAATACCAGACATAAGTTGCTCTCAATGATGCCCGTTTTTCAAGCTCTGCACCACTCATGATTAAATACAACTAAACACAAACCTACCAGGACAACAGAGATTTCCTGTTCGAACATGTGACACTTATTATGTTGTTCAACACACTTCGTGTTGGAAAGTAAATTCACATCAAACATACATTTCATTAGGGAACCTTACGTAGAAGAATATCTGTTTGTGACAGATAACACAAGGAATGCAATCACCATCCCTCAGAACAGCATTTCAAACTCTTGTATAAATCCAAAAAAACTTAAATGGGGTCAAACCTCCAGAACCTGCTGAGCAATTTGCAATTAATGCAAAAAGAAAATTTAAGTTTCCCCAAGAGGTTTCAGAAGCTTCTGGAAGTTTTGTTTATCAACCCCATTGTGATCTCTGTGATCCCAGTGGAGATCTGTAAACTACTGTGGGTACACACGTGAATTCCAAGGATAGAGGACATTAAAGCCTTTTGTCATGTGAATGCACACTACTGTCCAAAAAGTTCAGTCCTAACCAGCTACAGCCTTCCAGCTGAGCAGTGCTGCAAATTAAGTGTAACACTCTTTCTAGCGTCTCACTTCACTGTTTCTACTCTCCTTCTTGCACTCAGAAATAGAATTTCACACTATATGAGCACACTGAGCCGGTTCTGATACATTGGCTGAAGCCCCTCTTGCTACTGCACAAATCTGAGCTCTAAATAAATTCCCTTCCTTTACCATTCCAAGCCCTCTCTTCTAGACCTAGTCTTCCCCTTCTGCTTGTTTGTGTGACCTGCTGGCATTCAACTTGATTGTTGGACTATCCGAATCAGCCCCAGTCAGTGAAAGTGCCGTTGGTGGCCTGGAGACCTGACAAAACTCAGACAGAACTCACTCAATTCAACGCTCCCAGTTTTTTGCTGCTCCAAAGGTGGGGAGGAGAAGAGTAGGGTCCATTCCTGATGGTCACATGCTCAGTGCTTGGCCTCATATGCTAACTGCCATCACATTTGCTTTTTATAATCAGGCTGTCCATACCTCCCAGACTCAATGGCAATAGTTGTCAATGTTTCAGTATCGAATTCAAATATGAGTTGCAGCACTGATGTATCAGATTCTTCTGACACAACAGTATTGATGCTCTGCCAGGTGACAAGAAGCATTGAAGAAGGAAGTGCTTCCACACCCATCCTTAAATAGTGAGAGTGAGATCCAAGGGAGACAACTCACTCCCTTGGTATGTCCTCTGGTCAGCATCAAAGCCTAGTACCAAACCCAGAACCCCAATCCTTTGCAGTCCCGACAGCAATCCCCTCGTACAATCCCTTCCAGGAGACCTTTCAGATGAAGCAGATAGCACTGCTACCAGACAAGTGTCCTGCTTGTCCAACGTACACACCAGGAAAGTGTGAGTTTACAAACATGAAAATAGCAGCCCCACTGGTTAAGAGGTGCAAACCTGAGTCATACACCAGGCTCACAGCTAGTACGTCCAATTGCATATATGTTCCTAAACATTTCAAACCAAGTAAAACGAAACTTGAAGGCCGTACACCCTGGCAAATAACTCCCTCATGCCATATCCTTGGCTATGGAAACTGACAACCCATCCCAGCTCTGGGACCTGGGACTTCTCCAAAGTTCTCTTTTTGCAAGAAAGATAATCACATAAATGTAAATCCAAATCATGACAATTCCCCTCTGAGTCTGTCTGCTACAGATATCCAGCCTCTGCTGGGACTATATTACCCCTCTGCAGAGGCCCTTAATAATATTATTAGCACCTTTATATTGCATCCAGGAAGGAACACACAGTCAATTTTACTTATGGTCCAGTTAATCTAGCCCCATGTTTTCAGTTTACTCAGCAATCACATAATTCTGCTCCAGAGGCCGTCAAAGTTTTGTCAGCACAATCTTTTATCTTGAATGACCTCATGATACTCAAAAGCCACTGGGCCAACCCTCAGTACATTGTGTCAAGGATGTATTTGGCGCAGCTCAGTGTTTATTAAAATTGTGGTCAGACAGACCAGTCATCCAAAGACATCAGATGATGGTCCATGAAATGACTGAGCATTTTAAAAGCCAAAAAACAGACCCAAGCAATCATGAAATAAAAATAATTAACACTTTAAGCCTAGCATAATTTTTCTCTGCTGATGGAATCATTGCAACAGCACTGCACAAGATGGCCTACAATTCTCCACCACCAGAAAGGGCTAATTTAATTTCAATTTAAAATAGCTGAAAAACACTGTTTGATATAAGTGCTGCCATGCTTGACCTTTTGTTACATTTCATAATGGTTTTAATTCAAACTGTCTGCTTAACAATTTCCAAGGACATGCTTTTATCTTGTTAAAGGCTGTTACTGCATTTGCCTAGTCCGGTTTTCTTGGATCTCACTTGTTCTCCATGAACGTTCAAAAAGGCTGGCTAGCAGTTCATGGTATCCTGTACTGGTTCCTTTAGAAGCGTTGGCTGTGTCATCTGGTCCTGCTGGTTTTGAAATGGTTAGTTTTACCAAGTATCCTCTCACCCTCCCCTCATCAATAATTTGCTGGCTAAACAATTATCAGTCCTGTTCTTTTCCTGATGGTCCGAAACAGCACTGTTTCTTAACTAAAACATTTGCTTGCTTAAGCCTTTCCTCCATTCTCAGATACTCCAGAGCTGTTCTTTCAAGAGCTTCTCTCCTTTTCCTTTCCTACCTCCACAGCTTTTGCTCCTCTGCTGCAAAGTGGTGCAATGAATATTTCTGCATCACACGGGACTTTGCACCAGTGCAGACCTGCTGGTGAAGAGTTCTCAAAATCTGGCCACCAGAAAATCCCTTTTAAAACACTTCTTGCTTCTACCCACTCCATTTTCATATCACACTCACTAGACTGCATGGCTTTATCTACCGTAGAAGCAAATTCTTTCTTTAACAAGTCACGTAAAAAGTGCTGGATTTAAATAAGCACAAATCTGTACAGTCAATTTGCTTCATTTAGAAGGGCACATAAGCAACAAAGCATCAGCTGCAGCAGTAACTGCTTTGGTTAAACCCAGAAAGTCCTCTGAAACTTTTCCACAGTTTTGAAAGGCAGCTAGGCATTTACAGGCTACTCGAGGGGGGTGGGAGGGGGCAGCAGAAGGCAAGTCCCATGTCTTCTTCTGTAAAGTTTTTTTTACAGTCTTTTAAATTCCTAACTGCTGACACAAGAAAATACCTCTGCTTTTGTCATGAGGGGCTTCATCCTCAGTCCTGTTCTCTTTAAAAACCCCGTAATGGAGGATGGAGTGTCTTTCAAAGGTGTAGGCAAGCACTACAGCTAACACACAAAAGAAGCTTTTGCAGAAAGCACACACTCTAGAGGGAAAAAAACCCAAACAGCCCAAATGCTACCATCAGGTTCCCCTTTCACAGTGACTGGACGGATGCACCAAGCCTGCTGAAACAGCTCACCAGGAACTACCAGAAACTTGGACCATGGGCTGGCTGCTGGCACTAACGCTTCTAACTGCAAAGGTCATCCTCCTCCTCCTCTGCAGATGTGAAATATCACGATCTCAAACACACTGCTACAGCTCTTTAGGACAGAGCTCCCAAAACATTTGCTGCTCCTCTTTTCATACAGCAACACATGCCAAACACGGACTTTAGCCAGAGTGCATGTACCACCCTGTGCTGCTAGCCATGGGTGTGCCACGGCTGGGGGAGTCCATAGTCACACACGGCTTGTGACCTATGCAGCAGTGCAGGAAGTCAGATACTGTGATCCAAACACTCTGTCCAGGATCACTGCACAAACCAGTACAGCTGAGTGCATTAAAACATAATCCTTCCACATTTCACTTTATTCTTGATACGTTCTAACACTATTGAGTAAGTATTGCCTATCCAGCAATAGCTTATGGGATTTACTATGTTAATGGAATGAATGTGTAATTACAATTCACATTTGCAACATTTCTGACAAATGTGGGTCTCGAGTCTGTCGCACCTCTTGAGCTTCCAAACCAAAAGGGCACTGAAATCAAAGGACTTTTCATACTTAAAAACCGGCAATATGTTTAAGCAAGCTAATTCATGAGGCCTTCCCAGGACAGGGGCTCTCACTGCAAACTGAATGTGCCTTTCTGTAATAGGCTAAGGAGCTCAAAATAACAAAATTGATTGTGAACTCCTGGCTCCCTATCTCAGTACACAGAGATTTATTATGACAAATACGTTTTTGGGGTTTTGTTTTTTGTTGTTGTTGTTAATTCCAAGGTCAAAAAGGTCTTCAGAACTTCTTTGGAAACAGAGCAATATTTCACAACAATTATGGTAAAATGAAAGGATAATCTCAGACGGATCAAATTAAAATATGGGAAGAAAAAAACCAAAATCGATACACAAATAAATGTGAGGAATTGCTGGGAAGGTAGCCATACTATCACACAGGATCTGTGGGTGGCAGGGCACCGGAAAATTTATGAGTCAACAACATGATGCTTTTGCAAAAGGCAGTTTCCAAGAGTGTAATATGCAAACGTTGCGAAGTAATTAACATGTCCTATCCAGCCCTGTCGAGGCCTCTGCCAGAGTCTTGCATCCAGTTTTGGACACTGCTGAGACAGAAACAAATTCAGAGTTCACAAGAGAAAAGGAAGACTGTTCAGGGGTTTGGAAACATAAGCTACAGGAAAGGATGCAGAAAGTGGCTTAGAATTTAGAAGAGAGAAGCCTGAGGAAGGAGACAGGTGTCACCACATTTCACCCTGCCTACAAAAGGTGGTTAACAAAGGAAAAGGCTGTCAAGTTGTGGTCCACAGCTTGGGGATGACAACAAGACATTCAGCTTGCAGAGTGTGTTTTAGGTACAGGGGGAAGCTAAGACAGGAAGGAATGAAGCAGGGATGGATTCTCCAGGGTCACTGTACAGTCTCCACCACTGGATTTAAGACACCATTAGCCTCATTTCCCAGGCATCATTTCGGTGTACTTCTGCCTTGGGACAAGAAGATGAATTGGGTCTCCACAGCTTCAGCAAGTCTTTTTAGCTGTCATACCCAAATGGTCACACACTACAAGCGTGAGTATTGTCTTCTTCAGGTAGAAAGACAATAACCAGAGACAGAAAGACAGACTGATGTTAGGAAAGGCTGAGTGTGCAGACCCTGGATGCAAAGCACGTCTGGCCCTCCTGCCACCGAGCTCCCACCACACCTTGTAACTCCCTATGAGCCACTTGAATGGTTTCCCCGATAGCCACGAGGTTAAGGCTCCTGTCTTTAGGACTCAGTGCATAGGGGATGTCTTGATGTGGCCTGCTAATGTTTTCTACTGTACATTTCTGTGCTGCAACACACATGTGATAGTTTCCCAGCCTTTGACATCTAAACCATCATCTGCTTACCATCCTCCCCAGGCTATATTCTTAAGGAAAGGACGCTCAAAAGAGGCTCATTTCAAACAGTAAAGTAAGTAAAATACTAGGTACTACCTGTGTCCAGCCAATCTAAGGCAAAAAGGAAGCAAGCTCTGTCTTTATAAACTGTGTTAGAAAGCATGGACAAAAATAAGCAAGGTGCCTCAAATAGGCATTTCCTGCTATAGTAGTACCAATTGAATTGTTCTAGTCTGTCTTCATTTTGAACTGACAAAATACTTGAGCATTATCTCTTTTTAAAATGTTTGTTGCCTTATTTTCCCAGTTATCTCTGCAATGTTCCCCATCTCTAGGCCTAGCTACTTTGCCCAGAAATTTCTTGTTTCAAGTGATACCAGAATAATGGATCTTTCCAGCACTGGAAAAATCGAGCACTGAAACAAAGCCAACAGTCGTATTGATTGACAGGTTGCTCCAATATCTAGTCTTTTTTGTATATTTGTGTCTCTTTATTTAAAAAGTTCCAGATGCTGCTGTAATATGAAACTGAAATTGGCTAAAGAACAGAATATTGTATGCACAATAATTAATTAAGAGCCATTTAGTACGGGGGAAATAAATGTATCCACAGAGAAACCCAGTGTCCAAAATAATAAGATAATCTCCCCAAAGATTAATTTCTGAGAAGACAGGCTATGGAAAAGCATACTCTTCCTGGTAAATTCATTAAATTCGGTAAACCCACAAGATCTGAAGTGTTTCTGTTTGTTACACGACAGAATAATTTCATCTTGGAGATTGTCTACATAGTGGTGGTTAGCATCTTCTCTGGATCATGACACCTAATGACAATAAAATCATCCACATCATTGAGCTCAGTACCCACAGAAGCGGTCTGCAAACCAGCTCAGTCAGGAATTTTAATAACTGCCAACTGCAGGCAATTAATTGGTTCTTCAATTTCAATTTTATTAAATGAATTAAATCAGTTTATTTATAAACCTACTTAACATACCAAGTGTCATTGTTAAATTAGCTGTTAATTTGGTTACTGAACAGAAACCATTCATGCACATCCGCAGAGCTCACAGGTCACTCAACTTGTTCCTGTAGCAGAGAGATTCACAACATATTTCTAGCAACCAGAAAAGGTTGCTGAAAGTGTGACTGCAGCCAAGGGACTGCATCTATCTCTGCCATGCATGGGTCTCATTCACAAGTCTTTACGGCAAAGGAAAAAAAAAAAAAAAACCAAACAAACAAAAAAACCCACCAAGTCTCACAAGAAAAGGTATGATTTCTCAGTACTCCAGTCCTTCCTGATAAATCATCTCTGCCAAACCCTGTCCCTCGACTCCGTGTCTTTCTCAGATTCTCTTCACACATCTGACCTCCCATTGTACTGCTGCTTCCCCTTAGTGTGCTCGTGTGCGCACACACGCTCCACTTGCACACAAACGTGTACCACCGAGGGAAGTCTGAACGCAATTTCAGAGCAGTGTCATGGAGCAGCTGAGGCTGCTCCCCAGCGCAGGACAGCTCCAGAGATAGATACAGTGCATTCACCTTCCCTCTGAGACTCAGACATGGTAGGCAATGCACCCAGCACTGACGGCCAGTCCTAATGCTGCTGAGGCAGAACAGCAGCTGCAAGACTTCACCCGCACTAGTGAGCCTACGCTTACATGCACTCGCACAAAAAGCCACAACTGCAGCAGCATCAGCAGCACCTGAAGCTGCATCCCTAGCACAGGCTACCTCAGGTTTTTATGTGCAGACAGCTGAAAAGCAGGATGAGAATGCGTGCAACACGCAAGCGCCTGGATGCCAGTGTTGTCACACGGCGCGGAACCTGGGCAGCAGGTTGAACAGCAGAAGGAATAACAGTAACCAGTAGTTTGCACACATTTTGCCATGCTGCCACAAAGCCAGCTCCCACATGTGAGAAACTCGGTGGCCAGAAGCTTGACACCATCAGCAGCAACAGCAAGCTGCAGGAGGAAAGGCTCCTGCTGGAGAGGACTGGCAGGAGAGATGGCAGAGCGGAAGCAAAAGCCAAGTTTAAATCTTGGTAGCAGATCGGATTTGCTGCCAAGGTGTTGCAGCACGCCTGGTCTTACCATGTGTGCATGTTCCCCAGTGGCATGGAATGGCACCAGCTGCTCTTACCTTCCCCTGAATCATAAAAGTTCACATAATTATGGGAGAGAAAGGCAGACAGAAAAGGATTCTGTGCCATAGAATTTACGCAGACCTCAAATTCTCCACAAAATTGCTTGCAACTTCCAAATATACCCAGAAGTCTTCTTTCAGTGTAGAAGATAAACCTCATATTGCCTTCCTTAGTACTGACTTTCAGAGCAATCCACAGGCAGACACTTCTATGGGCTTTCCCTACTGCCTCACATAACCAATGACTTGAAAGCCCAGAAGAAATTTGCATACAACAGCTGGATCTTTTAATGACCGCCAAGATAGCAAGCAAACAGGTGCTCTGGGAAATGCTGGGCAGAAGCAAATCAAAGCTATTAGAGTTGCAGAACAAGCCCAGGAAGTCAGCACAAGGCATATCCAGCCAGCTTTCTGAAAGTCAGTGAGTTTTTCAAAACTGGTTCTCCAAAGTCATCTATGTTCAAGTTTCTGAAATGCAGCCTCTTTATATACAAAACCCCTGTGCCTCTTTCAGCCCAATTCAAATCATTGGGAGTCAGTACCTCTAAAACAAAATTTAACTTTTACAAACAAATATAATGGGATAACAATTTAAAAATAAGTAATTTTGGAGCTACCAAAAGGATTTTCAGCTATGTCAAAGTCCTTCTAGGTCTCCAGTTCTCATAAAATTGAGATTACAGCCATACACTGCAGTTCAAAAGAGAGAGATGTTTCCACAGCCTGAAGATTCTAATGGAAAAAGAAACCCTTTCCCACCCACTTTTACGTATAACATTAAAAGCCATAGCTGAGAAAATATGATTCCTTGGCCTGGGGCTATGAACAACAGTGGGGAGAGAGAATAAGCATCAGCTACCAGGACTGTGCTGGAGGACCATTTAAGCTGCAGAACTCAAGGACATGGCTTGTCGTCTCCAATTCAGGCTCCCTCATGTTTTATTTCCTGTAAGGACAATGCTACACCCTAACAAAAAGCATGAACCATATGTGCAAAAGGTCCAAATTTCCCTTGATCCGAGTTACACCAAGCCCACGTTTTCAAAAAGCCAAAAAAAAAACCCCACCCAGGATCACTGGAACGTATTTGTTTGCACCTGTCTTTGCCTACCCTGCTGTCTCTGCTGTAAACATAATCCTTGGGAAAGACACTCAGCAAAGCACCTGGAAAGCAAGCCACAACCTTCACCTCTGGTCTAGCCCAAAAAGCATGCTGACACTTTTCCTTTGCATCCTTGTTACACAGCAACACAGCTGAGAGCTAAGCCAAACCCACAAGAAGGAGTCTTCTCACCCCCAGCAATCTGAGCAGATACATTGCACTTTCCTAACAGCTGGAAAAATCACTTGTTCACAGCTCCTTCTGTAGTGACACCTGATGATGGGGCTGTCACAACACAGGCAAGGTAACTGCAAGGAGATTCAGACCTAATATCCTCTTACAAACTGTGTCACTGAAAAGAACAAGGGCGCTTTAAATAGCTCCTTCAAAATCCAGTACTATACAGATTTTGATCTATCCCAGACAGCCCTAACGAGCAAAGGTTTTCAGATGCAGACAGAGGATGTAGGAGTCCAAATCCCATTGAGACTAATTGGACTTGTTCTTCTAATCGACTTAGCACTTTCCAAAATCTGCTTCAGCCAACGCGTTTACTTATCTGGCAAACATCACATCCAGGAGCAAAGGGTGTGTTCTGCCTTCACACTGCAAGAAGCCTATAGGAAAAGGTACAGGAATTTCAGAAGCACTTACAAGTTACTTCTCAGGTGACTTCTGCACGGATTTGCCAGCTGGTGTTCAGCACACATTGTCAAATGGTCCTCTCTTCAGCTTTGCATCTGCGACAGCACCAGCAGTCACTGGGCATCCCTCCCTGCCCTAAGCACAAACCCAACGTGACCCATAGGCTTGAACTAAAAGTACCATAATCCAGCATCACTCATTTAACCACAGGAGACAAAGCACACGGGAACATTATGTTCAGGCCATACAGGAGCATCTGCCAGAACCGCCCCTAACCTTCATAATCTGAAGGGATTTACCCCCCTGCTATTTTTCAACATGCCCACTGGTGACACACTGTTCCAGACTCCAAAATAATTCAATTTACCCTGATCAGAGCTCTGAAAATAGAGAAATCCTGAGGCATCACCTACCATTCCCCCCCTAGAAGTATGTAGAGAATCACTCTGGAGCAGCACTATGCTCTAAAGTAATTACGTTTTAGAAGATAATCTTCTCAAATGTGACAATCTAATTCCTGCTAGAGGAACAGAGATCTATTAAGAGGCAAAACACAATAAATACATACTACAGCTGGGTCTCTGCAATGCTGGGCCACTGTCAATCCTAATAAAATCCATGCTAAAATTAAGCTAACATGAATTAACAAAATCCACCTTCACTGAACCATTTAACAAGAAAACATTTTTTAAAATAGAAAAGATCAGAAACAAGAGTAGTATCACCTGATGTTAACAGACACATTAACAGAATAGTGGAGAGAGTAAGCAAAACAACCCTATTCTGGTATTTCCTTTTCTCCTCAGTAATTTTTCAGTTGTTGCTTACAAAACAGATTTTGTACCCATTCTCAAAAGCACATCTGTTGTAATCCTGATGAATGTTTTCTACTTTTTGCCAGTCCAAAAAGGCATTCTTAGCTACTGAAAGAAAACATTTGAAATCTATTTTATTAACATAGGTTCAGTGCATGTGAAAAATCTAGACTTACTGGGAGGCTAAATCCACCTTCATTTAAAGCAGTCGGACTACCCCACATGTCTCCTCAGCTTGCTTTGCAGTAAGAACCCCACTTCCACCTCTCTAAAAGGCTACTGAAATGGCTTGTTACTGCTCAGTTAACTGGATTCTCAAGCTAGGAAAGGATCAGCTTCTCAGGAGTCTTTAAAAAACTGAACCTAGAGTGTGACTAAAGCACATGGACAGGCTATACGCATTTTGGAAAGCCAACAGCAAAAGCAGCATGCTACCACCCCCTCTGATCCTGTGAACTCTTTTGCTACTGCTATTTCCAAGTACTACATCAGTGTATTCATTGCAACATCTTCGTAACAGCTCTGCAGAGCACTGTTAATCCTGATGTTATACAAGGAACAGAAGGCACAGAAGAGGCAGGAAGGCAGTGGCAGGGCCGGGAATTAAAGCCAGCTCTTCTTATTACAAGGTTTCAGCCTGGAGACACCAGGCTCTTTTTCCGTTACATACCATGCCATGGCATCCTTCAAAGGAAAAGAACGCTTTTGCCAAAAAAACCCAAGTAACAGTCCTAGAAATTGTTTCTTTCAAACCATCATCAAGACTACATTTGATAAAGTTTTTTTTCAAACTGAAGACTCCTTGACCTTTTGACAAAACTTTTGGTAGAAAAGAGTCCACATCAAATCCTCAGAGGGCTAGTCAAAGCCCTCTACAGACTTGCCAATGAGGAATTACAGTGCAGCCACAGAGCTGGCCCAGAAAACAGGCATGAGTGAGGCATGGAGGGGACCACACCACGTTGTCATCCTGAACAAGATATACGAAAGTCCGCAGGAGCATGACAGCGTCTACTTCCCCTCTAGCCCACAGGACCTGTTTGCACAGACTTGCCTCCAGCCACCACTTCCAAGTAAGGCTCTCCATCTCCTTCTCCTGATTACCAAAGCCTACCTCTACTCTAGACCTTGTCTTGCAAGCTCTGCTTGGTGTCCTTGTACGCATCCTCTGGGCTCAGCCTCCTTTCATTTTTAACTGGTGGCAACTCTCTAGTATGTGTCAGAACTAATCACTCTGAGAAGACACACACAGAGAGAGGTAAGGGAGAAGAGAATATGCAACCAGGTGTCCTGACACCTAGACTATGTGTTTGGAGCATCTGATCCCTCCTCTCCCACTTCACATACCCCAGTCCTACAACAGCATAGGTGCTCTATGCTCTTCTCTTTTCAAGGGAAGATGCACTTTGCATAGGTAGGGCACTTGCAAAACATGCTACACTGCAGCATGGGGCCCAGGCCAGCCTAGATTATACGTGAACAGTTAAGCTAGATATGTCAGTGTGCTGTTCCTCTGGATCTGTTACAGTAAGCTAATTATCCAATAGCATTTGTTACACTCCGATTCACTCCTTTACGGGACCGCATCTTGTTCAACTTTCCCACCTGTCTAAACCAGGGCAAGATGCTAGCCAGGCCTCGGCTGGATGCACCAGTTGTGCTACCAGCTCGCCTGCTGCTGGGAGTTCAAAGCCTACTTGCTGCTCTTGTGCAACCACATTGCGTCCCAGCTGCCCAGTGAAATGCCACACTGTTTGCCTGCAGCAGGCAAAGTAAAAGCTAGAAAACAGTGACCTTAGAGGATACTAAACCTGAAAGACATTTAAGAAGAGGCCAACACTTATTTAACTCAGCTGACCTGATTCACATGCTTTGACCTGTTTGAACAGGTAACAGTGTTTATCAGCAGGTCCAGATCAGCAGCCACAAAAATCACATTACAAGGAAGGTGGTTGAATGGAAACTCTTCTCTTGTATATGCAGTCCCAAACCAGCCCCTTTTCCTTGGCTGGTTTCTCACTTCTAGTGAAGTTTTCCACTTCCAGTTTGAAAGATTAATGGAGACAACAGATGAAGGGCTCAGTCTGTTAGACACCTCGTTCTCCTGTAGAAGATATGATTATTTATTTTAACAGTACACTACTGATAAGAGTACATCTGGCTCTTCCTCTCATCCTTTCTTCCTTCCTTGCTCCTGACTGCATTTTCCTGCATGCATTTTCTACCATGCTGTCTCTGTCACCATGGGACCCTTCTCTGGTTTGTAAGTCACTGAAGTGTGGCTCTTTCCAAGAGCAGCAACAGGGCTGGATGGTTGCAAGGTTTTCTGAGTAATCCAGTCCCTAGATTTGGGAATTACAAGCCAGCAAGGACTTCAAGGCCATAACTGCCGGACTACCCTGCAACCCAATGGTACACTGCGTCCCACAGTTGTTTGCCGTGCCCACATACTGTCTCCTGCCTGCTACTTCCTCTCAGGAGTTCTCCTCTGGCTAAAAAATCCAGTACATGTTTTGTACCTCCAAAGCCAGAGTGCTTTTGATATGTGGCTCTGGAAAGGTTATCTGTTCCTGCCTTGCTAATGTAGGCTAGCTTCCTCTAATTCTTATTACAAGGCAGTGAAACAAAGCAATTCCTTCATCTCTGTGCCTGCTTGGTCAGCATCTTCCCTGTGCTAGCCAAGTTCAGCAGAAGAGCTGTAATGCATTCACCATCCTTCAGCAATAATGTACCTCTAGCTCAGGAAGTCCCTACACCTCTGATAAACAGAAACTGGGAGATCATGCAGGAGGAAGTAAATTTATGCATGTTGTGTTGCTTATGCTTATTCCCCAAGTACCCAGTGGGTGAAATCTAGCTGGAACCATGACTCCTAATTTTTATAGTTAAGCAGTGAATGCAAAGCTGTCATTAAAGAGTCAGGCTGAGCTGGGACAGTGGGAACTGCTGTGTTCGCTCTCTGTCCAGGAATTTCATGTTTCACTACTCACTGGAAAGAACATAAGTGAATAAAATTTGTCTTGTTGTACAATTTGCAGTTGTAAACACTCCTGGCCCAGGAGAGGGGAATCGATCTGCAAAGCAGAACAGGAGCATCCCTTGCCTTGCCTGATTAGATGGAGTGCAGAACTGCATGTTAAATTCAGCAGAGTCCATAGAGTAGCAGGCTGCAAATCGGAGACAGCTGGATGGGTTGTTTCAGCACAAAATGAGAGAATGACAAGGTGAGAAAGACTTTCGCCAACTACACAGTAAGAGAACTCTCTGCTGTCATAGGCTACACCACTAAAATTATTGATGCAACACTAGGCAATCTTTGGCACACTTCTCCAGCCAGCTTGCTTGCATTATAAGCTTGCACTCAAATACAAATCATAATGGGCTACCCCTGTGTCCGTTTCTGCTGTACGCCCCATCCCTGTCTCTCAACACCACAACTGGACTGCTTCTTCCCAGCACAGCCCTCTCTTGATGAACTGAATCTACAAAGCCCTGCCTAGCTACAAATTAGCACAGGGAGCCATTGGCTAGCAAAGCCACATGGTGTCCTCACTGTTTCAGTAGGACAGGTTGTGAGGCTTTCCATGGAGGCTCTCAAAAGACCTAGACATCTGAAACCTTAAGTGACATATGAAGAGTGATGGAGAATATCAAGCACCTATCTCATAAGCTGTACCCTGTGTCTTTAATTCTGCAGTTAAGCATTGCTTTCTCTAGTTGCCACTCCATTTGCCAGATGATGCACAGCACAACAACTGACTCACATCTGCAACATTTCAGTGGCAGAGCCTGGTGTAAGCCAAGACCAGTCACCTTGAAAAGCCTTGAAGCCAAATTCTGCAAGGTTACACATTGCTTGAAAATCAGATAAAAACAGTATGAGCAGATATGCACAAAGTGTAAACACTTAAGAGCAACCAGACCTCTACAGGACATGCTAAGAGACTGCCACTGGCATAGCCTGGAGAGAGGTAGAGGAGAAAGCAGTGATGCCAAAACTAGGAGCTGGTCTCTTGTGCTATTTCCGCTGCACACTCTCTCACTTACTTGATGACTCTGCAATACCTCTGAGGTTTAGTAGTCTCCGTCCTTCAGAAATTTGACTTTGGCCTTCTCCATTCCTCCACCAACTATTTTACAACCCATCTTCCCCTGGCTGCTCATGCTGTGCAGTTTCAAAGCCTAACCCAGCAATCCCTTTGCTGTTTGACTCATGCTGGGACAGAGCTGTTTCCTACCACAGTTCTGCCACTCCTCTATAAATAAGATGGCATGTGACTGAAAATAAGATCATCTTCCTGGTCGGAGCTAAGGCTGAGAAATGGATTGGTTTCAGGCACCACTATCTGAGACCTAGAGACTTTACCTGATTTTCATTCCTGTGAGTCTTAGCAACAAGATAGTACATTAATTTTCCCCTGCCACTCTTATTAGAAATCATAGCGGAGATAAGGGACAACTGCTTCTTCTCAAATCAGTCTGAGACCAGTACAGTTTCTGCCCTCGTTAAAAGTAAATGCAGCACAGCTTTCAGAAAGATGCTTTCCCAACAGCATTAACTCTCAGCTATGAAAGCCCATCAATAAAATCCTCTGCTGAAACCTTCTGTGGCCAAGATAAAGTTCTTTTTATCAGCTAATTAATCTGCAATTACTCTCCTGTAGGGACTGAAGTGGATAGAGGAAAACATCTTGGCCAGGGCAAATGCAATTAGAAACAGAGTAAGTTATCTACAGGGTGTTTGAAAGCCCCACCTAATACTTACAATACCCAAGGTGAAGACTCATACATTGGTGGGTCTGCAGGTTTCCATTACATGACCTGTGGCTAGACCCTGGATGATAAATTGACTCATTTCTAGGGGAGCCAGGCTGGATTAAGAAGCAGTGGGAACAGAAAACAAACCGGAGTTCAAGCAGACCAGCAACGCCAAAACACACACTCACGCTCTGGCAGTGTAGAGGCAGGCATTTGCAAGCAGAGATGCTGGGGCTGAAGAGGATCTTGCTCAATCAGGTGTGAGATCCCAGCTTCAAAGCAGATGTTCCTCTTAATTCAGCAGTGCTGCACCTCTGCCTGGCATGGGTGACACGAGAAGGAAGGAAAGTGCTCTTTATGAAAAGCATACAGACAGGCTCTGAACAGAAGCACTGTGTTGTCCCCTGGGACAAAAAGGCAATGTGGACAACCTCTGGCTCATTGTGGAAGTCCTTGAGATAGGTAGGTGAGCACAGAAATCAGGCACCTCAGCTGGGGAGGAAATGCAGCAGCACCAGAGCAACTGCCTTGTTCCCAGCCTTGCAACAAGTTACATTTTTGCTCCACCTACCAAGTGGAAGTTGATAGATGTCTATGCAGCTCCCACCACTGCAGACCCTGGGAAGCTCTTTAACCCCCTGAGGAATGGCATTGTCTACGTGCAGCACATGCCCTGGTGAACCCATTTCACCTGCTTATGCTCTGCCCTCTGTTTCCCAGCTGGATGAAAGAGCATTCCTTTTCACCTCAAGAGGGGCTGTCAGTGAGTGGAAACCTAGGCCTTACCCCTCCCCCTTCCCATATCCTCTTGATGGCTCCCTGCAGCTCTGGCTGTGCAACCTGCAGAGCATGCAGATGAATGAATCCCGCCAGGACCGCAGTCCTGACCAGAGGGCATTTTCCATGTAGTGTGTAACAAGGTCATAGGAGATGGGCAGTTGGACTGGCAGGAATCTGGGCCTCCTTCTCCATCATCTCCTGGCAGGTAGGACCACCACCTTGTGCATGCATGCTGTGGGCAAGAGCACAGCGCGGAGACCTGCTGCCCCCAGCTCTGCACCCATCTGCTGGGCCATCACATGTGCTTGCACCCAATGCTGGAGGAGGAAACCTCCAAAAGACACCAAATCCCAGGAGGCCTGCGGTGCTCCAGCACCGAGCTGAAGCGTCTTGGCACAAGCAGCAATGCAGCTGCAGAGCTGATGCCTGTTACCCACCAGTCCAGGAAACTTTGCTTAATGGTCACCTTTGCTTTTAAACATGAACCCTGGTGGAGGCCAAAGTGCTTGTTTGCTTAGAGTCAGTCCTCAGGCACTCCAGCAGTTTGTGTTAGACCTGTCTTAACTGTCTTGGGAATAAATGTGTCTGTGTATTCCAGGAAAAAAGAAATAAAAGGAAAAAAAACCCCAGAACTCTGGCCAAGTGTTGACATTAAACTGGAAAAAGAAGCCAGCACAAATGCAGTTAAAACTCAGTTCTAGCTCTGCCCCCTTGTGCTTACTCCAAAAAAGGGCATGAGCCTGGTATTTGCAGGGGAAAAAAAGAAAATAAAAAAAGTCTGCTTACCTTGAAGGGGAACAGGACTGAATTTCCCAATGCCTGTGGAGTTCAGAGGCAGAGGGGAAAGTGACAGCAGCAGAATCATACATAGTGCCACAATACCACGATGCCAGGCAAGCCAGACCTGACTTAGAGTTTACAGAAAACCAAGCCCTGGATGTGGGATGAAGTGCAGAATGACAGCCCAAGGCACAGACTGGGAGTAACTCCAGTCCCCATCCCTTTGCCTCTCCCCTTCTCCTGCTGCACACATACCTTGGGGGCTGGTGCTGTGCATACAACCACGTGAGTGCAAAGTAACATGTCATTTAGCTTCTGCATCAGCAGTAAAGTCTGCCCTAGACCGCATTTATGTTAAGATGGGGAGAGAGGAAGGAGAAGAAAACGCAAGCCAAAGGAAAGGAGAACTGAGCATAGAGCATTTTTCTTAATGCTAGGTCTAAGGCTCTTGACCACATAAACTGGAGAAGGAGTGAAGTTTCAGGGACAGCAGGGAAAACCTGATTGACCTGAAACAGCAGGATTCAGGAGGGTCCCCTCACAACATTTTCCTAATGAGTTGAGATCATTTGGACTGATTGTAGCTCATGTAACGCAGTCATTCAATCCCCATTCAAAATGCAGGCACTGTATGCACGGGTACCCATATAAAGACTAAAAAGAGAGAGCTGAGTGTGAAAAACTTGTATATTTCTAACCAAATCAATGAATCAATGCTGATTTGCAACCACTGAGCATTTGAACGAGCAAGCAGTTTTCAGGATATAAGCCAGTGTGACTACGGCATGTGACTACAGAACTGTACCCGGCCATGTTCCACTACAGAAACGTGTGCAACATGTTCGATATAGGGAATTGGTGCTTTCCCTGGCTGGGACACATCTCAGGAAAGCAGTGTGCAGGGAGGGATAAAAAGTGAAGGTCAGCCCCACCACCTGCACAGAGGAGCAGCTGTAAACTCAGTATACACCAGCTGTGTTTGCCAGAGAGAGGTATTCTCCATGAGGCCAATGGGTCCCATGTTTGTATGAAGAGATCTAACATCAGAATTTATACCTAGGACTTTTCACATTTCTTCTATAGGGACTGAAGCAGAAATCCACTGATGTCTGCAGAAGATTCTTTCCTGACTTACACAAGCTTTGTATCAAGAAGCAGCAGCTGACTTTTCACAAAATCCAAGACAAGACTATCGGTACCTTTCCGATTTCCATGGTCTACTTGGTTCACCCTTGGCTAACTTGGTCTGCATGCAGAGGGAGCTCTTTGCCAGGCTCTGAGCTTTACCAAGGCTGGGCACAGAGGAGGAAAAGGAAAATGGTACCACAGCCTAGGGCAGCTTCCCTGCAAAATTTAGAATAGATCTGAAGCAGCTCATCTTCTGTCTGGCTACATGGGACCCTCCAAGGATTGCCCAAGAGCTGCAGGACTCCTTTTTCACAGTCTTTCCTAAGCCAAGCCTATTCTGGCTTGGGGGACACATTGTGGATCCACCACTCTGGCTCTACATCACATAGCAAACTGCCTTATTTAGGGAGATCTAGCACCACGCAGCAGCTCTACAGCCACTTGATAATTTTCTACAGATGTGGACAAACAGCTTCTCAAGAGATCTCCAGCACCTATCTTAAGAGGAAGAACAGAAAAGCTTGCGGCACATGGGATCACAACTGTGTAGGCTAGGCAGATACCATCGAGTCATCATCATCACTCCACTGCATTGCCTGGGAACCTGCTTTATGCCAGCATACAGTCCTGTACAACCCCTTCCAAACCACAGCCACCAGCACTGAGCGTAGCAAAGAGCATGCAGGGTGGCTTCTTCCAGACAGACATCGCTGGCAGAAGGGTATATAGAAGTATCAATTATGGATGAGCACACATCTCTTAAAGACAACGGTGTCTGGAAACACCTCTGTTTCTCCTGTCTCACAGTCACATAGCCTCTGATGCGCTTACGTTCCTGAGCTGCTGAAGGATTCAATTCCTCTAAATTTTAGACGTCTGCTTAGCTACTGCATGTGCACAATCACACATGATGGCACTGGAAAAAGAAAACAGTGCCTTCTGTCAAGAACTTCCCCCAATGAGCTCACGACTTCTGGAAGTTATGAAAACATTACACTCCAGCAGCCACAGACAATGGGCTGCTGTGCAGGTGACCCGGCTTCCCTAATCCACCACGACAGGGAACGGATACATTCATGACAGGTCTTCAAAACACCGTAATGGACTTGAAACGCTACCAGCCTGAAAATTGTGTGAGCAAGGCAATGTGTTTGGCCAGGTTCCCAGTCCTCACTGAACATGGGGAGGATAGAAGAGACATCCCCAACCTGTCCACGATGCTATCTATAACAGTGGCACCAGAATGACATTTTGGAAACAGTTTTGCAATAGCGGTAATAAGCTCCAACTCTTGCTTTGGCCAGCTGGCCAGGATTCAGTGCAGACTGAAGAATCTGGCCTGGAAATGTTAGCTCTTAATGTCAAACTGGACTAGCCTAAAATAACAACCAAATTTTAGGCAAAGGAAACTGGATTATTCCCAGAGGATTCATTACAATGCTACTGTGCAGACATGCTGTAGCTTTCCCAGACAGTATGAACAAGAGGAGCAACTTCTGCTACTTACCAGCACCACTGATGCCTCAGTTTCCCACCCGTATGCATCACAGGCTCCCTGCCACTGTTGCTGTCCCAGTAACTACGGCAAAACACTGCTCTGGGGACCGACTCAAGCCATCTTCACAGGAGCACCCAGGAAAGTGTCTTGTGTTCCAGGATAGCCTCGGGCTAAAGGGACCTGGCAACACAAGTGCTTTTTAAATCATTCTTCATCTGCTTGATGCTCCCTGTGCTCGGCACCACAAATCAATGGCAAGCCAACGGAGCCAACAGCAAGGGCTGTCATCACTTACCAAAACCCCAGCCCTCCGCTTGACAGCACAGGGTATGGAGAGGGCTTTTGTGAACGAGGGGAGCAGTGCCATCCTGTACACTCCCAAGGCAGGGCGCTCAGTGCCCGCCTGCCATGCATCCCCGCAGCAGCCATGCCCTGGGGACCATCCCCTGCCCTGCGCCAGGTGGGGACAGCAGTCCCTCCCCTTTACAGTCTCCTGGAACAGACGTAAACCAGGGAGGTTAAGGCGGGGGCTTAGTGAGATGAAGGAGGCATTGAACTCTAATGACTCACCCGTAACTAGCCTGAGCAGGAATGTGGCTTCCAGGCAGCATTATGGCTTTATGGTCCCATTTCATTCCTTGTTAAGCAGGTAAACAGAGCCCAGAAGAGCTGGCGCCTGCTCCTTTGGGATCTTCCTCTGCAGGTATTGTGCCACTGAATGCAGCCCTCCAAGTCTTTTGGTCCCTCTCACATGTACACACACATTTGGCTGATGTGTGAGGGCATTTGGAACTAGCTAGCAAAGGCCTCCAGTACCTCAAGTACACAACAGACCCCTCTGCTTGGTGGTGTTGTTTCAGCATTCCTAAAAGCTCAGCCCATTTGCAGAGGATGTGCAGCAGAAAGTGCACACCTTTGACCTGCAGCTCAAAGCCTCAAAAGCTCAAAGCCCCTACTCCTACCTGCCCTCGTGCTAAAGTCACAGTACCTCTGTTTTACAACAATTTCTTGTCCTATGTCTCATTGTCAAAAAAAAACCCAGTCTGGTTTCAGATTAGCATAAAGAAAGTCACATTGGCACTCACAACAAACTTATGAAGCTTCAACCTGATCTCCAGAAAAGATCTACAAAAAATAACAATCTGGAAGCTGCTTGAAACTGCTTGTCTAGCCTTAATTACAGATGTCTAAATGACCCAAATTGGTATTTTATAAGACAGAACAAAATGTACATTGATTCCATGCATGAATCAGCAGCCCTTGAACGCTACCTAGCAATCTTTCTTGTTTCAGAGAGCTATTTGGTGGCAATTTAAAGCCTGAATGATGGCAATTCCACCAGGTCCTAAGGAAATTTGTTCAACTGGCTAATTGCCTTCACTAGAAACCAATGATATTGATTCTGATAGTGTGTATCCTCAGCAGCTAGGCCACTGGACTTTGGGCTTTTGCTGCATTGTCCCTCTTCCTCAGACAGATACCCAAGCATGCTCATGAAATGACTTGTCAGTTTCTCTACTAACAACTTCGTAGATCAAGTTTCTTTACTCTCCTGTTGTACAGGCATGACCTTCAGGTCCCAAATTAATTGTGTAGTTCTTTTCTGACCTTGCTCAAATTCTTCAATGCTCTCTGAAGCGCTGACACAAGGACTAAGCAGTGTTCCTGCACTGGGCTCCCTAGCACATTTCTCCCCTGTTCCTACCACTTACCTGAGGACTGCAATTGCCCTCTCAGCTGCAGTACTGGGCTTGGCAGTCATGTTCGCTAGGTATCTTCCAAGCCCTTTGCACCATCAATGTCTTCCAGATAAGGCCTCCAGCCATACTAGCTTGACCCCCATGCTTTGCTCCTAGATGTACAGCCTTGCATTAACAGCACTAGAGGAGCCCAGCTTTCCAGGTGACTCAGCTCTGCTTCCGCAACTGACCCATTGTTTACCTCCCCTCCATCTGCAGGATCTCCATGTTTGTGCAAACAATTATTTGGTATTTACATCACTGACAAAGCCACTGGTAATGCAGGGCCAGGAACAGATACCTTCCGTACTTCTTTATGAGTATCTTCTAGCTTCCCTCCTCCCCGGTGCAAGATGACTCTCCACCTGCAGCCATTTTATGAGAATGATCACTTCCCCTGTGACTGTTTACAATAAGTCACTTCAATTTTGTCTAGTGTGTACTCCCTTATCAGAGTTCACCAGGAACAAAGTCAGAAGCCTTCAAATCTATGTATAATTATGTCAACATGATGACTTTTATCACCAAAAATCATACTTTTAGCAAGAAGTGGGATCATGTTTGTCTGACAAGGCCAGTTTACCATTCAATGGAAATTGGCTAGCATCATCCTGCCTTCTCTCAGCTCTTTACCAGCTGCAGAGCCTATCAGCCTTTTTATGCATTGGGTAAACTGAAGTTTGGGTAGCTTGACAAGCTACTCACTCATTATCCCAGAATAATGCTGATACAGTAGGTTCGTTCCACTGCCCTGAAGTTTTTCAAGTGCCTGTATTAATGATTCAAAGAGCTCCTTGGCTTAGTCTCTAAATAGTCTGGACTGTAAGTTAACCATTGTTAATGTTTTGTACATTTAAAAACACTGACATTTAACATTTTTCCTAATTACTGGAAGTAATTTCTTACTGGAGCAGAAAATATTCCCATATGACCAAGCTATGAACACACAGTCTTCTCTTTTCCAAACACCAAGAAACAGTTACTGGTTATTTCTGCCTTTTCTATTTCATAAGCAACGGTTTTGCAACCCTGTTCAGTATGGAGTCTGTACCACTGCTAGAATTTCATGAATCCCTGATACATTTAAAGAATCCCTTCTTATTGTTCCAAACCCACTGCCCAAAGGCACTCCATTGGTACCCTTCAGTTCTCTCATCAATTGTCTGCATTTCCTTGCAGATTACTTGTCCACGTCGCTTCCTCTATTTTTCCATTCGTTGTATTTTGGGTTTTTTATTGCTGCTTTCATCTCCTCTGTTAACCAAAACAGCTTTTTTTAACTAAGCAATTCATCTTTGCAAATGCCGAATTGTGGTTTCTCAGGGATCTAATACAGGGTTCTTGAACAACTCCCAATTATCATTCACATTTTTATGCTTAAGTTTTTCCTCCCACTTTATTTGGCCTATAATTATTTTTAGCTTGGGGAAATTGGGCCCCCTTAAAGCACCAATCATACATATTATTGGTTGGGACTATATATTCCCTTTTCACATAGCAAATTAAGTTCAGTCATGATGACTTGTACCTAAGCAAACACTCTTTTCAGTTCAGTGATTAATTCATTTTTATTAACGTGGATGAGGGCTGAAATGGCATTACTCCAAGCCAGCTGTGGTACCTTCTAGATACGAGTGTTATTCACCTATGTGTTTTAGGTGAATAGATTTCTTCCAGTGCTGCAAAAACATACCTGAAATACCTAAATGGAAGCATAATTTTTCTCTTTCTTCTCCTCTGGCAGATTTTCAAGGAGCTGCTCACTCAGGCATTGCACAATACTGATAACAAGTACTTCCATCCCTTGTGGTGTTGATCAGCTACAACTTTGAGCTGTCCATGTCTTCTTTTGACTTACCAACAGCTTCACAGCAAATAAAAAGATATGTGGTGTCACCCTCTCTTCTTTCTCCATTTCATCCTTCCTAGAAAGCATGGCTGTATCTACTTTATTTTTAAACATTCCAAACATGCAACTCATCCCACCGGACTCCAGCTGTAACAATAGCCCATTTATCTTAATAAAAAGGCCTTATAAATTCATACAGGCATGAAACTTGTGATCAAATTACCCTGGCCTAACAAGTTACTGTACACTGGCTGAGCAGCAGAGACTGTCCAGGAGCCCAGACTTAGGCCGTACTGTATGAATTGTCTCAGCAGTAATGCCTCCATGCGCAGCTCCCAACCACTCCTTACATGCCTGCATTTTGCAGGGTCAAGCCTTTGTGCAGGCACTTGGGAAACTGGAACTGCACTTGGGAAACTGGAAATGCAGTGCCCAGTGCAATTTGTTGAAACACTCAAGCTGTCACAGACCACGGACTGGTGAGAGGCTGGGAGCAGCAGTCAGACTGGGAGGAATGGGTCTGCTTAGACACCTCTCACCAATGCAAGACTGAAAGGTACACTACCTTCTACCAAGTAACCACCATGGACTCAAGGATGGTATAGATATACCTCACCTCAGGATGTCTGCAACTGCTTGAGTACAGAAATCTCAGCCCTAAAAATCCCCAGAGACCATTTTACCAGACATACCAACAGTGACAGGACTTCAGTTCCTCTCTCAAAGTGCTACAGAGGAATTTGTATGTTTGCACTTTGGGGGATACCCTGAAACTCCATGGGCAAGAATTTCCCCAGGCATAGACGGAAGTCAGGGGGAGTTCCTCCATGGTTACAGGCATGGGATATCACAAAGCTGAGGGTAATCAATACACACAGGTGGTCAAACTGCTGCACAGTACCAGCAGAATGAGTTGCTTTGGCCAGAATAAGGTCAGAGTTTCAAAACTGAGCTCAGAACATGAGTAGCATACCTCTGTCTGTCTAGCGCTGGCTAAGGACATGTCTTCCCTGCTGAGACAGCCCTGGGCAAGCACGCTAGCAACTACAGGGTCAAGCCTTCCCAAAGCTGCACAGCCCTGAGATGTCTAGTGACAGACCTGTGTGAGTTAGTTTTGTGCTGATCCTGTGCAACTGTAAAAAGCTAAGCTGCTTTAGCCTTCTTTACCATTGGATTCTGACATACCTTACCTGTCTTTCTGGGTGCACAGCAGAGGGGTAAAACTGTGGGAAGAGACCAGTGGATTTTCAGCACCTGAGTGATTTAGCCAGCTTCCCCCTGCAAAACAAGTAGAAGAGAAGCCCAAAGCAATAACAAAAACTGCTTTTCACCCTGTTTCTTCAGGTGTACCAGGGAGCCAGGACTTAATGGTCTGATGAAAGGTTTGCAGGTGGAGAGGCAGGGAGGTGCTTAGGACAATGTCCAGATGAAAGTTCAAGTTTTCTCAGCAGTTAAAATCTTTAAGCAGTTAATCCAGGACCCCCAGCAAAGGTAAAGCTTTTACTTGAAACAACTGAAAATTTAGCTTACACTCAATCAGAGGGATCCAGGGCTGTAGCGTCAGCAGCAGGGTCCTCAACAACATCCAGCAGCACATCACTGCAGGGCTGCAGCTCTTCTGCTAGTTCAGAGCTTCTGGTGTTATTTATATAATTGCTTCCTACAAGAAGTCCAAACGCTTCCTCTGCGCTTGCAGGAAGGTCTTCAAAATGCCACAAGGTGCCAGAGAACAAAGCCAGGGAGCTGTAGTGATGCAGTCCCGTGCTGCCTTGCCTCAAGCGTGAGTGAAAATAGGCTTGAGTCATGCTCAGACCGGGCTCCTTGCTCAGCCAAGTGGAGCACACGATGAAACCCATTTCCTTGGTGGGGGTAGGATGGCTCATCCTGTGTGACATCCCAGTAAGCCAACAAGTGCCACTTCTGAAAGGTGGAGGGAGCTACCCATACTTGGGGTACTCTCAAGACAGCAGCAAGGCACAACGCTCTCCCCACGAGCCACGTGCCTCACTGGGGTCTCTCACTACAGCTGTTCCAAGTGGCCAGTATGAGGATCTCAACACCAGACATACCCATCAAAGGCAGCCAGCACCTCAGCTTTTTACCTCTAGGAGAGAGGAACATCCATGGGATGATGCTTGCTGTCTGGATCAAGTAGCACAGATTTATGTGCAGCAAAAATCAGGCAGATTTTATGCACAATTGCAAACCCAGTTGATTTGAGCTTTGACAGCCTGATGGCCCATAAAGATGCATAAATATTTTTCTCACATGGTGCTGTTTGCGGGACACGAGGGGAGTGGGACACTGATAAATTTTAAATAATCCACACCAAAATTAAGGGTTTGAGTAAATAAGATGAAAATCAGACTCTAGCACCGAGTCCACTGATGATGCAACCTCTGTGCAAAAGAACCATGCTCAGAAAGCAAAACAGGTCAACACAAAACCACATAAAAGCTACCATTAAAAAAAAAAAAATTATTTGCTAGAACATTCCTGTAATGCGTTTATCAGATGCTTCATTTAAGTCAAGTCTGAAACAGTGCATCTTTTTTTGCCAAAGATTAATTTGAGTTCTGGCCAAAGCTAGCAATCCTGCTAATCTTGTTAGAGCAAAGAGACTGAGAAATGCACAAGGCCAGCTACCTAATCTTCCCTTACACAGTTATATGACAGGATTGTGATCACAGTAAATTGCAGACTAAACACTGTTACGCATTTGGCTTTAATTGACAGGACTGTTCTTAAGTTGCATGGATAGATCCCTTCATAAACTTCTCCCTGGTTTCAGACTGCATAGCCAACTGCTCCCCACATGCTTGTCTGTTCACATTTGACCTCTGCATGCTCAAGAAAGATAAGCCCCATGAAAAGGAAGAAAATGTGGACGTCTGAGTGCTCCAGCAGGGACACTGCCAAGCTTAGGTTGGCTGACCTGTTCCTTATCAACTTCCAAGCCCACCTCCTGTTGCCAGCGAGCCAATGGAGCTTGAAAGCTGTTGTGTCTGAGCACCAACTTTTATTGCCACTTGTCTCGGTTCGAGTCTCCAAGCATCCACCTGCACAGACTGCATGCTCCAGGAGACTGGACAGATGCATCATGACCCAGAGCGCAACCTGGACTGCAGGCGCTGCATGCAGGACCATCACACGTGCCAGGGTCAGGCTTTGGAATGAAAAGGGCTGTTGCATCCCCAGGAGCACCACCTCACCTGGCAACCTGACAGGAAGAGCTGCTGCTTTCTGAGGGCCCAGCACACACAGGGGTGACAGCAACACTCACCCAGAAGCCCAGCCTGCCCTGGCATCTCTCTTCCAAAAGTGAGCGGGACAACCAGGAGGAAGGAGAGCGGGCAGCCAGCTACCAGCACTCCCAGCACAGCCCGGCACCAAGCAAGTCTCATACAGGACACCTAGCCAGGCCAGGTGGATGTACATGCTCTATCTCCACAGGCACTGCTGGCATAGCTCAGTATCTCCAGAGAGAAGTCATGCCCTTTGTTTCAGCTGCTCATTTTGGCCACCCCTCTGGGAAATGCAGCCTCAGCTATGTTTTGGAAGTACGACCTTCCCACACCTGCCCAGTGGAGCAGAAGTCCAACAACAGCAGAGCACCTACAGAGCAGTTCTTCCCCTGGCACCTGCCTTCAGTTCAAGCTCTGAGGGGCTGAGGGACACCCTGAGCCAGAGACAGCACTTGGGACATGTATGAGACTGCCTGGTGCGAGTATCCTTCGTGAATCTGTCTAATCCCTTTGAAACTGTTCACACATCTTGGTGTCCGAGCATCCTTCATCCAGGCATACTGGAAATGAATGACGTCTTGTGGGGACACGCATCTACCTGCTAAGCCTGTTGCCAGATAACAATTTTATTGAGGGACCCAATCTTTCTTCCATTATCAAAAACAGTGAAGAATTGTTCCTGCTGGTCCCCTTCTGCATTAGGCAAGATGAAGCAATAGACATCTTAAAATTGTGTTTCAGCCTCCTCACCCTACTTGCAATCAACCTTTCTAACTAGCTAATAAAAGCCTTCATGAAGACTATAGGAAATAATTATAGGATTATAGAAAATTGCAAGTCAACAAGGATAATGGAGACCATAACCTTTCCAAAAATCCTGATAAGCTTTTTGCAAGCTTTCAAGTCTACTTGGTAAAGGCAATAGCATCAGTGAACAGACTTCTGAATAGAGTGTATGGCAGTAGGAATTCAGAGAAATAAAAAAACAACACATCACACGCTGAAGACAGGGGAAACAAAAATGGTAGTCAGTAGACCTAAAAATGTGAATGCAGATGAAAAACAACTGTGTAAGCTACTAAAGACCTCTGCAGGGGTAGTTCTTTGCTGTACAGTATTCAACCTACACGTCAACAACCCAGAGGGCAAAAAAACTCCAACAAACCCCAACTCTATCATTAATGGATTTCACAGATAAAACAAAGGTCAGGGAAGCAAACTAATTAGGGGAAGAGAGCAGAGGTGCTGTGTAATCTGGATCTCTTTTTAAAACAAAAATTGTCTGCTGGCTTGCAGTTTGTCTTGGACATGGAGCAGACAGGGACTGGACCACAAGAAGAAGGGTAACACACTCTCTTTCCTGGGAAGCAATGAGAATAAAAAAGACCTTGAATCCCCCAAGCATGAGCTCTCAGAAAACCACTGTGCCTGAATGAGCCACAGCCAAACTCAGATGGATAAACAAGGAAAGATGAGGATAGTGACAATACCACTGTGCCAAGTACACGTGTGACTGCCATGACGCAAGACAGATGCTGCCAGGCCTGGGAAGAGCTGAGGGAACAGTTAATACATAGAAAACTGGGAAAGGCTCAATGGATTCTCTTTGCTTCATTTAACAAACAGAACATTAAAGGACAAACCGATTACAGTTACAGTACCTGCACAAGGTAGAGAAAGGTGATAGCAGAGGCTCTTTGGTGGAATACAAACCCTATTAAAAAATCAAACAGCTGAAAGCTGAAGCTGGGCTGTATTCTTGGTCTGAATGTGTCCGGGTTTGTTGAAGAAAACCAAAAATTAGTCTTTGGAACTGCTCCCATGGGACAGAAACACTGTCACTGGGATGCAGGAGCCAAGTGGGATCTCCATGGACCTAGCAATCCCATCTGGGCCAAAAATGAACTGTCCTACAGCTGCTGGATGGGAGGATGACAGCACTGCAGTCCAGTTCTTAGATCAGAAAGGAAGCTGCCTTCTACAACTCTGCAGGCATGTCCTTTAGGTTGTCCAGAATGGTTGCAACCTTGCTGTCCAAGGGAAAAGCTGGCAGCTACAGTCCCACACTGAGTTTACTAATGGGCAATAAGTAGTGAGCCCTCAGGACCAGTCGTCAGACAAAGCCACAGCATCAGGCTACTGTGGCCGATCATCCTAAGTCTGCACCAAGACCTGAGAACATGCAGACCAAAGCTTAGGACAGAGGCACCTGACTGCCTGACCAGCTGAATGAGCCAAGCCCACATCCCCTCCCTGCTCCACGCTCCTCACTGTTGGTTGAGTTGCTCCAAAAAGCATCCAGCCCAGACCTTCTGTGTGCTCCCTCAAGTGGCCTCCGATGCCCAGGACCCCTCTCAGCCTGCTTGACAGGGCTATGCTCCTCTGCAGCAACAGTACTCTCACCCAAAGATAGAAGATCTCAAGTGTCACAGCGTGTGTCTGCCAACCAGCCCACCAGCCTAGTGCTGACTTGTCAGAGGAGAGCGGGATAACCCGGTCACGAGCACCCTCAGAGAGGTGTACACAACTCATTGTCCAGCCCTCACTAACTGGGAAAAGGGGAAAGAGTATTGGCATGCTCATGCTGTAACACTGGGAGCCAGCCACAGGCAAAGTGCCACCCGTGGGAGCTGCAAGGAGAGACGAAGCCACATTTACTGCCTGACGTCTTCTGCTCTGCTGTGTAATATGCTGAGCAAAGGGCATTTTTAATGGGAAAATCCAGATAGTTGATAGGCGCGCAGAGTGCAAATGCAAGGAGCTTATAACGGCACATGTGACTACTGCAAACCCAAACCGGTGCCACAGCAAAATCTGCAGTTTGGGATTTCAAAGCCCTACCACAGAGTCCAGACTGTTTTAAACGAAGTCTCCACCCTTCCAAACATAGAGACAGCAGATCAGCAACTGAATTCCCCTTTTACTCTCACCCAGAGAAGAACCCTGAACTCCCCAGGGAGTTAATAAGATCTTAATTAAACTCTAATTATGACAATAGAAATGCAAAGCCTTAGCTATTTTGATTCTCACCAGCCAGCCCATTCCCCATTCCTGATGTCTAGACCTGGAGGCTGTGGGTGTGTCTACACACAAACTGAAAACAAAAACAAATCTAGGTCACAGACTCCAGCAGCCACGGATGCAAACAGGATCAATTCAGTTGTTTCAGCTCCAGTTGATGTGCAGAAAACCCTGATGTTCGCATCACCTGAGGAGGGAGGGCTGTTCCTCACACATACATCTTGAAGTTATACCCTCGGGGCAGAAGATGTAATCAGGTTACGCAAGTAGTGTCCCGTCCAACTTGTTCAGCAGTGAGTGCTCTGCTCCTCTGTCAGCTTTCATCAAACAACTGCTCTTCCCCTTGCTCCAAGTTTGGATCTGAACTAGTCCTTGCAGAGCTCCCACCGTGTGCCCCTCCTTGCTTTTCCTTTCTCTGAGGTTCTCTGTTACTGCTGTTGCCAAAAGTGAACCTGAACTGGGGTCTCATGAATGGAAACACTGCCAGATCTGACCTCATTGCCCCAGAAATTAAGGATAAACATTATAATAGATCAACTCAATGTAGCAAAAAAGCCCTTTGTTCGAAATGAGGAGACTAGCACAATTCTCTCCAGTTTCGTATCTTATCCGATTTCAAGCCATCACTGCTGTTTCTCTAACTTCCTTACAAGGGGAAAAAAACAAACCAACCAACTCTCCCCTCCACACTTAACAAGGCAGTGGTGTCTTGGCTTCCTACTTTCGCCACGTATGTGGACTGCTCCTAAATGATAGCTTTATACCAGGGGCTATCAAGGGTGGCCCCTTCACCAAAGTGGGTACATAGATTAAGCAAGAAAAATTATGTTGCTGTTAGTCAGGAGGCTTGTATTTGCTAAGCAAGAGTCTACAGCTCTCAGAGTCGTGTCAGTGGTCCAGAACTTGGAAGAGCTGGGAACCCTCTAGAAAAAAGCAGGAATCTCTCAGCACTTTGTTGCTTGCAGAGGTTGCTCTTTGAGCAGAGACATGAACAATTAATGTCCTAATTAATGCAAGACGATCGATCCTAGAAGCTTTTGCTTCATTTTCTATCTGCAACTAACCATATGAGGAAGTGGCTGAAAGATGCAAAAGACAAGACTTTCAAGTGCTCAGTCCCAGAGCTGGAGCCAGGATTTCAGAAGCAGTCAGTCCTTAGTGGCTCCCTGCTTTCTACTGCCACTCAAGCAGCTTTGAAGATTACTTTTGAAGATGTAGCCATGTATTCAGATGCTCAGGTAGAAACACAGTGTTATGGCAAGGTCTGGACACAGGAAAGCTATGTGGGGAAAACAATTCTCAAATCAAGAACAGCTAACAGGTAGGGTCTTCCATCAAGTGTCCCAAGCTTGGAGAAGCCAAACTGGCCAGGGTCTTGGCTAGGAAGTGGTGATGGCTGGACAGCGTTTACATGCTTAAGCCTTCGCCCCACACAGAGGGTAGACACAAGTCCAAACTTCATGTGTTCAAGTTCAAACCAGTCTGCGAGAAACACAGCCTGGACACCACCCGAGCGTGCCAAAGCACAGCCTGTTTACAAGCGCATGGCATGGTACGGGCCAAGGCCAGCTCATTTTCTGAGCCAATACCAAACTGATGTTCATGACACTACAGCTGGAGCCAACAGCAAAGCTATATGGGCTTTAGGCTGGAGCACTAATGCCTCCAATCCAGCAAACACGTAAGCACATGCATAACTTGAAAGGAACAGTTGGGAGGTTTGGGGGACTGACTCCAATGCTGGAAGTCAGCAGTGGCAGATTGTGTATAGCTACAAAGCCTTTTATCTTCTAGAAGCCCAGATGCTGCTAGGAATGAGACTTGCATCTTCATAGGGTACTGCAACAAGAGAGGCACTACCCATGAAAGAAGGTGGAGTGGGAGAAAAAAGTCTTTTAAGACAAACTAGGATAGAAAGAGCATGAAACAGAAAGTAAACTCCATGGCCCTGGTATGGAGACAGACTAATCTTTCCATACTCCCTAAAGTTGCATAGATCTTGGAACAAGACAGAGGGATTGAGGAGGCAGTAAAGTATATCACAGATTGTGTACACATCATTGTCTACCATACAGAAATGATACTTTTATGGCCTGGCTACGCGGGCAGCCAGCCTGAGCTGAGCAAGAGAGAGATTTGGCAGGTAAAATAAGAGAGTCATAAAACAAAAGATAAAGAGGAAACTGGAACAAATACAGTCAAAGAAAAAGAGCCCCATGACAAGCAGCGTTAGCTGTGGTATGTGTGGGATTTTATGTTTATTTTATTTTTTTCCTCTCTCTCCTCACAAGGAGAAGAAAGAAGTCTCTAGCTTGGGTTTGTCTGCACTTTGCAGTTACTGAGCATTGTGCAACCCCAGGGAGACAATCAATGATAAACTGTTCCAGACCTTCACCTGCAATAACATACCCACACCAACCAGGCCTCGCCCAATAGTATGGATCAGAAGAGGCACCTAGCTAATAACAATGTATTGCTTATAAGTGGCCTGGAAGTCCTCCTCACCAGGTAGTACAACCATGTCATAAGTGAAAGAAAGGGAAAGAAAAAAAAAAAAGGAAGAGACATAAACTGAGAGCACTGAACTTGCTTCTCTGCCAAGTAAATCACCTCTCTGTGACTCTGCTGCAACAAAAAAGCATTTCTCGCACACGATTAGACCATTCCTTATGGTTCTGTGTCCCCATTTTCCCCAGCAGAAGTTTGTAAGTCGTCCATGTGTGCTCGCTCACTTGAAAGACAGACACAGAAGTGGTCTGATGCTGGGGGTTCCCAGACAGCAGCACAATACCAAAGGAAATAATTTTCAAAGAGCCTATTTCAAAGTCTTTGTTTGGTTTATATTAAACACATAATTAACTCAACTGCCTGAACAAACTAAGAAGAAAGCTCTGAAATCAAAGATTTACAGAATTGCCAACCATGAGAGTTCACAAGTCAGGTTCTAAAACAACCATGAAATTGGCTTAGAAACATAAAAACCATCTGCCTCTGGTTCTCCTTTTCCTTGAGCTGCCTGTACTGGAAATCTAGTAGTGGGAGGAAGTGAGGGTGTGAATTTGCGGTGCAGTAGCTGCTCCAGACCTGCTCCCATAACATACAGTGTGCTCCTTCTCCCTGGAAGAGAGGGGAGGTGTGGGAGGAGCAGCAGCTCGCATGATGCACATCTCCACCCACCGCGGGGTAATCGGGGGCTGTGATTTTCCCGACTAGAGCTAAGTTTCTTCTGCAGTTCTGGTTACCCTGACCCACTCAGCTGGACTCTCACAACAAACGTCACCAGGCTGGGCAACCCTGGATGTTGCAGCTCTGTATCCCCACCCCACGCAGCTTCCCAGCTCACATGGTATTTACTCCACCCGCAAAACAGCACAGCAACAGCCACTCTTTGAAGAAAGCTGCGTGAAGGCCTAAAGTAAGCTCACGCAACTGTTGACACTTAACGGGGACATGATTTGCAACCTATATTTTTCAGCCTCCCTACCACTATCTTACAAGGCAGCAGAGAAAGCACATGCCCCCCCCCATCATGCTAAACCAGAGGGACAGCGTCAGCAAAAGAAAAACACAGGCAATAATGTTAATAAAGCCTCCACCAGGTAAGAGCTGGAGGAGATGGGACTTCCCAGACCATTCCTAGGGTGCCTGCAAGCAGTGACAGTACAAGAATTCAAAGCACAGTTAAGCAAAAGACTGGAGATGCAAATGAGGCTGCCTAGCTCCAAACAAGGGAAGAGGAGTGCAGATGCCCTGCCTGCAGTTAAGGACTGCACAAGCGATGCACCCTGGGCTGCCGTGCCATTCCCTGCACCGTGGCCCCCCGCCAAGATTGGCCTGGGTAGCAGCACTTCGGTTGTCTGCCCCGAACTGCTGTCCCTGCCGTTGCTGAGCTGCCCCTCCCCTTCTGCTCCTTCCCTTCCAGCACAGGAAACTGCATCAGTGATGGGACAGGCTTCGGGATGCAGGGGAAAGGGGCAGGCATCAGGCGAAACTCCCCAGCCCCACGACCAAAGGTCCTCCCAACTTGGACTACCAGGGCATGCTGCAACAGCAGGTCTCACCTATTCCTAAGCAAACGCCACTTCCTCTCCCCAAACTAGCACCTCCCTGCAGCAAAGTACCCCAGGCCAGAGAGCAACCTTATGCCTGCTTGTGATCCCACTGGGCAGGCAGAGACAGCAACAAGATGCTGCTCCCTGGTGTGTTTAGTTCAGAGAGGAGAGCCCACGACCGCCCCATCCAACACATGGATAACACACAGGTCGTTCTGTTTGCCTGGTGTGACACTGCATGAACAACAGTGCTAAACTCCACCTGGTTTGCAAACACAAAGGCACTTGCACAATGGCCTGCACTAGCCTTTGGAGCTCCCTGCAGGAAGGTGTGCTGTGCTGACCCTCACCTGGTCTCAAAGGAAGGAAAACAAAGAAAAAAAAAAACCCACCACAATACCAAAAACCACTTTTTCCAATGTAGAAGATGGGACCCTATTTCTGAGGACACTGACAGGTCCACTAGGATACTTTTCCAAGGTCTTTACTCACAGCACCTCTGCTTCCCCCAGGTGATCACACCTTTTTTCTTAACTAGCTATTACAAAAGCAAGCTTAGACACCAAGCCCCAGCCTGCCCCGGGCTCCTGCAGGACAGGCCAGCCAGGGTCAGAGAGCAGATATCCAAAGGTCCAGTGTCGCTTAGGGTGAAGCCTGCCCAATGCTCCCAAGGAAAGAGGAGAGGGGTCTCCCCAGGCCAGGTCTAAATTAATTTAGGACATGGACTGAACTCCTGCAGCTATCAAACTCTCCCAAGGGCACAGGCAGAGGCATGGGCTGCAGGCAGCAAACGCGAGTCTCTGGGTAGAGAGCACTTACCCCATGCTCCAGCCCATGCTCTTGCTGGTGGGGTATCCACCCGAGCAGCCAGCCTGGCATCCTGCACACCACTCTGTCTCACCTGGGAGAAGTTCAGCCCATTGAGTGGGTGGCACTGCTCCTCCACTTTCTCCACAGCACCTGTCTGCTTCCTCAGCCGCTCCGCTTCCTGGGCCAGGTACAGATCCAGGACAGGCACGCCTCGCGACTTGATGTCTACCTCTGTCAGAGAGTTCACCATCAGCATCACCCACACGGGCCTCTTCCGCTCCCAGTTGCCAGCAATGGCGTTGAAGAGGTAGTCTGCGTACAGCCCTTTGCCCCGCTGGTCTGGGGTCATCCAGGACGGCATCATGAGCTTGACGTACTCCAGGTGCTGCTTGAGCCGGCGGTAGATGTCGCGGGGCAGCACGTCCTGGAGGTTCTCCCCCTGCGGCAGGAGCTGGCAGCTGGTGAGAGCTGAGATGGTGTAGGGGTCAGTGAGGTCCAGCTCAAAGTACACAATGTGGCTCTGCTGGAAGGCCTTCTTGGAGTTCTCTGGGATGAAATCCCAGACACGCGTGTATGGGACATGGATGGTGCCAAAGAAATAAGATGGGGGATCTCTCTTGATGGTCCACAGGAAGGAGTTCAGCTCGCTTTGCTGGGGGAGAGGGAGACACAGCTGAGTCAGTACAGACATTCACGCCAGGCCACTGCAGTACAGGGCTTAAGGAAGACATGGTGCCAAGCCAGCAGGTCACCTGGCTCAGCAGCTTGCCAGCATGGACTTTTCCTAAAGCAGCTTTGCTCACACAGAGTCCTCTTTGACCATTATTTTTCTCAGGTCTTGAGGTCAAAATTCAGTTTTCATTAATTAAAAACACAAGAGGATTGGCCCTGGCTTTCTCCTCCTGAAAGGCAACACTGGGTCTTCTCAACAGTAACGCCACTCCAGCTCATCACCCAGGTATCTGCCAGCAGCACAGCAGAGCACAGCCCAAGCAGGCCATGCTCCAGGCAAGACGCTTATCCAGCTTCCACCTTTTATCGAGTCAAAAGCTGGCATCACTTCGCTGAAGCAGAGCAGGACAGCAGCGTTTCAATCACCTTCACCTTGACACCTCTCACTTTAGCACAACAAGGCACCTCTTTCAAAGAAACTGCTGGGACACTTAATCAGAGGGTGCCGCAGCATCTTAGGAGAACTTTCTGCTCCGAGCAAGACACCAAACAAGCGAGTAACACAAAACACAGCTGGCAGGCAGACTTGCTGGAGCAGGCAGAAATACAGTTTTACAGGGATGTAGCACATGGCAGACAGACACACAGTCAAGACTCCTCACAGCCCAGTTCTCTTTCTTAAGGAGCAGAGAAACGCATGCAATACCTTGGAAAAGAAGGGAAGAAATTCCGCAGGCTAAACTCAGCCTGTGGTTCCAGGGCATGCTCTTCTAAACACAGAGAAGAAAAAAGCTTCTTTCTTTAGATTAGCTTTTAAAATCTCTCAAAAACCACAGTCATCAGGAAGTCGGAATCAGACTTAACATTTGTTCCGCTGCAAAATGTGCCTCACAGCATCCCCAGGAATACCAGAGTGCAGGGTTGTGCTCAAGCCCTAAGCAATCCCGCAGGACAGGAGAGCAGATGGGGCAAAATGGATCCTGCCTGGATCCTGCCAAGTCACTTCACACCAGCAGCAGGCATGACCTCCATCGCCTACAGCATGCATCCCACTGGTGCAGTGGTCCTTACTGGAGTGATGGACAGAAACAGTTTCTGTCTGTCTGCGCAGACACAAAGAGGTAGCTTTTGCATGTCTAAGTAAGAGGACAGGCTTCCAGATGCACTCAAACATCTGGTCAGCCTTTAGCCAGCAGATAACTCTAACCTCAGCTCCGAGGCTAAGTGTGTATGTGCGCTGATCTAAGAAGCCTGCCTGACTGCCAAACGCAGAACAGGCTGCTTGGAGGAATTTATTGGAAGCACATTGCCTATAAATTTCTGATACTAAGGACCCAGGGTCAGAAAGGTTAATCTTAAAGACTGCTCTGCAATGGCTCATCCCAGACAACCTTCTCCAGCAGCTCTCTACCCAGGCCACAGATCAGGCAGCACTTCAGCAAAGTGCTACCACTAGTCCAGCTTACCAGCACGGACCAACAAATCAAGTATAATCCAAAGAGCTCTTCAGACACTTCTGTAGCACGCCAAGAGTCTGAAGGATACCTCAGACCTTGGTAACACCATGCTACAATTCTGGATCCTATAGGACAGTCCTGGAATGCACACCTGAATTACAGATGACAAAAAACTCTCCTGAAGACCACGGGAAGAAGGGAGAACAAACATGATGCAGCACCAAGAGGTAAAGAAGATACAGGGCAACAGGTGAGTATGAATCTGACATAGACCCAGGAATAATATAGGAAAATGAATATATAAAGTAAAACAAGAGGGAATACAAGAAAGGGTTGCCTCCTGTCATTAGTCACGAGGGAAAAATGGAAGGACACACCCCTATGGCGAGAAATGAACTGGAAGTAGTCATCAGCCAGCAAGGAGGAAGGACCAGAAGTGCTGCTTTCTATCTACAAGCAAGCAAAAAGACAAAAGAGGCACCTGGGACAGACACAAGGTCGGGAGGTCAACACTCCTTCACTTTGCACAAGTCTGATCACGTACGTGGCAGAGCACAAGAACAGCCACGACTGCAAGGAATCGTAAGGAACAAGTGGTCACCAGCCAGCTTAAAACTTCAATTCAGCTCCTGAATAAACCCACCCAGAAACCTCAAGCCCAGCTTGATGGTACCAGGCTTTAATGCAGATCATCAGCACTGCTCTGGACTACTGCACACAGCCCAGCTAGAAAGATGTTTGGCATTGCACTCTCACTTTTTTTGCTCTGCAAATTCCCCCAGCTTTCACAATCGGATACTGAAAGCAGAGTAATACTGCCAGCTATTAGTGGTACCACTGAGGAAATCACCCAGGCCATTAGGCACAGAGTAAATAAAGTCTTCCTTTAAAAAGTGTGCAGCACAGGCAGAAGAAAGCAGGCTGAGACCTAGCAAAACTTCTCATGCAGTCCTAGAGACTGAGACCTTACAAAGCGGAGCAGCTGGGCATTCTTGCTGGCACTTCCATGCCAACAGGAGCAGTCATGAACTTGGCAACCCACCTCAAGTGCCATTCAGACCTCCCTTTTCAGAATTGCTTGGAACCAGCGTGAGGGGGCAGAGTACAAGCCTCTGTTTCCCACTATTGATGGGAAACCTCCCCAGACCCTGCAGAACCAGTTTCTGGGCACCTGCAGTTGGGTATCATCACCAGGTGACGCTACAACAGGAGCTCACAAAGCTCACTTTCCCTCCAGAAGGCGGCATTACAGCTGCTCAGGACACACTGGTGCCTCACACACCTTTGGCATCTCCTTTTCTTTCAGAAGGTGAAGACTGGAGTTCCAGCGCTGTTCTGCCTCCATGCCAGACCCCCGCAAACAGCCTGGTACTGCTTCGCATGAGAGGGGATGGGGCAAAGTCCTTGGTGTGCCTAAGCAGGTCTGTGCTTCCCCTGCTGTACCTTCTGGCACTCTCACATCCCTGTGCACCTCCTGGACCTCACGCATGTTTCGCTGCAGCTTCAGAAAGGGAAAAGCGAGTGTATAATCTCTTCCCAAGACCATAAAAGGGGAGCTGTTAAGCAGTGCTCTAGGTGGCTGTGAGATAGCACAGGAGCAGTGCCGAGGCTTGTTCAGCATCGCAGTGTACACCGTCACTGGCAGCGCCTCTCACCTCACTTCCCTGAGAGCACGCAGTAGATAAAGGTGCTACAACTCAATTTTTCTTTGCAGGAGGATCCTTCTACACAGCTGTTACATCAGAAAGAGGTGCTTTAAAACCAGCATAAATTAGTCACAGTGGTGTCGTGGAGGCTGGGTTGCATAGCTCCAGGAATTTCACTATCACCAGCGTAACAACAAAAAGTCAGGTTCATGTATCGATCAAGATGCGTATTTGTCTCCACTTTCCAATTTATGGGTGGTACTCAATGCATTACTTGTGATGGGAAAAACTAGGAGCAAGGGGAAAAAATGGAGGGGCAGTCAAAGAAAGAGAGCGGCAGTCCCACATGAGAACACAGGTCTCCCTATTTGCTGCCGTACCAAGACCTAAGACAGTGTCACACTAGCCATACTACACCTCCTCTGTGCCTCAAGATTAACCTCCCACTATGTAGTCCCAAATCAAGGTATTTCTGAATGCTCAGCACTATGGCACAGTGCCTTCTCCCCTACCTCACCTCCCCAGGTGAACAACAGCTGGCTGTGAACTGATTCAGGGTATCAGCCCAGCCAAAAAATTGCTTGGAACAAAAAAGGAGAAAGGCTCTTCCCCAGCTAGCAGGGGAATGAGGGAGAAGGAAAAGGAGCTGCTCAAGCTGACACTGTCACAGAGACAACACACCGGGGCCTGTGGGATCCACTCCCTGCCATTAGGCTGGGAAAGCCTCCCTTCCCAACAAGGGCTGCACAGGGGACAAACTCCACTGCCCACCATAAGATGCCATGGGGACACATAAGCCCAGACAATGCTTCCCCAAAATAAGTGGACAGCAGTGTCATGCATTGCAGAAATCCTGGAAAAGCACGGTGCACATCAAAGTTTTTTCCTCAGGAGCTCAGGGAGGGTCTAGGCAGGAACAAAAAAACCTTGAAGAAAGGGAGAGTAAAGTGATGTATCGCAGACCAGTAGCTGAAACCAGAGCATGCTAGTCCCATATCCCAACATCTGCCCTCTAATCACATAGCTGGTTGTCCACAGATGGCACTGGAAGCTCCCATGACTTCCTGCCTTCCATCTGCTTCAGCAGAACACAGGCTCTGACTGACAGGTACTTTTGTTACCTTTCCAATAGGTTTCTTTTTTTCAGATTTCAAAAAACCCAAGCCTCAGATTATGCTCATTTTAACTACCTCCAGGAGCTTGCTCTTCCAGCAGTATTTATAGGTCCACCATAGGATGCAACCTGTAGTCTTCAAATACACAAATACTACCGCATTTGTCAGACATCACGCATCATTTCAGGTGAGGCAGCAATGATTCTGCCAGAAGAGTGATGCCAAAGAGGATCAGAGAAAGTGTCATCTTTCTTCTGAGAAACTAGCTCAAATGGGCCAAATGATATACTGACTGTCAAGAGTAAAATTATGGTAAACATCCAGAAAATAATACAGCAAAAAACAGGAGGAACAAAGAATGCATGTAGTGGCAGCACTCTGAACGTCTAGAAGAAGAGCATGGGAGTTTAAAAACCAAAAAAAATTCAAGAGGAAAGGTTGTGCTGATATGGGGAACAGAGGCTCAGAGGGGAAGGAAAACTGCTGTCCAAAGACTGAGGAACTAAATGTGAACTCCAGAAACCTACACCTGGTCTGCTTCCTTCCATCTTCTGTCTGTATCATCTATGTAGACTATCCATTTTCCAGCACAAAGTGTATAACTCGCTGTGCAGGTAGGTGCCCTCTGTGGCTTCAGTGTCTTTCAGGACCCCTAACCCTCACACTCGCCACTTGGCCCCACAGCCACATCTTCGAAATCTCAGCCCAGGATTGCACTGTTTCTCAATCCACAATATTCTCTTAAATTTTTTTGCTTGCTACAGACGCCAGAGTATGTTGCATGCAGCATTTCACCCAGGCAGGCAGCCCTATAGTCCTTCCTATATAATATTCTCCTCCCCTCTTATCTGTCCTGGTATCGTATCTTGTCATGTTCATTTATACCTAATTGAGGCAACGTGCCTTTACTCACCACGTAAAGTGCCCCATGCATCTACGGTAATGCACACAGAAATTCTAGGCACTTTTTTAATAGTCATTGTCTTGAGCTGTTGCCCACCTGCATTACTGACACTCTCAAACTCAGCTTAAGACTGTAAGCAGAACTTGCCTGGAATAAACACTGCACTAGCTACAACTATTAAAAGAACACACATTCAGTCTCCGTTTGCCAGAAATGAGAAACAAAAATCAAATTTTTAACTAAAAAGCCAAGGGTTAAGAGCAGACAGATTACGTGCTCTGCTGAAGTGCATATATGGGGAAGGGTAGCCATTTAAATTAATTGGCCCCCTATCAGGAACAACGCATCATAAAATACTAACCAGCTACAACCACAAGCATTCTGCTGTTAATCCCTGGATTCTGGCTTTAAATTTACCAATACACTCCAATATTAAGCAAAAAGAAAGCACCACCAGACCACATTACTTAGTAACTGGAATATAACCCACAGGATCCCAGCATACTTTATTTTAGATTAACTTTTTTCAAAGCCTTTCTTTTTTCCTATGAAAAAATAGAACGATGGGGCACGTTATTGGTTGCAGCTTTATAATTTGGAGTGATGTAGAGAAAGCCCTCTGAAGTACTGCATGTTCATTCCTTAAAATAGCAGCTTCTCTCTTTCAGGTACTGATGCACATATTTCTTTCATGACAAAAGCTTTAGGTAACCTGACAAAAAGAAGAAATGTATAGCTGTAATCTAGAGAGGTAAGAAAAGAGTCCCATAAAGAATTAAGATAAACAGAAAAGCCTTCCCCGATGATGCAGGGACAAGGAGGAATATTTTTTCCCAAGGGGTTGGTGTAAATATTCCTAAGGATACACTCAACAGCTTTGCAAATAAGGCAGATGCTGCCATTCCTAGACTGCAGCTACCACCACTGTCCTAATGACCCTAGGAAAGAGCCCACCAGAACTACAGCTGGTCTCATATGTTAATGATAGAGTAATCAACAGATAATGAGATATCATTAACACATTTCACCTCCAGTTTTGCTGGTAACTGGCACAAGTCCACTCAATGGCTCCTGAGGAAAACTCGCTATGTGTCCCACCAAATGAGTGAATTACCCGTTTCCACAAGTATGACTTTTGCTGCTCAGGCTTTCAGGGGCTATTCCCTTCCTTCTTCTTGCTCTCATTAGCTCCTTGCAGTAGATTCACACCAGCCCACAGCTTTTGCACTTCATGCCCTCAAGGGGAAGGGGCACCCATTCCAGAGGCTTGACTAGGCTTTATGGCAGTGTCACAGCTGGCCACCTGTAACTCCAGTTGACAAACTGGTTCCAAGCACAAGCAAATTGGTTAGGCACCCTCCCCCAAGGTAGGGTTAAGCTCTGTTTAACGCAAGCTCAGGCAGACACCTCCAGTGAGGCACACGTAGCTTGGCATATGGTTGAATCGGCAGTGCTCTAAATCCTAGGAGGAGACATCTCAGCCTCTACGGCTGCAAGGGGGGCAGCAGGCTCAGCTGGTGGCAGCAAGGCCTAGGGACCAGGGGCTACGTGTAGGTGCATGTGCAGGTGAGAGAGACAAGAAAGGTCACAGAGCAGACCTTCTTCATAGCTGCAAAGCTTTCTCACACCTACCCTTGCACACCTGCTCTGCAGCAAGCCCCCTGTGGCTTTGGCACCTCCCCAGTGCAGCAGGTCTGCACTTCTCAGGGCTTCCAGTTCACTTAACAGCTGTGCTGGACGAGATAACCCTGCCTGGGGCAGGAGATGAACACAAATGGCAAGACACATGTCCCAGGAGCACCTTGGGTGCACAGCACCTCTGGTCAGGCTGCTTCCTGGTACAAGCAGATGCCAACAAACAGCACGGATGGTCTGTTAGCACTAACAGACACATTAACACAAAGTAAGTTCAGGATGGCTTTTCCTACATGATTTTTGGTACTTTTTATCTCAGAAACTTCAGCGAGAACTACTTTTTCTCAGTGTCTGATTTTTAATGGAAATGACACCCTGCTCGCAAGCTTCATGCTGGCCAGAACATCACCCCAGAACATCAGCAGGGACCCTCAGCAGCGCTTACCACCCATCGGAGCCAGGTCAGCCCACGCTGCTCCTGGTTACTACAGTCAGGCTGATGAGGTTAGAGGACAAGCAAAACCTAACACAACTTATAACCGTGTTTCTGCTTTAAGGCACGGCCATTTGCTGGTCCGAACCTGCCCCACTGTGCTCGGTGTTCAGCAGTAGGGCAAGAGGCTACCCCCAGCGAGGGACGCTGGCCGCAAGTCACCCCAGGCGAGCCTGTCCGGTTGCGAGCGGCGCAGCTCGTTCCGCACAGCGCAGGCAAAAGGTCCTGCTGGGGCTCATCCCGGGGTCCTCCTCCTTCGTCACGCTCCTCCGTCACGCTCCGCCGTCAGCACCCAGCAGCGGTCGTCCCACCTGGCGCACAGCCCCGAGAAAACACCCTCCCTCTCCTCACCTCCCCTCCCCGCCCCGCTCCCTTGCCCCGCTCCCGCCAGCCACCCGCGCCGGGGCGCCCGCCGCAGACCTGGCTGGGCCGCGGCCGGGGCGGCCCCGCACACCGCACCCCACCCTGTCGCCACCGCCCCCCGAGGGACAGAGACCGCCGCGTCGCGTCCCCACCCCGCCCCGCGCAACTCCCGCGGGGCCGCGGCAGCCCCCGCGCTGCAGGCGCCGGCGGCCGGTGCCGTGCGGCGGGCGCAGAACCCCCGGCGCCGGCCCTTACCTTTCCGCGGAGCGGGCAGGCACCGGCGGGGCCGCGGCTCTGCCGCGCTCTGGCCAGCAGGAGGAGGGAGCCCTGCAGCAGGCAAAGCCAGCCGGGGTGCACCATCCCTGCTCGCTCCCAGCGTTGGCACAGTCTAGGGACGGCTTCCCTTTTCTTTTTTTTTCGGTTTTTTTCCCCTCTTCGCCTGCTTCCACACCTCTCCCTTTTTTTTTTTAAATTACCCTTCTTTTGCCTCCCTCCTCCCCCCTCCCTTTTTTTTTTTCGGCCGGTCGACCTAATCGTAGAGCCGTCGCAGGAGCGGCCCCGTCCCTTGACCAAGCTCTCCAGCCGCTGCCCCCTCCTCTTAAAGGGTCCCGTGCCGGGCGGGGGGAGGAAGGGGAGGGCGCGGGGCCCGCCGCACCGGGGGCGGGCGGTGGGGCGGCAGCGGGGGGGTCCCCCCGGGCCCGGCCGCCGCCTGGCTGAGGGAGGCGGTGGCGGGGCCGGCGGGCGCCGAGCATAGCGGCGAGACCCCGGCCTGGCCCCGGGGGGCTGGGGCGGCTGCGCCCTCCGCCCCGGCAGCCCCCGGCTCACCCCGCCGCGCCCGGGGCCCGCAGGGAGCGGAGCGCCTCCGGCCCTGCCCGTCGCCTTGCTCCTACCCGACCCCTGTCCTGCCCCGCCTGCCCTCTGCCTCGCCGGGCCCTGGCCCTCCCAGCTTGGCCCTGCTCTGCCCTGCCTGCCTCGGCTTCGCTGCTCCTGCCTGCCCCCTGCCCAGCCGGCCGGTCTCTGCCCAGCTTGCCGCTCTCTTGAAGTGCATATGATATTGAACACTGTGATTCTTCCCAAGTCTTTTTATTGTCAATCAGCTTCAGACTGAGGAGCTATTACTTTTGACTCATACTTGTTTTCTTGTTTCAGGACGCCTGTGCCAAAATTGTGTGTCCAGTGTGCTTTGCACAAGCAGTGTGATCTATTTAAGATCAAAAATGCACCGAAGAACGTATCACCATCTTTGACTGTAAAATTCAGCCACGTTTTCTGAGGAGGCTGGTATTTAAAACCTCACAAAAGTACATATTGCTATTAATCACAGTCTTAAAAATATTGAGCAAAGCCAGAAATATGCCAGTTTTTAGTCTGGTGCAAATTAAAAGAGTGAACTTTGAAAGCTCTCAAAATACTCATAATAGCATCTTCCTGATAATTTTAATATGGCATGTGTAATTCACATATAGCAAAACTGTTAGCACATCTAGGGCTTAAGCTAAGAAAACCTTTACAGTTAGAACGCTAAGTCTCCATTGCCCACCATGGTGTATGGTGCTGTTGTACGCTACCTTCCCTCCTGTACCATCCCGTTATTTTAATTAAGGACTTCCAAACACAGTAAGAAGCCAAAATATGTTGAGGCCATAAATAAAAAGACAACAGAGGTCAAATGAAGGGGAAAAAGTTATGCCATTCTTTGAACCAGCATCTGCTTGTAGCAGAATAAGGTGCTGCTCTTAATGCAGACCTTTCTCCACAATGCATTTGTCCATCTTTTCTCAGCGTTCAGTGATAGTATTTTTACCATTTCTACTTCAGTAGTCGGCGTTATGCTCACTGTCCTGTGGGCATGAATGGGGATGCCTCTGCCTTTTTTTTTTAATAGCTGGTGGACCTGACCTACCCATGGGCTGGGTATACTGTATGCACAAAGATGGTCTTAAAAGACCACTATAATTTCTTTATAATCTTGACCATTCCTTCTGAAGCTGTGCGTGTGAAAATACCATGCACAAAGTAACTGGGCAAGCTGCAGACCAATTGTATCAGGCTCTTTGCAGACTCAGTCATTGTTTCTTTAGCATTACCCTATTCTTACTTTTAAACTCATCTTTTTCAATCCCAGAGATCCAAATCTCTGTCCCGAAGGTTAAATTCTGGTTCAGAGTTAATGGCAAACTTCCCACCAACTCAAAGAAAGTGCAGGTGACATTCTTTACTTTTGCTAGGAGAGCCTAGTTTTGTGGTGCAAAGTAACTGCCTCCAGAAGAAGGTAGCCAGAGCCAAAACCCTTCATTGTCTTGCCTTCTGTTATGTGCATGACTATATTTCTGAATACTTTGGATTTTGATGAGCAGAATGATACTGGTAATATATGAAATGCATCTTCTTTTGTTAGGTCATGCCAACCAGGTAGAACAAAAAAGCATTATCTGACAAAGAATACGGCATTTATGCAATGTATAGGAGTTATAATCCCTAACTATTTTAATTATTATGCCTTTTTTACAGCAGGGGAAAATACTACCTGCAATTTGCCAGTGCTCTAGACATTCCTATACCTATCAAAGCAAGAATTGAGGATGGGACATCTTTCTTCATCATCCTCTCAAAAAAAATCCCTGATTCAACACCACGGGTTCAAATAGTGAGTTTGCCCACCACTCAGAGACAGTTAGGCAGCTTTTCAAAACAAACATCACTCTTAGCAGCCAGGTGTAAAACATAGCAACAACTTTTTTCTGCCCTGGAATGCCGTAAGCCAGACCCACATTTGATCGCATGTATTTCTGGGCACGGGAGCCAGATAGCATTCATACAATACCTAGATCAAGCTATAGAGAATAAGAATAAATATTTCATGGCACAGTGCTGCCAGACTGATTAGGTACCTTCTGTGTGACCATTTTTAGTTGCTTGTGGTTCTAAAGTAGCGAAGTACATAACAGCACTTTCCAAAACACGCAGCTCGCAGGCATACAGGCAATTCAGATTAAGATGTTGCTTGGCTTTATTTTTGAATTGGTGGGAAATGCATTCTTTGTGGTGAATTGCTGATGGAAAATAGGGAACGAGAAAGGACAAAGGGAATGTTTTATAGAGACTTTCAGTGTAATTTATACTTTCACTGCAACATTTCAGTAGAAAGCCACATCCTAGGCCTATTAACAGAAACCTAAGAGATAAACCCAACATTTTTATTTAATAAAGTTCTGTCTGTAGAGTGGCTGTGATTTGTTTATCCCAGTCCCTTGCAAAATGATTTCAATAGGATTTCAGCATGTGCTTAAGGCTAAGCATGTGCTTATGTATATTGCACAAAAAGGGTAAACTGAAGCACGCACTTAAATGCTTTTCTGAATCAAGGCCTTAGACCACAGAGAGTCTGTGACCTGAGTTGTCTGGTTGGTAGTTAATTCAAGGTAACTGAAGGGGCAGGCTCCGCAGCTGTGTCTCTTAGAACAGCAGAGTTTAAGCAGCTAGTGTAAGCAGCTGTCACGCACAGGCAGTTGCTCACACTCATATCCCACACTTTTAGGTGTGCGTACAGGTGGGGCCAAGTAGTGACCTGGGCTGTGGGTAAAAAATAGCTACCTTTTTTTTTTTTGTCAGCTGGTGTTTAACTTGTGTCAGTTTCCCAGGCTATAGGAGCAGTTATATGGAAATGGCTGAGAGGCTGTCAGAGGCATAAGTCGCCTCAAGTGGGTGTTACTGCTGACAGATCTGCAGAGGGTTACAGTCCAAAACTCCTTCACATGCTAATTTAGATGGCATGCGTCTGTGTGCACATGCAACACAGTGCACGTACAGTGCACGCAGTCATGACAGACCTCTCCAGCTTGTGCATGTGCCTTTGCTGCCTAACATTAACCCGCAATGGGAAAGAAAGCCACTTCATACAGCCAAACACAGTGAGCCTTGAGTGAAAGAAACTGCCACAAAAGAGATTTACACAGACTTCAGGACAGAATATATTCACACTCTGTTAACAGGCAGGTCAGCTGTGATTCACCCACTAGCGAACATGATTCGGCTGGTTTTGAATTCAACATAGATTTTAACACCATGAAAACTAAGCATGAGGATTTCTCACCATTTAAAATTATGAAACAGATATCATAAAGCAGATAATAAAGGAGGTAAAGGAGCTTTCTTCATCAAGTTGAGAGAAAGTACTCTATCTGCATTTGAAAGGAAGTTTGCTTAGAAGGATTGATGTGGACTTCAGAGATTCAGGAACACAGAGCCTCAATTATGCCTCTAGATAAAAAGGGTTAGTGAACTTTGTAGTATGTTACTGTATGAAAGTGTTAGGTCAGCTGGAAGGGAAATATGGGGAATATATTACAAAATGAAGTGGTTACATGTAATTATCAAGCATAGTCAGCCAGAAGCCAAAAATAAAGAGTAAAGAGTGGAATTCTGTTCTCTAAACACATCTTAATAATAGTAATCTCAATTTGAATGGAGAGAGAAAGCTAAACAAAAATAAATCTCTTAGGCATTGAAAGGAGGTGAAGAGAAAGTACATGACCAGAACAGGGAGCTCTGAATTGCACTAGGCCCCAGCACTTTAGAAATAAAGGAGAGGATCTTTGAAGCCAGGCTGGAAAGAGTTAAAGGAGGGCTTACAAACCCCTTTCCCCATTCTGAAAGTATTCTTTATAAGAGTGCAATCAAAAACCAAACTGTTTAAAAGGTGAGAATAAAGTGCTAACAAAATAGTATTCTTTATAAGAGTGCAATCAAAAACCAAACTGTTCAAAAAGTGAGAATAAAGTGCTAACAAAACAGTAAAAATAGTGTGAATTATTCAGCTATTTATTCATAATGTTAGGAGGAAAAAATGCAAAGGGTTGTCAAAATGAATACAATTCATGCATTACTTTATTAAATTCAGTAAATAGGGACCCCACATCTCATGCAGATAGAAAGTACTGTATATCTTGAGGTGTTTTAAAGGGGTGGCTGAGTTGCATTGTCATCCTACTGCAACTGGAGAAGCAGAAACGGACCACAGCTCTGTGGTGAAGCTCAGGTAGTTTGACTGAAATTAACTTATTTTCTCCACCAGAAAGGATGTTCCATCCCAATCAGCCCATGGCTCACCCTCTCACCTGATGCTTTGGTGCTCCTCTGCATTGAGCATGGCTGCGTCATGAAATAGCATGCTGGACAGTAAGCACGTTGCCCAAACCTGCTCTGCAGGGCTGCAAGGGAAATGTAAGTCCCTGAAGGCTAGTCTGTCTCTCTCTCTGGGAACTGTAGCCCCATCGCTAACCTATATATGGCCCTCAGCCCCGCTGGCTGCAAAACAGCTGCTTAGGCATTGGAAAGGAGGGATGCAACTGTCCCTCTTCTCTTCCCACTTCCTTCTCAAGCACTTCACTGGGTTGGAGGAAAGATGCAGGAGCAATCAGTCCTGGAAACTCATGTGGATCCTGATCCTGTGCACATAGGCGTCCATCTGGGAAGCAGCTGGAAAGTCTGAGCCCCCCAGGAGGGATCCACAATCTATAAAACCTTCAGTTTACATAGGTAGATTTCTGATGTCTTCCAGGAAATATCAGGACAATTTCGCTGTGAAACAACTGAAGAAACTCTAAAACGGGTAGAAATGCATTGAATTCAGCGTATCCATTAAATTAGCATGATTTTTGTCAGGATGTCTTTGGGGGAGAAAAGCTATCCTGATTTTTTAGCAGCTGTAATTAAAGATTTCCACAAAGAGGGGAGGAATTTCCTGTGAGAAAACACTTATTTTGTCCTGGTTTTCTAACTGGCTCTAAAAAAATATTAGCAAAGCTGTCAGGGTTGAAGACACAGTGTAGGCAACACTCTGACTTGTTACAAAATGTTGTCTTAGCAGTGTGTAAGGTGCCTTTTTTTGCAAAACCAGATAAATACATGATGAACATCTCTCTGCAGGTACTAAGGCAGAAACAGACCCAACAGAGTGCATCATGGAAGTGAAGCTCCAGCAAAAGGGAAAGCACACAGTTTTGATACTGACTTCAGTGGGGCTGGATTTTTCCTCAGGGTGGTGGAGCTCAGGTCAGGCATTTGTGTCACCACAGAATTGCCATGCATGTGCCAACCCATTCAGACCCGATTTCTGAGAAGCACTTGAATGTGTCCTTGCACGGCAGTAAGCCACTGGTGATCCTGCTGGGTTATTTGCTATACAGACGTGCACAGCAAATGACTGTCCCTGCCTCAAGGCGTTTAAAGATCAGATCCTGTGAAGATTTAAATAGGCAGTTTGCTTCACACACTGCAAAATGTCCCAGGAAAATTAAAGAAACAGCATACTGAAAATGTTTCATACAATTTTGGATTAGGCTTGAGCTCTCTCAAGAGACCACATAGCTAGATATGAGCCTGTCAGTGATTATCCTTCACGCGACTGTAGAGAATCTTCTATCTTGTCAGCCCCTCAGTGCAGCAGAGCTGAAATTAAGTTTCTGTTCTAGCTCTATTTTCATTGGTAATTTTCTTTTAGTCAGCACTTGCTTTGCTTTCAGTCAACAGGGAATTTGCTTTCTCCCCACTAAATATTGAGGAAAATTACTTCAGTTTCTCATCAGGATTTAAAAAAAAAAAAAAAAAGAGCCAATAAATGTGCTTTCTACTTGTTCCAAGAAAAGGAGGCACAACTCAGGGCACAACTTGACATACAGTTCTTGCAATTTTTAATGCCAAATTTATTTGGTGAAACAGCATTTTGGGGTGGGGAGGAGGGCTAATAACTGCCCTTTAGTCATGGCTATTGCACCTAGCTTTGCAGAACAGGTAATCTTGAGGAGCTGGAAGAATGTCCAACCCTTATCAGGTAGGGTGACCATTTCTGCTGGGAAAGCTGTGTAACTTCCTTAGCCAGTCTGGATCCGATTTGCACTCCCTCCACTGAGCGCTCTGTCCAGGACTTCAGTAACCACAGGATTACTCCCTAAATCCTGTGTTAAAGGTGTACCACAAACAGAGGCCCAATGACCTCCTCTGTGCCCACTATGATGACATAAAACAAATTTTTTCATCATTGTGGTGTCTTTGAAGTAAATGTGTTGCCAGGGACATGAAAGCAGCAGGAACATGTTCAAGCTGCAGACCAGGAGGGTTCTTGGATGCATGCTTAACTTGAAGCAGATGGACAGTACCACAGCTGAACCAGATCTCCACTTTGAGGCTGAGATCTAGTCAAACACCCTGTTGTGCAGAAAATAAACCCAAACCAGAACAATCAAAGGAATCTGAACCCTCCATTGCTCTATGTGGTTAATACTGAATACATGTAAAACCATTTAGGGTGGAAGTTCCTGGGGAGACAGTTCTTCCCCAAGGATATCTCCCCATCATGTGAAGGTGAAAGACCTGGTACTGAGCCATCTGTACCACACCATTAGCAAGCCAGGACCTGGTACCGAACCATTAGCAAGCCAGCCCATTCTTCCCTGGACCCCAGGCCCATGCACTAAAGCTACTCCACCCTTTTTCTTTGCCTTGCAATGGTGGACAGGGCTCCTACCTAGCTGCCATGACTATCTGCAACTACTTTAAACCAAAGCTTCATTTTTTAAACCTCAGAGGCATTTGCTAGGATGAGCCATGAGCTTTCACATTTCATGGTGAGATTTTGGATGGAAAAGCCTAATTCTAACATATGAAGTAGAAGCAGAAGGACCTGTGGACCTCATCTAGCCTCCCTTCAGCCAGACAGGGACACTTATTCCATAGCTGGAAAATGCAAGAATGTCCAAAGCAGGACTTCCATGAATCTCCCAGGCCTCTTCATCTCCACAGCTGGGAAATAGTTGAGCTAGCTGCTACTCCCTTATTCTCCACAAGCCACGGGTTGTCTTTTATCAGTCACAGAAGCCCACCCACAGGCTTATCTCATCTGCTTTCTTGATACTGCACACAAAAGGTCAGAGCTACTTTCCTGACTCAGACTGCACAGGATTGCAGCCCAAGTGCATAGCCATGCAAAGGCAAGATCTGCGCAAGATACTGAGGGGGATTTTAAAGAGCACTCAGCATTGACTCCAGTCTTCTTTCTCTGCAGATAAAAGGATTTGGGATATATTGTTCTTTGCCCCTACTCCTCTTCTGATCCATAAAGACACTCTGACACTCATGGTGTCATGATTTCTGTGGGTGCATCCTAAAGGATGGGACCGTACTTTTCCTAGGCTGGTCTCTTCCCCCTTATCCATCTTCATGAGATTCGGGCCACTTTAGCGGGCTTCAAGCCTCACTAGGTGCCCCAGTATCTGTTAGACATTACGAACCATCTGCCCCTGGGTCCTTTTGCTCAATAGCTGCCAACAACACAGGCCAATAGCAGGGGACCATATAGACTCCACACAAAGCATGCAGACTGGTACCAAGCATTCAGTGCCACGGTGAGTCAGCTCTTACAGCTCTGCACAGAAGGCAGGAGGACCATACACTCAAAATAAAACCAGCTGGGCTCAGCACAGGAAGCAATCTTGCCCAGTTCTACTAGAAGGAATAAGGGAGGTACTTGTTTTTTCTGGACTCTAACTTCCTGGTCCTATATGACTGATTTATAAATGCTAGACAGTTCAGTATTAAGAAAAGCTACAGGTGGCATTTTAAATCCAGTTAGAGAATGTTTCTTTCCTCTGCTGTCTTCTTGATTGTGGCTCTTTCCATTGCCAAGCAATATGACAGCAAAGAAGAATGATCAGTATCTAGATGTATCAGGCTGTCTCTGGAGAGGTACAGCAAAGAGAGGGAGTGACATTCATGTAACTGAAGTGGACAGAAAATGTTTTAATATCAAAAATACAGAGACTGTGTTCTAAAGATAGCAAGATTTTGGGGAGAAATGTCATAAAAGACAATAGCATTTCCTAACTGTCTAAAAATTTAATAACATATTTTCAGCTGAATACCAAGTCTTGTAGGATATCCTGGTCATTCTCAAGTCAAAAGATCAGACAGATGGGGAATTCAGGGCAGGAAGAGGTTGCATTGTTTCTCCAAATGTCTGACTGTGAGTAACTCATTAAAACTGAACAACATTTTCATTACCTATCCTGCAAAGTTGGGCCTCTAAAAGCCATATACAGGCAAATGCACCCTAGCAGAATTTCAGTTCTGCTAGGGGGAAAGAGCCCAACATACCCATCCTGCATTTTGGGACTAAGGTGCAAGAGTTTTTCTGCATGCCACAAAACCCGTGGCGTCAGAACATGGCTTTTACCACCTCTTTTATCCCCTGACTGCTGTGCACACTGATTCAGCAGCCTTCCTGCATCTGCTGCACCTCCAGTCTTTGGCTTGCCTTGTTATCTTTCACATCACCCACATGATTGCTTTCCTGGAACTAGCTGGCAAAGGAGAAGTTTTCTGCCTGTTTGTACTTAGCACACCCCCAAGATGCTCTGCTAATAAGGACTTCTTTCTCCCAACCTCTTGCTCCTTCATCCTGTCTGGCAGCGCTGCCAGAATGCCAACTCAGGCCTGGCAGCGTTTGTGAATTTGGGCTCAGTGCCTTGCAGACACAGCAAAATCACTTCTAGTCCCCGGCTGGCCGCGTGAGGCCCCCTGAAGTGACTACTCACTGGTAGGGTTTAGCTGCAGACTGACTAAGCCGCAGTGGATACTGGAGCATCAGTTATGTATGGAAGGGGTTTTCCTTACCATATGCTTACATCAAGTCAACCTTTCCATCTAAGATAATCACTTTTAAAAAACATCATCACTGAAAGGATAGACCTCTGATGGGGGGTGGCAGGTAGGGCACAGAGGGTGAGGCCAATGCCTTGGGAGGGGAGCAGGGAAGATGCCACGGCTCTGGTTTTGATGGTGAATCCTAGGTGTGTCAGAATAGCAAAAGGTGACTGTGTCCCCCCACATCCCCCACCATGAATTCATCTGCAAGGTGGTGATGTTAGAAACACAAGGGCTAACTCAGTGGTAACAATACCAGGGCTGTGCTAAAAATCATCCTGCAGGGAAACTCCCTCCACTCGCTCATCAGGAGCAGCTAATACGCCTGTAGTGGAGACCACGATGAGGATCAGTTTTGCCAGGACATGTTCTTCCTGTGCTGGCACAGGACAAGCTCCCGGCCGGTTCTAAAAATGGCCTGCAGGCTGTAACCCTAAACGCAGGGAGGAGATCGCACTTCCTCACGAAGCGTGCCCCTGGGCCCCCATAAATTACAGAGGGACCCTCAGTAAAGGCTGGAGGGCTGGCTATTTGTTTTTCCTGCAGAGCCTGGTCTGGTGTTGATTCATGACACTTGCTCAGAAGTGCTCTTTTGGCGCATATGCTTGAGACAGCAGCAGTGCGTGGGCCCTTGCAGATATTAAAAGCACTGCAGGACCTCTCCTAAGCAAACAGGGGTGTTAATCCTTGGCCAAACCCCAGCGGAGGAAACGGGATAATTTACACCCTGCTTCCTGGGATTTTCCCCATCGTTCCTGGGGATACAATTATACTTTGTCACTTCCTGCCAGGGGTCAAGTCCTCTGGCTTTAATGCACCCTTCTTGCTCCCCAGCACCTACCCAGAGATCAGTTTCTTGCCAGACACCAGCAGATTTCCATGGGCCTGCTCAATCTGATCCCCTTCAAGAAAATCTGCAATGTAGGGATGGAGACTTATTGTGTGTTTGCCCCTTGTCTGCTCATAGTAAGGCAGTGCCTGCACACCCCAGAGCAGGCTCTGGTCTCCAGAAGCATTTTCACAATAATTTAGCCCACCCGTCTGTCCTCACACACCTGTTCTGGCTTCTGAAGGCAGGTCTTGTTGCAGATAGTGAAAAGCTGAGACAATGAGTATTTGCAAACTGCCTTATGTGTCACAACAGCCTAACCAGCTTTTGGGGTTGGTCACTTTGCTCTAACCAACAGAGCACACCCTGTGAAAGAAATCGGATCATATTTTTGCAGTTTGTGTTTTCAGAAAAGTCAAGGGATGCAGGTCAACACACTGGTATTCAAGATTTCTTGAAAGCTACGGGGGTTTAGGGTCCTTGAATACACAGTGGGATGAATACGCTATTACATGTAGTGTTGTGCTGAGGTAACAAAGTTAGTTCAAAGGCTGGTAGGGCTGCAAAGCTAAATACTGCAGCATATGCAGGGACCAGGTTGTGTGCTGTGTCCATGTGGCATTGTGCTGAAGCAGCTATGCTACTTCTGGACCTGTCTCTGTGATCCATGCTTTGCTTTGGTGGCCAGGGTCATGGAGCCATGCTGAGTCAGGATGAAAAGTTCCCCCAAAGTGAAGCATTGCAATCAAGCATGCTGATACACCTATGGCAGCCACCACTGTCACAAGTGTTATTATTCAATGTTATTATTCAAAAGCAGAACCAAGAGTTTAGGACTAAGACTTTCTTACAGTAGTTGCCTTACAGATATAACAGAGACAAACTGCCCTCAAAACTGGGGAGCCTGACAGAAAGGATAGGAATGTTTCCTTGGAGCTTTGGGATTGGATCCAAGACCTGTCTCTGTTTATATGATAACTTACTGTTTCTATAGTAAACTCACTAAAATATTAGCAAGAGAGAAAATGTTCCGGTTACAGCTGAGAGTAAGAAATATGCAGAAACTCTCTGTACTAGTTTCCTCTTGTGTTCCAGTAAACAAGCCATGTTTACTCAGCTAACTAGCTCAAAATCCTATGCACCTAAACATTTGCCTTCTACCCTAGCTGCATCACCATGTGATAGAAGAGATCACCTCTCCTTGCAAATCTTGCACTTGAAATCAACATTGCTGAATTACTGCCTGATCCAAATCTATACTGAGGTATTTCTCACAAACAGACTAGCTTCAGCTTACATTAAGGTGTCCTCTCAAACTGATTGCACAAAGACATGAGGGCAACTCAGTCTTAGAAATCTGGTTTTGCTTGGCTTAAATAAAACAAGAGTAAATCCAGGAAAGTAAATCCATTTAGTCTGACTTGAACACCCTTCTGTTCCTTCATACAGAAATTCCCACTGCTACCTTCAGTATTCTGGCTGTGTGATGCCTAGGTTGCCAGGTGAATTAGTTCCTCCTGCCTCTAAAGGCACATCACTTCTCCACCCTGCAAGAAGATGGGCCAATGCTATTGGAAATCTAATGGCAATTGCACTTTCTCAGTTGTTCATGGCACATTGTGCACTGGAGTAGTGGAAGACAGGTGGATCCCTGAATGTTTCCAGTTTTCCTGAGTCCTTTCCCAAAGGAACTGAAGAAAACTGCTGCTTTCAAAGTCCTTGAGGACAGAAGGCTACTCCTCTCTGCCTACCACCTCCCTTTCTGTAATGACTGCCTCAAAACAAGGATTGTAGATTTCTGGATGCTTATTCATTCAGGTGAGACATTTTGCAGAGCTGCTTGCAGCTTGCATGTTCACTTTCTCTGAAGCTGGATTTCACTACAGAGCAGAGAGTCTTTTACCATCCCTCGTCCCAATTCAGAGAACATACACTTACAGCAAAGTTAGACCATTATCTTTTTCGCCCCAGAGACAGCCTGAAACTTCCTTCCCACCTACAAGAGAAAACTCTCTGCCCTAATCTAAGCAGTTCTTCAAGCAAACCTAGCTAGGAAGAGGAGGTGGCAGGCCTGTTGGAGCTCACATAGTTTTCACTGAAGCTAGTAATGCCCATTTCATTTAGCAAGGACAAGGACTGATAGGAAATTCCTCTGGTTTCAGGAATAAATCTTTGGCTGAGAGGAATCATCTTCTGGCACTATCTCTGTCTGTGCTGTATCCAAAGAAGCCCAGAGGCTTGCAGTAGCTCACATGAGAAGATTGACTTTCAGTTGGTAAAAGCTGGGCAAGACAATCTCTCTGCCTTATGTCACTAAGTACTCCAGTGTCTTCCACCATTCCCCCAGGAGAACTGACATTTTTTAACATCAAAATTACTAGGTGATAACTATAGTACCAAAAAGTTTCCCACCTCACTGAAAACTATGGCTGCACCTCCACAGCATGAATAACACAGGTGAGAGCAGCAGAGGTCAGTCGCCACAGAAACCACTGGAGACATGGGACATCCGTGCTGCAGTGGTCAGCTCAGTGGTAAGCGGACTGTTCTTCAGCCAAAGTCACCACACTGCTCCATGTGCACATTTGCATGTCTTCTAGCCATAAAGCCTCCGCTAACTCTGGGGCATGGTTATCTCAAAGGTAGTCTGTAAATACCAACAGTGAGAACATAGGATCTCAGGTAGGGTCTTGCTGTGCAACTGATTATGCACAGGCTAGGTTGACCCCGGCACCAGAATCCCAAACTAGCTCTGCTGTGGCAGCAGAAGGGAGAAGACCCCTCCAAAATGGCATTGGTATCTCATGTAACATGTGCTCTGAGGCCAAATTCACTTTTGGATCAGCTTCAGAAACTCCATGTCTTTAGATGCTTTGCACTGTTCTTCTCAAGAATAGATTATTGTTGCTGGAGAAGATCCCAAAAGCTCTTATAGAGCCAAGGTTGACTTCCACAGGCAGCAACCTATCTCAGCAGTAATGTTGCTCCTCATTTCCAGTGCTGCATGCTCAAAACAGTGAGTAGGACTTAGACCAGACAGGCACTGGAAAATTGCCCCCGTGTCTATCAGTACATCTAGAGAATGAATCATTCAACATTAGAGGCTGGTTTTGGGTCTGGCCTCCAAAAATTCCCCCCAAATGAAGCACAGTGAGAGCCATCTCTGAGGCCTGGATTACAATCTTCCATTTGTTATTTCTACCTAGCCGCTTGCTGGACATTTTATCATTACCTATTCTTTAGTTCAGTTAGAGGCATCATTTCACAATCCATCCGGTCCATCACACTGCTGTTTGGTACCAACAGACTGCAAGCATCTGGAGCACGTTTCCCCCATATAGTGGAAGGGAAACATTCTTGCTGGCTTTTCATTTTGTTTATACTGCAGAATTACTTAGTTCTGAAACAAAATTGACCAAATCTTTGCTTGTGTTTCAAGTTTAATAGATTGTAACAGGTTGTTATTACTGCTGATTATTTGGGGACATTTCCAATTCTGTTCTTCCTCTACTTTTATGTGACTTATTAGATCTGAACTGGGCATGCTATCAGCAATCTCACCTGTGTCAGGTACCAGTCAAACTGTCCCCAGGCATAAAGGGCAGAAGCAAAAGGAAGATTTCTCAGAGTTTTCCTGGGATAAAATGCTGGAATGCATTGCTTCTTTGTTCCCAAAGACAGCATTGCAAAACCACCTCATGCACTAAGTGGTATTGCCTAGTGCATTTCCCTGTGAAGCTGTCTTAGATCTAGATGACCTGATTGATATCAACTTTCCAGTGCCTCTTTTTACCATGGTTGTTAAATGTGTGTAGTTGCTAATGTGCTTCCATGTGTCTAACAGAGAGGAGCTGCACAACAGTAAGCACTGCTGCTAACACAGTGTCATGGCTAACGCATTTCACTACCATGTGCCACTGAGCTGGTGGACTCTGCTCCCAGTATCTGGGTGGAGACCATGCTGACATTAGATTGGTCTGAAGAGATCCCCTCACTCACTGGTCACAGAATCACAGACTGGCTGAGGTTGGAAGGACCTCTGGAGGTCATCTTGTCCAACCCTCCCAGTCCAGTAGAGCCACATAGAGCCAGTTGCCCAGAACCATGTCAAGGTGGCTTTTGAAGATCTCCAGGGAGGGAGACTCTACCACCCCTGTGGGCAACCTGTGCCAGTGCTCAGTCACCCTCACAGTGAAAAAGGGTTTCCTCATGTTCAGAGGGAACCGTCAGTGTTTCAGTTTGTGCCCACTGCCTCTGGTCCTGTCACTCAGCACCACCGAAAAGAGACTAGCTCAGACTTATTTGCAGCCTCCCTTCAGGTATTTATATACATTGATGAGATCCGCACTTTCCTCCCCATTTGTGTTTTTCTGTTGGTTTTTTTTTTAATGCAGAAAGACCTTTCCAGCAAAGGAGGTTTCTTCCTCCAGCTGACATGATACAGATAAAACAGCTCATGCACACTTACCTGGGCCACAACCTTTGATGAGAAGATTTCCTTTCCCATGTAGACATCTGTGATCTCATGCAGGGTATGCCTACAGAAGAGGGGATTCATCTGCTAGGCCAGCCAGCTGCTGAATGACTGCTCTGCTCTTACCAGGATTAAAAGGCAGTCTGCAAAGCACTTACCCAGACATCACAGTCACACTGGGAAGTTTGAACTACTGTGCTAACAAGCTATCCTTGAGTTGCAGAGGGAAGATCATTAAAGGGGTGATGGCTCTGATTTTAAACTGTGTGGCAGATCCCCTCTGTCAGCTATAATAGCCACAGAGTCCCACAAGGCTGTTAAAGCAAGCTTTCATCTCTCTCTGTCTCAGAAATGTTGGGGTTTTACCAATACTGCCTGTGCAGAAAGACTCCATTCCCATTGCTTTCAGAGCAGCATAAGGAACTAGAGCACGACATGATCTCAGCAGAGGATTTGGTTGCTGGTTCCCCAGATGGCGCACATCAACAGCAGTTAGAGTCAGAAAGATGTCTGTATAAAGCTGTCACCTTCTAACTTACTACCTGCCGCCTGTATCATGTCTGGGTGATCACATCTGCCTGAAGACCTCACAGCAACATGCTTCTATCACTTCTCATGGTGATGCAGAAGCAATGTAGAGGTGAGTGAGACAGATTTTTATTTTGTCCTTTCATTTGCCCTTTCATTTTGTCCTTTGTCCTCCTGTTAGGAGACCTGCTACTGAAGTGAGAATGGCTGAATCCTTCTCTAATTGCTGGAAGGGCAGAGATAAGCCCCAGGTCCAGGCTGACTTTGCAGTACTGAGTGATACAGTGGTTGCTATGACAGATATACAAAGTCATAAGCTAGGCCTCATCACCTTGCACATCACATTAAAAAACTAACAAGGAGAGTCTTCTTAATCATCATCATGCATGTCTGCACTTCCAGAGCTCACTAAAGAAGGAGCCAGAAGAGCAAGAGTATTTCTGATGAAGACTGCAACAACTGCACATGCATGTGGCCCAGGCAAGTGGGCAGCAGGAAGCAATGAGGAGTGGGGGTGACCAGTGTAAATGCGATCAGGGATTAGCAAGACAGAAAATATGACTTCAGCTTCAAACAACAAGCTCTAGTATCACAACTGTGTTTGATTCAAAGTGATTTAAAAGCCGAAGGAGAAGACAGCCAAAAGTGTTCAAATCTCTGTTACAGAAACACACCCAAAACCCTCCCCATATTCCTGCTGAGATCCCAAAGCAATTTCTGGAAGCTTTCATGGCATGTTTCGTTTATACTTTTGGTGATGGTAATCACAGAAACAGTTATTTTTGCCAGGAACAGCTGTGTTCCTGCCTTTTTGAAATGTGGGCTTTCACTCTCCTATCCATATTCAACACCATAACTGCACATGTAAGAAAAACAACTGCAAAAACGTGAACAGAGGAACAAAAATGTAGAGCTAAAAAGAAGGCGGGGTGAGGGGGAACAACTCTCACTGTGCTATGTAATTTCTCTTTTCCTACTGGTTGGTTACCCAGCCCAATCAAGTGCAAGTCAATCAACTGACATCTGATGTGTTTTGCAGATGGATCAGCAGCGATGCATATCTGACACACAGATGTTTCAACTTGGATTTGCTAGCTATCCAGCAATCAGACAGAATCCTCATGCTGATCATTCGCAGATGTTGCAAAAAGAAAGAAATTGCTCCATCCACTGCAAATGAATTTATACTTTTTACTCTTGTTCAGCCACAGCAGTGGTCTCAGCTAGGATGGAGGAGTTTTGCAGTTGGCTGCATTGTAGGTGTTGCTCCTTTAACAGGAAAATCCCGGAAGCCATTTCTGAAGCACGGGGAACTTTGTTTTAGCTGTTCAAAAGGCACCTTTGACTATCGCCAGCACCGAGGGTTGTGTTTGAAATCAAAGTCACAGCTGCTAAACTGGCTTCTTCGTTCAGTGGGGATATTCAACCAATCCATTGGAGAGCATGTCCAAGGTGCTGCGTAGTCAAGGGGCAGCTACACTCAGGGCTGCAGGTGGGGTGACACACACCAGTCTGGCAGCAGTACTAAAAGCACTAGACTGTTTAGCTTAGCATTGACAATATCTGCACCATCAGTTCTGGTTCCTGAAAAATCATGGGACAGGCCTGAAAATATCAGATAGAAAAATAAATAGAGGTGGAATTTGTTTTTGAGTACTTGATGAATATAGTTTTCACATTCTTCGTGATCACAGCTGTTATCAGTGCCTGCTTTATGAAAACTGTGGTTGTCACCAAGGACTATGTGACTCTGGGCTTGGGAAGACACTACAATGCAAAGTCCTATTTACCTCCATGGGAGCTATTAAATCCTGCACCAAAAAACTTCTGAAGGCAGGAAAACCTCATCAAAACTATTTGCCTGTGGCAGGGAACAGTGATACTCACTAGCTGTGGGGATGGTGACTGTCTCAGGAGCCTCAAACAGCATGCCTCCTACCATTTGTGCTCTCCAGCTGGTAGGCTGCTGGAATTCCCTGCACCCATGACACTCACACAGCAGACTCAGAAAGATGTCAGTTCAACTCTTGCCCTTCCTGGCTTGCAAGGGTCAAAAGCAAGCAGCATTGGTTCCCACTGAAATAGCCAGTGTGTCATTCAGAGAAGTGATCCGTCTTGCACTTTCTCCTTCAAACATGCAGTACATCCATTTCAGACGGATACCTCTCAAAGACAAACCTGCCCTTCCTGACACAACCAAAGCCATAGCCAAAGATCACCATCAGCTCATTGAAGTGAAGCTAATCTTCAGCCCTGCACAACCTGCATTCATGCTACCATGTAGAAATTAAACCATTTCAGAGGACTGTTGGATAATCTCCTTTTGGCAGGGACCAAGTCATCTGATCTCTTTTTCCTGGACTTCTCAATAGCATTTGAACACTTGTTGACCATCAGACTTCACCTGTTCATCACAGAGAAGTCCCAGAGGACAAGCTAAAGCACTCAAACTCCTTCCTTATGGAATATACTCAATGCATGGTGAAGCGCAGCCATGTCTCCACCACTTGGTCCTTTACATGCCATTCCTGTTTAGTGATTTCCATTTGGAGGGCTCTTTTCAAGCCCACCCTGTGACCATGTACCCACAGAGATAAAGATCACAAAAAGTACATGAGGGAGCAAAGGCACATGGGACCAGAGTGAAATAGGAAGGGACTTAAAATAGGAGGGGATTTCTTAGTCCCCCTGCTTTCCACACACACGTATGATCTCAGAGCAGGAGACAAAAACACCATACCTATGTGCATACTGCGTGGTGCTCTCAGCTTGACAAATGTCAAGACAATGCATCCCTGCAGGATTATCCCCACCAAATCCTTCCAGCCTGTGCCACTTCCACAGACCTCTGCAGAAGTCACATAGTAGGGTTTAGTGTCTGAGGGGGTTTCACCTCCACAGTAAGAGTTAAAACAGATCCATTTCCAAATTGTCGTACCTGGTAGCAGACAGGTTAATGGCATGAATCAGTCTGCAAGCATGGAGCTGTCATCCCAGAAGGGAAACGGGCACTCTTTAACTATCAGATCTGAAAAGCACAGAGAACCCTTTGGCTTTACCCTGCCTTGGCACTTGTTCACTGCAATCCTTAAATAAGCAGAGTAGCCAACAATGGTCTTCATGTGCTGAAAATCTACACACGGGTGCCAGTGCTTTGCTGAGGCAGAGCTGGAAGCCTGACCCCCCGACACTGCAGTCTTGCATCACTGCGTTCCTCAGGACTCCTACAACCAACCTAGGCCGCTAAACCCCACGTGGAGAGCGCAAGGGAACAAGGGCAAGCAGCTGTTTTGCCCTGTTTAAGACACAGACTGCGTACAGGGAAACTCTTTCCTGGAAGGTGGAGGTGCTGCAGGGTGTAGCAGCTGCAGGAAGGAAGAGTGGGATGTGTCAGGGGCCTGGGCCCTTTGCAGTGCCATCAGCACACTGGCAACAGCCGGGTGTGCAGTGACAGGCAGCGCTGCCCTCGCTAGTGAAGGAGGATGGGAAAGATCCTTGAAGTGATTTTGCAGTTATGAGGGGGAGTTACTGCATCTTTACAGCTGTGTCTAGCTGCCCCTTGCCCCCAGCGACACTGGAGGGCATGAAGGAGCACCAGCTGGCCTGAAGATGTTGGTGGAGACATTGGTGCATGGGGAGAGCTACAGGGAGACATGACCAAGCACTCAGTGGAAGAAGAGAGGCCTCACATGAAGGTGGAGTTTCATAGCCAGGCATCTTCACAGCCAAAGGAGACCATGAGCCACTGCATTTGAAACAAGGCTTATTTGCCACTTGAACACAATACTTACAAATTGGTCCCATGATGCTGCTAACCTGAATTTCCAAGGCACCCAGCTTACCCAGTCTTGCCAGAAATCACATCCCAGGGTCTCCAGGGTGCTCCAAGCATGACCAACTGGGCAAGGGGCAGGAATGCATGGGGCTCCAACAAAAGATGTCATGTGGAGAAGAAGGGGCAGGGAAGGCTTTAGGCTGGGATCTCCCCACTTCTCTTTAAGTTATGCAAATACTTACTGTACAGAGGTACCAGAAGTCACAGCATAATTTACAGGTACAGCAAGGAAATGTTGCTAGTCTGACACAGCTTTGTATAGGCTTGCCGAGTGGTGTTTCTGGTTCCAGGGAAGTGTACTTGGGGAAGGACAGCAGACAGATGTCACCATCCTCCCTTCCCCTCTGTTGTACCATATCCATGTAGAGTTACTTACCATCCGAAGGGGAAACACTTCCGAGGTGTGTATTATATTACTGTCAGCCTACTGCTCCTTTGATCACACAAGTCCTGCATGTCCTTTTCTGTGTGACTCAAATATAGTGTTTATGTTGTTGTTGCACTCTCTCTTCATCACGTTTCCCCCAAAGTGGTGCCAGCAGTGAGCTGGTTCCAGAGAAGCCTTGCCTGTCAGAGAGGGCACAGGTGCCACCCAAAGTCAGCAGCGGGACTCCGTGCAACCTGTGCCGCCATTTGCCATGACAAAGCATGTTGTTGAAACAGAGGGTCTCAGCTCTCTGCTTGAGGCCCTTGTGTCACCAGATGAGGACGCTCCTGTGGCAAAAAGCCTGGCCTGTGCATGTGTGAGCAGCTCCTGGTGACCCCCATGCATGGCAGAGTGGAGCCCACTCTCCAAGGAGGCCACCTTCAGCAAAAGCCTTCATGAAAGCAGCATCAAAAGTCACATCTCAGGCAGAGTCAGGAGAGGTAAGGGAAATTAATACCATGCTCCCAGAGCAGGCAGCAACAGTCAGCAAAGGCATATGGTCTGCATGGCCCAGGGAGACACAAAGTTAATAATTCATTTGCGTTAGGGCACAAGGGCTTTGTTAGCACATGCTTATAACCTCCTTATGCTGAAATATAACATGCTTATGCTGAAAAGCACTGTTGCCTAGCACACTGGCAGGGCTTCAGCACACATGCAAAATTCAGCCTGTACCGGGCTGAAGTAGGTCCTTGGCCTAAAAGCACTTGAAACCAGTACAAGTCTCCCCATTGCTCCTAATACCCTCTGCCATGTTTTTCAGAGCTGATCTACTCCCCTCCAGCAACATTTAGTAAAAGTTGTTCCTCACAGAGGGGAGGGAGGAGGCAATATCACCCTCTGCCCCCAGCAAATCCTTCAGGGATACATAGGAACAAACCAATATCAGCAGGTATTACCACTGCCTCTGTGAGGCAACTCAGACGAGTCCAGCTATGCCCTCCTTGGATCACAAAAAGAGGAGAAAAAAAAATCTCAGCTGCTGATTCCATCTGGTACTAGAGGATAGTTTGACTTCTCCCCTCCCAAAGCACTATTTCAAGGGCTGTTTGTAAAGAAAGCTCCATGGTTATAAATCTCCCTGGAGTCACTTGCACACACAGACTCCATGGTAATGTACCATGACAATCTTTCCCCTTTCCTTTTAGCAAACGAAGGGTGAAGGTGTATAAACCTGAGTTTCTGAGGTCACTGGCTCACAGGGCAAGGGATATGACATATGCTTTACATTGCTTTAAGCTCCAGCTCTGAAGCCTGTTGGGACATTCGTGTTTGGTGCTGGACTCCCTCCTGCTCCTCCCCTCTAAGTCTTCTTACTCTCCTTTGGGTGGGATGCTGGACACTGAGGCAAATCAGGAGCAACTTTGCTAGAGCCAGTAAAACTATTTTCATAGATGTGAAAGCTATGTAAACAAGAATGGCATCAGGCCTCACAGTTCAAAAATAAACCACTTCTGGCAGAAAAAAAGCAGTTTTTTTCTGAGACTACTTATCCTCTTGAAAGAAAGCACACAAATTCTTCAAACATGTTTTCACTTAAAATCCTGTCTAAAGAGGCTTTGTGACACACAGACTGTCATCATTGTTAAGCAGGAAATCATTTTAAGTGTCATGTCCCCACTTGCCCTCCCCGGCCTTCTCACCCCCTTGACTTCCTCTTGCCCCTGTCCCCTCTCCCTCTTATGCATGATTTTCAGAAGAGCAGTATATTTCCCCTTCCTAAAGCTGGAAGCATTACATTTCTTCTCCAAATCAAGAATTTTTCCTAGCTCTTCCTTTTAAGGGGGCACTTGAACCTTCTCAAAGTCGAGGATTATGGACGGGAAGAACATTAAGGGGGTTTATGCACAATGGGGTGTGCATTTGGGCGTTCCTAAGAGGGGGGTTACAAGTCTCAGTATTTTTGAGGAAAACCAGTCTTAGGTATAAAAATCCCTAAAGCTCTCAGAACAGCCTGGGAGCACGGGAATCAGGACAATATTGCCTTCTTCCCATTAAGCAGCCATTCACATCAAACAGTTGCAAAAGAGATCCAAAGGCAGTTTTCCTACAGATGTTTTTGGCTTTTTCCAGAAACAGTAGTATTTCAGGCTGGGATTTCGAGGTAAGAAATTTTGAAAGGCCTTGTCTCCCACCTATACATAAAAAAGTCACAAGACTGAAAGATTTACAGACCAGGAGGCTGCTCAGTTTTTATCTGGGCTGTTGAATGTGTGACGCTTCTCTCAGAGAGAATAAAAACACCTACTTAGAGTCAAAGAAGTTTAATGTGTTTTTTCATTTTCTTTTTTCTACCCAAACACAAAACAGCCTCTTTGACATAGGACACCTATTTCAGGCACATGTAAAAGCAGCAAGAATAGGCAGCTGGATTAAAAAAAAAAAAAGCCTAGCAAACCCCTCAAAACAGAGAGCAGAAGGATGAATGGTCCATCTTTAAACAGAAGCCCATTGATGAGGAAATCCAGCTTCAAGGTCCTGTTCTGGTGAAGAGACACTGAACAACACAAGAAGCTCACCCATCCCAGCTCACAGGAGAGCATCTTGGAAAGCGATGCTCTCAAGTCCCTCCATTAACAGGACTGCATTTCACTTAAACAGAAGTTTGCTAGACTAGGGTTTGGAGTGCAGCTTCATACCTCCATGCTGTATCTGTCTTGCAGATCTAGTCAGGATCCAAACCATATATTAATCTATTGTTCTGAAAATGTCTCAGGTCTATTTGGCAGGGCATTTAAGCATTTATATGGCCCTGATGAATTCCTGTGTCTAGGCCAAGCTGATTAATTTGCGACTTTTTATAGAGAGCAAAACAGAAGGCTGCAGCTCTAATACAGCAAATAGCTCATCTAAAATAAGTTCTGGAGACAGCATTTAACATATTAGGAATTAATTGCTTTCTTGCTTGTTAGACAAAAGCTGCTAGCAATACATGGAGGCAGGGAGGGAGGCTCCAAACATTACAAAGAGAGAAAGTTACAGTTCAGAAGGGATTTTTCTAAGGCATTCATCATAATTCTCCCACAGAAATCAGAGATGAAACGCCCACTGAATTAAATGGGGACAGACTTAGGCCAGCAGCAAATGGTTTGTTAAAGCTTCTGTCTACCTAGGGATCTGACAAAATGGCAGTGTGCTGCAGCAAAGCCTGACCTTCAATGTTTGGCAATGTGTATTACAAACCAGAAAGCATGTATCTCATTGAACAGCAAAGAGAAATTGCTGCTCAGAAGAACACAGGGGCTGCTGAGCAGCCTGAACCAATCTGTTTTGTAACCAAAACTATGGCCACATCCAATATCCCAGGTATTTGGATGGGGAGACTCCAAAAGGTCTCTCCCCAGGCTGCAGAGCTCCTGCTTCTTGGATGCTTTAGGCTCTGAGGCAGAGGTTAGTGACAAAATTATACTCTGTTTTGTAAGGGTGTTCTATTGAGCTTTTGGGAAAACACCTTGGGTAAAAACACAACAGAGAATCTCTCCAAAAGCTCTTTTGCAAGCTCAATGCTTTCCCCTGCTATCAGCCCTCCATAACACCTTGCATCTGTCTGTCACAGCTGCAGGGCATTTAATCTCCACTCTGCCACAGCAGGATGAATATTTTCTTCCCCCAGGTCAAAAAGCCAGAAGCAGTTCTTCCTGGCCCTTTCATGTGCTCTTGCATCAGTAATCTGTTGTGGTGAGGTGCCATGCCAGAGCCCCACAGAAATTTCTACACAGACAGACTGAATTCAGATCTTGACTTGTAATAGTGCCAGTGGGAATGTTTTTTTGCCTCCTGCCCATGAATATCTTGCTGCAAAGATGCCAGATAAAGCCTGGAGGGAGTCTCACTGATGGCATTAGATTAGATTTCACGGTCTTGTCTGTGAATCAAACAGAAGTAAAAATCTCGATTCCCAGTAGATGGCACCACCTGTTTTACTGACTTTTTTGTGGTTAGTGCAACAGCAGCTCACAGGCAACTGAGCCTGCAGAGCAAGAGCTTAGTGATCGTAGAAGCCATCAGCTCTGGCCTTTACTGGAGACTGGTGCAAGAGCACAGCAAACCAGGATCAACACAGGGATACCACACCTTTGAAAGAATGAAGATGCACCAACTTTTAAAACAGCGTAGCCATAAAGAAGATAATGCATGTAAGGGCAGCTGTCCTCTGTGTACACAGGGATGGCTGCATGGGCAGGACTCTGTCCTGTGCTCTTCAAAACTACCCCTTGCAGATCAGTTCCTTCCCTGGGGCACCATGGGCTGCATTGCCCCTGCCCACGGGAGGATGAGATTGCGGCTCCGGGCAGTGCAAGACAGCATGCTCCATAGCAGCATTTCCTCACTTGCAAGGTGGTAGAGAAATGCGTGATGCCAGCAAGGCACCAGCAGCCCTGTCTGTCACCACCTGGAAGTCCAGTGCCTATTCAGGGCTAACAGCTCCCATCTTCCTTAGGGAGGTGTGAGACACACACACACACACATAAAAACTGCAATGGTTAGTTTCCATAATGATTTAAAAATACAGCATAGTCATTGTATAAATTTATTCAGGAGACTGACAGTTGTCTAAACACACAGCAGGCGGAGAAAGATGGTTTTTCTCTCAGAGAATATATTCTTTCTTGCTAATTAATTACAGGGGAAATGGGAACATGCGCTAGTGTTTAAGCAGAGAAAAGCCAGGCTAAGGGTAGCAGGAAGGCTCGTATTGTTGAGATGTGGTGTCCTAGGGGACCAGGGCACCATTTCCAGCTCAGACACACATCTCGTATGACCTTGGGCAATGCACACAGCCTCTCTGAGGCTTATGTCAGTGCCATTTTACAGCACAGGGGTCAGAGGTGGGGGTACATGACATGTCACAGCCAGTCTGTGCATGTGCTGATTTGCACATGCTGTGTCTAGTGCCTCCCAAACAATTGCAACAGTCTGGCCTCAGCTCCCCTTTTCCAAAGCAGGCCTGAATTTGTGAATGGCTGCAACCCATCTCCTTAACAGTACTGGTTAAAACAAGCATACATTGGCTCTTCTCTTGACACAAAACCCAGTTCAGAGTCTCTGTCCCCCTATTTAAAATGCCCCTCAGGAATATTTTTTAAGAGTCTAACAAGACCCCTTCATCAGCCAGTTTGATCTATGAAGGGGAAAATCTAATTGTAACTTCTCAGCAGTGGTAATTTGTGACCGAAGAATGATGTGCCATGCAGGGCAAGAAGGCCCAACTACAAGAAGAGGTTAAACTGGCTGGAAGTAAGAAAGCCAGAGACAGAAGGACTCCTTGCAAGAGGGTGAAGTTTCCCTCAGTGATGAGATAAGAAACAGCCTCAGCATTGTCTTGTAGCCATCCTGGAATGGGAGCGGTCAGGGGCCCAAGCTCAGGGGCCACCTTTGGGCAGCAGAGCTGGGCTGGTGGATGGACCCACAGCTGGGCTGAGGTGCCCCATGCAACTGCTCTTGGGACTGCTGCTGGTGCAAGTGTATATAAGGAATCTGCTTGTGATGCATCTTTGCAGACTCCACGTAGAACTGCTCATTGCCACAGGACTCTGCCCAGTACATTGTTGATTAAATTTTTCTTTTATATTTAAGCACAAAAGGGTGTTTAATTTGCCTTGAGGAGTACCATAAACATTACCCAACATCTACCATGATCATTCTTCCAGTGAGTTATCTGATCGTGGCTTATCAGAAATAAAAGGCAAACTCACGAGGCTGATGCCAAGTTCTGGACATACGCACAGAACATACTACCAACAAGTCACCTTCACTGACTGGGAAGGAAGAGAGTTACTTGCCCTTTCCCAAGTGGAAGGAGCTCACCTTGTGTGACAGTGTGCAGGACTATTGATAACCTCTGTAAGTACAGGGGAGTGTCTTATCAAGTCTGCTCTTGTCTGACTTTCTTTCTCGTACCTGGAAACTTTAAAACCTTCTCTAAGGAAGATTTAATAGGAGAACATGAGTGGCATAGGACATGAATTAATTCTCTTTCCTACCTGTGGTGATCACCAGATCTCCAAGCACAAGGTCAAGACTGGCCAATACCACACTGGGCAACAGAGATGATGTGGTTGCTCTACCTCCTTGCATGTTAAACACCCAGAACAATTCCATGCAGCAATAGCATTTTCCGTAGAGGATAGATTATAGCTGATTTTTTAAAGAACTGTCTAATCTCATTTTAAAGTCCTTGAGTACTGGTAAGTCCCAAACCTGGTCCACTGCACTATTCAATTACCCTCACAGCCAGGTGCCTGCTGAGACCAGTGCCTCCTCCCTGTGTGCTGAGGGAAGGCTCCTGGCTGGAGGTAGACTTCTGGTGGAAAATCTCTTCTCCAGGGGACAACAAGTCAATAACATACTTTAGAAAAATAACCTGGCTTCATCTACATCATTTTTGCCAGCATCTTTGGAGCAGTTACTGCTTTCCCCCACTTTGTTTCTGATGATGGAAGCTGTATTTGCATTGACAGCCTCTATTTGGTTTTATTGAGTATTTTCAGGATGTCTCCATTTTACTCTGAATCTCCCCAATGGATCCAGCAGTTAAGTCTCTAATTTCACAGCTTATACGGAGGCAGCTGAATGTTTGCTGGAGCTGAGACTGCAATTTATGCAGTGCTGCTTTCCCAGAAGGTCAGGCTGCTGTACTTTTTCCCCTGCCCTTCTCCCAGTCCACAAACAGTGCGTTTTAGTCCCTCTCCTTCTAGGTTTGGATTTCACTCCACCCAGGGACTGGTGTCTTTTCCATCTGCAGTAGCTTGTGTCAACTCCCATGGTCACTGATATACCTTTTTATAGGTCCCTCCTTCAACTGGCAAGGCAGACTCCGTTGTATAGGAGACACCATTGCTCTCAGTGGAAGACTGCCCACCTCATCCAGCTACCGGCCCAGGATTAAAACCATCACTTGGATGAACAATGGTAGGCCTGAGCCCAGTTCTCTCTTAGAGGGACATAGTGACATCCATCAGCCCCCAGATCCTGCTTGATCTTAGGGTACATTCTGTAAGCAGGATAGCTCTCACTGTTGATCCCTGATGGGAAAAGATCAGAGGTAGCAGGACAGTAAGAATGCTTTGATAAAAGCTGGGGACAAAATGTCATTGCTCCCAGCATCTCCTGCCTTCTAAGTTTGTATACCCTTTCTGCAGTGGCAAGCAGAGCCAGAGTTTTCCCAGACCTGTGTATCTCAAAAGGCAGATATAACCCCATTCCACGTTATGGGAGGCCTGCAGTGGCCTGTCATTTCCATCCTAGCACACCTCTGCCCCTTTGTGTCACAGCTGTGTCAAACCCATCTTTGCATACAGACACTAGTCATGCTCCCTTTCAGGGCAGTCTACTCTTTTGTGTCCAAGGAGCCTGCATTGCAATATCAACCCAAGGGCGGATATCAGTGAACAGCCCTATGGTAACTGCTGAAGTTCAGCAAGTCATTTTCTGCATGCTAGTTTCAATGGGCATTGACATTTTTTGCTCCTCAGCTCATCCCTTGCTTTGTTCAGGTTATGTCACTGTTATGGGCTTCATCCTAAGGGCTAGTTCTTTCCTCACCCCATTTGCATCTTCCCACAGGACAATAAACCTCATGCTGTTTGCTTTCTCCTTCTGTGTCCAATGTCATTTTCTAGTCAATGACAATGAGAATCTTCTCACCTCCATTTTGTCTATACCTTTATACCTTTCCCTCTGACTGCAGAGTACCCACATGTTATGACCCCCTACCCTTCCTACTTTTGAAACCCTAATGAAGTTCTGGGCCTGAGCTCAGCCCAGCCCCATCACCACCAGATGAAGCCATACCTTCTCTGTAACTCCAGCAGCTCTGAGTGGCCAAGCTTGCTCTCACTAGCAAAGGTGAAGGGGAAGTCCAGGATAGCCAACTGCCTTCTAACCCCTGAAGGACAGCCATGATGGAACAGAGGTACTGGGCTTTCTGGAATGAGGAAAACTTGTCTGATGCTCTTTTCAGTTACACAAACTTCATAAGCATATAGCTCCACTGGGTTGAGCTGTGATTTGCCCCAGGTGAGAGAAATAAGGTGCTTATCTATGCCCATGACTTCATCTCTCCACTTCACGCCAAACAGAATTTATGCTCTCCTGACTCTGCTTAATGGGTATGCACCAGATGACAAGACAGCGCCAGCCCTTTGATTCCTTTTGATCATGCTTGATTACCTTCTCAGAAGACAAGAAAGTTACATGTACTCTGGAGGACAGGTCAGAGCTGCGAATGAATGCAACCTGGCTTCAGTAAGAAGACGTCACTTCTAGTAAAGCAAAGGAATGCTTTATTTATTGGTTCTAGCATTTGATGGGCCTTCTACCACACGATGAGGGTGCAGAGGGGAGGACAAACTTAATTCTTTCAAAAAGCTACAGTAACAAAATGTCCAAGAGAAGGGGAAAATGGAAAAAACCTATCAAAAGAGTCAGTTCAATCTTGGGAGGGGACAGGCAGCAGTAAAACTGCAACAAGAAAAAGTAACCCTTACCAGCATAAATAAAAAAGAGAAAAACAATAAAGCAAGGCAAAGATAACAAAAAAGCAGTCTAAGTTGAGGTCCCCCCCTGCTCATCAGTTGGTAGCAAAGGAATCCAGCCCTCCAGCCATTGTTTCTTGCATGGGGTAAGGTTCCAGCCAAAGTAGAGTCCAGCACCATGAAAGAAAAAGAAAAAAAAAAAAGAAGGAAAATATGGAAAAATTCTCTGTCAAGGAGTCTGCCATCTAAAAGCACAGGACCAGTGGAGGATTTTTATCTATGTTTTGCAGACAAGAAACTGAAGCATCAAGCAATGACGTGGTTTGACCCAGATGATGCAGAGAAAACATCTACAGTCATGAAATAACTGTAGCCATTTCAAATAACATGAGCCAACATGAATGTTGGCTCAAAATACCATTTTGAGATAAGGAGAAGGTTTGAGAATCGTGGAGCTATGCCAGTGGAGAACATGAGAATAAATACAAAAATCCTGCCTGCAACATGTCTTCCTAATACTGTTTTCAGCTAATGCAGATGTTAAGATCCCATTCTTTCTTAATGCCAAGATACTGCAGGCTTATACAGTGACACTTCCTTTCTCTGGAGAGGCTTTGAAATTACTGAGCCATCTGTCTGCTGCCATCTGTTGTTGCCTTGGAAATGAATTTGTCAGGTCAGTTGGAAACAGGTTTCAAATAAACCACTGCTCTGAAAGATAATGCACAATTGCAGTTGGTGGTGTCACCCTCCCATCGTGGTGCATCTGCCTCCCAGGAATTCCCAGCTGGTGCTTGCTTCTTCTGCGGGGAGTGTTCTCCTTCTCCAGCAGGACCACTGCTGCTTAGGTGCATCTCCCCCTTGCAGTGGGGCTGCTTGGCATGTGGGCACACTTCACATCCCACCCGCACTTCCCTGTGGCCTTCTCCCCACCATCCACCTGGAGATTACACATGAGCACATCTCATACTCCAACTCTGTGTGCAAAGGCCAGGCAGGTCCCTCCAGCTCTTCACCAGAGGAGAGGCAGACATACTGCCAGGGCCAGAGTGTGAGTCTGCAGCCAGGGTGGCCAGAGGACAGGCCAAGGGTGCTGTGCAATGGGGCACAGACCACTTCTGTGGCAACTGTGAGCCTGTGTGCACAGCCACCTTTACTGTGAGTAGCCAGGGCGTGGTCCTATGGGGCATTTCTGGGGAGAGAAGAGTTGAGCCCTCTGGTGGGACCAGCCATGTCCGTTCCTTCCCAGCCCCTAATTGCAAAGTCATTTTGCAAACCCTCCATTACTATTGCACTTAGTGGCTCCTCTTGTGTTGTGTCTGTTCCCCAGGTCTGCAAGCCTTTTCCTTGTGGAAGATGGAAAAAGGGTCATTGAACAGCACATGCTACTGTTCCAGGCAAACACCTTGTCTAGTGCTTGGGCATTGGAGTCTCTCTAGCTGCTGGAGAAAAGAAAGGCACATGGAAAAGCAGGAGGAGGCATGGGACCTGCCTTTTCCTGCAGTTTAAGCCCTGCACTTAGAGCAGAGTCACAGTGTCAGTTCTGCCCATAAAGGTGCTCTCAGGACAGGGATTCAGCCCCTGTGGGATGGTGTAGGGTGCATTACATCTCTGGCTATCCATGTAAATAAGCAACAGTGCATTTAGATAACCTGGGGCTCACAGAAGACAAGAAAATCTGCTTGGGAAGATGTGTAGGCTGGATGCGGTCTCAGAGCACTGCCAACAGCATTCATGCTACCGCAGGTGTTACATTTACATGAGCTTGGAGTCAAGCTCTGCACACCCTTGCTGCATAAAACTACCTACACCACTCAAATTCACTTGCTGGTGAGTGGCAGGACCAACCCGTGTCCACTACGGCATAAGGAACAGGGAATCATGTGTGAGCTAAGTCCTGTGGAAGATGTCCCATTACTGTGTTTGTAGGACCATACCAAATGTTTTTTCTGTATACACATCCTTTGCAAGGGTGAGCTGTCCCACAGCTACTGAATCTCTTCTCATATGATGGTTAGATTCACAAAAATGGTCAGCAGACAGGGAAACTTTCTATATTTCCTCTGGGCACAGATCAGACTACACAGAAAGTCTGAATTTGAAGGTGGCTTTAGGTACGGTCCTAAACAGACAGCAGCAGGTAAACATCCACCTCCTGGAAAATGGGTAACTAACTGCTGGTCCTTTCTCACCAGTTGTATTGCTTCACTGTTACCCAACAAAAATCCAGTGCACCCAGGCTCCGCTACTGTGGCTGTGAAGGAAGAGAAAGAGGATGCACTCTCTGTGCCAGTGCTCCACCTGTTCCTCCCCACTTGTGGCAAGGAGACAGGAATCTTTCCTTAATTGCCTTTGCCTGGATGCAGGATCTGAGCAGAAAAGGCAGCAGGGCTGATCAAGGTGGGGATATATTACTGTTTTGCACAGAAATCAAGTCCTAGGCACAATCCCACCATGCCACAAATGCAGAAGGCCCATCTTAGGTGATCACATAAAAATATTTACTGCGTGCTTCCTGCAGAGGAGAGCCGAGAGGAGCAGATGATTCCCAGTGAATAATGTGAGCAGAATATTTTCTGGAGGGCCACACCACCTGATCTGCAGCCCACTTTGCCAACACTGGAAGGCAGAATTCCCAAGGGAGAGGTGCTTTTCCACAGGAAGGTGTGGAAAGGAAACACTACCTTTTATGCAGAGCTAGAACAACTTAAAACTGCACTTCTATGCCTTAATCTATATTCATAAATCAGAACATTCACCTTCCTGAAGTGCACACTGAATAGATGAGCTGGCTATGGGCAGAGCAGGAAGGGGACTGAGCACTGGATAATGGAGAAAGACAGTGCTCAGCCAGGGTCCTGCTGGGCGAGAAAAGCCATGTCAGTTTGCTCCAAAGGAGAGCCTCGGCTACATTCTTCAGAAATTGCAAGCAACTTGGAAAACTAATATCCCAATTTGAAGATGACAGGGGCACCCAAGTCCTTGAAGCTGAGGCCCCAGAAAGCTACACATGCTGGAGCCGCATGCCCACGTCCAGCCTTCGATGCCAGGGTCTGCAGATGCAGGTCCCACTGGCCTCGACAGTGGCTACAGGCATAAGCAGAACCGAGTTGCTCAGCACTGCACAGTGTGGCCAGGCACTGGTGTGCATAGGTGCCAATGGCCCTGGCTGGGATGGAGATCAATTTTTGAACTCATCACCTATGTTATTTGAAGATGAGGTCAAAATCCCCAGCAGTGCCTTCTGGCAGTTCAGCATGGTCATCTCCTGCTCCATGCAAGTCAAGGCTACTCAGGAGGATGCTCTGGCCATCAGGCCAGAGATGACAAACAGGCATGTTTACTTTTTTCTGTTTCCAAAGGGAAGGGCCTAGAGTACTGGCAGAGGGGAAGGGGCTCACAGCAGAAAACCAGAGCAGCAAAAAGTGCCCAGGTACCTTTTGTGTCACATTGTAATTCTGCCCAGTGCTCTCTGCTTGCTGGTTTGCATCCTCTGCTCCACATGCCAGCCCCCAAGGATCCCATACCTGCATACCCTGCTCTCTCCAGGAACTACATGGGTGTTTGGCTCAATGCTGAAGAGCCACAGGCCACTATACTCCCTCATTGTGTGACTTCAGAGCTTTTGGGAAAGAAAACCTATTTTACTTCTGAAATAGGAGGTAGGTGAAGTTAAAGAGGTTCAGCAGGTAGAACAGCTTATGCTGCTGTTACTCAGAAGAGAGTGGATATTTATAAAGCAAAATGGGATTGCTATCCATCTGATGCCATTTCATGATACAGATGAGCTGCATTGCTCTCTTGTCTATACTGATGAAACTTTGTGGGAGTGAGTGAAACAGCATCAGTTTTACACTCACTGCCAACACAGATGAGCACCTCTCTGCCTCAAACTTTATTACCCGTCTCATCCTTTTAAGCAAAAGCGTTTCCTCCCCCCTGCAAAACATCCCTGTTCTGTTACTGAATTGTTCTGTATCTTCTGTGACTTGCCATGGGTCCTTTTCTTCAACACACATGATTCAGTTGCTTCCCTTTCTTACTCCCTTAGCAGTTGACAAACCCATATTTAATTTGCTGTCAACACAACATGCCAATATTTCTTGATGCTTTGCAGCTTGCAAACAAGTGTCCTGCTCTTTTAAGTATCAGTGAATGTCATTCTTCTTACTGGGTCTGATCTTTTGTTTGTATTCTCCCCCTGAGATACTTTTTAGAATGTCTTCTTTACAAGCCATTTGGAGTGTGGAAAATCCGTCTTCCGGAGAAAGGCTTAAGAAGCTCTTGCGGTTTAGCTTACACAAGAGTGACTCAGTCGCAGTCGCGGGCTATGTACTTTGGGACCAGACTTCCAGAATCTGAGGTCTTGTTAATCCAAACCCCTCCAAAAAACCCCTCCCACCCACAAACCCCAAACCACAAGCTCTCCCAGCCTCCCCCACACACCCAACTAATCAGTAAGCTTGAACCTGAATTCAGAGAACAGGGCACAAATATGTAACTGCTGTAATTAGTCAGTGGGATGATGTCCCTGGCATACAGAAGAGCCTGTATGTCTTGAGGATTTTAAGACAAAGCTGGGTGTTTCAGAGCTGTCCCCACTCAGGCAGAAGGTGAGGGCTTCCTATGGGATTTTCCAGGTGCACTTTTGTAGCCTGAGCTGCGCAAGTACGAGAGACAAAAGGATCAGTCCCTTACGGCAGCCTGGTGAACGACATCTCTATGCTCGCCTTCAATGGTGTTCATTTCCCTGGCTATGGACACCCAACAGCACAAAGTCCATTGTGTCTACATTTGGAGCTTTCTACCACATATCAGACAGTAAGCAAAAAGGCTATTTTCATTGACTAGGCAGTAGCTAAAGAGTGCCTCACGCAAATGTGAATGAGGCTGGCTGGCAGCATCAATAAGGCCAGAGCAAGCATCCCAGCTCTCAAAGAGTTACCCATCTGCAGTGACAAATTTCAGAAGGAATTTCAACTAAGACATGCTTTATGGTAGCTTTTTCTATTCCACAATTTGCAGTGTCAATTGAAAGCCAGAGATGACAGCAATGTTGGGTTGAACAGCTCAGAGGTATAATTGGATATGAAATAAGAATTGGTTTTGATGTAAAAGGATATCTCAGCCGCATGCCCTCATATACTTACCATGCTCTCACCCTGTCCCCAGATCTCTTTATTGTTGCCTTTTATGGAGGAGCTGAATCAGACCTCCATCTTCTTTATTGTGTCTGGGCACTGATTGCTTTGATCATGTTGAAGTGCGGTATTGCACTAATGATCGCTAAACCCCACTTTTGATGTTGCTTGTGAATGTGCTGCTTTGCCAGTGGAGAGAACTTAAATGCTTTTGTTTTCTGGTTATTGTCTGTAATGTTTAGAAACAACAACAGCAAGACAGGGGAAGAAAGTGTGAATACTTAATGGAATGAAGAATTCTGCTGCTGCCCGGCTCCCAGCGTTGACTGTCAGGCAGTTTCTGCAGAGGCAAGGCTGAATGCTTGGCTCTGTGCTGAATCGCAGGGAAAAAGGCTCAACCAAGCTACGTGCAGCGTTGCCCCTCCGGAGCATGGCCAGCACACTGGTGTGGAAGACCACTGTAAGGGCAAAGCACAGCAATTCCACTGGCAAGGGACACGCTTAGCTCGCTGCACCCTATCCCGGGGCACTGATGGGTGCGGAAAGAGCCAGGAGCTATGGGTCTTGCCCCACTGCTCCCCAGCACAGATATGCATTGCCTGGCCACAGTCCAGCCGTTTCCAAACTGTCTGTTTTGCTGTAATCTGTACTGGCATTTACACTGTGCTTACTCCCATTGTATCCAACTGCTTTACACTACAAGAAAGTTCACTCTGTGGCTAGATCTGTCACCACTGAAAAACAGCATTGTTACAAGAGCACTCATTGCTTCCATGTACTTAAATAATCCTGATGGATGGAGCTCCAGAAGGCATAGCAGCACAGCCCTTGGGTCCTGCAGGACCAGCAAAGTGTGTGCGAGGTAAATGGCTCACCTGATGTAGCTCTTTCCTTTGGTTATTAGCCCTGCAGGCTACTGATCACATTTACAACAGCTGAATTCTGGTGCCTCTTGTTTCTTCCATGCCCTCAGGTCCTGGAGCCTTTGTAGGTTAGTCACAGATGGCTATGAGGAGAAATGGTGTTTTGGTGACTGAGAGCTCATGTTCTGTGCAGCGTGGTCTGAGCCTTTCCTACAGCCCTAGCCAGCTAAACAAGCTCAACATCTCACCAAACCATAAAATCCCTTCTTTGGAAAGTAAGGGCCCGTCTTCCTACTTGTACCAGGAGCTTTCTCCATCATCTTGTTGCTGTAGATTTACTTATGTTGCCAGGATCATCTGAACCGTTGCATCCATGTCAGATAGGTCTTTCAAGTTAACTGAGAGTCAGACTTTCCCTGCCACTGCCTAGCTGTTTCTTGCATTGCAGGAAGGATGTTTGTCACAGAATCCAATGAGGTCAGGATGCAGCAGTCAGTCACCTTAGAGAAAGCAGAGCCTTGTCGTATGGAAGTGCAGTGAGGCAACAGTAACAACCACGTGAGAGATCTAGTCTACCTGACAGCTCTGTTACCCGTCACAGTAAATCCTTTCAATAATTTTAAATGTGCTTTGCCTCATTTGGTTATTTCATTTTCCTGAGTCCTGTCATATCACACACACCAACTGAAGTTTGTTAATCCAAACCCCTCCAAAAAACCCCTCCCACCCACAAACCCCAAACCACAAGCTCTCCCAGCCTCCCCCACACACCCAACTAATCAGTAAGCTTGAACCTGAATTCAGAGAACAGGGCACAAATATGTAACTGCTGTAATTAGTCAGTGGGATGATGTCCCTGGCATACAGAAGAGCCTGTGCCAACACTTCAGTGCCAACACTGAAGTTATCTCAGATAACTTCTTTCAAAGCCATCTTGATGAAGGCCAGTACTGGTTTCCCATATGCCTGTAAATATTTAATGCTAGAATATTGTTAACTTTTTGCTAAAGATATTTTTAGAGAGACATTGGCAATGGCTGGGGTTTCTTTCCATCTATTTTAAGGACAGTAGTTTTGCTTCAGTAATATATTTACAGCATCAAATATCACAAATGGTTTCTCTGCTGTCCTTTCCTTGGGATGACATTCAGCATGTACTTCAAATGAATATATACATGTTACATGTGTGATGTGCTCATATTACAGCAGCTCAAACCTTTCAGGCAGAACATTTCTGTAATATAATTATACCAGTTATCAAAAAGTAAATATTTCCAAAAGAGAAACACTGATTTCAGTTACACTAAATCATGCAGAATGACAGACTGGCTGAGGTTGGAAGGGACCTCTGTAGGTTAACTTATCCAACCCCCCTGCTCAAGCAGGGCCACCAAGAGCCAGTTGCCTAGGACCATGTCCAGACAGCTTCTGAATATCTCCAAGAAGGGAGACTCCACCACCTCTCTGGGCAACATGTGCTAATGCTTGGTCAGCCTCACAGTGAAAAAGGGTTTCCTGATGTTCAGGAGGAACCTCCCATGTTTCAGTTGGTGCCCACTGCCTCTGGTCCTGGTCACTGGGTCACTGGGCACCACTGAAAAGTGCCTGGCTCCGTCATGTTTGCAGCCTCCCTTCAGGTCTTTATATATATTGATAAGATCCCCGCTGAAGCCTTCTCTTCTCCAGGCTGAACAGTCCCAGCTCTCTCAGCCTTTCCTCACATGAGAAATGCCCCAGTCTCTTAATGACCTTCATGGCCCTTTGCTGGACTCTCTCCAATATGTCCGTATCTCCCTTGTACTGGGGAGCCCAGAACTGGACCCAGCACTCCAGGTGTGGCCTCACCAGTGCTGAGAGGAAGGATCCCCTACCTTGACCTGCTGGCAACACTCGTCCCAATACAGCCCAGAACACCATTAACCTTCTTTGTGGCAAGGACACAGTGATGGCTTATGTTCAACCTGGTGTCCACCAGGACCCCCAGGCTTTTTCTACAAATCTGCTTTCCAGCTGGTTGGCCTGTCCTGGTCCACAGGGTTATTCCCTATATATATGTGAAGCAAACCAGGCACTTGGAATAACAATACCTACCTTTAAGGCACACTGCAGACCCAGCTCCCTGGCAGATGTGTGTTAGGAGAACTAACAGCAGCTTACCAGGCTGTGGGGGAGAGCCTGTGAGCCCACCAGGCTGGGGAAACCATCATGTCTCAATGCACAAATGAAGGCTCACAGACTTTCTGCAGAGCGGCACACTCTTGGGTATTTGTTTGCATCCTGACTAGGCTTTTTGGATCCATTGTTGAGCTGCACCATACACCTATACACTTCAGCTGGCTGTCCTGCCTGCCTGAGGCCTCTTCAAATAAGAGAACACTATGAACTTATCAGACCCCCACATGGCCAAACTATGGTCCTGACATTGTTTCTGTCATGGTGGTGTCCAGAAGACCTCCAAGTCCCATCTCTAGGGAGAAGATGCAGGGAACTGTGCTTTTCAATCATTTTTGCAAGACTCAGAGCTGCTTGTTCTGTGCAGATACAGTAATGTAAGGTTAACAGGTCTCAGAGCTTGGCAGGATTGCTTCAGATTCTGCGCAAGCAACTTTGAATCCTGAGATTGGACAGAAACTTTGGGCAAGCATACATATCCCCTATCCAGGTGTCCTTCATTCCAGAAGCCCCCTTCAGAGGCCCACTTGCTCCTCATCTCCCTTATCCCCCAGAGCTAGCACCCCTACAAGCGTCCTTGCTGTCATGGTCCACAATCTTTCCTGGCAGACTGCAAATGTGCTGCACCTCAGACCACTAACTGCTACCCTGGGCTGCTAGTCTTATATCACAGGGCAGAGTGGAGGCTAAATGGTAGAAAAGGGAATACCACATCCTAGGAAGAGGTCAGAGATGTTTAGTCTTGCTGATGATTCACCTGCAGGGGCTGACACATAGGCTCCCTGGTCCTTCTCTTTCCAAAGGACTACTGCTGCCCCACGCTGTGTCCATCATATTCCTACAAACCTTGGGCTTCGTCAGGGAAACTCCGGCTTTCCAGGGTGGCCAGAAGGCCACAAATGACATATTGATACAAAGTTGAAAAAGTCAGGCCCAGAGTGATGTTCTGCCCCTGGCATGCTGCATGTCTCTCCCTTGTGTCCTTGTACAACTAACATACACTCCCCACTTCACTCCCTGAAGTTTTCATAGCTCTGTTACTCCATGCCAGCTGTTCCTAACACAGGATTTACTTATGAATCCTGTTACCTATGTGACATAGGGCACAGTCTCCCTTCATCCTCCTATTCAAAGGTGTCCCTAACAATGTGAGGGGACTGCTCTGGAAATGGAAGCCTCTTCAAGGAAAAAGAGTCCAAAAACGAGAGCTGGAAGGAAGAACATGTCAGACTTTTATTTGGTAGAGGAAAGTGGCTCAATACAACTTCTGTGTCCATGTTTCTGTTAGTATCACCATGCACTGAGACGGCCTGGCACAAACAGGAGAAATACGAGAGGATATGTGATGACTCTGAAGTTAGGAATTCAACTGCAAGTATGTGGTAAGAAAACAACCATTTTATGCATGAAACTAGGGACAGAAAAAAGGGTTGTCTAGGAAGGAGGCCGGTCACAACGACCAGGTATGGAGGTATGGCCTTGAAGCAGGAAAGAATAAGGCTTCAAACAACTGGGGCAGCTCACCACCTTTGTGCTGCAGAGACTCAAATTTACCACACTCTGTATAGCATCAGGCACATCAACAAGGTTGAAAGTTGATGGATGCCCTAGGAAAATTATCTGCTGCATGGAAAGGATTGGGATGTGAAAACTGCATAAGACAGACACAAACTTAGCATGCTCAAAGCTGGGTACTGTGCTTAAAAGTTTAAGGCATTTTTGTGTAGACTCAGCCAATGTTATTCTACAAAGAGGAGGGGTGGGCTACTAGAATTTATTCCAACTTCTGTCCCAGGAGAAAGCATTGCCATTAAAGCTCCAGCTACAGGGATGGCTTTTGCTCAGTAAAGATGATAAGTCAGATGTTTGCACAGTCCTCAGCAACAGATGATTTGTAGTGAAGTTGCAGCTTAGGGAATATTCTTTTATCTTCACTTCTAGGGGGGCTATAGTACAAAAAAAGTACTTGTGAAGCATGGAGTATAATCTGTGAGGGGAAGATTATCTCCCATCTGGCAAAGGCACAGATAAAATAAGATTTGCCAAAGGTCACAAAAAAATAAATAAATAGTATAAACAGAAGGAAGAAAAGTGATCTTGATTTCCAGACGCAGTGAAACCATTATAAAGTTCATATTGCTCTTCCAGTCTGGTGCAAAAAGAACCTGTAACCCCTCTTACCAAGTGCAAAAAGGTACAAGTGAAAAGAGTGGGGACCAATTCAGGGAGAACTGTTTCCAGAAGAATGCCATTGAGCTGCAAAGACTTCTAGCAAGAACTCTGAGAACAATTAGAAGTTGAGAAGCATTAAAATAAGAGATTCCTGGGACATAAAGGGAGGGAGGGATTGATCAACATCCTCAAAGTGCATCCATGGGAAATTTGATCATAACAGGCTCTCTGAGCTGGCAAAGGCATAGGCGCAGAGGCCTCTTAGGCAGAGTCTGGAAACTGAACTGAGATAAATTTGAACCAGAAATGTGGTATAAGCTTTTCAATGGAGAGCAGATATCACAACCATTGGGATGGTCCAGGAAAGAGCATGCTCTTGTTTAAGCAAAGATATTGAACTTCAGGCAGAAGTGAATACAGGTAAATACTATAGCCTGCTATGCCAAACATAAAATTGACCACTTTTGACTACTCAAACCAGAGTAGTCTTTTGCAGATCTTTTTCTTCCTGAAGGCTGAGTTGTAAAGCTGGTATTCTGACCACAGTTTCTCAATTCAAGTGCTCCTTGATAACACTGGAGTTCTACTAATGCTTAAGTTTTCCCCGTGTTATGTTGAACTGGGTTCAGACTGGTTATTTACTTGTGGCATGGAAGTAACAATATAATAATGGTTATATTTGCCAGTAAAACTCTGGGAAATGAGATCCCTTATTGGCTGTTTCTGGAACAGCTAATCTTATACCAACATCCGTAATGAGTCTTGGTGCATGAAAATCCATTTTACAGGATCTAGATTTCCCATTGAAACATTCCACCACATCAAATTTGCAGCTCCTTTTTCATCTTTTATACCTTCCCTGCCTCCCAAAATGAATTTCATTAGAATTGCTTAGTTTTAATGAACTGGCATTTTCAGCTGGAGCAGCCAGATGTGTTCAAGACCATTCACAGATAATCTAAGGTGAAATATGAGGTGAAAGAGCAAGCAGGTATCCCCAGTCAATACTACTGACAGGATTCAGAGTGTGTGGAAGCAAATGTCCAAGGAGATGTTCTGGAGCCCAAGAACTCTGCAGTTTTATGAAGTTATAGAGGAATGGATTGAGAAGTACAGGTCAGTCCTGCTCAACTTGGGGCAAATTGCCTAGAATAGATATTCAGAAGAAAACTTTTATGCACTGATGGCAGCAGTGCTGTGGTGACTTACTGAAAGAGCTTATCCCGCTGACTGTCCCATGGTGTATTATAGGTGGTTTTCTAAGGCACTTGCTGCCAAGACTGGTGGAAAATCAGAAAGCCAGATGGCTCTGGACTTCTTCTTTGTCCCCAGTGGTGCCTTTCTTATTTCCAGAGTTTTGTCACTATGTGCTGTGTGACATACAACCGTCACCATTGAGAAAGACAAGTCACATCAACTAACATGAAGAATGTTGACATTTCCATGGAAGCAGGCCAGAGTCCTTTCTCAGAGATATCTTGCACCTCTGTATGCAATGATACCTAATAAAGCAAGAAGAAATGGACAAAACGTCCACAGGCAGGGTGGAAGCTCCAGAAGTGCATGGGACAGGACCTCAAATCACTGTGTGTTGGCCTGCCATGCATCCTTAATCTTATATGTTAAATTGATGTATTGTATTTGGCCAGGAAGATCTGACTTGTGATGCATCTGATACTTGTGATGTATCTGATATATATGTGTACTTTTGAAGATCTAACTTGTGATGTATTTGATACACTGCCTTAGCTCATGGGCTTACCACTCAGCTAATCAGCTGCTGCTAAGTCACATGGGAAAAGGTGGAGGAAAAAAGTAGTATGCATGTATACATGACACAGGTGGAGCAGCAGTCTACTAAGCATCCCGCTATGTTTCTGTGGTCCTTACCAGCCTTTGCCAGTCAGGCTGAGTGACACCACAAATTTGACAGTTCATCACTGCACTGGGACTGCCATCCAGTTTTCATTGTAAAAAAGTCATATCCACAAAAGAATCACATCTCATATCATGCTGCTAAGCCCCTTGAGCATTGACTGATATTTTCTGAGGTCTGAAATAAGGTTTGGAGCAGGAAACATGCACAACTGTATGGATTGCAGCAGTGTCTTCAAGCTATTAATACTGGCCAAGGCTCAGGCTTTCATTGCTTCCAGTACTCCAGACCAGAGCCCTAAAGCCCCTTCAGGCTACTCCTTTCCCCTCCCCTTCGACACATATGCACCTGACTCCAGTGGGATCAAATCTGCCACATCTCCCCAAGTTCCTCGAAGACAGAGATCCCATGCAAAGACTCCTCAAGGGTGAGGAAAAAGGAAGAGTTTCAGTGAGGACACAGTCTGAGTGCACTGAGACTAGGAACTGCTGGAGATGCTGCTCATTTCAGCCCATGGAGTAGCTCAGTGCTGGGAAAAATCAATTCTAATGTCTGAAAAGCAATATCATACCATCAGTAAAAAGTCTGATGAAATTGTGTAAAAAGTCTTTGTGCTCAGCAGGAGGAATGATATTGCACAGAGTGGGCTGCATGAAGTGATGAACTTTCAGAGGAAGGCTCATTCACTGAGCCAGACCCCAGGCAAGGCAGCTTCAGCTGCTCCCTGTTCCTTCAAAAGTGTCAACAAGTCCAAACTGTGTTCAGTTCCCATCCATAAAATGGAAGTGACAGCAGAGACCCACCTCCCTGCAAGAACAGGAGTACAGAAGCATCCAGGTCCCTTTTGATATTACAGAAAGGAGGAGGGAGGAGAAATCAAAGACCCTTTGATAAGTAGGACATCAAAATGATCCTCTGTCCCTGCCCTTTGGAGTCATGAGGAGTCAGTCTCTTGGCTGTATTACACACAAAGTCTGAACCAAAATCTTCTGAGAAATCCAAAACAGCAGAGACCTGGTTTCTTTTGAAGAACAAAATACCTTTGTTTCCTCCTGTATACCAGTGAAAAAAACACTTGATTTTGGATTCATTCTTCAGTTTTACTGGTGCCACAAGGGTGATGTACTCCTAAACCCCATGGCTGTTAGCTGGAGTTATCCATATCTGGTTTTAGAAATGGCCAAGGCTGAGGAATTGATTCCTTTGCAAAAAACTAAGCTTAGTCTTTGCCTGCAAAAGTATCAGAGCTTCTACTTACACTCGAGGTAAGTAGTATCTAGCTGTCTTCCCACTGTTGAAAAATCCCAAGCCACTGGGAAGGCTGGAAACTCATCCTTCAAGTTTTAAAGCACACCAGGTCCACTTGACCATATCATTTTTAGTTTGACCTCCAGTTCCGCTTTAAATTTATCAGCTTCATTTATTTTTTAAGCAGCTTCAGGAAGGAGTGGAGTGTGAAGAGCTGTTAATAGCGCTAACTTGTTGGCATGTTGTTGTTCATACCAACGTCTGGCTGATCTGTCATCTATTAACCCAACAGCAGATGTTGTTCAGCCTAGTTTATCTGTAGCAGAGATGTAATGCATATGTCTTGTCCTGTGGTTCCTGCTGCTCAAAGCTAATAAGCCATCAATAAATGTAGTAATTACCTTGTCTGTGGCTGGTCTCCTTGACTGCTGGAAATATTTTGTTACACCTCCAAGAATAAAACTAAGTAACATGGTGTGCTGGCATAAGACCACCCAGATGGTTTCAAACACAAATCAAGGCTCACTAGAAGTAAAAAAGACAGAAACAATTGTGTGGTCCCTGATGCTCAGTAAACATGTTCCAGAGAATGGATTTTGCCACTCAGTGCTAAGATCACCACCTGCACCTGTGCACAAGTAGAAGCATATTTCCAAGCACAGAGAAAATGGCCAGGGGATGGGTGAGAGGGGAAAGCCAAGTTACACACATCTGGCTGGAGGGAGTTCGTATTTCAGCAAAAAATGGGTGATTCACTGTTTCCATTAGCCCTCTGACAGTTGAAAACAGATTTGGTATCACAGCTTTTCTTCAGAGCCCACAGAGCTCACTAATGGTGCTGTACTAATTGGAGAAATCTGACAAGTTGTGCCTGTGTTATGTCTCATGCCAGGCTGAAGGACTGCAGAGTGGCTGGTTCAGAAGAGATGAGGGCAGTGAGCAAGTGCTCCCTTGTATTGGGAGCCTGCAGCACTTAACACCTTTTTAAGGTGCTGAGGTACGTTTAAGGCAAAAGACAATGTACTCCTGAAGATGCTAAGGGTCTCCATAGGCTCTGAGTGTCTTTTCAAGGGCCTGTAAGATTTTAGAAAAAGCTCATTTCAGTCTGTCATTTTCTCACACACATTGTCTACCTTATCAGATGGCAGCTAGGGAAATGTGGTAAGACTGTTTAGATTTGTTTAAGTTGTCCAAGCATGCAATAATTATTCCTACGTGTTTATTCTGGGGCAACATAAACCCAGCATTTTCAAAATCTCCTACTGCTCCTGCACAGGTGGTCTCCATAATAAAGCCTTTGTTATTTGTAAACCTAACTGCTTCAAACCCATCAACATTTAAAGTCTTCAGAGACATCCCAGTGCAGACAGAGAAGGTTTCAGTCCTCCTGATGCAAAGAACTGCCACATCTACCTCCACAAGAGCCAAAAAGCAAGATTGAAATGGCAGACTCAAGTAGCACAGCAGTGGGACATCTTTACTTGAAACAGGCCAAAACTCAGGTTTTGAGAAAAACAAGATTTCTTTTGTCCACAGGACATCACTTGAAGATGCATTAAAGCTTGTGGCATCAAAATCAGAAGTCCTGAAGCTCTGCTGTGAAATCCCTGTTTAGATACTCAATGTGAAGTGCTGATAGCAGCTGGAAAGCATTGCAATGGGCCTGATTTTGCAACGGTGCTTGCCTAGCTCTTATTCTACACTCTCAGCTATAGACACCATATCTCAGGAACGGTCCCATACCAGCTGAGGGCTGGGAGCCCAGTCTGGACCCCAAAAGCTGCACGTCCCAGGGGAGGCCAGGCTGTCGTCGGTGGGATCCGGAGAGGGGGGCTTGCCAGCGGGGGACCGTGACTGCTGTAAAACTAAACCAACAGTGCCCTCGAGTGTTGGAAATAAAAATCACAGCTCAATTGAGTATGTTCCACTACTCCACGTTCCCTGCTCCAGATGCCCATGTCGCCTGGGTCATGGCAGCACTAGAAAGCCAAAAAACACCCACCCCAAACCTGTAATGGAGAGGAAAATATAAAGGCCAAGGGAGGACTGAGCTCTCACTAACTGGGCAAACTAATCTTGTGTTGGCCATAACCTGGTACCACTGTGACCCCTTCCCTTCCCAGGGGATGACACTCTTGACCCTATGCGTGCATAGAAACGAAAGGTCACAGGCTTGACTTCCTGCCTATATTTGAAACAAAACCCAGATTTGTCTTCCTTAGCCTGGGAAGATGTCTCCTGGGCTTCTCAGTGGCTGGTATGTCACAGGCTACACTTGAGGTGCGTTGTCCCTCACCTTGGGGTCAGTGGGGACCAACCTAACCAGACTTTTATAAACATTGTTAAAAATCTTCAGTTTAATGTTGGCTTGCAGTGGCAGTGTGGCACAGCAGTGCTAAAGAGAACTCCATTGTACAAACCAAGAACAGTACAGAAAATCCATTGTTAAGACGATATTACCAAGACCAAAAAAAAAAAAAGAGTTTTTTTTGTTTTATGCAGGAAAATGGAAAAAAAAGGTCCATCAGAGCCCTTGTAAAGGACCTTTTAGCACTCAACCCAAGATGCTACCCATATGTCCCAGTGAGCTTGGACATAGACTGGGAGATCATGGGTGAGTGATAATTACAAGAAGGAAGAAATTGCTATAAATTATACAAGTTCCCATATACTTTTTTTTTTCCTTAAAACTAAATCTTAACTACACTGTACAGTTCTCCTGCATTTGTTTATCTGTGTAGTGGGTATTTAGTTGGTTGTCTCCAAGCTCACATATGGCAGCTAAGGCTAAGAATGAGATGGAGCATGTAGGAAAAAGTTACAAGGTCTTTCACACATGCTCATGGCCATTTTTTTCTTCTCCCAGCATATGATAGCTAAATATTTTTGCCTTGAGAGTTTTAGCTTGATAATGAATAACGTGTTGCTCTTGATTTTTACTTTTTTCTCTTAAACCTTCGTTGTAGCATACAAGCATGTGAGCACAGACACATACACTCTTTCTTTCACATACTTCCTATCAAATTTTCTTTTGAGACCGCCACCAGCTAAAAAGCATTAGTGTTGCTTCTGCACCCTGTGTTTTCTCAGTTACTGTAAGCTTATCTAAAAAGTCATGAGCAGGACTTGACCCATAAAGCATTCAAAGCACAGCTGGAAGGCAAAGATGATTCACACATCTTCTTCCATGAACTGGAGTCCAGGATCAGCCAGAGGTGGGCTGAGGTTACTGTTTAAACCTTGTTCCAACATTACCAGCATTAATAAACCTTTCTCCAGGGCAGCTGTTCACTTGTCTGAAAAATGATCAGAAGTCAGGCACAAGATTTTCTTAACGCCCTCCTCTATCCACTGGGAGCAAATGAAATAGCAGAGATATCAAGGAGCTCTGGGCTTCCTCCACTGAGAAGGAACTTCCTTCTTGTCTTTGATTTTTAGCTGGAAAGGAAACACAGTGACATTCGCTGAAGTGGTTGCACATGTGCCAGAGGCAGCCTTAGTGCACGAGTCAAGTGCTACAAAAATCAGACTCTCGGATGAGCCCGCAGAAGACAGTGTGCAAAGCTGAGAAGGAAGATGAGGAAAGAGGAGAAAGGCAGTCTGAACAAAACTTTTAAGTGGCAGCACTAAGTCCATGCAGTAAAAGTCCATGCAGGCAGCAGAAAAACAGCAAACCCCCAACTCAGCATGAAGGATTCCGAAACATCAAGGAACTAGTGTAAATATGGGACTTTGTATCTTTGACTTTTTCTGCAGCTACTATCAGCAAAACTTCAGGGGGTGGGGCCTTTATTATCCTTGACTCTCTTGAGTACTGGGTTCTCAAAGGGTGGATGCTGTCCATTTTGTTTCATTTCATAACAGAAGAATAGGGTACCATTAAATTTTCCAACTTGTATGATGGTTTAGCCTATATTTCTGCAGAAAACAACCTGAACAGTTTCACCTAGACAGGTGTTTTCTCAATTAATATATAACATGTGCTTCACTTGAGTGTATTTTAAAAGGTAACATCTACTCTTTCAAATTTATTTTCTGTTGTTATTGGAGCTATGACTGCTCACTTAACGACTGTCTTCACAGAAAAAAAACCAAGGCAATTAGTCTGTCTCTGTGTTAATCACTAAATAGGCCTATTCCTTTCTGTTATCATGCTGCAACACAAAGACAACTTCACAATAGCCAAATTCAGTTACTGCAGATTACCAGCTTTTCTATAGTCTCTGGTCTGTCACGTTAGCATTCACTAGATGAGGCATAGTATCTCGAAAGCAATTAAAAAGTATCATTCTCAGAGGAAAAACTATCACCTGGGGATGAAATGGCAGGTCAGACAGGCAACTGCAGCACTCTGTTCTCTTCAGTGCTTCTTAAATTCTGTCCTCTCTGAAGAGCTTTTAGAACACGGTCATCAACATCCCATTTTTCTCTTCACTAAAGAGTGGGATTTTCAAAAGAGCTCAGTATGGGCCTAATTCTCCTCCTACTGATCCCAAGGGTAAAACATGGAGTGATTTCAGTGGCAGGAGGGTAAAGCAAATGCCTATGCTTCTGAAATCCAACTTGTTGATATTGTCTCAAGGGAAAAACTGCAAACTCCAGGGATAAGAAGTCTCTATTGATTAGTAGTGAAACAACACAGGCTGTAGTGATGCAAGGATCTTCATGCTGCTCCCCTAGGGACACAGCCCAAGCCAGGCCTGGAACATGCATGCACTGGAGCAAAGCATCTGCTCTGTCCCATCGCAGTTGTCTATGGCTGGCTGTAGTCCCTTCTGCTGAGGGTTTCCCACAAAGTGCAGGTCAGATTTTCTCAAACTCTAAGAGATTTAGCAGTACAAATTCCCCATGAATTTGTAGGTGAGATTTAAAACACATCGGTAGCAAATTTGCAGGGCTACGCTAACTAACTTTTTGAGGTGCCAGTGCTATTAAATAGAAAAGGAAAATCTAAAAAAGTAAAGACACTGAAATCTTAATAACGGACTGTGTGCATCTCTGGAGACCTAATCTACTCTGCTTTTCTGGCAGAAACACAGACCTCATCCACAGCTTTGCTGATGCAGAGCACTTGTATCTCAGCTGCCTAGGTAATATCATAATTTACATGGAAATGCTGCACTGTTCTCTGCTGGACTAGGCAGAGGACTATGGAGGTAGCCTGATGAATAAATGCAGGCATGTAAGTGGAGCCAAAGGTGGGAGAAAGGAGGACCCAAGATCACTGAATAAGTGAGAGGCACCTGAAAATGTCACCAAAGCATAACAGTAAATATGTGCATCACCATTGCAGAGACCCTGGCCATCGGACATGGAGAAGGGGAGGCCATGGCGTCAGCTACAGAGCCAGGGACGTGAGGAGGGAACATGCAGCCATTGGGAGAAGAGGCTAGGTCTTCCTAGCACAGCTGAGGAACTGTGCAGGCAGAAAAAGAGAATGCTGCTGAGCAAGTCAAGAGACAGTGTGGGAGGCAGCTTAGCTGTGGTGGTACTTCAGTTGATGAAAAGACAGTAGTGTCCTCACACACTGTAGCAGAAGACACTGATGTTTGGGGAAGCTGTTCCAAGAAATAAAACAGAGAGCAGATGAGTTCAGACCCTTAAGACCCATAGTCAATCCAGACTAACATAGTGTCTCCCAAGGTGGTCAGCACTGACACTTCACAGAAAAGTCAGTGCAGAGGAATAAAGGAGTAACCTACCCCATGGGGAAATTTCTGGTCCATGTCTGGTGCACCAAGGGCTAGGCCTAAGCTGCTCTAGATGCACGTCCACTGACACAGAGCACTAATGACAGACATTAGCCAACATGTTCTTCACCCACATAGAGGTTTGAACCTCCAATAGGCTGTAGGACTCTAAGGATGCTTCAAAAAAACATGAAAGATCAGTAGAAACCACAAGTTCAGCTTTGTGACATAACCCAAACTGCAGGAGAGCCTCTATCTCATATCCATATGCTTACTGCCCAAAATACATAGAAGCCCTCGTGCCTATTTTAAGAGAAGCCCTGGCTGGCACTGAAGAGTCCCAGGGCACCTCATACTCCTGAAAATCTCTGCTACTCAAAGTACTTCCTCATCAAGGTAGAAGTGGTCAAATAGTAGCAATAATTGTGAAAGCCAGTGTTGATAAGGTAGCCACATCTTCTTCCCCTCGCTTGGTTGTCTTCCCACTTTGCATAACAGCACCATCTTCCCTGCGTTTACAGGCACGAAGTGCAGAAGCAGCTAGAATTGGACATCCAAAGCTATCCAACACTCTTCTGGCCACCGCCTCTGATGGTTTGGGAGCTGGCAACACACTCCCACCTGCAGTGCTGTTGTGCTGACCTCCTCATTTTCTAAAGTAATCCAAATACTACTAGTCACATCCACTCCTTTTCAAAAGAAATTCATTTTCAAACTTTTTTTTTCCTTCTGTTTCTACTGTTTACAATCTAGTGCAAGGATTTCTAAAAGGAGGAGCATGAAGCCCAAACTCAGAACTGTGAGATGTTTCAGGTTCAGTTGATGATGAGGTTTAGCAACCTGTGCTGACAAAATAGGTCAGAAAAATTACTTTAAAGTTCCAGTTAGCAGCAAGTATCAAAAGAATGCCCTTGGGTCCATGTTGCACAAATTCAAAGAAAAGCACAAAGACACAACACGTGTGGCATACAGAAAAGTTCACTGGGACTGGGTCATCAGTCATCTCATCATGAGTTTTTTTACAGACATGACCAACGAATGAGTGAAACCAGCCAATCTTTCTTGCCATCCTAAATCAAACAACTCTTACTTCAAAGGCAAAACTTTTGAAGTTTGACACATAAATCAAAAACGTAACAACTGGGAAAGTCATCCATTCATTTATTGCTGTGAATGCTAAAACACATCTTTCAGAATAAGTCCACCAAAGGCTGCAAAGCCTCCCACAGCTGCTGAAAGTTTCTTGCTCCCTGCAATGAGAAGCACAATAACAGTAACACTGAAATAAAAAGTAGTCACAAAACTTGATCTAATACATGCTTTGGAATTGAAGAAATAGTTGAAGATATCAAAAGGATGATATACTGACTGCATTGCTTCCTACAGGAAGATAATACAAACTAGTCCAGGATTTGCACAGCTCGTGTAACTGGGAAAAAAGCACCTGGGAAAAGAGCTTTGAGGGCACATTGGGAAGTGAGTTAGGGAAGGCTTCAATATGTTGGTGCTACTCATACACAGTAATTATTAAGATTTACTGTTTTAGACACTGCTTTGTAAATGCCTGACTTTATTAAAACCCACCCAGTATAGACATACGTGTTCTTATCTTTGGACAATGAAAAAGGGAGCAAACAAGTGAAGTTAGTTTATTCCTACTGAGGAGCAGTGGATGTTGGGCAGAAAAATACCTTTTTCCTCAACTGCAATCAGAAAGTTTTAGAGCAGGGTGGGTTGGGTTGGTTTGATTTTCTCAGACATTCTAAAAACAGTGTGTCACCTGGAAATGCAGGTGCAGAACTGCTTTTTTTCCTGAGATTTCCCATGACTTAATGATCTGGAATGAACATCACAGCTTTCAGCAAACATGCCAAAACTGAGGCTTTCTTCAACATCCTCCAACTCTGTGTTTCTCAGGAAGAGAAGATCCTGACATACTGGAAACCCAGGACCAGTTTGTGGCTGAAAATGAGCTGTCAGATCCTGAACCTTGCAACAGGGAAAATAAAGGGACGCTTGTCAGAGCCCAAATGTCAATTTCACCACCATTGTCCTGAAATAAGCAACGGGAATGGCTACCTCTGAAAACCATTAATGGAGATGGCAATTCTGGCTCCAACCTAACAGCTGAGCAATTACTTCAGTAACCCAGTGACAGGGGATTCAATCTTGAATTCACAATTCACACATGCTTCTCTGAATGTTAACTTTCAGCCACAGTATCTCAACGGAGAAGAAATACTGTCCTGTCCTGGATCCTGAAGACAACCTGTGACTGAAACAGCCTTTGAGGCAACTCAAAGAATTTCAGAAGAGCAATTTCAGCCATTTCTTTGGAAGTGATGAACCAAATCCCAAAATACCAGGCTGTAACAGCTTTTTATGACATTTTAAATTCAGAGTAATCACTGAGTGTTTATATCATCAAGAGATTGAAGTTAGCTACACATTGGTTGAAATATGTGAAATTGCAAAAAATGTTCACTTCCAATGCAAAGTGAGAGGTCCACAAAATAAAAGGGAAAAAAAGAAAACTGTCTTAAAGGATTTTGACACCTCCCTCCAACTGAAATAAATGCATACTAATTCTCCAGCTGTCCTATATTCCTTTGAAAATCTAAGCCATAAATACTTTGACTCGTGGCCTCACAACATGATTAGATCCCACAATATCTTGCAGCAATGAGTACCACAGGCTCCAACCCCCATAAGCAGTTTTAATGGTGCTTCAGTGAGCCTCCCTTGTCTAATCTGGAAGGAGAAGGGTGACAGCATGTGCAGCCTGAAATCTGATTCATGGTTATATGTTATATTATTATCTCCTTTCTTCATTTTTCTTATTTTTTCAGCTTTAAGAGTTTCAAATCCCCATCTCATATAACTTTTTCATGCTATTCCCAAACTTGTATATAAATTGGAATAGCAGATACAAGAAGAAGTAAACTGACAAGCAAGCCGTTCAGCAACATAAAATGAGTGGCTGATGAGCATGAAATGAGTGAAGAGAGGCAGCTTTGCAGGAAAGGAGACAACTAGAAGATAAAGATGATGCCAAAGTTATGAAGAGCAGAAGCTAAGAGGAGGTTTACTGTTGAGAAAGGTGACAAGGGATTTTGTGTTTGTGTATTCTCTGTTTGGCCCTTGCCTTTGAGACGTTTCTGGTGGATCAGACATTTCACAATTTCCTTCCCATTCCTCATGGCCAGATTTCAGGAGCAAGGGGGAGGGACAGGTGTGTCCCCAAACCTCTCTCTGTGTTTGCAGTACACTAAGAGGCGGTGAGATCCACACTGGCAGCCCAAGGAAGCTGAGACAAAATTATGAAGGCAGCTGGTGAAGTCTGCAGGTCTGTCAACAGTAGGTCATGTAACATGCTCTCTCTACTACTCCTATCGCTCCCCCCATTTGTATTGCTTGGAAAGTATTGCCACTGTCTCTACTTTAGCTCCTTCTCAATGTACCAGAATGGTTTTTCCTAAGACTTTTCTCTCCAGTCAGGTTTTTCATTCCACTTTTTGTGTTACTTTCTGAATTCATCAGTTTGTGCTTCTGAGCCTTCAGCTCAGCCTATTACAAGGAGACATTCAATGGAGCAAATAGTTTAGCTGGTGAGAATCAGTCTGTCCTCTGATTTGTACCTCCTGGAGACCAAAATACTGTGTAATATTTTGGATTCACTTCCATTATTCCATATTGCTAATATAAATTTTTCCTTATTAATAACGAAACTTTAAATATTTCAGAACTGACAAAGAATTACATGGGGCTTAGCTGCATAGTTAAATCACTGTGTTGATTAAAAAAGGCTGTTAAAAGCCTACAAGAAGACTAAATGAAATCTTTTAAGCTTTTGCAAAATAAACTATTCATCTCCCCACACCCCAATTCATCCAGATATAAGCCCTGGAAAAACACTTGGGGGGCGGGGGGGGGGAATCCCTGAAATCCCAGTATGCAAACAACCTGTGCATGATGGAGTGAAAGGGTGAACACACTTTCATATGCACACATGTTTATGAAGACATAATTGCAGAGCACGACTAATGAAACCATCTATAGCAAGGGCCAAAGAGGTCAAAAGAAGTGGGCGGGGGAAAAAAGCTTCACCCCTCATTTTTGTTGCTTAGAGGGGAAAAAAAGTGAGTCAGCACCATCTTTAGGCAGCAGGATACTTCACCAGAGCAGAAAGCAGAGCCTGACACTCAGCAGGCCACTTGGAAATGTACAAGCTCTGACAGGCTACCCTTTTGTCACAGTATTGTGCTGTTCTTATAAATAATGATCATCCAGCAGCACTCCAGATGATTAGCCCAACACACAGATAGCTGCCTGGCTTATGTCAGACAAATGGTTCTACCCGCTGCTCCCCTCACCTGGGAAGCACCGTTTGTTTTATCAGACTGCATCTGCAATTGACATAAACTGAAGTCAGTGCTTTTGTTGCGCCAGTTCTCACCATTGTGATTCATTGTCTGGGCTTTGCTGTGAGAAAAACAGCCCAGCTCACTGAGGTGCAGGAAGGGGGGCTATTTAGGGAGAGCTGGGGCTTTTCAAAACATTCCCGGGAAGAAGAAGAAGAGTGGAAAATGGGAGAGTGGACTTCAAAAATGTCCTTTGCAAAGTATCCCCTGATTTTTGGCCAGGAGTAACAGATAGGGACAATGGTAACAAAGCCAGAGCTGCAGTGGAGAGTGTAATAAGGAGAGAAATTAAATATTGATCATGCCTTGTGTCAAGGAGAGAAACAAAGAGTGAGAGGAAAGAAGTCAAGTGAAGAGGGTACATTTTATACATAGCTAAAATCCTCCTGTAGCTGCAACGGGAGGCTCAAAAGCAGCTTCTCATTCAGAGCAGGGATGCAGGTGGGATTGCCTGTCAATCTCATGCTGTTCAGAGCCAGGGGCACAACAGCTCTGTTGGACTGGATTAGACCAGCCATCCCATGCTCCCTGCTTTTGACTCTGGACACATTTGCTATCTTACTGTGAGAGGACAGAGGCCTTGAACAGGTCATGCCAACAGCGTATGAGGAAAACTTCCTTTCTGACCCCAAAAATGCTATGTGGCGCATGGTGAGGTTACGCTTTCGGCTTCTGCGTACTGCTGTTGGACCACATGTGCCCCAAAGCCCACCTCAGTGAATGCAGTCCTGCGCACTCTTGTGGACAGTGACAGTCTGCCAGATGGCTTCAGTGGCAGTAAGATTAGGGAGGTGAAAGGAAAAAAACTAGAAAATTCTACATGCACTTCCCAGAGACTGAAACATTTTGGAAAATTCCCCTTCTTCCCAGAGGGAGACTAATGAGCAGAGGGGGCTGCTGAACTTGTAACAAAGCTTCAGAGCTATCAGCTTTTTAAGATACATACCTCAAGCAGTAAAGAGAGGGTACAAAACTTGGTGAGAGCATATTCTACATGTCACAAACCCCATGGTCTCTGGCTTATCTCCACTTTGAGATATGTTTTCTTGTGCTATGGGAAAAGAGAGTGCCCTGGGCCATGTGCCCAGCTGATGTAAACTGACAGAGCTCCACTCACTTGAGCAGTGCTGCCCTGGCACCAGCAGCAGATCTGGTCCACAGCCAGCACCACCAGCATGGGCCTGGGACCAGGTTCAAGCAGGGTTTACATCATTGCTTCTCTAGAGCTGCTCAGCTGACTGCAGTGGAATGGGACTGATTTATAGTAGCTGAGGACATGGCCTACTTCTGAAGGGAACTCCTTAGAGCACAGAGGGTGGTCAGGCAGTTTTCTGCCTCTGCCCAACCTGTATCCCAGCTGTAGATATAAGCACATATTTGTATATGGGTAGACAGACAGACAGGTAGGAAATTTTAAGAAATAATACATCTGCTAAAATACAATTTCACCCTAGTTCAAGCTTATAAGAGCTGACCAGGAGCTGAGCTCAAACTGATGTGGTCTTGAATCCCAATGCAGACCATGGCATCACACAAAACTTGTGTCTTATTGATCTGACTAACGCTACTGCTGTTTGGACTGAGCAGGGATTTCTGATGATCCTTGGTGAACATCACTATTGATTAAGCAGGAGAAGTGAAAGAGATATTCAGGCAGTAAAACTTGACACTGTGTAACTGTGTAAAACACTCTGTAACGTTACTATACGATATTCTTAGCAAAAGCAAACAATTCTTTCTCAGGGTTTTTATCTCACTGGCTTCAGCGTATTCATAACAATTCAAATAAATAGACAATGTCCACAGCAACCTTCTTGCAGGAGTGGGTCTAAAATGTAGCAAACTAAAAGGACTAAATTAGGTTAGGTTTCTAGCCCTCCTTCTTCTAGTCACCGGAGACAAGTGCTTCTGAACCTTGCTGGATTTAGTGCTTCCTCCCAAGCCAAGTGACAATGCCAGTCTTCCTACTCCTTGGCCAGTGTTTCCCAAACCGTGAGCCCTTTGGGCAGCTGGAAAGCGCAAACCAGGTTGGGAAGAAAGAAAGCCATGACTTTCCCCCACTCCTGGTGCAAGCATAGAATCACAGAAGGTGCTAAGATCTCCAGGGAATGGGACTGGGAGAGCAAACTGGTACAGACAGTAAGCATAACTGTCTGTTACATGACAGGAGAGACACAGTCCAGTGGGATGCCCTAATGCTCACAGCCTGACTTCCAGTTGCCCCAGAGCATCATGATGCTGCTGCTGAACATCATACGGGCAGGATGCTTCAGCTCTGCTCCCAGAAATGCACACTGAGAGTCATATCTGCTCAATGAGATACAGACTTTGGTTTCACAGCAGGGCTTGATGCCAGTCTGCCAATGCCAGCCTCTCATGTGGATCCAGACTCCAACCCTCACCTCTGCTGCTGCTTGCCCCCTCTCAAGCAGGGACTGCTTGTGCTTCGTGTCTGGCAGGGATGGTGCAACCTAAGCTGTGGGAAGGAGAGCTGTGCTCAGCATATAGAAGGCTCACATTTGTGTTTAAATCAGAGGCAGGAGACTCAGCCCGTCAGGCAGCCCTCTGTCATCTATCTCCAGACACGACAAGCTGCATTTCTTTTCCTCTCTCCAGCCTCACAGGGTGGGGCCCAGGAAGAAAGGCGAGTGTTTCTCTGTTCTCTGGTTCATGGTTGGTGATTTGCACCCTCCCTTCCTGGTCACTGCAATTTCACTCTCCCTCCTGCAAGGTCACAGAATCATAGAGTTGTTTAGGTTGGAAAAGACCTTTGAGATCATCAAGTCCAACCATTAACCTAGCACTGCTAAGCCCATCATTAGAGCATGTCCCTAAACACCACATCTACATGTCTTTTAAATACCTCCAGAGATGGTGACTCAACCACTTCCCTGGGCAGCCTGTTCCAGTTCTTGATAACCCTTTCAGTGAAGAATTGTTTCCTAATATCCGATCTAAACCTTCCCTGGTGCAACTTGAGGCCATTTCCTCTTGTCCTATCACTTGCTACTTGGGAAAAGAGACTGACACCCACCTCGCTACAGCCTCCTTTCAGGTAGTTGCAGAGAGCGATAAGGTCTCCCCTCAGCCTCCTTTTCTCCAGGCTAAACAATCCCAGTTCCCTCAGCCGCTCCTCATAAGACTTGTTCTCCAGACCCTTCACCAGCTCTTCTGCTCTTCTTTGGACACGCTCCAGCACCTCAATGTCTCTCTTGTAGTGAGGGGCCCAAAACTGAACACAGTATTCGAGGTGCGGCCTCACCAGTGCTGAGTACAGGGGCACGATCACTTCCCTAGTCCTGCTGGCCACACTATTTCTGATACAAGCCAGGATGCTATCAGCCTTCTTGGCCACCTGGGCACACTGCTGGCTCATATTTGGCTGGCTATTGACCAGCATCCCCAGGTCCTTTTCCACCAGGCAGCTTTCCAGCCACTCTTCCCCAAGCCTGTAGTGTTGCATGGGGTTGTTATGACCCAAGTGCAGCACCCGGCACTTAACCTTGTTGAACCTCATACAATTGGCCTCAGCCCATCAATCCAGCCTGATCCCTCTGTAGAGCCTTCCTACCCACAAGCACATCAACATTCCCACCCAACTTGGTGTCATCTGCAAACTGACTGAGGGTGCACTCGATCCCCTCATCCAGATCATTGATAAAGACATTAAACAGAACTGGCCCCAATACTGAGCCCTGGGGAACACCACTTGTGACTGGCCACCAACTGGATTTAACTCCATTCACCATGACTCATTGGGCCTGGCCATCCCACCATTTTTTTACCCAGCGAAGAGTAGACCCGTCCAAGCCATGAACAGCCAGTTTCTGCAGGAGAATGCTGTGGGAAATGGTGTCAAAGGCTTTACTAAAGCCTAGGTAGACAACATCCACAGCCTTTCCCTCATTCACTAAGCAGGTCATCTTGTGATAGAAGTAGATCAGGTTAGTCAAGCGGGACCTGCCTTCCATAAACCCATGCTGACTGGGCCTGATCGCTTGGTTGTCCTGTATATGCCAGATGATGGCACTCAAGATAATCTGCTCCATAACCTTCCCTGGCACCGAGGTCAGACGGACAGGCTTGTAGTTCCCCGGAGCCTCCTTCTGGCCCTTCTTATAGATGGTCATCACATTTGCTAACCGCCAGTCAACTGGGACCTCCCCGGTTAGCCAGGACTGCTGATAAATGATGGAAAGTGGCTTAGTGAGCATTTCCACCAGCTCCCTCAGTACCCTTGGGTGGATCCCATCTGGCCCCATAGACTTGTGTGTGTCTAAGTGGTGTAGTGGGTCGCTAACCATTTCCCCTTGGATTATGGGGGCTTCATTCTGCTCCCCATCTCTGTCTTCCAGCTCAGCAGGCTGGGTACCCAGAGAGCAACTGGTCTTACTATTAAAGGCTGAGGCAAAGAAGGCATTAAGTATCTCAGCCTTTTCCTCATCCATTGTCACTGTGTTTCTCCCCACATCCAATAAAGGATGGAGATTCTCCTTAGCCCTTCTTTTGTTGCTAATGTATTTATAGAAACATTATTTTTTTGGTTTTTTTTTACAGCAGTAGCCAGATTAAGTTCTAGTTGGACTTTGGCCCTTCTAGTTTTCTCCCTGCATAACCTCATGACATCCTTGTAGTCCTCCTGAGTTGCCTGCCCCTTCTTACAAAGGTCATAAACTCTTCTTTTGTTCCTGAGTTCCAGCCAAAGCTCTCTGTTCAGCCAGGCTAGTCTTCCCTGACAGCTGGTCTTTTGGCACATGGGGACGGCTTGCTCCTGCACCTTTAAGATTTCCTTCTTGAAGAATGTCCAGCCTTCCTGGACTCCTTTGCCCTTCAGGACTGCCCCCCAAGCAACTCTGTCAACCAGGCTCCTCTCCAGTCACCTCTGTATGAGCTGGAAACCATTTTGCTACCTGCTGTTCCTCTAGACCGGTCCTTCCAAGGGTCTTTCCAAAGACTGGCTCCACCCTGTAGTTCCCTGTTCTAGTGCTGGTAGATCTTACAGTCCAAACAGCTTCAGCAACTCCCTGGAATCCACTGTTCGCCATATCCCTTGTGGGGTTTCTCCTCCTTCTGACTGCAATGGCTTTCTCTCCTGGCAGCAGGATTTCAGTTGCTCTATTGATGTGCCCTTGTGGTAGTGTTTTTCCTTAGCTGTTTCACTGCTAATCAACCAACTGGGCTGCCCAATGGATATACAATTGATGGACTAACTGGCGGCCACATGCTCAGTGCTGTGAACATTCCCCTGTCTGGGGCTATGTTTCCAGGGAGAGCAGTGGGGAACATGCCTTTTCACACAGAGAATTTGCTTCCCAGGAGCTGCCAGGGTTACCTGTATCGCATGGTAGTCTTTTTCCTTGAAGGTAACTGACTTAATTCCAGACTTTTCCTGGGAGTAGAAAAAAAGCTTTTCACAAAGTCTGTTTTGTTTTCTAGCCACAGGAGTAATGGCTGGCTGTTGCATCTCTCTTTGGAGCTGTTCCACAAGTCAAATGCCTCAGGAGTTTTCTAAGATGCTTTTGATGTTCCTTCTAGTCTTTCAAAAAAGCTTTTAAAAAATGCAGTGCCAGTCCCTACAAAGGCTATTTCATTTTTACTGCACTATATTATCTCTGCAGTGACATTGTTAATCTGACAGTTCACCTTCTGCCCTAGAATGCCTCAAAGAAAGAGGTGCAAAATTTGGTCTTTGTCTGGTGACTTAAAAACCCATTGTGACTTAAGGAGTACAATGTCTTCTGCAGATCCCCAGTTAGAGGAAAGGACAGGTCTCCAATAGTGTTCTCGGTTCAATGTCACTGACACCAAGGTTACAGCTTTCAGGCATGGACAATTTTTGTTTGGATCAACATCAATACCAGCACTGGATACAGAGAAACGAATCACAGCCCAAAAACACAACTCAGGGAATGGCAGCTCCAGCTAAGTTAGCTTATGTATAGGCCATGGAGGGAGAGGAAGATCTTCAGGGCATCTTGCACAGGCTCTGACTGCCAGTCAGCTCTTGAGTAGGTGATGTCTTTATTTGGGCTGGAATGAGATGCCTAGGAATGGATATCCTCCACCATTGCTCTAGCTCAGTGAGTACTAAACACTACAGAGCAAAGCAGCTTCCTAGTTAACATTCAGACATATTTTCCCTGCTCAGAAAAACATACCAAACACTATCAGAAAGAAATCCTCAAATTGGATACAGCTTCCTATTGATGGAAGCTTTGTACGACACCATGAAACCTGAATGTCCTGCAGACCTTCCAAAAGGGCTCCCAAGGGTACTTGGTACTGTATAGAGGTAGGGAGCTATACATCTGGGATGTGAAAAAAGAATACTTTGAAACACATAACATCATTTGTCACTATTTTAAAAGATGATTACTTTATCTTTCTAAAGCACTTTTTAATGTTTTCTTTTCAAGACATACTATACAGAGCATTCATTCTTCTCCGTATAGATAAATTCATACCCATAAAAACATATTTCTCTGTGATTAATTTCCATGCAACAGTGACAGAAAATTTCAAAATGTTTGGATGAAGAACAGCATAAAGATGTCATTACTGGTACTGGGCATTGCCAATAGAGGTAAATAGGGTGTAATTTTATCATCTGTAGTTGTTCCAGCTAATGACTGCGATAGAGTGGTGAGAGCACAGGGGTACTAAATGCCATGCTTTAAGACTTAAACCAATCTCACCGTAAGTGGTTAGGATGAACCTTATGTTAGGTAGATTATCCGAGAGTGTCACAGTACGAAGACCCTGCACATTTCTTCACAGCTTACAGCAGTGACAGCTGTTGCAATGAAAATCCAAGGCAAGCTGGACTGTCTGTCAACAGTAAGCATGGAAATTTCTGCTTTCCAGAGTGCTGACAGTGCACTGCAGCAGTCTCATATGACTGTTCCTCAGTTCTCAGCACAAAGCACCGAGAAAGTAGCTATCTGCCATACCTGTAATCACAGTTTCTGAGACGACTGTGTGTGCAAATGGGAGAAGAACATCACTTTCCCAGTCCTGTGACTGTACCATCATGCATTCAGTCTGCTCACAGAAGGAAATATCATATCCAAAGGTAAGCTGTGGGTATGGTAGGTATGTCATGCTGTCCACGAGCGTGACAGGAAAAGGCACCAGGAGCCCCTTTGGATTTCTCCTTAGACTGTTCCATCCACACAGGGGGCGTGGGTGGGGGGCTTACCTAAGTAGCCCTCTGGAAAGACCAACCTCTTCCCTTCTGTCATTCAAACTATTCACTAGATCCCTTTCTGGAAACAAGGCAGAAAGCTTAAGGAGTTGCTCTGTGGCACTGCTCTTAATTCCTGCCCCTCACTATTTTACTCTGGTTGAAATGATATGCTAAACTCAGCTTGAAGATGTGAGTGTTGAGCTTTTGTTCCTACAAATATCAGGGTTCCATTGATTTTTCTTTTTGCAAACATAAAAAGACACACACTTATAACAGACCATTTCTAGGTATAAGCAAGATGTTTTTATATGTTTACAGGCAGTCCACAGACTTGTTGCACCTCCATTTATAGTGAATTGTTTTAGCACGTATCACTCAAAAATACTATCAAATATTCCTTTAGAAAAAGCTATGAATACATGAAATAATTCAGATGAAATCCTCTAAAGCTGAAGTATATATAGGGAAGGGATGGTAAATAATTCTTGCACCTTCTCCTGCCATCATGCATTGCATCACCTATATGATTTTTGGTATCCTCAGGTGGCTTGGGACAAGCCAATTATTGTGATGTTGATAAAGTGCTGGCATATCCCTTCCTTCTTAGATGTATGCTGGAGGAATTTTGCAAATTGAAGAGACCTAGAAAGAATGGGCTGCAGTGAGTACAGTACCAGTGTAATGTCTGGGGCTGACTCACTCCGAGGAAAGGGAGGTGCTCCTGTTGCTCTCATTCCTGCTGTTGACTGAAATCAGTCTGCTAGCAACAGCAAAGCAAGGCAAAGACAGTGAATTTGCACCCAAAACCAGTGCGCTGGCCTCAGGAGTCAGAAAAGTGCACCTTCGTTTTATTGGGTGAACTGTAAGTACAAAGAAATGAGGGAAAGTAAACTGCAACATTCATTTTACTCTCCTGCCTCTATAAAGAGCTGTGAGCAAGGCTGGGATCTGAGTCCTTGCACTCTCACTGGCACAGAGAAGTGTCCCTAGGACATCACACAGACTCTGGGTGACACTGAAGGAGGGGCCCTGATCTAACAGCCCTGCATGGCACCAGATGCCAAGTAGGGACATCGTGATCCATGTTAGATAGGCATCATCCTTAAGTTCTGTTAAGGTATTCAGGGGGGGTCCTGGACACCTGCATGCTTACACCGGGCTGTCAGCAGCAGCAGAGGGACTGGTGAGGTTAAGTGCCCACAGAAGGGCAGGAAGTCCTTCCAGGCAGCCTCAGCAGTGCCCGTATAGTAGCAACAGAAAGGGAATGATGGCTATTCACAAATGACATGCAACCACAGGAAAGCTGGGTCAAGCAAATACATTTTGTATTTAGCTCTGTGCATGGTGGGGTTGATATCCAGCTCCCCCTGCTTCTCTCCTCTGCTATCCCTGATCCCTGGACAGTACACTACTTATAATTAGAAGGAAAGGTGAACAAATGCCAGCTCCCCAGCCAATGGCTCAGTCTGTGCAGAGAGATCCCATCCAAGAACGCTTCCCTAGGTGTGTGAGGAGTACTGTTTGTTTAGCAGAAGCCTCTGCAATACGTTGCAAGCCCTGAGGAGAGGATGCAATGCCAAGCAGAGAGACGGGTTTGCGGGCCTCTGGCTCCATCTTTCCATTTTAAATTTCTCAGTTATGATGAAATCTTACTAAATGTATTTCACCCGAAAAAAAAGCTAGCTCCAGTTTTGTCTTGGACAAAACCTTTTAATTTTTTAATAGCAGATAGAGAGCTAGCTGCCCAAAAGTTAAGGGACTAAGTTCAAGAATTACTGCTTTCTGCAGGTGGTATATCATTAACTGTAGGAGCACCACTTTGGCTGCCATCCTAGCACCTCAAAACATTTTACAAAGACAAGAAATTGGATGAACTGGCAACTATGCTTTGCATTTCCAGGGAAGGTTTGGCTAGAATTGGCAATTCAGTGCACTTAGCTGAATTGGTTCAACTAATGTAACTTATGTCATGAGTGTATCAGGAGGCTGTAAACATACACAAAACAAAACAAAGCACAGAGCTCCTCCCTGACCCATCTGTCAGTGAAGATCAGCCAGTCAGCAGGGAGAATCTGTGGTTAGCGGATGATGTTCATTGTGTCTCTCAGCAGCTTGCAATATAAGTAGGTAAAGGGCACAACAGGCAGCAAAGATGTGGAGAGGCATGTGAAATAACTAACATCGTTTATCAAAACAGTGTGTCAAGAGCAAAAGTCATAACCCCTATGCCTCACTCAACCAGACTGCCAAGTCCTATAAATACTTGCCCTGCTCACCAACTTTTCTTGTGACTATCTGAATGCAGAATCAGCATGAACTGCAATGTATCTTTCAGTTTAAAAGAGTATCTTGATAGAAATCTTCTTGTAGAAATACATGAAAGAGCTTTATTTTTACTTTCAAGTACCAACACCTAGTTAGAAGCATATGTTGTTTCCTTAATACATATGGTTTCTACTATATGCATTTTGACTGGAGAGTTGTTGTTTATGTAGGAGCTGTTCCATGGCTAGTCTGCAGGCGACTATCTCCCAGTCAGGTGCAATCTGCTCAAGCAAGTTCTAGGACTTTTCTCTTTCATAATTTTCCTGAGAAATAAGGCAAGTTGCCACAATCATTTAGATTCTCTTCAACACTGAATTTGTCTTGAAATCACGGAGTCCTCTGTCTCAGAGAAAGCCATTTCTGACTCAGGCTTACCATTCTCTCGCTCTCTGCAGGTCTGACCTACCTATTCTTAAAATATGCAATCAGCTTTTTGAGGCAAACCACTTATATCACCATGAAAGCCTATTATTTCTGTGAAAATAGAGATGTGCCTGTTGTGACTGTTGATTGAAATGGCAAGATTTCATTTTCATAATTTATTAACACCTATTATTTAGCTCATGTTAGAGTTTTCTCTTTCAGTACAAAAAATTGTGCTGTTGATCAGACTCACAGTTTCTGTTTGAAAATTAAAAATACATCATGTTTTATAGGTGTGAGTGTTAGCACAGTGAACACAGATGGCTGTACAGGAGCCTTGCTCACCCTGACCCCGGGGGACTCACCCAGCCTTAGGGAGTACTCATCCAGTGCTTCTCTTGGTCTCCTCATGCACTAAAGTTCTCTTGAAAACTGTATTTTCTCTGCACTTCAGAAGTGCAGTCTGAGGTTCTACACTTCCCAGGGCTGCTGAGAGCTTGCTATGACTGAATGGTTAGGAAACCAAGGGAGGGGAGTCCCTGACCTCCTCCTTCCACCTGCCTTGCAGTGAAGCAAGGACTATACATTCCTTGAATGAAATCTTGAAATCACTGATAGCTCTTACAAAACCCTCCACTGTCTTGCATATAATACACAAACAACCTGGATGAAAGGCTGGTGAAAGTTTAACAAACATAATCACATGTTAAACTCTTAAAAAGAAGATGACAGAAGTGTTGGCAGTGATAGGTTTGGGTTTTTTTAAAACACCTTTATTCATTTTTTTTCTCCTGTTTCCAAGACTGCTGCCTCTCATTGCAGTCTCCAGATACTGCTGTGTCTTTGGAGACCAGCTGGGTGGATTCTCCTTTCAATAAATTGATCTCTACCTGAAGTACACAAAATTGAAATCTCACAGCAAATATTTCAGAAGCATTTTATCTTACTTTGTGTCATTCTTTGAAAAATACATACTTATGATTGACTGTAGTCGTAGTAGTTACAAACTGAATTAAAAAAAAATAGTATTTGCTAATCTTTAAGTGCACAGACAATCTTACTGCGTAGTTCAAATTCAGCACACATGTATGTTTATGAATGGCAACCTCCACACAAGGGATTAATGTAGCCCTTCTCTATTTATTTATAGTAGAAACTGCTGTGGGTACTTTCCTTGCACCAGAAAAGCAGAACTTGAAATGCATATACATGACACTATATAGACAGAAAGGGAAAAAACTAAAAAATGGATGACATTCACTGCTATTGCCAAATAATCCATAGACTTTTTCTCCTGATCAAAGATTAGGCAGAAAACCTAGCAATTTGGACAAATCTGATGTAAAAATGCAAAACGATCTCCCCCTCCTATACATCAATATGTGCTTAGAACTGGCATTGTATGTGTATTAAAAAAGATATGCAGTGGTGTCAGATCTTCCTATTTATTTTAAATGCTAGTGGCACTTTTACCAGCCACCTGAAAACTACAATGGTAGTACTGGATGTTGGACTTTTCTCTGATTCTGAAGGTTTGTTGTGGGTTTTGCAGTTTCCATTTTCTGTGATTCTGTAGTTTTGTTAAAGACCTCCTAGAGCCATAAAAACCTCTAAAACTGTTAGACTGCTCCTTTGCAGATGTAAAAAGACCCAGATACGGTAGTACGGGAGGCTTGATTCTTAATTCATTTCCACAGCATTTAAATAGGAATAATTGCACTGACTTCCTTGGAATTCCTCCTGATTTGCACAGCTGTGAATGTGAGAATGACCAGGCCCCGCTTTTTAATTACTATTCAATTATCCATCCAATTTGCTCATGTAATCAATCATTTCAGATTGTCCTGGGGAGACTTTGAGATGAAAGTCACAACGAAGATCAAAGGAAGAGGCATGCACTTATCATAAAGCAGTGCCTTCAGATTGTGGTCTGCCAGCATTTAGAGTGCCATCTCCTGGACCTTCCTGATGCAGCATACTTTCCAGGAAACCTGCCAGAAGAGATGCATGGGTCCAGAAATCTGTACGTCATACACAGAAATCTCTGCTCTGTACCTGGGCCCAGATGTAGCATGCTGGTGGTGGGGATGCACGACCCAGTGCTGCCTGTCTCTTTGTGATGTGATGGATGGCCTCACCCATCTGGTCAAAGCACTGGATGGGCTGTCAGTTGCAGGAGGTACACTGTGTCTGCAGGAAAGCAGATAGAGAGAAAGAGAGAGACAATGACTTGGATGGGAGCAAAATCTAATATTTGACTTCTGCTTTCATTAAAGCAGAGAACAAATGCCCTGAAGTTAGGTCACACTGTCAAGTCTGAAGATTAGCCTTTGCCATTGTAGGTGTTTGTCCTTCTGTTTGTCCTCTGACAAGGAGGAGAAGCTGGTGCTGGGACAGTACAGTCTGTCTTTGGGAGCTGCATTTAAAACTTGACCCAGACAACCTGCTCCCACAGAGGCTCTGTAAGGCTGGAGTTTTCAGTGAAAGTGTCTTAGGTTCTTCAGGAAATCTAAGGCTGAAGATGGGTCTGGAGGTCATTTAATTTATTTTCCAGGGAATATCAATTCAACTTCAACATGTGTTTGTCTAACCCTTTTCTAGAAACCTCCAAGAAAGTGGCCAGCACTCTCCCCCCCACCCCCACAAACTAAGAATCCCATGTCCTTTGTGTTTTCTGTACCACTTATCTCCCTGGTAACTCTTCTGTAGACTCAATCCAATTCTTCATCTTTCATGATGTGCAGAGGCCAAGCTAATCATAATCAAGTTAAAGCTGAGTAGAAAGGACAATCCTACCTCTGCTGTCTTACACACAACACTCCATCTTCTTGTATTGATGGCGAGAGAGCTTGATACTTCTACAAGAACAACAATTGCCTGCTATATTATTTTGTTCTGCATGGTAGCTCTGAAAGCCCTGTCTACAGTCCTGCTCAAGACCTAGCTGTTCTTCATTTTCTTTGTGTGCACACACTCCTTCTTCCTTTGTGTAGGAGTGTTGCTATTAGGAATGTAGAAGCAATGTGCTGAAAAAAAGGCAGCCCACCCCATGAAATCGTCTCTGCCTCAGATAGAGGAAACATGTCACTTGCCATGCACTTGCCTCTGCCTTGAAGGCAGAGAATCCTCCACCCACCACGCCACCCCCCTGTTTTCATGTAACTGTCAGAGAGTAACTCAACAAGAGGTGAATGCCCCACTGCTGGTGGACGCTGATTTCACTGCTTCCCAAATTATCTTTGCTCGGACTGTCCAAAGCCAATGGAGGCAAACTGCACATTCTCTTTGAAGGCCTGGAAGAGCCACACATTCAAAATGATAACAAATCTTGAGATGATTACCAAGCACATGACAAATTAGTTGATGATGACACATCCATTGCATTTGGATTCTCCATCATGCTCTGCAGCAAAAATACACTTGAACTGCTAATGCAGAGTAACACCTTCCCTTTAGTCTCTTTCCTAGAAATTAATGCAGCCAGCTGATGAATCAGGTGCTACTTAGCATGGCGAGAGATAACATAATCTATGCAATAACTAGAATTCCTAAAGCAGGATCAGAGTTGTTATAGTACTGAAGTAGCCACACTGCTGTTACATTATTATGGTAATTGACTGCTTTGGTTAACTATCAGATGTACCTTGCTTTTTCCTAGTTGCTTCCAAAACAGTAATTGAGTTCTTATTAGCAGTTTTCAGGAACAGTGGAAAACTGGTCTCTGAGCCTGCATGTCACTTCATTGACAAGTAATCCAAATTTCTGAAATAGAAAGACATGAAGCACTTACTATCTTCCATTAATTATTTTGAGGCCAACTGGAAAACTGAACATTTGAACTGAGGTTTATAAGAAGGAATGGAACAGCGACAAAGCCCAGCGTCTGCAATGCAGAAGAATACTCACTGTTGAACAGGTACTTTCTATACCTTTTTTGTGGTCTCTAAGGAGATGTTGTTGAGAAGTGGGTTAACCTAAATCTGAAGAAAGCACTTTTTGGAGATGTCTCCATGCAGAAGCTGATGCTCAGACACATAAAGTTGCAACCCTTTGGTGAATTGCAATAACAGGAATCACTATTACTTGTCCTAAACAGGAGGTAGTCCGTTTCAAACTCTGTAAGACAAAGGTCTACTTTGTGTGCACAAACAACTACAGAAGGAGACAGACTGGAGAGCCTGCTGCAAACCATTTTCCTCCTACAGAAAAACCAAGCCCTTTGTCTGGAATGACAGAGTCTTTATGGGGAATTATTGTGCTGTAGCAGCTCATTCTAAGCCATATTCAGCAATTCTCGTAGAGGTATTGAACAACCTGAAAGGAATTGCACAGGCCTATTGCCTTGGAGAACAATGACAATGCAAGTTTAATATTAACATTTATCCAAAATGTAAGTTCTGTTAAAATAGTGCAATGAGTATCTTGCATAGTTTTCTAAAGAAATAATTACACAGAAAAAAGCATAGAAAACAAAAATCTTCATACCAGTAAAGTTTTCAGAATGTCATAGTGACTCATATCATCTTCTACAGCATGAATGGAGGGCTGGCCACCCCCTGCAGACAGTGGAACAGAAAGACCCTACAAATCACATAAAAGCATAAGAGTCTTTTGGAAAGAGAAAAAGCTGTTCTTCTTATCCGTGGTGGATAGAACAAAAGGCACAGGTTTAATATTTCAGCAGAAAAACTTTTATTAGACACTAGAAAAAAGTTCTTATTAGGAGTTGATGTAGGGTCCTTGAGAACAGGTTATACATAAATTTACATCCTCACTTCTGTCAGCATAAGTGTAACTAGATTTGATCCTGATCAATTGCATGGGTGATCTAGGTGACTACTCAGGGTCTATCCAGTCCTCTAGTTCTATGACATGAAAGGGCACTTGGCTATAGTTCAGCCCCAAGGAACCTCTGAGCTTCTTGACAATTGTTGCTGTGTTCACTGCTCATCCCCAGCTCTCTCCAGGGTATAATGTTGTGACAGGTGATGGCGGTGCGTGATGGCGGTGTAAGGAAATGAAATGTACCACCTTCTTTCACATGCTGTCTCATGACACAAAGCATAAACCTGCCAGAGCTATGTGGCACTGTGCTCCTGTGGTACTTGCTGTGCTACACTGCTTTTCCTTGTATTAGCTGTAATTCTGCCTCAGCAGGATTTCCATGGGGTTGGCAAGGGGCAAGGCAGGCAGCATTTGGCATTGAGGAGCCCTGCAGTGAGGCAGTGGTGCCTAGAGAGGTGTCTGGATGGTGCTTGAGCCTAACTGCACACTGCTAGCTGGTAGTGGCAGAAGTCCACAGAGCCTTTTCACATGCACAGCAAAACCAAGCACCTTGAGGAGCTGTTGGTGCAGTAGTTGAGTATCAGATAGGTGCTGCAGTGTGGTGAGAAATGAACAGCCAGTACCATGGTGTCGCAGGGGGAAAATAGTTGGGTGTTAGTGTGTAAGGGTGTGTGTGTGAAAGACTGGAATTGGTCTTTTGAATGCTCAGACAGAAGCCTGGGAGTCACTAGCCTCCACCAGGACAGACTGGTTGTAAGTTTGGTAGCAGCTGGACTAAAGAAAAGAGACACATTCCAAGTTGTCCAGTGAATAGAGAGATATCAGACAGGACCACCAGTTAGGAGGCTTATCATACATTGTGTTCCTGCAGCTAGACAATTTGAATTGGGAAAACCAGGTGCTAAGGTCTCCAGAAAGGAGAGCTGTTGCCAAAAAGAAATGCTCCCAAAAAGAGGCAGTCTTGGAAAGAAGATAGGGGCTGGGAAAGGAGGAAGGTAAAGATCCTGGCTGGAGGAAAGATCCTGAAAGTGGTGGAGGATCCTGGAGATCAGGGAGGCAGCTGGAAAAAAATGCAGGGAGATGACCAGGGACCTTGTCTGCTGATGCCCAAGTTAGGTAATTGCCAGCAGCACCACAGCATAAACCAACACGACTTTCTGCCCAAGCATCCTGGGCCAGTAGCACCCTCACTGCAGGGAGGGAAGTTGAGACCTCACGAATGTAATGCCAGGAGAGCAAGTAAGGAGTGTGTGAGGTATCACGAAGGGTAAAAGCTCTAATGTCCATGGTTTTTAAATAAACCTCAGCATCCAAATCCACTACAGGTTATCATTCACTCTGTCTCGTCTGTGACACATGACACCACAGCAGACCCACTGCCACTTTGCTGAGGGCAATTCCCAGTTGCAATAAAGGAGGCATGAAGTTATGCATCACAGTCGAAGGCTTGATGCTGGAGTAGGTGCCTTACTGGCTGCTCACCACTCCCCTGCAGTTTAAGCTCTGCAGTGGCAAATTCCAGACCCCTCCTTTTTAAAGCTTCCTGGTGGAATACAAGTATCATCATGGAAGAAATGAAGGAGTGTTTTGTGTGCTTCCAGTGGTCTTGCTAACCTGAAGAAATACAACCACAGAAGTATATTCCTATCTCATACAGGGAAGGACATGCTTTGCTTCTGTAAATATTTTTTGATATTATCAGTATAGTTCCCTGCACAGTAGGAAGATAACCATATATGCCTTAAAGTGCTTGAAACCATCACTCAGACAAAAGAGAGTAAATAGCTACTTTTCTCTGCCCTGTGATTTGGGAGTGAAGCAGTTTGCTGTTTGCTTTCCCAGCTTCACATTGTTTTGTGTTTGGTAGAATATGGCACATGCTTGCTGCACTGAATGGCCACTAGGTAACTCAGACAGAAGCTCAACAGGCACAATTGCTTTACAGTCTTATAACACACTTGGTAAAAGCTAGAGCATTATGGAGTCTGAAAGGCTACCTACAAAGCAACAGATATTATCAGAAAACTGTATAGGATTTTGACTTTATGATTTGTATTATTTACAGTCTAACTAAAATGAGAGTCTTCATGTCCCTGAAACCACTGCATTTCATGGGAGTGTGACATAAACCTTGACATAAACACAGGAGGGAGTAGTTGGCGATTTTAAGGACTATACTGGTACTCATTTCTTGACTGGATTTGAGGAGAGGAGAGGAGAGGAGAGGAGAGGAGAGGAGAGGAGAGGAGAGGAGAGGAGAGGAGAGGAGAGGAGAGGAGAGGAGAGGAGAGGAGAGGAGAGGAGAGGAGAGGAGAGGAGAGGAGAGGAGAGGAGAGGAGAGGAGAGGAGAGGAGAGGAGATGGATAGCAAGTTAATATGGTATGTGAAAGCTTAATGTTAATGCATTTTCTTATCAAATACAGGATGCTTATGTCTATATCTGATTGTACTGCATTGTAGTGAGATGTAATCAACACAGTGTCTGAAACGTACACTAAGATCCCATACTCAGAAGCAATTACTAAGAATTCTTCATCAAAAATGAAAGACCAACATTAAGGGTCTACTTTGAAACCAAAGTACAATGTATGCGACATTCTGAAGGGGTATTTATGTTTCCTAGCAGCCAAATGCCTCTTCAGACAGTAAGAATAATCTATCCACCCCTCTGGGAGAAATGTTATGCTAGGACAAGATTGAGACACTAAAGTGAGGATGAAAAAGCCCCATAGAAAAGAGAATCAAGGGCAGTATAACACTCCCATCCACAATTTTCGAAGCAAGGACTGCTTTTAAGCCATAGAGGCAATAATAGCGCTATGGACAGTAAGAGCATAAAACAGGTAATATCTACTAAATAGAAAACTGCATCTGTGCTTACCTGGGTATGCCTCTGATGAGGGTAACACCACTTGCCTGCAGCACACCTGCCATTTAAGGGCAGTGCTGCTGAGCAGGGGTCTGCCAGGCTTCTTGCAGCGCCCTGACTGGTAAAGAGCTTTGACATTTCTGCTCTGATACTCCTACATATTCATGCAAAGCCTCTCTAGAGGACCTCATCTCTGTGTCTCACTTGCTTCATGAAGTAAACATCAGTGAAAATAGAAAGGTCTGGTGTATGTGTTTGATGTCCTCAGAAATATTGGAATGGCCTACCATCACATCCTCTGCCCTTAAAGTGCTTCCTTTGAGAAGGGCTTTCTTAGAGGCAGCAGGGAAGAGGAAGCTCTGCCGCTTGCTGGTGCTGAATGCTTTGGTCTGCAGCACAAACACAGCTGCATGGGACAACACAGAAAGCATATCAGCTTTCCAGGCACAAAACTGCTTTCACTTTTTGCTTATGCAGCTGATTTTAACAGAAGGCCCAGAAACAAACATTTTCATTTTTTTAAAAGCTTGTATGTGAGACAGTTACCCTTTAAACACAGTGGAAGAATTCTGTGGAGCTGCTACTGCAGGGGGGGGCTACACAGCCTACGATAAACATACAGTCTCCCAATCACTGTGTACATGAAAACCTTGATTATCCAAACCCTGGTTAACTGGAACTCCCAGGCTGCTGAGGAAAAACACAAACAAATCCTAAAATAATAATAAAAAAAACAACAAATCCTTTTCACTGCGGTCCAAGACTATCTGAGCTTTGTCTTGTAGTGTTTGCAGACTCAGCAGGCTCATGTTCATCTGAGTCATCAGAATCTGAAATAAATTTTGTATTCAGATAATTAGGGTTACATTGTATAACTGAACCAGTTACAGACCAAAGAAGGGGGAAAAGGGAAAATTGCTTCAACACAGTAATGCTGAGAGAAAATTCCTCACCTATTCTCCTTTTATAGTCCATTTTAAAAATGAAGCCACTTATGAGCAGAGTGCAGAGAAGCACAAGTGACTGTAATATTTGTATACCTGTCTAAATACAGAATTGATACAGCTTTCTCTTGAACATTTTACTTGAGGATAACAGCATATATTTGCTAAGAAACAAAAGAAACCATTTCTCGTGCAATGACCTTGTGCCAAATGCTCACCTACAGCAAGGATCTGGTTATAATAAGCAAGTTAAATCACTTTAAGGTATGAACACAGCATACAAAATGCAGCTCAGGCTCAAGTTTTTACAAGGCTCTTCCTTGCTCAGCGTCTCACACACACACACACACACACACACACAAAACTCCAGAAGAGGACTTTCAAAGCTTCCAAATAGGTAAAAGGCTGCCAAGAAAGGGAGATGTTTTCTGGAAGGAATACAGAGAGGACTTGCATTGTAGCAACCTTCTGGTGCCATTGCGGGGTGGGGAGGGTGGCTGCTCCATAAAGGACCTGGCTGCAGACGGACAGTATTGCAAACAGTGCAAGGCTCTTCAGACAGGCCTTGCTCTGAGGACACCCTCAGACCCACTCCTGTTCTTCTCTGCTATCACCGATCACACAGGCCATCCTGCCTACCTCAACAGTGCTTCCTGCAGGAGCTGAGGATGTGCAGGAGGAGATACTGTTGTCCCCCAATGGCAGTGACATTCTCTGTTCAAAAGACTGATGAGGAGAAATGAAGGTCTTCAGCCACCTGCAGTTCTTCCACCAGCACCAAAGGAAGCTGGTGTTGCCAAATGTCTCTTGAAACTGAAAGGAAATTAGTGGAAGTATCTGAAAACTGTACAGCTTTGAAAGCTCTGCTGTCTTTTTTTAGTGGCAGTGGCCGCCTGGAACGGCACTGCTCACATGCGGGCTGATACCAGTGAGACAGAACAGGGCTGTGTTTAGACGTGATGAGTCCCACTTCTCTTTGCAAGTCCAGTTTTATTTCTGTTGAAATGCCAGACTGATCTGATCCAGACAACTTACTGCAGATGCTATTCTGCAAGTGAGGGACATGAGTAATCCAGCGGTGTTGAGCCTGAAGGCCACTTAGCAGCTGGTCCTGCTCATAAGGCAGTAATCGTGATGCAGCTGGTGGGTGGCCAAGTTCTTCCCCATGCCATGTTAATGGACAAAGAGACCCCAGAGGAAGGTTTCAGGAAGAAGAATATCTACATCCCCAAGGTGGTGGGAGAGAGAATATATAAGGGATATTTTTCAGCCTGAAATTATGTCCTGGATTTAGAATCACAGGAGCATGAGGTGAGAGAAGGAAGTAGAGACTAAGGGAGGATTTAGTACCTTGCAAGGAGCCATAACTGCCTAATGCCCTCTTGGAGACTTTAAGCAAAAATAGATGTAAGCTGTGTTCCTTGTTTGCTAAGACTGTTACCAAGGAGGCGGAAAATTTGAGGAAATACATTTCAGTGTCTGTAGGGGACAGGAGAGAGGTTGCCTTTCTGGACTTGCAGTGTAGTGAAAGAGGGTGACCTGACTGGGGTGTACAGTGCTGGGTGCACACCAGTGCTTCCACATTTGGGGTGTACACTGCTGGCTGGGCCTTTGCAAGGCCCTGCAGGATCTGATAGACCCTGCTCCCTCCTAGCAACAGATGGGAAAAAAACACTGGCAAGAAAATGGCTTCTGTCCAGAGAGGGACCAATAATTGATTGTGGCAGTCAGATTTGCAGATCAGCGCTGAAATAACTTCAGAGCAAATGAGAGCTATGATGAGCCAGCACACTGTGCTGTTCTGGTTTTTGCACGGCTCTGATTTACTGGTGCTTTCTGTGGACAAGAAATTTCATTTAGGTCACTGCCAGCCTTCCCTTTCATACTCTTTACTCTGAGGGCTGTAATATCCAGCGGAGCCCTCACTGGCATGCTGTTCCCAAAGCAATACATGGCTCCAGACACAGCTCTCAGCTAGTGGTGAGCAGTTCACCAGCCTCAGGCAGGGAGAGAGATCTGCTGCTGCCACACTCACACTGGCAGGAGGTGCAGCATGTCTCAGCAGATCCTCTGCAGACCACATCCCTCTTCTAGACTGGCACAGACACATGCAGCAATGAGGACATTGGGATGAAAATCCTGGCCTTGCTGAAACCAGCTGGATCCTGGGCATTATCTTATCTGACCAGCATGTCCCCCCCCATCATTCTTTGACTGTTCAAGCAAACTACTAAAGGCAAATCTACTTGACCCTTTTTCAGAGACAAGTACTGGCTCATGTCATCTCCCCAGATGCTAAATTGCCCGACTATTGCAAATGAAGTTCAGTGAAGCAGGACTCCTTTCCCTCAGAAGGCCTAACAAAGGAGCTCTTCATCCCCAGGTCAAGTGCTCTAATTACCTCTCGTTGCAAGCTCTGTGCAGGCAATACATATGTACTGAAATCAGAAAAGAGTCACGCCACCCTCTCACATCCTTCCCCCTGCATTCACTGATGAGGCTCTTCACACACCCTCCTTGACTTCACAGATACTGGGCAAAGACAGAGGAAACTACTAAGGGTTTGAGGCTCTCTCCCTTGCAGTGGACACCAGGTAGAGCTTGTATCCCATCCCAATCCCAACCAAGCCAGTAAGGGCTTACATTTTGGACATGACCCAAGGAAGGTACTCACTAGACTACTGAGAAGATTCTGGTTCTGTTTTCTTTACTCCCTGCATCAGGTGTTGCATACACATTCACAAGATCATCCTGAGCCTTCTCTTCTCCAGGCTAAACATACCAGCTCTGACAGCCTCTCCTTATATGTTAGGTGCTTCAGTGCTTCAGTCATTTTTGTGGCTCCTCAGAGGACTTACTCCAGTATGTCCACGTTTCTCTTTTTATCGACTAGTGAAACAATGGACACAGCACTCCAGATGTGTCTCACCAGAGGTGAGTAGAGAGGAACGATCACCTCCCATGACCTGCTGAGAGTGCTATGCTTAATGGAGACCAAGGTGTCGCTGGCCACCTTTCCTGCAAGGGCACATTGTTTTGTGACATGTGATGTCCACCAGGACTCCCAGATACTTCTTTGCCAAGCTGCTTTCCAGTCAGCCAGCCCCTAGTCTGTCCTAGTGCATATGGTTATTCCTTCCCAGGGGCAAGACTTGCATCTTCCTTTTCTTGAGCTTTATGAGGTTCCTGTCATCCTATTTCTCCAGTCTGTTGAGGTCCCTCTGAATGGCAGCACAGCCCTCTACTGTACCAACCACTCCTCCCAGTTTCTGATGCTTCAAGCACCCCTCCCACTTCTTGCAGACAGTGTACTCTGTACCATTCTCTGTACCATTCTCCAGGTCATTAATGAACATGTTAAACAGTATTGGCCTCAGTATCAGTCCCTGGGGTCAGCCACTAGTGCCTAGCCTCCAGCTGGACTTTGAGTCACTGATCACAATCCTCTGAGCCTGGCAGCTCAACCAGTTTTTAGTCCACCTCACTGACCACTTACGTAGTCCATACTTTATCAGTTTGTCAATGAAGATATTATGGGAGACAGTGCAGAAAGCCTTGTCAAACTCAGTAGAAACAACATCCCCTGCTTTGCCCTCATCAATGGTTTCCTTTTTAATCACAGAAGGCTATGAAGTGCATGAGTATGATTTCACCTTTGTAAACCCATGCTGATCACGCCCAAACACTTTCTTTTCCCTCATATGTTTGGTAACAGTTTTCAGGATTAGACGCTCCATCACCTTCCCAGCAATAAATGTGAGGCTGATTGACCTGTAGTTCACTGATCCTTCTTCTTGCCCTTGAAAACAGGAGTGACACTGGCTTTCTTCCAGTCAGGAACCTCCCCCGGTCACCATGGCCTTTCACAGATAATCAACAGTGATGTCACATGACATGGTCTAGCTCCCTCATCACCTGTGGGTGCATCTCATCAGGGCCAATGGACTTGTGCATTTCCAATCTGTTTACATATTCCCTAACCTAATCCTCCTCTACCAAGGATAAATCATTCTTGCCCTACATATACCCACTGGTTTCGTGGACCTGGAGTTGCTGAAGGCCAGTTGTACCAGTCAAAACCAAGGCAAAGAAAGTGTTCAGGATCTCAGCCTTCTTCATGTCCATTAAGACCATGTCCCATTCCAACTCATCGGTGTGTCCAAATTTTTCATAGTTGTCCCTTTGCTGATGATGCATTTATAAAATCTTTCCTTTTGCTTTTCATCTCCCTTGCCAGATTCAACTCCATGTGGGCTTTGGCTTTCCTAACCCCATTCCTACATGCTACCACAGTGTCCCAGGTCACTTGCCACCTCCTGAGTGCTTTCTTTTTATGGTTTAGCTTTGCAAATAGCTCTTTGTTCATCTATGCAGGCATCCTGTCATCTTTGTTTGTTTTCCTGATTGTCAGTTGGAGTCTTGAGTTTCTTGAGTTTGGAGGAGGTGATCCTTGATATTCAGCACCTCTCCTGGACCATTCTGCTCTTCAGGACAATGTATTATGAGATTCTCCCAGGCAGTTCCCTGAACACGCCAAAGTCTACCCTCCTGAAGTCCAGGGTTGTAATCCTCCGACTGTTTTTTTTGCTTCCTACCAGGATCCTGGACTCCAGCATGTCGTGGTCATGCAATCAAGACTGCCCACCCCTCACATCCCCTACCATTTCTTCTTTGTTTATAAGAATCAAGTCCAGCAGTGTTCCTCTCCCGTTCAGATCCTCAGGCACCTGTCTCAGGAAGTTATCATCAATGCACTCCAGAAACCTCCTGGATTGCTTGTGACCTTCTGGGTTGTCCCTCCAGTAGATATCAGAGTGGTTCAAGTTCCCCATGGAGCCCAGGGCCTTTGGAGGTGAGCCTTGCAGTTGTCTGAAGAAGGCCTCATCTATCTCTTCCTGATCTGGCTGGTAGCAGACACCTACCACAACCTCACCCATGTTGATCTTCTCACTAATCCTGACCCATCAGCTCTTTGCTGGATCCTGAGCCATCTTCAGGCAAAGTTCTATGTACGCCAGCTGCTCTCTCACCTACAGACCAACTCCCTTTCCTTCCCTTCCCTGCCTGTCCTTTCTGTATCCTGTATAAAAAAACCTGAACCCATCTATGGCAGCACTCCATTTGTGTGAGCTATTCTGCCATGTCTCCATGATCCCAAGGAGACCATAGCCCTGCAACTGCATGCTGACTCATTGCTCCTGTTTGTTGCCCATGTACATGCACAGAGATGCATCCAGCTGTGCTGATTTCTCAGAAGATGTGTGAGAGCTTTCCCTATCATGCTGCTTGTTAGGCACTTCATTGTCTGTATGCATATGCTTAGGGTGACCCCACTTCCATCCTGTTTTGCTCATCAGAAGGTCTCTCCTGTCCACATCACCCTGGACCATTTCCTGGCCAGCGCAGTGAACCACTTTCTCACTTAATTGGGGGGTTATCCTTTCCCTCCCCTGTTGTTTAAAGCTTTCCTCACCAGGCTGGCCAGCCTGTTGGCAAAGATACTTCTGCTCCACTTAGTCAGGCAGATCCCTTCCCTTCCAAGCAATCCTCAGTCCTAATCATAACCTGTTGCTGACATCAGCTTCACAAGCAGTTCTGACCTACAGGATCCATCCAACCCTCCTCAAGCCCTTCCTTGTCACTAGAAGGATAGAGGAGGCACCGCCTTGGCTCCCATGCCCTTGACCATCACCTCCAGAGCCATGCAGTCATGCTTGAGCCCAGCAGTCATACTGTCAGGTCTCCCCTGGCAGTGTAATTATGCTGCATTCATCGCTGGTATAACAGCTCCTTACGCCTCAGGACCAAAGTAGGTAAGGTTGGTAATTATGTGTGGAGCAAGGATAAGACAAATTTGATTTTTTGGACAAGGGATTAGTTTTGCAGCATTAGTAGTTAAAGTAATCTAGTTTTGATTAACAAATCAGCACAACTGAGGTAGAACTTGCTGGCAGAATCAGGATTAGACAAAAGATGTTCATCTTGACTGATGCTGTTTTTTAAGGAGTACTATTCAGGCTCACACATGCCTAGCATGTTTAGGCCTTGTGTGTATGTTCCCAAGGAGATACATTTACTTGCCCTTCCTCCATATGGCTTCCTCTTTTAGCCCTCAACACCAGATCTAAACAGCCATGTCATACATTCCCCTCCCTCCTTCTCAGTAGTCAAATCCTTCCTGAAGGTGCTACATCATCAGGGGTGGGTCCTCTGTCCATCCCTTCTGCTCACTCCAAGAGAAGAGATGGTGAATAAGGAGCCTATCAGGCCATTCAGGGTCTTCCTGCCAGAAGTACCAGTGTTCCTAGAAAGGGATTAAGCTCACAAAGTGAACCAAGTCCCAGGATCAAAATGAAAACTCTGAGTAGACTTGTCTGTATTAACCAGTTTTGGTTTCATAGAATCATAGAATCACAGAATGCTTTGGATTGGAAGGGACCTTTACAGGTCATCTAGTCCAACCCCCCTGCAAGAGCAGGGACATCTTTAACTAGATCAGGTTGCTCAGAGCCCCATCCAACCTGACCTTGAATGTTTCCAGGGATGGAGCCTCCACTACCTCTCTGGGCAACCTGTTCCAGTGCCTCACCACCCCCATTGTAAAAAATTTCTTTCTTAAATCCAGTCTAAATCTGCCCTCCCTTCATTTAAAAACATTGCTCCTTGTCCTGTCACAACAGGCCTTGCTAAAAAGTCTGTCCCCGTCTTTCCTATAGGCCCCTTTTAAGTACTGGAAGGCTGCTATAAGGTCTCCCCACAGCCTTCTCTTCTCCAGGCTGAACAACCCCAACTCTCTCAGCCTGTCCTCGCAGGAGAGGTGCTCCAGCCCTCAGATCATTTTTGTGGCCCTCCTCTGGACCCGCTCCAACAGCTCCATGTCCTTCTTGTGCTGAGGGCTCCAGAGCTGGATGCAGTACTCGAAGTGGGCTTTCACCAGAGCAGCATAGAGGGGCAGAATCACCTCCCTCGACCTGCTGGCCACGCTTCTTTTGATGCAGCCCAGGATATGGTTTGCCTTCTGGGCTGCGAGCGCACATTGTTGGCTCATGTCCAGCTTTTCATCCATCAGTACCCCCAAGTCCTTTTCCGCAGGGCTGCTCTCGATCACATCATCCTGTATTGAAATCGAGGATTGCCCCGACCCAGGTGCAGGACCCTGCACTTGGCCTTGTTGAACCTCATGAGGTTCACACAGGCCCACTTCTCCAGCTTGTCCAGGTCCCTCTGGATGACATCGTGTCTTTCTGGTGTGTCAGCTGTACCACTCAGCTTGGTGTCATCTGCCAACTTGCTGAGGGTGCACTCGAACTTGCTGTCAATGTCATTGATGAAAATATTGAACAGCACTGGTCCCAGTATGGACCCCTGAGGGACACCACTTGTCACTGATCTCCATCTGGACACTGAGCCATTGATGCTGCCCTCTGGATGCGACCATCCAACCAATTCCTTATCCACTGAACAGTCCATCAATCAAATCCCTATGTCTCCAATTTGAAGGATGTTGTAGGGGACCGTGTCAAAGGCATTACAGAAGTCCAGATAGATGACATCTGTAGATCTTCCCTTGTCCACTGAGGTGGTCACTCCATTGTAGAGGCCACTAGGTTGGTCAGGCAGGACTTGCCCTTGGTGAAGCCATGTTGGCTGTCTTGAATCACCTCCCTGTCCTCCATGTGCCTTAGCATAGCTTCTAGGAGGATCTGTTCCATGATCTTCCCAGGCACAGAGGTGAGGCTGACAGGTCAGTAGTTCCCAGGGTCATCCTTTCTACCCTTTATAAAAATGGCACAATGTTTCCCTTCTTCCAGTCACCAGGGACTTCACCTGACTGCTGTGACTTTTCAAATATCATGGAGAGTGGCTTGGCAGCTACATCAGCCAGTTCCCTCAGGACTCTGGGATGCCTCTCATCAGGTCCCATAGACTTATATATGTTCAGGTTCCTTAGGTGGTCACAAACCTGATCTTCCCTTAGAGTGGGAGGGGCTTTACTCCCGTGGTCCCCAACACGTTGTCCATTGACTTGGGAGGGGTGAGGAGAACGGTTGCCAGAAAAGACTGAAGAAAAAAGTTGCTGAGTACCTCAGCCTTCTTGTCTGTTGATACTAGGTCACCATTCTTGTTCATCAGTGGAGGTACGCTTTCTTTAACTTTCCTTTTCTGGTTGATACACCTGTAGAATTGATATACCTGTAGATATACAGGTTGATATACCTGTAGATATATACAATAGGTTGATATTGATATACCTGTAGATATACAATAGCTTGATATACCTGTAGATACACAGGTATATCTGGTTGATATACCTGTAGTTTGTTTTGTTTTGCTTTTAACAGAGCTTGCTTTGCAAGCAAGAAAAGCGTGAGGTTACTATGTAATTTCGTGTTGTACCTGTCATGTAACACAGTGCTGGGGATCTCCTGGGAGTGGAGCTGTGACCTCCATCAGCTGCAGTGAGCAGGGAATCCTCCTTGTGAGCTGGTATCTCAACCAACCAAGCCCCTGCCATGCCAGAGCACATCCTCCACACAGGGCTGTTAAGTACCAAATGGGAAACAAACTACCAGGTATTTCTAGTGTAATTCATGTGGAGCAAGAGAAAGCAAATGAACCAGGAGGCTCTAAGGCCTTTAGCTGAGGACAAACAACTCCCCATTTTAAGCTTCCAAAACAGTGTTTATCTGCATTTGAACTCTGCACCTCAAAATGGCACTGCAAGCAGGAAGGGAAAAAAGAAACACAAATAACCCTCAATCAGCCGAGAAGCTACTTTCCTATATTGCATTTATCATTCTCCCAGCAGTTCCTTTATTTTCTTCCCATGGAGAACAGAGCTTCACTTACAAGGGACTCATCCTCAAAGATTAAACAACAAAAGCACTACATCCACTTCATTAGTAACCTGTGTACAAACTGATAAAGAAATTCCTAGCTCATCTGGCTTGTGTTTTGTCATTGGTTATTTAACATGATAGAGACGCAGTGTCTCGGCCATCAGGGGATTTTCTCTGGTGATGGCTGACTCCCATATCTTCAGCACTGCCGTTCTGGGAGAGTCATCATTTGCTGGTGGCGGTGAAAGGCTTTTTTTCTGCCTTCTGTGACCTACTCAATGAGGTCAAAAACCATGCCATAGTCTGGAGACAGTCACTGCCACCCAGACCAGAGATCAGCATTATAATTGCCTGTCAGTACTATGATAACTATCTGATTTTAATACCTATTAACTAAAATGTCCTCTGCTGTAAAGTTAAAGTGTTTTGCTACGCTGCAACCAGTGCTGATAACGGCTTACTCTTTCATTATACAGCTCATTTGCTATGCACTTTCTGTAGCACCACCAAAAGGGCTGCTTGCATTTAATTAGTTCAGAGAAAGTGGCAAGAGAGGATAAGGAACTGAGCTGCTGAACTGAAATGTATGCTGTGAGGTAGGGACAGACTAGAAGGTAAGCCGTGGAAAATTCACATCTCTTGGGCATTTGCTTTTCCCAAATGCTACAGAACTGATGTCTGGACTCGGATGCAGTAGGATTGGTGCAGCCACATGGCAGAAACCCACAGGTCTATGTAGAAAAGCCCACAGACAGACATCTACATAAGCCATAGCCAGCCCTGCCTCACTGCAGGAGGCGCAGCTAATAGTGCGTACTGAAATGGAGAGCTCTGCCCTCTCTGCTCTCACCTGCACCTGCAATTCCCCAAGTGCACAGAGCCAACCACCTGATGATTGCAGCCAGTGAGGAGAAGGGAACACCACTGATGGATACTGTATCATCACCTGATTATTGATCATTATCAAACCCAACACATTCCTTCTTTACCCTTCACTTCCTTCCATCCTTTTTATTTTACCTACAATCCTGGGATCTCTGTGTGATGTGGCCATGAAGAACTGGACCCAAATCAAAGGCCTCAAAGAAAGCGGAGGGATATTGAAAGAGAGCAAAGTCCAATCTCAAGCAAAATGCTGCTTCCCAGGGACAAAGGGCAGCAGCAGGATGCATGGATGCAGCTCACATCCACAAGCGTGCAGCTGCTGAGCTGAAGATCAATAACAGAGCTAAAGGCACAGCTCAGACCAGCATCATGATGGGCTTTAAAAAAGAGCAGGCTCATCCTAAGAATAGTCTAGGTTGGATGTCTGGAAAGCAATGGAGTTGCAGTGAGCCCATCTTGCAAAGAGCTGAGCATCATACAGGTTTTTGTACTGGAAACATGGCTAAGGGCTCACTGAGGCTGGCAAAAAGCAAATCCATTGCATTCAATGAGCCCTCAAATCTGAGACAGTGAGGCCTTTTCCCAGTGAAGTAACCAAGATGATCCTAGCAGGGGACAGACACTGTTTCTGCAGAGGAACCTGCCAGATCTTTCAGGCTCTTCATGGTTTGCTGCCATACTGTCTCAGAGAAGTCGGAGTGATGTTGAGTGTCTAATGTCTTGCTGATGGGCCCCTGAGGGCAATCCCTCTCAGAGCTCCAGTTAAAAGCCCGTGCCTCACTGCAGAGGCTGGGAGTAGACCCCAGGAGTTTAGCGTGGGTGGAAAAGGCAGGAGGTGGCCAGACCAGGAGCGAGAGAAAAGCAGCCAGCTCAAATAGCAGTGAAGGAAGGGAGGGAGATGAACAGAGCCTGTTACAAGCAATTCACTCTATTCCTTAATCCTGCGTTAAATGCAGAGGGAGACAGGCAGAGAGGCTGAGCAGATGCAGTAGTCAGACAGGTCAGTACAGATAGCTTCAAGCTCGCTGCGTGGGACAAGCTTGCGCTCATCCCATATCCGCTACAACTTTGAAAGAAATTTTGGGTATTGCATTAAAGAGACAAATTCCCACTGGGAGGCCAGGGCCATGGTCAGCAGCATAAGTGAGGAGGAGGGATCAGCCAGAGCAGGGCAAGCCCCATGCTGCAGGCAGAAAGTGACAGGCTCACAGCAGAGCAGGGGGGATGTTTTCTCAGCCCACAAAGTTCATTATGTCAGGAGCGTAGGTCTGGGACAGTGGAACAACTCAGTTTCCTGGGAAACCTGTCCTAAAGACAATCTGCAGGAGATGATATCTGTCTTGGGATTTACACCCTTTTTATGAATCCACTGATGTTCAGTCTAATTTTTGCAGGTAGGACACTGTTACAGTCCCCTCTACACATCTGACTGAACAAAAGCATCAGTGTCAAAGTGAAAATCTGGGGCTGAGGTAGAGTCCATGTCTGATTTATACTCCAGAGGCCACTCCACTGGGGGCAGAATGTCCAGGTTGGTGTCATCTCCCTCCACGTCTCCTCTCAGAATGCATTCGGAGCCAAAAGGAAGTCATGGCTCTTGCATCAGCAACTGTGATGATGAGAAATTGTTAGCACAGTTAAATGGTAGTGAAGATCCTCTGGGATGCGTTTAATGTAAAGATGAGTTGCTTTTCTCCCCCATGTATTATTTGCTTGGCTTTTCCTTCTTATGGCAAATCACAGCTGTTTCCTGCACTACAGAAAAAAATAAAAACAGGCAATCAATTTAAAAATAGAAACTGCTGTCCTACTCTTTTAGGGCAACTTTTCTCAGAATGTACTATTTTAGTATTGATTTTTTTGTATTTTTGATAGGTTAGGATATATGATTTTGAAGCTTTTTATTTTTGTCCCATATATTCAGCAGTGAGGGTAGAGATGAATCATGCTACCCACTGGTAATTCTTTGTCTTCAATCACAGAAGCATTTAGTACCTGTGATGGTCACTACTTTCTTGTACAAGGATCAGAACTCAGAACTCAGAACCTGCTAAATGTACAAAGTGCTGAGAAGTTGCCTTGTATGACCCAGCACAAAGCAAAAACCTCTCCCAATTCCTGTGTTCCTTTAGGGGAAGCCAAATTTAATTCTAAAGCATATTTGGATAACACTGAGAACAGTACAGCTGATCAGACCCTCTAGAAAGCAAAATCAGAATATAAACAGCAATGAGCCAAGTTTCACAACAGACTATAAAGAAACACAAATATCTGATGCTTGACAGAAGCATAAAAGAACTGCAAGCTGAGGCTGCGTTTTCAAATAACCAGTTTGTCAGGACAGAAAAGGCAGTGTCTGGAATTGGTCCCATACCTTTAGTCTTCTGCCAGGGTCAAGGTCAGCTCTGGGTGCAGGGAATTAATTGGGGTCAGATCACGTAGCAGAGTGCGAGGGGAGGACCTGCAGAGCATGCCACATTCCTGACACACACCACATCCCTGGCTTCCCCAGCAGCCAGGTGGGGGGGCATAGTCGTCCAGCAGCCCTGTCCTGGATGGTGAATTGTCTCCTGACATTTGTGCTTGAATAATGTTGGGTCCCATCACAGTGATGCACCCAGCCAGTTTGAAAACAGATGTTTCATGGAGAAAGTCTTTCCTGAAATATTTTTCAGTATTTAGCTGAATTTGTCTTGTTTGCTTTCTCTCTCCCTGCTTCTGTTTTTGTTCTTCACCAAAAGTAACTTTTATCATTAGACTCAATGTGACCCATCAGCTACGAACGCTGCCAACAGACCTTCATGCAGTGAGCATCACACCTTGTGCAACAAAAAGATGTACAACTTACGTGCCGCCTGATTGTCTGCTTGCTATTACAAGCCTCCACACACACAGATCTTCCTGGACAACGACCCATTTCATACAGTTATCACAGTTTGGGCTGGGAGGAATTGTCAAACGAAAATAAGCAGCAGAAAATAAGCAGAAACCAGGGCTGTGGATACCCAGCATGACAGTGCACGGAGCGCAGACTGCGGTCATACCACATCACCAAGACAAGCCCCCAGGCTGCCATCCGCAGTCTCCTCTGCAGTGACGTAGCCAAGACAACCCGAGACAACATATCCACAGGATAAATCCTGTATCAGTCCATCACATCCCCACAGAGGATTCGGCTCTTCATGGACCAATGGGACAAGGAGGAAAGCAGACCATCATTCATCCGCTCGTATGGTACAACATCTATGCAGACTGCTGTCTGTAAAACACCGTCATTGTCATGCCCACTGCCTAGGGATCCTAATAATACACTTGAAATACTTTGAGTACATTTAACAAGCGAATTGAACTTAATTAGGATTATTTAACACTAAAAAATATAAAACAGCTGAAATCTTTCTCTCAAGCCTTTTATGTAGCTCTGAAAGGTGATGCCCAGCTGAGACCACGTTACTTTGTTAGGATGGACTACCCATGTGGTTACCATGGAGGAGGGAACTCACCGGTTTGCCTGGTCTGGGGGCTGAACCAGAAAGCCCCTGGTTCGAACCACAGGGGAAGAAGTGAAGAGCCAGCTTTCCTGCTTTACATGAACCAAAGCTGCTTGTACTCCCGTCACCACCAATGAGGCCCAAGGGAGCTCCCTGAGGAACCTGCAACCATCTGAGACCATCCATGCCTGTCAAACCGCTTCCACTGTCCACTGTGAATGGACTAATGAGGGCACCTCAGCAACAACACAGCTCCGAGTGTGCTATTTAACAAGAAGGTGTAGAAAGGTGTCAATAAGGAGAAAGTTGCCTACTTGCCTTGTTCAGGACTGTGAAAAGCCCAGACAAGGGGATGCAGTGAGTGACCCCAGGGCCCAGACTGCTCAATTTTAATGATCCAGTCCATCCAGGTCAGGCAGAGGCGAGGGATTTTGCAAAGAGAGACTCCAAATGGCATCTTTATGTCAGTGAGATGAGACTAACCTTTTCTAAGTGAATACCAGCTTGCTATGGAGAAGCAGTTACTTGGCTGAATTGTTTCTTGGGTCATGCAGGCACTCTGGGAAGGCAGTGCAAAGTAGGAGGGGTGCTGATGCCTGCAGCTGTGGTCCTGCAGACAAGCCCTCGACTGGTGAGTGCTGCCCTGAGGCCCTACGGGAGCTAAACGGGAGCTCAGTCGTGCTGTGGGAGATGGGTGGTAGGGCACCTTGGGCAGCAGTCATAGCCACCTTCCCCAGATCAGACAAGATGGGGATTGCAGAGCTGAGCCCTTCTGGCCAGGCAAAGTCAACCCACGAGACCACTTGAGCATGTCTTTCTGGTGCTACTATGTCTGTGGTTTTACCGTGTACTTCTACTTTATTTACCATATCCCTATCACAGGGAGAAGAGGAGGTTGTCTTACAGCCCTCAGTCTTAAAATCTCTTGTAGAAGGCAATCCTCCTTCTCCTTCCTCCTGTGTCTGTCATGTTTGCCACCTTCCTTACCTGCACCCCTCCTTTTTATGGCTTCAGCAAGATGAAGTGACCAGACCCCAATGAAGGCTTCAAGATGCAGATGGGCCTATGGGTTTTGTGTCTGAATTTTCAGATTGTTTATTATTCTGTTCCTGACACGCCTGACACAGATCATTCAGGTTTTTTTCCTGTTTCTGCAAAATGGACTGTCCACAGTGAAAACTATTTTCTTTTCCCTTCTCTCCCTGGGCAGGAGCAGTGGTTGTGACTAACTCAGAACCCATCAGTATGTTCAGGTTGCTTCAATTTTTCCTTTCATTGTGCGCTGCCAATTTGCAATGCACTTCCCTGAATTGAATTTCAACTACCATTGGGTTGCCCAATAATCAGTTTTGCTAGGGACTTTCTGATGTTTCTCATAATGCTCTCCAGGCCTCACTAATCTAAATCATTCTGTACCGTCAGGAAATTTGCCACCTAACTTCTTCCCCCCTCTTCTAGGTCATTACTAAACATGCTGAGGCACACCTGCCCTAGTGCTTCTCCTTAGGGCTCCTCACTACCAACTGCTTCCTGTGCTGAAAACTGGCCAGTCTTGCCTGCTCTTTGTTTCCTACCTTTTAACCACTTTTTAATCTATGACAAGACCCCTGCACCTCACCTCTACTCTTCTAATAGCTCTGATCAAAGCCTTCTGAAATCCTGAGTAAACATCAGTGCTGCTTCTCCTTTCCCCTGTGGTGTGTTATCTCCTCCAAAGGACCCCAGCGGGCCACTGGCCCCTTCCTGCCCGGCTCTTGCGTGCACTTCTAGATGCTTTCTAATTCTGCCTTTAGTGTTCTCTCTTCCCTTCCTCCTGGTACGAAATGCAGTGCACACTGTTCAATGCTGGGCATCCTTTTTAACAAGCATGTGCACTGTTCATCACTACTGTGTTTTGAGACAGAAAAGACCACGCTTTTATTAATGGCTTGATCTGACAAGATGTTATATGCAGATGTATGATTTATGAGGCTGTAAAGCATGAAAAAGGTAACAAGTAGAGGGGTCCCTTACCTCTAATAATTTAATTACCCCAATTAATTCTGCAGCCTTGAATGTCCAGGAACTCCCAAGACTTGGTTTATATTAGAATTGGTCAAGCATTCAAAAAATCAGTCTAGTGGTATTTCCACATTTAGAAGCCTCAAATCTGATTTGTCAGGATTTTTGAGGCTCTTAGAGTACTCAGGTAAGGGGGAGGGCAAGGGGTTTTTTGGAAGGGGTTTTTAGTTCTGGGGAAGGAGCAGGTGGAGTTTCAGGAAGAAGAGGGTCTGCCACCCCAGCTCACAGCACAGGGAGGTGGTGGCAGGGCTGGGCGTGCAGGGGACAACGCAGACCCAAAGGCCACACAGGAGCAGGGCTGTGCAAGGGGCCCAGGATCCCACGTCTCCTGCCTGCTGCTGACTTTCCGCAGGGGCAAGCAGCTTTCTGTCTCTCTTTCTCTCTCTCTGCTTCAGTTCCCCAGATGGAAATTGAAGATCACAACATTTCTTCTGTCTTGCCTGCTCGGATTGTACAATTCTGATATCTTCCAACGCCTTCTGGTACTGCTACAGCTACAGGTGGGCCACAGACAGCTACCTTTTTTTTTTTAGTATATATAACTCCTGCCTCAATAGTTTCATTTTAGCAATTTATTACTACGGAATATCTTGAATTTTTTGAGACCTTTGCCTCTGTAATTCATGCTGACTAGCTACTAGCTGTAAGAGCAAATAAACTCAGAATACATGTTTTCCAATTACTTTTGCCTTTAAGGCCAAGGCAAAAATATCCTTTAGCATCCCTGCAATGTGACTGACCATTTCACACTCTAATGGTCTAGTACAGACACTGACTGTCTTGCAAACTTCATATTTCTGATACACTTCAAATAATTTATTATTGCCCTTGGTATCCTTGGCTACTTGCTCTTCAAATTTCCTTTTATCCTGCTTCTACTCTGGCAGGTAAGATAGAAGAAGAAGATTAGTTTCCACTCCATTAGCATTACATGAGCTAGATTTCCATTTCTTAAACAACAGTTTTGGTATGAATATATTCCTAATCTTTGCCATTTAAGCAGAGTGCTTTCTGTTTCCTCTTTTCCCTTCTGAGTGATGCATCCTTCTTGTGACTCTCTGTGTTAACCAAAGGCTGTTACTGCTACAGATGTGTGCTGTAGCCTAATGTGTGTATAGCAATGCAGGTTATATATAATATTAAAAAAAAATGTTACATGCAAAATACTTTTTCTCCAATCTCAAAAACTGTTCCAGAATACTGTGGAAAAAGGTGCTGCATTGCATATTCTGTAGGAAATTTCAGCTATGCTAAATTTCCTGAAACATTTCATCACCCAGTGCAGACAAGTGCTTTTAAATATCTTTCCCCTTGAGAAATCTCGACTACCTAGGATCCCAAACAAAATCCTTATGCATCAGGCTACATGCTGGGCAGAATTGTCTCATCACATAATGATGAGCCCCAAATCTAGGCATGCATCCAGGACTAGTGACGCGGCTCCTTCTGGAGCAAAGTTTAGGACATAAGGAAGTGTGTCTTGCTACCTATGCACGAACAGTAATGCTGTGACATATGAGCAGGGCAGAAGGGCTGAAGCAGTCACTCTGATAGCATGACTGCATTTGCCAGTCATCAGGCTAGAAGCTTCTGCAGATTCAGCATCCAGCCCAAACTCTCCCCTGCCCAAATCACCTCTTTTCCCACAGAGACTTTCCTCACTCATGAGGAAGCATAGGGGCAAGTAAACAAGCCAAGGTCCTCTGGTGTCACCAGCGGTAGCCAGATTAAATGAAAAGCCTACCTACAACTTACAGGGCTGCCAGGTTCAATGAGTATAGTTTTCAGCATAGATCCTGGGAACAGCTTCTCAAACTAACTCACCTCAAGCAATGAAATACTTGCGTTTCTCCAAAAAGAGTCTTCAACAAACTTAGGGCTGTTCATAAGGCATTGTCAAACACAGCAACCCAGCAGGGAAAGAAACAGGAGGGACCAGGGACTTCTCTCATTTCTGGCTTGCATGAACTTTGTTCATCTCAGCTGTAGTTCAGCCCAATCTGTAGGCATGTGCAGAAAACGTACGCATACATCCTGTGATTTTACCAGTAGCATTGTTTTAGGTTCCAATGTACATTTATAGGCTTTTGTAGAACCTAAAGAAACATGGCCTTCAAAAAAACCTACTTACTTTCTAATCTTAGCAAAGTAGCTCTCCCAGTGATCCGCTTCCTTGATGGGTATGGCAGCAAACACCACCATTTCATTTTTAACTGTAGTTCATCACCACGCTCTTAAAATCCTTCAGAGAGCTATGTTCCACTAAAAAGGAATGCAAAAAAATACATGAGTGACTCTTTTTGATCTTAAAAAACAGAGCTAGGAGTTTAAAACAACTTTATTTTCCTGGTGCTCAAAGACTAAGAATCAGAATTTTGGTCTGTTTTTTGAGACCAATCTGCATCATAAATGCTAAGTTTGTGGTAGACTTCCCAGTTTACATCACATGCACAGCAGTGCAGATGGGTAAACAAATTCCAGAAACTCACCTTTATAAATAATTTTTTAGGCATCCAAGACAGTTTGCTATGAATTCAGCGTCAACCCTGAAAAATTATATAGTTTCTCAACAGAGCAAGTAATTTAATTAGCCATCCTTATGAATGTCTATTTACGGGGGAGAGATTACCTGTGCTTTACAAATATGTCTCTGTACTGACTATTGCATGCATTCCACAAGGTCTTCATCCCTCTCTGAAGCCTTTGAACACAGCAAATTTTCTCTTCCCTTAGCTCACCACAATGCTGCTATTGCCTTCAGATGCAGTACATTGTCCTGTCTTGAAAGTCACTGCCGGACCATCTTAGCCTGAGTAACAGCACTTTGCAGCAGCAAATAGCTAATTTTGAATAGAAACTGTAATGCCAAATGTATTTTTCAGTTTATAATGGCAAGGAATTGCTTCTTGCTATTTTGTAGTTCAGAGTACAGGCCAAGAAAAATATCCCTGGATTCCAATGTTAGAAGCAGTGCAGGTCTAAGTGAGGGGTGGGAGGTGACAGTATCTGATTGTGGACCAAGCCTTATGAACCCCACATGCTCCATTAAAATCATACACTTCAAGGTGTCTTCCCCACAATGGGCTATCATGTTCTATCAGTCAACACTGGCAGCCTGCTCTTGGACCCTAAAGCTAAGTGAGGCAAAGACTTTTGCTGCTGACGGAAGGCCATGAGAGTGAAAAGAGTGAGCCTTTCCCCTTTGGCTGTCAAAGGAAAGCAGAGGGAATTGAAGAGAGGCAGCTGCAGTTGCCTTTCTGAGAAGACAGAGGAACAAAAAGGAAAAAGATGAAGCAGCCAAGCAGAGCAAATTTTCAGGAGGTGCTCAATGCTCCCATCATCCAAACACTGCTCAGGCCTCTGGGAGGTCGTGCTGAATGCTCCAGGTTTGCAAATGCTTCTGGATGTCTGGGTGTGCACTGCTGCGGCTCCATCTCCCATCATGGGCTACACAGCCCAGCCACATCAGAGTCCATAGCGCTGGTCTCACGTGCCTGCCCATGCTGCAGGAATGGCAAGGATGCCTTAGCCTCCTTCAAAGGGTCTGGCCAGTGCCAGTGATCTGCACCCTGTGCCTCACTACAGTCTTGCAGTGCTAAAATTATGCAACTGGGTTTCAGGTAAGCGTTTTTCCTTCGTTTCCCCATGGTTCCTATGGAAACCAATCCCACAGCCCTTCCTGAGTGAATGCAGAAACCGCAGCAGGGTTCATAAGTGGGAGATATGCCCATTTTCTGTATTGGCCAAACGTTTACTCCACTTACATTACAGTAGCTTCAAGACACACAGTCAAAGTGCTACGTGCTTTGGGAGATCCTGCCCCTTATTCCCGTAGGGTTGTCTCTGCTTTATCAGGCTGCATTCTTCAAGCAATAGTTTGTCACATCTACCAAATTTTGCTTGTGAAACTAATTTATGTACATGACAATATTCAACTCAGCTCTGTAGTTCAGCAGCACATGGTGATAGAGATCTCCTGGCACTATCTCCCTATAGTTCCCACATGCATTAATTTATTCATAGGAAATGCAAAGATGGAATTTTTGTAAGAATAAAAAGTCACTCCTAAGCATTTAGTCATTGCTGAATATTTATAACTGATGAAAAAACCTTCATTAAAAAGGTAGGTTGCAACCTTTAATGGGATGCAGGCTAGGGATGTTAGAAACTTCTAATCACAAGCAGAGATTTTCTCTGAAATGCTGTTTGCACAGCACGCCTGACAAAGGAGTCAGCAAACTGCAGGAAGGGGAATGACACCTGGGGCACTCTTCCTCACAGGGCTTTGGGTACAGCGTTGTCACACCTCTTTGCACCCACACCTGGCTGCATCCCTCACACCCACCTCCCACCCAGCTTGCTCTGTCGTGTGTGGCTTCAAACTCGGCTGCAGCAGAACATCTTTACTGTTGAGACAGACGGAGTAAAACATACCTAGTACGCTCTGAACAGGAGGTGCCCGGTGTAGCTTTCCACAAAAAGAGTGTTCAAGGCAGAGAGGGAAGTACGTTGTAAAAGTCAGCTTGCTTTGTCGGGCTCCAGCCAGCACAGGCAGCAAAAGGCTTCCTGCTCCCTGCTATTCAGCAAGCACACTCAGGCAGCAACTGTTCCAGCAGCTGTTTGAAGTTGCTGAAAAGGCTCCTGCTGACTTCATGCAACAGCTGATTCATGCCTGAGTAAAGACTGGTGGAAAATGGCCAGCTGTAGGGGATCCTGCCCCTTAAACAGAAGGATTTTCTGCATGGAGAATGGGAGAAATAAGTGAGTAAAGCCCTTTCCTTCCCAAGGAGTGCTTTTGGGCAAGACAATTACAATTAGCTAGAGATAAACTGGAGTATAAAGGGGACTGTAGCTTCAACAAATGAAAAATATTTTTATCCCTGTTCTGTAAGAAAAAGGGGACCTTATAAGTTGAACAAACCAGAGGATCTTAGAAACGTTGTAGTGCAACAAGGCCTGTAGCTTGGGACCATATCCTTCCTATAAACACCAACACAGTGACAGAGAAGTGAAGACATCATTCTCCTCTTTCGAGTGACATGGCCAGTCTACCAAAGAGTATCCTGGGTGTTTTGTGGGCAGCAGAGCAGTTGCAAAGCTGACAGCATCCCCAAAATGTGAGAGGAAAAGGCCTTCTCAAAGCCTAAGGAGGGCAGACTTTTCTGCACAGCCTCTGCTTTGTAATGTGCTGCTGAGGTACATGCCACTTACCAGGGCAAATGCTCTTTAGAGCAGAAAGGAGGACAGTGAAACACAGAGCCCAGAGAACTGGGAGCGCTCCACAAACTGCACTGCACGGGCGTAACAGCACTAGTGTCTCTGTTTGGAAATTACACCCTTTGCTAGTACTCTCTTGATGACAATCTCATTAAATCTTCCTTCAGTGACCAACATATCCTATCTTTGGTTTCTCCCACCCCAACCTCACCTTCTTGTCTGCTGGCCTGGGCCAAAAGCAATCACCCCCATACATCCATTCCCTTGGCTACCTCCCTAATTACCATCTCACTCCTTGTTCCCGGAGCTACCTCCAGAGCCCCTTGTCATTCTCATTTACTTACCTGACATCTCTGAGTCTCCATTGCGTAACCCTGCCACCCACCTATTCACAAGTCTGTGATAAAGGCAGCTCAAGGCTTCTTTTGTCCAGTCTTACCTGCAAAGAGTCTACTCTCTCTCACTTCACAGTCCTCCTAAATAGCAGCAGCAGCAGCAGCCCTATTTCTTACAATGACTCAAGGTGACTTGTGTACAGATCACCTCTTTTCCTCTTTCCTGAATGTATGTTGACATATCCACCTGCTCCTTCATGTAGGGACTTCTTGAAGATCTTCAAGTGCTTTGCACAGGCTAAACATGAGCTGAAATACATGTGTTTTTTTTAAAATAATGATAATCTAAGGTGAGGATTGACATTTCTATATTTCCCTAATCAGGAAGGACCCTGAGCTGTGGATTTCAAAGCTCCCACAAGCTGTGTCTGTCTACTTATGCTATTTTATTACACCATGTTTGTGCAATTAACAGGGAAAATATGATTTCCATTCCCACTACCCCAATAGCGTTATGAATTCTAGCTGCAGTAGTTTTTTGATTCCAACAGTAAAGAGTTTATCCCCCTAAAACAGAATATACCCACCTTTGTAGAATGCCACAGTAAGCTTGCCTATCGTTCGTTTGTTCATTCCCTTGGGGACTGAGCTGTGCCTAATGTTTCAATTACCTTTCTTCTGCTGCAGAGATGATTGGATTTGGAGTTTCAAGGGACTGTGAAAATACCAGATATCTAGACAGAAAACCAATACCTCAGGAGCCAACAATTTCCTGGGCATATCTTATAGCACTTAAACAACTTAACTCTTGGCAGTTAATGGCTCTAATGGTATATTTATTAGACAAGTAAGGGAAAGAAAAGAAAATGACATGAATGTTTAATGAAGACACTAATAGAAGCCACATGAAAATGCTGAATTCTCTTTTCTGCTCAGGAAATACTAAGTGGCTCTTGTCAACCACAGGTATATCTGATAAGTGAGTTCAGTTAATCAATAGGCTTTATTGCACTTCCTAGCATAAAGAAGTTCTTACTCTAAAATAAGGAGGATCTAATTAATCTAAACATACCAACTATAAGAGTGCAATGCATTTGTTTGCTGAAATAATCCATCTAACTCAAAGCCTAATTTATAACTGAATATTGAAATGACAGTGCCCGCACTTTTATAAAAAATGGATTTTTTTTTCTTATGTGAAGAGTGAAATAAAAAGAAGGCTTCAATTGCAGAGAATGATTCCTGTTCCCCGCCGATTGACTCACCAGGACTGTTGCCTCTAGTGGTAGTAATGTGAATTTCAGCTCTGCAAAGCAACGTCCTTGTTGTAAACTGATTTCTTATGCTTTGTGTGATATCTGGCTGATTTTCTCCCTTGGACAAAAATCCAAAGTAGAATAAGGAAGGCCAGATGCCCAGCAGCTTATAGAAATGTTTTCTTCCTGCCTTCAGCTAAGCGAGACCAATTTATTTCTCCCGAGGGTGAAGTGCTGAGTATCTGTCTCCAGCATGCTTAGGGAAAACATACATATTGCAAGTCCAGTCATCATTTTTTAAATAGGGCACAGAACATTGTAGATACAGAGGCCAGTTCATACCAGCTGAAGGACTGGCCACCGCTGAGTCTGGTATCTCTCTTTTTTTTGCAATTCAGAGAGGGGCTACTCATGATTTAGACTGTCTTGAGATTCTCTTCTCACATATGTGTCTAATACTTCAGTTCCCAGGCGGTAAACAACCCAGACCACAGCTCCCCAGGCCCCAGCACCAGATCACTTCCAGGCTAACCAAAAGTACCAATTTGATCTGCTAGCCAGAACACCTGGTATCAGCTCACTCTAGCTGCAGGAGAGAACCAAGAAGCCTTCTGGCACAAAAACCAACCTGGCAAAATGCTTGGGATAAACTTGAATTGGCAGAGTGACTTTACATGCTTTGTGTCATGTGGCTGTGGCGTCTTTTAATTTGACAGTAGAGGACCTAATCCCAAATTCCTTATATAGTCAGACAACAGCTGTTGGGTACCATCCAACAGCTTTTGTTTGACCAAAATAATAAATAGTCAGATTTGAAGTGCTAGTGTCAACATCTCCAGCTACACAAAGCCTTCACTCTAACCATACCTGCATTGGAGTTGCCAGTCTAAACCTGGAAGCTCAGCTACTCTCCTTTCAGGAGACGGTGTCAGGTTAGGACGTCAAAAGGAATATCTCTGTCTAAAGATGCAAAAAAGCAGTAGCACAAACTGAATGATACCATACAAATGTTCTTTATTTATTCAGTGTCAAACCAGAGAAATCAGAATTTTCAGTTCCAAAATCCTCTTAGAGGGCCAGCCTCTAAGATTTGCAAAGACTTACATTTTACTGTGTTATATATTCTCATCACTTCTCTAGCTCAAGAATGGCTGGTATACATGGTGGTGATCACTTATATTCTCAGAAATTTCATATTACTTTTGGAAGAGGAGAACAAGTATGAGCAGAGAAGGTATAGCAGAAAAAGGCTTCACATTTGACCAAGAGGAAGGTAAGGAATATGAGATGTGCTTTGAACAGAGCCCTGATCAGCCTTACAGGGCTGAGTTTATCAGGTGTCTGTCAGGCTTTGCAGCGCACCCCCCCCCCCCAAAGCAAAGCAGCACAGAACAAAACATTAGCATTTTGCCTTTCGCCACAGGGCAGCCTTATTCATCACAGCCCCTTCCCAAAGCTGGGGACAGCTGCAAAGCTGTCAGGCAGCAGTTAATGAGTGGAGGGTAGATGAGTGGATGGCTAGTGAATCCTGAGGATCAGAGCCTCAGATACACAATTCAAATCCATATCACGGGATAAAAGTTATTCTGTTACACATACTAACTCATTTTATACGATACAAGCTATATTCAGCTCCATAAATGACAGCAGTATCTGGCAATACTGCTGTGCTACTTAGAAGATTTTATCCCATCCTTCATGGAAATATTGATGAGTAAACAAATCCTTTATTCTTAGTTCTGCTTTTGGAAACTAGGATCTTAAAGTACACTGAACAACACAACTGACACACACCCCAAGCAGGCAGATGGCTTAATAAAATATGGGCAGTTCAATTGTGTGTGATGGGAAACATATCTAGCTTCTGAAAAAATATATACCTGCATGACTCACTTATTAGCTGCAAGAAAAGGGGCTCTCTGGCTCTCTACTAAAGTTAATGAGCCTTCCTCCATATTAATACCTTCTTCACTGATTGCAGTCCAAGAGGCGACCTGCTATGGTAACTAACTTAATCTGTTTTTGTAATTTTTTATATAACATGCTGTATTAAAGAATTAAAAATAGTACAGTCTAATAGGCTTGCAAGCAAACAGGATCACTTTGAAAAACAGTTATCAGTTCAACCATTCAGCAAACATGCTAAAGCAACCCTCCCAGAAGCCAGGAAGGAGGGACACAGTCCCTCCATGCAGCTCCTCAGTTATGCAAATGAGGCTGAAAGGGATGATTTTCATAATGACTGGGGGAGTTCCTCCATAAGGGCTGAGTCCTCACCTGACGGTGCTAAATGGCTCAGGATATAGGTAAGGGGGTTTCTCTTCTACCACGACCTCATCTCTCCACCCTGGGCTGTACCTGGCTGGGGCTCACAGGCGCCTCGGTGCAGGCTCTCATTTTTCACTCTCAGTTCTGTTACACAGTAAATTTTTTATGAAAGTTTGAGCTGAAGCAGCGCAGACATTTTGCATACAAGACAAGTGGATAAAATACACTTTCCCATGATAAAAAATGAATGCTACCTGCTCTGAAAAGCCTCCATTCAAAACATACGGCACCAGGAAGGTGAAATTTGACAGCAAAAGAAGGCTGGTTTTGATAAAATACCTCACCGAGGCAGATGGTGTGCATGTTGTGCTCATCAGGGTTGGGAAGGTCATTGCTAAGGGCTCGTGGCAGATGTGCCGAACCAGGCTTATCTGTGGGCTAAACCACCAACCAGCCTTGGCCCAGCAGGCATCCCTTTGAGGGATGGCTCCTGCTGCGACAGTGATCCCTCCTACATGAAGAAATGCCCTTACCAACCTGGTGGAGAGAAGCAATTTTAATGGATGCTCCCTCAATCATTTCAGACTGTGAAATTAACATGCCTTGTTGTTTTGACGAAACAAGGTCCCCAAAATCTCAAATGTTTAAACATGGAAATTATTCAGATTTCTTTCCCCTGTTTTTCCAAAATGGCACTTCAGAGCTTTGCCTCTGCCTTCACCTCTCAGCCCCTGCCTGATTATTTAGATTGCAAAACCTCTGGAAAAGGGACTGTCTCTTACAACAGGTGTCAGCAGTGCCTAACATAATGGAGCTTTTATCTTAGATATTCCAGGACACTAATGAAAATAATTAATAATAGTGCAGTTAGGCAAGTCCATGGGATATCGCTATAGTACTAAAATATCTAACCTGCAAAAGGAAGAACTCAAAGCCAGGAAAGAGCCACGTTGGTGCTAGATGTAAAACTTGAACCGTTTTCCCATGTGATGCTGTTATGAACTGTTCTGCTGCTTATTCAGCTAGCATTTTTGAACTGCAAAATACATACATGCCCAAGTACTGAATAATCAAATCAGACCTTCTGCTCCCTCAGCCAGCCAATCCCACCTGGCTTAACCTCCCAGGATTTGTTAAGACATCAGTTTTGAAGGTGTTGCCACCATTCAAAGTGCATATATTTGGACACAGATAAATGGGGTCCTGGTCAAATTAAAAAGTTTCCTCTCATGAAAGAGTTCATTTCAGCACCAGTTTTTGATTTTCTGGTTGAGTGATTGACAGCAAAAATTGCACATCCCATCAAGATGTGAAGAGTCAATAAAATAAAAAAAAAATACTGATAATTTGCTTCATACAAGTGGTTCCACCCACAGGAGAATGAATGCAGCTTGGGTCCCGTCAGTGCTGTTTCCAGTGTAGCATTGAGCAGAGACCAATCTCACAGCGCTGCTGCCTTTCCCTCGCTTGGCACACAAACAGGGACCCTCTGTCCTCTCTCTTCTACCCAGATTTTCCATAATTCTTTTGCACTTAACATCCTCCAAAACCCTGGTCCTCTGCCCAATCTAGGTGAAAGTAGCTGGTTCAAACAAGGAGGATGGAGAGAGGTTGTGCTGACAGACAGAAAAAACATCACTGTAGGTAGGATAGGAGCATTACAAAAACATCCCACATCTTTGTGTACATAACAGGAGCTGCTTTCACTTTGCCCTGAGGAAGGAGGGTGGAAAAGAAGGAAGTATACTGGTTCTTTTCCTGTGAATAGGGACAACGTGTGCTGAGCCAGTGGGTGCACCTGCACACAGGTCAGGGGTGCATCCACCCCAACGAGCAGCACACTCCCTCCTCTCACCACAGCATGTGCCACTGGCTCTCGGAAGGCATAACCCCGAGCAAGACTGCCTTGATGTGTTATAGCCACACACAACAGGAAACCCAGACCTATTACAGTCTCTGTCTGTGGCTGGGGCCTGGTGAGACGGCACCACCTGGGCCCTTTTGTCTGCCCCTACATCACACTGCAGCACCAGAAGAAGGGGAAGAATTGAAGAACCACCATGCACCCAGGACCTCCCATAGGTCAACTGGGACAGAGAAGGGACATAGCAAGTAATTTATTTGTGTGCATGAGTAAGGAGTTACATGTGCATTTTGAAAACTCTATCATCAGTGTTTCTTATCGCTTCTGTAGTGTAACAGGTGCCTGCATCCACCTCCTTTCATAATACTCCATCAGCATTGTACTATCCATTCCAGTCTTCCCATGATGCCAAAAGCATCCTGGTACTGAAGTGCTCGGAAATATATACGCTGTTACATCATTCATACATACCAAACACCACTCTGATTCTTCATGCATGGAGATTGGTGCTGGATTGTATTGTATTTTATGTTGGACCTATAACAGAGGGAGCCAGAGCTCTTCTGTTTAGACTTTGCAAGCAAACTGAAACCTGCTAGGTATTTGTATATCCTACCAAATTCCAAAGCCACAAAAGGTCCTTTCATGTTTGCTTTAGATTGAGAGCATGGCTGACTACTACCCTGACTGCTACCCTACTAGTGCTTATATGTACACTGATCTCCTCAGTAGTACAGTATCACCAAATCACCATACTTACGAGTTTTAGAATATTTGGCATAGATTTTTTTTTTCTTTGTTCTAGCCACAGATACTGGATTCAGGAGAAAAACTATGTTTTCATGAAGGAAAATATGCCTTTGAAGTTCCAGGGGGAGAAACTCCAAAATGTGAGGTTACTACAGGGTCAGATACCAGAAAGCAAATCACAGAAACATAAAACATTGATTTTTTTTAAATCCCATTATTTTAAGCTGATCGCCTGAATTTTTGGCACATAACTCATGATCTTTGAAATACTCATCACTAAAGGTTGGCAGTACCAGTAGTTCACTTCCTTATTAATAACATGCTGGTGGATGTGGAGAAGGAACACTGAACGGATGGAAAAGCAACAGGTCAGCAATAAAGAGCAAATACATGGTCTGCCTTGTGGGACTACATATTCTCCTGAGCTCTCTAAGTGCTCCCATCTCCTGCTGAAATCCCCTCCTCAAGGTTTCTGCAGGTCCCTTGCAAAAGCATCTCAGAGGCTTTCTGCAACAGCCTCACAGGATAAGGAGCCCAGGGATGTTTGTAGATACACAAAGTGATGAAGGAGGCAAGATGCATTGTTATTCTTGACACTATTCACTCTAATCCTGTCCTTCAGCCTCCAACCAGGAAAAAGACTTTTCTTCACTTCCTATTTGGCCATGATTGAAGGAAACAGATGCTCTCCTCCTCCCATTCAGACATGAGAGAGCTATTCTGTTCCCTAGACTCAGTTCTTGCCTTGATGACTCTTTAGACACAGGGTCAGAGTCGCTGAGGCCACAGGGAGGGAGTTGCCTTCCCCTCCAGGCAGGATGCTGCTATGTGGAAAAGCCACAGCAAAGCCACGGTGTCCTGGCATCAGGGCAAAGTAGGGTCAGGAGCTGGATGATCACTGTGCTAAGCCTGAAAGTCTTTTCTCTGCCAGAGGAGCCATTAGAAGTTTGCTCAAATCAGGAGCATGCATGGAACAGGAACAGGATTCAGGGCAAATCCATACTCACATTTAGGCTTGGATGCCACTGTGTATGCACAGCACTTTGCAGGATTAACCCTTTGGTGTCTGAGCCAGAACCAAGGCTTCTTTTCTCTCAGGGCCCCAGTCCTACGAGGTGCTAAAGCGGGCATAGGTTCATATGCTGCAGGCATAGGTTCAAAGCTGCGGGCATAGGTTCATAAATCATTGCCATGCACGCAGCAGAACCACCCTCTGCACTCCAGCGTGGCCAGTCCATGCCATGGTCTGCATTCACACACAATTGAGAGGCTCCTTTGCTCTGACAAGCTTCAAGAATATGCAATGTCTTCCTGGCTCCCGGGGCTGAAGTGAGGTGAACACCATGTTTCTTTCTCCACAGACCTTGAGAGCTCCGAAGCTACCACTGATCTTTATTTCCTGATTGTGTATTTTTGAGATTGAATCTTGATGACAGAGAACAAGGAGCCAGGCTTCAGAGAAAGATAATGATGTGATTGTAAAAGTGTTCAAAACAGGACAGGCATTTACAGAGAGAGCTGAGCCACAGTTACATGTCTGGGGATTTAGGTGTATTGTATGCCACCACGAATTACACAACAAACATAAACACTGGGCTTGTTCCAGTCTCCATTACAGAAGTACACCATGATTCTAATCAAGTTTCAAAAAAACAGCAACAAAAAAACCTTGTCATTTCCTGTGGGCGGCAATGTACCCAGAAAACATACTCCTCTGCTGCAATCACAGTTGTGTTTTTAGAAATGCAAAAGCCCACTCATTATCCTTGAAAATAGCTTGGGGCAGGGGGAAGGGGAGAGCTGGCAGTGGTTTGTCAGCAGAAATAATGTCTACACCAATGTCTACATGACGATGGTACCTCCTGTCTCCTCCCTGCTCCCCAGGTAAAATGAGAAGTTGCTAAAAGCCCAGACAAACCTCCAAAACCATGCCTCATCCAGGTGTTGAAAAGGATCTAGAGCATGGTCAGAAACAAAACCTTTGCTTTCTTGCACTGTTCAGGAGAAGACAGCAAGGAAAGCTGAAGATGGATGCACCAAGAGATCAACAGCATGTCTGAAGGAAAGGCTCACAAGGCATTGCTCTCCTAAGCAAAACTTCCACCCTGGGAGAGATTCTCCACTGTCCCCCAGGAGCAACAGTGTGTCTGAAGGGAGGCTGAGACCCATAAAGGCTTTCTGCACTCTCACAGTCTGCTTGGAGGCAATTTTTTCCTCTCCCTGTCCTGATTGCCTTTTTTTCTTTTATTTCCTTCCTGTAAGTCTCTAATAATAAAAGGGTGGCATAAGAAGGTCTTTTGGTTGCTGCCTCCTTTGATGATGTGTGACATCCAGCTACAGATGTCAGAGGATGTTAGAAGGAGGATGGAGGGACAGCAGAGGGAAGACCAGAATGGAAACCAGAAAGGAAAAGCAATGGAGAGAGGCGAATCCCAGGGAGAATATTAGAAGCAAGGTGATGCCAAAGTACCACTAGTAATGGGGCTATGGAAGTCAGAGAGCTCATGGAGTGAAGGGTACACACACAAGAAACCTCAGTGTGCTGGGAGAGCGATTAAGAACCCCCCCAGGGCAGTGAGACCTTTGAGGGACACCTGCGAAAAGGAGAGTGCAGAGGCAGTGGGATACAATATTTACTAGTGCCAAATCTCACACTGGACACTACTCCTCAGTAGTGGAAGGGACACGTAGCCACTGGCATGATCTGTGCCCTTCCCCATCATCTGCCTAGAGAGGAAACTCTGCTCATAGATAAACAGCCACGTGCTCTAAGCAGAGGAACGCAGCAGAAGCTTTTGGGAGAGGAAACAGGAGAATAAAGTTCTGTCTTCCAGGGGCCTTTGGAAGTCAGGCCATATGCAAACAAGTCTGAGGATACAAGCATGGCTTTCACTTTAAACAAGCTCCTGTTTCATGGGAGAACAGGACAAGACAGTGGAAATAGGCTATCTGAGGTACTGGACACCACTGGTGAACATATTCAGGGTTCCTGTTCCTCCATCCTTGTACTTTACAACCTCTCCTGTGGCAGTAAAGGGAAGAGCGACACAATCCTGGAAGGGCCAGGAGACAAAGAGAGCTTTGGGAGCCACTATGCAAGGCACCTTCTGGCACCCTGTGAGGCACACACTGGTGGAGCAGCCACTGGTGCTACCTACATAGGATAACAGGGGCTGCTGAACGCAGCAGGTGGGCATGGAGAAGCAGCTCTCTTTCCTCCACTGCTGGTGGTTCTTTCAGGGCCAGCACTTCCCTGATAGGTGTGGGAGACCTATCATGTGAAGAAACAGAGCCAAGTGGTTTAGTGAGACTCATGATTAAGTTAGGGTTGTCTACTTCTTTTTCCCTTTGACTTATGTCCATTTTCCATGAACACAAACCACATACTGTGAATCATCAGACAGCCTCTGTGCCTCCTTTTGGGGGATAAGAATATTCCAAGAAACAAGGAGAGAGGATTGAGATATGAGGGGAGAATCACTACCTCCAGCACAAGGAGGGAGATTCTTGTTTACACCTTGGTTCAGAAAATGCCAATATTTTTCCAGGATTTCATTATGAAAGCCTTGGCCACCACATGCACTCTGCAGGCTTTGAGGATTAGATGACTGGAATAACAATCATGACCACTAATGCTCTCACTGCATGCATCATCGACATTAGAATGGACACATTCAGAGGCAGTATCACTCTTCTTGTCATCCGAAGCCCTATCCTAATGCTAGGTGATATTTCAATATCTCTGCAAGATTTTCAAGCTCTCAGCTTGCAAAAAAAATCATCTCTAGGAAAGAAAAGCAATCCGGTCTGTGTTGCATAGCATTTCCATGTCTTCACCCTCTTCTCAAAAGCTTAAAGACATTTCTTTAAATATTATTCCAAGATGAGTCTATTAACATCATGTGTCCCTTGCCTGCCCTCCCATCATGTCCCAGTAGCGTGTCCAAACTGGGTGAAACAGCAAGAACTTCTCTTTGCAAAAGGCTCCCAGCAGGGTTTTACAGATTTAGCCAGAATGAGATGGAGATAATGCTTATCTGAAAGGAAGCATTTCCCCTTGACTTCTCCCCGCAGCCTAGGATTAACGACTAGATACCGCTACACCCCCATGGCAGTTTCAGCATTTCCAGTGTGCTGCTTGGCCAGTCCCTGACCCAGCACAGAGATCAAACTCCATCTAGAGTGTCTGTCATGATTTAATGAGGGGATCCAAACCTCTGTTCAAAAGTCCCTGAGCTACACATCACTGGAAGCTAGGAACCTGTGCCAGGAAAGTACCATTACCCTACGCTTGCGCTGTTCTTCTCTTTCCTAGGCATCAGTTAACATGCTCTGTGTGAAAGAGGACAGAGGATTGAGGGGCTCTGTGTGTCACCCAGTGCAACTGTTCTCATTACATTTGCATGCAATATAGTGCCTGGATATCTCTAATTTACTATAATATTATGGGTATCAGTAGCACCATATATATTTGTTGGGCACTAATGACTTGAGTTTAGCTGAAATATAAAGAAATATGGTGATTCTGACCCAGATGCATCAGGAGGATGAAAGACATTTGAAATTGCAGTTAGCAAACGTAAATGTTGACTTAAGCCGTAGTTCTGCTTTCAGAATCTGGGCTTGCTAAAATCTCAACTTTGACTTCTAGCAACACTGAGAAAACTTACACTAAGGTTCTTTGTATTTTACACACCCACTCATCCACTTTCCTGATAAACAAGCACTACAGACAAATCAAGGAACAGTATGTGCAAGGCAAGCAGGCCCACATGTTGCACTGTGATGAGAACACGGTATTAAACTCCAGTGTAGACTGTAAGATTAATCAAAAGGTTTTGACTCCTGGAAAACCAATGAGAGTAGGGAGGATAAGTGTTATCTGCCATGAGGTCTCCTCTCTATATTTTCTAAGCAGAACACCAAATCGCAACATAATTTCAATAACCACTTTCTTTAAACCTATAGGGTGTCCCACTTCCGGGCTATATTAATAAATCACAGCTAGATGTATCAGTTCTCAGCCTTCCCTGGCTTGCAGCAGGAAAACTCTTGTTATCAGACAGCATCTGCAAGTTTATGGGTTACTTCAGAGCCTGAGTACTGTTTTTCCATTAACAAAAACCTTGGGTGGGCGTGAAGAGTGGAGAGGGACCACGGTGGAGCCAAGGTGAGGAGGCAAGTCATTTGAAACACCACTAGTTGCTCTTGCTAAAGAAAAGCAAACACAAGCCCATGACAGTAAGCAATGGGATGCAGCCCACACAGATATTAACTACGGAAAGGATGCGCTTGTAACAAAATGTCTCCCTACACCTTTCTGTGCAAAACCCATGCCTGATAGCACATACGCACTGTTTCCTTGTGTCTCGACTTTGTTTTGCTTTGCACATTGTGAGGTACTGCAAGGAGGTGATACCTAGTGCAAAGGACAATCCAAAGCTCAGGATCATAGGAAATCAGTCATTAACAGCCAAGTAGGCAACATGCACTAGCCCATTTTGTGCAAGCTATGGCTAAATAAAATATTTTGTTGTTTTGTTCTGGTTGTTTGTTTGTTTGTTTTTATGCAGTTAAATCTTTGGGGCTAAATCTGTTTTAATTTAACTACAGTTAAAATTGAATACAGTTAAATCTTTTCTCATGGGGTTCTAAGCAAAATACAGACTTATCATAGAGCGATGTAATCACCACTGGAAGTGCCAAACTGCCTGGCCAGATCATCTGCAGGGAAAAGCAACAACCTTCACAGCGTATGCTCTGCCTGGAATAGCTTTCACACCAGCACAGAGGAATTCCCAGCTTCTGCAAAGCCCTAAAAAATGCACAATGACTCCTTCCAGCTCCTATGCTGACAAAACAATTAGGGGTGCAACTCATTTAAAATGAGCTCATCCACCTAATTACAGCAGTCAAGCAGACTTGTGTTACCAGTTGCTGATGCCTGCTTTAGAAGCAAAAATGCTGCATGGGCCAAAGCAAAGATACACATACTGGCAAGGCTTGTCCAAAGCTGAAGATATCTGTATAGGTTAGAGTATCACCAGCTGTCCCAGATTGTCCTATTTGCTACACTCCCCCCAGAATAAACGTGCATAGAAGTTGTTCTCACCCCAGATCGTGGAGCGGGCTCCTCTGAAAGCTAATAATGGCAACTAATGGTATCCCCAGGCCTCCTCAGCTTGCAGTCCCACCAGCAAACACAGAACCACATACCTCCATGAAAGAAGTGGAATACAGTAGTTTGTTGGGAGTACTGTGCTACGTAAACCATTTTCCTCAGGGATGTCAGAATAGAGTGGAAAACAGCACAGTGCTGACATAGCTTAGGCAGACGTAACCTGTGCTGCTCAGTGCAATACAATAAGGTGCTTGAATTCTGCAGGGAGGATGGAAGGGATGGGAAAGGAAAGCAGAGAATTTCACTTCTGAAGTGGTCCTGAAAATTATAATTACGGCCATGTAATTTGTTTAAATCAATGTCTTAGAAAAATATAGTAGCCTCTCGGTCATATAGGTGCTTACATTCCTTTCGCAGAAGGTGTCTGGAGGCATTGCAAGAAAACGCGACGTGCAGAGCATGTGCAGCAAAAACATCAGAGCAGCACAGTTTTCATGGGGATCCTGCCGTCAACCTCCATCCACATGGAAAGAGAATGAGAGCACCCCACTGATGCACCACAATCCCGTGAGGGGAGGAGGCAATCACCTGCCAAAAAGCCAAGCCTAAGTCTAAGCAATAGCCCTGCTGCCATGGACTCCCAGCAGCACTCAGAGGGTTTGAACAAAAGGCAAATTTGGAACAGAAGAGTGGATATTAGTTTTAATCTGTGGCTATCATATGCTTCCAGTTTTTCTAATTAAAAATCTCTTTCTCCAAGTCTTTTTTGCTACATTTGAAGATTGTGGCAGATAATGCAGTTACCACTTAGAGTACTTATGCTGACAATGCTAGTACTCAGAGATGTCAGTTGAAAAAACAAAATGGAGTGCATGAATCTCCTAATGTTCTCAACAGCTAACCCTTTGGACAGGGCAAGCAGGAATGAGTTTAGTAACAGCACATCACTGGTATTGCCAGCACTGTATCACTGAAGCTCTAACTGCAACACAAAGATTTTGTCCCAAACGAGACTGCTATTAGAAAACGAGCAGAGAAAAAGAGCTCGTTCCAGCCAAATCTGTTGCCCCAGGGCAACTGAGGCACATGCAACTCCATGGCGTGTCCCCAGGTGTGGGGAGCAGTACATTAGCTGCCCATGTAACTGCGTAGCTAAGCACATGCTGGTATTCCCATCATTAGCAGATGGAAGAGAAGAGCTCAGGAGAGGACTCCTGGGGACACTGCCTCTCAGCCTCTGTGGAGGAGATACCATAGACTTACTGACTCCTCCGTGTTAGGAGCTATCTTTAGTCCAAGACTCATTTTGCAAGGACTGGGATTTTCACAGTAGTTAATCATCTATCCTGACAAACCCTGTAACCTGGGCCCATGCACTGCTCCCTTCTCCACTCCTGACCCACCCACGCTACCCAGGCAGCAGGGCCAGGGACTGGAGGAAACTTCCCTTGCTCCCAGGCAGCCCATGGGCCATCCCTGATCTTGCCAACCATCCAGAGGGACGGGGAGAGGGAGAGGGAATGGTAGGTGTAAATAAAGTGAAAAACAACCGGGTGGCTCTTGGGCATCACCACTGTGACGGGCTCAAAAAAGAAACTGCTGTCTAGTAGCCCTGCACTCCGGACCAAAGAGAAGGAGAGGGGAGAGAAAGGGGGTTGATGCCATGGGGACACGGGGGACGTACGCAGCCTTTGCCCCATTGCCTGTTACTTCATGCAGGGCAGGAAATCTACTATGAACACACAGCCTGGCCAGCATCAGTGATCAGCATCTCACCCTCACAAAAGTGGACTCCATCTCTATGACCCCAGCAGAGCACTTAAGCTCTCAGCCCTGAAAAAGACTGAAACACCCACAAGCACTCCTTGCTTCCTCGGACAGCAGAGTACCGTCCTCCTGGGCGCAGTGCCGCCTCTCAGAAGACACAATCTAGAGCCAAATAATTACAGTAAGCAGGGTAGAGACAAAAGGTATTTGGGGGGAGGGAGAGAGCTAAATCAAGAGGTAACTACACCAAATGGCCAGAATACATTTGTAGAATATATGGTAGCACACTGTATTATTTGAATAATACTGATAGTGTTATTATGGACTAAATCATAATCCATATGCATCAGGGGACTGAGTTAAGGTTACTGCAAATTCACCTGCTTAATACTTTATTACAGGTTAAAATGATAAATTATCCATTTCTCAGCAGCAATCAGTTCTTCTGTCAACCTTGAAACTGTTATACAGAGAAAGAATTCCCTTTTACAGAAAATTTAAATGTTATTGAGTTATTTCATAGTACAACAGTTTCTCAGCCTTACCAATAAGTTCATCAGGATGAAACAAATTGTTTCTGCAGAGATTACTCTTAAAAACAGCAAGGGTCAGGCCAGATGCTCGACCCTGCTCCATCTTCTTTGTGTAGCTCAGTTGGTTGTGAGAGTTGAAAGCACTAATGACTGCCCTGCCAAGGCATACCTCCAGCTTGGAGTCTGCCTTTCCCAAACTGTCTGCCTTGTATCAGGGTCATGAGGAACAACCAGGATCTCCCCAGAAAACCACTGTGTTGCAAAGCTTGAGATGATGTTGCAAATTCATCTTTCAGGATTTTTTTAGTGGTTTGTTGGCTCTAAAAGCTGCCCCACTGTGCCGGGCTGTTCCGTGTGTGTTGCACACCTCTCTTCTGCCGACAACCCCACCAGCTCTGTCCTAGGTGCCGGAGGAGCCCGCATCCCACTGCAGAGGAGCACGAGCAGGCAGCACAAGAGTAAGGCAGCACACCACTGAGCAGCCTTCCAGCTCCAGGTGTGCCTCTGCAGGGCCCATCTTCCTCTGAGGGCAAACAGGGCACAGGCTCCCAGATATTCAAGGCTGCTGCATGGGTTCCTCTGGCATTGTGCCCCCTCCTTTGCCCTAAGCCGGCAGGCACCACGTCGATAACCGCAAATAACAATCATGACAGTGTTCAATGCAAATCTAGCATCTTCCCTCCATTTCTGAGACAACAGTCAAGCTGAGGGCTGGATCACTCTTTGGAGTGATCTCAGTGAAGAGATCTCATCGCAGCTAAGCTATAACATTTCCATCAGCTGTTTTAAACCCCTCCAGAGAGATCCTTCCAGCTCTGCTGGCAGAGCTGCAGCTGATGATCTCTGAGACACTGAGCCATCCCACTAGTGTCCCCTGGAGCATGCAGTCAGCCTGGCGCAGCTCCCAGAGCGGCTCCTGCTCCAACCGTGGCAAGGCTGCTCTCCGCTTCAGAGTGAACTGGAGCTGACCAGTGGAGAACCCACGAGAACAGCCAGGGCATCTGGGCTGCAGAAAGAAACCTATACACCAACACACCTCCTGCTGCAGCTCCAACCGAGGACTTGTGCAACCTCTTCTGGATTTTCATTTGCTCCATTTCACGTTGCTGCATATCGTACAAACAACTGACATTTCTGAATCACTGAAAAATGAAACAAGAGAAATTCTGGTTTTCCAAAGGGACAGCACAGCGTTCAAGGCACTGCTGAACTCTGCTGTCTGAAGAAAGAGTGATTTAAAACACAGTACTTCCCTTTGATGCTTACTGACTTAGACGTCACATTAATCAGAGCTTTGTGAATGGTTGATGTGCAATCATATGCACTTTTACTTAAAAGCAGAGAAATCAAGGACATTTAACAGCTCCTGATATGGTCTTTTTAAACTTCAAAAGGGACAAACTATTTATAAGGTGCCACTGAGGGGAGTATCCAGCTTAATTCTATATTTATTTGAATAGTTTGCCTTTAAAAAAACGTGCCAATGTTTTGTCTTATGTGCAGATACAATTCACTGCAATGCTGATGTGCATGCAGATCTCAGACAAAGTCAGTGGCCATGTCAGCTTCCTTTGCAGCCAATGACAGTAAAAGCACATTTTCATTCACCCTACAGAGAATGCGAAAAAAAACAAACCATCAAAAAACTCATATAACCTGAAGCAGGCAAATTCCACCTGCCATTTCCATGGATGGGAGAATTTCCAAAACCCATGGAGAACATAACCTGCCAAGCAGCTCCTCTGTCAGTCTGAGCTCAGGTGCCACTGTAGCCATAGCTACCAGGGAAGAAAAGACATTATCTGAGAAGCTGACCCATTTTGCTCAAGAGAATGTCCAGGCTAGGAAAATACCGCTCAAGCTTTCACCAGAGGTACTCTAACATAAGGTAGCTGCAAGAACAGAGATAGCACCTCTTTACACAATAAAGAGTTAAAATGCATATGCTAGAAAACTGTATTTTCCCACCAATCCAGGCAAACGTCCTATGTCTAAGCAAGAAACTGGGATTGAGCTTTGGCAAATGGCACTCTCTGTCTAAGGAAGCAAGGTCCCAAAATAGCACTGCACACAGCTGCAGCTGTTTCTGGCTGCTGCAACTCTGAACACGAACATTGGCTTGCCCAGCTGTGCAGACCTTTAGCAATTCATATTCTGTAACTAACTGGTGCTCTTCAGTTTTCCGTGCAGTTCTTGCACTGTTTTCTTTCCCTGGAAATGGCCATTGTGTCCTAACTGAAGCTCTTCTCTCTGCCTTTTCAGATATTGAACATCTACTATTCCCTTCCTCTTCCATCTTCAAGAAAACCATCTTGCATTGCTTCTGGCTCTTTTCTAGTTCAGCTGAACAGATCTGAATTAAAAAGCAGAATAACAATGCCAAGTCTTATAAAATCTGCAACCTTTCTTTCTATTAAAAAAAAATTTCTTGCACTAGAAAAGTAACTTTTTTAAATGGAAGAGACAAAAAAACCTCATTTATGCAAATATGGACCTCTAGTAAGTATGATATCCTAAGCGTGAATCTTTGTAATATAGTAGCACAATTACTTTCAAGAGGAAAAGACGTGTCTGTTTCAGGAGGGTTATTTGAGAAAAAAAGGAAAAAACGAAGTGAAACCAACTAGAACAGTTTATCTATTTAAAATAAAATGACTTGGAGTTTCAGCAATTTTTTCAGTAACTAGAAGAGAATTACTAATTTTAAAAAAGCAAATGTTTCCATGAATAAAAGAGAGATGAATTAATTTAAAATAGCATGAAAAGTCATTTTCAAAGGACACCAAAACCAGAGGTATTCAGGATGCTTCATAGAGCGTTGCTATAAGCAAATAAAGGAAACAGATTTCTGTCACAAAAGGAATAGCCATATTGTTTCTTTTAATGAGGTCTTCTGGAACTATATTCATAAATGAGAAAATTGTCAAACACAAATGGTAGCTGGGTGCCTGAACTGTACAGCCTTCACAGGGACAGGGCGCCAAATGTTATTTCTGCTTTTGAAAGATAGATAGCAATAGCAAGTAGCTATTCTGTGTAACTACCTATCACCCTAGAATAAAAATGCAGCATAGAGGTACACAGACATGGGAAGAGAGAAGAGGACTTGAAAATACCATCACAGGAAGATAACCAGACCTATACCAGGGCTTCTAAAACTCTCCAAGGTCACCTACTGGTCAGTAAATGAATGCAACCTTAGGATCTGAGTAAAGTCAGCTTCAGATGTAGCAAAAAGAGCAAGGAACAGGCATTCAATATATAAAAGTCACCATAAAAGGTGAAAGCAGATATAAATTGGAAAAAATTAACTGTATATAATTTGACATATAAGTGTTAGCATCATTTAATGGACTAATAATCATTATTTGACTAGACTTTAAGACTTTTTTAAACTTACAATATATTTTTGTTCTCTGTTCCTTTGGGCCACGTAAACATCACAAGTTAGTGCAACAAACTGGTGGATAATTTGGCAACTTAGTTGGATGGAACAATTTGGTGAAAAAATTGTGTGAATTACACTATTTAAATGTAGTTTAACAGCCTGAATCCATTGAAAACTTCAGCTTCAGTGAGAGTGAGATCCACATAGCTCCAGTAAGAGCTTCACTCAGCTCAGACACCCTGAAATTTCACTGTAAGTAGCAAGGCTAAGCGCAACTTCAGTAAGCATATCTAGGATAGCAGCCATGCTGGTCACCTCACAAGCACTCTGGGAACATTACTGAAAGATCCTCCAACAATTCCCTTGGTCTTACAGCTAACTACAGGACATTGGAGACTAGCTGGACTGCAAAGGTCTTCCTCAGCTTCACATCCATTACACACAAACATGGGCATTGCGCAAAGGACACAGAGTCATGGGATGTGCGCTGTACACATAAAGTTTCCCAGCACCACAGACCAGTCAGTAGACCTACAGAACAAGGCTTAAAGCCCTGAGTGGTGACTCTTTTCTCCTCCTTCTCAAACATCCTGCAGGAGTCAAACAGAACCCGAAAGACCCGGATATGGAGAATCAGAGCTCTTCCACCCAGAATGTATTGCCACCTAGACCCCTGACAGTTCCCTCCATACATCCAGAGCTAGGAGGCCTAACAAATGAAGCCCTAGAGAGAAGAAGCAGTGCAGGTAATTAAAGGCATTTAATGACGTTTTAATACAGTAGGAACAGAAGCAACACTAGAGTAATGTGATGGAGGAATACAGAGTTTGGGGAGTTTAGACCTGTCCGTTTGTGGTTCACAAAGTAAAAAGAAAATGTCTTGTTTCCAAGCAACTTGAAAGAAGGGAGCTGAACAGAAACCAGAGCAATTTAAACAATCTGAATGTGTCCAACATCAGTGTCCTACAATGTAGACCAGTAGCAGATAATGCCAGACGCAATGCCTTATAACAGGGAACCGGAGGTGGTTTCCTGCTGAACATCACAGCAAGAAATCCTCTGATGGAACAAGCTGCTATCGACACTTGTGGTGAGTTCAGCTGCACCATACCTTGACCACTTGTCATGCCAACCAACCAAAGTCTGTGGGGTGGCCCATAGGCAGCACTCGGGGAGGAATTCAACTGCAGGCAGTCAACACAGTGACTGGTCTCTGCAAGCAGACCTATGGCTTGGGTTTCTGTATGGGGTTGGATCTTCCTTGCACTTGAACACTGCAAAGGACAGAAGACATATTTATCGGAGAAGTGGGCAAGGGAACGGTAGATGAAGCATTCCAATAAAATAGTTTCTTCTGGCTGAACCAGTGTTGCTGCTGACATTGTTCCTGTCTCCATGCTCAAGGATCTGAAGCGTTAGTATCTGCCCATCTCACTTGTACATCTTCCATCCTTCCTTCCCATCTGCCTCTCCTCTAGGTGCCCACAGCTATCCCAACATCCTCAGAGATGACTATTTGCCTTATCTTATCCAGAGTCCCTTCTGAAAGACCACTTAGAGCAATGCCAGACCTGATCTGAATTTCACTCACATGGTTTGCGATGAAATGCTCATGTTTGCTGGTTCTTTCAGGAAAAAGAGGAGATTCGTGTTGTCTGTTCCTGGTGACACCTGAAGGCTGCAGCTTCTATTCTGTCTACAGGGAGGGCCCTGGAGAATCAGGTTCTCCCAACCCGTGCAGACAGCTGAAGCTATCTTTTAAATGACTAATCTATGTGCATTCCAAATGCGTGCTGTGACTAATCTGATAATACTATAAAGCCTTATTCCACTTCAACTGTACAGGTGTCAGGGGACTTAGAATGGGTATGGTAATGTCAGATTTCAGAAGGTAACCACTAGCAACACCAATGCAGAACAAGGTTATATAATATGTCCTCACACTACCCTCCCCCAGCATCAACTTCCTCACCACGAGGGAAGGCGCACGGGGAGGGGAACAGGGCAGCGGAGACAATCCTGAGGATGACAGAGTTTGTCTGAGATCTCAGCCAGTCCTGGTTTGTAGTAAGGGAACTGGGTGTCTATCATGCAGAGACAAAACTAGAAACAACGCTCTGCAAGGGACTTGGCAGAGATAACTGATGCCTGTCTGCACCCTGAGATGTCTGGTTAAGAGCCAGCTCTGAGCCCAAAGCCTTGCTGCTATATTAGCACTACCACGAATCTAGGCTACCTGTTCCTGTGCCTTCCCGAGAGGTCTGGCAGAGAGAGCTATCATCTGCTCCCTGTGTAAACAGATCACATGGTTATCTCATGGCCCTGTCACCTCATGGTATAGCAATGCTTTCACCCTGGGTGCTGTTTAAATACTTCTGTTCAAGGATAGCTCCAGTTAAGTTGCTTTCTCCCTCTTTATTTTTTTCTCCACCAGTTCAGAAAGAAGGGAAAGGCTTAGTTATATTTAAGATCAATAAAAATTTGAAAGCAAATACGTACAGGATAGTCAGGAAACCAGAAAACAGGAGCTGAGTTGCAAACAGAAAAAACAGAGCAGATCTGTACATACAGGCCATAAACCTCATACAAATTTTCATTTCCTCAAATGATCACTAAGTCACTCTTAAATGTCATTATTGGAAATCACATCCATAAGCCTTTCTTAGAGATCTAAGCCACTTGAAAGGTATTGTCCCAACACCTCTCCTGTGCTGCTTTATTTCTGCAGATAACCTCTGTAATGTGAGGGTAATATGTTATCTGTACACATGGCATATCTTTGAGAAGGACACAGGGAGATGCAAAAAGGAGGAAGAAAGGACCAGTAACAGATTTAATAGAAATTCACAACTTACATAAAATAGTCAAACAGCCAGGGCATGGGTGCTATACCAACATGATCTCTTAGCACAGCATTTCCTCCAGGCTAATTAGTTTCACCACGGCACTTAGTCATAGGCTGTGGCAGGGCTCTCTGTAGATAACTAAAAGAAATACCTAATAGCTAGGACTCCACCCGTGAAAGGCCTTCCTCAACCCATGATAAGCACTGAGAGGCAGTCTGACATCTTTTATAAACCTTGACCTCACTTATCATCTCTTACAAGAGTTGAAGCATAACCCTGGTTGCCTCTCTCACTCATGCATGGCTGGTGTTTCTACTCAGGAAGGTGGGACTGCGTTGTGCTGGAAGCATCTTCACAAAGGACCCAGCTGTGGGAAGCGTGCGGCTGCTGGAGCTGGTCCTGCCCATCACAGGGACAGCACCCCCGGCATGGGTGAGAGGCAGTGGTGGCTGAACACGGCCACCGCTGCCGAGGTTTCACCTTGTGGCTGCCATGCTGGTTGGAGCCAGCTCCGTGCAGTGAGGCTGCGAAGGAGGAAGACCATGACCGCAGAGGAGCAGCACCAGCCACTCTGGTGCCAGCCCAGCCATGCCGAGAGCATTGCACCTTGCTCCCCACCCTGCCACCAGCCTCAGCCAGAGCTCTCACAGCCATCAGGGCACGAAGGCCAACCCACTGGGAAAGCAGGACCGCTCCCTACGCAAGAGCTTTTCCCAAAATGAGCACGTGCACCTCTGCTTCCCGCAACTTTTATTCTTCACTATTCAGTTGATACAACTAAATTTCTTAAAAATACAGCCAGATCCCGTATGGAACAAGGATTCTGTTACTGTTAAAAGTCCTTGGCTGTTTTTCTTTTGTCTACAGCTGAGGTCATTGACCATACAGAGGCAGGACAGGATCTGTGGTTTGCTATCAACAAAGTGCGTGTGCAGAGCTGTACACTGGCACCACTTTTTCTTGCTTGGGCTGAAGTTAACATTTGCCTTCCTTCCCTGCATGCCCAAAGGCACTTGCACTTCTCTAGTTTGCATTTGCTACTTCTGCTTTTTGCACTCTGAGCAGAAACTCTGGATTTAGTGTTTCCACTCATTAGGTCTCACTGGCAGGATTGCCTCAAGAATCAATGAAGGTGCAATACTCTGCTGCTGCCACTCATTTCCTCCGCAACTGGGAAGCGGGTGAGGACGCGGCTACACTCTGCTTCCCACCCTGCGTCCTGCAACGGGAACGGCCCGTGTCACTCTGCAGTGGGGCGGCGTGTTGCTCTCCAGCAGAGCTGCTCAAGCAGCGCTGGTCTGAGACTGAAACACCGTCCTGCCGGTGCTCCACTGTGTTCCCACCCTGCTGTCTGCAGGCTATAGGGTATGTACGGCTGGGTGCTCCACCCTGGCATTGAGGAGGGGCCCCTTAACCACAGCTCCCCTGTGCACAGAGCTGTGCAGAGGTGACAGCACCAGCTCGTCGTTTCTTCTTAGTTTGCAGGCAAATACTAAGCAGGGGGTGGGAAGGAGAGGGAGGATTATGACCAGAGCCGAAAGAGGGATATTATATTTCAGCCACAAATTAAAGAAGCATTAGTAAAAGCCTAGCGCAGTAATAGACCCAAACTTAATTAGTATATTATTATCATGGTGAATTGTCAATTCCTAGTATGCACCATAGGATTCCAATATTTGGTTTAAAAAGAAAAGAGAGGGAGAGAGGGCACAAGGCATAAAACCAGTTGTGTACCCCAAAGATAAAGCGGTGTGTCCCAGGCTTATTCAGGAAGCCACTACAGTTCTTAGGTGGCAGCAGAGAACTGGAGAAAAGGGATCAATGCTTTTACCTGGGTGATAAAAGCCTGAAAGTTAAGTAAAATTGAAGAAAATTTTTGAGCAGCAGTTGGTTTTTTTTCCCCACACAGTGGGTGAGGAAGCTTTTGAAGTCTATCAACACACGCTGTCAGCACAGCAGCTAGAAGACAAATATATTTTGGTGGACAGTTTAAAAATATTTAGGAAACCCTGTAACCCTAAAATGAACATTGTATTTGAGCAGCACCAATTTTGGCCTCATCATGTTGGAACAAATGGGATTGACAAGTATACAGCCAAACTGAGACGGAACGAGCAGCAGCAAGAGTCTGAGATTACTGAAAATGATATGCTTAGAGACAAAATTGTGTTCCATGTGACTGACAAAAGGCTGGGAGAGAGGTTATTAAGGGAGACGGATTTGTGCTTGCAAAAAAGCAATAGATATCTGCCAGGTCTTGGAAGCCACACAATGCTAAAAGTGATAATGTCTGGGCAAAGTATTGAAAAGTCTGTATAAACTGTCAGCCAAAGCAGCATGAAAAGTAGCAGATCTAGAGCTCAGCCATGAACAAGACATGCAAATCAGCAATAGAGACAGAAATGAGAGCGGCCTTCGTGCTGCTGAAAATGAGTCTGCATGGACACCACAGGAGATGTTACGGCTGGAGCTATCTTCCTCCAACAAACAACTTTGCCAAAACTCACAAGGACCCAATGTTTCTGCCAAGGCCATGACTGCCAAAATTGGAAGTGAGAAGATGTGTCAGGCCAAGCTTTCAAAAGCAAGAAGCCTTTTCTGGTGCTGGAGTGGACACTAAGTGATACCTGATTTTGTAAAAAGAGCCAAGGAACTGACCAATGAAAGTTGGATCCTCATTCATCCACAAATTAAGAAACAGAGACACCCATATCACTAATTCTTGTAGAAAGCCATTGCCCAGAATCACGAAGAAAAATGGAGCTGCACCACGTGCCATCTGCAATCACAGAAAAAGGCATAGTGATGAGACTACAGGGAACAAAAACCATTGTATCTGTAATCTGACAGAATAACTGAAATATTCATGTGGGAGCATTACTGTTTTATGAACCCTGTGCATTGTGCAAAGATCCATATGTAACTCTTCCAGAAGTTGGGAGACTGGGGACAGAGGAGACCCAGCTGCTGTGACACAGGGTGCCAAGCAAGCCTTTTTTTTTTTAATTTCTTTAACAATGACTCCTACCTTCTCTGCTGCTACTGCTGTTCTCATGGGCATGGAATTAGCCTCACTTGGGACCTAGTCAGAGTGATGGCTGGTGATGCAAAACCTCTCTCGAGTGCAATGCAACGTCACCCTTTGCAGTGTTGCTCAGGCACAGCACAAGGCCAAGCTCTGCCACTCGGCCTGAGGCGAGGCAGGAAAAGGGAATGAAAACCTTGAGGAGAAATCAAATCCCAAGGAATAACCTGCTACTTGTAGGCCCCTTTGCCCCCGCAGAGGAACACAGGATGAGTGGTGCAGGTAAGTCCTAAGGACAGTGACCTGGACAAGAAATTATCAAAGTCATAGTCCAGTCCTACCAGGCAGCATGGACTTGCTGCCTGTTTACCCTGCCACTTTTGTTTGCCTTCTCATAGCTGCTCATCCCAGCTCCTCCGCAACCATTTTTATACATATATACTATAGCAAAAAGGCATTAGAGATATCTGAGCCAGGCAGTGCTGCATCAGGGGCCAGCCCATTTAAGGCTCCAAGGTCAGGTGGACTTGAGGAACTGGTGCCCAGCCCAGGAAATATTGGTGGCACTGTGCCTAAGACATCCACCTAAGGAAACTTAGTTTTTCGTGGGACTAAGCCACAAAAACCACAAGTTTTTCTTTTTCTGACCCACACTCTGGAGTTTGGCTTTGCTCATCTGGTTAAAATCAATAGCCTTTGCATTAGCAGTTTTCTCTAAGCAGTGAGCTGCCTGGATGCTGCTGGAAGGTTGCAGAGCTCTGGCTGGGTGGTTTAACTACAAGCTTCTGCATTTGTAACTGTGAGGACAGGAGATCCCAGGGAGGAGGTTCCTGCTGTGATCAGATGGCACAGACACGCCTGTGTACAGCACAGGCGTAAGGAGTCAAGTTCTGCTACAGACATAAACCACCCCCGTGGCCCTTGGCTGCATGGCCACTGCCAGCCATCAGACAAGAGCTGCTACATGGATTGCCATGCTTCTGCTTCCTGAGAAACGCACTGAAAGAGGCTGACAGGAGTCTTATCTTGTTTTGAACCCAGGCCTCTTTACCTAGGTAATGGAGGAAGGGGTAGTACACAAATTCATTCTCCAGTCCTGGCAGGTATCCTGTCCTCCTCCCTGGTGTGCCTGCTTCACAGCCCAGACTCTTTCCTAATCCTCATCCCTGGCACTGTAGTCAATTAACAGCCTGAAATTGCAATGGGCTGTGGAAACACCATCTCCAGCGGCAGATTACAAAACCTAGATCTGCAAACAGACAGGTGCATGAGCGTGAGAATGAGGTGTATTTTTAAAACTATATCACCTCTAATGAATGGATTTTCTCAGGCTTAAAACATAATCAGTCCTAAACCTTCCTCTGGCGAGTGGTGGGTACTTACTTTCACACACATCTGCTCTCTGAAGAGAATTTTTATTTCAAAGAGAATTTTTCCATTCTTACTGTTAATTGTGCCCAATTTACAACTGACGCTTCCCCCCAAAATCTGTTAGATTTGTCTGCCACATCTGTACCATACACAAAAGTGGTCCAGAAAGCTACAGCCTGAACTATGCCAAATGGGTGTTATTTAGATGCATTTAAGATTTTCTACATCAGGCTGAGCAAGTACAATTTAGCCTGGAGAGTGCTATGTTTGGCAAATCTGTTGCACATTGTTATTAAGGAGCAAAATTAAATCTAAAATAGAAACCTCAACACCCTACTTTATATATAGCTACCACAATATTTTCCAAAGAGCTGTTCACAATGAAACTGGTACCAGGCAATGAGGTGTTATTTGCTATCTGCAAGGCCAGATAACAGCTATCTAGTTTAACCTCCCCCCACGAGGCTGGGACAGCTTTCCTAGCCAGCGTCCCCACTCCAAGCATGTAGTGTACAGCATCTCTTATGGAAACTCAGCTGAAAGCTCCAGCTGAGAAAGAAGACATCGTTCTGGGTGAAATGCTGCCACAAAAGCACATGAGGATCATGTGATGCTGCAGGCCACCTAGATGGGATCAAAGAGAGCGACTGTGAGCTGCCGGTCCGCTTCCTCAGCCAGAAAGGACAGACACTACAGGGACAGGCTGCCTCCGTGAGGTGTTACCTTGGTCTTCTGCCTCTAGCTAGCTCAGCAGCCCCTTCATCCTCGCAGGGAGCCTTCTCCCTGTAAGCCTGATCATAACATCCTGGACGTCCCTGGGTGAGGGAGGACCACTCCCTGCCACCCATCTGTGGTGGCCGCTGCCGCTGCTTTGTCGATCAGCTGGGGCTCAGCCCTCGCTGCAGCTCTGGATACAGTCTCACAGGTCTTTCTGGGGGCCAGCAGCTCTTGGGTGAACCTGGACGTGTAAATGATGGCTGACACATGCACTCACAGAAAGGTTCATTAAAGGTAAGCAGACTTCTTCAGAAAGGCAGGTTGTAAAGGCACCAGTCTGTCCCTGTCTGTGTATACTGATGAAACACACAGCATAAATGTGAAAGAAAATTCCTCTGCTGTTATAGCTAATCAGTTCTTCAGCTGCCTCTCATAAGAGGAATGTTCTTCACTTCCTATCCGCCCTTTTTCTTGGCACTTGAACTGTCAAGAAATTAATTCTCCTCCCCTGTCCTATGTCACAGTGTCCCTCTCAGCCTGGTATTCATGAGTATCCTATGCATTTTCATCAGCACTGGAAATGTATCTATCCTGCACATGTGTATTCAGCAAAGAGATAAAAGGTACCACAGTCTCTTTAATATGACCTTGGCTTCCTATAACCTAAAACATTTCTATTTCCTCTGCTGTTACAGAGCACAACGTATTTTATTAACCATCTATTGATACATATTTAGCAAACATTGATCAATATCTGGTGTCTTGAGAAAAATCCATTCTCAAAACCTTTTAGCCTCTGAACTCATCTCCTGTTTGCCAGTCTGTATAATCAATAGGCATATTTGCTAGGAAACAGGAAAGTATTGATTTGCTAGTGAGTGTATGAAGTAACTCAAGTGATTACTATTACATATGATTTAGTAATTGTTACAGGAGCCTCTCTGCTGGGAGGCAGCACATGTCAATGTTTTGTAGGATGAGTTTGTAAAGTGAAAGAAATCAAAGATACAGAGTTTGTGTAATATCGTATAACTCATTTTTTTTCTGTCAGGATACAAGTATATTCCTCACACAGAAAGAGCACTTCTCACAAATCACAACCCAAAAACTACAGTGCCCGATTCCCCAGAATTGATGCTAAACACAGAAAAAAGCACAGAGAAAACTAGAACAAGGAAAACTACAGATATATTTCAGAGAAGTTGCTACATCAAAAATTTAAGAATAAAAGTGTTCCTTTGAGGGCTGTACCCTGCTTCCACACGAAGAAGAACTTAAGCCTATATATAACAGCATCTCCTGGGAAGTTTCACAATAACTGTAAATCCTCTTCTGTAAACCTAATGGGTTGACTGCCATGAATTTACTGCAAACTCCAGAGACACTGTGCTGCTTGGCAATGTATCTAGAACATCCCTCACATAAACATAAGAGTAAAGAACCAGGCTTGCACCAGGTTTGCTCCTAACTTTCTTTCTCCTTCTCTCCAGTTGTAGGGAACACAGACCTCCAGTGACATGCAGAGTAGCCTCTCATCCATGCTCTGTGAGGTGGTGGGTTGCAAATGTGCCACCACTCTATCCTGACACCATTGCAGCACTCCTGCATCCAGCCTTACTCCTTTCTTTTCTTCAGAGGACAGCAGCAAACAGGGGCTTGGTTTACCTGGTAACACCTGCTTGGACACAGGGTGCCCAGTGCTGTATGTGACATGTATCAGACATCACTGGAAAAGCATGCACAAGCATGATCTCAAAACAGGTATCCAGTTGTCTGACAGGGAGAGCTGTGGCTCTGGCTGCACCAGGCTAAACATTCCCACCACCACTGCCCACTGGAAGCTGCCATGAGGTCAGCAGAAGACAATGTTCCTCATGTCTCAGTGCCCAGTTTGCCATCCTACATATTAAACTGCCCATGAGGGTTGGCTGGTGCTAAAAAACACCATCCCACAGTGGAGCGGGCAAGGCAATAACTGCTGACAGTTGACAGCTATCAGAGCAGTGAGATCTGAAAGCACTGCAGGGGTTTGCTATGTCATTATGATTCTCGGCCCGTAAGCGGACACGTGTGAAATATGTACCGTGCCATGTGTTTGCCAGCAGGGCAAAGATGAAGGTTGGTGAAGCAACAAAACTTGTTGGCTGGCTTGGGGCTGGATGCCAAATGATACAGAGGAGAAGCTGGAGCTTGTGGCAGCATTTATGCTCATCCATGGGTGCTCGGTGGTTGTCTCATGAATTAGCATTTTGCATGACCTCCTGGCAGTAGGACAGAACTGTATGCAGGCTTATTTATGTAGCCCTGAAGTCAGCTCTGTACCCAACAGCACAGCCTGCAAGGGAGGCGTAGTCTGAAACAGGCTGAAGTGAAGGCCCTAGGTGACAAACATGCTCCGGTTGGCTTCACCACGTTTTGTTTCTCTCCCGCTCTGAGACTAATCTGCCATCCCATGAACAAGAGTTAAATTAAAGGCTGTCATGCATTGCTGTTTCACGTGATGCCTGTGTTTATCTGTTCCAGATATGCTCCTTCCAAATTAGCAAAGACTCATCAAGCAGGAGCTTGTTGAGCTCTGACACAGACTGTCCCCTCGTGCCTAGGAGTCCCACAGAGTCCTGCCCCGTGCTTGGGCCAAGCTGACTGTGGACAGCCTGCTGCTCATACCACCCTGCTACCAGGCAGCACCCTGCCAGGGAAGGAAAAGCACCAGAGAGTGTTGAGTAACTCAGTCAGCAAAAATTGATAGTAGATTTGTAATAAGTTTGTTAGGCTTTTATTTTAATTATTTGTTCAACTGCCGGAGCTGAAGGAATAATTTGTGTAAATCTCTTACTATGTTTTTACTGTGTAACTGCTTAAAACACTTTACATCACACGCATACACATACATACCCATGTACATGCACATACACGCAAATTGTTTCCAGCTCTTCTCCCATTCAGATTCTAAACTCTGGTCCAAAAAGTCCGCATTATTACACTTTTTTTTACTCTTAAATATCTGTTTCTTCTTGTCATAACATCAGTTTTCATATGAACAGAAGGATTGCTGCCAGCAAACGAAGCCAACACTTATTAGTCCAGTATCTTGTTCAGGCAGTTACCAGCAGGATAACACTAAGCCCACCCGGGAGAGGCAAGGAAGAAATTGTTTATCTCACAAGTCTGATCCTTGCCTTCAAACCTCCATCTGCAGTAACCATCAGGTCAGGTATTTTGCAATTCATTCCAGAGATCCAGGAAGGAAAGGGTTATTTCCCTTCTGAAGAAGTTTACTGACAAATTGAGCTTCCCCATACTCCCCCCTTGCAACTGCAGGAGTTGCAGACATACAGTGATGTGGGAAAGGTGGACAGAGGCAGCCCTCAGCAGCCCACCTCTCTGCTGCAGCAGCTGTGCACCGGATCCCATTTCCACCAGGGTCGAGGGCACCCAGACCCCCTCTGCACCTACGGCCAAGGTCGCCTGCCCTGCTGGGCGCCCCTCATTCATCTCCTGACAGTCAGGTGGTTAAACAAAGCCTAGCATGAAGCAGCTGAATCCGATTTCAGCCCTCAGCTACAGCTGTGTTTAGGGGTGCGGGAGGGAGAGATGAGTGTGTTTAGTTATCTGTTCCACTCAGCTCCCCAGCATCCTCAGGGGTGTGGGAGATGCCCATGCCTCTCCCACCAGCGGAGCTCCCAAGCAATTTGCAGCGGATTGCTTTGTTCCACCCCTTGGTGTACAGCTGCCAGCTGACACATGGAAGACACAGATGACTTGAGAAATCAGCTTCTCTCCTGACTCACATGGAGGAAAGATGCCATAGTGACAGTCAGTCACAGATATGAGAAACTGAAAATTTAAAAAAAAAGAAAAAAAGGAAAGAAAAATACACCCCAGCACTGCAGGGTGATATTCTAATGATATGAAATGGATGTGTCAAAAATAGAATACACCCACTTAAAATGAATATGTTTTAAAGAAATAAGTGTTCTTTGCAGAAGATGAAAGGCTGCACAGAATAACACATGGGGAGGCAAGTAAATGAGTAATGGTTCCAGGGAAGGTAACCACTCCAGTGCGAAGAGCATTTCCAGTTCCCTGCACCGCAGTCATACAACTCCTCAGTGTATTATGCATATTTTAATTTCTTTGCCAGGACTTGCACTTTCTAGGGAGACGTTGTCTTTGGAGATGTCGTCTTTGGAGCCAGACTGTGACAGGCAGCACCTGGTCACCCAGACTTAGTACCACACTTACGCACAAGAGCAGCTCTGTGGGCATGTCCCACGTCCTGACACCATAATTCCTTGTAAAACTGGACAAATGATTGAGGCTTGGTTGGCAAAAATTAGATCTGCAAGTTAAAAGACATAAGCTATTATCTGATGTAAACAGGTAGCACCAACAAGTTTAAAGACCCTGAGCCACATCAGCAGAACTGTATGCTGAAAGGAGGCAAAAAAGGTTTAGGACTCACAACAGACAAAATTACACGTAAGCCTTCAGTGCAACATGATGATGTTAAACAAGTAAATGGGTTTCCAGGTGTATGAATGAGGGAATAGGATTTAGCACGGAGGTCTTTCCAGCTCTCTAAACAGAACTGATGAGTTCAATATCAGAATCCCGTAAATTGTTCAAATGCCTATGCTTTTAAAGGGGTGTTAAAAATAGATTGCACTATACTTTTAAAGGGGTGTTAAAAATAAATTGAAGAGACTGTCATGAGAAAAGAAACTGAGGTTTGAGGACAGCCTTATTGTGTAAGTGGTTCAAGGAGCCTGAGATGCTTATCTTATCACAAAAAAAAAAAATAACAAACCGTAACAGAAGATAGAGGGGTGACTTGATTACAGAGTGCAGGCAGATTCACAGAGAGAAAATTACAAATATTAAAGGGATTTTTAATATGGATAAAAAAGACATGCATAAACTCACTGGCTGGGAGTTAATGCCAGACAAATTAGAAAGAAGGAGCAATTTGTTACAGCAAGGATGATTAACCATTAGGACAAGCCATTACTGAAAGCAGTGGATTCTTTTTTTGCTTCAAATTCAGAAAGAATATTTTCTTGGCAAAGAAGCTGATTCTACAAAGTTATGGTCCTATATACAGCAGTAATAGATGAAAGCATCTCATCTCCACTGCAGCAGGTTGGGCTGGATGTCTCTTCTGGCCTTCATATCTGGCCTTCTCTGGAATGAATTGAAAAATACCTGACTCAATGGTCACTGCAAATAGAGTTTTGAAGGTGAGGATCAGACTTGGGAGATAATTTTTATCTCACAATGGCCTTTAATCTGGCTATTAATGACAATCCAGCATATTAAAACCATATCTCCAAACTCAAAATAAATTCCTTTCTTATTCCTAAAGAAATGCAATTGGATCAACATGAAATTGATGTGATGCCCCAATTGAAGGCAATGTTACCTGGAGTGGTTATCATTTCTCAAGCCCTTCTTCAGTGTCCTGCTGTGCCAGGAACATTATTCTCAGTGTTTGTCTAAAGAGCAGAATAACTACAATCAAAAATGTGCATCTTCTAGATAGAATCAACAAATGTCAGTGACAGAAACCTTATAAACAAAAGCATAGGAAATGTCATATATTTATGGCCACACAAGGGACCGACACTTCTACTAGCTGTTACATATAAAGCAATTCATATAAAGATTGATAAGAAATTAAGTCAAACCTTACTTCTTCTGACACCTAAATGAACTCCATTTCTGACAATGATGTTGTGCACTTCTGTGTATTCCCTAAATTATCCAACTTGAAGTTCACATCAGCCAACCGTCCGCTTCCTAAATTCAGGCTGGTTTTGTACCAAGCAGCAAGACAACCTGAGTAGTTATACCAGGTACAGAGGGAGAGCTTCTTGTAGCAGCAAACACAAATCATCTAAGCAGATTATTTGCTTGGTCATCCAAAAGTATCTGCAGTAACAATAATGGAGCAGCTGCCCCCAGATTCCAGAGAGAACAACCATATGTCTCTGTGAAATCTTTATACTATGTATATTGGATGCCCTTCGCAACACCTCGTGTAGGTTGTGCATGCATACAAGGCAAATATACCTGCTCTCACAGCCTACCAAGGATGGCACCAAACTGCAATGACAGGGCAGTCTCTAATTGCGCAGAAATCAGCATTCATTCCTTGCAGCATTAATTACTAACCATATTACACCACTGATGTTTTCTAGGCTGCAATGTATGGAGTCTTCAGTTTGGTAATCCCACCCTACAGCCAGCAAAACTCCTTGGGATGTCCTGGGATTAGCACACTGCACCCGTGAAAGGATCATCGTGAGCTGCTCCGCCATTCCCAGACTATCTGCGCCTGACCGTCTGAGCACAAAATTGGAAGGAAACTTGTTATTCCTGAACCACACCACTTGGTGAGTTTGGCTGGGCAATCTGGCTGATAACTTCGTTTCTGGCAATCCAGTGTACATGTTTCTGTGGAAACAGGAACCAGCAGAATGCACGCTCGTAGCCACTGGTTTGCTCCAGTCTCCATGGAAACAATCTTTGCACGGGTGAAAAAAAGGGTAATGATTGCAAAGTAATGACACTGGAAGCTTCTCTCTGCCTTAGTTTTCCTTTTGTGGTCCTTATTGTTATGAAAAAAAGAGGCCATATATGATGATGTCTCAAATCCTTGACATGATAAAGGTCAGGGTCAGAAATCATGGGATGAAGCTCCCAAGAGCTCAGGCAGCCCAGCACCAGACCCCTCAGAAACATCTGGGACGCAAAGAGTGGGTTTGCATTCTACAGAGGGAGGTGGGACAAAGACCCACCCAGCTTGCACAGATAGGCTTGTAACCTTCAAACACAACCCATCCCAGACTCCCAGGCTACCAGGACGAAGGAAAGCAATGCACCTTGGGGGACGGACAGTCACTTGCATGGCTGGTGAGGCAGCCCCGTGGTGGTAGGTGTCTTGGCAGAGGGAGGAGACCCCCGCATGGTAGCGCCAAGGCACACATACCACTTTCCCAATCTCCTCAGCCTCCTAAGGTTTCTCCCCAGAGCAAACCAGCTTTTTTGCCCTTCCTTTACTTTTTCTCTCTTACAGAGGTGCAGCAATCCCACAATATTACTCCCACACAACTGTCTCACTTTCCATGGCATGACCTCCAAAGCAATACCATAGCTGCCACACAACAGAGATCCAGCCTGTGACAATCAGCTGAGGATTTTCACACACTCTGCATGTGACCTGAAGTTTTAATATATTTCTCCCTTTCCTCTGACGACCTTCACAGTGACCTTCTGCATTTGCTTTCACCCACTCCCTTTTCTTTCCTCCCTCGGGTCACTAGCATCTTTGGCCCACATATATTTTTGCAAGAAAAATCCACATGGCCACCTTTTTTTTGTCAGCAACGACCATTCAGGATTGCCGGTTATTTTTTCACCTCAGCTTGCCTTCTACAGACAGCCTCACCTCCCACTTCCTTCTGGTAACACAGAAAGAGATATCCTATCAAGTACTGGTGCATTGTGCAGAACAAAGCCTGCACTGCACTGACGTTGCTCTCCAGCGTGTCTCACCAAACAGATGGAGACATGCTACCATGTCCTCAGGATGTCAAAGCCCATCCAGTCCCTGTCTTTGAGAGTGCAATGGCATCACCTTTTAGCCACCATGTCCTTGTGCAAAAAGGTTGGAAATGGTGTCATTGACCATACAAGGGAACAGACAGTCAGGACAATGCAGTGCAACCAAGGAAGACTGGCAGTATGGTGAGGGGTCTGTAGCCTAGTGGAGATGAGATTGTGTGCCCACATAGGCGTAGTAGTACATAGAGGCTGGTTAAACCCTGGAAAGTTGAATACATGGTTCATGTCCTTAATCCTTTACCTGACCTTGACCTGTAAAACTACATCCTAGGAAGCATTCTTCCTGGAGCACCCCTTGCCCGTTTCCCCATTTGCTCCTTTGCCTTCAGGGTAAGGATTAGGAATGGATCTGGTGTGGTTGGTGTGACTGCAAGCAAAAGTCTGCCTCAGTTTGGTGGCTATTTAAGACCAGCAATCCTCCGAAGTGCTCCGCTGCCTACTCCTGCCACACAGTCGTGCAGTGAGACATTCCCTCCCAGCTGGTACACGCTCTTACCTCTTCAGGGACAAAGACCTTTTGCGCTCAAGCTGACTACCTGAGGGTATTCAGGTGGCTGTTTCATCTCCCCACAACAATCATGTGAACAAGGCTCCTTTCTGCTCAGGCAATCTAGATAAATAAAACTCACTGCTAATAATTACCTGACTATAAATACATGGCAGGAAATAATTGAGACATTTACATGAGGAGCTCAAAATGCCTTTGGAGTCTCAGACTAGCAAAATGAAAGGTCCTAACATCCATACTGCTTTCTAATTGTTCTGTGACTGCCTGAAAATCAGACCCAGCCCCTTTTCAATGGGATTTAGGGACTTGGGGTAGGCAGATATCTAGTGTTCCCAGCGGTGGTGAAACTCTGGAAGTTGTCATTTTTTTATTGTACTGCAGTAATGCCTAGAAGCCCAAGGGTTAAATAGTGGCAATTATTCCCACCCCCTTCTTGCCCCCCATCCCAGCATAGTGCTCTATGCCCACAGTGGATCCTTCCCTAGAGGGCTCACATTCTGATTAGGAGTTATGGGACAGAAATGAGAAAATACTGGTGCTAAACATTTTTTAAGGGAGGAAATAAAAGCAAGTGCAACAATAAAATTGCATGTCAGATACACGACCTTTCAGGGGAAAGCTGTATTTTACCCTCTGGTTAAAAATCTATTCTGTACCTCCAGAATGGAAAGCCAGGGCAAAGGTGGCCAAAAGTAGTTTTAAGTATACAATCATAATTAAATGCTGAAAAATTGATTTTTCTTTCCTTTTAGTAGACCGAAAGGCACACCTGTCTCACTCCAGCTGTCATAAAAGCAAAACAGAAAAATTCAAAGTCCAATAGATGAATGGGCACAAATCCAGGAAGTGCCAACAGCATCGTGGTCATAAAAACAATGACCTAACAAATACTTCACAGGCCTTTCAGGTTGTTCCTGTCAATCTTTCTGTGATTGTCTCTTCTGTTTAAGATCAAACAACTGTCCCTCCTTCTCTGGGAGACAACCAGAGTTACAAACAAGACCCTCATCCAAGAAAAGGTTTATTTTGTAACTCAGTATTAAGGTCGTTAAAAATGTTCTGCCATGAAAATCAGATTCAGAAACAAGGATCTTGAAATATCCAAATCAACATTAATGTAAAACCAAGATCAAAGCAGGTCAAGACATAATAAACACATTTATGGAACAGCTGGGAAAGGTACAATGAGAAAGTTAGGAAGAATGAAAAAGTGGCTACCCAGACACAAAGACACTGAGCAATTGTTCAGCCAAAGCAGCTTGCTTTTATAGTCTAAATGTATCAGAAATATTGAGAACCTCATAAATCCCTGTTAGTAGACTTCAGGTTAGCTGTTACATCCCAGCATTACATCTAACACTGCAACAAAGTTAAAGTGGATTGGGAAGAGAGATCTGCAGGATGACAGTCTCTACAGGGTAGTAACTCTACGTGTTGATATTTCCACTTAAGGTACGTGTATTCTTTGTACAAATGACAAGTGAACTGTGATAGTAACAAGGTTTAAATAGCATATGGAAATTTATCTCCAAATCACATGTCACAGCAGAGGTTTGGCAAGTCACTCCACTCTCAAAAGAAAAATCTATGAAAACACAATCTGCATAACACTGGCAATGTCAGAGTTTCACTTTCTCCTTTACCCTGACTGAACACAGATAATGGAAGATGCTCAGGTGGAAGATTCACGTGACCCACGTTCTGCACTGCCTGCAAAGCTGTGTTCAAATCTTACTTTTCTAATGTGGCTGTCCATCACAGAAGAGCTTGGAGGCTGTGAGGAGGCTGGACTGCACGAGCACCTAGATGAGTGCTACCTCATTTGCTTTCCATGGAGCCTGTAGGGTAATTTTACTCAGGTCCACATGGTAGGAATCAGCGTGCCTGCTCCTTTCGGCAGCTGCACACTGCCACTGGTGGGGAACTGCTAACCCTCTCCAAAAGGCAGGAGGAAACACAGGCTCTCCTGCAGGACCATGGAAGGCACTGTGGTCCAGACAGAGGGTGATGCCTGCCTCTCAAACAAGGAAGAAGGGTACGCATGTCCGACCTCTGCAAGGATCCAGAAATACTGCCCTCACCAAGGTCATCTTTGTGGCATCCTCAGTATTGCCAACTACCCAGATCCCCCTCCACCACGAGAAAAGATGTCATGAAACCATTAGCTTCACTGTGGGACTGAAAGCAGGAGAAAAGAAAACAGAAATCACAGTCCTCAGCCCAGCTTCTAAAATGGCTATGCCTCTTTATGCCTCTGCCAAAGCGCGTGTAATACTTGCAGTTGCAAAGTCAGCTGCAAGTAATACACAAGCAGCCACTACTCAGCCTGGCTGCTTGGTTATGGAATGTGCTTCCCTTCCACTTACCCTCCCAAGCCACTGGAACAAGCATCCTTTCCTTTTTACAGTTCCCATTTCCTCCCCATTTCTTCACATTTCCCTCTGGTAAAAAGACAACAGAAAGAAAATTAACAGCCATAACTACCATAAGAAATACCTGTCCTTA